>NC_065598.1:8055257-9447757 GCF_024542745.1 Macaca thibetana thibetana
TTTTTTTTTTTTTTGAGACAAAGTCTTGCTCTTGTCCTCAGGCTAGAGTGCGATGGTGCGATCTCGGTTCACTGCAACCTCCACCTCCCAGGTTCAAGTGATTCTTCTACCTCAGCCTCCCAAGTAGCGGGGATTACAGGCGCACGCCACCATACCGGGCTAATTTTTGTACTTTTAGTACAGACAGGGTTTCACCATGTTGGCCAGGCTGGTCTTGAACTCCTGACCTCAGGTGATCTGCCCTCCTCAGCCTCCCAAAGTGTTGGGATTACAGCGTGAGCCACTGCGCCCAGCCAAGAAATACTTTCTAAAGGTTGTTTCAGAGGAAATTTTTCTCATAAAACTTAATATTACATTTCCTTTAAATTAGCAGCACAGGGCTATTTTTTTGTATACTCTTCTACAAGTAATTAAGTGAAAACGCATTGTATTAAATTTATGTCTGTATGTATGTGCACATATGTATTGTTAACTTGTATCCTTATCTCAATGAATTCAACAGCATTCAGATACATCCAGTTTAATCACTCCATTAAAATACACTGAATAAATCTGTTAGATTATGACATGAGAGTCTCATAACAGAAAATGAGGTTTCCTTAAACATACATGCATATAACTTATTACTATATACATTCCAATAAATCAAAGACACTAGCCAGACTCCAATATTGGTTCAAGAACGATTGTAACAATAAACAGTAAGATTGCTGGATAAACAAATTATATACACATATAATATAGTTTATTACTAATACATAGTATATATATTATATATATACATGATATATAAAATATATATAGTCTGAGGCCAGGTGTGGTGGCTCAAGCCTGTAATCCCAGCACTTTGGGAGGCTGAGGTGGGCAGATCACTTGGGGCCAGGAGTTTGAGACCAGCCTGGCCAACAAAGTGAAACCCGGCTCTACCAAAAAATACAAAAATTAGCCTGGTGTTGTGGCGCCCGCCTGTAGTCCCAGTTACTCAGAAGACTGAGGCAGAAGAATCGCTTTAACCCAGGAGGTGGAGGTTGCAGTGAGCCAAGTTCGGGCCACTGCACTCCAGCCTGGGTGACGAAGCAAAACTCTGTCTCAAAAATAAAAATAAAGTATATATAGTGTGTACATATGGGATGTCTGTGTGTGCCTGATTGATAGTAGCCAGGTCTCATGGTTGAAAAAAAAAATGTTACATTCATATGCATGGAACTTGATTCTCAAAATTATATTTCATGCAAGTTGTAATTTAAACATTAATAGTCATATATAGTCAGATGTCAGTCATCTAAATATAGGCATAGCCCTAGCCCTCATACATTCATGGTTATTTTATCTATATTATTTCTATTTCATTATTGACGAATTTTCCAATGACAGTAAAAAATTCTCAGTTAAATTTCAGACATGTATAATGTAGAGTTCCGGATATATGGTGAAGCAATACTACTTTTTCACTCTATTTTCTAGTACTCTCCTCCATGTTTTAAAATACAGATATAGTTAGAAGATACACTGGAAGACTCTATGAAGAAAGTTAATTTTCAATATTTATTGCCATTTTTTAATCAAATATATGTATGAAATCAACTGCCCCTGTGCCAACTGTCAATTCTTTATAACAATAATGCTCAAAGTGCGATCAATTACTGATATTATGGGCACCCCTTGGAGTTTGTGTGAAATGAAAACTCATGGGCCACATTCTCTACCTACAGTCCGAATCTCTGGGACCATGGCCTAGGAATCTCTTTTTAACAAGTTCTACTGAAAATTCTGATGCTTACTAAACTTTAAAAAGAACTGCCATCAATTTGATGTTTGCATTTAACAGTGTCTTTATGGAATAAATGCTCGTTAGATGTTTCTTGAGTGAAATGACAAAGACTTACCTTGCAAGTAGCTGAATCTCTGCCTGTGAACAATCCCCAGACCATTACTGTTTGGAGTAATGTCTCTTTCTTGCTTCATATAAGTGTCATTAAGAACATATATTTCTCATAAAAATATTTTAGATTTCATAAGTAATGTTGCATATGAACATTTTTAATTATTTTAATTTTTTTAAAAAAACTTGAGCTCTTTAACAATTCTTTTCTAAGACATATATGAGCCTGTCCCAAGTTACAGTGCTTACTTCTCTCAAGCATGTTCAAAAACAAAATTTTCACCAATATAGTAATTATAAAAGTAAAACAATTTTAATAGAAATTAAACATTGTTTAAAAACTTACCTAACTTACTTATCTCATGATTTCCTCAAAGAACCAGTTTTTTGTTTCCTACGGCTACATCAATGCTTTGTCCTCAAAACTCTTGTTACTTATTTTTTCTAGACATTTGCTTCAAGGCAAAAATGTTTAGTAGTTATTTAATAAGTATGCTAATGCCTAATTCTTCATCAAGACCATTTGAAATGAATACATGACACTCTTGCCACTTGCAAGTTAAGTCTTTATCATTTCACTCAAGAAACACTCAACAAACATTTATTCCATAAAGAAACTGTTAAATGCTATGTGGCTAACAGTGTCTGAAAATAAGCATGTGATTTTTGTTTTCTCTCATTGCAAAAAATATAAATTATGAAAACATGCTGCTACATGTGTACACAGTTGCATTTTCACAACTATAGACATCGGTGCACAAAAAATCTCAAGTCTTTGAAATCTCCATAATCCCACATAACCATTGTCCTGAGAGCTTGTGGAATAGTCAAATACCTTATACAAAACAAATACCATTTACAAAAATAGGCATATTTCTGGAATGCTAATCAAAGCAATGCACAACACACTTGTTTTGCTATTAATCCAAAAGCTCTGCCAAGTCTAGCATCAGTATATATAATTCATTTAAAGCTCTATTTTAATTGCATTCCTGCTTCAGATCTAATAACTAGTAATCAGCAGTATCTAAAGACATTTTTCAAAATGTTATTAATGACAGCCAACATCTTCTTTTAGTAATCCTCCATGAAATCGCTCTGACAAGCACAACCTATATACGATCATCTGAGTAAATGTTTGCAGGATAAGTTTGCCTAAAGTCTATTTCTTTATAATACTCTGGCCAGTAAGAAAAAAGATTTCAACAAAAGCTAAAGTGTTGCAGGAGAAAACAACAATGACACACTTTCTCTCATACTTCATGTAGAACAAAAAACTTCCATTTTTCCAAGCAATTAAAAAGAAAAAAAGTATGTCAAAAGACTGCAGCCCTGCCAGAGGTGTTAGAACCTGAAGGACTCTATCTTGAACAGGGGCTGGGTAAAATGAAGCCAAGAACTGCTAGGCTGCATTATCAGGAGGTCAGGCATTCTTAGTCACAGGATGAGCTAGGAGGTCGGCAGGACTAGTTTCACAAGATACAGGTCACAAAGACCCCACTGATGAAACAGGACGCAGTAAAGAAGCCAGTCAAAACCCACCAAAACCAAGATGGCAAATGAAAGCAACCTCTGGTTGTCCATGTGCTCATTATGCACTAATTATAAGGCATTAGCTTGCTAAAAGAAACTCCCACCAGCGCCATGACAGTTTACAAGTGCCATGGCAATGTCCAGAAGCTACCCTATATGGTCTAAAAAGGGGAGGAACCCTCAGTTCCAGGAATTCCCCACCCCTTTCCCAGAAAATTCATATATAATCCACCCCTTATTTAGCATATGATCTAGAAATAATGGTAAGTTTACTCAGTCAAGCAGCCCACGCCATTGCTCTGTCTATGGCACAGCCACCCTTTTATTCCTTTAATTTCTTAATAAAATTGCTTTCACTTTACTCTGTAGCCTTGCTCTTGAATTCCTTCCTGCATGAAGCCAAGAACCCATGTGGCCTCCCAGACTGAACCCCAATTTTGGGGTTTACCGTGTGACAACCCCATATATCTCTTCCACAAGAGGAGTGATTATGAGAGAAATACTACTTCCAGGAGACAACTGCTTTAGAATCTATTACATAAACTCATAGAGGCACCATGATCATGTACTACCTAAAACTATCCAAAAGAGTAACCAAAGTTTATATTTTTAGCAAAGGTTTTAGGCTTTCAAGTTTTAGGATGATAGACTAAAATCATTTCTTCTGAGGCTACTGCTTCAATTCCAATGAAGAAACACTTTAAATTTCAAAGAAAAATATGTAGATTGAGAGAGCTAATCGCATATGTCATCATTTGGCAGGTAGATAGCAAGTATGTTTCTACTTAACCTAGAAACTTTACAGATTATGGACTATTTTAAAAACTGTTTGTCTAATGGAGCCTCATCACAACACATCTATAGAAGTATGTAAAATTATGCACTATTGGCTGGGAATGGTGACTCACGTCTGTAACCCCAGCACTTTGGGAGGCTGAGACGAGATGATCTCTTGAGCCCAGAAGTTCAAGACCAGACTGGGCAACATAGTGAGACTTTGTCTCCACTAAAAATAAAAAAAAATTAGCTGGGCATGGGAGTGTGCACCTGTAGTCCCAGATATTCTGGAGGCTGAGGTGGGAGGATCACTTAAGCCTTGAAGTTTGAGACTACAGAGTACACCACTGCACTCTGCAGCCTGGGTAACAGAGTAAGACCCTGTCTCAAAAAAAAAAAAAAAAAGGCAATTATTCTTACATTTTAGAGAGGAAATATTGAAGTTAAGACAAGTTAAGGAAACAAAGCTAGTGGCTCTGGGAGGGACTGGGGCAATTGGGATTGAACCCATGCTTTAGCACACTCAAAGAAAGGGTATTTTCCATGATAAAGCACTTTATGCCACTTGCTACAGGGGATTCATGAGACAATGTATATAAAAGATATCTGTACACTGAAAAGTACTTTGCAAATCCATGGGATTAGTAAACTATGATATTCTCAGACCTCTCTGGGATTCAGTTCCAGAATGCCCTAGGTGTTACGCATTCCAAGATCTTCATATAAGCACAACCAATAAGACTATTTCATGTCACAGAGAAAGACCTCCAACTCATGAGTGGAAGTACTGATCAACAAGGAAGTTGTGGATACTAATTTGGTGAATCACCATCTGGCCAGTTTAGCACCAAATTCCATACTTTACATTTAACCAAACACTTTCATAAAAGGACAGCAGAAGAAATGTTCTTACCAAAACAGCCATCACAATAAATTCTAAAGCAAAAAAGGTTCACACAAAATTCAAAATTTTACATTGCCCAATAATCAACCAGTAGAACTCATGATCAGGTTATGCTAAATGACTAGAACCCAAAACAAAGCAAACAGCAGGTCCATAGATTTCAATCTGTTCAAATTAGCAACAAATTAGCTAAATCAACAAATATGGATTAATATTTCCTATGTACAAAGTACTTATCTAGTCACCAAGATGGAGGAAAATGTGGCATGATTCATTCTGCCCTGAGGGAGTGTAGAATCTCTTATGGGAGAAAAATATGTAGTTAAGTAAGTCTGCATCAGTGAAGCATAAAATAAATGAGTTAAGAACAAATGCTGGCCAGGCGCGGTGGCTCACGCCTGTAATCCCAACATTTTGGGAGGGCGAGGTGGGCGGATCATTTGAAGTTGAGAGTTCGAGACCAGCCTGACCAACATGATGAAACCCTGTCTCCACCAAAAAATACAAAAATTAGCCAGGTGTGGTGGCAGGCGCCTGTAACCCCAGCTACTTGGGAGGCTGAGGTGGGAGAAATGCTTGAACCTGGGAGCTGGAAGTTGCAGTGAGCTGAAATTGTGCCACTACACTACAGCCTGGGTGACACAGTGAGCCTCCATCTCATAAATAAATAAATAAACAAATAAAACAAACAAAAAAAGTCATAAGAAATGAAAAAAAAAGGATATGTATTTTCTTTTTTTTTTTTTTTTTTTTTTTTTTGTGAGCAACATGGCTGTTTATTTCACCTGGGTGCAGGTGGGCTGAGTCTGAAAAGAGTCAGCGAAGGGAGATAAGTGTGGGGCCATTTTATAGGATTTGGGTAGGTAAAGGAAAATTACTGTCAAAGGGGGGTTGTTCTCTGGCGGGCAGGAGTGGAGGTTACAAGGTGCTCAGTGGGGCAGCTTTTTGAGCCAGGATGAGCCAGGAAGAGGAATTTCACAAGATAATATCATTGCTTAAGGCAAGGACAGGCCATTTTCACTTCTTTTGTGGTGGAATGTCATCAGTTAAGGCGAGGCAGGGCATTTGCACTTCTTTTGTGATTCTTCAGTTACTTCTGGCCATCTGGGCTTATACGGGCAAGTCACACAGGATGCAATGGCTTGGCTTGGGCTCAGAGGCCTGACATTCCTGCAGTCTGATTTAAAATTGGTGAGATGTTCCTTGGGCTGGTTGGTCTGAGGACCAGAGGTCATAGGTGGATCTTTCTCACGGAACAAAGAGCAGGAGGACAGGGGATTGATCTCCCAAGGGAGGTCCCCGATCCGAGTCACGGCACCAAAATATGCGCGTCCGTGTGAAGAGACCACCAAACAGGCTTTGTGTGAGCAACATAGCTGTTTATTTCACCTGGGTGCAGGCGGGCTGAGTCCGAAAAGAGTCTGCCAGGATATGTATTTTCATAGAGGATCATTGAAAAGAACTTCATAGAACTAGGGACCCATAAATCAGCTTAGAAGGGTGACTGTGGGCCGGGCGCGGTGGCTCACACCTGTAATCCCAGCACTTTGGGAGGCCAAGGCAGGCGGATCACGAGGTCAGGAGATCGAGACCATCCTGGCTAACACAGTGAAACCCTGTCTCTACTGAAAATCCAAAATCTAGCTGGGCGTGGTGGCGGGCACCTGTAGTCCCAGCTACTCGGGAGACTGAGGCAGGACAATGGCGTGAACCCGGGAGGTGGAGCTTGCAGTGAGCAGAGATCGTGCCACTGCCCTCCAGCCTGGGCAACACAGTGAGACTCCGTCTCAAAAAAAAAAAAAAAAAAAAAAAAGAAGGGTGACTGTGACTAGGATTTGACCAGCTGTAAGTAAATTTGGGATGAGGATAATATTGAATGTATGGAGTGGGGAGTATGGTGTGTGATTGCTAGTAGGAGAAAATACATAGCAGAAAACAAGGCTGGAAGGATAGCCCTTGGATTCAGTGAGGAGCCACTGACACACTCAGAATGAACTGTTTGCTCCAACTTGTGTTTATGAAGACTTGAGTGTTGGAATAGAGGATGGATTAGAGAGGTGAGACATTGCAGTGAATTAAACCAGAGCAAAAGTCTTTACAACATCTTTCAATCTTCTCTCTGCCATTTCTAGTGTCAATATGCCACCAGGGTGTCAGAGGACATTGGGTGAAAGGAGGAAAAGGATGTTAACCTATGAAAGGGAATATGGAAGTGCAATCCCATCAACATAGTCACCAATTGTTTTGAGAAGTGGGGATGAGAGAAATCAAATGGGGAAAGGCACCAAAGTTTCCAATCTAGATCTCAAGGGAAGTGATGGTGTCACCAAGATCAAGGAAGAAGGAGAAACAAGTATGGGGAAAGATATGGAACTGAGTGCTTAACACAACGAGTTAGAGGTGTCCAGGGAACGTACAAGGAGGGTTGTCCAACAAGCTATTGAAATTGTGGATATGCAGTTTAGGATAAAGGTTAAAGTTAATGATGGCATTATAAGTTTCTTTTGTCTTTCTCTCTTCATTAATTTATTCCTTTTACAACCATTTCCTGAGTTCTAACTATAACCACAGTATCATGCTAAGTGATGGGTCCACTGCTAAATCTATGAACCACACAAGGGACTGACTTCAAGGACCTTACAGTCTCTAGAAAGATCAAGGCAGCATGTACATTTACAAGCAAACATTGAAGATACAGATAGAGAAGAGGTACAGAAAAAATTAAATCGGAGTGTCAAAAATTTTAGGAGTTGGGCTATGTGAAAACTAGAATGGCAACCTGTATGAGATTTCATGGTTTAGTAAAGTTTTTTTTTCTTTAATCTGTTTTGTTCTCTCCTTATGTGTTTGTGCTTCAAAATGAGGTGATTGGAACATGTTAGAAGGCAGAAAAAAAAAAAAAAGGATCAAATGGAGGAAGTCTGACTGAAGATCAGGATGACTGAAGATGTAGAAGAAGTAGGAAATTATCAATTGACCGAGGTCCCAGAGACTGTTGTAGGGGTTACAATATGAAAACAATGAATTTTTAGAGAGGCAACATATCACTCATATCATTGAACCCAACCCTATACAGCTTCCAGATTTGAGAACGGAAACATTTTCACAGAGGCAATGGCCAAGCGGTAGGGTTTAGATCCATGGCTCTGCCTAGGACTGGACATGAATGTACAGTTTCACTCCAGCTTAGAGGATGTAAGAGTTTGGATGTAGAGAAATGTGACAATGATCATGTGGCATGTTGATAACCTGTGCGAATAAGCCACAGGTTTCCAATATGGTGGGAAGGCACTGATGTTTAGATGTGTGTGCCTTCATGGATGCAATTCTGGTGGCTGGGCTTTAGTAGTCTTGAATGGATAGATAAGTCAGGCCACTTCCCAGGTGAGGGACTCAGAAAGTCATGATTCTAGCCAAGTCTGAAGGTAACAGAAAGAGCACTGAGTTTTAGATTTGGACTGACCCAGAGGAGAATCCCTCATCTACCTTATGCTAAATGATTTTTTCCCATTCAGGTTTTATTTTAGCCTCTTTAAACTATAGGTTTCTGATACATAAAAGAGTGAAAAAATATTTGCTCAGGTGGACTTTTTTCAAATGAAATTTATAAAGACCACCTTTTAAGGTGTCTACACATAGTAGGTACTTAGTGAATCTAGTTCTCTTCCATTTCTAGAGGACCAATAAGGAGACTTTATTTTATAGTTCTTTCATATTTCCCTAATGCCTACCTACATTTTCCCTTTTAATTGGAAAAGAAATTCAAATTTCTCTTAATTCCAGTCTCTCAAGCATGTTGTAATAATTGTTTTTTAAAGTGCCAAATTTCTTGCCCACATTTCCAAAAGCTAAGATTGAGTGGGGTGGTAATATTCTGTGTGTGGCCAGAACGTGGAATGAGAAGGGATATCCTGAGACCAGAGCACAGTACCTGTTCTTTCACAAAAGTATTTTCTATTGAATAATTTAAAAATCAAATAATGCTTTATACTTAATTTTGTCTGGAGTATTGCCTAGATATAAGGAATAAGCCTTGGGGTTCTAAAAAATAAAAATAAAAAAATAAAAAACACCTCCAACTTTTTATTTTATATGGGTATACATTCATATCATATAACAATGTTATCTACAAAAGTTTACAAAGACCATTTCTGTTTTCTGAATTAATGGCAGCAAGTTTCTCTAAAAAGCTGTAGACCTGCTTTTTAGATGAAAGCTGTATTTTTTCTCCCAAATATATTTCCTAAAATATGTGCACCCTACTGCCTTTAGAAGTATTCATGGCCTCCCTCCAGCTCTAAATTGGTACTGTATAGAAATTGTTACAATCCTGTGTGTTGAAAAGTACACTGTGTCTTGCCAAAATAATGAAATCTTTTGGCAGACAGCCCTCTGAAGTGCAGTTGAACAATCATTGCAGCCTCAACCACAGAGGATTAGCATGCCAGCCCAGCACAACAGCATCAGGCCTGAGACGGTTCACATCACAAATCAACTTGCTCTGAAACATCCGAAAGGTAATGAGTCTCTCACTGCGAAGCTTATCAGGAAACATGGGCCTCATTTTATCACAACTACTTTTCCACAACAAAGGCAGTCCTTTGAGTTTCAGGGGAAGTGTTTAGAAACTACATAACTAAATGAGAGGAAAGCAATTACTCAAGGTAGTTATTATCAGAAAACCATACTCTCAATGTAATTCTTTTTCACTTAAATGATACCATCATGCATATCATTAAGTTTCTTGAAGTAGACAAAGTCATGGAGTTCTGTTACCTGGAAGACAAAGCACACCTTCTTTGCATTCTTATATTTCAACCGCAATCTTCTAATATGGCATTTTTAGTACAGTATTGAAGCTTCAAATAGTATTCCCATGGTCACTGCTCAAATTTAAAAGATACTAATTATGAAGAGAAAGTGCTAACTTTCCAGTGTAGAAACCTAGCAGAGCGCACCTTAACTAAAGGATCAAAGACACTGCCTCCAAGAATGGGGGAAAAATGCAGAACCAAACTCGGGTGTCCCCTGAAAGGATGCACTAGCAAGGACTCAGCATCTCACAGCACCAGGATTCCTGCCCATTACAGAGAACCTGAATCTAACCAAGAGGAAATACCGAACAATCTACAAAGCAATTAGCCTCTAGTCTTCAAACATATCAATGTCCTGAAAGACAAAGAAAGACTGAGGAATGATTCCAGACCAAAGTAGACTAAATATACATGACAACAAATGCCACACATAATGATGAATTGGATCCTGAATCAGAAAAAATAAGGCTATAAAGAACATTATCGGGACAATCAGTGAAGTTTAAATATAAACCATAGATTAGATGTTGGTATTACATCAATGTTAAATCACCTACACTTGATAATTTTATTATCACATGATGGTATTATATCAGTGTTATCACTTACATTTGATAATTCCATTCTTAGTAGTTACTAAGAGAATGCACTTGTTCTTAAGAAGTGCATGCTTAATTGGAGGTAAAGAATCATGATGGCTGCAACTTCTTTTCAAATGGTTGGAAAAAAATCATTGCAAGTGTATGTGTGTGTATATATACACATAGTCTATATGTATACGTTACACATTTGTGTATATGCAGAGAGAGAGAATATGATGAAGCAAATATGGCCAAAAAGAAAAGGAAAAACGACTGCTAAGTCTAGACTGGGTCAAGCAACTAGAAACCAGGGACCAAATGTGGCCCACCTCTTGTTTCTGTAAATAAAGTTTGTTTGGAACAGAGCTATGCCTGTTCATTTGCATATTGCATGTGGCTGCTTTTGCACTACAGCAGCAGAGTTGAATAGCTGCAACAGAAGACCAAGCCAGCAAAGAATATTTACGAATCTTTGACAGAGAGCTTGCAATACCCTGATTTACATGAAAAGTATATGGAAGTTCTTTGCCGTGTTCTCATAACTTTCTTAAGTGTGTGTTTTTTTTTTTTTTTTGAGATGGAGTCTCGCTCTGTCACCTAGGCTGGAGTGCAGTGGCCGGATCTCAGCTCACTGCAAGCTCCACCTCCCGGGTTTACGCCATTCTCCTGCCTCAGCCTCCTGCCTAGCTGGGACTACAGGAGCCCACCACCTCGCCTGGCTAGTTTTTTTTTTGTATTTTTTTAGTAGAGACGGGGTTTCACCGGGTTAGCCAGGATGGTCTCGCTCTCCTGACCTCGTGATCCGCCCGTCTCAGCCTCCCAAAGTGCTGGGATTACAGGCTTGAGCCACCGCGCCCGGCCCTTAAGTGTGTTTTTTAAAGTTAAAATTAAAAATAAATTCATAAAATAATCTTAAAATTATTTAAAATCTGAAATTACAAGTTTTCTCTAGCTGGCATTATTAAAAAGCTATTATGGATATAAATATATGGGCAAAGAGTATTAAAAAATTTAAGTTCCTATCAATGGGCTTATAGGAATAAACAGATTTAAAGACAAATGCTTCAGATCTGAAACCTCATACCAACTAGATAATATGTCTTCCCAAGCAACTGTTCAAGAAGAAAGAGACAAAACCTAGAATCTTTTAGGCTCTACAAAGTCAGTTCTAATAGGCTGTATAGACTGGTGGTTTAACCATAGCCTCGGAAACCCTAAAGTAGAGGACCCAGCATAGCTTCGGTCATCTTGGAAGTCGCAGGTAAGCTCCAGGGTGACTCTGTAAGGGTCCCAATTGTCCTTCCTCTCTGCCATCACCTCTAATTACAAAACACAGGAAACGAGGTCACTCGGCACTGTGGTCCAATTTGCCTCTTGGACCCACTTTGTCCCTCTCTCCTTTATACTAGATAAATCCTTCTTACAACATCCAAGCAAAATGTTCCTCGCAAGGAAGATAGGAGATGGATAGAACCTACTTCTTTTGCAGTTGCAAACTACTGCACGGCATGTGTATTAGCTTTCAGGAGTATGCTCACTCCCTGGCTACATTCATACCTGAATTCTAAAAGCAGCAGAATCAGTCTGTGTTTATTAAAAGCCCAATGAAGGAAAACTGATGTTGGTGTTTTGCCAAGACAGAGCAGGAAAGGAGGGGTAGGTGTCCTTTCCTCACAGGAGGAAGCTTACATCCTCACATGAACATTTTCCTAAAGACACAAAAAGCGCACCCTCAGTGGGAAATGTATTGGCGCACGGACAACTTAATAAAATGATACACATAACAAGACAGCTTTTTCTGTGTGAAAATAAAAGTGCATATTTAATCAAAGTGCTAAAAAATCAGTGAGGGCTAGAAAATATTATCTGTACATGTAATTTCCAACCCAGAAACTGTAACACACACATACAATTTTTTAAATTATAATCTGATTATAGGACATCTGTATATATCCTTTGGCAGACTATCAAATCCACCGCTCAGCTTTCTCCAATACTGACCCCCAGGTAATCAAAATAACTCAAGAATCCTGGCAGAGCCATTAGCCAGCTTTTGCAGGCTGAATTAAGGGGACCCATGTTGTGCGTCCAGAATCTCAAGTGTTCATTAGATCAGATTTTGCGTAACTTAACTGGAATCACCAGTCACAGCATTCCAAGGGCTTAAACAGCCAGGCCCGTCTCCCCAGTGAAAGTCAGAATTGAATCTGCACAGCATGATTCTGACATCACTGTGCTGCAAGGTTAAAAAAAAAACTCCTCTGTGACAAGTTGAATGGAGATTAGGATTTCCCTCACTTGGTGCTATGTTTAAAAGCTTATGCACATCTATCTCTGATCCTTATCTCCATATATATATTTTTTCTACACATTTTCTTGACAACACACATCTCCTAAGAAAACATTTGATTGGTAGTTCTGGAGAACCATGTCAATCGTATTCCCAAGTTGGGTGGCCTGGTGTCCTTTTTTCCTGTGCTAATGACCTTATAAAATGCGGCACACATCACAGGAGGAATGGGATTTTGCTCTTTGTCCCTATGTTAAATCTCACAGAGCTACTTAAAAGCCTGTCTTATTTATAATATCTGCTTCTTGCTTAACAAGATTGTTTATATCAGTAATATATAAAAAGGTCATGGGTAACTATATGCTGTTGGCTTATTGTTTCCAAGAAATGCATCTCTTTGTCTGAGAGGTGAGTGATTATAGTAGGTTCTAAGAGAGAACCTAAAATGAAGCATGTCTGTGCAGTGAGACCAATCAGCAACAGTGTCAACACTAATCCTCTTCTGATAGAAGGAGCTTGTAACACTGACAGCTTAATATCTATCTGTGTGGCTCGGTTGTCTGATATGTCAAACTCAAGGAAGGCATGGTGTGCTCTTGAAAAGACCAGGGAGCCAAATCTCATGGGGACTTTCATGTTTCCTGTCTCCCTTGCCAGATCAAATCACCCCAGCTTTGTCAACATGAAAGCTCCTCTAAGACATTAGTGCATCCCTGAGCAAACCCATTCAATTTGGCATTATGTGGTAGGTCTGCTCCAGATTAATGAGTTAGACATCATATTCATAACTTTTCAGATGCTTAAAAGGAAACACCATGGTGGAGAATGTATGTTAGTTATGGATGGAAAACTCCATTTATAATAGAACCTGTTTGGCCTTTAACCCAAACTTGAAATGTGTACAACCTCACTTTCATATTAATTTTATTCTCTCTTCACCCCAAAAAGAGTGATGTTGAAGTTCTTGTGGCCAGTGGAATGCCATCATAATACAATAACAATGAAAGCTATTTGTGAACCCAACCAAAACGAGCAGCAAACACTAACTCAGTAAATTTTGATCATGAGGGTTTGTTAAACTATTGCAGTCTTTCAAGAGACTTTGCACAGGGTTTAGAAGCACCTCCTTCATACTGTGGGCAATGCAAATGTCAGTTTCTTTTGCTTGTTTTCCCTTATTATCCCCTTGACTGAAATACACATTTAAGGACTCAACCAAAGATGTCTCCTCCTCTTGTTGTTTTGCATTTTACAACTTAGCTAACTTAACTCAGCTTACCTTCATAACCCCTTTACCCATTCATTCATCAGTTGCTCTGCCGAACCAAAAAAATGCAGAAAAAAGAAAAAAGGAGTAGCTCATATTATCTAGAGCAGTGGTGTCCAACATAATGCAAGAATGGAATTGTTCTGTACATACACCGTACAATATGGCAACCAGCAGCCACATGGGGCTGTTGAGCACTTGAAATGTGCCCAATGAGACTGGAAGATGAAATATTTAATTTTAATAAACTTAAATCTGTAAAGCTATATGTGGCTGATGGCTACCATACTGGAGAGAAGAAACTGAGCAAGTTAAAAGGAAAATACAAAAGTATGCATTCAACTTCCATCACACCCACCTTCTAGTGGAAGAGGAAGTAGAAGCTATATTTCCCAGATGATCATGCCACTAAAATTCTGAATTCAATTAGGTTATGCTTATCAATATATTTATGCAGCATTTGAAGGCAAAAAGAAAACAGAAGGTATTTTCTTCCTTGTGCCTTGTTCACTATTTCTATGGTTTAGAACCTTGTGGAAGTGTGAAGGTTTTCTGCTGCAGTCTTCAAGTCTTCATTCTCCAGCTTCCTGGGTATCTGCAGAGGCTTCATCAGGGGACTGCTCTTGACTCCCACATTGTTACACCAGAGAGGGCTCAGAGCAAGCAGGAGAGTCAGCTCTCGATTGTTTTAGAGTCATTTCTGGAGGCTGAGCCTAGAGTCCATTCCTTCAACACCTCTAATCATTTTAGAAGCATCTAATCTCTTGTATTAAGTTCGTTCCAGTTTATGTACCTGGAGTAGTTTGTTTTCTTCACTGACACTACCTGATGCAAGCAACTAAGATGATACATGTGAACTGAAATTTTTTAACTCTTGTGACATCAAAAATGCAAAGAATGTAGCCACAGCTTTTCTGATTATCTATTGTGTCACCAATATTCATTTCTAATCTTACAAGAGTCTCCCTTTACTTTGTAACCTCCCTCTCTACCTTCTCTGCATATGTATTTATTGATTCACATTTATGTGTTGGGCAATCCAAGAGATATTGGGGGCACATGGATGCACCAAACACACAGTCTTCATGCTTTGACCTTAGAGTATGATGGAGAACAAAATTAAGCCATTACAGTACAGTGGGCTCAAAGCCATGAGACAAAGGTATACAGAAGTACAGATGGGGAGAACCTAACCCAAGTGACAACTATGCAAAATTTCCTGGGCAAAGGGATATGTGTAGACAGAAAAAAAAAAAAAATGAGTAGGATTAACCAGGCAAAAGCAGGTGGGATGAGAGAAGAGTATGTTCCAGATAGATTTGATCTTTTTAAGCATGAAAATAAAACTGTAAATTTCAGCAAGCTAGAGGCACTCCAAAGGTTTCTGCTGTGTTCTGAGATGAAGACAAATGATCTACAATTCACAGGCTATTCAGAGTCAACTTTAGCTTTGGGGCAAGTGGGAGCTTGGATCTTAGCAATGCTTACAGCGACTGCTGGATATATTTTAGAAGTATAGCAGGCTTTATGTAGACCAGTAGAACAAAGAAAAGAAAATGACTCTTACTGAAAAAATGTATGTTTCCTTTATCAGAGAGAAAGAACCTAGCTTTCCTTTCCCAAAAGCATGCACACCATTGGTAAAACTAGTAATTTAATTACCCCAAAAGACAGCACTCAAAGGTCTGCTTTATCAAATGATAAGATTCTCTAAGTGTTGGCCGGCCGCGGTGGCTCACAACTGTAATCCCAGCACTTTGGGAGGCTGAGGTGGGCGGATCACGAGGTCAGGAGTTCGAGATCACCCTGACCAACATGATGAAACCCCATCTCTACTAAAAATACAAAAATTAGCCGGGCGTGGTGACTTGCGCCTGTAATCCCAGCTACTCAGGAGGTTGAGGCAGGAGAATTGCTTGAACCTGGGAGGCAGAAGTTGCAGTGAGCTGAGATGGCGCCATTGCACTCCAGCCTGGGCAACAGAGTGAGACTCTGTCTCAAAAAAAAAAAGAAAAAAAAAAAAAGATTCCCTAAGTGAAATTCTAATGCACCTGAAAATAACTTATATAAGAACATCCTTATTATAACAGACATGTGATAATTATGACATAGATGATGCCATTAATGCCTGCTTTCTTCCACTTGGGGGGAGCTTAAAAAGAATCTCACTCACACATGAAATCATTTTGGGAATTTAAAATAAAGTGTACAAATCCCACAAATTTGAATAGGCAGCTTCATGTAATTTAATGCCGCTATATGTAACAGTTTAACTGGACAAGAACACACAGGAGGAAGAGTAAAAGACACTGTTTTGCAAGTTTTATTAGTTTCTTCCCAACTCATTCAGATTGTTATACATGTATCAATTCATAAGAGTAACTTAAATACCCTGTATCCTCAGAAAACTGTTTCACCAAGATGCTGCCGCTAATGTACCCTCACTTCACCAAGAGGAAACAGATTTGCTTTATTTCTATTGTCACTGAATGCACGTTTATAATTTATAGAATGCTTCTCTTCTGCTTCTTTAATATAATAGAAATGTCTTCATGTTTATAGAAAAACAAGAAACTCACATCCAACTTACTCATTTTCAACAGGAAATGTGATGGACTAACACGCAAAGACTGTATTACAAAGAGAATGCAAGGCAAAAATATCAGAATGGCATCTTCTGTTGGAAATAGAGTGGACTAAATATTTTTGGAGATTACACATCTGTCAGATAAGGCAAGTCCTTCCCATGAAGTGGTAAGCTTCTCTCTCATTCTTTGGGAAATGTACTTGCTGTCGCTCTTTGTTAATGAGCAAAATCAGTGACCCCTCTAGCTCAGAAAAGGCTCCTTCCTGATCACTGCCTCCGCCACATCCCCACCCAGAACACTAAATGAACCAGTGACAACAAAATGCTCTTGTGCCCTAGGCCCTCTATTTCTCGGAGTTTATAGACCACCTAACAATCAAAGCAGGGCAGTGGGGGGAGGCCGCCTTTGTCCCTGCTGTTACTTTGTGTTTTTTCTCGCTGGCTTCCCAATTCCCTCTGGGCACCATCATCACCATATCCCTCATGGCTAAACAGCCAGAGGCATGGGGCTTTCACTCCAAATTTCACGGCGTGATAAAATGCAGGGGCTGCCTCGCTGGGGATCTCAAAGCCCTCCTTTGTGGGCCTGGTTGAGGGTCAGGTTAAGTAGCGCATTTTGGCAGCAGGCATCTGTTTGTCTTCACGCCATGATCTTCCTAACAAGGGGGAGGGAGAGGAAGGCAAGCGGGAAGAGGAGACAGATTCAGAAAACTACCTTCACAGTGGCAAGCAAATTCCCTTCCGCCGCTTGACAGACTATGAGGCCAATGTAAATCCACTGCCTACCACACTGATGGCCCCACCGAATCAATTCGATTGAGCCGTGAGACAGGGAGCTTTTCCTTTCTTATAGGCTGAGGCCTCACTTGTTGCTCTAAAGAGAAAAAACAAAGCAAGACCCTTTCTTGCTCAGACTTTTTATAAAGAAAATGAACCTGTACAAAAAAAAAGTGTTGGAAAGATCGCATTTCTTGTTTTTTTTTTTTTCCTGTTGTAATATAATCATAGAATTTTAAAATTTATTCTTCTCAATACAGCAACCCTGTTGCTATAATTGGGAGACATTTGCTAGTCAAGGCCAATAAAGAGCTCATTCTATTTAAAGAAAGCCTTTATGTAGAAAAGCTTTATAAGACATGATTAATATTAATTATTTCTACAAGTCATAGATACAATTTCTACTCTGGAAAGAAACCAGTGGGTGGGGATTGTTCCCTAAAAACTCAAACCACTGAATATGACCAAAGTCAGTAGTTCAAAAGTAGAGTTGGTTTTCTAATATAATTAAAACCTACATATCAATATTTTCTCAGAAAACAGAATTTTACTTGGTTCCCTGTGTCATTCTCTAAGAACAGATACTTACTTCCTCATGTCAGCCTATATGCAAGAAGAATAAGCCTTTTAAAATTATGAGAAAATTAGTAGGAAATGATAAATAAGAAATAAGTAGGTCAGTCAGACGTATGGAGTATCCAGAAGAGTAAGGAATATCACAGGGGAGAAAGCAATAAAAAATAACATACTTCATGAATCTGAAGAGTCATTGTAAAAATCCTCAGATGCGGCCGGGCACGGTGGCTCATGCCTGTAATCCCAGCACTTTGGAAGGCTGAGGCGGGTGGATCATGAGGTCAGGAGATCGAGACCATCCTAGCCAACACGGTGAAACCCCATCTCTATTAAAAATACAAAATTAGCCAGGTGTGGTGGTGTGCACCTGTAGTCCCAGCTACTCAGGAGGCTGAGGCAGGAGAATCGCTTGAACCCAGGAGGTGGAGGCTGTAGTGAGCAGCAATCATGCCACTGCACTCCAGCCTGGGCGACAGAGCGAGACTCCGTCTCAAAAAAAAAAAAAAAAAAAAAAAAATCATCAGATGCAGACACACACATGCATGCACATACACACAGCACAAAGAAACAAAGGCATAAATTGCCAACTATCTAGCTCACCCTTGGTAAAGGAGGGAATAATCAGATGTGCAGAAAGAGGTAATAGGAGGTATCACATGATACAAAATAGCATTCCTCACATTCATCTTCTCATTAAACCATTATTTCTGTGATCCCTTTTTTCTTCAGCAAAGTGGATGATATTATTCCATCAATATTTTAAAAAGAAAAATAGTACCCATTGGAGAATCAGTTTCTTTAACAATTGTCACCATTGCTCCACTACAAATATCACACACACACAAATTCAAGACCTGCACATCAGGAGATGGAAATGCAAATTACACTGGTGTGCATACACACACAAATACAAAGACTATCTTATTGGAAGTCCTCATGGATTTCTTAAAGCCCATGGGAATATTATGTCAAGTACTAAATACACACCGTTGTCAGTTCGGCCCATGAAAGTAACTGTCATTCCAAGGCAATGATTTTAAATTGTGTGGTGTTTAGGTAGTCTGCTCATCTTTTCTAAAAAGCATTCATCAAAATTCCCCG
This sequence comes from Macaca thibetana thibetana, assembly GCF_024542745.1. Classification (NCBI taxonomy): domain Eukaryota; kingdom Metazoa; phylum Chordata; class Mammalia; order Primates; family Cercopithecidae; genus Macaca; species Macaca thibetana. The sequence goes on from NC_065598.1 coordinate 8,074,347, forward strand.
AAAACTGATTTAAGGTTAATGCTTAGAGTTCTAGATAGGCATCCATTCTGCGGGTTTTTTTTTGTTTTGTTTTCCTTTTGTCAGGGATTTTATTTTATTAGGTCAGGGGTTTGCAATAGGGGCAAAGGAAGAAATACAGAGTTTATTTTAAGATTGTAATGTAATTCTAGAGTAGATTAGTAAAGTTTTATGTATAAAATCTCACAATAAAATAAATACAACATATTTATAATTCTATCTATACCATTAAGACTTGTACACAAATGCTCCTTACAGCATTATTCATAATAGCCAAAAAGTGGAAACAAATTTCATATATAATTATTGACGAATGAAAGAATAAATAAAATGAAAAAAGAATACATGGAAATATTATTTGGCAATGAAAAGAAATGGAATACCAAAGCATGCTACAGCATCAATGGGCCTTTACAATATTATGCTAAGTAAAATAAAAGGCCAGAAAAAAAGATCACATGCTGTATGATTCCATCATTTATATGAAATATCTAGAATGAGTCAATCTATGAAGGGAAAGAAAATAGATTAGTGGATATGTAGGACCGAAGGAATTGGAGGGAAATGGGAGTGACTGCCAATGGCTTTGGGATTTTTCTGGGGGTAGTGATAAAAATATTCTACAATTCTGCTGATAATTGCAAGACTATAAATACATGAAAAACCAATGAACTGTTTAAACGACTAAATTGTACAGCATGTGAATTATATTTCAAGAATGCTATTAGGCAAAAAAAAAGTCTCTAAATTCACCAGTATATATATATGTAATTTATATTGAACAATGATTAAAAATGTACTGACTTTTCCTGCCAAATAGATTGTAAGTTAAAAATTCAGTGATCTTCAACTATCCCATTTTGAATAGATTATATTGTCAAACATGTCTATTCCATTCAATGGACTAAATAAGCATGTGGATCGGTGTCTCTTAAAGTGTGGGTTTGGTCCTCCCCTCTCCCACACTCCACCAAGATTAGGATTGAGTAGGTGTGAAGTCGCAGCCAGAAAAATGCATCCATAGGCACACCCCAGGTGATCCTGATGCAGGCTGAATTACATGAAGTCTGAGAATAGATCCTGAACACATAAAAATGGGAAACTTTATAAAGAACTTTCAATGTCTTCTCTTTCGTGTTAATTTTTGAATAATAATTTCTCATGCAACATAACCATTCAAAAGCAATAATTCTAGAAAATGTTAGACAGCAATTACATTATCTTAAGCTTTATGAGACAATTGAAACACACTTTTTTCTAGGTGTTGATGACCTAGAGGAAAATGATCATTTGAAAAATTAAAAACTTAGAGACATACCAATGCAAGAATTGGCACTCAAATGAACTCCTAATAATGCATATAGAGAAGGTCTTTATTGAATAAAATAGAAGTGTTTGCAACTCAGAATCATCTACCCTTCTTAAATGTCAATTTAACAAAATAATGTATCATTTAAAGATACTAGTGACTAAAATTTTCAGTACAAATCATGTGTTGCATTAATAAATTGGGCCCTTTCATTGTGTTATGATATTGTTCCATTCTATTTGAGGACTAAGCTCTGATTCTTTCATGTTGTCCAAATTCCTACCTAAGGGCTCTAGGGAGTCATGCCCTACAAACCATAAGTTCTCATTAGATGGGCTTTATTTAACTCTATATATCGTGACTTATTTTCCAACCTGACTCTGGCATAACATTACAAGACAAGGAAGAAAATCAAAATATTTTACCCCCAAAATACATTTCTTGTTACATTTTGAAATGGCCCTGCAAGCCATCCTTTGTGAGGGAAAATGCATGTCTGTAAAGAATCCCTATTAACATAGCTAGACCTTTTCCTTCCAGTCTACCACCTTTTAAAGGGTCTGAATAGGAAACATTTGTCATCTATTGTTTCTAACAGCAGCCACTGTGAGACTTCAAAAGAACTTTGGTCTCCTCAATCTTTTATCTTAACCTGAACATTTCCTTTCCATTGATTCCAGGTCTTTAGACAAAAACTCAACCAATTGTCAATCAGAAAATGTTTAAATTTACCTATAGCCTAGAAGTGCCACCCCCCACCCCACAACCCCGCCTCCGCTTTGAGTTGTTCCGCCTTTCTGAACCAAACCAATGTATTTCTTAAATGTATTTGATTGATATCTCATGCCTCCCTAAAATGTATAAAATCAAGCTGCACCCCGACCACCTTAGGCACATATTCTCAGGACCTCCTGAGGGCTGTGTCATGGGCCATGGTCACTCATATTTGACTCAGAATAAATCTCTTCAAATATTTTACAGAGTTTGACTCTTTTGGTTGACATACTTGTGTTTAAGATTTAGCTTGACAAAAATACCGTTATGTAGAGGACCATTCAGCCTGTAAAGTAAAAATAATAATAAAGTTCAAAGCCTCCACCAGCTCAATGGACCCCACCTTAGCCAAGGGGTCCCAAATAAACCTGAAAAATTAGCTGAAGTCATGACAGGAAAGAGGGGACAGACATGCCTCCTTCCTTTGGAGTTTAGGCACAACCGACCAGAATTCATATTAGCATGCGGATCTTAAGACTGACAAAACAGACTCTTTGTAGCAATAAGATACCCAACTCCAGCCTGACCCCAGCATGGTATCACACGACAGATAGCAGGCCCTGAAAAAAATAGAAGTATTTTACCTCAAAATATATTTATTTGACATATTCTGAAATAGCCTTGCAAAGCCATCTCTTGTGGGGAAAATTTGCATTCTGTAGAGAATCTCCTTCCCTTATTAGTTCTTTTGCAGAGAATCTGACACCTTTTAAGGTCCAATAAGAGGTATTTACCATCTATTCTCTCTGAAGCCTGCTACCTGGAGGCTTCACCTACATGACAAGAACTTCGGCTTCTTCAACCCCACTGTCCTTACCTTAATTCAAGCACTTCTTTTTGCTGACTTCAACATTTCAGGCAGAGCTTAACTCTTTCAACCAATTGCCCATCAGGAAATCTTTGAACCCACCTATGACCTGGAAGCCCTCTGCTTTGAAATGTTCTGCCCTTTCAGGCTGAACCAATGTATATTTTCCATGTATTCATTTACATCTTTGCTTGTAACTTCTTTTTCCCTAAAATGTATTGAGAAGCTGCAACCCAGCCACCTTGGGCACATGTTCTCAGGATCACCTGAGGCCATGTCATAGGCCACGGTCCTTAACTTTGGCAAAATAAACCTCTCCATTGATTAAGACCTGTCTCCGATACTTATTGGTTTACAAACCTTAACATTATATTAGATGGGTTTCCCATGTGTAATTTCAAAATGCAATGTCACTGTAAAAGAACTCAGCTGCAAACACATGCCCCTCAATAGGCAGCTCAAAGTTCCTCCAGGGAGAAGCACTGAGGCAGAGGCGAAGCTGGGAGCTGAGTGCAACATCGACGAAGGGAGTCCAGGCATCCTGTTGTCTGTCCAGCAGGAGGGGAAATGGCCATGTCTCAGCAGAAAGAGGAACCAAAGAGTTTTCTGCAGGTGTCGGCAGAATGTGAATTGACAAAGATTCTCAACTTCACCTTTCTGAAGAAATATTTCTCATGTGGCCCCTCAGACCCCCATGCTCAAAACACATGCACCGTTCAGTCAACCTGATTTCAGTAAACATCCTACATAGCAGTAGATTTACCTGTCTGGACTTTGTGTTTTTACTATTACTTCCCCTCTTCATTTTTCTCCACTCTTTCGAATGTGTTCTCTTTAAGCTTTGTTGTTGTTGCTGTTGTTTCCATTTATTTTAGTTTTAGTTTTAGTTTAGTTTAGTTTTGTTTTGAGACAGGGTTTCACTCCTGTCGCCCATGCTGGAGTTCAGTGGTGCTATCTTGGCTCACTGCAGCCTCAACTTCCCAGGCTCAAGCGATTCTCCCACCTCAGCCTTCTGAGGAACTGAGACTACAAGTGCAGGCCACCATGCCCGGCTAATTTTTTTTGTACTTGTGGTAGAGATGAGGTTTCACCACATTGCACAGCTGATCTCAAACTCCTGGGCTCAAGCAATCTGCCCACCTCCAACTCCCAAAGTACCGTTATTACAGGTGCAAGCCACCGCACCTGTCCTGTTTCAATTTATTTTGAAGCTCAACTTTCACTTCTAAGTGAAGAAACGTGAGCTCAAACCCTGTCTGAGTCCACACAACTGGGTCCACCCAATACAGTTTTTCATGTCTTTCCTCTGATACAAGAAGATTTTCGGGGGGTGGGGTGGGGTGGGGAGTGTTATATACAGATGAATTCCTTAGTAATAAACTTGTCTAAGAAGATTGGAAACCCCATGACTAAAATTCCACTGAATCCTTCAGAGCAAAATAATCTTGGTAGATAAGAAGACTGGTGGCTACAACACTTTATGAGAAATATCTGTAACAAAATTTCAGCTTTGTCGACAGCCTTGATCCCAAAGCCATGTGCTCACACATACCACCTGATATTGGCAAATCTACCAAACCAGTCTACCCCTTGCACAGCAAATGAACAATGTGAGTTTCTCTACATAGTGGATTCCCAGAAAGATCATTCCATCTGATTCTGGAAGGATGATAGCTTGTTTTCAAACTCCCCATAATTTATTTTTCCAAAAGAGATAAGAATATATATCTAAGTATATCTAAGCATTTACCCTTATGAGAATTTTTGCCTAGGGGAGAAAAGTTGAGCAATATGACACAAGGTGTCTACCATAGTTTTATTCTTTTTTGTTGTTGTTGAGACGGAGTCTCACTCTGTCGCCCAGGCTAGAGTGCAGTGGTGCGATCTCGGCTCACTGAAACCTCTGCCTCCCGGGCTCAAGCAGTTCTCCCACCTCAGCCTCCTGAGTAGCTGCGATTACAGGCACCTGTCATCATGTCCGGGTAATTTTTTTATTTTTGTAGAGACAGGGTTTCACCGTGTTGGCCAGGCTGGTCTTGAACTCCTGACCTCAGGTGATCCACCCCCCCTCAGCCTCCCAAAGTGGTGGGATTACAGGTGTGAGCCACCGTGCTGGGCCAGTTTTATTATTTTAGGTTATTAATAAAGAGCAAAAGGAAAGATGGTGAGTCTAGCAACAGGGCAATAAACATAGGACAGTCAAGGAAGACATCTTTATTTGAGACATGGTTTTACTCCTGTCACTCAGGCTGGAGTTCAGTGGCATGATCTCAGCTCACTGCAGCCTTGACCTGCCAGGCTCAAGTGATTCTCCCATCTCAGCCTCCTGAGGAGCTGGGACTACCTGTGCGTGCCACCACCTGTAATAGGCGTGCCACCACCTGTAGTAGCCACCACCTGTAGTAGGCAGATAAAGTAGGATTTTGTGGGCCTAGTGATTTTGGAAACCATGGCTAGGCCTTTAAAGTCCTTTGAGAATTGCTACATTGAAGTGATACTGTATTTTTCAGCATGAAAATAAATGCGAACGCTAGCACTCATTTTTCATCTTTTCATGGCTACAATAGAAAGCTTCATATCTTTTGTAGGTTACAATTATAAGTAAAGGCTAACCCCCTTCCCCACCAAAAGGTGGAAGCCTTGAGAATAAAATCCTATTTCAAAAGAAGATTTCTGGCCAGGCATGGTGGCTCACGTCTGTAACCCCAGCACTTTGGGAGGCTGAAGCGGGTGGATCGCTTTGAGGTCAGGAGTTCAAGACCAGCTTGGCCAACATGATGAAACCCCACCTCTACTGAAAATACAAAAATTAGCTGGGCGTGGTGGTGCACGCCTGTAATCCCACCTACTTGGGAGGCTGAAGCAGGAGGATTGCTTGAACCCAGGAGGTGGAGGTTGTAGTGAGCCGAGATCGTACCACTGCACTCCACCCTGGGCTACGGAGTACGACCCTGTCTCAAAGAAAAAAGAAAAAAAGAAGATTTCACAGGGCATTTGCATGCTACCAATGAGATCGAGGTGGAGGGTTCGATCCTTGTCTAGGGAACAATTTGTCATGAGCATAGAACGCTTTGTTCTACCATCGAAGGCAGAAATGTACTATTCACCTTGCATAGGCAGGGTGTCTCAGCCTCCACGCTACTGACACGCAGGGCTTATCCATAAGCCTTTGTTGTGGGAGGCAGTTCTGTGCATTGGAGGATATCAGCAACTTCCTTGACCTCTACCCACACGATACTAGTAGCACTTCCATCCTCAAGTGTGAAAGCCCAACATGTGTCAAAACATTGCCAAATGTCCCCCAGGGACAAGAACTGTCCCTGGGTTGAGAACCAGTGATATAAGGTACAAGCTTATAAGTAAATAAGCACAAAACCATCACCACCATGGGGAAAGGTATTCAGAACAAGTCTTTCTGGTTATGACTCAGAACCCTCACCTCCACAATATTGATTTCCCAATAACACAATCCAGATGGAAATTCTAAGAAAGGGCTAGCTCAAGTAGGCTAGGAGAGAAGCAATTCACTGTCACCTCAATTCAAAGGATGACAGAAAAGAGCAAGCAAAATATATAGCAAGTCGCACTAACACTTGAAAATAACTTCAGAGGTTTCAAACAATTCCCACAAATCCACACTGCTTTGAAGCGTATTTCTGTGGTAATTCTGGAATCTTGATGTAAAAAAAAAAGTGAACTCTTAGCTTTTGAGTGAGTTGAGTATATTGTCAGCTTAGTAGTTATTTTAGAGACATTTTTCCTCTTAGCTACAAGCAGTAAGCAAGTGCAGTTCCTATGTTCAATCTCCTTAAGAAAAGACCTGGGACTTCATTAGGGTGAATGACAGAGGAGAAAATGAATCGTTACATAACCCAAATTCCCTCATGATACTCTTTTGAGCCAAAAAAGCATCTTAAACCTATACCTTTTAATAATTTCTCATTTCAATACCCTGAAATGCTCTATGCAGCTTGGGCATCTCATTAGGGGCAAATAATATCATCAGAACTTCCCATCTCCACAAAGCATTTGAAATCCAGTGAGTTTATTAAATGGCATATGTGTTATAAATTGATAAATGCCATAAATTGATCAACTGTATAAATGTTATAAATTGATAAACTGTACAAATATTACAAATTGATAGACAAAACAATTAAAATAATGCTTCCAGGATGAACCAATCTTCATAGTGGAAAACAAATTATATGCCTCCAAAGTGGATCAATATAATATATTAAAATAGAACAATTAGCCAGGTGTAGTTGCTCACACCTGTAATCCCAGCACTTTGGGAGGCTGCGGCAGGTGGATCACCTGAAGTCAGGAGTTCGAGACAAGCCTGGCCAACATGGTGAAACCTCGTCTTTACTAAAAATACAAAAATTAGCCGGGCATGGTGGTGGGCGCTTGTAATCCGAGCTTCCCAGCTACTCGGGAGGCTGAGGCAGGAAAATCGCTTGATCCTGGGAGGCGGGGTTGCGCCACTGTACTCCAGCCTGGGGGACAAGGCAAAACTCCGTCTCAAAAAAAAAAAAAAAAAGAACAATTACATGGAAATTATTGTGTGACTGAGTAAACAAATTTCACTGGATCAGGTAAATGCCATAAAAATGCAATAAACATTCAAACTAATAACTATTTGCCATAAATCTAGTCTAAAATAATGACATTAATTTAAAAATTGCTGTATCTAAGTTAAGGAGTTAAAAATTGTTTGCATTAATTTTTAATTCTTTATATTTGGACTATTGTTCATAAAAGTAATATCATAGAAATTACACTTATTATCAAGTAACAATATTATTTTAACAATGCTTTCATGAATCTCCAAATGTCCAGATATGCTATTAAATAGCCAGTTTTGACATATATGCTTTCTATCTTCCTATAATTTTGTTGATGTCTTTGTTCAGTAAATGCAAAGATTAGTCCTGTGGGATGTTAAAGAACACTACCAGCATCAGGTGCACTCTAGGTGTTTAGTAAAGAAAAACTGAATCCAAGAGAGACTAGCCACTTAGACACCTTTTCTTTGATATAAAGGACCAATAAACGGACAGTCTCCCCAGTCAGAACCTCCTTTATCAGCCTCCATTAAAATGGTTCCAATACAGAAAGGTGTTAAGAAGTGAAAATCCACTAGACACACGCTTCACTACCCTTGTCTACTGCTCCCCCAGGAACGACACCCAAATTCCTTTAGTGCCCAGAGTATTCACACAAGGGCCGGTCCTGACCTCCAAGATGTTTCACAAAATATAAAGTCAAATCTATTGTCTACATCTCTGATGGTGAGAGACAGGTATGGATGGAAGCGTTGAGAGAAAACAAAATGTCAGGGTTTATTAACCCCAAGTAAGAGCCAGACGAGTCCCAATTTTACTGCTGAGGAGTTTATAACCCAGGGAGTTGACATATGTGACTATCTCTAGGGCACTCTATCTTGATAGTGACAAAGCTAGAACTTGAAGACATGTCCCATCATGGCCAGCCCACCATAATCCCCAGGGATTCACCGATGAGCCATCTTATCAACATGGTCCACAGAGGTAGGACCTACCATTCCCATTCCCATCTCCTTCTCCACTTTATTTGTTGCCATACGCCTTATGAGCCTCTCATATCCATATCCATGAGGATAAGACTTTTGTCTTTGTCTCTATCAGTATCCCCAAGAATACTTTGCACAAGCAGTAGGTACTCAGTGAATGAATACAATAATAAAATTCCATCAACCTGAGTCTTAACATGTCCAAGTTCCCCAATTTAAAATTTCTCAACAATGGTAACAGTCATCTCAAATTTTGCCTGCACACAATGGTGCCCCAACAAGTCCCATCCACTTCTGAGCTCCACCTTCTGGGTGTAACAGCCTGCTGAGCCCCAATCTGGGGGTTGCAGTGAATTTCCCAGGAAGCCAATCAAGTTCAAGGTGGCCCCTCACTTGTAGGAGCCCCTTCCATGGCACTGGAAGAGACTCAGGCAATGTGTTTACACGCAAATTATAAAATTTGCAAAATTAACCTATTTTCTTTTTTTTAAAACTACATAAGCTTGCATCTCACACACCTAAATCCTGTTCATATTTGACAATGACTTGCTTCATATTTGACAATGACTTGCCCAGTGTTACTTGTGTCTACTGCTTATGATAGTTTCCTGGGGGACCCATAAGTAGTGTAATCCTCTTGAGACTTCAACTTTTTCTGGAGGTTTCAGTTCTCCTGGGTCCCTCCTGGCATTTCCAGGCAGCTGCAGAACAGCCTTGCTAAACCATTGCTTTGGAATGTGCTGATAAACACATCTGCTGGTGCATTTCCCGTTTTCTGTTTCTGAGGACATCCTGAAGCCTTCTTGGATAATCAGGAGGAGAATCTGAACATGTCAAATCATATGTATTTGTAAATGAGAACAGTATGGTCAGAAATCAGAGCCAGAAGATGGGTTAAATAGAACAACTGTGGGCATTTCAAGAGGACAGCAAAAAAAAAGAGGGTTGAAGATATTCTACTATAAAATATCATCTGAAAAAGATAAACAGGCTAGGCCAAGGTGGGTGGATCACTTGAAGTCAAGAGTTCGAGGGTAGCCTGGCCAACATGGTGAAACCTCATCTCTACTAGAAATACAAAAATGAGCTGGGAATGGTGGTGGACGCCTGTAATCCCAGCTACTCAGGAGGCTGAGACAGGAGAATCTTTTGAGCCCCGGAGGCGGTGGTTGCAGCGAGCTGAGATAGCGCCACTGCACTCCAGCCCAGGCGACAGAGTGAGTGAGACTCCATCTCAAAAAAAAAAAAGATACAGGGGCTGATGAGAATGAATTATCGCCCACAGGAGGCTGTCCTTTTGACCACACTGCTGAATCAAAGTCAAAGGAGAGGTGTAGACAGGGGGAAAAAAATCCAATTTGTAGTCACAGAGGGAGTACTGGGTGAAAAACATTTTGAAAAGGAGTCGGGGCTCAACAGAACTAGTTTATCAATGAAAGACATTTCAAAGCCTTGAAAGAAAAATTACTAATGCCCATTGCTAATTAATCATTCTACAGATTCTCATGCAAATGTTCTTTGGATGGCTTTGATCTGCACTGACACCTGAAAGAAAGCACACAGTGTCTCCGGACGGGAGCGATGCCTGGGAGGCAATGGCATGTGTGGGTACACAGCCCCCTGTATGATCCCCTAATACCCTGGGAACTCTGGTGCCGCTGAGGGCGGCCAAGCCACAGAAAGGAGGGCTCCAGCCCAGCCCATGCTAGAACCTCGGAGATGGCTCCACTGTGGCCCTTTACCTCCCAAACCACAAAACACACACCGTGATCAAAAGCAGATGGCCTTCCCATGCCCTCGTCCTTAACACCAATGCAAATCGCCTCCCAGAACTGTTCAATACTCCCATACGCACTGAAAGGAGAACTGAATATGTTAAGGCCTTGAAGAATTGGGGAGAAAAATGTTAAATAAAATTAACTAGATATTGGCAAAGTAACAAAACTGTTGCCTCATAGATGGAAAAAAAAAAAAAAAAGACTACTTGGGGAAAATTAAAGAGAAATCCTTTTTCAAAGCTATGTTCTCAGCAATGGGTAGCCAAGTGTCTTCAATTTCATAGTTTTACCTGATTTATAACAGGGGTTTGTCTGAGAGACAGACCTCATTTAAAATTTAAAATTATGTGAAATCAAGAAACGATTTCCCAAGTTGAGATCTCTCCGCTGGCTTCCACAAAGTCGCACAATAATAAAACATTTTGGAGTGGGAAATTGCTCGTACAAAACTAGACAGATTGCTGCCTCCCTACCCATGTGGAATAAACTCCTGTCTGCCTAGTAGTTTAGCTGACATTTCATTTACTTTCCCAAAGTTTCAACCACAATTAGTGATCAAAGACATCAGGGGTCCTGTCTCCCTAGGGTGTACTCCCAGGGAACATTCATTTTAGACGGCAGGTAAAGAAAACAAGGAAGTCGTTGGCACTGGCCTGATTTGCATTTATTTTGTATTTACTTGGTTTTTTGTTTTGTTTTGGTTCTGTTTTTTGACGGAGTCTCACTGTGTCACGCAGGCTACCATGTAGTGGTACAATCACAGCTCAGTGACACCTACATCTCCTGGGCTCAAGCAATCCTCCACCTCAGCCTCCTGAGTAGTTAGGACTACAAGCATGCACCACCATGCCTGGCTAATTTTTTTTTCCTCACTAATTTTTGAAATATTTTTGTATAGGTAGGGTCTTGCTATGTTGCCCAGGTTGGTCACCAACACCTGGTTTCAGGCGATCCTCCCACCTCGTGCTCCCAAAGCACTGAGATTACAGGTGTGAGCCACTGCACCTGGCCTCCCATGTACATTTAGTTTCTGATTTTTGTTTTTAGGAATGATTCGACGTGATATACATATTCATAAGAAATAGCAAAATAACCTAAAATGGAAGTTAGCAAGAAGAAATAAGAGGGAATGAGGACATCAAGTGGAATCTATAAAGAGTTTGATACCAAACTACACTCTACTGAGTCCTCAACACCCACTGAATGTAGGCCACAAATTTGGATTTCAGCTTCCTAATCTCTAACAGGAAAAGAAGAATTTGATCAATTCCTACAATGCAAGTATTCACATAATTTAAAAGCATATAAGGAACCTGGAAGAACAATTATTCCCAATATAAAATCTAAAAAGAATTTTCTTCTGAAGTTAAGAAATACTACATTCTAACAATAGAAGGCACTCAAGTATCCTCACCATGGCAAGGTTGAGGAGTTTCATAGAGCTCTTCTTCACGGCATGCCTCACACAAGGATAGAATCTCACCACAGCAAAGTCAGTATCATCAATTCTACAGGGTCCAACAAATCATGTGAGTATAACCAGTCCTCTGTCAACCTGGACCAAACCAATCTTTGTGCGCAGTTATTTAATTAAATTTATTTATTTATTTATTTATTTATTTATTTATTTTTATTTTTGAAACAGAGTCTTGCTCTGTCACCCAGGTTGGAGAGCAGAGACACAATCTCTGCTCACTGCAACCTCTGTCTCCCTGGTTCAAGGGATCCTCCTGCCTCAGCCTCCCGAGTAGCTGAGACTACAGGCACGCACAACCACACTCGGCTAATTTTTGTATTTTAAGTAGAGACGGAGTTTCACCATGTTGGACAGGCTGGTCTCAACCTCCTGGTCTCAAGTGATCCACCCGCCTCGGCCTCTCAAAATGCTGGGATTAAAGGCATGAGCCACTGTGCCCAGCCGTCATGCTTACTTAGAATACTGAGTATAATTCAGTATTACTATAGTCACACTCACTCACACTAAGATCTGTTTCTTTTGTTCTTGCTCTTATCATCTGCTCATCTCTTCATTGCAGTTGTTTTAGATTTGGTCATTTTGGGGTAAAAGAAGAAATAGGGCTCAACCTGTAGCTATTGGAACAGGTCTACATGAACCCACTGTCATTTTGTTCGGATGCTCTCCTAGATTGGATGCTCTCCTAGATTGAATGCTCTCCTGGACTGAGAGCCTAGTAACCAGATAGTGGATTCTTGTTATCTACTGCAGTAAGTGAAGTGGTGCCTCCATCCTTGGAGTCATCCTGGACCTCTCTCCTCGCAATTTCAATCTTTCAGCAGATCCTGTAGGCTCCACCTTGAAAATACTTCCCCATATGCCTACAATCTCTGCCTTACTTCCTCCAGGTTTCTGCTCATGTGTACAAATACACATGACCTTTTTACCTTACTTGTTGGAAAATAAACACCCCCCCAAACCCTAGTTCCCCTTATCTGGCTCAATTTTTCTCCCTTGTTCTCCTTACTAACCACTGTACTTTAATTGGCTCATTGCGTTTTTTTTTGTCTGTCTCACACTAGAATGGAGTTTCATGTGGGCACGGGATGTGTCTGTCTTTTCACTCTATGGTCCAGCGTCCATAACAACTTTCAGCACACAGTAGGTATTTGATAAATGTCCAGTGCATGAGTGAAGAAGGAGACAGCATGACATGGGGCTGCAGATAGGAAGCCAATGACTTTTTTTTCCTGTTAAATTGTACTGAGTAGCAAGCATGATGCCACAGGTGAGGGATTCAGTAGTGACCAGAACTGACATGGCTGTAGCCCTCCAGCCAGCTAAATCCCTTGGCACTGATTCTGAAAGGCACAGAATTCATGGATGTGAATATGAGCTTGAGCCTCAGATCCTTCTCTGTCCTTACTCTCAACTTCAAGTCATCCAGCCCCAGGGCGAGAGCTGACACTGCCTTTGTCAAGCCTGTTCTCCTGGTTCTTGAAGCCAAATTTGGTCTTATGTCTCCCATGGGTCTGTATCAGGAGGGCAGATGATTCTGGCACAATACTTCAGTATAAACAAACCACATGTGTAACCAAAAAGCAACCAATAAAACTAAGTACAAATGTCCCCCAGCAAAGACAATCTGTGCTCTGCCACTAAGGAATAGAATTCCATAAAAGAAAAAAAGAAAGCTGTGGTTTTCTTGAAGGTCTCTCTCTATTCCATTCGCCTGTACAGATATTTATCTCAGTAACCAAATATGTTTTTGACCTACTGCTAAAAATTCACCACCATGGGAACTAAAATAAAACAAAAGTCTTTTTACAACAAGCACAGATTTTACAAACCTCGATTCTGGCTTTCATCTCCATTTTATTCACCAAGTGTATAAGCAGTACACTTTCTAAAGAATTAAACCTACAGAGCCTTTAACATCTCCAAGAAGCAAAGTTCGTGAAGAGCCCACCCTGTGATTCCCTGTCCCGTGACTACTGCTCTCAGTACGGTGTGTTGACATGATTTCCCATCCGTTCACTGCTCTAGAATAGTCTATCAGTTCCTTAAACTCAGGGTCTGTGTGTCTCATTCAAAGTTTGTCAAGCTAAGCTCACTGGGAAATGAATTCACTCTGACATTTGCTTTTGCACAGCCTGTAACTTCACAGTGACTTTTAATTTTCAAACGGTTGAAAAAAAATAATATTTTGTAACACTTGATAATCATATGAAAATCAAACATCAGTGTCCAAAAACGAAGTTTCATTGGGATGTAGCCATGCCCATTCATTGCCAGATTGTCTATGGCTGCTTTCACGCTATGTCAGCTACATCAGCAGTCCCCAACATATTTGGCACCAGGATCTGGTTTTGTGGAATATATATATTTTTTCCGTGGACTGGGTGAGGAGAAGGGGGATGGTTTCTGGATGATTCAAGAGCATTACATTTACTGTGCACTTTATTTCTATTATTATTACATTGTAATATATAATGAAATAATTATAAAACTCACCATGATGTAGAATCAGTGTGAGCCCTGAGTTTGTTTTCCTGCAACTAGACAGTTCCATCTGGGGGTGATGGGAGACAGTGACAGATCATCAGGCATTAGATGCTCATAAGGAGCCTGCAATCTAGATCCCTCGCATGTGCAGTTCACAACAGGGTTTGTTCGCACTCCTATGAGAATCTAATGTTGCCACTGATCTGACAGGAGGCGGAGCTCAGGTGGTGATGTGAGCCATGGTGAGTAGCTGTAAATACAGAATAAGCTTTGCTTGCTCACCCAGCACTCACCTTTTGCTGTGCAGCCTGGTTCCTAACAGGCCATGGACCAGGAGGGGTCCGAGGCCCTAGGATTGGGGATACTTGAGACACATCACCATAATCATGCTACATCGTCACACTGAGTAGTTGCAACAGAGACAACTCTGTCCCAGGAAACCCCAAACACTTGTCATCTGGCCCTTCAGAGAAAGAATTTGCCAGCCCCTGGTCTAATTTATCTCCTCCTCCCCACAGTGCAGCAAGGACCTAGAACATAGCTGATGTTCATCAATGTTTATTAAAATGAACTGAAATTGTCAGCAAAACTCTGACCTCTGGAAATAGTCTGAGATCCCCCAAATTATTATTTTTTATCTTATAAAGCATTTCTAATACAATTAGCAAAGGCTCTAGCAATTACAAAGCAAGCTCATCTCTCATAGAAAGTTCCCTGGCTAGGAAAAACCGGAGAAGGTAATTTTATCTGTTGGTATGTCATTCAGTCCAAGCCCCCGAAAACATCAGTGTTATGAGTAAGCAGAACCGTCGAATCATTTCTTTGATTCCAGGAATCCTAGAATCAATGCCCAACACCATTATCGCACACACGAGCATTAGCCCTTGCCAAGGGTAGCACCTGGTAAATATCAGGAACGGAGTTAAGGAATCAGAAAATTGAAAGAGGCCCCAATTTTTATGCCTGCAATATCTGACCAAGCCACCACCTGCACATCTCCAGCACCTTCACAAGACATATTTTTGCATTCCTGCAAATGTGTCAAATTGGGAGAAAATCCTTCCTCATATCAAAGCAGGGCTAAACCTGTTGCCTCTATACCTTTGATCCAGCAGCAATGGTTAAAAGCACAGGCTGATGCATCAGAATGCCTTGTTGTGAAATGTCCTGGGAGCTTGGCAAATTGTGTAGCCTTTCTCTGCCTCAGTTTTCTTGTCAATACAATAGGGACAAAAGCACACCTGTGAGTCCTGCCCAACAATATTTAAGGCACCTACTTTCTTGGTTGCTTTCATGATACTAGTCAGTCATACCCTGTCCATCCAGCTGCTTGGAACCTTTACTGCCCTCATCCTTTGGGGCAGACTTTCCATTTTCCTTTATGCCCTGAGCCACTCATTCATCCTCATCTAAGTTGCTAAGCTTTTCTACTGAAGTTATTGCAATTATTGCAAATATCTTCTTACCCATCTCCCTGCCTCCTGAGTCTCTACAAATTGGTTCTTCCCATGGAAGCCAGTACCTTTGTGCATGGCATGGATCCCTGTTCTACAAAGTTAGGCTCTTTGGAACACAGTTCTCAAAGCCATACATGACTTGACAAGCTCACTTCCCGATGTGAGGTTCTTGGCATTCACCCCCAGATGACCATATGTTCCCCCAATGAGCCAGTACCTCAGGTTTCCCAGACACATGCTGAGGGAGTCTGCGCAGTAAGAAATCTGGTCTCACTCAAAGGGGGTCTGTTGTCCCTATCCCTGGGAGGCAATCTCTAAACTTGGGAGGTCCTGAGTGGTAGATGTCTTTGTTATTCATGATGCCCCTAGGACCACGCCTGTTAGTTTTTGCTAGTTAGGAGACACCTGGTAGAGCCCCTCCAGGCCAATTGGTATGAGCCCAATCTCCAGAGAAGTGGGAAGCGGGCAGGCAGAGAGTGATTTTAACCACATGGGTCATAGCTCGATTAATCATGCCTACAGCATGAAGCCTCAGTAAAAACTCTGGACACTGAGCTCAGGTGACTTCCCACGTTGGTGATATTTCGTGCATGCTACCATGTGTGGAAATGCATTCTGAAAACAATGGAAGCTTCACATTGGGAACTTCCCCAGACTCCACCCTGTGAACTCCTCTTTAGGCTGGTTCAGATTCAGATCATATCCCTGTAATAGACGTGAGCCTTAGCGTAACAGTCTGCAGTGAATCCTGGGGGCATTTTTAGCAAATTGCAAAACCTGAGGGTGGTTTTGAGAAACCCTTAACTTGTGGCTGGGCAGACGTCTTGAACATACTTGGCAATTTGGAGAAGTGTGCATTTTTTGTTGTTGTTGTTGTTGTTGTTGTTGATGGAGTCTTGCTCTGTTGTCCAGGCTGGAGTGCAGTGGCACGATACCGGCTCACTGCAACCTCCGCCTCCCAGGTTCAAGCAGTTCGCCTGCCTCAGCCTCCTGAGTAGCTGGGATTAAAGGTGCGTGCCACCATGCCAAGCTGATTTTTGTATTTTTAGTAGATATGGTGTTTCACCATGTTGGTCAGGCTGGTCTTGATCTCCTGACCTTGTGATCCACCCACCTCAGCCTCCCAAAGTGTTAGGATTACAGGCATGAGCCACCACGCCCAGCCAGGACTGTGCTCTTAACCTCAGAGCTTGGCACAGTCTGGGTTTACATGATCCTAAGATGGAGAATAAGGAAGAAGGGAAGTGAGGCAGGGGATGGAAGGGAGTCCAGGGTACATTAAGGTAATGCTTTATGCTCTGAGTACCTGGGAGTCACCTGCACTGGGAACCACTGGGAGTCTGTTCTCCTTCTTAAGTAACAGGGAAGCCACAGTATTTCTCATCTACTACCTCCTGTCTATTGGCACTTGGGGGCGGCTCCCGAGGGCATTAACTCCCAGTGCCTCTAGCCCGCTTCTCAGTCAGAATAGGGAATTTCTCAAGTAGAGAGTGGCAGATGCAGCAAAAAGAGCTGTGGGTGCTCAATGCATTGGCGAGCACCATGGAAGGGACATGGTTAATGCCCTACCGCATGAGCTCAGCTACTTTCAATGCCTCAGATACGCCCTGGTGCCTGCTGCTTTCTTGTAACACGCTGTCCAACCTCCCTAGGACACTGCCAAACCCCTCCACCTCCCACGCTTCCAATTAGCTAGCTCTTCCTCAGAGGTCAGTTTTAATTTGTCCCAGGGTTATGGGTCCTTCTCCTATTTTCCCTGTCAGTTCACTTACAGCATTTTCAAGCTATTAAAATTTCCTCTTTATTGCTTGTTTTCCCTCCTGAAACTATGCATTGCTTAAAAGTTGGACTCGTCTGTTTTTTTTCTCCATGCCAAAGATACTTATGAATTGTTCAATGAATATCTATCTGTTGGATGGATGAATTCATTCTGGGACTGAATGTATGAATAAATGTAATACTTGCTCTCAGGAGCAGTCTCATCTTAGAGGGGGTCACAAAAATTCGAATGGAATAATTGTAGCCCTGGAACAACCTCCTTGATGAAGATATGCTGGAAAATATCCTCACAAGCCCTCAGATTACACCACCTAGATTAGAGGACTACCTCTTCTGCTCTCACTTTGCAGGTAAAAAGGCATGCACCACCGGGCGCGGTGGCTCACGCCTGTAATCACAGCACTTTGGGAGGCCGAGGCAGGCGGATCACGAGGTCAGAAGATCGAGACCATCCTGGCTAACACGGTGAAACCTCGTCTCTACTTAAAATACAAAAAATTAGCCGGGCGTGGTGGCGGGCGCCTGTAGTCCCAGCTAGTCGGGAAGCTGAGGCAGGAGAATGGCGTGAAACCAGGAGGCGGAGCTTGCAGTGAGCCGAGATCACGGCACTGCACTCCAGCCTGGGCAACAGAGTGAGACTCCGTCTCAAAAAAAAAAAAAGGCATGCACCAGAATGTTGTGGAAACATAATCAAGAGTGGATGGCAGCCTGGGCACAGTGACTCACACCTGTAATCCCAGCACTTTGGAAGGCTAAAGTGGGAAGATTGCTTGAGGCCAGTAGTTTGTGACCAGCTTGGGCAACATAGCAAGATTTTGTCTCTACAAAAATAAAATAAAAAATTAGCAGGGAGACCCGACGCAGTGGCTCATGCCTGTAATCCCAGCACTTATGGGAGGCCGAGGTGGGCGGATCACGAGGTCATGAGTTCGAGACCAGTCTGGCCAACATAGTGAAACCCTGCCTCTACTAAAAATACACAAAAAATTAGCCAGGTGTGGTGGTGTGCGCCTGTAATCCCAGATACTCAGGAGGCTAAGGCAGGAGAATCGCATGAACCTGGGAGGCGGAGGTTGCAGTGAGCCAAGATCATGCCACTGCACTCCAGCCTGGGTGACAGAATGAGACTCTGTCTAAAAAAAAAAAAAAAAAAAAAAAAAAAAAAAAATTAGCAGGATGTGGTGGTGTGTGCCTGTAGTCTCAGCTACTCTGGAGGCTAAGTAAGGAGGATTGAATGAGCCCAGGAGGTAGAGGCTACAGTGAGCTCTGATTGTGCCACTGCACTCCAGCCTGAGTGACAGAGTGAGACTCTTTCTTTATCTTTCTTTCTTCCCTCCCTCCCTCCCTGCTTTCCTTCCTTCTTCCCTTCCCTTCCTTCCTTCCTCCCTCCCTCCCTTTCTTTCTTTCATTCTTTCTTATTTTCTTTCTTCTCTTTTTTCTGGGTCTCACTCTGTCACCCAGGCTGGAATACAGTGGTGCGATCTTGGCTCACTGCAACCTCCACCTCCCAGGCTCAAGTAATTATCCTGCCTCAGCTTCCTGAGTAGCTGGGACTACAAGCATGTGCCACCACGCCCGGCTGATTTTTGTATTTTCAGTAGAGACGGGATTTTGTCATGTTGGCCAGGCTGGTTTCAAACTCTTGGCCTGAAGTGATCCACCCGTCTCAGTCTCCCAAAGTGCTGGGATTACAGGCGTGAGCCACTGCGCCCAGCTTGTCTGTCTCTAAAAACAAAAACAAAAACAAAAAGCAAAAAAGAGAGTAGATGGCAGGTTGGAGGAGGGACACTTTCGCACTTTGGCCAGGTTCTCAGGCAGACATAGGTAGAAATGTTCATGGGAAACAGGAACAAGAGCAGACAGCAGCCTGACACCCACTGAACACAGGGCAGCCAGCATAGAGGGGAAGGGGCTACCTTCCTGCATACAACATGAAACCCATCCCTGAAAATGACTTCCGAGGCAGCTCTCTGGGCAACACTGTCTTGTTCCACACACACAAAAACTTGTGTCTTGTTCCACACACACAAAAAGGTCTCAGGTGGACATTTGGACATTGTCTTTGGGAGAGTGACTTAGGTTTGTTTGTGTTCTCCCCATTCCTCTGCCTTCTCCTGACTAGGCATCAGACTGAAGTTTGGCCCTTGCACATACTTCTCCCTGATGGGTTATTAATACTAACCTTTGCTTGCACCATGAACTTTAATGACATGCCCAAGGTCAGCCAGCTTGCCAGACTGGCACTAAAACCCACCTCATTTTATGGCCAAGAGATATGGCCAGGGACGGTGGCTTCATATCTGACATCCCAGCCTTCTAGGAGGCCAAGGTGGGAGGATTGCTTGAGTCCAGGAGTTCGAGACCAGTCTGGGCAACATAGTGAGACCCTGTCTACAATTACAAAAAAAAATTTGTTTTTAAAAAGAGAGATGTATATAGACTTTAACCCAAAACTATGATATAATCTTGTTGAGAATACAAACTCTGCTTCATGCTTCCTATGAATACATGCCCTAAAGAATATATAGAGTATCCTGTAAGTAGCATGTCTTTGATATATATTTATCACAATAAATAAGACTTTAATGTCCCAGAGAGTGCTACAAGCTGGGGCAGGCCTAGAAGCTGAACAGCAAGCAGGAGGACAAGAGAACCACAGCAGTGCAAAGTAGAAGACATTTTTAAGTAATACACTACACGTTACAGCGGTACACAGAGCAGCCAGGTGAGAAATTATGAGGATCTAGGTGGATGGGTCAGTTTTCTACAAATGCCATAATACAATCGCATAGACTGGGCAGCCTAAACAACAGACTATTTATTTTCCCACACCCCTGGAGGCTGGAAGTTCAAAATTAAGGTGTGGGCAGGGCTGGTTCCTCCTGAAGCCTCTCTCCTTGGCTTGTAGATGCTGTCTTCTCCCTGTGTCCTCATGTGGTTGTCCCTCTGTGTGTGTCTATGTCCTCATCTCCTCTTCTTTTGAGATGTCTTAGTTCATTTCAGGCTGCTATCACAGAATACCATAGACCGGGCAGCTTATAAACAACAGACATTTACTCTCCCACAGTCCTGAAGGCTGAAAGTCCAAGATCAAGGTGTGGGCAGGGCTGGTTCCTCCTGAGGCCCCTCCCTCTCCTGGGCTTGTAGATGCCATCTTCTCCCTGTGTCCTCACCAGGTCATCCCTCTCTATGTGTCTGTGTCCTCAACTTCTTAAAAGGACACCAGTCCTATTGGATCAGGGCCCTCGCTAATGGCTTCATTTTACCTTCATTACCCCTTTAAAGACCCTAACTCCAAATACAGTCACATTCTGAGCAACTGGGGGTTAGGACTTCAACATCTGAATTTGCAGGGAAGACAGAATATAGCCTATAACAGGAGACATTTTGGAATGCTGTTGGCTGTTTGATTTTAATGAAGGATTACATTTGACTACAAGTCCAAACACTAGAGATAGCCCAGAAGGGTTGCAGCCATAACAAAGGTAATAAAGAACCACCTTCCCCATGATCTCCATGTGGCCCTTGCCCCCTGATGGTCCTGGACTGCTCAGACGGCAAGCACACTTGATCACAATCCCAATTAGCACTGTTACTTCTAAGAGCTTAAAAACAACAGCATCACATTTCAACTAGCCCTTCTGCCAGGGTGCATGTGCTACGATCACATACTGTAAGGGACGGACATCAAACAGGAGCACGTCCTCTCCGGGAAGCTGCAGGAAAGAGGGTTTAAAACACTCAAATGAAATGGAGCAAGCTGCAGTGACCATTAAGGACACGCTGAGCGCAGAAAACTCTACAAAGATGAAAGAAGAAAGAGGAACTAAACCAACACTAGTCCTTGGTAAATTACATGAACCTCGTTTCTTGGTATCTTTTGATTATACTCAGGCCTGATGCCTCTGTGGTCCTGCATCAGGCTGATGCCCCTGAAGCCCAAGCTCTCACTCCCAGCTCTGTTCTTAATGCAGGACCAACAATTTTTGTTTTCTTCTGTAAATGACCAGATAGTGGATATTTTAGGCAGGGATGGCTTCATGGGTGAGCAAACTGCAGTCACACAGGGCCCCACATTTAGAAGGGGCCCAACCTTGGTTTAATGCTTTGCCATCTCTGTCTTCAGATTCTTAATTTTTCAAAGGGGCCTTGCATTCTCATTTTTCACTGGGTTCTGGATATAACACCACAGGTCCTGGTTTGCATCTTCGCAGGCCAGGCAGTTTCCGTTGAAATTATTTGACTCTGCCGGTGTAGTGCAAAATCAGCCATAGACCATAAGAAAATGAATAAGTGTGGCTGTGCTCCAATAACATTTCATGTGGGATGCTCTCATGGGTTGGACTGTGTTCCCCCCAAAATTGATATGTTGGACCCCCAGTACCCTGGAATGTGACCTTATCTAGAAATAGAGTCTTTGCAAATGTAATTGCTTAAGATGAGGTGTTTAGGGTGGGCCCTCACCCAATGACTGGTCTCCTTATAACAAGGAAAAATTTGTACATAGACAGAGACATATAGAGGGAAAAAGATGTGGAGAAGGCCAGGCGCCGTGGCTCACCTGATGTCAGAAGGTCAAGACCGGTCTGGCCAACATGATGAAACCCCATCTCTACTAAAAAAATACAAAAATTAGTCAGGCGTGGTGGCAGGCGCCTGTAATTTCAGCTACTCAGGAGGGTGAGGCAGGAGAATCGCTTGAACCTGGGAGGCAGAGGTTGTGGTGAGCCAAGATTGTGCCCAGCCTGGGCAACAAGTGTGAAACTCCGTCTCAAAATAAAATAAAATAAAATAAAATAAAGATGTGGAGACATAGGAAGAACATCTACAAGCCAAGAAGAGAAGCCTGGAACTCATCCCTCCCTCATAGCCGTCTCAGAAGGAACCAACCCCGCTGACACCCTGGTTCACACTTCCAGTCTCCAAAATTGTGAGACAATTAATTTCTGTCGTTTAAGCAAAGCTGTTTGTGATACTTTATCACAGCAGCCTGAGAAAACTGATAAGAGATACGGAAATTTAAATTGCATATAATTTTCATGTGTCAAAAAACGTTCTGTTTCATTGGATTTTTTTTTCATCATTTTAAAATGCAAAATCCATTCTTAGCTCATGAGCCATATAAAAATAGGTAGCAGGGCAGATTTGGGCTGCTGGCAGTAGTTTCCTGACTCCTATTGAAACTGTGCCCCAAGGAGTTAAAGAAACCAATGACTAACAGAAATTCTTGAGTTTGCAGGATGGCAGATAAGAAAAGAAACAACCTGCTGAAATGCTGAAACTCCCTATGCTTGTAAGATAACAAAACTGGCTGAAATCAGTTGGAACCAACAGAGCCAACTGGAGCCTGGCCAGAACAAAGCTTGCTGGCATCATGGCCCGAATTTCCATCTTGTGTTTCCTACTAACTCCCCCTGAATGTGATCCATGAGGTACTGTGAAGAGGTAACCGTGCCTGCCCAAAGACTTTCCACACCTTCACTGTCCTTCCACCAATCACCCACTAATCCCAGGATCTACCTTTTCTAATACAATTATTACATTACATGGAATCAACCCAATGCCCATCAATGATAAACCAGATAAAGAAAATGTAGTACAAATGCACCACAGAATACTATGTAGCCATAAAAAGAGATCATGTCCTTTGCAGGACATGGATGGAGCTGGGAGCCTCAGCAAACAAACACAGGAGCAGAAAACCAAACCCCGCATGTTCTCACTTATAAGTGACAACTGAACAATGAGAACACATGGACACAGGGAGGGGACACACACTGGGGCCTGTCAAGGGGACGGGGGAAGGGAGAACATCAGGATAAATAGCTAATGCATAGGTGATGGGTTAATAGGTGTGACAAACCACCATGGCACATGTTTACCTATGTAACAAACCTGCACGTCCTGCACGTGTATCCCGGAACATAAAATAAAGTAAATGTTTTTTTTTTGGTTTTGTTTTTGTTTTTTTGAGACAGAGTCTCGTTCTGTCTCCCAGGCTGGAGTGCAGTGGTGCGATCTCGGCTCACTGTGAGCTTTGCCTCCCGGGTTCACGCCATTCTCCTGCCTCAGCCTCCAGAGTAGCTGGGACTACAGGCACACGCCACCAAGCCCAGCTAATTTTTTTGTACTTTTTTGGTAGAGACAGGGTTTCACTGTGTTAGCCAGGATGGTCTCGATCTCCTGACCTCATGATCTGCCCTCCTCGGCCTCCCAAAGTGCTGGGATTACAGGCGTGAGGCACCGCGCCTGGCCTGGGATTTTTTTTTTTTAATATGGTACTTTGTAGCCTCTGCGACAGCAATACAGAAATTCCAGTCACTACAAAATAAACTTATGCGTGCATACACACTCACACACACACCCCTTTACCTTTTCAGTTGGGCATCTTCCATAAACAAATTCGCCCTCCCTTTTTTTTTTTTTTTTTTTTTTTGAGACGGAGTCTGGCTCTGTCGCCCAGGCTGGAGTGCAGTGGCCGGATCTCAGCTCACTGCAAGCTCCGCCACCCGGGTTTACGCCATTCTCCTGCCTCAGCCTCCCCAGTAGCTGGGACTACAGGCGCCCGTCACCTCGCCTGGCTAGTTTTTTGTATTTGTTTTTAGTAGAGATGGGGTTTCACCGGGTTAGCCAGGATGGTCTCGATCTCCTGACCTCGTGATCCGCCCATCTCGGCCTCCCAAAGTGCTGGGATTACAGGCTTGAGCCACCGCGCCCTCCCTTGATGAACTTGATTTGCAAGCCTAAAACCAAATAAGGTGTAAGTTAAGAGGAGAGCCTGCTGACACAAGGGTATCTAGTGGTCTCTGCAGATAGGTTTCTCCTCCTGGTAAAATCTCAGCAGGCACAGAGGGCAACAAAGGCGGCCAGCCATGGCGGTGTCTCTGCCTCCGCCACAGGCTCTTCTGCATTCTTTCTCCAGCACCGTTTCTCTTTTTGAAGAATTCAATGTTTACGGTTTTGGGGCACATTTTCACAGGTCTGCAGAAGCAGATGTTTTTATGTACATCGTCTCCCCCAGGGCTCTCTTGTGAACACTGTATAAGAAGCAGGCACACAAAATGATGAACAAAGCGTCCCCGGGACCCCTCTGAGATAGAGCTGATCCCAGGCATGAGCAAGAGAACCACAAGACAAGCCTGAAGCATCCCGTCCGTCATGCTGCAAGGACGGGACGTGCTCCCAGAATGACAGGCACGCATCCAACGCATGCAGCAGTGTGCTTCAAAATTCCCCACAAGTCAAACCTGTGACAAACTGGATATCAAAACAAATAATGGCGGGAGTGGATTCCAACCCATTTGAACACTTCAGAACCCATGAGTCCATAGTGACAACACACACATAAGAAGATAAAGCTCTGCCTTAAAACAGAGTGCAAATTACTAAATGCATAAAGAAAGTGCCTGGCAGTGCCCAAGCTGACCTGTCACAGAGTTGTACTTCGGAGGTGAGATATTGCACTCCCTAACTCAGTCACTAGTCAAAAGGTCTTGTTAATACGAAAGACTTTTCTAATCTTGGAAAAAAATAGTGGAATGTAATACTGTCCAATGCTAATAGCTGGGTGGTAGATATATGGACAACATTTTTCCCCTCCAACTATTTCCATTCTTTACATATTTTGAATGGGTGTGTATTGCCTTTCTCATGCTCGTAAAGACAATTGTTGAACTCTAAAACATCAAAGTATTTCATTATTAAGACTACTCAATATGGATGTAAATATTGCAGGTGCTGAGATGTTGGGGACCCAATTCACTGAAATATTTTTTAATTCTCCTTTTATATAAGTTACTAGTATTGGAAAATGAAACAATCAGTTAAGTTGACCTTCCATAACTTAAAAAAGATAATGGTGGCAATATCCACCATGATTATTATAGCAAAGCAAATTACTTTGGATGATATTCTTTAACATTTAAAACGCTGGCATTTCTTTACTCCAAGTCTTCCATGCCCTATTTTTTAAAAAGAAAGAGAAGAGAAAGACCAGACTTGGTGGCTAACAGCTATGATGCTTGAACTTTGGGAGGCTGAGGCAGGAGGACTGCTTGACCCCCGGCGTTCAAGACCAGCCTGGGCGATATAGCAAGATCCTGTCTCTTCCAAAAAAAAAAAATTAATTAGCTGGACATGGTGGCATGCACCTGTATTCCCAAGGCTGAGGCAGGAGGATCGCTTGAGGCCAGGAGTTCAAAGCTGCAGTGAGCTATGATCACGCCACTGGACTCTAGCCCAGGTGACAGAGCAACAACCTGTCTCTAAAAACAAATATGATAATAATAAAAGAAAAGAAAAAAAATCCCAAATTTTAACCTTATTATATAATCTTTGATGTATATTTACCAGTATGAAGAGTCCCCTTGGTTGTATTTAACAAATTCTAAAGAATAACATGGTTATAGGGAAAATAGAAATAGAAAGAGGTTAAAAATGTTTACATTTTCACTATTAGCAATTCAACAATTCCCCAACCAGTATTAGATTATTTTCCCTATATCATAAATGTTATAATAAAAAATGAGTAAGGTTCCTGGAGCCTGAGAGAAAATGTATACATATACACACACAATGGAGTCATAAAATCTGCAAAATTGTAAGTTTTCCTGTTGTAACTTTCAATGTGTTGAAGCATCTTCATAGTTGGTTACAATGAACATTGAAAAATCTAAATTGATACATCCCCACAGTCACAAAATGGTATCTCGACACAGGGATGACCTTCAGAGGAAAAATGCTCCACATTCCCCACATGCCCAAGAAGCAAAAATGGACAGATTGTTTTTGTACTAAATGAAACTGTGGCGTCCATCCAAAATATGGAGATTGACATCGGCACTGATAAGTCCCCTTCAACTTCCCATTTCCTCCTTGTCTCCAGGCTTCTTCATAACTGGAAATTTTGACTCTCACACAACTCACTTCACCTTGTGTGCCCCAAGATGAGGTTGAGGGGGGCCCAGACAACATCACCCCATGATGGGAAACTGCCCCAAACAAATACACCAAATATCAGCAGTGGGAATAGCCAGGGAGAAAATATACCCTGCTCTAGGCTAATTTGACTATGAAAAAGTTCCATTTTCAGGCCAGCCATTACCCATGGCTTGGGCTGAATGGTGCAGAACTCCATAGGTGTTAGAAATTATAAACTCTATCCTCCTGATGCTTTCACCCAAGGCTGTCCCATCAGGTGCTCAGAGCTGCTGAAATTTTTCCTTAAAATTCTAGCACCCCAACATTCTAGTCTAAAAAGTGGAGGAAATGAGTTTACATTGGCTTGACTGGAGATTCAAGCCTTCCTGTACTGGACAAATGAAACGCTTCTCTAATTTCCATCAAGTTTTTTTTTTGCGGGGGGGGGGGAATGGGAGTGGGGAGTTGGTTGGTTATTTTGTTTTCTTGAGACAGAGTCTTGCTATGTTGGCCAGCATGGACTCAAACTCCTAGACTTAAGCAACTCTCCTGCTTCAGCCTCCAGAGTACCTGGGATTAAAGGTGTGCACCACTGTGAGAGCTTCATTCAAGTTTTAGAACTTCATCCTTAATTTTAAACAAAAACAGAGGAAGCCATCTCATCAAATCACTTCACACTTTAAATAGAAAAGCAGAGTTCCAGAGAATGAAAACGACTGTGGGCTGGGGCTTGCACAGTGGGCAGGAGACAAAGTGTTGACTGTAACGTGGGTCACACACCCTTTGTCCATTTCAGACCCAGATCATCAGCCATATGGGGGTTGCTTCTTAGAAGGAGTAAGGTAAGGTAGAGTGAGATAAGGGATTTAGTAAGAGAGTAAGGTAAGGGATTTAGTGGCCCAATACTAGAAAGGAGCAGTGTATTTTTAGAAGGCATTCTCCCAAATCCTGCCTGGCCAGAAAGGGGAAGAGTATAGCTGTGGAGGATTTGGGGAGTAGGGGAGCTCAGAGCATGAATTGTAGAGCCAGATGGGCTGGATTAGAATCTTGTCACTCCTGCATTCCCCACATATATAATAAGAAAAGAAGAATAACTATTTGGTAGAAGTGCAGTGAGGTCTGAATGACTGCAAAATGCTGACGAGTGTCAAGTGTCAGGCGCATTTATGGTCTTTTTTAAATTTTTTTTTTTATTTACATAGGTTATTGGGGAACAGGTAGCATTTGGTTACATGAGTAAGTTCTTTAGTGGTGATTTGTGAGATTTTGGTGCACCCATCACCCGAGCAGTATACACTGAACCCAATTTGTAGCCTTTTATCCCTCACCCGCTTCTCACCCTTTCCCCGAGTCCACACAGTCCATTATGTCATTATTATTCCTTTGCATCCTCATAGCTTAGCTCCCACTTAGGAGTGAGAATATACGATGTTTAGTTTTCCATTCCTGAGCTACCTCACTTAGAATAATAGTTTCCAATCTCATCCAGATTGCTGCAAATGCCATTAATGCATTCCTTTTTATGGCTGAATAGTATTCCATCATTCATATATATATATATATATATATATATATATATATATAAATAACAATTTATCCACTCATTGATTGATGATCATTTGGGTTGATTCCACATTTCTGCAATTGTGAACTGAGGCACACATAAGGTCTACTAAGTTAAAACAATAGCAATGAAAACCTCCACGTCTATAGTACCAGAATTGGGATTATCAACAAAGGTGCAAGGTGCCAACTTCCAGAAAACCACCGACCCAATTGAGGCAAATCAACCTGTGGGAGCCGTTAACCTTCCACTGTTCTAGCCACAATCCATCGTTTGATTGATCAACTTTGAGTCAAAAGGTTTGGGATGAGAAAGGGGAGTCACAGTATCAAAAGTCTCCAGAGCCTGGTAGGAGTTCTGACTCACTCTCCTTTTCATCTTCCTCCTTGCTTATCTGCAGCTGTTCTCTGCCACCTGACAGCCTTTTGCCCAGGAGGTCAGAGAAGGCAAAGCTGTCTCTCAGTAATTGGAGATGTCTGGCTCTGTGTGTGGGAAGTTGAAGGGACACTTGGTGGTGCCTTCCTCCCTCAAAGCGTCACAGCAAGTCCTTTCATTGCGGCTAAGCGGAAATAGCCAAAAGAGAAAGGGAAAAAAATCATCTCTTATGAAGACAACAAGAAGACCAGGGGTGTGGAATGGGAGAAGGATGACCAGGCACAGCGCACGGTATTTCTAGGACTAGGAAATTATGGTATAAGATACTGTAAAGGTGGATGCATGACTTTATGGGTTTGTCAAACACCACAGCATATACAACAGCAAGAGTAAACCCCAATGTAAACTATGGATTATAGTTAATAGTAATGTATTGCTATTAATCCATCAGTTGTAACAAATGTATCACACTAATGCAAGAAAACAGTAGGGGAAATACCAGGGAGGAGGAAGGCAGGATATGGGAACTCTTTATTTTCCACTCCAAATCATCATATGGCTGATGATATTCAGCATCCAATAGACCTCACAGGGTCTGAAATGGAATGCCTTATCAGGCCCAAAACTGCTAAAAAAAAGATAGCCTATTATTTTCTAAATCCCAGATTGCTTAATATTCTTATATACACGATTAATAACACACCTACTATTATGTATGTACATCATACTATAGGTAATTTCATGTGTAATATTTAACTAAGGATGATACCTCTGAGAATTTATCACTTAAGTACAAAGGCTGTGTGTTGAAATTAACAGTCCTTCAAAGAAGGTGGATGGGTAGGGATGATGTGGTAGATGAGAAAGAAAGCACAATTTAGAATCCTATATAGAAGTTTTCTGAAAAACAGACACACAGAACCGATTGTTTTAATTATCTTACCGTCATTTGCATAGGGTAAACACACCAGTCTGCATATACTATTAAGTAACTTTCATCCAAGTACAGCTGACATAAAGGTAGCTTGCCCAATAGATAAACAATGAGAAAAAAGTAGAGAAAACATTTACTATCTTTTTATTCATAAATTCTAACCCTCCCCCACAAAATGTGTTGGAACTATGTGATTACTTCCATTCAAAGTATGCTCGTTCTGTTTGTAAATCTGTGGAGTAAAAAATAAATAAATAAATGAAATTCAGGAGTGGTTCCCCATCATCAGCATCTGGGCTCATCATTTCCTTCTTCCCCGGAGTTTATAAAGTATCTATCAGCATAGCGCCTAAGATGTACCAGAACATTTACAGAAATCATGATTTCCTTATGTTTTCGAAGCCTCATGAAACTGCAAGGTAAAGTTTTATTTTTCTAATCATTATTTTGGAGAAGAAAAGGGCAGGGAGATAATGGTGATGGATGCAGCCGAGAGTTGGGATTGGAAGTGGCGTTGGCCTCATTCCTCAGCCTCTGATTCCAATTGGCTGTACCACCTAACAGCCATCATGTCGCCTTCTCACTGAGGCCAACATTTCAGAAAATGCCAGTCCTCATCTCTCCAACCACGCTTGCTAAATTACCGTTGAGGGAAGCAACTACAAATATTCCTAGGGCCAAACCCTGGAAGAATCCCAGCAACGCACAGAAATATTGAACTTACACAAGAATTTTCCTAGATGGCCATAATAAATACCATGCAATTCTGGACAACTCGAATTTTAATTACATCTCTAGTCCTGTTTCTGGGCCAGAGACTTCAGATGTCCACCTGTCTGTTTAGTAGCTCCCCTTGATATAATCTCACAGGCTTAAACTTACTATGCCCAAAATGAATTTTAATGGGGCTTCCCATTTTCACACGATGAAAAGCCCGGCTGCTCCTCCTCCAGTCGCCTTCACCTAAGTAACTGGCCTTTCTCCCCACTCTCCTAAGAAACTGGCATCAGAACGGATGTTTCCATCTCCCTCACTTCTCGTATCCAACCTTGGCCAATTTTGCCTCCCGTCTCCCGAAATCCATCCACCTCACCCCGCCTTCACTGTAACCTCACCTGAGTGAGCTACCCACCTCTTCTGCCTAAATTAGTGTGTTTGTTTCGGAACCAGACACCCGCTTTCCATTCTCAGCCTTCTCCATCGTTCCCCAAAATACCTTGTGTCAAATCATTCCCCTACTTATAGCCTCTCTGGCTTCTATCACTGCACTTTATACAGAATATAAAAGACTTGATCCTCTAAGGCCCTGTCGCCAGGTGTCTTGTCATGATATAGCAGCTTCTTAAACTTCTCTAAAGTTACCAAATAATTTTCCACCTCAGTGCCATTACACCTGCTCTTCTCTTTACCTAGAAAACCCTACTCTTCAAAAGTTCATATCCTCAGAGAACTTTTGCAATAATTCATATCTATCTTTCTTAGCATAGTACCCTATTTTCTCAAAATCATGTAATACCATGCGTATTAACTGAGCAAATGCTGCCTTCCTTACTTTCTTAAGACCTTCTGTGTTTAGTGTACTAATTCTGCTCCATGAAGGCAGGATCTATATCTGTATGAGTAGCACCTTGCAATCTTTTGTCAAATAAATCAACATTTATACATAACTTACATGATAATGCTGCATATTATGTGTGAGTGTATATTTATTTATTTATTTATTTATTTATGGTCCTGTATACTACATTATATATATATACTATATACAGTATATACTGCAGAGTATATATATGCACCATATACATGGTATACTATAGTATAGTATATATACAAGACCAGTATACGAGTATACAAGATCATAAGTGAAAAAATTCCAATGACAGGAATTAATTTGCTTTCTTTTTTAACTTTTAAAAAATTATTATTTAATTGGCAAATAAAAACTGTATATAATTATTGTGCATAACATGCTTTAAAATATGTATACATTGTGGAATAGTTAACTCAAGGTAGTTAACGTATGCATTACTTCACATATTGATTTTTTTGTGGTGAGAACACTCAAGATCTACTCTTTCAGCGATTTTCCAGAATACAATACATTATTAGCTGTAGCCACCATGTTGTACAACAGATTTCTTGAACTTACTCCTCCTAACTGAAATTTTGTATCCTTTGACCAACATGTCCCCAGACTACCCCCTTCCCAATTTTCTTAAATTGCATTCAAAAATCTCTCCGTGGAAGAAATCACAGTAGTAGACTGATGTCTGGCTTTACATACACACAGGTGCACACACACGCACACCCCAGTCATGTTTACAACACCCCACTCCTCTGAGGTCAGACTGAGGTAAAACTGGAGCCCACTCTGCATGCAATGGGAGCTTGCAAACCCACCTTTATGGCAGGGAGCATCAGGCCCTCAGTGGCCCCTGCATGTGAACTGCCTCCATGGCCTGATGCTGAGGACACCCTGCTGGTAATGCAGAGAGCTGTGCATATAAATCCCTAATCTGCCCGTCCAGTACCCCCTGAATTGGCTTGAAGCAGTGGGAAGTCGAACCACACAAGAGAGTTTCCTTGTCAAGTGACCGGAGGTCAGTGTTATTATCTCTGTCAGCGGCCAGGGGTGCACCAGTTCCCAGCGTGTGAGTCTTTCATTGCTAACAAGCTCCACTGCATTTGAGAGAGCCCCCAGGATAGGAGAGCAGGGAGGCTTATCTCCTGTTCCCTGGATGAGGTATTGAGAAAGAGACACCCTCCGCACTCTGCACCTCACTGACCAATGAAGGGACTCACAAATCTGTTAATTTATCAACTGGGGTGTTCGACCTGAACACTAGTGATATCCTGATTGTAACAGGAAATCTCATCAATTACAGGATGTCCGATCTCACAGGGCAGGAGACCATAACTGTTACTTGTATTCTTTCAGGGAGCAAAAAACAAGAGTGAAAGAAAGCATTAACAATTGAGAAAGCATTTCCTTCATTTCTCCAGAGAAAATAAAACCCAGGAAAATAATAGAAGCAATAAGGAAATTAAAACTTTGGCCGGGCGCGGTGGCTCAAGCCTGTAATCCCAGCACTTTGGGAGGCCGAGACGGGCGGATCACGAGGTCAGGAGATCGAGACCATCCTGGCTAACACAATGAAACCCCGTCTCCACTAAAAATACAAAAAAATTAGCCGGGCGTGGTGGCGGCGCCTGTAGTCCCAGCTACTCGGGAGGCTGAGGCAGGAGAATGGCGGGAACCCGGGAGGCGGAGCTTGCAGTGAGCCGAGATCGCGCCACTGCACTCCAGCCTGGGCGACAGAGCGAGACTCCGCCTCAAAAAAAAAAAAAAAAAAAAAAAAAAAAAAAAAAAAAAAAAAAAAAAAAAAACTTTATCCAAGTAGCATGTAACTAAATAAATGCCATCTAATATTAGGCATCATCAATGTACTTTCAACTTTATGTCCGCACATCATAGTATAAAAGAGAACTGTAACAAAAGACAACTAAGTTTTACACTGAAATCATTTGTTATATCAGATGTTTTTAAATATAAACATATGAAGGTGATATAACAGGATATTAAGATGAAACCTGTATTTTAACATTGTTACTGTGTCACCATAAATTTACCTTTTGGCATTATTTTGGTAAACAGTACTCAATGTACTCAACAGTACTCAATGCTTCATGCACGGCAAACAACAACTAATTTAACGTAGTTTTTAAATTGGCAGGCCAACCTAAAATTTCGCTATTTTCTCTGCTTACTGATGTCATCTAGAATGATGCTTTTGTTGTTCTTTTCCACAGACTTACAAGCAATTTTATGCAACATGACGCTGCTTCCAAAGCATCCAGAACTATGGAACTTGGCAGGTTGACCAGTTTCTGCTCACCCCAACTACAATCTTCATGCAAAAGGAAAGCCTGTGTCAGACAGGACTGGAGAGTTTTTCCAAATGCCCTCAAAAAAATGTACCCTGGCTTGAACAAGAGAGCCAGAACAGCCTGGTGGGATGTCAGCCTTCTAGATTCAGCATGACATGGGCAGCAGTGCAGTTCTGAAGAACTCCCCTGCAACACACACAGCTCCTGATTTCAATCTGTGCTCACTGGTCTGGATTTTGAGAGTTTTGAGAAACGAATTGTGCATCCTGTTATGCCTTGAAACTTTAACTCAACTCATATTTTTAAGTGGTCACGTTAGGTAAGTATCCCCTCATCAGAACAGAGACAATGCTTGATTCATTTTCCAGGTTGAGTTGTGGTTAACATGTGAGTGGGATGGAACCACCATAGGTACAGATGCTTAGAGAACAGTAACAGCAGAGAAGGGACAGAGAGAGTGAAGGTGGCTGTATTGTCTTCACACCTTTGCAGGCAGGGCAGCTTCAGCAAGAAGTAATTTACCACCCACACTAAGCTCTTTATCCCAGATTTGCTTTACTGTCTCTCTCTAACCAAGGTGTCAAACACTCACTCTGTCATCATGTTCCAAATGGCACTAGTAGAGGAAACTTCCCCAGCTCCCAAGAAGGGCCTTATAAACCAAATGAAAGAACCTTTTGGCTTCTTTCTTTATAATGAGAAACTCATTAGCTGGAATTTTTTTTTTTTTTGACATAGAAATAATTTGGGACTCCTTTCACTTTTATGTGATAGAAAGATACACGGCAGAATCAACATACAAATCTGCTATAAAGAGTGCAGAAAGCACTTCCCCAAAGCCTCAACTAACTTTTCCCCAAAAAATTATGCTTGATAAACTCATGTTTTTTTAGAGATGGGTAAAAAAACATCTACTTAGT
Source organism: Macaca thibetana thibetana (assembly GCF_024542745.1). NCBI lineage: Eukaryota > Metazoa > Chordata > Mammalia > Primates > Cercopithecidae > Macaca > Macaca thibetana. The sequence goes on from NC_065598.1 coordinate 8,108,385, forward strand.
CTGTTTTGCTGTTTATGTTAGCAACTCTGTGATCCAGTGAATTCAGACTTATAAAATCAACAAGTTTCACAAAGAGAATAAGAATCAGTCCTTAAAATAACAAATGCTACCCGTTGAGTGATGTGATTACTTTACCATCTCTTTAAGGCAGGGGTGTCCAATCTTTTGGCTTTCCTGGGCCACACTGGAAGAAGAAGAATTGTCTTTGGCCACACATAAGATAGACTAACACTAATCACAGCTGATGAGCTTAAAAAAAAATTGCAAAATAATCTCACAGTGTTTTAAGAAAGTTTACAAATTTGTGTTGGGCCGCATTCAAAGCCATCCTGGGCCCCATGCGGCCTGAGGGCCGTAGGTTGGACACGCTTGCTTTAAGATCTTAGGGAAACAGAAGGTTAAAATGATAAGCATGGAACTGAAAACTTCATAATAAAATGCACATGTCCCATTCATGTGAAATTCGTAATTCACACATGTAACTCCCTGACTCACCCCTAAAATGTGGGGGACCCCAGGAACCACACAGAAGCTCCAAATGGATTTTCTCAAGCTAACTGTAATGTATAAATATATATTTTACCTCCTAACCAGGTCATCTCTGCCCTGCCTTCTGCCCTGTCTTCTTTCCATACAATCAACTTCATCTAGTGTAACAGCAAATCCTCATTCCCACAGCCCGCTTTTGGTGGGAGAGTCATTTTTCCCAAATATGATCGAAAATGCATTATGTGAGCCAGTGAAGGAAGTCCAGAAATAGGGTCTAGCTCGTCTGGGCTTCTGTACATCCTATACAAGAAATGAACTTTGCAAAATCCCAAAGCTGTGAATTTGGCACCTCTCAACTAGCACAAATTTCCTTTCAAACGTTAAGAAGAGAACGAGAAAAAGAGACTCCAAAGTATTTTGTAACATAATGTATTCCACATTTCCATAGGCATCATTTTTAGGCCAAAACATATGGTAATACATAAACTGATCATATGTTGCCTGCCATGCTCAGCAGAGAAAGGCAGCATCTCAAAGGATTTCCTCAAATCCTTTATTCTAAGAAAGGCATGGAAACCGTTTCATCAGAAATCATTCCCTCCGTGGCAGTGTGCAAAGACAGTCCACCCAGATGCATAATAAAGCCTCAGGAAATAATGACAACAGCAGCCTCTATTGCAAGTGGAGCTGAAAATAGCGGTGGGTCTTAACCACTGATGCAATGCAATCATCGAGATACTTAAATATAAGAAGCCCATTTCATGGGTCTCTGAAGCTTAATGCTTCTATCTCAACAATCCAGTGTAGAAATTGTTATAAGGGGTCTCTCTTTGGGTGCCTTAATTTATATTTCTTTTTTTTTTTTCAATTTTTATTTTTATTCTAAGTTCCAGGGTACATGTGCAGGATGTGCAGGTTTGTTACATAGGTAAATGTGTACCATGGTGATTTGCTGTACCTATCGACGCATCACCTAGGTATTAAGCCCAGCAAGCATTACCTATTTATCTGGATGCTCTCCCTCCCCCTATCCCACTCCTTGACAGGCCCCAATGTGTGTTATTCCCCTCCCAGTGTCCATGTGTTCTCATCATTCAGCTCCCACTAATGAGTGAGAACATGAGGTGTTTGATTTTCTGTTCCTGCATTAGTTTGCTGAGGATAATGGCTTCCAGTTCTATTCATGTCCCTGCAAAGGACATGATCTTTTTCTTTTTTATGGCTGCATAGTATTCCATAATATACACGTACATTTTCTTTATCTAGTCTATCATATATTTTTTACTTCTGTAAGCAAAATTTCATTTTGACTGTTTCTCTTTTATCTAACCCAAATGGCCAATTAGCCACCTTTATTTTGTAAGGCCAGCAAAAAACTAAATTTTAGTATTGGGTTCCTATATGTCTCGTTTAATATTATATACTTTGATTTTCTCTCCAAATTACCTCATTTGGCCAAGATAACATAACTAATGTGCAACTACTTAAGCCCATCCCTGAGTTTTCTTTTTAAAGTAGAAGCTAAAGGAAAACTAAGACACATGTATTATGTTATCTTTATTTGTATAAGTGAATTTGAGTAAAATGGTCTTCCCAAATGTGAAAAATAAAATGACTTGATACATTTCAAAAAAGGGCACATCATCTGTCAATAAGTCCTGTTGAAGTGTGAGGGGAAGGGAGTGAAGTTCTGCTTTTCTTTAATGAGCTGTCCCCATAAAAATATGATCTATGAATTTGTAAGGATCCCTAACTGTCACATAAAGACCTGGACTCCACCATGTAACATAGTCACGGTCTAGCCAGTTTTCTTTTTTAAATATATTCTTTTTTTTATTGCAAGGGTTCATCCTACACATTGTTATAACAGACAAATAAATCACCCCACTTTTCTCATCTGTAATATAGAGAGCTTCTCTGTTTTACAGTTTTGCAAAAATTAAATAAGGCAATTTATGACAAACCATTTGTGGATCGTGGAGTACCCCACAAACAGTTGAGTACTGTTACTAATAGTATGACTTCAGTGACAATCATAACTTCAGAAACTTAAGACAGAGTCTGTCTATGGCAAAGAAATCTAGAATCTTGTGGTGTCTCATTCAAAAAATGTATTTTGTTTGTATTTTCATGAGAATGTATTTTCATGAGAATATCACTGCCCTGCCCTGCTCCCAGTCCTCCTTAACTTTCCCTCTTACCTGCGACCTCGCTGCCTGATAGAACCAAATGTCAGCAGTGACAGTGAGGAATGCTCTAAGTTGGTGCTGCCCAATATTGCAGCTTCTAGCTACCTAGGACATTCAGCACGTGAAATGTGACGAGTGCAGTTTCTCACTCTTGCCACTGTTGACGTATTGGGCCGATGGTGCCTTGTGAGGGTGGCTGTTCTGTGCATGGTAACGCTACCATGCAGCATGCTGAGCTGTATCCCTGAGCCCCCCACTAGATACCAGCAGCACCTCTTCCCTGGTAGTGACAACTGAAAATGTCTCTAGACATTGCCAGATATTCCCTTGGGGACAAAATCACCTCTGGTTGAAAACCACTAGGCTACAGAGATGGAGAATTTTCACTGTATTCAATTTAAGTAAATGTAAACCTAAATAGCAAATGTGGCTGATGTCTACCATACTGAACAGAATTGCTTTAAAATTTACTGAGATTCAAAAGATAAATGCTCGAGGGATGGATATCCCCTTCTTCATGATGTGTTTATTTCACATTGCATGCCTGTATCAACATCTCATGTACCCCATAAATAGATACACCTACTGTGTACCCACACAAAGTTAAGGAAATAAAAATTTAAAAAGAAAATTTACTGAGATTATTTTTCAAAAACAGATACAACAGGTAAGAAATATGTTGGAAAGTTTAGATTACATATATATATATATATTTTTTTTTCCTCTGAAAGAGCTAAGGATAAGTTAAACAATGTAAGCTTTCATTTTATTTACACATAATTATTGATGTGCTGTCTTTAACTCAAAGCAGTAAGAGAGCTCATAACCTAGCAAGGCATAAAAAGGTACAAAAGTAATAATAAAAAGGAGGAGGGGGAAACTACCACAGCGGTTTTATATCCATTCCTGCCACCCAGGGAGGGAATAATGAGATGAACAGATATCGATGGGTTGTAGGGTCCAGAACTAAATTAAAAAATTAACAGCCATAACCACCCCAAGCTGTTCCTGCTGGGCTCGCCATGCTCACCCCACCCAGGCAAGGTCTGGATTGTTCACAAGCAGCAGGAATGACCTGACCCACAAGCTCTCTACAGACCTGCGCTGATGGTTTCTCATTTCCCTCATTAGACACTGAGCCAAGGCAAAGGAACTTTTTAAAAAGTGTTTCCAAGGGTTCATCCTACATATTGAACAGTTTAGTAACTATCACTTTCATTTGAGGAGTGAAAACAATTCCCTATCATAGTGGGGCAACTGTGTTAGGTTAGGGAATCCTGTAAGTTACTTAAAGTCCCAAAGTGAATCCAAGTTCAAATGGAATATTGTGTAAAACAAACAATATCCCTGAGAATTTCAAAGGACATTGAACACCAAATGCCTAGAGACTCCAATGTCTTCATTTCTGGTTCTACATGTGGGGAGACAATCTGAAAGAAATTGGGGAGACAATCTGAAAGAAACAATGTTCAGTATGATGAAAAAATTAAATTTTATATTTCCTTTCCAAATGCTTGGAGAGAGAATCTACTCAGTTTCTGATGCCAAGAACAGAAATTTAAAGTCTGAAGAAAGAACATGGGCTTGAAAAACAAAAAGTCCTGCCATGTAACCCCCAACTGATACGTTCTGGGAACCTTGTCCATTATTCCATCTGACCCTCAGTTTTCTACATTGTACAATGAGGAAAATGACAGCTACTTCCTTGGGTTATTGGGAGAACTCGAAAGGGCCCCTAGACCAACCGGTATATGTCGCCCATTTCACATTCTCTAAACTTCAATTCCCTTTACTGAGCATGGCCAATCTTGGTGCTCAAAGGCACAGGAAAGAATAAAAGCTTGCTCAGCCTTTTAAGGAGTTCACATGAGCCCCAGGAGTTGTAATCCACAGTCTCTTTTCCCAAGGAGACGCCAAACGATCTGGGGAGACAGACACATAAACAAGTTACCAAAACACTGGAGCAGATGAAAGAAGTCCATCATGGAAACACACACCACTTACTGTGAGAGAACCCGAACTCACGGCTCATATAATCCACAGAGACAATGTTCCCCCAAGTGAACAACCACCCAAAGAGAGCAAAGTAAACAACTCTAATTACAAAACACAAACTGTCAGGCATCTGGTAGGTTCAAGGGGCCTTTCCAATGGATAAACAGTTCTAAAATCATGGGTTCATATATGCAGTTATTCAACTCAAGAGACCAAGAGACTGAGGACAATATCGTCCCGCCAACCTTCAGTTCAACAATTCAGAGTGAAAATAATAATAATAATAATACAATTAAAAATTGGTTGTAAGAGGTAAAGCATGCTAAGAGAAATAAGGCAGACACAAAAGGATAAATACCCTATGATTCCATTTGTATGAGGTTCTCAGAGTACTTGAATTCAGAGACAGAAATTAGAAAGATGATTGTGGAATGGGGGGAATCAATTAATAATCATATTGATTTTCTTTACAAGAGTCCCTATAAGAAGGCCTACTGAGATCCTTAGGCCTCCGGAGATACAGAGTCAAATGTTTCACACTTTTAAATTATTTATGCTTATAATATCCACCTTTAGGGATTTTTTGCAAAAAAAAAAAAAAAAAAGTCTTATCCTTCAAAAAGATTACTTCTACAGTCAAATTCATAAAAACAGAAAGTAGACTGGTGGTTGCCGGGGGCTGAGGGAGGGGGAAATGAGAAGTTGTTATTTCATGAGTATGGAGTTTTTAGTTTGATAAGATGAAAAAGTTCTGGAGATCTGTTGCACAACAATGTGAATATACTTAACACTACTTAACTATACACTCAGAAATGGCTCTCACGCCGGGCGCGATGGCTCACTTGTTGCATTTCCAACTATGTCCCAGGTGATCTGAGGCTGCAGGATCCATCAACCACACTTTGAGTAGCAAGAGTCTAACCAACTAAATTGTGAATACTGAAGGCTCAGTAATCCCAGCACTTTGGGAGGCCAAGGTGAGTGGATCACTTGAGGTCAGGAGTTCAAGACCAGCCTGGCTAACGTAGTGAAACCCGTCTCTACTAAAAATACAAAAATTAGCCAAGTGTGGTGGTGTGTGCCCATAATCCCAGCTACTCGGGAGGCTGAGGCAGGAGAAAGAATTGCTTGAACCCAAGAGGCGGAGGTTGCAGTGAGCCGAGATCGTGCCACTGCACTCCAGCCTGGCTGACAGAGTGAGACTCCATCTTAAAAAAAAAAAAAAAAAAAAAAGGGCTCTCGTGGTAAATTTTGAATTAATTCTTAAATTATTTATTTACTTATTTATTTATTTATTTTTAGAGAGAGGGTCTCACTTTGTCACCTAGCCTGGGCTGCAATGATGTGATCATAGCTCTCAGTGGTAAATTTTATGTTTCGTGTGTGTGTGGTTTTCTTTACCACAATAAAAAATAAAAATGTTACTTTTATAATAAAAGAAAAGCTGTTTATTAGAAAGAAGTAGTAGTCATAAAACGCTAACTTTCTTCAACATACTTCAATGACATTTCTTCAAATTAAATTTCCAAATAGACAACTGTAATAAAAATTTTGAAGCAGGAAGTTTTTGTTGGTGAGGAAACGTTTTAGAGTTGTCGATTAGATGATAGCCCAGGAAGACATAAGGCAATCTAATCAATTGTGCTTATTTCTCCTATTTTAATACAACTTAAGTGACATGGAGGCACCTGCTCATTTCACCTTTCCACACTGAGAACACTGCCCTCAGCTCATGTCCAGTAATCTCCTCCTTCCCGTCATTCTCTCACTCTAACACTGAGCACGAATCAACTCTCATACTATGTGATCAGGTTATGTATGGTCCAGATTCCCTAGTGAAGAGTAGCAGAATATGCCAACCCAAAATATGCTACTTTGGCATCAGGATTATTTTGAACTGAGAGCAATTGAGAAGCAGTAGATGCAGGAAGAAGTCTCTGCCTTCCCCATTTCTGCTTAAAAGGAGAGACATAGGCCGGGCGCGGTGGCTCAAGCCTGTAATCCCAGCACTTTGGGAGGCCGAGACGGGCGGATCACTAGGTCAGGAGATCGAGACCATCCTGGCTAACACGGTGAAACCCCGTCTCTACTAAAAAATACAAAAAACTAGCCGGGCGAGGTGGCGGGCGCCTGTAGTCCCAGCTACTCAGGAGGCTGAGACAGGAGAATGGCCCGAACCCGGGAGGCGGAGCTTGCAGTGAGCTGAGATCCGGCCACTGCACTCCAGCCTGGGCGACAGAGCGAGACTCCGTCTCAAAAAAAAAAAAAAAAAAAAAAAAAAAAAAAAAAAAAAAAAAAAAAAAAAAAAAAAAAAAAAAAAGGAGAGACATAAACTTCCCCTTTGTAAAGGCAATGTAAGTTTCCATTTGTAAAAAGGTTCCCTTCTTCCAAATAACTCTTATCTGCATAACAAGCCTTAGTGAACAAGCCTTATCTACCACACATTTCCAGGTCACTTTCCCACAATTTACTGCCCGGAATCCAAAACCCCCTTTTCTTTGTCTATTCTCTTCTCCACAATGTATTGCCCTTCATTAAAATGGTATATAAACTTCTAGGTGTAACCACTTCTTTAAGTTTTTATTTCTTTTCTGTGAAGCCCCTGTGCATGTGAAAATATTATCATCTAATAAGCTTTGTTTGCCTTGTTTTCCTGTTAATATGTCTTTTGTGAATTAAATTTACAGGCCCTAGTAACAGAACCCTATGAGGGTAAAAGGCAAGTCTTTCCATCGCTATGCTAGTCTAGTCACCTAGCAATTTTATATAGGACGAAGAAAATTAGTATCAACACAAACCAGTAAAATGTGAAGATGAATATTTATGTGCTTTCAAGAGAATATAGCTACATCTCTTGTTTGAGAGATTTCCCAGCCTCTCAAAACCTGACTTTCCTCTTTTTTCTCTTCCTCACGGCCACGCTACCAAAAGAAAGGAGAACCATACCCGGAATGAAATTTCTCCCTTTCCACACTTTCCTCAAGTAACATGCAGTCTGCCTCCAGTCTTCCAGGCTTTCCTAAGACTCCTCTTTCAAAGTCTCCAAGGACATCAAGACCCATTCTATGGTCCCCACATCTTATTAGCCACGGGATTTTGAGAGGGTCACTCTATCCAGCATTTTGCATAATAATCAAGGAACGTTAATACTTTCCATTCCCATCTCAGAAAGATACTTTAAAAGCAAATGGTATTCATTTATGTGACAATTCTTTGCAAACTATAAATCCTAACCAAATGTAAGATATTAAGATAATGACCAAAGATCAAGCCAAAGTTACTATCAATATATTTGGGGAGAAATCCAGAAGTAATAAAAACGTCAAATTACCCCTAATGTAAGATACGGAAGTGAAAGAATCACATTGATCAGGGGGTACACTTCTGAGAGCACAGAACCTAAGATTTCTGATTTAGATGACTGAATTTATACCCAATCCACTCCCCACACAGCACTTCATCACCCAAACGAACCCTTTGCAAGCACGGGGTCAGGCACGTGGATGGCATACATTTAACACTTAACAAATGAAAAGTGAGCTAAGAAGGAGGAATGGGGGTAATGAGTTTCCAAGACTCAAGAATTTCAGGCTCTACTTGCAAAAAATACGTAAGCAAAAAACTACAAGACAGTGAATGCAAGCATCAACATGGCATCTTGCTAACAGGCAGGAAGGATTCATCAACTGGTCCTGGGACTAAAGGAAGATAAATGTCAGAGAAAGCTGCAGAAACAGACAGAGAGAGAAAAAAATGTAAGCTCTGGCCTTTGTCGGAAAATGAGAATTTCACAGCAAAAAAAAAAAGGGCAGGGAGAGACTGGAGCAACAGGTAACGTACTAACTGTACAGAGAACAACAAAGAGAGTTAACACATGCTACATGGCTGTTCAAGACCCGTGGGATGCATTAAGTTGCTTAATCATCACAAAAATCTATACAGTAGCCCCTATTATTATCTGTCCCATTTTTCTTCAGATGAAAAAATTGAGGCACACAAAACAAAATCACTTGCTCAAGATCACACAGCCCCTAAGTAGAGAGGCCATAATGTGTTGATTAATTCCTCAGCTATTTTAGTAGTCACAGGCTTGCCACTTGCTCTTCATCTCCACACTGTATTACCTCTCTCTCCAAAGTACTACAAGCAAAAGCAAAGAGGTATGAAAGAATGTGGCATGCTGAGGAGTCTGGGAAAATTGTCTAATGAGAATGAAAAAAAGGAACCCCAAGAAAATACACACACACAAAAAGAGCAGAGTCATCTGGAAAGTTAGATGGAAGCTCAATATAAAGGATGCTGAAAAATGTGCCAAAAATTTGATGTGATCCTGTAGGTTAGGGCTACTGCAGACCAGCATCTACTGGAATCCTCTTAGAAATGCAGACTCTCAGGCCCTAGCCCAGAAGTACCACATCAGAATCTATGGAGGTGGGGCCCAGGAATCTGCATTTGAGCAAGCCCACCAGGGGATCCTTGAGCATACTAAAGTTTGAGAAACACAGCCTCTAAGACCTTGGGATCTGTAAGAGCAAAAACGGGGAGAAAAAATGGAGCTATGGGATTACCACATTTTAAGGACAGTAAATGCTTCAGTGATATCAGAGGGGATAGCCAAACAGTCTGAGAGATTTATCAGAAGGACTTTGCAGACAGCTAGATAGAAAGGTAAAGGACGAGGAGCGATGAAGGAGGATTTTGAGTTTTTTAGCTTGGGTGCTTAAGATATATTAATCTTTTAATTAATATTAATAATTCCAGAGAGAAACACAGGTTTGGGGAGCATTAATCAGTAACTTGGCCCAGGTGACGGAGCTAGTGAATCTCTTCAGCCTTCAACACTGGTGCCCAAAGACCAAACTCTATTGTGCTTCTCACTCAAATGGTAGAAGACATCCGATTAAATCAGGACACATCAATGTCAAGGATTTAGATAGGATCTTAAATCAGAAATAGCCAGTAAAAAGTTGAATCTAGAAGTCAGGACAGGAATACTGCAACGTTCTACATGTGTTACAGAAACCAGGCAAGTAAAGAAAAGGTATTTCCTTGGCCAAAAATAGAATTCTTGCTCTGCTTCCCAAATATCAGAGAGCAACGCCATTGCCCTCATTTCCTTTAGATTACGGTGATTGTGAAAGAGAGGCTTCAATTCTAGTCTTTAAATCATCTTAAGGCTTGATTTATGCTGCTGCTGCGAATGCATGACTGACATTATCCTGCAAGTCCAAGCAGAATGCAGGCAAACTACTGTTGCCTTTGTCCGGATCACGAGGTAACCTGTCAGCAGAGTGACAGCTAATGTTATAACACTGGGGGTTTCACGACAGTGCACACAAAGGCTAGGAGATGTCACCCTTCTGAGCTATGCTACTTTTACCTGACAAATACTATGCTAGGACTGCGCAGAAAATGACTCAGAAGAAATATAGAAAATCCTCCCCATGTACTTACTCTATCTGAGCTTATAATATGGCCTGCTTATAATATGGCCATTACCAACTAGAAAACAAAAGTTCTAAGGAAGGTTATTGCCTTTCTGCCTCAAAACAAAATAGGGAGACAGGCAGAGGATGCACAGGACACATGTGGGGAATAGGGCAACATTCAGGAACGTGAAAACACAGCAGACAATTGCACTTGCGGCAAATTTGCCTTGGGTCTTGGAACTGCTATTTTTGAAGGGCCTCTGCAACAGGGTTTCCCGGTCATCAGGGGACTTTTCGGTGCTGCTTCATCCAAGAGGGCTAAGATTTACAGTTGATTAGCCTGCATAGTTCAGTTGCTTTTTCAAAAGATTCTAGGAAGGGATTATTTCTGTGCCCAAAGAGCCCCTAGAGAATAGAGAAGGGCCGCTTGCCGGCCGTAATGTGAATTCCCCAGAGTCGGTACACTGTGCTCACTGAAGCAGATGAAGTAAAGTTAAAGAAGCATTTAGTTCTTCAGAATGCCGGCCTTAATAAGTATCTTTTTGTGGAAGGATTTAGGAGGAGGGGAGGGTTATCCTTAGTGCAGGCATTATTTCCTCATACAAAAAGGGAAAATGTGCATACAGTCGGATGTAAAAAAGCCAACCTCGAATGCCTGCCCCCTCCCCTTCCCCGAGGAAAAGTTGCTGAACACACACTCCCAAACACGAAAGCATGAATCTTCACAGCTTAATAGTCCCGAAGCCATTGTGAAGTTTCTCTTGGGAAATGCTGTTCATTCATCTGCGACTGACCAAGTTCAACCATTCAGCTGTGAGAACTCAGAGACTTGCAGCCATCAAAAGACCCACCTTCCTCAGCAAGCGGAAGCCAGAGGAGCTGCCTGCCCGAGGAAGATCTCGGGAACTCGCTTCTCCTCTCCACAAGGACCCCTTCCGGCCCCACGAGAGAAGGCTGCAGATGGCTGAATCTGGGTGCATCTGCAAGCAGCTGAACACTTAAATGATCTCTGCTTGCACAGTTAAGGGCTTGTCCTGACTCCTGCGGCTCTCACAGTTCTCCCTGCAAACAGTGCTCCTTATGTGGAATTTGATGCAGCATTAGTCACTTGCAATGAGTTAAAATGAGTATGATTTAATTAGACAGTTTCGCATAAGCCCAATTTTCTAACCAACAGCAACTTTTTCCTATTTAAACCCTGTGTTTTCTTCAACCTGTCATCACACAGGAATATACACATTGACATCAACTGAGCTATTGCTATTAATATAACGAACACAGCATCGACAGAGCGGCCATTCCATTATCGTTAAATAAGCCAGAAGCCATTCATTATACCCCTCTATGCTTAAAAATTTCAGCCGGGACTCCCATAACTTAAGGCAGAGAGAAAGTCTTTCATGGAAATCAACATAAATATTTACCACCCATAAGAATAGAGAGAAAAAGGGACAGAGAGGGAGGAAGGGAATCAATGAACAGAAGAAAGAAAAGAAAAGAGAAACAAAGAAAGAGAAAGAGAGAGGAGGAAGGAGGGAGAAAGAAAGAAAGAAAGAAAGAGAAAGAAAGAGGAAGAAAGAAAGAGGAAGGAAGGAAGGAAAGAAGGAAGGAAGGAAAGAAGGAAAAAGAAAAGAAAGAAAGAAAGAGAAAGAAAGAAAAAGAAAGAAAGAAAGAAAGAAAGAAAGGAAGAAAGAAAGGAAGAAAGAAAGAAAGGAAGGAAGGAAGGAAGGAAGGAAGGAAGGAGGGAGGGAGGGAAGGAAGGAAGGAAAAAGAAAGGCAGGAGGGAAGAAGAGAAAGAAAGAGTGCACGAGCAAGATTTACAAAGTGCCCACTTTAAGTCATTTTCCCCCACACAAATGGAAAATGAACTTACCCACATTGGTAGCTATGCTCTGAAAAGACCCGGTTGAGAGAAGTCCTTTCTTTATTGTGTAGTTTTAAAAACGATTCTTTGACCTCTGCTATTTATGACTTGAGATCTGTGAAGACAGGGCCAAACCCCTCTGGCTCCCATGGCCCACACAAACAAAAGCGCCCCACCTTTGTTCCACTACCACATTTCCCATCAGGACACGTTTCTACCGCACTCCCTGTTTTCATAATTTAAGTTGTGTTACTTAAATTTTTCTTGCCCAGTTATAGCCATTACCTAATTTACAAGAGGCTCTCATTGCTCTTTTCCAGTAAATCTTTTCCCATAATCATCACTTCTCAGCTGAAAGAACTTTGGTATGAATATAGACGTCTTGTCACTTCATTTTGTTTAACCATGAAATTCTGGATAAAAGGGTTCAAGAGACTAAACAACTCATCGGGCAACATGCTCAGCCACAATATGATATCCTTCTACCGATTTATTATTTTATGGATGTGTGCATTTATCTATGGCCTTTCTCACTCTTAAACTAATTCAAGACAATTTACAAAGCTACATACGATTACAGCTGGAAAACACATCTTAAGTGAGTGAAAAAAAAATGAGATAAAGGGAAATTAAAATGGGGAGAAAATAAATACTATCAGGGATAAAGCAAGTTTCCTAAATACATATGATCAATTTCAGCACACTTGTTAAAGACAGGCTGTTTTATTTAAGTTTTAGCGTTCCAAAGACCAACTGTAAGAGGAAAACACTATTGATTGCAAAATCCACAGTATCCATAGGCCAAAAGTATCTACCCATTTCTAAAGGAGGCACAATTAGTACTGATAATGCAATCAGAATGAATGTCTCTAGGCCAGGCGTGGTGGCTCAGGCCATAAATCCCAACACTTTGGGAGGCCAAGCTGGGCAGACCACCTGAGGTCAGGAGTTCTAGACCAGCCTGACCAACATAGCGAAACCCCCTCTCTACTTAAAAAAAAAAAAAAAAATAGCCAGGCAAGGTGGCAAGCATCTGTAATCCCAACTACTCAGAAGGCTGAAGCAGGAGAATCGCTTGAACCCAGGAAGTGGAGGTTGCAGTGAGCCAAGATCGCGCCACTGCATTCCACCCTGTGAGATGGAGCCAGACTTCGTCCCCCCCCCAAAAATTAATTAATTAATACTCTCCATTTCCTCCCCAAAATGGCATGACATAAGAGACCAATGTCCTCAACAACTTTCTTAGAGCAGCCCCAATGACTAGGTTTGTAGGACAATTTCTGAGATGATCACCCATACTGCATTGCAGCAACATACCATTCAGCAAAAGCCATTTGTTAAAGGAAGATTTGAAATGGCAAAGGCACAGTTTAGTCGTGTAATCAAGGCATAGATTCTAGAGCACCTGGAAGTGATACATCCATCAGGCAGGTATAAATACTGTGTCTCCAGTGGCTTTTGGTACCACCAGGATATAATGAGTTTCATATTCTACTCCTTGGAAAGTTCCAGATGCTTGGTGGCTTTGCTTATACTTCATTGTCACTTCATAGCTAGCAGAACTTTCATTAGCTCTGACATTCACTGTGAAATTAAAGGTCCTAACAGACATTTGTCTAAAATAAATAAATAAATAAAAATAAATTTAAAAAAGCAAACCACTTCCTGCATAGATATGCATCAAACAGGGAGAAGGGAGTATTTGACAAAAATCCGCCTTAGAAAATGTGATTTTATTTTCCAACCCAGAAGAAAACAGAAGGTGTAATCCAGTAAAACACACACACACACACACACACACACACACACACACACACAGAGATTACGCAAAGAACATCATGTTTTGAGCAGCGAATCTTACAAGGACATTCTTAGACCTAAACTAGTTGAAAAATAAATTTGCCAAGGTGGTTGAATGTCATTATTTATGGGGCAAGACAAGTTCTTCCCCATTGAATAGCTAAAAGATCTCTTGAGAAAGGCAAATCATTTTAGTTTGAAACAATTACTCTATATTCTCTTTTTCAGGCAAGTTAGACAGCAAGAGTGTCCATGTTAACCCAGTTGGTAAAAACAGAGTTAAAATTAAAACCTCCATTTATTTTCCTACAATGACTACTCTTTCAGAAACACAGAGAAATGAAAAGTTTCCAAAGTAGACTACGCACAAAAACAAATTAGGTTTTCTAAGAAGAACTCCTGTGTGTGATTCGGGAGACAACTAGACTTGAATCTCATTCCAACGATTACCTATAAGGTGGAGTCAAAATTACGGATATAGAAAAGCAAATGTGAACCCCTTAAATTCAAGTTAGAGTTTTCTACCCCAGTAGAGAATATTTTGACAGTGACTGCCATGGCAGAGATAAAGCAACATGATACAATCTCATGCTCAATGACCACAAATTCTATCTACGAGAGATTGAAATCCAATTCTGTATCCTTTCTCATACATAAGGGTCCCCAAACTTCAATCAGCATTGGTGCGTTTTTCCAGTTGCCAGAATAAACCTCAACATCTTCAAACAAGCGGCGCTCATCCCTGCTCTGCGTGCTTTCTGATGAACACATTACAAGTTCAAAACATCTGTCAGACTGTAATCACCATGTAATGCATCTTGACTCAGATGGTTTTCATATGTTCAAAACAGATTCCCTTTCTAAAGGCAGCTTTATGGAACTCGTCTTCAACTGTGAACCAAATAAGAGATTTCGTTTGCATTTTCTTTCATCAGATGGAAGAAGAAATTAATCGTAAGCGATTAGGAAAAGACTTACACAGAGGTGCATTTCCCCTTCCGCATGTCTTTCCTTTGAAGTTTACAGCAGGTGGAAGAGTCTTTCACACCCGTAAAATTGACATGGAAAAGCAGAAACACACTGAGCTATTAACTTGTCACATATTGGATTTAAATCTAAATAGGAACCCGTTCTTTCCCTTATATATTGATTGTGTACCAGCTTAGCAGGAAGCTTTGCATGTTCTTTCAGCAGACAGGCCAGTTTCTAAGCTAAAATAACCTGGAATGTTTCAGCTACCGCAGGCTAATGATCACCCAAATGCACACTAATATGTTTGATAAAAGTTCTCAGCGTGAGGGCAGAAAACGCTTACCATGAGAATGACAGTGGTCAGGGGAAGCAAATCAGTGACACCAACTCATGCCGCCTTCAATGCTGGAGGCTCCAATTAGAACTGTGAGTCTGCATTCCAGGGGGCAGTGACAGATGGAAGTTTGCAGCAAATCTCTAATTGTTTAAATCATTAACTCATCCATCCACCTGCATTATCACTAGAAGGGACCCTGCTGGAAGCCTTCAGTGGTTTCTCAAAAATCTCAGGACTATTTCCTGGGCAGTTAAGAAATGGTGTTTTGAAACTAGTTGTTTATGTAGCTATTTGTGAGTTCTTTTTTTTATCTTTTTCCCACGCTCTCACTTTTTTCTCTTCTTTTTTCTTTCCATTTCTGCCTTTGCATCAGAGATGATATCCACTTTAATGTCCTTATAGAGCAACATTGGATGAATTACTTATAAATCATGCCACACGTCCAGCCCTAACTTAATTTTCTATTGCCTCAACTCCCTTAAGAGAGACTTCAGGCCGGGCTCTGTGGCTCACGCCTGTAATCCCACCACTTTGGGAAGGCTGAGGTGTGCAAGTGGCTTGAGCCCAGGAGTTCAAACCAGCTTGGACAACATAGTGAAATCTTGTCTCTACAAATAATAATAATAATAATAATAAATTAGCCAGGCATGGTGGCACATGCCTGTAGTCCCAGCTATTCAGGAGGCTAAGGCAAGAGGACTACTTGAGCCCGGGAAGTCAAGGATCCAGTGAGCCATGATGGTGCCACTGCACTTCAGCCTGGGCAACAGAGCAAGACCCTGTTGTCACGTGCATCCATGTGAAGAGACTACCAAACAGACTTTGTGTGAGCAATAAAGCTTTAAAAAAAAAAGAGAGAGAGAGAGAAAGAGAAAGAGAGACTTCATGTCTTACTAAGCAGAAAAGGCCAAGGCTACTAATAATTATCTTTTGGCATCATGCTATAGGACAGCTGGAGAAATTTACATCCAATGGTTTATATTAATCATGCTAATATAATATTGTAAGATGGCTTTTTCAAAAGAACACTAGTTGAAACCTCACACACACTAACAATTTTTTTCCTCATGCATTCTACACAAATGTTAAGTCCAAAATGTTGGTTTAAGGAAATAATAGAATATTTCTCTTATCTCCTCTAATGTTTATTATCACATCGTATTTATTTTCTCCTGAAAAATGAAGACATGATCTCATGTAAGTAAAGATATGTACTTGTGGAAATAATCACATTAATATCCAAAATGAAGGGGAACTAATTATACCCGACTTGAGACGTTTTCTGCATAAATCTCTCCCTTTGAATTACACAAGCCTGCACTTCTCCTGAAGTCATTGTCAAATGTGATTTGGCTGTTAAGTCATTGTTTGCTCCAAAGGAGATGAATAAGTTGAACAACGGATGCTTGGTGAACAGCAACATTATTCTTGAAATGTATCATATATAAAGTC
This sequence comes from Macaca thibetana thibetana, assembly GCF_024542745.1. Lineage (NCBI taxonomy): Eukaryota > Metazoa > Chordata > Mammalia > Primates > Cercopithecidae > Macaca > Macaca thibetana. The sequence goes on from NC_065598.1 coordinate 8,124,912, forward strand.
AAGAGATATTGTATAAGCATCAGTAAGTATTGCAACAGGTCTAAAGTATCTAAATATTTAAAATTTTGACCCACTTCATATTAGAATTACAATCAGATAAAAAACGTTCACCTTTGGGTCTTGGGTACTTGGGCACGGTGCATTTTCATGTACGTCCGAGTTTTCATTTTGCTCCTAAGAAATGTCTTCCTTGGGCTCTATGGATTTACGGTCATTACCACATAAATCTCAGAAAGCATCTCATACAAAACAAAAACTTCCACAGTCATATTCAGATGTGTTTCAGAGGTTTGGCCCTCACTCGATAAATTTCACAGATGGCAAATGAAGCCGTCCAGATTTTTATACAAGCAAAACCAATCTTCCTCACCTCTAAACTTGGTTCTGAATAAAGCTGGAAAATTACTAACAGTTTGGAATTGTAGCCCTTATAGGAACTGAACTCCCACTGAGATCAAAGCTGGAGTTTTGATTGGGCCCTAAATTACCGCTTTTCAATACATACACTCCAAACCAAATGGGGAACAAAAGTCAAGCCAGTGAGTTCCGGCACCCAAAGGCAGAGAGAGAAGCATGCAGGCTCCCCACAGACAGATGGTTGTTACTAAGTGGCATGCCATTGTTTGTTAGATGCAAGGTTTTGAAACATAACTCTGAGCTGAAGGTTAAAGGAGAAATCTTTTTTTTTTTTTTGAGACGGAGTCTCAATTTGTTGCCCAGGCTGGAGTGCAGTGGAGCAATCTCAGCTCACTGCAACCTCCGCCTCCTGGGTTCAAGTGATTCTCCAGCCTCAGCCTCCTGAGTAGCTGGGATTACAGGCGTGCACCACCACACCCAGCTAATTTTTGTATTTTTAGTAGAGACGGGGTTTCACCATGTTGGCCAGGCTGGTCTTGAGCTCCTGACCTCGTGATCTGCCTGCCTCAGCCTCCCAAAGTGGAGAAATATTTTATAAAGTGAAGATAAGACTCATGCAAATATCAGATGAAAATGTACCAAAGATTTTATTTAACTCAAGAAATAGTCATATGTTACATTTGATTCAAAGGAAAAATCCCATAGATAAATAGACAACAGATAAAGGACAGATAGATTAAGATGGATGGATGGATGGATGGATGGATGGATGGATGGATGGATGGATGGATGGATGAATAGGGTCAATAAGGAATGCTGGTGCTGAAATGGATTTACAAATATATGCAAAATGTTGTATTCCTGGAGGAAGCATCAAGTGTATTCCACTAGACAAAATTTATTTTGCATTTTCACGGACAAGAGTTAGTTATTTTCATTATCAATTTTCTACCATTTGCAGAGTGGGAAAATAGTTCAAAGCAGTGAACACTGGACAGAACTTGGAGAAGTGCAATAGAGAGAAAAATAATCTTTACTTTTGCCAATTTTCAAGTCTTTCACAATTTTTCTTGACTCTGATCATCACATTTTAACACTGGATTTTCAAAAATTAGCTGTGATTTATTTGAAGTTTTTTTTCACTATTGCTTACTATTCATTATTTCAAATCCCTGCAGTTTGACAATGTTCTATAAGCAATGTCAGAAACTGTCCATTTTTGTTTGACTTTAAATATTTTAAGATATGTCTTTGTATTGTCAGAAGAATGCATTTTTATTGTTTCGTTTGGGTTTAGTTTTGTCTGTGTGAATGTAATGTCATAGAAGAGGGGTTGACAAACTACAGCAGCAGGCCAAATTCAGGTTGCCACCTGTTTTTGTAGAACCAGTGAGCTAAGAATGGTTCTTTCATTTTCAATGGTTGGAAAAAAAATAAGTAAAATATTATAACGTGAAAATTACAGGAAATTCAAATTTTAGTATCTACAAATAATGTTTTATTGGAACACAGACACTCTTCTTGGTCTATGTATTTTCTACTACTGCTTTTGCGCTGCAGAAGTAGAGTTGGGTAGTTGCAACAGAGACCTTATGGGCTGCCAAGACAAAGATGGCTACTATGTGGTGTTTTTATAGAAGTCATTTGCTAACCACTATCCTAGAACACTGCTTTTAATGAAAAGTTACATTGAAAAGGATGATGGGATTCAGGACACACTACTCAAAATATGGCACCTTGGCATATTAAACAAACAAAAGCAGGAAAGTCTCTCGGACCTCCCCTCCTCACCCACACATACGCTTCTCCCTGATGCAGGGTATCCTGCTTAGGAAAGCTTTTCCAACATTCCAAGAGGCAGGTCAGAAGACACTCATGTGGGCCTCCCAATCCCTGGAAGAAAGGAACATGCTCATCTCTGAAGATGACGGGTCACAGAGAGGAACCTGAACAAACAGGCCTTGCTAAATTCCCCAGTTTATCTCCACTAGTTCACACCGTTTTTGTCCTATCATATTTCTCTATCGGTATTCACTCTTTGTCAAAGCTACCATAAAAATACACAGAATTAACCATTTACTGGAGTCTTCATTTCTTTAGGAAGGCTTCCATAGCATGTAAATCTTACTAAATAAATTTGCAAGTTTTCCTCTTCTTAATCTATCTTGTGTTAAAAGGACCTAAGTCATGAACATAGGATGGGTAAAGAGAAGGATATTTGTCCTCCTCTACCCGAAAAAGCCACTAGGAAACACAGATATTAACATGGCTCATTACAATATTTTGACTCTGTGCTATGACTACATACCAGGGCATCTTGCCCATGAATTTGAATTTCCTGTCAAATGCTCCAAATCATTCCTAAGTGGGCTTTTAGGGAAATTACATACAATGAAAACAGAATGTAAGAACAAGCATTTCCTCTGAGCTGGAGGCTGTCTTTGGTTGGATATATCATTGCTTCAGGCCTCAGGTTCCTGAAGTGCACAATGAAAGAACTGCACTGGATATTCCTAAATATTCTCTCTAGCTTTAGAATTCTTCTCTCCATCATTCATGCAAACAATGATCTCAATGGTCTGTATCACCCATGTTCCCCTACTGAGAGGAGCCATCTAAATCTTAACACAGTCAGTCCTAGGATCCATGTGTCTGTGGCTCATTCAAATAGTTTTCTCTTTCTTCATCAAGTATTTCCATCCCAGAGGACCAAATAAGTTATGAACATGAGAACTGAGCCTTAGGACCATGAGCAGAGCCTAATAGAGACTGGGTAATTCACACATTAACCTTTAATGGGTGAGTACAGAGGAACTTCAGAATGATGGAAGAGTTAGAACTGTGAGATTAGCAAAGAGAAAAAGCAGAAATGGATTCTAAAGGTGCACAAATGCTCTAATGGGCAAAGTAAAGGGGAGAAGATGGTTATGTCCCCATTGGTACAGTAATGGGGACTCATAAGGAATATTGCATGATTTTTTTTTTTAAGACCGTGTCTCACTCTGTTGCCAGGCTGGAGTGCAGTGGCGTGATCTTGGCTCACTGCAAACTCTACCTCCAGGGTTCAAGCGATTCTCCCGCCTCAGCCTCCCAAGTAGCTGGGACTACAGGCGTGCACCACCACACCGAGATAATTTTTGTATTTTTAGTAGAGATGGGGTTTTATCATGTTGGCCAGGATGGTCTCCATCTCCTACCCTTGTAATCTTCCAAAGTGCTGGGATTACAGCCTCCCAAAGTGCTGGGATTACAGGCATCGGCCACCGCCCCAGGCTGGAATACTGCATGAATTTTTAAGAATGGATGAAGTAACAATAGCTGGGAATTTTCTCAGTGAGCAAAAAAGTAAAAAATTAATGCAAAGACCAAGTTCACCCTTTGTATCACTTTATCACTAGGGCCTAGGGCATAGTAGATGCTCAGTGAGTATCTACTGAAATGGGATTAATCAGACTCTATTGGAATGAGCAAATGAAATGTATTTAAAGAAAATGTTAAACTAGAAACATAAATGCAAGGGCTGAACAGCCACAACATTATAATATATGGGAAAAAATAGGACCTGATTTACATTATATCTGGCATGGAGTAATTTGCTATTTAAGAGAAAGGTTAATGAAAATAGGTTCTTAAAGGAATAGGCCGGCTGCGGTGGCTCACGCCTGTAATCCCAGCACTTTGGGAGGCTGAGGTAGGTGAATCATTTGAGGCTAGGAGTTTGATGCCAGCCTGGCCAAAATGGAGAAACCCCGTCTCTACTAAAAATACAAAAATTAGCCAGGCATGGTGGTGGGCACCTATAATCCCAGCTACTCAGGACGTTGAGGCTGGAGAATCACTTGAGCCTGTAAGGCAGAGTTGCAGTGAGCCAAGATTGTGCCACTGCACTACAGCTTGGGCAACAAAAGCAAAATTCCGTCTAAAATAAAATAAAATAAAATAAAATAAAATAAAGTAATGTACATTGTTAAGATTGGACCAACTTAAAAATATTATTAGAATGGAAATATATCACATTTTATCAGTATGTTTTACATTACTATAGTAATATTTCATTCCAAAAAGTATTTAGGGTGGCTTGGACTGAAAAAAAAAAAAGAAATTAAGAAAAAAATTGTTTGCAAAAGATATTTAGATAGAATTTTTTAAACACATTATTTTTTACACCAAAGGTGTATATTTACTTTCTTGATTAAAAATAGGTGATCTTCTTATTAACTTACTACTAAAATTGAAGTACTAAAAATAAGTTATTGTAAAGGCATCATTTTAGGATAGATTTGATATATTTTAAAAGGCTTGGCCGGGCATGGTGACTCACGCCTGTAATCCCAGTATTTTGGGAAGCTGAGGGGGGCAGATTACTTGAGGCCAGGAATTTGAGACCAGCCTGGTCAACATGTCAAAACCCCATCTCTACTAAAAATACAAAAATAAGCTGGGCATGTTAGCAGGTGTAATCCCAGCTACTGGGGAGGCTGAGGCACAAGAATTGCTTGAAGCCAGGAGGCGGAGGTTGCAGTGAGCCGAGATCGTGCCACTGCACTCCAGCCTGGCAACAGAGCGAGACTCCATCTCTAAATAAATAAATAAATGGTTTGCCCTGTTCTGAGACTGAAACTGTGTTTAGATGTCAATTTTGCGAACAGTTTATTCTGGAGTGGCCAAGGGCATACTGCATTCTTATGGGTTAAATGTTCTCTCAACATAAAAAGAAAAGAAAAGAGAAATCACCTTAATGGAGGAATTTCTAAGGAATCTATTTCTGTGGGAATCTACTGTGTATCCCTAAATGAAGCTGAATCAGAAGAGTGGGCCATCTTTAGGCTGTATCTTTCTGACTTCCCACCAGACAACAGGAACATAAAAGCAAGAAAGAGAAAATATGGCTCATTTGCTAGAATTGGGTCACAGTTTTGCCCCGAAGTTTCACTATTCACAGTAGTTATAAGGGTGAGGAAAAAAAACAAACAACAAACTAGCGCATCAAGAGAATCAACCACTGAACTGAGCAAGAGCTCTTTCATAACTTTAAAAAAGTTATTCTATAATACTTCATATGTGTGAGGTGTACAATGAGAAAATCACTGGCTTTTAATTCCACCGGAACTCAGTTCGAATCCCGTGTAGGGGATTTACTAGTTTAGTCAAGTGACTTTGAAAGAAAGTCACCCACCTTTTCTGAGCATCTGTGACATGAAGGTGGTCATTCCAAGATGAAGCTGAGATTAATTTCACCCACACACAATTCCATCTTCATAGAACAAAAGAAATGTAAACTAACAGTAACTTAAGAGAGATAGAAAGGTATTTCCTCTTCATGTGCAACGCTGGTATGGGGCCCACAGTATCAAAGAGCCAGATTCCTTCTATCTTTCTTGTCAGTTATTCTCAGCCTGGACTCCATCCTCAAAAGTACCTCATGGCCCAAGAAAGCTGCTGGGGCCCCTGCCATTGGTATGCCCTCTAAGAAGCAGGGAAGGACAACGGGAAGAGAACAAATGAGTGCATTTTCTAGCTAAATCAGTTCCCTTTAAAAGAGGCATTTTGAAATTTCTTCACAATGATTCCACTTGGGCAAGAAATTAGCTACTGGCCATATTTAGAAGCAATGGAGCTTGGGGAAATACAGATGTTTAACCCAAGGTGACAACGTACTCAGGTGACGAATGAGCTTTCGATTAGCAGAGAAGAGGAGAAACCGGATTAGTAGGCAAAGAGCCATCTTTCTCACCAGTGTTAGAGAGTACATGATGACAATCAGAATTCCTAAACATAATGAGCCCCTAAAAAGGTGCTTGGCACATTCCTTGTGCTCAGTAAACTATACATTTGTTTTCTCTCATATAATAAAGTAAAACTGCTGAGGACTATGCTCTTAATTTTTTTTATAACTCCACAAATGTGTAGGCCAGGGTTTGTCAATCTCAGCATTACTGACATTTGGAGCCAGATAATCTTTGCTGTGGGAGGGCTTTTCTGTGCAGTATAGGTTCTTTATTAGCATCCCTGGCCTTGACCCACTAGATGCCAGTAACTCCTCACTCCCAACTGTGACAATCAAAAATATTTCCAGCCATTGGCAATTGTTCCTGGGGGAGCAAATTGCCCTCGGTTGAGAACCACTGGCCTAGATCTGTGCTGGACAATAGGCACTCTTCTATATTCTCTAGGGTTGAGTGGTGCAGGGGCTAAAGACCCTTGAGCTCATAGTGCTGATTCCATTATGTCGAACCCCGCATACTCTTGAAGTCAGATGAAGCACAGAGATGAATCTCTACAGTTAAAATGTTTTCTTCCAGCCTGGCCAACATGGAGAAACCCCATCTCTACTAAAAAATACAAAAATTAGCCAGGCATGGTGGCAGGCACCTGTAATCCCAGCTACTCGGGAGGCTGAGGCGGGAGAATTGCTTGAATCCGGGAGGCAGAGGTTGCAGTGACCCAAGATTGCAGCACTGCACTCCAGCCTGGGTGACAGAACAAGACTCCATCTCGAAAAACAAACAACAACAACAACAAAGTTGGGGACAGAGCACAGGCAGACAAGAGAGAGCCAATGAGAATCAGGGTAGGGCTTTGGATTTTAGTCTGAGTGAGATGGAAATGCATCATTGGGTTTAAGGTAGACAGCAGTGTGATGGCACTTATATTTTTTAAGGGTTTTCCCAGGAGCCACGAGGAAATGTGACTGTTTGGGGTCAGGGTGGAAGCTAGGAGACCCATCGGGATGCTCTTGGATTCACCCCAGACAGAATGGCAGGTTGGAGGTGGGAAGAGTGGTTAGATGAGATCTATTCCACAGGGGTCTGAAGGAGGAGCTGACAGGCTTTGCAGATGATCACCAGAAGTGATTAAAAAGTGTGTCGTTTCTAGAAAACATTATGCAAACCTAATCTTTTAAAATATATCATCAGAAAATTATATCATTAACACTACTTCTGACTTTTCTGAGTTTTCTGAGTTTTCTGACTTTTCTCTCCCTATATTTGTACAAACTGGTTTCTAGAGTTGTTGGCCTGTAAGAAACACAATGTAGAAGACAGGGATATCTGTATGTCTCTACTGGTTTGTTGAGTGACCACAGAACCATCATCAATATGTACGTGACTGAATTTTCCCATCTGTAAAACTGATGACTATGTGACTACAGATTACCAGTAACCTTGTTAACCTACATGTTAAGAGAAAAAGCCCACCTAGTACTTCATGAATCCCAAAAGAAATGCAAATTGTAATTATCTGCACAGGTATCCAGACATGATAACATCCAAAGGAGACAAACTTTGATTAATAAGCAAGATTCAATCCCAAAGAGTCCCAAAGAACTGTATTATATCAAACATAAAGGATCCCAAGTTAAAGACAATCCTTAAACTTCTGTCAGCTTTGTAATATATTCCAGAGTTTCAGTTGGGCTTAATTGTGACTTACTGATTGATTCTTGCTTTCTGACAAAAAGGATTGCTTTCTTTCCTTGTGAAATTCAAAGTCTCTCATGGCAGCCTTGATTAATCATTTGCAAAATATGGTTTAACTATCTATGATCCCTAGTGTACAAATTTCTTTCATTGCAATAATTTTAAAGTAATTCAAATAAACCTGTTCTAATCAAATCCCTTGTAAGCCTGTAAAAGATAATTTCTTGATGGGATATGGAAAAAATGTGTGCTTAAATAAGTAGTATTACCAATGTAACAAATTATCATTCCTATAATACACAATACGACATTGAACAAAAAGAATACTTAGGAAATTTAATCGACCTCATAGCATTCATTATGTGCTTTATCTGGAATGATGGCATGAAAAAGTTATCTAAAATTCCAGTTGAAGACCAATTAATATAATCAATACCAGAAAATGTCTGGACAGAACAAATGCTTAGGACATTACATAAAAAGAGTAAGTGGACTGTAACCAGGCATTTCATTCCTGCCCAGTATCTAGACAGTCAGAGATAAGCAAAGCTTATCTTCATCAAATTATTTAACATTCACGTAGGAACTCTGTTCTATTTTATTTTATTTTATTTATTTATTTTTTTTTTTTGAGACGGAGTCTCGCGCTGTCGCCCAGGCTGGAGTGCAGTGACCAGATCTCGGCTCACTGCAAGCTCCGCCTCCCAGGTTCACGCCATTCTCCTGCCTCAGCCTCCCTAGTAGCTGGGACTACAGGCGCCCGCCACCTCGCCCCGCTAGTTTTTTTTTTTTTTTTTTTTTTGTATTTTTCAGTAGAGACGGGGTTTCACCGTGTTAGCCAGGATGGTCTCGATCTCCTGACCTCGTGATCCGCCCGTCTCGGCCTCCCAAAGTGCTGGGATTACAGGCTTGAGCCACCGCACCAGGCCTCTGTTCTATTTTAAAATAACACTCGTGTATTCAGTGAGCATGATTTTGGAAATGCATCCTTAGAACAAAGTTTTTGGTTTAGGAATATTATTTTATAATCATTTATTGTATGTATTTGAAAGACCTTTCACAAATTAATCCTTTTCATAAATATGCTATTTCAAGATTATTATATATTCCTTAGATTACTTGTTTATCAAATAAAGGTGTATTTCTATTTTAGGACTAAAAGTAATATCCAGGAAATACACTGTATGAAACACTATTATGATCTCAAAGTTTTGCTCCAATGTTTTTAGCAAACTTTGTAAACTTCACTCATTTACATAACCTGATTACAAAACCTACTTCAGACTGCAGCTAGTGTACCATCATATATATATATTTAGAAAACAAAGGTTTTGGTGTATTGGGATTGAGGTAAGAACTGTATTATATCAAACATAAAATGAGTAACATAATAAAGTTCATAGTACTTTAGTGTGAGGCAAAGAATACTCAAAAATGGAAAAGAGACTGTTTAATGAAAAAATCAAATTATTTAACCAGCAATTCCTACAAAGAAACCAAAATACATGCAAAATAACATAAGTATAAATAGAACACATTAAATCTTCTCTGGTCTAACCAGAGGGCATTTTCTTCTTAGTGTTTTTTAACAGAAAATTACAAACAACAAATAAAATACAGTAGTATACAGAACCATCGATACCTGTATCTTGATGGCAGTGCTAGCTATGCAAATCGAATCTTACACATGATAAATGTCACAAAATCATATACATATGTTGCATGCATATCGATTTTGTGCTTTTGATATTGTTTTCAATTACTTAAAGTGTAACCATTGGTGGAAACGGGGCATACATGATTACTCTGTGCTGTCTTTGCAACTTACTGTGAAACTATGATTATTTCAAAGTTCAAAGTTTTTTGCATCATTCATACAGGTATAGTAAACGTACCTTAGAACATTGCTTGTGATTCTGGCACCAAACCAGGGAACCATTGTTCTGCAAAAAGAAAAAGGAAAAATATTCATTATATACTCTTCTAATAGAAAGCTACACATACACAGATTTCTAATTTAAAATTATAATTTATGCATATAATTTTTGAATATTTGCATTTTAACAAATGCAAAACCTGATGTCCTTCCCTTCCAATGACAGAAAATGTGTTTGTAAGTTTCATTTTGTTGTTGATTTCATGATGTAAACAAAGACATATAAAATACTAAAGATTCCAAGCTGTCTGAAATGAAAAAGGGTCTGAGGCAACTTTGATGGTGTGTTGAGCAGTGAAGCAGGTAAATGAACACTAGACGTTCCACCAATAGTCAGCGGTTTTGAGAAATTTACAACTTAAGCATTGTGGCTGCTTTTGACCTCAACCAATTTACAGGAATAAGAGTTTGGGATTGGGAGAAAAATCTTGTATTGGTCTGTTCTTACACTTCTATAAAGAAGTACCTGAAACTGAGTAATTTATGAAGAAAAAAGGTTTCATTGACTCACAGTTCTGCAGGCTTAACAGGAAGTATGGCTGGGAAGGCTCAGGAAACGTACACTCATGGCGGAAAGCAAAGCGGAAGCAAGCACATCTTACCATGGCAGCGCAGGAGAGAGAGAGAGCAAAAAGGGAAGTGCCACACACTTTTAAGCCATCAGATCTTGTGAGAACTCACTCACCATCATGAGAACAGCAAGGAGGAAATCCACCCCTATAGTCCAATTACCTCTCACTAGGCCCATCCTTCCAATTCGACATAAGATTTGGGCAGCCACACAAATCCAAACCACATCAGATCCCATGTGAAAAGCCTTCTCTTACTCTTTCACCAAACATATGATCACAGACAAGAGACTTAACATCCCCATGCCTCAGTTTATCCATCAGTAAAGCAAGCCTAACAGCAATATCTCATGCATCAGGCCACTGGGATAGCTAAATGAAACAATCGATACACTAAATATATAACAAATATTTGGGGCAGTGTGGTGGCTCATGCCTGTAATCCCAGCACTTTGGGAGGCCAAGACGGATGGATCACCTCAGGTCAGGAGTTTGAGACCAGCCTGACCAACATGGTGAAACCCTGTCTCTACTAAAAAATATAAAATTAGCCGGGTGTGGTGGCGCATGCCTGTAATCCCAGCTACTGGGGAGGCTAAGGCAGGCGAATCATTTGAACCTAGGAGGAGGAGGTTGCAGTGAGCTGAAATTGCACCATTGCACTCCAGCCTGGGCAACAAGAGGAAAACTCCATCTCAAAAAAAAAAAAATTGGACTATGATTTATTATCTTGATCATGTTTTTTTTGGTCATGTTTTTTTCTCTGGTTGGGATCTTTTAAGTCACGTTATGCTAGGCTGGAATAGGTGGCAAAGCTAGCAGAAACCATCACCCAATAGCTAAGACGTCATGACCTCTTATTCTCTGAAGTTCAAGGTGGAGATGAGACAAAATCACCCATTTCCTATGTTTGAACGTCTAAACTTTTAATATGAAGGATACCAGTATGGATAGAGCAAGATGATACATGTTTGCAGTTATGAGAAAAGAAAATCGAACCAAAAGATATCTTTTAGAAAATACTTTTATAGCAAGTTTATTGAGATACAATTCACAAAATTCACTCATTTACACTGTACAATTTGAGTATATTCAGAAAGCTATACAACCATCATCACTATTTAATTGTAGAACATTTTCATCAGCCCAAAAAGAAACCTGGACCTATTTGTAGTCACTCCCATTCTGTCTTCCCCACTACTTGCCAAACCCTGGCAAACACTAAATCTACTTCTGTCTTTATCTATTTGACTATTCTGGACATTTTATATAAGTGGAATCATACAGTATGTGTCTGGCTTCTTGATGCTAAATGCTACAGCAATCTTGCTTCATGTACATTGTAGCATATATTGGTACTTCATCTTTTTTGACTGTCAGTTTCAGCTATATGGATATACCACATTTTGCCCATCCACTGCCAATAATATATCTGAATATGTCCCTTCCCAATAATAGCTTAATTATAGAATCCCCCACAAACCAGTAAATAAATCTCAGCTGTATAGGATTGGCAATCTTCTTCAATGTGAAGATTATTGGCTTAAAAGATCTCAGTCCCATATGAATGCTTTAACTATGAAACCTCTCTAGCATACAGCCCTACTTTTTACTTCTTCTCAGCCTTAACTCCCAATAATTCCTACACATGCTTAGGATTTTAGCCAGCCTTAACTCCCAATAATTCCTACACATTCTTAGGATTTTAGCCAATCTCCTATGAACCTACATACCACCTACTGAATTCCATACGTCCGCACCTGGGCCCTCATCTCTCCCCTCACATCTATGCCCCCCATGGAGAGAGCAAGGTCTGAAGCTGGAGACGCATATGAACAGCCTAGGGTGAAGTTCGGTATGATTTTTGGCAGGGATTACATTAGATAAATAATTAGATTGGGCAGAGGCCAATGCTGGACAAATGATGGGCGTGGTTGAGTTACTGGAAAATGAGGTGTTAGGAGAAAGCGTGTAAGAGGGCATAACATACCCTTTTATAAAACTGATGTTTTATAAAGGGAGCCATTGGCTTGGTTATAAGCTAAAAGTTTAGAGGGCCAGGCTGACTAGGGGATGGTCATAAACAGAGTGACAACTGCAAAAAGCAGGGGCCGGGCATTGAGCATGCAGAAGCTGGGGGCTGGGACAGGGCAGCTTTGAAGAACTTCCTACATGACGGCCAGCCTCAGCATGTTGCGCGGTGTGTAGGTTCATATGCGATCGACTAAAATCCTAGGTATGTGAAGGAATTATTGGGAGTTAAGGTTGAGAAGAAGTAAATATTAGGGCTATATGCTAGCGGGGTTTCATGGTTAAAGCTTCCCCTGCTTCACCTGTGCAGAGTTGGCTCCTGCCAGGACTTCCAAGGACCATACCTGTCTGAGCACATCCTGGACTCAACCTGAGTGTTCCAAACTCCTCCCCACCCAGTGATGGGAAGCAATGAGGCACCTTCTAAAGAGATTCAGGGTTGAACTGGACAGCCTCAGACCTTGGAGACTAGATCAAAGCCAGTTCCCGAAGGTCTTTTTTAGCACCATCTTGGTTTGAAGGCTTTGAGTCTTCTTGAGTCAGGTCAGCAGGGTCCTGTTCCTTGGTCTAGAAACCTCAACATGGGCACGGGTGAGACGTCCTTCCCTTCCAGATGTTTCTTTTCCTAGGCAGATGGGCAGGACCTTATCTCTGGATGAGATCAGGGGACCTTCAGCTATTTCTGCACTTGCTGGATTCCTCTTTGGAGTTTTATCACACCCTCTCCTGCTGAATGATATACTTTACTTTGTCTGTGTCCTCGTTGCTCAACTAGATCTTTCCCTGGGGACAGGACTCCATGTTTCCTCTTTACCTGTCTGTATCACGTTAGCAAGGGAGGGCAGGTCCTGGTCCTCATAGAGAAGGTACATTTCTGAGGCCATGCAAGGGTGACTGGGGTTCCAAAAGTAGGCACAGCAACTGTTGTCAACAGGTTGACAAAATATGACTAATGTGGCAATACATCTTTGACTATTATTATTATTACAGTGGCCAAATCTATGTGGCAGAAATGTGCCTTGATGTTTTAATACTCACCCCATGTAATCATCCCACAAAATGACATAAGCTTCATTTATTCATTTTACTGTTAAGAAACCTGTAGTCAGGGAAACCAAGTAAAATATGCAGAGTGACAAAGCCAGTGATTAACCTCAGTGGTAAACAACACAACAGGTAAAGCCACAGGTGAAGAAAGGAGCAAGATGCACACTCGATTTTGAAGGAATTTCCAGATTTATAACCTTGAAAGGAGAGATGAAGATTGGTCCAACAGTCCTAAATACCGTATGTTGAGGTAGCAGCAGTTCAGATGGATGGGGTGAAGCAGAGAATAGGAGGGGAGATCAGGTACATCGACAGACAGTAGACTGCAGGATTTTCATTACAGAAGATTTTATCTCTGGAAATAAATTTTTTAATTTAACAAATATCAGAGAGTTAATTAAAACAAAAATAAAGAATTAGAGTCCTGAGAAGCCCTGTGCAGGACACACCTTGATATGGTTTGGCTGTGTCCCCACCCAAATCTCATCTTGAACTGTAGCTCCCACAATTCCTGCGTGATGTGAGAGGGACCCTATGAGAGGTAATTGCATCATGGGGGCGGGTTTTTCCCATGTTATTCTCATGATAGTAAGTCTCACAAGATCTGATGGTTTTATAAAGGGCAGTTGCCCCCACACACCCTCTCTTGCCTGCCACCATTTAAGATGTGCCTTTGCTCCTCCTTTGTCTTCCACCATGATTGTGAGGCCTCCTCAGCCATGTGGAACTGTGAGTCCATTAAATCTCCTTTTCTTTGCAAATTACCCAGTCTCAGGTATGTCGTTATTAGCAGCATGAGAACAGACTAATACACACCTTGATTAGCTATCTTTTGTTCCCTTCTACTGTGTTATGTTGAATGGCCAAACTTCAACAACAAAAGCACAAAGGATGCAGCAGAGATTGTCTTCAGCTGTCCAACCTCCCCTTCCCAAGTGAAAACCCTCCTGCCCTGCTCCACACCAGCTCTCCTTCTTTCCTGGAATTCAATGTTCCTGATACCATTGGCTTATACACACCCATCAAAATGAGAACAAAGCCAATAGCCACAGAGCCTATTTTGAATTGGGAATTAATATCAATGCATTGCGTTGATCAAGGCATTTTCATTTCAAGCAAAATTTTCTACTAATCACAAAATGAAAAACTCTGTCATTGCAAAGAAATATTTGGGGCAATGGCAAGCATGCATAAACAATTATTATGATTAGAATTATTTTTTAAAATTAGTGAGGACAGCATGTCATAGGCTGCTTGGGATGATTAAAACGATAATCCTCGTAAAGTATTTATCAAAATGTTTGGCTCAGGATTTTTAAAAAATCCTTTGTTATCATTGATGTGATTTTGTTGTCATTTGCCATTAGTATTGTCTTTAGCAGTTTGGGAGTAATCCTAGACTTAATAGCTCCCAGCTCACAATGGATAATACCCTAGACTAACTGATTCAGTCTTATTATAGTGAGACTCAAAAGTATTTAGCATTGAAAATACTAAGATACAGTATTTTAGCAATACTAAAATACAAATAAAACTTGCAGTAAAAGGATGCCTTTCCATTCTGTTTTTTTCCTTGGGTGGAAGCAATTTTTCAACATTTGCCAACAGGATGAGTGGGCAATGGTATTGGTATTTTTACTTTAATTTCCTGACTGGGCATTTATTTTCCTTTACCACGGATAGTCTGTCTCTTTTACCATATCTAATTGTGGATTGCTCACCATTTTTAAAATCAATTTTAGCAACTATTAGTACCACTTAGGTTCAATGATCATTTGTCTATTGCAAAAATTCTCAAGCCCCTCATTCATCTTTTGCATTTATTTGTGAGGTTTTTCCACAAGGAAATTTTATATGCATGCACACACACAGATGCACACATGCATGCATTCACATATATATTTGCCCTCAAAATGCATCCCTAGTTCCTTTTTGGATTTTGGGTTTCCTGTTTTTCTTAAAATAATTGCCCCCATTCTAAGGTTTTGCAGCTGTTCTGTGCTTTTACCTGTATCAGTCATCATGTGCTAAGCTATTTATCTCTACTAATAACTTCTAAGAACTCTGCCCACTAGCATCAGGGATGCCAAAAAAAACCCAATTAATGCTGGCCACTTTGTTCGGCCCAGGTGTTACCCCATCACGATCCACCTATGTTGCTTACATATAGTACTCTTTGAGCAGAAGAGCAATGAAAAAATACAAGAATCCAGTATATTTCAATACCCTGCCCCAGGGGAAGTCCTTCATCAGATTACAATAGCCTTCACCAGTTAAACCATTTGACAACAAAAATAAAATAAAATATTTGCAATAAAGTCTTGTACTGGCTTAAAGCCAACAAAGATAAAGAGTCAAAGTACCTTAGGCTAGAAACACATTTGCCTCTAGAACCATCATGGTAACCTCCAGGTAGGATTAGACAGTGGGACTTTTGTAATTATATAAAGATTACATCCTGTATTTTATTGGTTTAACTAGATCAAACATGAATGTTAGTCAATTCGACTTTCAAAGAGTTTATATAAGTTCAATCAAGTGCACCCTGCCATTATTTCAATGACATTTTCAAAGTCTTTTCATTTCTAGCCTTTTGATTTTTCCTTAAAGAAAGGTAATTCTTCAAAAGCTTCAAGTAAAGAAAACACATCATTCATGCAAAGACAACACACATGGGAAGAATAAAGATAAATGAAAGCTAGTTCTCTGGATACAACCATATGAAAAGAGAAAACAGGAACAGATCTCACTCATTTCCTTCAACATAGCCAGGTGTCGGCATGGAACAACTAAAGAACTAGTCAGTCTAAAGTTTCCAAAATACACACCAAACTAGTGTCTAACAATGGAACTGAACATTTGAAATAGAAATCAGTCAGGAAACCCACCATAGACCTTAACTTTACCAATCAATGCTTTGACACTACAAATAATTAGCTCTGACCCTGAATGGACAATTTTGTGTCCACGCTTGGTGTAAGTTATTTTAAAGCAATAGATGAAACTATGGATACAAGTCATTATATATTTGTCCAAACCCATAGACCATACAATATCAAGAGTGAAGCGTATGTAAACTATGAACCCTGATGATGATGATGTGTCAATGTAGGTTCATCCGTTGTTCACAAATGTCCCACTCCGGTGGGGGATGTTGGTAATGGGAGAGGCTGTGCATGGTGGAGGTAGAGAGTATGTGGATATTCTCTGTACCTTCTGCTCAATTGCTATAAACCTAAAACTGCTGTAAAAAATAAAAAGTCTATTTAAAAGGTTCAGTAGGAGGGCTTTCTTTATATATTTGTTTGTTCATAAGTAAGATTTCTTTCAAATGTTATGGAATATCCTCAGCAGTCTTTTCATTAACCAAGAAAAAAGTCTCTCTGTATTCTACAAACATTTCACGTTTAATAGAATTCTACAGGAAACAAATATTTGATCATACAGAAAGAAATACACCTGCCTCCAGACACCCAGCCTTCCCATACTGTCCTTTCTTCATAGTAAATGCCACTTCAACCAGGAAGCCTTCCCGGACCCCCATGCCCTGACTACCGCAGCTCTCTGTCTCTTGCTTGCTCTTATAACATCCTGCACTTCTCCTCCCAGGAACTCTATCACACAGTGGACAAGTGTTAATTATGTGTGTTGTTTTAATTTAACGATCATCTGCCCCCCAGCCTGGAAAACGTTTGGTGGTAGTGTCTATCCCTAGCACATGTTTGCTATTGGCTCTCTGGCACACAGCAGCGTGCCTGCCACAGAGTAAATGGTCTTCGCAAATGGTACTGATTGAAGAAATAAATGAATGGAGTAGGAGGTCATATAAAGGAATTTAAGCTTTAGTTATTAGGTCCTGAGGAGCTAGAAAGAATGATATAAATAGATTGAGCTGACAAAATGTTTCATCTTCTCTGGATGGAGCTCTTAGGAAGTAGGCTCATTATTTTGTTTCCTATGATGTAAATGTCCAAGAGATTTGGCATGATAACACCCAAAACTGAACAAAGACTTGCATTTGGGATCAAATGTTATTTATATGTTATATTTATTTACATGTTATTTAATAAATAAAAATACGAATTATCTTTTTATAGGATGTAGAGTTATCTAAAGAAAATGTATAGAACAGCAAATGCCAGACTTTTCTTCTTCTCATCATTCCCTAAACAATACAGTGTAACAGCTATTTACATAGCATTTACATAGTATTAGGTATTATAAGTAATGTACAGATGATCTTAAATATATAGGAGGATATTTGCAGGTTATATACAAATATCACACCATTTTATTTCAATAACTTGAGTATCTTCAGATGTAGGTGTCTGCCGGGGTGGGGAGGGGAGGCAGGTCCTGAAACCCTTAGGGTGCATTATAACTTCATTTCAGGTTGATATACTTTTCCTGAAACCAATAGAATTGTGTTCTTCAAGTATATTCATCCAAGAAGAACATATTGTTGTTTCAATGTAACCAGCAGTTATTTTCCATCTGTACTTTTAAAAACAACTGGCCAGGCATGGTGGCTCACGCCTGTAATCCCAGCACTTTGGGAGGCTGAGGCAGGCGGACCACAAGGTCAGGATTTCGAGACCAGCCTGGCCAACATGGTGAGACCCCATCTCAACTAAAAATACAAAAATAAGCTGGGCGTGCCAGTACATGCCTGTAATCCCAGCTACTCGGGAGACTGAGGCAGGAGAATTGCTTGAATCCAGGGGGTGGAGGTCGCAGTGAGCTGAGATCACACCACTGCATTGCAGCCTGGGTGGCAGAGTGAGACTATGCCTCAAAACAAAAACAAAAACAAAAACAAAAAACTTTAGTAGGAAGCTGAGTGCCAGAGAGTTGTAAGGAACAGTAGAAATGTCTAAGAAACTATCATCAGAGTGAACAGGCAACCTACAGACTGGGAGAAAAATTTTGCAATCTATCCATCTGACAAAGGGCTAATATCCAGAATCTACAAGAAACTTAAACAAATTTACTAGAAAAAAACCAAACAACCCCATCAAAAAGTGGGTGAAGGATATGAACAGACACTTCTCAAAAGAAGACATTTATGCGGCCAACAAACAAGAAAAAAAGTTCATCATCACTGGTCATTAGAGAAACACAAATCTAAACCACAATGAGATACCATCCTCCGTCTCAAAAAAAAAAAAAAAAAAAAGAATGGTGATCATTAAAAAGTCAGGAAACAACAGATGCTGGAGAGGATGTGGAGAAATAGGAATGCTTTTACACTGTTGGTGGGAGTGTAAATTAGTTCAACCATTGTGGAAGACAGCGTGGCAATTCCTCAAGGATCTAGAACAAGAAATACCATTTGACCCAGCAATCCCATAACTGGGTATATACCCAAAGGATTATAAATCATTCTACTATAAAGATACATTCACACGTATGTTTAATGTGGCACTATTCACAATAGCAAAGACTTGGAAACAACCCAAATGCCCATCAGTGATAGACTGGATAAAGAAAATGTGGCACATAGACACCATGGAATACTATGTAGCCATAAAAAAGGATGAGCTCATGTCCTCTGCAGGGACATGGATGAAGCTGGAAACATTCATTCTCAGCAAACTAACACAGGAACAGAAAACCAAACACCGCAAGTTCTTAGTCATAAGTGGGAGTTGAACAATGAGAATACACGGACACAGGGAAGGGAGCATCACACACCGGAGTCTGTCAGGGGGTGGGGGGCGAGGGGAGGGATAGCATTAGGAGGAATACCTAATATAGCTGATGGGTTGATGGGTGCAGCAAGCTGCCGTGGCATATGTATACCTATATAACAAACCTGAATGTTCTGCACACGTATTCCAGAACTTAAAGTATAATTAAAAAAAAAAAAAAAGAAAAGGAAAAAGCAGTACATATACACAGTGGAGTATTCTTCAACCATAAAAAAAGAAATGTCTTTAAGAAAACAAATGTCAATCTCATTTCAAAGTTCTTTTGAATAATGAAAATCATCAAAGAAGAAAATTAAGAAAGACCAACACAGAGAGAAAACAATATTAAATAACTTTACATGACTCTGAATTACATTGTTTTCTTTTCTTTTCTTTTCTTTCTTGAGACAGGGTCTCACTCTGTCACCCAGGCTGGAGTGCAGTGGTGAGATCACAGCTCACTGCAACCTTCACCTCCAGGGACATTCTTCAGCATGGTTATCTGAAAGGAGTATGACATGATGAGAATTTTTAACTGGCTGTAGTGTACCTTAGGTGATATGTAATAACTAGAAGTGCTTTGAAGTCTTCTTAGGTCTTTTATTTCCTTAACTGTTGTAGGTGTTGTGTTCTTAATATAGGATGTTTTATAAATAAATATAACTAAAAATTCATCAAGAAAAATTTTAGCAGAAATTAAAGTTGCATAGACAGTTGCTAAAACCATGACTTGCGACATTTCTTAGCTACATCAGGATTCAATCTTGTCCACCTTGGGAAAGGTAGTGTGCAATAGCTGCTCTTATGCACAAATGATTGAAAGCCATTATTTGTGTTGGGGGGGGGGGGGGGGGGGGGGGGGGGGGGGGGGGGGGGGGGGGGGGGGGGGGGGGGGGGGGGGGGGGGGGGGGGGGGGGGGGGGGGGGGGGGGGGGGGGGGGGGGGGGGGGGGGGGGGGGGGGGGGGGGGGGGGGGGGGGGGGGGGGGGGGGGGGGGGGGGGGGGGGGGGGGGGGGGGGGGGGGGGGGGGGGGGGGGGGGGGGGGGGGGGGGGGGGGGGGGGGGGGGGGGGGGGGGGGGGGGGGGGGGGGGGGGGGGGGGGGGGGGGGGGGGGGGGGGGGGGGGGGGGGGGGGGGGGGGGGGGGGGGGGGGGGGGGGGGGGGGGGGGGGGGGGGGGGGGGGGGGGGGGGGGGGGGGGGGGGGGGGGGGGGGGGGGGGGGGGGGGGGGGGGGGGGGGGGGGGGGGGGGGGGGGGGGGGGGGGGGGGGGGGGGGGGGGGGGGGGGGGGGGGGGGGGGGGGGGGGGGGGGGGGGGGGGGGGGGGGGGGGGGGGGGGGGGGGGGGGGGGGGGGGGGGGGGGGGGGGGGGGGGGGGGGGGGGGGGGGGGGGGGGGGGGGGGGGGGGGGGGGGGGGGGGGGGGGGGGGGGGGGGGGGGGGGGGGGGGGGGGGGGGGGGGGGGGGGGGGGGGGGGGGAGGGGGGGGGGGGGGGGGGGGGGGGGGGGGGGGGGGGGGGCTGAAAATAAAAAAAAATCATCAAAGAAGAAAATTTTAAGAAAGGGGGACCCCAAACACAGGAGAGGGGGGATAAAACAACAAATTGTTATTTTTTAATTTAAATAACTTTAAAGACTCGAATTACATTGTTTTCTTTTCTTTTCTTTGCTTTCTCTGAGACAAGGGTCTCACTCTGTCACCCTAGTCTGGAGTGCAGTGGTGAGATCACAGCTCACTGCAAACTTCAACTCCAGGGACATTTTCAGCACATGGTTATCTGAAAGGGTATGACATGATGAGAATTTTTAACTGGCTTAGTGTACTCTTAGGGGATATGTAATACACTAAGAAGTGCTTTTTGAAAGTCTTCTTAGGTTTTTATTTCCTTAACTGTTGTAGGTGTTGTTGTCTTAATTTTTAGGATGCGTTTTATAATAAATATAACTAATAAAGTTCTTCAAGATAAAATTTTAGCAGGGGTTAAAGTTGCGATAGGACAGTTGCTAAAAACCATGCACTTGCGACATATCTTTTGCACATCAGGATTCAATCTTGTCCACCTTGGGAAAGTTAGTGTGCAATAGCTGCTCTTATGCACAAAATGAGTGAAAGCCATTATTTGTGGGGGGGGGGGGGGGGGGGGGGGGGGGGGGGGGGGGGGGGGGGGGGGGGGGGGGGGGGGGGGGGGGGGGGGGGGGGGGGGGGGGGGGGGGGGGGGGGGGGGGGGGGGGGGGGGGGGGGGGGGGGGGGGGGGGGGGGGGGGGGGGGGGGGGGGGGGGGGGGGGGGGGGGGGGGGGGGGGGGGGGGGGGGGGGGGGGGGGGGGGGGGGGGGGGGGGGGGGGGGGGGGGGGGGGGGGGGGGGGGGGGGGGGGGGGGGGGGGGGGGGGGGGGGGGGGGGGGGGGGGGGGGGGGGGGGGGGGGGGGGGGGGGGGGGGGGGGGGGGGGGGGGGGGGGGGGGGGGGGGGGGGGGGGGGGGGGGGTTTTTTTTTTCTTTTTCTGAGATGGAGTCTCGCTCTGTCGCCCAGGCTGGAGTGCAGCGGCGCGATCTCAGCTCACTGCAAGCTCCACCTCTCGGGTTCACGCCATTCTCCTGCCTCAGCCTCCGGAGTAGCTGGGACTACACGAGCCCGCCACCACGCCCGGTTAATTTTTTTGTATTTTTTTAGTAGAGACGGGGTTTCACCGTGTTAGCCAGGATGGTCTCGATCTCCTGACCTTATGATGCGCCCACCTCAGCCTCCCAAAGTGCTGGGATTACAAGCGTGAGCCACCGCGCCTGGCCGTGTTATCTTATAAATTTATTGAGGGTTTTTGAAATTCTGACTGTACAGTTATAATCACATGAGCCACATAGGACTCCAGAGCTCGCTGAGAACTTCTACCTCACCAGCAGTCCTTCCGTGCAAAGTATTTTCATCAACGGGCATTCCGGTCTCTGTCAAAGTATAAGATTTATTTGAATGTGACCAAGCCTGCTCTCTAAACACAACCAGGATAAGAAAAAGGACCAACACGTGATTCCAAATACCCACTCAAAATGTTTGTAAACTGTAGCATTCTGACTCAGATGATACCATATCATTACAACTCAAGAGAAGATCTTTGAGGGCCATCCAATCCATCTTCTTGGTGCAAACAAGACAAATGTAACTCATTAATGACATGTCATTGTCTCATAATACAGGGAACTTTCCAAGGGAAAGAGGTTACACTGTCCCTGTAACATGTTACCCCGTCATGCTGACTTTTCCATCCTGAATTCCTAGCGAAATCTCTCAAAGCCGTTCAAGGGAAAAGGGGTGAGGAGTTGCAAGTGATCAACTTTCAGATTTTCTGCCTGCTAATATTTTATTCTCTAATTAACTAATTGGTCTAGTAACTCTCTCCAAAACATTTACCATGCCAAAGGAAAACATCAAAACCAGAAGAGAAAAACACAATGCAGGGACCATGCTGCCTGAGTGTGAAGAAGGAAGATCACACACATATTACTGAATTCCATAATACTCAAGGGCAGGACCAAGACGATGACACAAACCACATCATGGAAATGAGCATATAGTGAGGAACTTAGAATTTCCACTAATGGCTGAGGAGAAAGGAAAAGTAAAGAATGGGGTTGGAGGAGAAATCTAAGTGTCCAATAAACCTCAAAATTACCATACTGAAGAGGAATCTAAGTGTCCAATGATAGCTCTAAACCTCAAAATTACCAAGCTTAAGACTGTGCCAAATCATCAGGTTAGTCATTGTTACGCATTGAATAACATGTGAAAGTCATTGGAAACAGTGGCAACACAAGAGTCAGAGGAAAATTCTACATCCTGAGAATTGCAAGTTAATAGCAATTCAAGTTCAACAGTCTCCCTTTGTAGATGAGTCAATTGGGGCTCAGGAAGGCTAAAAATGTATGAACTACTACTGATTCAAACAAAAAGAATATTTTAATAGTAAGCACACCTTACTTAAAGTAAAAGGCTTTATTTCACACGCCAGGCTACTACTCATCCATCATGGGTGGTAAGCTCTCAGAAAAATTAATGTCTTCTTTTCTCAAATGAGATGAATAATGCCTTTACAAGATAATCACAGAGATGTCTACGAAAACCACCTGTGACCATCCAAGGTCAAGGCTGTAGTCTAGCTGGCAAGATGCCAAGTTCAGTGATATGACCACTTTGCACACAAGGAGTGACTTTCGATAATGTAGAAGAAGGTCTCAGAGAGATCTGGGGTCCCACCTAGAGGTTGATTAATCCCAATTAAACATGCAATTTGCCATGGAGAAGTCAGAATTCTAAAATCCCTCAGTAAGTTTTGGTACATCAATAAAGAAAATGGTTTCCAGTTGCTTATAAATAAGAGCAGCCTAATTAATTTCTACATTGTATGGTTGTTTCAAGTCTTTGCAAAGGCATAATATCCATGTAAAGCATAGAATCTATACAGTTGTTTAATGCACGGTTACACTAAATTAGATTCACATATCAAAACCCCACTTGGGAGAACATGAAAATGCAATACTGTCAAGTGCTATTCTTAGTATAATTCCAAATTCAAATTGAAATATATGACTTTGTTTCCTACGGCTGCCATGACAAAGCACCACAACCCAGGGCGGGCTGAAACAGCAGAAATTTATTGTCTCTCGGTTCTGGAGGCTGGAAGTATGAGACCAAAGTATCGCAAGATCATGCTCTCTCAGAAAGGTCATAGGGGAAGATTGACTCCGTGACTTTCTTTGAGCTTCTGACAGTTCCTTGGCTTGTGACAGCATTCCAACCTTCACATCCGTGTCCTCACATCTCTGCATGTCTGTGTTAAAATTTCCCCTTTCTGTAAGGACACCAGTCATATTGGATTAGGGGCCCACCCTCCTACAGAATGACTCATCTTAACTAATCACATCTCAAACGACGTTATTTCCAAATAAGGCCACTTTGCCACTTTCTGAGGTACTGGGGGTTAGGACATCAACATATGGAGTTAGAGGTGCATTATTCAATCCAGAAAAGTGACTAAAATAAATTAAAGCCATGGGACAAATACTACATTGTTTCAGCCACATTTCAACCTGCACCTCAGTTAATAATCTCTGTCTTAATATGTTCACGTATTATTTTTTCAATTTGCTTCAACTCACTATCAATGTTAATTTCTTCACTTTGGCCTCCTTGCTACCTCCCAGCAAATGTCAGAACATGGTGTTTTGTAACAATCCATCTGCCCATCTCACTGACAATGGTTTTTCCTTTCATAAAGTACTTCAATCTGACAGCATGTGGGTGCATCATAAGAAGGTATTTGTAATCCATAATGTAAACTGTTTAGAATCAAGTAGTCCAGTTTTGGTGAAAATGGATTGCCTGAATAAACATGGAGAACCACACAGTCATATTGAGGTGATTTGGCCAAGCACACAATTCTCCCCAGGTGTGACCAATCTACTCTTAAAATGTTGCACCCTCTGGTGAAACCTTCAGCTTCATGTTCCTGATCTTTGTTCCATACCTGGATCTCGATTACTAATGACCCATTCTTTCCCAGGAGACCCACTCTGTCTCCCTGAACACATATGTTCAGAGGAATTGACAATGGCTTCTTCATCCGTCAACAAGTTGGAATCAAAACTCGTGTTTCAAAAGAGATGGCAGCCATACAGTGACTCCAGCCCTCTCATTTGACAAATGAGTCTACCGATTCTAAGTGAGCCTACAGTGATGTTTCTGCTGAGGACACCACCACTGACTTCTACTTAGTAAGCTCACACTTAATCAATTGTACATAACCTGAATCAAAAAGGGCTGCCCAGAAGAATGTCCAAGCTGGTGGATGGAGAATGGACAGTTCCAAAGCTAGAACTTGGCACCTCTTATCAAGCAAAGAAAGGTACCAGAGAGAAGCCCAACAGCATGACTAACTGAAGCAGTGGCCTTCAAAGTGTGGTACTGGAACCAGTGACATCAGCCTCACCTGGAAGCTTTTGAAACATGCAAATTCTGGTGATACACCTCACACTCATAGAATCAAAACTCCTGGCGCTGGAGAGCAGTGAGCTGTTTTACAAGTCGTCCAAATATGGCTGATCCCCACGAAAGCCTGAGATGCTTACTCTTCCCTTGCTTTATGTGACTTCACGAAATACACTCCAATTGTCTTTCTTCTCTCCCTTCCAAGTGTCCCAAATAAATGACTGAGACCATTACTCAGTTCTTACAGGTCTCTTATAGGATTCTTGTCATTGAAAAGGAACAACCCTCTTTGTAAAGCAGTAAGTTGGTCTTTGCATGTGCTGTTTTCTTTTTCTGCAAGACCGAGACTCAAGGTAACAACATTCAGGGCGGTCTAGACCTCTCTGGCCTCTGCTTTCTTGGCCTCATCTCAGTCTCTGGCCATTTTCATACAGAACAACTGTAGAAACACGTAATTTCTTGCTGGGGATGACGGTGTGGCAAAAGCACAAAGCTGACTTTAAACGCACTCTCAAATCACCCTATTATTTTTCAAAATAGATGCTTGGCAGCTGCAAGGCTTGACAGGTGCAATATGTTATGCATAATAAGTCATTCCCACAAGGCGCATTACTGCCTGGAATCTGGCATGTTGACCAGCAGAGGTTAAGGATTAATGTTAAGTTATCAAGCTAATTACTCACATGCATTAAGAGTAGCTGGAGAGGATATGCTTCCGGATAACATGAGCTGGGAACTATTGCTATTATCACTATAACCATTAAAAAAAATCTAATTGAAAAAACGTACCGTGCCCCAGAGACAAAAACTACTATTTCCATGTGCTTCCCTACTGAATATTTTAGCAACACATTTTGGAATATGCCTGGAATCCTAGAAGTTGTTGTTTTAATGGTAAAGCAAAACTTCCATCTTGCTATACACACGTAAACTGGGAGATGCAGGACTTAGTTGCGCTTCATTTGCAGTAGGGAACACCCAAGAAGGGGAAACAGATGACTAAAACTACGCGTTTTCCCCTTCTAATTGACTTTACAAAGTGTCAGATTTTTGTCACATTGTTTTCTTGTGATACATGCTTTTTCATTATGCTAATTTATGTTATTCATTAAAGAGTGCAGAATAATTCATCAAACTAAAATAGAGCACCTTGTAGTCCATTATGCCCTGACTTACATTCCAACCCATTCATCATGATTCTGGGTTATTTTAATATAAACTTCAAAAGACAGTGTGTTTTAATGAGGGACCACTTGAGAAAACATGATTAATTAAATGTGATGCAAGAGAAAAGAGCAATAACCCCAAGAAAAAACTTTGCTTTGCAAAAAAATAAAACTCATTCCAAGAAAAATGTGTTCATTGCAGAATTAGAAGCATGTCTGAAAAGTCAGGAATGTTTTCCCAATAGAATAGATGACTTGGAATTAAATGAGTTTTTTTCCTTATACAATATTTATCCAGGATTTCAAATTTCTATAAAAATCTACTTAATCTTATCCGATGCATCATATGGAAATGGGAAATCTTTCTTTTTTCAGAGACAGGGTCTCTCTGTCACCTAGGCTGGAGTGCCGTGGCTCAATCATAGCTCACTGTAGCTCAACATCCTGGGCTCAAGCAATTCTTCTGCCTCAGACTCTCAAGTAGCAAGGATGAGAGGTATGCACCACCACGCCTGGCTAATTTTTTTTTGGTAGAGATGGGGTCTCACTTTGACGCCCAGGCTGGTCTCAAACTCCCAACCTCAAGTGATCCTCCCATCTCAGCCTCCCAAAGCACTGGGATGACAGGCCCACTATGGCCACCCAGAATAGGAAATCTTTAAGTAACAAAAGCACATCCAAGAGATCTGCATATCATGCTCTACCGATTGAACTAGATACTTCAAAACAAACTGGAAAGAGTCTCTTAAATTAAAAGTGAAGTTTTTAAATCTCTTTTTTTTTTTGAGGTGGAGGGGTCTCTCAGACCAGACTCTAGAGCACTGGGGATCCAGGGTTACACACTATTCATTTTATTTTATCTTTTGTAGCAATGGGGTCTCACCGTGTTGCCCAGGCTAGAATAGAACTCCTGGGCTGTGATCATCCCTCCTCAGCCTCTCAAGCAGCTGGGGCTACAGGCGTGCACCACACTATTTTTGAATCCCAAGATCATCAGCACCAGGCACTCCCTCTAGGCCTAACTCATCTTGATGACAGCCAGCGCATCTGTAAGCCGAGTAAGAGGCTCTGTTCTGAGTAAAATGCATGGCATCCCAGAAAACTCAATGAAGCAGCACCACCATCGAAATGGAGGAAAGGGCAGTCGATGGTCTGAGAGAGAGGGTAGAGACAACAGTCTTCAGAAAGGAAAAGAAGTTTACATGCAAACAAGTCCCCAAAACAGGAGACCTTAGGACCAGTTCACCAACAGAAATAATGATAATGTGAATTTAAAGAAGATGCAGCATAACTAAGTTTGCACGAGTCTGCTCAGAGGTAAAAACCATCCATCTACTTATACGATCATGCTCACATGCCACGACACATCTTCACAATCAGGGTTGCTAAAGACACAAGGAAAATGAGGCTTTTATTTAGGAGAGAGAAACTTAACAGAACGCTACAAGGTCTCATTTATTCAGAAGATGAAAACTTGTCAGGCTAACCCTGTCCTTTTGTGGTGATCTCAGGGCCCAAACCTCCTCCTCTGACTGTGAATGGGGATGCCCATGTCTCCCCGTAAGCAAGAGAGTTCACAGCATCGGTTTTGATTCCAGAATTACTTACAGCAGAGATATAAGCATAGGAAGGGACAGAACCAGGGTAGGGCACCAGCAGTCTGGATTCACAGTGTGCTCTGGATCACCCCGTAAACCCCATCTTGTGGCCTCCCATCTCTGAGCTAGTGCCACCTGATGCCTCCTTTGTGTCTGTGCACCCCAGTTCCCTGACACGGTCCTTTGGGAATGAAGGCGTGTGCCTTGGTCATCTTGGCAACACCAGTGCTTAGCAAAGAGCCTGACATAGCACAGACCCTTAGCGTTTCCTGAGAACAAGAAGCTAAGACATGTCATGACTGCCAGGATGTTTGCCATAGAGTGGAAGCAAAACATATACAGAGATAGAGACAGACACAGAGATAGAGACCCAGAGACAGAGATGAACGGAATAGATATGGATATCCCGATACAAATATTCACATATTGCTGTTTGGAGACATCAGTTTTATGATGACTGAAGGTGGGAGGGATGGTACTGGCATTGAGTAGGGAGAGGCCAGGGATGCTGTGGAACCATTAAAATGCACCAGACAGCCCCTCCAGTCAACAAAGAATCTGCTCCAAAACGTCCACAGTGCCATGGTTGACAAACCCTGAACTAGACACGCATGCATAATATACACACTGACAAATATATGGAAATTAAATTCTAGCCCTAATTTCATGAGGTTATGTAAAAAAGCAACCTCTATCTTTTTTTCAAAATTGTGGAGTAATAAATTGAACTAGAGTATGCAAATATTGCCCTACTAAAAACAGGTTTAAAACATTGCAAAAATCTATAGCTCCTGGATAATAAAAACATGAAAATACAGACGGCCAACTAGTCTATATTTGTTTTTCTGGTGATTGTGATACTTAACCAGAAAATATATTCTATCCAGATTTTTTTTTTTTTAATTTCTTTGCAGCTGTGAGGACGTTAGCTCATAACTCCGGATACAAAAATGTGGAAACAACAAAAACAACCAAAAGATGTTCTCCACTTTCTTTTAAATTCTGGCCCAATGGGAAAAAAAAGAATACTTCCCAGATGTAGGCCATTTCTGGAATGATGACCACTAGGTTTGGCTGTACTGCTTTCAAAATGGTACAGCCAAATGTCAAAATAGAAAGAAAGGGAGAGGGAAGACAGGGGGAAAGAAAAGAGAAAACAGGAGAGAGCGAGAAAAGAGAGACAATGCATTTCTTCTCAAAGATATGATGGGCTGGCCTGGCACAGTGGCTCACACCTGTAATCCCAGCACTTTGGGAAGCCCAGATGGGAGGATCTCTTGCGGCCAGAAGTTCAAGACCAGCCTGGGCAACATAGCGAGACCCTATCTGTATTTTCAAAAAATAAAAACTCAAGCCTAGGCAATATAGTGAGAACTTGTCTCCACAAACTGTTAAAAAATTAGCCAAGTGTGGTGGTACATGTCTGTAGTACCAGCTACTTGAAAGGCTGAGGTGGAGGGATCCTTGAGCCAGGGAGTTTGAGGCTGCAGTGAGCCATGATTGCACCACTGCACTCCAGCCTGGATGACAGAGTGAGACCCTGTCTCAAAACGTAAATAAATACAATAAATAAAAATTCAAAATTTAAAAAATAAATGATTAAACAAAAGATATGATGGCATTATCCATCAAGGATATATGGGACATACATTTTAGATTTTAAAGGCAAAGTTCTAGTCCCAAATGACTTTTCTGTTTTGAGGACACAGTCTCACTCTTGTCACCCAACTGGAGTGCAGTGGTGCCACTGGAGCTCACTGCAGCCTCGAACTCCTGGACTCAAGCAATTCTCCCACCTCAGCCTCCCAAAGCACTGGGAATACAGGCATGAGCTACCATGCCTGGCCCAAAATAGCTTTAATAGCCCAAAACATGGAAAAGAAAATGGGGAACAAAGTGCCCACCTTCAAACAATGACTGTTTTTAATGGTGGACACCACCCTAGGTGACGTCTCTGTCCCTTCTTGCCACAGATGAAATTTAAAAGAACCACAGTTGTCAAAACATGTTCACAACAACTGGCCTCCCATTTTCTTCTAATTCTATCTGAAAGGAGTCAGTAACTTCTGCATGAACTTGGCATTCATGGCATCAACAGGATTGGTTTCAACTCCAGGGGGCAGGTACCAATGCTGTGGTGTGGTTTATATTTCTGCCCTTATGCGGGTCATTCGAATGGCAGGACTGTTGGGCAGGAATAGGTAACCTCCGATGTCTGGTTGCCATAGCATCTCCTTACAGCTACATCGTTCTCTGCTCCTTGTTTTAGGCACAATTACGCCTCTACGGTGAGCAGAACTCTGTCCACTGGGGAGAAATGACCATCAAGCAAGGGATAAAACAGGAGTTGGCAGAGACAAAAGTAAGTATCTGGCCATGAAGAAGAAAAGACGGAAATCTCAGCACTGCATCAGAAACTGTTGGCGCACAGTTCTCAGGAAACATTTGTATACTTCCAATTGTGGGAATGATTCTATTATCACTATTCCTTATGATTGTAAAGGATCTTGCAATTTGCATTCTGCGGGAGTCCTATCAGTTGGAAAGCCAACTAATGACCCTGAAACGCAAACCTCCTTGGCATACCGGATTTATTATAACAACACTCAGGACCTGTCCAGTTGATGGGGTTACACGTCAATATAAGCTGTGTATTCTGTTAAAAATCTCTCTCCCATATTTTAGGTTTACAGATTTTGGCCAACTTTCTTTCTGGTATACACGGTATAACAAGGAGTTTACATTTCAGAAGAGTGTTGTTACTTCCAACGGTGTAGGCATTTAAAGACAAGGACTGGGATATTTGTGTAAGTCTAGATGGACTGTCTCTTGCAATAATGCCCTGTTAGAGATTTAAACAAGAGTTAATCAACTTTCCTTGAATGAACCCTTCAAAGAACTCAACAGGTTCTTTGCCACCAGGCTGGAGTACAGTGGCACAATCTCGGCTCACTGCAACCTCCACCTCCCAAGTTCCAGGAATTCTTTTGCCTCAGCCTCCTTAGTAGCTGGGACTACAGGTGTGCACCCCCACACCTGGCTAATTTTTGTATTTTTAGTAGAGACGGGGTTTTGCCATGTTGGCCAAGCTGGTCTCAAACTCCTGACCTCAGGTGATCTGCCCGCGTTGGCCTTCCAAAGTGCCGGGATTACAGGTGAGAGCCACCACGCCTGGCCCATTATGTGACTTTTTAAGTGGTAACAACATATCTGCCTTATCTTTATGAGAATCAGGGTAATGTGAAACACAAAATTATGTATTTTTGAGCTCACTAAGAAAATATTTTCTGAAGTATTAATAACCTGAAGATAACTTGAAAAGTACAGAAAAAACCTTATGAAATAAAAAAGTTATAATTCAAAACAAAAGGGTAAACAGAATGTGAATTAAGAGCCTTGATTAGCTGCTGGATTCTTTTCAAGCCTTTTGATGGGGTATTGTTTCTCAGACTCCCCTGAGGAGAGGTTTTAAAGCTTTGGGGATTAAAGAACCCCAAAACTTCACATCTTTACCATCTTGTTCTCATGTGCAGCCTTGAGAATTTTCAAAATTCTTTTTTTGAAAGATTTCCTCACTGCCTAACTTTTATATTTTGCAGAGATGCCGGAAAGAATTATAAAGTGTAAACACACACACACATAACCAAAACCCAAACAAAAGGCAGTGAAGCAAGCATGTCAGGCACACTGAGCTCGTGGAAATGGCTGTCACATACATGCAAGCTACAATTACCACGCACAACGACTCCACACATGTCCCATCAACATACACAACAGCAACACAGCCAAGAATGAGGACACCATGACTTTTGTTATTCGCAGGCAGCAAACATCCCCTGTGATGTCCAGGACTCCAGCTGCTTGGAACGCTTCCCCAAGAATGTCAAGAAAACTATTTCATTACATGCATGGAAAATTGGATGGGCCTAAACAAAAGCAATTGACGAAAAACAAAAAAAGGCGTTCTTCATCTGAAAAATATCAATACCCATGATCATGAGTTAAATTACTATATGTAAGGACTTAAAAGATGATTCATGGCTTTAATAGTTTCTTTCTTCATGTCCACAACTTGCAGCAATTTTATTAAACGTTTGTCCCTCTCTCCAGTAGAAAATAATTATCTTGACCAGGTACAGTGGCTCGCACCTGTAATCTCAGTACTTTGGGAGGCTGATGCAACAGAATCACTGGAAGTCAGGAGTTTGAAACTAGCCTGATCAACAAAGCAAGACCCCATCTCTGGAAAAAAATTAGCCAGGTACAGGGTGTAACGCACCTGTAGTCCCAGTTACTCAAGAGGTTGAGGGAGGATTTCTTAAGCCTAGGAGTGCAAAGCTACAGTGAGATATGGTCATGGCACTGTACTCCAGCCTAGGTAACAGAGGGAGACCTTGTGTAAACAACAAACAAAAAATTCTTAAAGAAAGGAATTGTTTTGGAGGCAAGAAGCACATCTCACATATGCTGGGGCCTCACAATCTAAGATACCTGAAAGACAAGTTGTGTTTTGCAGATTCTTATTGGTTAGAAGAATGAATTGGGTGGGTATGTGCACCACCACTCGGGATGGTATTGATGGACTGATATTTTTCAAGCCATTTTCTATCACACCAGCAACCTTTCAATTGTCCTCACCTGTGCAACTGTGGTGCAAAACTGTGTCCAGAAGCCAATGAGTGAGAAATCCCTTCCTAGTTCCCTCACAACTGAGTGTCTCTGGATCGTAATATAGGTGCTATTTCCCCTCTGTCTTCTCTAGCAGCTAACATACTAAGAAATGGGGTCATTCAGTACAAATATCTAGGAATGTGACAATGAGGGCTTGAGTTTCTGCTATGGATCCTTGGTTATCTCATTTTCAGGCCTTCAGTTTTCTTATCTGGAAAGAAAAATAACATTCCTGACCTCACAGAGTAGTTGTGACGGTCAAATAGATATTTTATGTGAAACAACTGTGTCAACTTCAAAACACTGTAAAATGCAATGCTAAATGCCTTCTGTCCCGTGGCTCAGGAATTTCGGAGAGCTTCTACCTTCCACTAATTCAGAAGCTGTGTCCAACCGTAAGCCAAGAGATGGACAGCCTCCTTTTCCTCACTTCTTCTTTCTTAGGCACTTTCTTAGGGGTGCGGCCAAGGATCTCCATAGAGATCAACTGAAAAGCATTAAGAGTTGAAATTCAAGCAGATTAGCAAGAACCAGCAAGACACACACTCCTGAGTGTTGTGGCTTGAATGTGGCATCAGGTTACAATGGGCATGCTCTTAACCTGCCTTGCAGAACAAAGCACTTGAGCTTTGTGGCTATTTATTCCTTCTCTAACAAGTTCCCACAGCCTGGCTGCTAGCTGGGAGGCTGATGCTGTATCATGGCCATTTAGGTTATGGTCCCCAACAGACAGACCACACTGTTGCAAGACTCTCTATTTATACACATGCTGTTCCAAGCTGGAATAACTCAGCGAGCAATTATGAGACGTTCCCTAAAAAGATAAACACCCTCCCTCCTCTGAGATCTCATACAAAAAACTCCATCTATTGAGCTGAACTTGTCTGTTTACAAACAAGTCTTAGCCTCAAATAGACCCTAAGTTCCTCATGTACAGAGGTTTTAGCTCATCTTTGGAATTGTAACAATCCACTGATATTAGCTGAAATAAATGGAACTTATTAAATCAGTACTTTAAAAAAATATATTTCTATAGGTTTTGGGGGAGCAGGTGGTATATGGTTAGACAAGTAGGTTCTTTAGTGGTGATTTGTGAAATTTGGGTGCACCCATCACCCGAGCAGTATAACTGAACCCAGTGTGTAGTCTTTTATCCCTCACCCCCTTCCCACCCTTTCCCCTGAAGTCCCCAAAGTCCACTGTATCACTCTTATGCCTTTGCATTCTCATAGCTTAGCTCCCACTTACAAGTGAGAACATACGATGTTTGGTTTTCCATTCCTGAGTTACTTCACTTACAATAATGGTCTCCAATCCCATCCAGGTTGCTGCAAATGCCATTAGTTCATTCCTTTTTATGGCTGAGTGGTATTCCATTGTGTGTGTATATATATATTTATACACACACACACACACACACACATATATACCACAGTTTCTTTATCCACTCATTGATTGATGGGAGTTTGGGCTGGTTCCACATTTTTGCAATTGCAAATTGTGCTGCTATAAACGCTATAAACATGCGTGTGCAAGTATATTTTTCATATAATGACTTCTTTTTCTCTGGGTAGATATCCAGTAGTGGGATTGCTGGATCAAACGGTAGTTCTACTTTTAGTTCTTTAAGGAATCTCCACACCGTTTTCCACAGTGGTTTAACTAGTTTACATTCCCACCAGCGGTGTAGAAGTGTTCCCTTTTCACTGCATCCACATCAACATCTACTATTTTTTGGTTTTTTGATAATAGCCATCCTTACAGGGGGTAAGGTGGTATCGCACTGTGGTTCGACAAAGCAAACAAAAACAAAGTGGGGAAAGGACACCCTATTCAACAAACGGTGCTGGGATAATTGGCAAGCCACATGTAGGAGAATGAAACTGGATCCTCATCTCTCATTTTATACAAAAACCAACTCAAGATGGATCAAGGACTTAAATCTAAGACCTGAAACTATAATGATTCTAGAAGATAACATTGGAATAATCCTTTGAGACATTGGCTTAGGCAAAGATTTCATGACCAAATACCCAAAAGCAAATGCAACAAAAACAAAGATAAATAGGTGCGACTTAATTAAACTGAAGAGCTTTTGCACAGCAAAAAGAACAGTCAGCAGAGTAAACAGACAACCCACAGAGTGGGAGAAAATCTTCACAACCTATACATCTGACAAATAACTAATATCCAGAATCTACAAGGAACCCAAACAAATCAGCAAGAAGAAAAAACAATCCCATCAAAAAGTGGGCTAGGAACATGAATAAACAATTCTCAAAAGAAGATATACGAATGGCCAACAAACATATGAAAAAATGCTCAGCATCACTAGTAATCAGGGAAATGCAAATCAATCAGTACTTTTTAAAGAAAGAAACAGACCCAGCACCTAAACAGACAGTGATTTACATGAAAACAATCTACAAATGCTACATTTGTTCCTTTCTGGGCGTTTTTTACATATTGGCTAATAAGGATAAGTATTTTTATCCAACCCTCTTTACCATCAGGGAAAATTTCTCCCCTCACCTCTTTGAAACCATACATAAATTACATTTTTAAAATATACAAAGGATTGCAGGTCCCGGAGGAGGCAGTTTTTCGGGGGTATAGCTCCTCTGGTTGCATGCTGAGTAAATCCAATGTTGGCTGATACCTGAAATATTGGGGCTCCCTTGCCTTCTTCCTAGACCTGCCATGTAGTACTGTCGTTAATGATGTCCTCTCACTCCAGCTACTGCCTACCTACCCTACCGCTATTTCAAGCTTGCCTGAACAGTGCGTATTTTCACATTTCATTGAATTCTCAACAATGAGGGAGCATGATGTGCTTACCTACTAGGTCCAAGAATTGAAATCCTTTTACTGAAGTCATCAGGAGCTAGAAACTAAATTCAAGTAACAGAAAATCTTCTGAATCTGTTTCTTTATTTAAAATTATGTTTAGGCCAGGCGCGGTGGCTCACGCCTGTAATCCCAGCACTTTGGGAGGCCGAGGCGGGCTGATAACGACGTCAGAAGACGTCAGAAGATCGAGACCATCCTGGATAACACGGTGAAACCCCGTCTCTACTAAAGAATAGAAAAAATGAGCCAGGCGTGGTGGCGGACTCCTGTAGTCCCAGCTACTCGGGAGGCTGAGGCAGGAGAATGGTGTGAACCCGGGAGGCGGAGCTTGCAGTGAGCCAAGTTCGTGCCACTGCACTCCAGCCTGGGTGACAGAGCGAGACTCCGTCTCAAAATAAATAAATAAATAAAAATAAAATAAAATAAAATGACGTTTAAACTTTGTATTCTCTCTCAATTTTTTAAAGGATAGTAAATGAAGTCTTAGCTGAGAGTATAAAAGCTAGATTGTATTTTTACTTCTTCTACCTACTAGCTTGAACAGGTCATTTCTATAAGAATCGAGTTGTCTGATCAGAAAAAACAAAAGTGTTGAACTGGACCAAGTGTTTCTGAAGGGAGGTGTCTTAGACTGGGTTTCCTAGAAGCAGAGGTTGAAATGGGGTTTCTCGGACATGGGGTAATATTGGGGCGGGGAGAGAAGCTCTCAGTAGAAGAGGGAAGAGAGGAAGCAGGAGAAGGCAGAGATAAAACCTGTGTGGGGATGGGATCTCAGCCTGAGCCCTGCATGAGCCTGATCCCATGCAATGTTTTTGGGCATGAATTGCATTACAGAGCTGATTCCAGCAGGCGGCTGACCTCCTACATCCCCTGAGCAGAGAGCCAATTGCCATGGTCTGCCCACATCAAGGAAGGAGGATGCATGACCTTGCAAGCAAGATGGTGCCCATCGGTCAAAGGTTATTCCCTTAAAAGGAAGCAGCTGTAAGCTATTAGCAGCTGATACAGGAGCCGGGAGATGGTGGGGTGAGAGGCAAGAAAGAGGTCAACAACTGAATCGACTGGAGAAGGAATTGGTGTCTATCACCTCTTTTAAAATATTTCAGAAAACTCCCCAAAATGACACATTTTCCTAAGATGATGGTGCAAAGAGAACTAAAATGTCATGACTATTCATTTTATCAATCAGTTCTGGTCATGGCGGCAACCTAATGCTAATCTAAAGCTTGAAAGAGTTATGGATATCTTGGATTAATGTAAAGAGGAAAAACTAGGTCATACTTAATAAATGCCATATGTTGACAGACAACCTGCTTTCAAAATATGGAGCCCAGGGTAAGTTAAATGGAAAGGTTGAAAGGTAGCTGACTTCAGAACCCTAAGGCTCTGTGAGCTTAGATGATGCCCAGGAATTATGTTATTCTATACTTTACACAAGGCATTGCAAAGAGGCATTTTCAGTTATTTCTGTTCCTATTTCATAAATAAAAATGCCTTTTGATAATATAGATATGCTTCATTAATTGCTGCCCCAAACCTCCCTTCCCCCAAAAATGGTATGAGAGTCCAGTTTCTGGACAGCAATACCAAGTAATCCATTGGAACTTCTCCATTTCTGACTTAATACAAGCAGTGCCCCCTAATACTTTCATAAGTCTCTCTACCTTAACCCCAACATTTTATACTCACTCACTGAAACATACCTGGTAGGTTAGAACATGAAAGGTGGTGAATTTATTTTGAATAAATATGATAACCTCCAAATTTATGATTACATTTTTTAAAGTGGGAACACTTGCACCAACAATATTACCTTTTTTATTTAGGTGTCCAAATACACACATGTGCATAAATAATATCACATATATATATATATATACAAGTATATATATATATACACACACAGAGATATATATCTGATATATATTTGATATACTGCATGAAGAAATAAACAAGTTAGTAAGTGTATTTTCTATTGTTTTTAAATGTTCTATTACAGTCACAATAAGGTAGAGTTTTAAATCATGTTCAAAGAGAAATACCATATTAAAAACACGAAAAATTACAATGAATAGCATAAGGTTTCTTTTGGGTCAAATTCAGAACATGTTAGAAATGCAGCCAGAGAGCCAATAACTCAGACCAGGAAACACCAAGACCAAACTGCATCGAGCCGTGTCTCTGCCAGCGGCTCTCTAATGCCTGGCTATCCTGCAATATAACTGAAAACTCAGCACAGGGCAAAGGGACACATTATAGGCTGGGTATGAGCACCACAAAATCCGTTCCTCTGAAATCTGTGAGTCTGGGGCTGATTTGTAGCTGCTGGGGTTTTGATGCACTAATTGTTTGTTTACTTTTCTTGGAGGAGAGGCTGGTCCTCTAAGTGGAATGATCTCATCACCAGCTTCATTCTCCTTTTTGCCAAAACAAACAGCTTCCAATTACTGCTAGGAAGAGCCTGTGATCTCTAATCAGCTACCGAAGGGAGTCTATCAGTGGTACTTTATAGGGTGAATAATGTCCCATTAAGGAAAAATCTCTCAACATCAGTACAATTCTGGAACCCTAGGGCCAAGCTGCTGGCAACCTGCTATTTGTCTTCCAGCAGGATCCCATCCACTTTCTCCCTGGGCATTCTGAAATCTGGCAGAGACACACCTCGCCTCACTTGCCCACGGACTACTACTTTTCCTCAAACGCTACTCTCTTGAGCCTCCATTGAGAAAACACAGGCAGAGAAAGAGCAGGTTCCAGGCCTGCCAATGCTGAGATTGCCAATGGCAGGTCCCAAGCCTGCCCATGCTTAGGGAACTTATTATGTGTAGAGTTCAAGACTCTGCTACACCTGTGCCACCATGGGCAGACCCAGGGGAGGTCAGAGGAGCAAGAGTGTCCAAGATGAAGCATAAGGCATGAAATCACTCTCAAATGCATAAAGAGTCGCCTATAAAGAGACAGGGCTTATCTCAGGCACCACCTCCCTCCTTTCCTTCTTCTTTAATCTTCTAGGGAAGTTGAGAACATAAAAGGAGAGATGTTTCTCCCTAAGTGAGCATATGTTAGCATCGTACCCTTTAACATTACAGGTGACCCTATGAGGAACCGCCACACTAAAGTAGGTTTAAACTTTCCCAGATGGCTGCATCCTTGACATACAAACAAAGCAAACTAGGTCAGTTTCACAGACGTATGACCAGTGCAGTCCACTCCATGCTCACAAGAGGACCTAGGCTTGGGGTATGCTCTGCAATGGCCATGCTGAAATTCTTTGAGTTTGAGTTTTGTATGTAAGAGTCAATAGCACACTGCAGTACTCACTGGAGAGTGGACATGTCAGCTTACAACCGATCCTGACTCCCACCGCACCCTCACCTCTCCAGGACAGGTTCTCACCACCCATTCCCCCATCACCAGCACCCCAGGCCCCACTGGCCTTCTGCTCACCACCTCCCATCACATGATCCCTGCCCACTATGATCCCTGCAGGAACCTGGGCATGGGTGTAGGGAAGATCAGGGTTGGCCATATGCATGTCCTACAGTGTCCCATGGTATGGTTGTGTCTGTCCCCATTCCATGCTAGTAGCATCATGGCGTGTTTGGTGGGTGGCCAGCCCGATTCTGAGACACTGGAATGGCACACCCACTGAGGAGGTTGCAATACACCTGGGAGCTGCCCATCTGCTGGGGGCAGGAGGAGCTGGCCTACGAAGGGGAAGCACCTGGCTCAAATTCCAGAGGACGTGTGCCAGGCAAGAGTACAATCCCTGGGTGCAGCAGCAGGCAAAAGAGGGGACCTGGCCAGCATCATGCCTGAGCACATGTGTCTGAGCCCAAGGCCCTAGGTGCCTGTGAGACATGAGTGTTCCCTGGGCACACCCCAAAGCCTTGGGGGAGCCTTCTCTTCCTGCTTCCACCATTCCCGAGTCTGGCCTGTTGAACCCTCTGGCCATTTCAGGGCTCCCTCCAGGAATTAAGTGCTCTGATATTTGCGTGTAAAACTGGCATTGCACAATATAAAGAAGAGTTAGTGTCATGCTAATAATTAAACTTTTAAATTTTCTTTACTGAGAACTACATGGGATAGGAAATTTAAAACACCATGACTAGTTAAGAGAAGCAAGTGGCAAAAGAAAGAAAACGTTTTATATCTTATTTCCTTGGACAAACACTTTTTTTCTTGCTGAGTAAGAGGCCCCATGTTTTTATTTTGCACCAGGCCCTGAAAATTAGGTAGTCAGTCCTGAAGTAAATTATCCAGCTAACCAACAAAATCTTAAAAATAGAAACAAAACCAAAAGCTAGAAGCCATCCTCAGTGATAACCCAGCTAAACAGTCAATGAACTGTGTGATGAGCCAACTTTTCAAGACCTCTGAGTTCTTCTCTAATTTAGTAGCTGCCTTCTAGGAGTGTTGTGGGGATTAAAAGAATAGTACTTGTAAAATACCCAGAAGAGTGGCTGCTCCTTAGTAATCTTCCGGGTAGAGCTAGCTGCTGTATTACCATCACGTGCATGACCCCAACATGTTTTGCATCCTGATTGCATCTTGCAGGGCAGGTGTTTCTCTCCCCCACCGGGCACATGAAGGGTTGACATTCAGGAAGGTGGCGTGATGCACCCAAGCTACCCATCTGCGAACAGCAGAGCCTGGGTGTAGAGCAGATCTGCCCAGCCCCAAAGCCCACTTCCCTGCTCCATACCTCACAGACCCATAGCTCCTCTTCACTCTACTAACTGCACTTATGTATTCTATTTGTGAGCCTGAAATAGCTCCGTGCCAAATGCCCTGGACAAAGCACCCTGGAGCCAGGTACTGACATTTCAGGCGATGCTAACATGCACTGTTTCTTTTCGTGAATGAAGGGCAGCATTCAGTAGTGAAACGATGGGGTTTCCATCCCATCTTCCTTTCTTCCTTTCCAGGTCGGAGCAGTGTCGGATTACTCAGGTACCCCTGGTCTGCACTCTCACGCCCGTGCCTCAGTACTGAGTCCCTTGTGTTTTGGGGCGTGGTTGACAGCCACTGTGCGCAGGTGGGGCAGAAGCAGCCTGCAGACCTGGAGGTGTCAGGTGTGAACATCTACCCACCACTTTTCTGTCTTGTTGCTGAAGGGCTGGGCAGTGGAGGGCAGTGGGGACAACTGGGACACAGACTATGAGACAACAGCTTCCGCTGCAGGCCTATGACAGCAGGTCACTGACCCAGGGAATCTGCGTCACTGCCTACCCCATGAGTGCATAGGTTGCGCTCTCCTGAGGCAAGGCCTGACAGCTTTCAGACTTGAGAGTCCACATGCCTGGCGGGCATCCAGGCTGGAGGCCACGCAAGCTTCTTCCATCCTTAAACACAGCCTGAAACCATGCAAGAGAAGATGGAAACACGCACCTGCTCCACAGACAGCTTTATGGGTGGGCTCATTAGCAGAAGTTGGGGGGGTGACCCTGTAGGAAAGGGCTCTTCCTAAGACTTCCTGTAGCCCAGCCTTTATAAATAGACTAATAAACACCACATGCAGTGTCATGAGTTGTCTGCAGACTGATTTCTCTACCTTCCTTTCTTTTTTTTTTTTTTTTGAGACAGAGTCTTGCTCTGTCACCCAGGCTGGAGTGCAGTGGTGTGATCTCGGCTTACTGCAACC
Source organism: Macaca thibetana thibetana (assembly GCF_024542745.1). NCBI lineage: Eukaryota > Metazoa > Chordata > Mammalia > Primates > Cercopithecidae > Macaca > Macaca thibetana. The sequence continues at coordinate 8,165,853 of NC_065598.1, forward strand.
ACTGCCTCCCAGGTTCAAGGATTCTCCTGCCTCAGCCTCCTGAGTAGCTGGGACTACAAGCATGCGCCACTACACTGGGCTAATTTTTTGTAGAGACGGGATTTCACGTTGGCCAGGCTGGTCTCGAACTCCTGACCTCAAATGATCCGTCCGCCTTGGCCTCCCAAAGTGCAGGGATTACAGGCAGGAGCCATTGCGCCCGGCCCATCTTCCTTCTAATTTTATATATATGGCAAGCGGTGGGGAACAGGGAAGCTTGGGGTTTTATAAGGAGAATGTGTTGCTGTCTTTTCAGATCTTAAAAAAGCTTAATCCCTGCAATTTAGATAAATCAGATAGGCATTACCAGGTTAGGGTTAAGGCTCCCAGAATGGCTTTACAATTGATTACAAACACAGCAGTTATTAAGTCTTAACTGAGTAATTTGCAGCTTATTTCACCCCCAGCTAATTAAAATGTAATCAGGATTGTCTAGCAATGTGCATTCTGTCAGCAGTTTTTCTTCCAAAGAGAAATCATGCCAAGGAGACCACAAGAAAAGCCTTTCACGGGAACTGGCTTCATCTAAGCTGCTGCTTTAGCCACTGAAACTGTAAAACAAATAAATGACAGCACTGACAATTCAATAAAAAGAAAAAAAAAAGGTACTCTCTCTCCCTGGGAATAGGCAGCTCCGTTTCGTTTTCTGTTGTTTCAAATAATAGTGTGGCATCTTCTTAGGAGAGTGACTTTCAGGGTAGGACGCGGAGAGCTGGAGACCAGGTGCCTGGGGACCCGCCCTCTCCCGGCTCTGTCCAGGATGTCTGGGAAATTTCACCACAGGAGGTGAGCACTGGGTCTTCCATTCCCTGAAGACGCAGGAGGACTGCAGAGCGTGCCCATTTCTCTGACACCCACGAGATGCTGCTTCTATGACTTAGAACAAACTCAACTGTACAGCTTCACCAGCTTCACCAGCTGGTTCAAGATCATCCCCGAGGGCTAAGGGGAATCACTTCCACACTCCACGCGTATTAATATAGCCTCCTCTGGCAGCTTAATTCCCAGGGCCCCTAGGGGGACCCTCCGCCCCTTGACCCAGCCCCGGCAGGAGGGGCGCCCAGTTTAAGAGCCAAAGGTTTGGCTTCCAGTTCCCGCCCAGTCCCCACTTCTCCTTTTGGTCCCTTCAGAGTTTCCCTGAGGCGAAAAATTGGGAACTTGGAACAGGTGGGCACCTAGGGATAGAGGCGATAATGAGAAGGAGAGAAGGATGAGAGAGGTTCAAAGTAAGTGGAGGATTTCAGAGCTTGCGCGCTCGACAGGGCTGGTAGAGGCAGCAGCTGCACTCGTTCCCGCTGAGTCCGGAACCTGCTCTTGTGCGCCCACCAGCACCCGGAGCCTCCGCGCAAGTCCCGGGGGGGTCCGCGCCACAGGGCAGAGTCCCGGCAACCCGCTGGAGCCAAGCGCGCGGCTCCCGGAGCCTCCCACACAAGCCCGCGCGCACACACACACACTCCCCCATCCTCAAAGAACCTACGTACGGGGCTTGGGGGACGGTGCCCTCCGGGCTCGTTGCGGAGTATCCAAATACGGCCCCGCCAAATCCCCTGTCTCCGGCACTTCTTCCCTGACGCTCTACGGTAGTCCAGAGCAAGACCTTGAATATTTGGGGTTCCGAATTGAGGCGCGCACAGCCACCCGCACCCGCAACACGCGTATACGCGCACCCTGGAACACGACTTGGCACAAGTCCCCCGGCTGGGGCTCCAAGGGTGGGCAGCGAGCTCTGAGCCCGCAGAGGGTGAAAACCATCGTTCAAAAGAGACAAAGTGTCGGCCGGCGGGCACCTGCAGGGCTGGGGCTCGAGGCGAGGTCCCCGGGCGCAGCCGGGCGCGCCTGCCGGACTCCCTGCCAGTGCCCCGGAGCGCCTGGGACTTTGCAGGAGTCGCCACCCGCCCGGAGTCTCGCGCACTCAATTCCCGGGAAACAGCCACATCCACACACCCACCCTCGGCATTCACGACTCTCCCTCCCCAAGGAAATCGCCTTTGGTTTCCCGCTGGGAAGGAGGGAGTTGGGACAAGATGCCTCGGGCTTCTTTTTCGTTTCGGGAGCCTGGAAGAGGCTGGAAAGGAGGGTTCCAGCACCTCGACTGTATAATCCACGCCCAGGGGAAGCCAAGATCAGCCCGCGGCGCTGGCCGAGAACTTTGCGCGCCCAGGCTGGGAGGCGCGCGCCCCGGTGCGCCCCCGCCGCGGCCGCAGCCCCAGAAATAACCCCGGGCGGGCGGAGGCCTCCCCGTACCTGGAAGTGCTGGAAGAAGGCGGAGATGCGAGTGATCTGCAGGCTCAGGCACCTGGAGGCGCAGCGGGCGCGCTGGACGCTCCCGGCAGACAGCGACTCGTCCAGCCGTCGCGCAGCAGCCGCGCCGGGGCCGGCCGCCAGGCAGACCCTGGAGGCCGCCAGCCAGAGGCAGAGGGTCAGGACAGCGCTGGGCACCCCAAGCACCATGGCTGCAGGTCGTGGGCGAGGGCGCCGGGCGCGGGCCGAGGCTCCCTGCTCCGCGCCGGGGCTGCACTGCTGGGGACCAGGCAGCCGCCGCGACTAAGGCGGAAAGTTCAATCCTTCAACTACTGCCGGACCCTCCCATCCGACCTCCCTCCCAGCTCGCCCTCGAGGGGTGGGGTGAGGGGGACAGGCGGCCGCACCATTGGCTGGAAGGCGTGTGAGTGACAGGGGGGCCGGGCGCAGGGCCCGTGGGCCGGTCTCGGGGACTGCTAGCTCGCGCGCTCCGGGGGAGGGCGACGCCGAGCGGCTTTCCACGCCGCGCGGGTCTCAAGGGGCCGGGCTCCCACGCAGGCGCCTTTCCCGTCCGCACCAACCGCTTCCTGCCCCTCCCACCTCCCCCCTCCGTCCAGGTAAACGTCAGGTGTGAGCAGGTCCAGGCCTGCCAGGAGGGTTGCTCCCTTCAGCAGGAGGGAAGAGGCCTCAACACCCCCAGGGGCGTCCCACCTGCCTGGGGATTGACCCCGCGCCCCTAAGTGGCCTGTTTTCTCCCCGACCTCCCCTGGGTCCAGGCTTTTCCAACGCTTTCACATATTCGAATTCCCTTTGCCCAGGTAGTGGAAAGAAGGGAAGAAAACTGAAATGGCAGTAAGGCAGACGGGGAGGGGAGCGTGGACATTTGCCCTACAGTGTCCCGAAGACATGTTGCTCCTTCTCTCCCTCCTGCATTTCTTCCGTCCTTCCCGCATCCCTCCCTCCCTCCCTTCCTTCCCGCACTGTTTTCCCTGGAGACAGTCTCAGTGCATAGCTAACCACCTTTAGGTCCACACGCCTTGTTTCCTCAGGTGTCTGTTTTTCTAGTAAGCCTTGCACGCCCCAAGTGAGTGATTTATTCTAAATAGACTTGCGTCTTAATCTCTTTCTTTCCCCACGATTTGCCCCGAGCCTCTTGACTCAGGCTTTTTAGCTTTGGAATGGCTGCTCCGGCCTCTCCTGTCGTTTTTTCTAGTGTTCTCTCAGCACAGGAATTCTCCCTCCCCAGCCAGGATCCTGCCACAGAAAGACAGGAGGCATTGATAAGACACAACCTGTGACAAAGCTCTACACTCCCCTGAGCTCCATCAGGAAGTGACAGTCCCCGTGCAGGTAGGAGAACCCAGAGAAGAAAGACCCAGGCACACTCCTGTTCGAATGGACAACAACTGACTGCTGTTCCTTTGCTCTGACATCTCCACCGTCTCCTACCCAATTGCGCTTTCACCTTCGAAAACATAGGATCTCCATAAGCACCCAGCTAAACACAGTCAGGGTATCTAGATGCACTCGCTCTACTCAAAGCTCCATCAGAAGGCTCGAACCCTCTTTGCACAAAGCCTGTATAGTTGTTTTGCAATTTCCCACTCTTTCCCCTATTCTTATACACAGGTTCCACTCTGCAATTTTGAGATCTGCCTGTTAACAAATTGCAATGACAGCCATCTGCAGCTATCCTATTATGAGTGCTTTTCAAGTACATCATCTTACATGTGTATTACTTCACATAGCTTAAATCAGGAAGGCCAGTCGAATTAATTGGCCTTGGTGTGTTTCTCAGCGAATTAGAAAATCAGGGTCATCTTGTTCAAAAGGTTCTATAGGCAGAGCCAGTTTCATGGACATATAAGCTGTACAATGGTACAGTCGCACTCTTAGAAGGCCTGTTCTGCCATCACCATCCTGAAACTCTTCACAATATTTGAACAAGTTTCCCTGAATTTTCATTTTGCATGAAGTCTCACAAGTGATGTAGCTGACCCTACCTGTAGGTTTTAGCCATGACAATGCTTTACTTCAGGGGTCCCCAACCCCCAGGCCTTGGACCAGTACCTGTCAGTGGCCTGTTAGGAACTGGGCTAAGGCAGGCTGGGGAACATTACTGCCTGAGCTGCGCCTCAGGTCAGATCAGTGGTGACATTAGATTCTGATACGAGCTTCAATCCTATAGTGAACTATGCATGGGAGATATCTAGGTAGTGCACTCCTTATGAGAATCTAATGTCGATCTGAGATGGAACAATTTCATCCCCAAGCCATCACTCGCTACCCCCAGGTCCATGGAAAAACTGTCTTCCATGAAACCAGTCCCTGGTACCAAAAAGGTTGGGGCCACTCTTTACTTGGGCTGGAAACCTAGTAATTTTGGCATAAGCTTACACGACTTCAGTGATTTGTTTTAAAATTGCTCAGAATTGCAAATGGAAATATTTTTTAAGTATGCTAAACATAATATTAACGAAGAGTAAAGAAGCTAACTATAGTGACCCCAAGCAAGCATGTGTATAAAGCGAAGTGTCAATAAATAATGTCTGAATACAGAGATTGTCTTCTAAATGTTGTCACTTTAATTTGTGAATTACTAAAAACATTTCCAAAAGCTTAGGGGATCCTGTCCTAGTGTTTCTTTGGAGTTTTTTTGTTTTGTTTTGTTTTGTTTTGGGACGGAGTCTCATTCTGTCACCCAGGCTGGAGTGCAGTGGTATGAGCCCCAGGGCCCGGTCTGTTTGGAGTTTTAAAGTTAAGCAAGGCTGGGCTTGGTGGCTCACGCCTGTAATCCCAACACTTTGGGAGGTTGAGGAGGGCAGATCACGAGGTAAGGAGATCGAGACCATCCCGGCTAACGTGGTGAAACCCAGTCTCTACTAAAAATACAAAAAAATTAGGCAGGTGTGGTGGTGGGCGCCTGTAGTCCCAGCTACTCAGGAGGCTGAGGCAGGAGAATAGCCTGAACCCGGGAGGCGGAGCTTGCAGTGAGCCGAGATTGCACCACTGCACTCCAGCCTGGGCGACAGAGAGAGATTCCGTCTCAAAATTAAATAAATAAATGGATTAATTAATTAATTAATAAAGTTAAGCAAATACATGGTCTTGGTGAAGGCAAAGATATTATGTACACCGACATTTTCTTAGGTAACTTTGATTTATAATTTTGCATGTCATATCATGAAATGCATATTCTAGAAAGTGAAATCACGAGGACAAGCATGCTGAGCTTTTAAAAACAGCCTTTGGATGTTCACAGGGGTTGCCGTATTTTTTTTAAAAAGCAGTGTATGTGCTGCTTACATGGGTTCCATAGCATATGAATTTCTATGAATAAATGCATTTTATAATAAACCACAAAGGAGAACAAACAGTTTAACAGCAAGCTTCGGTTTAAACATATAGGGCCACCTTATTATAAATATGTTAAAATAATATTTGTGGTTATATTGCTTTCTTCTTTTAGAATAATCACAGACATCCTCTGTGATTATGCAGGCCTTTCTCATATTATTTATTTTAATTGCAGTTTAAAGTAACTTTTTAAAAGAAAACATTCTAGTAAAGTCAGAATAACAGTCAAATTTCAGTGTTTTTGTGTTTTGTTTTCATTCTGCCCATGTATGCCTAACTTATTATGCAGCTCACCTTGCAAATTGAACCATGGAAGTTCTCTGACTTTTGACATACCCGGGTAAGCCACAACCTAAGTTAATGAAAGCCAACCCCGGGGAGGAGAAGCCTAAGAGTATGCTGAGGAATGATGGATAAAGGGGTAGGACCCTCGGGTGCAGCTAGTAAGACAGTGCTCAGTATGTCTTTCTCCAGATCTCCTTGACCCCCATGATCCAAATTTGTCTAGAGAAGAATTGAACCTCACATTGACTTTGGTTTGATTTAAATAGACAAGCACACATTTAACAAAGAGAGAAGAAAAGCACCTTAATTGTCTCTTATTTATATCTACGTGAACAACGATAGACTAAAATGTGTGGTTGTCTTGATCGGGTTGTGGAGGAATCACACAAAATAAAGCCCTCATTCACAGTTTCCAAAAGTTATTATTTTCCTTTTATTTTCTTTAGTTATTGGTTTCTTTTTCTTTTCCTTTTTTTTTTTTTTCTGTTTTTCTGCAGAGAACGAGAAGCACCTGAAATCTTTACTAAAGATAGACCCCAGGGCCCTAAATTCAGAGATTCTGAGTCAGTATGTCTGGGGTGGAGGGTTGAAATGTCAGCTTTTAAATAATACCCCAAGTGATTCCATACAAATTCAACCAGAGACTACACTTTGAGGGATAATTGATTTTAAAAGTACATCTGAGGCCCGGCTCGGTGGCTCATGCCTATAATTCCAGCACTTTGGGAGGCCAAGGCAGGAGGATCACTTGAGCTCAGGAGTTTGAGACCAGCCTGGGCAACAAGGTGAAACTCCATCTCTACAAAAAGTACAAAAATTAGCCAGGCATGGTGGTAGGTGGTAAACATCTGTGGTCCCAGCTACTCAGGAAGCCTAGGTGTGAGGACTGCTTGAGCCCAGGAGGTCGAGGCTGCAGTGCACCCAGATCATGCCATTGAATTCCAGCCTTGGTGACAGAGCCAGACGCTGTCTCAAAACAAAACAAACAAACAAAGTACATAACCATTAAAAATGGTACAAAAAATTTATTTAAATAGCCTCTATGATTTAATTTTGTTTAAAGTATCTTTTTTTAGATGTGTGTTTATGTGGATTGGACATACTAGTCTATTTCTTAACAATCAAATGGACGTATTTTTCCAATACATTTAGCCAAGACTCTCTTAGACTCATTGTTTTTTCAGACAGCAACTTGCCTTTTTTTCAAAGGTCTTCCAGCTACATTGGATAAGGATAAAGTTCGAAGGTAGCAAATATAATCTTTATCTGATATGCTTCCCTTAGAAAAGCAAAATGAGAACTCACTCGAAACCTGAAGAACAAATACTTAAATATGACAGCATTTAAGAGTCATGAACAAAACGACATCATCCCTGGTTTTGGTTCTCAGGGGAAAGTAAAGTGAGGGGAAGAAAGTCACAGATGAGGTCTAGTTTCCTTTCTAATTGCCTCCACTTGATGATGCGAGAGTGTGCATCTTCCCTTACAGACTGCAGTTCACTTCAGGAAAAGCAACAGTGGCAAGATGAAGGAGTGTGCCCTGCAAGCTCACTGGCCGTGACCCATACTTCCACCCTCTCAGGCAACGTTCTCAGGCTTTGCTAGCTCAGCTCTGCTAAAGCCCTTCTTTAACCGCTTTCCTTCTCCTCCAGACTTAACTTCTCTTCTGCACAGCACAGGATACAATTAACAACTGAATGGATAAATGTCAGATTTGCATCTTTCGCAATGTGGTTTCAGGCAAGAATGAGGTATACCTTTATGGTACTGTACCCATCTGTTCCCCAATGGCCAATCTAATGATTTTACAAATAACAATGACTGCTTTTGGCATAGGGTCTTTGAATATACACTCTAGTTGACACAAAAGACCACCGCATCCATTTACAGTCTTCTGCTTTCTTTTATCACCTCTCAAGGCTAGATACCCTATTTGGGGATAACTTTAGCATATAACACATTTTTTACCTTCAACGAGATTATAAAAATTTAGTTGTAGTCCATACAATTTAAAGAGATCACTTTTATTAGTCATCTTGATGTTTCCTAAGATTTTACAAAGTTTCAGCATTGTGTTTCCTATTACTTTTGTGCACTGAAGACTATTTTAATGACATTTTGCAAAATATACAAAAAATTGTCAAATACTATGATTTCTAACTACCACCACTTCTCAAGAATTTGTCTCTTTGCCCTTTCACGTTGTCATGTCACCATCAATGAGTGTTAAATTTGTTTGCTGCCTGTTCTACACTTGTGCTGAGAGTCTAGACTAAGAAATTGCTAAAGTTTTTTTCCTGGCTGCAATCGTCAATAAAGTTAAAATAACTAGTAAAAAATAGGCCGGGCATGGTGGCTCACACCTGTAATCCCAGCACTTTGGGAGGCCGAGGCGGGCAGATAATAAGGTCAGGAGATCAAGAGATCCTGGCCAACATGGTGAAACCCCGTCTCTACTAAAATACAAAAAAAAAAAAAAAAAAATTAGCCAGCCTCGGGAGACTGAGGCAGAGGAATCACTTGAACCTGGGAGGCGAAGGCTGCAGTGAGCTGAGATCACCCCACTGCACTCCAGCCTGGTGACAGATCGAGACTCCGTCTCAAAATAAAATAAAATAAAAATAAATAAATAAATAAAGTATCTCAGAGGATGCATTTTCATGTGTCAAGAGCAATTGTCTGGCGATGGGAATGGTGATGTGCAATGGTGATGTTCGGCTGTGGGTGCACTTTCCCTCCCAGAGCCCCACCATGAATCTCTCTCTAGTACAGGTGATGGCCTCTGCTGATTCTGGTGTCTTACACAGCAGAACAGATGCTTCACCCAGCAAGGAGGGTGGGTTTTTGAAACCCAGTGGTTTCACGGGCTGCTTGACGCCTGTAAAACTGAACGCTTGCCCCAGTGACAAGGCAGTTAGCTAATTTTACCCTACTTCTAACGTTACCAACACTACTATAAGCAACCGTAAATACTTAGGGCCCTCATGTCAAATTCTCCATACAAGCCATAGATACTGAAAAACATACAAATAGTTAGAAATACTTAAAGTCAAATGTGGAGGCTATTAGAAATATAAACAGTGACTACTGTATTTCAAAAATGTATGACAAAATTGTTACTGGCTTGCCCCTAAACAAATATTTGGAAAAGCATAAACAAATTAATAGAAGCATGAATTTAATGAAGTCTTAAATGATATAACTTTAATTAAAAATGACATTTCTCACTTTTGAGTGGCCTGCTTTTCATGTGCATACTGTACTTTTCAGTAAAATTTGTACTTAAAATTTTGTAAAACAAGACTTTTTTGAAGCAGTTTTTTAAAACAAAGCTCAAATAAATAATCGTGTTTATTCTGAATTTCATGTTAAACATGAAAATAAATCTACAGGTGCGCTTCAGAATTACTGAAACTCTATTCTGTTAAAAGTCTTAAGTGGGTTTTTGTTCTCTGATGTTTTCAAGCCTATTGAAATTGACATTGAGCCACATAAATACCAAGGGATTTGGAGAGAAGCCGCTGGAAATTACAGAAGTAGCTTTTTAACAGGAAACAGCGCCACACGCTGGCCATTTAAATAAAATGGGAAGGAAAGCACAGAACTGTCTATGTGTGATAAACTAATTTTAGGACAAAGCTGTCCACTCTACAACATATATCTGACTGGGGTAATCACGCCACATTCTCACTTAGCACTAACTCAGTTACTTCCAATGTGGATTTAAATATTGCAAGGCGTTCCTGCATCTCTACAGTCACACTGACCTAAATTAGGGAAATTAGTATAGCAGTTTCAAGCAATTTTTTTCCTTTTAAACACTTTACAAATATTCCCTACAAAATTAACTGACAAAGGTAGACTGTCTGTGAATTACATCTATGGAGGCGTCTGTTTGGAACCACTTTTTTTTTTTTTTTTTTTTTTTTTTTTTTTTTTTTTTTTTTTTTGCAGCTCCTGCATGGCTTTTTAGGATTTTGTAAAATGTGAGAACATATGAATAAAATTTGACGCCAGGGAAAACAAGAGCAAAAAAAAGTTGACAGGCTTTATCTGCTGCCTTAGAGAACATGAAGAAGACCCAGAAACTACCTTTCAACACTCACCAGCCACTCTGCACAAGATGAGACAACAGCCAAGAGATGAAGATAAACATGTTTGGGAGCCTGGGGGAAGCCTGCATTGCTCCAAGACCAAGTGGGCAGGGCCTATGAATGTAACTAAGGTGTGAACTAACTGTTTCCTCTTCTGTATCCACCGGAGCTAATAAAAAGCATCCCCTAGGACCACAAATAAAACAAAACAAAGAGACACATTTTGTTTATTTCCAGGATTTTCTATAGCGGCTAGCATGAACCAACTGGAGAATAGTCTGCTCTAAGAGTGAATTTTGGGTGTTTCAGAGTCAGAGAGCAAAGCTGACTCCCTTCCAGTCTCTTCTCACTGTTTCTGGGCCTCTGAATGCCCAGCCCTCCTCACGCACTATGTAGCACATCAAAGGTCAACTTCGAGTTCCAGGTAGTGCCAAGGCCAGGAGTTCACTTCGCCTTTTGTTTTCTTAGCAATCTGTGTTTCGCTGGGACACACATGGACAACAGTTGGATATCAAACATGGTAAATGGAGCCTGGGCAACATAACAAGACCTTGTCTCTACCAAATAAATAAATAAATAAATAAATAATAAAATAAAATAAAATAAAATAAAATAAAATAAACATCAGGGAAAGTGGCACACACCTTTAGTCCCAGAGAGGCTGAAGCAAGATCACCTGAGCCTGGGAGGTTGAGGCTGCAGTGAACTGTGATCGCGCCACTGCACTCCATGCTGGGTGACAAAGCGAGACCCTGTTTTCTAAAATAATAAGAAAACAGAAAAGAAAAAAAGATGGTGAATGGGATTCGCTTGATGTTTAAGTGGGGATTCCTAATGGGAATGTTTCTCCCTGGTCTTTCTGGACATTGCCTGAGATAGCTAAGGTAGTTAGCAACACGGTAACAACTTCTGTCCTCAAAAAGAAACTGAAGGGGAGGTGTCCATATGTATTCCACAAGTTTCTTTCTCTTCTGCAAATAATTAGTAGCTACCATTCTGAATTGATGAGAGTTCAGGTGGTATTTATCCCTGAGGGATTTATTTCCAACATCTCAGTGTTCATAATGCTTTTCATACACGGAGGACGGTGCTAGGAAAATCATTCAGTTGAGAGCATTCGTACAGGCAGAGATGCTCCTCAATTATTCATACAGAGAAAGCCAGTGAAGACCAGTGGCATGATTGGAAAACTGGTCAACTCATTCATATTAGTAGGATATAGCCAAGTGAATTACTGCTTCCTGGCATTATGCACAAACAAAGAAATGAAAAGAGATCTAAACCCTTGCCTGTTTTCAGAGGATTAGATGCACATGTTCACTGTTTATTTAATATCAAAAGACTTTTTATCATTGTCTGCAAAAACTTTAAAGTTATGACTATCATAACTGCCTACTCAGACATTAAGGGATTGTAAGACATCATAGATAGATAGATAGATAGATAGATAGATAGATAGATAGATAGATAGATAGACAGATAGATATTTAGATAGATACAATTTTGTATGTATATATACACAAAATTTCCCTAAGTACAAGGACTATTTGTAGACTCTGTTTTTCTTTATTTGTCAGTTTGTACATTTTAATTCTAATTATATAATTTAAATTTTACAAGCCTTATTATTTTTGTTTTATATACTCAATATTCATTATGATTTAATAGCTATCCCTTCCATTGCTTCTTCTTTCTTACATTTCAATGTTTCCATCTGGGATCATTCCTTCTGCTGCAAGAAGTTAAATATATGCAACTGTGTGTGTGTGTATATATATATAAAAGTATGGTTCTACTGGAAGCAGATTTTCTCAGATTTATTTATTTCCTTCTTTCCTTCCTTCCTTCCTTCCTTCCTTCCTTCCTTCCTTCCTTCCTTCCTTCCTTCCTTCCTTCCTTCTCGCTCGCGCTCTCTCTCTCTCTCTCTCTCTCTCTCTCTCTTTCTTTCTTTCTTTTTTTGATGGAGGTTCGCTTTTTTTGCCCAGGCTGGAGTGCAATGGCATGATCTCGGCTCACCGCAACCTCTGTCTCCCGGGTTCAAGTGATTCTTCTGCCTCAGCCTCCCAAAGTGCTGGGATTACAGGCATGAGCCACTGCGCCAGGCCTCAGATTTCTTTTTGAGGGGATGTATTGCCGTGTCTTTGTTTCATTTTTATTTTTGGAGAATACTTTTTCTACAATAGAATTCTAGATAAGCAGTTATATCCTTTCCCCATTATCACTGTTCATTTTTTCAAAGTAGAATAGGGGTCTTTTCTGTCATCTTGGACCAGAAGATTTCCCACTCAGAGGTCTTCAAGCCACTCAGCACGCCAGGGAATTACTTCTTGCTGAGGATACAAAATCTCCCCAACTGTTTTGCTCTTACCTTGTTGAGCTTATGGGACTGACTTATTCCCAAGACTCCTTCCTTTGAAATTCCTGTTTCTAAACAGCACATTTGCCTAGCTTTCCTATGTCTCTTCCCCAGTTTTCTTCCCTGGAGCCTCTTTTTGCATCCCTCTGGATTTATCACTGTTCTTGAAATAATTCTGTTCCATGTGATAGAATCAAAGGGCAAGTTGGACAAGGAGGCTTTGCATGGGAAAGAAGCTCATGTGGCAGGAATTGGGGATGCTCTTGCTCTACCTTACAGAGCCCAGTCAGTACTGGGGCTCTATCTTCTCCTGTCTATGCTGTATAGACCCGAATCTCATTTGCCCAGCCCTGGCCCGGTGTCCACTTGGGTGAGAAGCTCTGGCCCAGGTGTGGGTCATTTATTTTTGACCAGGGCCCACCGCAGACCCTGAGTTTCCTTCCCAGCGATGAAGACTCTGCTTTGCGTCAAGCAGCTATGCAAAGAGGCGGTGTCTATGAGTGGCTCCTTGGGCCTTTCCCTAGTTGTTCTGCAGAGCTGTCAGCTTTGCACGTGTCTCTCTCAACCACCACTGCCCTGAGCTTTCGCTACGTAAGACCAAACTCCCGTTGGGCATTTCCAAAGGGCGAGACACACGCACAATCCTGCCTCAGGAACCCAGCCCCCATTGCCCAGTGCAGGAAGCGTGCCTGGCCTATTGCAAAAGTACCCAAGACAGTCAGTTAAATAAAAGCTGCTGAAACCACAGAACCTGCAAAAGACTGCCTGGGTATGAACCCCAGTCGACCCTGTGGAAGCTTTTAGAAGTGTAGACTTGGGGATATTATTTATGTTCTCTGTAGCTCAGTGTTCTCAAATGGAAAATGGGAAAAACATACCAACTTTGTGGTGTTGTCGTATTCACTGAGTTAATATCGGTGAACACCACCGGAAGTGTTAGCTCTTATCACGTCTTTCTAAAATTAGGATATGCTATTATTGCTGCCCTGTTTAAAAATCATGGCTGGATCCCCCCGGCTGACGTGACAGTTGTTTATCATGCAGTAAGAGTTGCTTTATAATGTCTTCCATCCTCAAAGCTCATCTTTCCCCAGACCCATCGGTGTCAGCCACGCTACCGAATAACTAAACACCTGGCGCCTTCACGCTGTCACTCCATGCCCATGCCAGTGGTGGATGTTGTTCTCTCTCCTGAAATGGCTGTCTCTACTCTTGGCCTGCCAACCCTGGTGCACTGAGAAATGTATAATTGTCCCCACCTTAGGTAACTGTATTGTCCTATGGGCAGCCTTTCCTAACATTCTCAGATGACATCTCCTGAGTATTTTCTTCATGCTGTTCATATTTATTGTGTTCGTCACACCTTATCAAGTCTTTGTTTACATGTCCATGTCCATCTCCACTTTTATGGCTGATGGCTATTTCTTATAGGTGCTCAACAAATTCTTTGCCTGGGCTGGAAATACTCGACGCTCTTCATTATGCGGCCTCTTTTTTTCTTACAATTTCTTAATCGTTGTATTCGACATGTAATTTTTACTCTGGGTGTTCAAAAGTATGATATAAGAGTTTACGAATAGCATAAACATTATCTGAAACTATGGAGGCCTAAACCCAAAATTCATCAGACCACATTCTCTCTGCTTCCCAAAATGTTATTTGTAGTTTGGCTGATTTAATGCTGGATGTCCTGGTTACACTTGCCAGCAGGGGGCACCAAAGGGCTGTCCTGGGAGGACGCCCCAGCACTTGCTCCCAAAGTCAGAGTTGACACTGCAGTCTGAAGTTCCCTCATAGGCAAGACACCTTCAAAGACAAAGCTTAAGATGGCAATAATGACTTATCCTCCGGCAAAGCCTGAAGAGGACCAGCGAAGCAAGGAAGGAAATCCTCAAACCATTACCTGAGAGACAAATCAGGTGTCAGCCAGATCAAAGATGAATTTAGTATTAGAGAGATATTTCTTAAGTAAAGCACAAAATGTGTTAACTAAAAAAAAAAAGAGACAGGCCGGGCACAGTGGCTCATACCTGTAATCCCAGCACTTTGGGAGGCTGAGGCGGGAGGATTGTCTGAGGTCAGGAGTTGGAGAATAGTCTGGCCAACATGGTGAAACCCTGTCTCCACTAAAAATACAAAAATACAAAAAAAAAAAAATTAGCCGGGCATGGTGGCGTGTGCCTGTAATCCCAGCTATCGGGGAGGCTGAGGCAGGGGAATTGCTTGAACCAGGGAGGTGGAGGTTGCAGTGAGCCGAGATCGTGCCACTGCACTCCAGCCTGGTGACGGAGGGAGACTCCATCAAAAAAAAAAAAAGAGAGAGAGAGAGAAAATTTCAATCCACTTGGTCATATTAAAATTAAGGCATATTGTTTACCAAAGACATCTTAAAGAAAGAAAAGAGACTAATTACAATGTGGTAGAAAATGCCTTCACAATATACACTGGACAAAGTGTTGGAGTAAAGAATATGGAATTAATTCCTACACATGAAAAGAGCACAAACAGATCAAAAAAAAAAAAAAGAGAGAGAGAGAGAAAAACTTATAGGCATGGACAGAGGAAGAAACGTATTTCTAAAAGACATGTTTAGAATCATTGATTGGAAAAAATATAAAATAAGCCCACACCCTATGTTATTTTTTAACTTTGGCAACAATTTAATAAGAGTCTGATCATGCTAATTCAGCTGCAATTTAGAAATCTGACCATGCTAACTTCTTGGAAAGTGTATGGCTCTACAGCATCTTTTATTTTAAAAAAATTAGAGATGGGGTATCACTATTGCCCATGCTGGTCTCAAACTCCTGGATTTAAGCGATCCTCCTGTCTCAGCCTTCCGAGTAGCTGGGACTACAGGCATGAACCGCTACACCTGGCTTCAAAGCATCTTTGATACTTTGCTGGTGCGAGTATCGATTAATGCAATGACTCTGGAAAAGAGTCAGACATCACCACCAAAAAACCGACCACCCACATAGATGACAATCCCTCATTTTCACTCCTGGTGCAACCCAACTGAAACTACCGCATATATATTATCAAAGTCTTGACCAAGCAACTTTACAGCAGCACAGCTCACATTATCAAAACCCTGAAACCATTAAAGTGTCCATCGATAGGACAACAGATGCATAAACTCTTGTACATTCACATACTGAAATATCGTACAGCTGTTAAAATTAACTACAGAAATGCATATGTTCAACAAAAATGTTAATAATATGTGAAAAAAAATGCCAACAGACTGACTACACATGGTAAGATATGCTATCTTTTTATAAAGTTAAAGGTAACTAGAATTAAAAAGATACTTATTAGTAACAAATATATGCAATAGGGCAGGCGCTGTGGCTCATGCCTGTAATCCCAGCACTTTGGGAGGCCAAGTACCAACTACTCAGGAGGCTAAGGCAGGAGAATAGCTTAAACCCAGGAGGCAGAGGTTGCAGTGAGTTGAGATTGTGCCACTGCACTCCAGCCTGGGTAACAGAGGGAGACCCTGTCTCAAAAAAAGAAAAAAAAAACACAAATATGTGCAATAAATTTATATAAGAAGGGAAGAAGAGATCATCTTAGGCATAGGCTGTAAGATAATAGTGAATAAAACAGGAGGATTTGTTGATTGTATAAGGCCTAGCTTTTGTTAGTGGCAGTGGGATTTTCTGGTGTCCATTATGTTATTAACAATACCTAATTAAATAGCTAGCTAAATAGGTAAAATTGGCTATACCTGGAATAATGCTGCAAATATGCCATGGACCAGGAGTTATAATTGATCTAACTCAGTGTTCCTGAAATTTAAAAATATAATGAAGTCAAAATAACAGTGTCAGACACTACATGTTCACTTAAGCAGCGACACAGGGTCCTAAGCTTCTGTTGCAATATTAAATGCATCATTTGTTAAAACAATGGGTCAGAAAGCAATGGTTTGTTTGTTTTCTTTTCTTTTCTTTCTGGATGGAAAGTCAGAGGAGAATAAGGCTTAGTAATCGAGTGTTATTCTTAGGAATAATAAGGAACCAAAAGGTAGCGTTCAGATGACTGAAAAGTGGTAGCCTTGGGGATGAAACAGTCCTAGACTTTTGTGGAGCTGTCTCAAGTACCTAGTGAAACAATATGTCACTGTCAGAAAAAATGAGAAGGTAAAGAGTCCAAGACAGGGAATTGACACATGAGGAGAAGATGAGAACTCCGTGGTTTAAACAACCCATGCTTGCAATGACACTGGTCTTCTTTTTATTATTATTATTTTTATTTTTCCATAAGTTATTGGGGTACAGGTTGTATTTGGTTACATAAGTAAGTTATTTAGTGGTGATTAGTGGGATTTTGGTGCACCCATCACCTGAGCAGTGTACACTGCACCATGTTTGTAGTTTTTTTCTCTCTCTCGCCCCCATCCCGCTCTTCTCCCCAAGTTTCCAGTCTTTGGCGTGGATGCAGTGAACAGGGAGCACTTCTATACTGCTGGTGGAAATGTAAACTAGTACAGCTGCTATGGAAAACAGTGTGGAGATTCATTAAAAAACTAAAAGTAGAACTACCATTTGATCCAGCAATCCTGCTACCGGGTATCTACCTAGAGGAAAAGAAGTCATTATTCGAAAAAGACACTTGAACACACGTTTATAGCAGCACCATTCGCAATTGCAAAATTGTGGAACCAACCCAAATGCCCATCAATCAACAAGTGGATAAGGAAACTGTGATATATATATATATATGATGGAATACTATGCAGCCATAAAAGAACAATGAATTAACAGCATTTGCAGTGCCCTGGAAGAGATTGGAGACTATTATTCTAAGTGAAGTAACTCAGAAATGGAAAAACAAACATTGTATGTTCTCACTGATATGTGGGAGCTAAGCTATGAGGACACAAAGGCATAAGAATGGGGCTGGCCTTCTGTGGGGCTCACTGTGCCGGTCTGCAGGGAGGGAATGCCTTTCTTTATAGCTTTTCACTCTCCTGGGAGACACAGATTTCAGGATCAGCATTATATGCATAATGTTCAAAATCAAATGGGCCAAATGAGATCACATAGGAGTAAGTGTGGGTATAAAAGAAGAGCTACAAGGAGATTTCAGAGGATTTTAAAAGGCACCACAAGCCAGAAAAATAGTTACTACAATAATATATCCTTCCTTATATCTACGGGTTGGTGAGCTCTGGAATATGCAGACAGGTAATTTGGGCAAATTTTAAGTAATGCAATATTGGGAAGTAATATGTGGGAAATCTCTATCTGTGTCAGTCATCTGAGGTTTTCTCTGCTACTTTTATTGAATTGTATTCTCTTATCTCTGTTAAGACTCATTTACTTTCCAATTATTTGGGTGAGTTTTAGGAGAGACTCCTGTTAAACGTTCTTTTTAACTGCTATTGGGAGACTATTCAGTAATATGATAAGTCAACTTCTGTTTCTATCTCTAACCTAGTAACTAATTCCAGGAAAGTTCTGAGCACATGGAGAGAGACGGAGAGAGAGAGAGAAAGAAAGAGAGAAAGAGATGGGGGTGGAGAGAGAGAGAGAGAATACTTGCACCACTGTAATTAAGGTGAAAGGAAGTGAGTAAGAATTCAAGTAAAAAAGCAGAGTGTTTAAGTTCAAATCACAGCTAATTATTCTAAAAGCTATTTTAAAATTCTCAATCCACAGGTATTTTTATGTGCTGAGTTTTGTTGTTGTTGTTTTTCTTTGTTTGTTTGTTTTTTGAGATGCAGTCTCGCTCTGTCATCCAGGCTGGAGTGCAGTGGCGTGATCTCAGCTCACTGCAGCCTCCGCCTCCTGGGTTCAAGCGATTCTCCTGCCTCAGCCTCCTGAGCAGCAGAGATTGTAGGCGGGCGCTACCACACCCAGCTAATTTTTGTATTTTTTGGTAGAGATGGGATTTTGCCATGTTGGCTGGCTGGTCTTGAACTCCCAGCCTCAGGTGATTCACCTGCCTCAGTCTTCCAAAGTGCTGAGATTACAAGCACCTCGCCTGGCATGTGCTGGTTTCTAATTACAGAGAAATTATAATGGCTTTGATTTAGACTTGCAATCTCACACACTAACAGCATGAAATACTACATAAGGTGAACTATTATTATTATTAGCTTGCCTCTCTGATGAGTCACTGAAATATTCACTATGAAGAAATGGACTTAGAAATTGACAGTTGCCACAAAGTTGTCAAAACAATAGACAGAAATACTTTTATTATATTCCAAAACTTTCTTTCTGAAACGAGGAACTTTTTTAATGTGAATTTTTCTTTAAGTGAAATAAAATCTTCTTTTACAAAATATAAACAAGTACATAGGAAGTTATGGAGTAATGACAGCTGTTAAATTCTGGTTTAAGTTGGAGAATTGTATCATTTTATTTGTGGATACTTTTAGTGTGGATAAGATAAATCAATTGTGGGTGGTTTTGAGTTCCTGGGTTATATCATTTATTTTATTTTATTTTATTTTATTATTTTATTTTATTATTTATTTACTTATTTATTTATTTTTGAGACAGTGTCTTGCTTTGTTGCCCAGGCTGGAGTGCAGTGGCACCATCTGGGCTCACTGCAAGCTCCACCTCCCAGGTAGCTGGGACTACAGGCTCCCATTCTCCTGCCTCAGCCTCCCGAGTAGCTGGGACTACAGGCGCCCGCCACCACACCCGGCTAATTTTTTGTATTTTTAGTAGAGACGGGGTTTCACCGTGTCAGCCAGGATGGTCTCGATCTCCTGACCTTGTGATAGGCCCACCTCAGCCTCCCAAAGTGCTGGGATTACAGGCGTGAGCCACTGCGCCTGGCCTGCGTTATACCATTTAAATGGGTGCCGTTCAATGCTAATAACTATTAGGAATTTTTTTTTTTTTTTTTTTTTTTTTTTTTTTTTTTTTGAGACGGAGTCTCGCTGTGTCTCCCAGGCTGGAGTGCAGTGGCGTGATCTCGGCTCACTGCAAGCTCCGCCTCCCGGGTTCACGCCATTCTCCCGCCTCAGCCTCCCAAGTAGCTGAGACTACAGGCGCCTGCCACCACGCCCGGCTAGTTTTTTGTATTTTTAGTAGAGACGGGGTTTCACCATGTTAGCCAGGATAGTCTCGATCTCCTGACCTCGTGATCCACCCGCCTCGGCCTCCCAAAGTGCTGGGATTAACTATTAGGAATTTTAAAATGCAGAGGCCTAGGCCCTACTGCGAGACATCCACATTTAATTGGTCTGGGGTGGCTTTGGTCAGTATTGTTTAAAGCACCTTGGTGATTTGAATGCCCCCAGGTTAGAAAATCCACAAGAAGAATACTTCTTCCTAAATTCAAATAGTAGATTTCAGAAAAGTCCTGAGAATTGAATTAAAATGATGGGAAACTCATGGTTTCTCAACATCAACCCCATTGACGTTTTAGACAGTTTTAGACAGGATCCCTCTTTGTCTTGGAGACTGTCTTGTGTGTGGGATTTTTAGCAACATCCCTGGCCTTTCACCACTAAATGGTAGTAGAACCTCTTCCCACTTACACCACCAACAGTGTCTCTGACACTGCCAAAGGGACCCTGGTGGGGCAAAATCGCCCTGCTCCCCAGTTGAGAACCACTGACATAACCAATCCCACGTTCTTCAAATCATTTATTAGTTCTAGGAGAACCAACCAAATAAATAAACACATCCTTCAACTAAAACAGCATTATATAACAATACCCATACAGAGACACACACAAACACGAACACAACACACACACACACGTATGCACACAGACACACACACAACACATGACAGTATTTTTAAAAAGATGTTAAACAACCCATAGCACAGAATGTTTCATTCAAAACATTTTGGGTGATGTTTCAAATGAAAAGTTAACCAATGTGGATGTTTTCCATTTCTTCTACTGTTCCACTGCTCCATGCCCCACCCAAACCCTGCCTTCTTGCAGTTCCGATTTAAATAGTCTCAATGGAACTTCTTACAGAGATGAAAACCTTTCGGTATTCCTCTCTCTAACTAGAGGAAGGCTGGAAATAGCACCTGCGAGAGCTCCCTCCTAATAAACTGCAATTTACTGACAGTTTATCGTCTATCAGCTATCAAAGGTGTCCACAGGAAGAACAATGAGAAGCATTTATTTTGTTCCATTTGTTTGCTCTTACTCTCCTTTTTCTCTTCATGGTGGAAGAAAAGTAAGCTTAAATAGCTTTGTTTCTAATTTGATCTCCCCTCTCCAAGTGATTTTGTGTTTCACCTCTCTGGCAGCAAGTTCAATATTATTTATTCACTCAGTAACTCTCTGAGCCTCTTTCTATGTTCCAAGCCCTGGTCTAGACAGGGTGATATAATAGCAGGCTACATAAAGTCTCCACCCTCTTGAAGGTTACTTATTAACAGCCAGAGTTATCGCCATCACTCCACACTTTATTTCTGACTATGCAGTTTGCGTTTTCTATTGCATGAGCTCCTGTTTTTAACAAACTTATGAACATTTGTGACTAAAAATGTTAAGAAGTTTTTTTTCAATGTTGAACTTGCAGTCCTCTTCATGCTCTGCAGGGATCATATTGTAACCAGCATGCCATTTTGAGTGATTTGACAAACATTCCTGGCACTGTGTTCAATAAGTTCTAAAGTAATGAATGTTGAACAAGGAGGGGGCACCTCCAGTAGCCCCCAAATGGGACCTCAGGTCTGAGGTCATCGCTGGCCCCATTAGGAGTGGGGTAATCTGAGGGACACAGCTTTATTCCAGGTAGCCTCATCAGAATAGAGCCCTTGAAGGGGTTATCTGCAGAGGCATGTCACAGGCCCAGTCAGCTGCTGTGATGTATGAATTTTCCAACTGAGAAGCCCCTGCAAGTCTGTAAAATAAAACAAGGTTCATCAACAGAGTCTTGGGCAGAGCTGGGAAAATGGACTTGAGTTCTCCCCACTCCAGGTTTTGCCTGGACGTTGCTGAAGTTGAACATCCATGGCAACACAGTGGATACTATCGGGTTTCATCTTAGGCAAACCATCTGTGAACGAGGCCCTGGTACTTAGGGGAACCTTGGGGAACCAAAGGCCCAATTCAACAAGTGGGAGTGGAGCAAATAAAGTTTCCCAAAAAGAAATAACTGCCAAAATGCAAAGCTGAGATGCCCTAGAGCCAGGTGAGCTGCCTTCTTGAAAATTCCATTTCCACTGGACAACTGAGGCTTGTTGGGCCCTTTCCTGCCTTGTTAGTCATGTAGTCACCATTGATGCACCCCAAAACAGTAATAGCAGGCTGGAAAACAAGAAGACCTCCACAGCTCAGGTGTTCAGCTTTGAGAAGAGCCCTGTAGCAAGCTAAGTGCTGCCTTGCAAAGGGCTGCACCTGACAGGTACATTAGGGGAGGCATGAATCCACGACCCCAGGAGGCCCCTGGGTGGAGGCTGCTGTCCTCTGCCAGAAGCTCCACTTGGCAAATCGCCAGTCATAGAGATTATAGCTCAAAAGGGACGTCAGTGTTGTGGGGCCCCCAAAACACTAGCAATTCTGTACCTATGGTTCTCCACGATTGGAAGTCCCTGCCCCTGCCCCTGTCCCGACAATCACAGGACAAGAAACAGACTACAATGCATCAGTTTCTAATACTTATTCACAAGTAGAAGCAACATAAACAGTGTGCTGAATTGCCTCCAAAAGGCCCCACCCACACAAGGGCATTCCACATGTCATAAGGAACCTTATTCCCCAAAATTAGCTGAACTTGAATGTTCACTCACCACACGGAACCCGGTAGGATGGTGACTTGGGAGCCTGTATTCAACAAAGCCGTAATAATTTGAATCACTTCTCTGCAGAAAGTTCTCCAGCACAATTGCAGAAATGCACATGGTACTCAATTCAGCCTGGTGGCAGAGAGACCTTAGCCCTAGCCTTCCTGTCTAAAGCAGCTGAGGTTGGCTGGAGGTTGAGGTAGGGAGGGAAATGTGGGGGTAGACAGTACATCTGCTCAGCACTTTTATTTTTGCTTTCAAGTGATCTGCAGAGGCTTGCTTGTGTGATTAAACACATAGTATTTTTTGTTTTGTTTTGTTTTTGTTTTCCTCATCAATTCAATCAACTACCCCTGGAAGTTAGGAAATGTGTATTAGAAATCAGCCTGACGTTTCTTACAAATTGAAGTCTGAGGCCTTCACGACAGCTCTGGGAGATGCTTGGGTCAGCTACAATAGCTTCCCATAGTTTGAAATAGATTTCTTTGATTTTCAGAGAGGTGACAATTCCTTCTGCTGTCAATGGCATCTGCTGGGCATACAGAATTGCCACACGTAGGAACAACAGCTCACAAAACTCATTTGAACTGACTATGGCCAGGCCCAGCACATGCATGTGCAGGTAAAGATGACCATCCTGCTTGCTGTCTGGCCAAGAGTGACTATAAGACACTGTTGATTATGCTGTGAGATACACTTCAATTTCAATGATGTTAATATATGTAAACAGCAGGTGTTTCGGCCAGTCACGGTGGCTCAGGCCTGTAATACCAGTGCTTTCAGAAGCTGAGGCGGGAGAATCACCTGAGCCCAGGAGTTTGAGACCAGCCTGGGCAACGAAGTCTCTACAAAAAAAATACAAAGATTGGCTGGGCATAGTGGCAGGTGCCTGTGGTCCCAGATACTCACAAAACTGATGTGAGAAGATCTTGTCAGCACAGGAGGTTGAGGCTACAGTGAGCTATGATCACACCACTGTACTTCAGCCTGAGCAACAGAGACCATGTCTCAAAAAATAAAATTAAATTAAAAAATAAATAAATAAATAAATAAATAAATATAGGTCTTGTGAAATAGGCAGCTCTAGCTCACAACTCATAGGTTGGTTATGAGGCTGAAGCACCCCAATCCTTATTCTGTGTGCTAAGTGTGAGACATGGTAGCATGCACTCAGAGTAGGTCTCTTTTAAACTGACACTTGGTTTGCTTTGTTCTACGGACCAGCTAATTTGCCTATACTCGTTCTTTTCGTGACGACAAAAGAGAACATGAGAGAAAAGAACCCACCTTTTTCTCATGTGATGTTAAAACTGCATTTTGGATGAAGAATGGAACAAATAGTTCTGTAGAGTAAAGCTAAGAAAATGAATTAAATGGTCAATTGCCTTCAAGATCCTTAAACTGAGTCCATGATTTCTACTAAGGTGCTGAAATGCTCCTCAACTCTGCTGCACCCAGTCAAGATCACGACTCCTGCCATACCGAGTTACAACCAGGCTGGGTTTTCTTTCTACATTCTAAATGTGTGTGACCAATATTTATTTCCAGTATTACAGGATTTCTAGGAGATATATTAAAAGCAATTCTAGAACCATCATCTCAGACTTTAAAATTACATTGACTAACTGTATTGATTTTTATTTTTCATGCTAAATGACCAGTCTAGGAAACATGAAATGTCAGTAAAAAAGAGATTTTTGGTTTCTAATGAAGTCATAAAACCGGTGACATAAAGACGTTGGTAGATTATTACTAGCTGGGTTTCTTTTTTTTTTTTTTTTTTTTTTTAAGTCTGGCTCTGTCGCCCAGGCTGGAGTGCAGTGGCCGGATCTCAGCTCACTGCAAGATCCGCCTCCCGGGTTTACGCCATTCTCCTGCCTCAGCCTCCGGAGTAGCTGGGACCACAGGCGCCCGCCACCTCGCCCGGCTAGTTTTTTGTATTTTTTAGTAGAGACGGGGTTTCACCGTGTTAGCCAGGATGGTCTCGATCTCCTGACCTTGTGATCCGCCCGTCTCGGCCTCCCAAAGTGCTGGGATTACAGGCTTGAGCCACCGCGCCCGGCTACTAGCTGGGTTTCTAAGACTAGCACGCACATTAACATGACCCACTAGGAATGAATAAGATAAAATGCGTGGTGCTTTTTAAGAGATTACTATAATGTGCGGCTTATAACTGCAAAATGTGAGATCTTTCTTTATAGTATTTATGAAGTGCAGTAGATGGCTTAGAATATGTTTAGTTTTTTGACCATGACCAATGTTGCTACATTAACAAGCTCTGCTCTTAGAACGCTATTCACTATTTTTGCCGCCATAAATTGATAGGACATTTTAACAAACAGGGGTGTGTGTGTGTGTGTGTGTGTGTGTGTGTGTGTGTGTTTTTCTGTATGTTGTATTTTTTAAGAATAACTAAATATTGCATTATCTCTTATAAATATATGCTCATATTTTATGTGCTTTATTTGTTTTCCATTTGTCCTTCCATCATCACTTAAGGCACCCCTTCCTTCCACACTTGCCCTCTACACTATTTGCCAATGTTGGCCAGCGGCAGCTTTTTTTATTTTTTACTTTTTAATTTTAGAGATGGGATCTCACTATATCATCCAGGATGGAGTTGAACTCCTGGGCTCAAGTCATCCTCCCACCTCAGCCTCCCAAAGTACTGGGACTGCAGGTGCAGGCCACCATGCTCTGCTGAGTGAGCTTGTAAAGTACAAAACATGACAGCCTACCCTGTCCTCCACCCCCTCGTGATATCCCTTCCTTCAGAGATGAGAACCAACCTCTTCTGCCTGGCCTGCTCAACCCTTTCTCATCTGCATTGCCTTTCTTGGATCTAGTCTCACCCACTCCTCTGCCCACCGTAACCCCAGTGGAATTTCTTGTGGCACTGAAGCTTATGCCTTCTTCAGAAGATTAGCAAATGCTCTTCCCTATGCCAAATACATTTTCACACCAATCTTCCTAGGTCCTCCAGTCTCTGCTCAAACATCACCACCTCATTCTTCACCAAGAGCAAAACACTTCTACAACATCTTACAGAAACAGACATAGCCTTTATGAGTATCAATGTGCATGTTGAATGGGATTAAACAGTACTTAAAATACAGTATTTAAGTAGATTTTAATTTCTAGCTCTATATAACTAAAATAAAAAATAGATCTTATATAAAAGTTATATAATAGCCATTGTATAGCAATAAAATATATAAGTGGATGCATTGCATTATCACATATATGTACACCTATTAGATATTGATGAAAACAAATTTTAAAATAAAATGGATTATCATAAGCGGAGAAAGGTGTTTATGTGAAGACCCTCTCATTTCTCCATCTATATATACCCTCTACCCCATCACTCACTAAACCCTTATTCCCCTTCAGTTTTCTTCCTAACGCTTCCCTCTCCCTCAAGTTGTATTATTTATTTTTACATTCACTTGCTTATTTTATTTACTTGAGTGTTCTGTATCTCTCCAAGTAGAATGTAAGCTCCATGGAGTCGGAGCTTTGTCTACCAAATTTGCCACTATTGACACACAACAAACATTCATTAAGTCTTTACTGAATAATGAATGAATTATTCACGTTTACAGATCAAATACTATTTTATAATAAATGCATCTTGTTGTTGCTTTGATGTGATTTACACACTTAGGGCCCGACTGAAGGAAGAGTCTACTTTTCAGCTGCCTGCTTCTCTCCTTGGTGTGGAGTCCGGGGCATCCTCTCCTTTCTGACTTTAAGTGATTCTGCTCTCAGTTTGCATGTTTTTCTTTCTGTTTTATTGCAAATTTTGGAACATTTCTAGCCTGCTTCCTTTTAGGATATGCGTTCTTATTGTTTCCTCTGCCTGAAAAATACCGGGGGGAAGTTTTGCACAACTAACACCTTACCGCTGTTGAAAACTTGCTCCAATGAAACCTTAGTAAAACCTCCCCCTGACCTAAATCTTTCAACCTGGAAACTGACCCTCATCCTGGACATGCTGGCTCTTCTTGCTCTGGCTTTAGTTTTCCTTCCTGCCATGGGACTCAACAACAACAACAACAACAACAAATGTAGAATGAAGGTATCATTATGTAAAATATAAAAATAGCATAAAATCTTATTATAAGTAATATTTAATGCTTATTGTTTATTATGTCCCTGTGAGAGCACACATCTCTGTCCATCCGCTACTTTCCTTGTACCTGCCCTCACTGTTCCTGGGCTACATCTTCAAGCTCTGGCCTCAGGCTCTCTTCCAAGCAGGCACCCAGCTGGTTGGGCCAGTGGGAGGCAGTGGCAGGTGTCTCCGGGTGTTTGTGTCCTTTGTGCGTTTCCAGCATCTCTGGATATGCCTGTTTGGGTTTCAGCTTCCACCAGGTGGTGCCACCTTGAGCTTGCTAGTAACTGCCTCCCACCTAGGATCCTCCCTCTAGGGGTCTTAGTAGCTTCCGGAGTTTGCTCTTTCATCACTTCCTGAATTGCATTTCCTCTTTTAAATACTCAGAGTAGTTTTCCTGGCAGATCTTGAAAGATTTTTATATTTCTTCTGGTTTTTAAGTTGTCTGGAAAGTCAGGTCAGAATCAACGCAATGGGCATTAAGTTCTTGTCCCACCACATAATAAAACCAAATAATTTTGCAGCTCAATAAGTTCAGCAGAAGTACTCTCATTTTATAGGTTTTCTTCATTATTAGAAGAGAGCTAGCTGCATCATCAATCACCACGTGTGGACAAGAGCTATAATCTGATGTACAGCATAATGGCAGTTGTATATGGCAAAGTAATTTATCATGAGCTTTTAATGATACAAAGAGACACATTAAATTTATCTCTGTGTCCTTATCATTCAGTTCAATGCCTGGAATGTAACAGTTACCCGATAAATGCTTATTTAATGATGAAAAGAATGGACTGAAAGTATTAAAACATTATGCACAGGATGGCTATATGTTACACATTACAATACAAGATAGCACAAGAATTCTGGCAACCCATGAGCACATGAATTAAGAAAGATCTCCCTGGTTTGCAACACAAAAATGCTAAGGATGAAGGTGTCGTGCAGACAGACATGCTGTGAATCATAAGAGGGGGGAATTTCCAGGGAGTTCTCAGGATACCTGGGCAGGCAAACCTGCTGTAACCACATCTCTTGTTATTGGCTTCTCAACAGTGTCTTGGAACAGGTAACGGTGATTGATGTTCAATAGAGACAAAGAAGCACTCAGAACTCAGACCTCTGTGGGGAAGGTCATTCCCATAAGGTTTTGGGCCTACTTCTTAAAGGTCCTGGTGTTTAATGGACAAACAGTGAAACAGATGCAAGACTACAGAGCAGGGACAGAGACAAACTTGGATTATTGTGCCATCTTGCACACAGGACTACAGAGCAGAAGACGGAGGACACAGAAGACAAACTTGGATGATTCTATCCTATTGCCCAGGGTATAATCAGCAGGCTTGAATGAGTAGCTAAAAGAACCAAGATTCAATAATGACTTGTGCTCCATCATTTCATTAGCATACAACCCCATGTGATCTTAAACTGGCCCTTCCAAAGGCTGGCTTCACAAGTTGCTTGTTGTGCTACCATTGCAAGAGCTTCTGCTGGATCAAAGAGGACTCATGCTGTGTAGCATGGGTTTTCGAGGCACAGATTCCCTCCTGTGGCACTGATCAATTGTTCGTAGGCCAAAAGGTGCCACCATGCCCAGCACCAAATGGGCCACACAGGCAAAGGTTGACCACATTCTGCCCCATGTCATGGTGGGATACCCTGCAATTTCTTCTGGAACCAGAGAAGATAACCTGGTAAGGAGCAGCTAAAAGGCATTTCCCCAACCCCACCTTGGGAAGACAGGCTCTCGGCCCTTCTCCATCTATCTCTCTACTTTGAGAGGAATACAGGCCCTTCTACATCTTGCCCCTTTAGGATACAGCTTCAGGCTTCTGTGTGTCTCTATAAAGCTGCCTGGCTGTAGGTTAGAGATAGGACCTCAGCAGAGGGGCTACCCCTAGCTCACGGCATCTGTCACCTGGCCCCCCTGGTTTGGTATTGCCAGGTGGGACTTGAGCCTTGGGGAGCTGGCACCATACTGACTATACTTTTGTTGTCTGTGTAAGTCATACACTCTCAGAATCCATCTTGGCTCATCACCTCCTTACTGACCAAATCCATGAGATAGTGGCAAGCAAAGCTAGCAGGGGCTGCCACACTGTTGTTTAGGGGTGGTATGGCCACTTGGCTTGGTTTCACCTATGCTTCCGCATCCTTCTCTGTTAACTGACCCCAGTGCCTGCAAGGATGCTCTGCTGCCAGGCCAACTTGGGAGGACACGGTTGTACAGGACCTCCCCCCAGTGATGTGGCCACAAGTCTCTTTTGCTGTTCCTAAAAGGTTGGTAAACATTTTCCACATTTCTGTAGGTCAAGGTTCTCCTGTAATCGTAGTAACTCCATTGCACCATGCATGTGGCAAGTCACTGCCCCGAGACACCGGGTTGCAGCAGAGAAAGAGGTTTAATCATGGAGCTGCCAAATGAGGAGATGAGAGGAAACCTTAAATCCATCGCTCCATGGAATTTGGGGCTAGGGGCTTCACGGGTTTTGGAGTGAAGCGTGGAGATCACTGATTGGTAGAAGAGTGCAGGGTGAAGTCATGGGCCAGGGAGATGAAGAAGCTGTGTTCTCACGCTTATTGGGTTTCTCTGTGGGGGTCTTCGAACTGGTTGGCGTCAGCTGTTTCACTGGAATTCAGGATCTGCTGAATCAGTTCTTAAACAGAAGTCTGTGATTCTAACATCAGAGATCCTTTCAATAGGAACAACGGGGATGCAAATGGTCAGGATCTAGTGCTACAGGACTTGTGGTCACAAGGAAGTGGGTGCAAGTGCAGTCTGAGGAATGCTGAATGATGACTATTTCTGTCCAGAATTCTTGGGAACCAGTGAGGATGGCTTCCTTCCCGGAGAAGCCCCAGAACTCTTGTGGAGCATCCACTAGGGATGTATGAGGTAAAGGGGTTGATTCTATGAGATCCTCATATTGCTCCAGGTGTATGAGTCACTACTTGTCCTCAAATACACTGAATACAAAGGCATTTCCTTAAGAAAAAAGAGTGGGCTCATCAAGTCAATACCACACTATTTCATCAGCAAGAGCCTTCCTTACACATCCACAGCATGTGAACATCCCCCTCACTCAAAATACCCACAAAGTCCCCTGAGCAGACCCGGGAGCAGGATCATGGTTAAGTAAAGTGTTCAAGTCTCACTGTAGAGTATTTTCCTTTGGCCCCTAAGCCCTCTCCTAGCCATAGCTTTAAAATAAATAAATAAAAGCCCCAGCTTTCTCAGCCGACTGTCAACCTGTCATGTTTTCAGCTGTGGCTCTTGCCACAATTGAACTCAAATTCATTTTTAATGATAACATTTCTATACTTTTGCAAAGTATAACCCAGATGTGATACATGGAGAATAAAAAGCAGATGTCTTCATCCGATCCTGAATATGCTCCTCTCATAAAACATATCTGATCATGAATGTCTGAGGCTAGATGATGATTTATTGGAGCTGAGCTTTTCATGCCCCACCAAAAGAAAGCCTAGAAGCAAAGGTGTGGGAGTTTACCAGCTGTCCTGATGGAACAAGAGAGAACCCATTCATGTCTTCATCACTATTTTGCCCAAGGACAGTTTTTCTAATCACGCTATGTCGAGTTTTATTGCAAAGAAGGTTGTAATTTCCTAGTTCCTCTCTTCAGAATCACAAGTTACTAAGGAAAAAAAGAAATGAAAATTTAAAAACCCTAGGGAGCAACTTTACCCCATTTGTAACTGCAGAATACTCGGAAAGAGAAAAAAAATGAAGGTTTATTGTAGACACAAACGAGGCTACAATTTGTGAAAGTTGTGAGAATGAAATGGGGATCACTAACGTTAAGAAAATCCTGGCAAACAGAACCAGGGAAAACCATGGAGACGGTTCGCATGCTTGTAGGTCTGATAACAAAAACTATCACAAAAGGCTGCAAAAACCACAACCTTGCACAAATGTCATCACAACCTTACACAAAAAATACTTCTATAAGGACATCTGCCAAACAACTCCCTGTTCAAACTCGGACTGGTGTCACCTTTTTTACTGACTTTTGTAGCCAGAGATAATTATTTCAAAACAATTACATCATCCTCCTCATTTTTCCCTTTAAAAACCTTTGTCTTCTTTTACCTCCCTGAATATGCATATAGTTTACTATGGCATGTGTGTTTCCATTGCAATGCTCTGTTCACAAATAAACATCTTTTCTTTTGGAGAGACTCTCTGTTATTTAGGTTGACAAAGTAAAATGTAGTTTTCACTATTTTGACTTCATGGGATTTCCTTTAAGTCTCAGGCTCACCAGTGCATGTTTATATGGAACGAAAAAAAAAAATCTATTATTTGAACAGACACTGCCACCATAAGAATGTGGGATTTAAAGATGGTGTATTCTAACTTCTTGAGGGTCTGAGTTTAACATTGATTCCAGTGTGCTGAGATTCCTTTGTCTTTGGGAATGACCTGCTTGTGTTTGGGTGGTAGAATCCAAGGGCCACTTTATAGAAACAGAGAATCCCAAGTTCAAGGAGACTTTAAATATTTACCAGTCCTAAATCCACAGAGACAGAATCCAAAGATTAGTGGTTGCCAGGGGCTGGGAGAATGGAAGATTGGAGGGTGATTATTAATGGGCTTTCTTTTCGAGGTGACAGAGATGTTCTGGAATTAGGTAGTGGTGATGGTGATACTTGTACGCCCTTGTGAATATACTAAAAACTAGTGAATAGTTATAAAGTGGTGAATTTTGGACTACGTGCAATATCTCAATAAAAATGAATGAAAAGGTCAGTACTATGTTAAAGTTCTTTTGTGTGCATGCACGCACACACGTGTCACCAGTCAGTCTACATATTCATATAGCAATGCTCACATCAGCACCCTTGCCATGGGATCACCCAGCTTATGTACAAATACCCCCAGGATAGAGAACGGCACCACCTTTCAAAGCAGCCCCTTCCATCGTTGAATGACTCTCGTTGTTAGAAAACAATTCCTCTGGCCAGCTGAAATAGGCTTTGCTGTGGCTTTCACTCATTGGCACTGATGTTATCCACTTGGAGCTTGAGAAAATGATTTTATGAATCTTTATGAAAAAGGTTCCTTAGGAACAACATTCCCATTACTCCTGGATCATCTCTTCTCCAGATTAAATAACTTCAGCATCTTCAACCACACATCCTGCAACTTGGTTTTGAGTCGCATTTCTCATCACTCTCCTCAAAGTGTGTTCAGTTCATCCAGGTTTTTTCAATAGTGTGGTGTCTTGAGCTGGAAGAAGTACTCCTGAAGTCATCCGATGCAGCTCTCCAAGAAGCAAAGCCCAAGTCCCCAACATCTCCCCTGACACTGTGGTGAACACCAAGAAGGTGTAATAAGATCAGATGTCTTCTCTCAAGTAGGGCTGCCAGATAAAATAGAGAACTCTCAGTTTAATGTGAATTTCAGGTAAACAATGAAACTTTTTTTGTATAATCATGTCCCAGAGACTGCATGGGACACACTTACACTAAAGAAGTATTTGTTGTATATCTGAAATTCACATTTATTTGGGTACCTCGTAATTTTTGGGTCGATTTTATTTTTTAGAATGGGTTTAGATTCACAGCAAAATTGAACAGTAAGTACATAAGGTTCTCTGGTATCCCCTTCCTCAACAAACCCACATGCACACTTTCAATATTCCACATCAGACTGGTACGTTTGTTACCATTGATGAGCCAATACTGATACACCGTTATAACCTAAAGTCCATAGTTTACATTAGGGTTCACATTGACGAATGTATAATGATGAGTATCCACCTTTATAGTATCACACAGTATTTGGACTGTCCTGAAAAATCGTCTGTGTGCCACCAATTAATCCTTTCCTGCTCCCAACCCCTGTAAACATTAATCATCTTACTGTCACCGTACTTCTGCCTTTTCCATAATGTCATCTATATAGCAGGAATCATACAGCATGCAGCCTTTTCAGATTGGTTTTTTTCTTTTGGCAATATGCATTTCAGGTTCCTTCTGATCATTTCATGGCTTGCTAGATCATTTCTTACAATTGCTGAATGGTATTCCATTGTATGAATGTACCACAATTTGTCTAGGCACTCGCCCATTGAAGGACATCTTAGTTGCTTCCAAATTTTGGTAATGATAGATAAAGCTGCTTCAACATTGACATACAAGTTTTTGTGTGGAAATAAGTTTTCAAATCTTTTGGGTAATTACCAAAGAGTGCAATTGTTAGATCATATGGCACATCTATGTTTAGTTTTGTAAGACTATGCTTAGTTTTGCAACACTTGGCAACCCTATTCTCAATGAGTTGCACCTCTTTTGAAGAGGCAAAGAACAAGCATTACTTCAATGAGAAAAGGCTGTGAAGGACATCTGAAACTTGTGTTCACTCATTCATGCATTCATTCATTCATTTGATATTTATTGATCACAGTCGTGTGCTAGACCCTGGAAATACAGACATATGTAATGGAAAAAATTCATGCTGTAAAACAAACCAAAGCAACATAACAAGGGCAGCAGGAAAGGCTCCCAATATGCAAGTGACAGAACGAAGAAAAGATGGAGGAATTTTCCCTGCAGTGGCTTCAAGAGAGGCTTAGAGAGGTATGAATTAGCAATGTAACACATTATCCAGTCAACATCTTTTACCTTTCTCCTACACTGGGTCTGAGGACACAGCTATCGTGAAACAGGTGACCCCGCCCAGGATCCTACAGAACAACAACTAAAGCATGTTTGTGCAACTAAGAACTACAAGCTCTTCCTCATGATTTGGACAATAGAAGCCTTCAAAGAGTGATTATTTTTCCTATGTTTTCTTTCCTTTCTCTTAATGGAGAATTCCTTCTTCCACCCTAAAAAGGAAACATGACCATCAGTTTCCCAAATATGAAGAGGAAAATGCATGTGTGTGCTAACAGTGGTTACCACCTAGTAGAATTTTAAACCTTTGTTAAAGGATTTTTCCCCTTAATGGTTGAAATTTTCTAAGTTGAGTAAACATTTAGTACTTCAGTTACTATTGTAATATGTGAGATTTTTTTGTGTCTTGTGTCCAATGTACTAGTTAGGTATTTCTTTATAGGCTTTTTAAGATTTACAGGTGTACCTGATCAAAAATAGGTGCAAGGATCTGAGATGTTTTTTACTGAATAATTTATTCCTTGTGTACCCAGAAGCCAAGCACTTGGCAAATGACCAAAAGATATAATTTTAAAAGTAAGAATAGCTCATGCAGGAAATAAGTAGCTGGCAGATAAAGTAAAATGGTAACTTTATGTTTTAATGGAAATGTCAACTATCTAGAAGGGACATTTATCAGTTCAACAAGAATTGATTTTCTTCACTCTCAACTCCTATTAACAAATCTTCACTTTCTAAAAGGTAGGAATGTGTGCTCCAGTAATTAATTTGTTTATGTGTAACTAGTACATTGTGAGAATCTCTATAGGACATCTTTCTCTGGCACTTATTTTGTCTTGATCCTGGACGGAAGACAATGATAACCAAGTGATCTGTTTGTTGACTAGGGAACACTTCAAAGCAGGTATGAATATTTGATTTCATGTACATTAGCAGAACATCGATGCAAGTGTTGTGTGAGTACTGAGACAGGTAGGCAAGTGGCGGGGTGAACTTCACTCCTTAAAATCGTGAGCTCAAGAGACGTGAACTACCTAAGCCGTCTGATTTTTTTCCATGTGCTCTTTTAAAATGACATATGGCAAAAGATATTTAACTGCTTAATTAGTGAAAATCTAACAACAAAGGATGTCTGGTTAATTCATGGAAAATGGGAAGTTAGAATACATTTCAAGATAATGTTTGAATTAGGCAAATACAGTTAATTCTTGTGTTTGCATAAACACATAATTTGGAGAATTGCTGTCATTCAGCATTTATTATTTCTTTTTCTTTTCTTTTCTTTTTTTTTTTTTTTTTGTTGTTGTTGAGATGGAGTTTTGCTCTTGTCGCCCAGGCTGGAGTGCAATGGTGCAATCTCAGCTCACTGCAACCTCCGCCTTCCAGGTTCCAGTGATTCTCCTGCCTCAGCCTCCCGAGTAGCTGGGACTATAAGCACCTGCCACCATGCCTCGCTAATTTTTGTATTTTTAGTAGACACGGGGTTTCACCATGTTGGCCAGGATGGTCTCGAACTCCTGACCTTGTGATCCACCCACCTCGGCCTCCCAAAGTGCAGGGATTACAGATGTGAGTGAGCCACCGCGCCAGGCCAGCATTTATTATTTCAATTATTTAGTACACGTGTATTGTGCACCTTCTGTATTGCTGGGAACACACCAGGCTCCAAAAATATAACTAGGACTATGATAAAATTTTTACTCTCAGGGGTAACAGTTAAGTAAATAACAGCCAAAATATGGGGTTTGAGAAGTACAGAACCACTAAAAGAGAGGAAAAGGGACACAATTTTGTTTGAGAACCAACAGATTCCAGAAGAGGTGAAGAATAAGGTGGTCTTTGACACAAATCTTCAAAGATTAAGTAGGCACTTGCCACACATAGATGAAAGAAAGTGTAGCAGACAAAAGATAGACCGGTCATGATTATTAACTATCAACTAGTCAATTTTTACCACTTAATTGCTATTTATTCCCGGACACAATTGATCTCAGGGAGGTAGTGAGTAGAATGGTAGCTAGCAGGGGCTGGAAACAGCAGCAGGGATGACCCGGAAAAAGAAATCCTGGACAATGGGTACAAACATACAGTTAGAGAGAAGAAATAAGTTCTAGTGTTCAATAGCACAGTTGAGTAACTCTAGTTATCCTGTATTTCAAAATATCTAGAAGAGACTTGCAATGTTCTCAACACACACACACACAAAATGATAAAAGTTTGAGGTGATAATATCCTAACTGTCCTCATATTCCTAACTGTCCTCATATGTCCTTCCATATTCATGTATCAAAATATCACATTTATCCCATACACATTTGCAACTAATATATATGAATGAAAATCATGAAGGTATTGGTAACTAACAGTTAACATTAATTCAACATGTACCATGTGTCTAACCTTCTCACCATCATTGTTTCCTCTGTCACTCACAGTAACCCTCGGACACAGATACCAACAGTGATGATCACTGTCTGTTTTACAAATAAATAAGAATTGATTTCAGTGTACTTTGGATGAGCAGTGCTGAGCGAGCCTCGATTTGCCTGGATAAGAATGCAATGTGCTGTCTGGTTCTGGTTCAGTTTCACATCTCAGAGCTTTTGTACTACTGTGCGTGCAATAAATTAGGTGTGTGCACAGAAATCAGGGAAGAGCTAAGTTCCTTCTAAGGAGCGAGTAGAGTATTTTGTGATTTGACTGGATCACCTTAATTTAGATATCTTCACAAAGATATGAACCTATCAATCTAAAATGAAATTTTAACTAACATCAGGGAGATGAGATGGCCATTTCCCTCTGGTATCAGGAGAACCCCTCTCCAAGAGGCAGAGGCAAGAGACTCTGCTTCTCCTGGGTTTCAGTTGCTAAAGGAAAGGACTTGCCACTAGGCTGTAGGCAACTTTCTTGGGAGCTGTCTTTGCATATGACCTCTAAATTTTGTTCAATGCATTATTGCTTTAAGGATATATTTAGTGCTTTGTGACTGTACATTTCAATATTCAGCTGTCGAGTGGGACAACATTAGGAGACATGATGCTCTTGATATCAGCCATTCTTCAAAGCAAGTGTTTATTATGGAACAAAAGAAAATATGTGCTTCAATCTAGAATTTAAAAGCACTAACTACAATTTTTCAAGCATATGTATGTAAATAAAAGTTATTTGTCTTACCATTTTCAGGAGAAAAGTGAATCTTTACATTTCTTTTAGTGTGACTTATTTCTGGTATTCGAACCTAAAATTTAATGGTCACAAAAAAGAATAAATTAAATGTTATCTTTATGAAAAGTAAAATATGGGGCTATAGCACAGGTGATGTGAGAAAAATAGTCACTAAAAAAATAGTAACCAAGAGTGCACCCTAAAATAATCTATGTACTTGGGGTGATAATGATCTGTTGATGTAAGTTCATGGAGTGTAAGAAAGGCACCACTGTGGCAGGGGATATGAATAGTAGAGAACAGCATGGTGGGAGAACAGGTGGTAAATGAGAAATCTCTAGACCTTCAGATTAATTTGTTGTGAACTAAAAACAATTCTAAAAACAAAAGTCATATATATGTGTTTGTGCATCGATCTACACATATATGTATATATGTATATGCATATATACACAGATATGTATGCATACATGTATATGCATATATACACATATATACACAGAGACACACACATATATATACACATATACATACACACACACATATATATACACATTTATACACACACATACACATATACACACCCCTAATAACTTTTAAGGGCAAAGACTTTCTTCCCTTCAGAATATCTGCCAAAGGGACTTCAAGCACACAGTTACTTATTCGAAGTACTAAGGGGTAGCATAAATATCAACTGCTCCACATTAAGTACATTGTGACCTAATTATCGTCCTTCCACTTATAGTTAGATAGGCCAGTATGTATAATAGAACTCTCACATGGACCTCAGCAGTGCTTATTTTGCCTCTGTAACTACTGAAAGACGTCTCAAATAAGGATCTTCTTAAAAACTTGAAGGAGTACTTAGACTTATATACCAACACATGCATTGGGTAAAAGGAAAATCCTTTATGAAAATGCAACTTTAGGAATTAGATGCTCCCTATAAGGACCCACTTATTCCTGTATAAGTGATTGGAGGCAGAAAAACAGAATGTGAATGAACTTGCTTTTTTTCTTGAGCTTGGAAAATCTTGAAAAGGTAAGAATGGTACATAGGGGCCAATTAAAATGAAAAGCACAAGGAAAAATGAGAGGAAGTCCCTCGTCTACTCTCCCAATGGGAGTATTGTGTTTTGAATGATTCATGAATGGAATTTCAGAAACTCAGCCAAAATAATACATTTAACTGACTTACTCCAAATACATTCTGAATTATATATTTACTAAA
The DNA here is from genome assembly GCF_024542745.1 of Macaca thibetana thibetana. Taxonomy (NCBI): domain Eukaryota; kingdom Metazoa; phylum Chordata; class Mammalia; order Primates; family Cercopithecidae; genus Macaca; species Macaca thibetana. Next base: position 8,203,106 of record NC_065598.1, read on the forward strand.
TAAAGCATTTGGAAATGAACATTTTGTATGCTGTTACATATAAAAACTGCACATTACAAAAGGAAAGGTAGGAGAATTCATCATTCAAGTTTTCAGATGCATGTATACTTAAACTTCCACATGCTCCACAAATATTAAACTTGAACAAAGCACTCTACATAATTTACCTTGCCACAGATGTGAAATAATGGTAAGCATATATAAATGGTAACAAAATAATTTCAATCAATGCTAAGGGGAGGTATCATTGAATGGTGGACCAAAACAAACTACATGGCAATTGATGTCTTTGTGGAAATAATATACTCACAAGTCAGTGGCTCAACGCTGATGTTAATATATCTTGCACAGTTGTCTTAATTATTTATTAGTTTAACTTTTTCAAAAACACAGATGTTAAGGTGCTAGTAAAAAATTTGATAAGGCCATAGAGTATATCTATTTTTTGAAGTCATACTTTCATTGGAATTGCTTCTTAAACCTACTGATAAATAAAGAAGAATGCACAGATAAAATAGGTTTTGTCTTCTTAGAGACAAATGTACTTTCCCATGTCCATGCTTTCTACAGTTTTGGAACTGATACAGATCCACAGTGGCCAAACCTAAAACTAAACTATTTTTAATGTTGAAATTTAACTGACCAAGTATATAACTGTGCAATTGCTGCTTTCTCTTAGAACTGTCTAGGGTTCATTCAACAGATTGCAGAAACAAGGTCTAACATATGTGGTTTCGTGTAACTGAAGTTATGCTTGTATCACATAACAGAGGTTCAGGTTTTTTCTTCAGTCATCAGAATAACAGACATTGAAGAGACAAATGCGTAAGTGCCAACTCTTGCTGCAGCTGTTTCAAAAAAAAGAAATTTAAGTAATTTTGATAACATTTTTGCAAATAAAATATTCCAGTGCTTACATCAATCCTGAGTTATTAAGATTAAATATGCATTACTTACAGTCTCTGACAGTTTTACTTTGGAAAACAGTGATTTCTTTTTTAAGTTGACTTCCTTCATCAAAAAGAGTTCTTTCATCATACTTTTCCAAGTTCTTGATACTTTAAAACAAAAAGGCTAAGTCACTGACAAACCACCACTTTACATCTCTCATTTTAAACAGGGTAAATTAAATGTTGAAAGGAAACAATTTTTGGTATTCACAGGATGCTAGTTATTTATTTCAAATTTAAAAACTGTAATCAATACATGGAGCTCCAAATACCCATTAAATTTTTTAACGCCAGATTTTAGTGAAAGATTATAGCACGTCCAAAGGTTGGGTACTTTGCTTGGAAAAAAATGGGTTGATGAACATCTTAAGGTCAAAATGGAGCAAAGGCAGAAAAAAGCTAGCAGTCTGATATTATCAAATATCATATTTTTTCATCTGGTAGTCACCCATCTATAATCACTAATAGTCCACATAACATGGTTTCCATTGAAGGGATAAAATGGGCTGTGATATTCAAGCGGCATGGTTCATATGAGGTAATAGCCAAGGTTTGTTGTCTCATGCCAAGGAAATCAAGGACATGAACTACACAAGGAGTGAGTTTAAGAGTGGAGGTTTAATAGGAAAAAGGAAGAGAAAACAGAATAGCCCTCCTTCCTGCAGAAAGAGAGGGGCACCCGAGTGGGTCTTCCAGTTTTGTGGTGGAGTGCATAGGGTTCTACAGACTGACTTGAGGAGGCAATGTCTGATTTACACAGGGCCCAAAGATTGGTTGGACCAGGTGTGATGTTTTCATAGCACACAAAGAACCTGGCCGCCCCACCCTAATCTTTTGATTATGCAAATGTGTTCACTACTTGGTAGCTCCATGTTGTCTGCTCCCTTCTGCACACATGATTGGCAAGGAAAAGGAAAGATGGGGCCACCATGTTGGATATGCCTAGCTCCCAGATAGCCTTTTCCTGCTGGCACAGCTGCCACCATGCAAGCTTTCAACTTTCTTATCTATGTCTGCAGCTCGATCTTAGAGGCTGGTCTTTATTAGAAAAGAAAGGATTTGGGGACTGCTTTTTATTAAAAGGGAAACCTTACTGAGGACTTCTTTACCCTATCTGCTTAAATAATTTCTTTTTAATTCCTACACTATTTCCCCCTAAGGAGTGGGGATCGTAACTGCTCTTGGGAGTGTTGGACAATGACTCTTTCTGGCTGCTTTCTGCTGAAAGGGGGTGCTTTGTGGGCAACAGAAGCTAGGGCTGCTCCTGGGGTTGATCTGAGTCCTCAGAAAAAAGGTGTGTCATGGTTTTGTCTGCAGCACCATTTGAAATTTGATTGCTGTCAGCCATTCCCCAGTGGGTTTTAATACTGGTTTGCCTCCACCAGATATTACTGAAATGTTAATTTAAAAGTAAAATTCTTTTTAGGATAAGTAGCATTGGATTTGGGTGGCTAGTGTAACTTTAGTGTTAACCTTGGCTGAATCTTTGCTGCAATTTTTAATCCTTTAATGACTCCCACAGACCATCTACGGTATGCTTAAATTTTCTAACTTGTCCTAAACATCCCTCTTTTTAACAACCAGTTATTCTCTTTAGGACAAGAATTTACCATGCAAGATCCTTTCTTAAATAAACCTCCATTTTTTACAACCCACTTTGCATAGCTAGGGTGTGACATATTACCAAATTCAATAAAAAGTCCCAGCAGACTCAGAGATAGTAAAACCTTCGTGTTTACTGCTTGTCAGTAGCTATTATTTCTGCTATAAGGATAATACTTAAGCAAAATGCAACAGTAATGGAAACTTTCTGTCCAACATTTCAGTTAGAAGGTGCTACTATGTATAGCTCTAATGCAAATAGTAGAGTGAGTATAGCGATTCCCACAAGGGTGTGATAGTAGATTATTTCCATCTAAAATTTTAAGTTGTCAAGATATAGAATTTCCCTTTTAGGGGGTCTATGAAGTTCTTTGGTTTTATTTTCCCAAAGAAAACTCCAGGTTATGGGCACCCTATTTATTTTCATTACCTGGCAGGATTTTCAGGATAATTGCCCAAAACTAGCATATTGGTCCAGATTTTTACTTTACCCATCCCTTTTTGTTTCTTTGGAGCTGCAGGAGATCTACTTGGTTTACAAGAGTAAGCAGGGTTCATCTAAAATGTAGGCAAAAACACTTAAAAACAACCAATGAGACTAAAATTTTACAACAAATGTATGATAAGTTTTGGAGCATAATTTTTCTCTCTCCAGTCCTCATTTTTGGTAAAAACAAATTATGATAGAACCATATTGTTTGTAGAATGAACTTTAGTTTTATACTTCACCTGACTCTGTGCATAAAGTGCAGCAAGAATAATTATCTTTCCCATGGGCTTTTAAATTGACTTTGTTGGAACTCTGTTTCACAAGGAATCGTAGATAAGACCTCTTAAAGCCAAGTCCAGCCATGGGTTTATATTCTCAAATACCTGTGAGTTGAGTGATCCTTTCCTCTTAAAGTCCCAAGATAAACTCAGAGCTCCTAGACCTGTTATAAAGTGACATTCTTTGTTGACTACAGATCAGGAACCTTGTACAGGTACTGCATAGATGAGGGTATGAGGCCAGTCTATTTCTTTTTTTCCCCAAGAGGCTTTTACAAAGAAAATGGATACTTAATGCAAACCATATTGCCATAAATTAAGAATACTCACAGTTTCTGAATTTTAGAGAAACCAGGCAGTGAATAACAAATATGCTTTGGCCGGGCGCGGTGGCTCAAGCCTGTAATCCCAGCACTTTGGGAGGCCGAGGCGGGTGGATCACGAGGTCAGGAGATCGAGACCATCCTGGCTAACATGGTGAAACCCTGTCTCTACTAAAAATACAAAAAACTAGCCGGGCGTGGTGGCGGGCGCCTGTAGTCCCAGCTACTCGGAGGCTGAGGCAGGAGAATGGCGTGAACCTGGGAGGCGGAGCTTGCAGTGAGCCGAGATCGCGCCACTGCACTCCAGCCTGGGTGACACAGCGCGAGACTCCGTCTCAAAAAAAAAAAAAAAAAAACAAAACAAAACAAATATGCTTCAAATTTTGTTCAACAAGCATACCTTACTTAATTGACAAAAGCAATAGATATCTTAAAGGAAAAGTTTCCTTGACTTTGAAGAGGAAAATAAGGATTAGCAATGTTTCAGGCAAAAAGTTAAAGAAGGTTACTTCAGACTTCTATTAGTGTAGTTTATGCAGTTAAACTACTGTTTGATATTCAGGAACATTTCAGCTTCTCATGAGTCCTGAATATTTTTTCTGTTCCAATGTTATAATCTTCAAAGCGATTAGAAACCTGCAGTTAAGAACAATCGTTAAAGTCCTATAGCTTGATTATAAACCATCTTTTGAAAGGGAAAAAAGCAAGACAACAATTGTCTGTGAAAGACAAAATTTCCAGGGTAGTTGCAGCTAAAAACATGACTGACAGAGATTTGGTAATTTCTGTTGTTTACTATAACTTCAACCTTAATTATAATTGATAGTATATATTTAAACATTAGAATTTTAGAAATCCCACACAATTTTGAAACATACACTAATATTATTCACTAAAATATAACCTGAAGAAGAGTAAACATCATTTTGACAATCTAACGTACCTAACCATGTTAAATAATCCTGTTTATCTTTTTTTCTGGACACTTTAAGGGCCCTTCTGAAGTCTCCAAAAAGCCAGGTGTCAGGAAAGACAATTTTAAAACTGAGGTTTGATTTTGAGAAACCTCTTAAGTATGTTAGAGATTTAAAACACTTGATGTTATGAAATAGAATTCCAGATTACCATAAATTATTTATTTTGCCAAAATGATGACTCATAAGGCAAAAATCTTTCATTAGCCTTTACTATTACATGAAAATCCTCCTCAAAGCCAAATTTTATCCTTGAATTAGTTTATTATAGTTAATCCCAATTTTTAGTGAAACCTCATAGACAATTACATCTAATCTTAGCCAATTTGACCGTGGGTAAAATGTTTGCAAACCTCTTATAACCCTTTTGCTAAAAGGCAGACTAGCATCTTAAGACCATCTTGCTGTGCCTTTATTTCAATGCTCAATTTATGAAAAAACCAAGTAGTACCCTTTTGAATTTAGTTACTGTTTACACATGGAATTTTTTGCAAGATTAATTTTTGCAATCTTTCATAACTTGCTTAAATCTTCAGCTTTAGTTTATCTAATTTAAAACAATCCTTTATTCCCAGGCAAAATGTACATTTCCATGCCTTCTTATAATCCTTTACTAAAAGTATATGTTACTGTCTCTACACGCCTTGAAAGTAAATCTATTTTCAGTAGTTTAAATTACATGTTATGATGATAACTTCTAGTAATTTGTAACTTTAATGTGAAACCTGGTGAGTTATTTTGATTATATACTAGACACAGAGAAAGTCTGACTTTTTTCAGTATAATTAGGGGTGTGGTTAATTTTCTATGTCCCCAGGCCTCACCAAGTAGTAAAGCAGGCAGTTTACAACCTTGAAACATTTAGCAAACCTAGTATTAGACTTGTATGATTTAGACCACCTATTTGCATTTTGACAACACTTGTATTTTACCAGTAATCCTTAGGACTACTTTTATTTATTAAAGATTAACACCACATGAACTAAAAGGCATTACAGATTTTATTTTTCCTTTAAAAATATTTGATTTAAGCACTTTTTTCTTAAGACAATCAATTAGAGCTCTTTTTATAAACATACACAACACATGTATAGCTACACAGACAGAAGACTCAGCACTTGTAAGATTTTTGATTTGCCATTTTCTTAACTGGATTACTGGCTTCAAGGTGGAGCCCTTCGAAGAACAGGGACAGGAAAGTGGGCATTCCCAGGGTCTGATAATCAGGCACAGCTGAAGGCAAAGCCAGATCCCCAAAATTAAGAGTGCCATTTTTTACCAGATCCTGGATCCCCCAAAGGAGGGAAATGCTATGGGAAAAGATAGCACAGTGCTTCTACCATGCATTTCATTGCAAGGCAACCCAAAGATAATCAGTTCATTTTGCAATCAGCCCATCCTCCGTGGGAGTCTCATTTCTCAGGTCTAATTGGGGATGTTTTTATGTCTTCTGGGTGGCCAAGAGAATGCCTCTCTGTTCCAAATGTGCAAATAGTTAAGCAGCCCCCCATAACTAGTATTAGCCATCACTTAAAGTATATTTCCCACCTGGTTATTACACATCAACAATCTCTCATAATGTGAAGTAGTTTCTGATATCCCCCAAACTCAAAACCATCAGATAACACGATGCAAAACAAAACAGAGTCCTGGATTTTGAGAGAGATCTATCCACTTTTAACTCCTGGGATTTCATGAGGAAAATAGAGGTTTTCTTCTAAAATGGACTCTGTGGCACCTCCTCTGTTCCCAAGGAGTCTCAGGCTAACAGATGTTATCCTAGGGCCTCTCATATGTGTATTAAGAGTGGCAAGACAGAAAATGGAGAAAAATAATTCGGTTGACAGAGAACAAAATGAAACCTTTTTCACCCGATTGCTGGCAAGATGGCCAAATGGGAACAGCTCCGGTCTGTAGCTCCCAGCGAGATTGACGCAGAAAGCAGGCAATTTCTGCATTTCCAACTGAGGGACCCGGTTAATCTCACTGAGACTGGCTGGACAGTGGGTGCAGCCACAGAGGGCAAGCCAAAGCAGGGTGGGTGTCGCCTCACCCAAGAAGTGCAAGGAGTCTGGGGATTTTCTGTTCCTAGCCACTGGAAGCCATGAGAGGCTGCACGGGAGGAACAGTGTACTCCGGCCCAGATACTGCACTTTTCCCATGGACTTTGCCACTGGCAAATCAGGAGATTCCCTCTGGTGCCTGACTTGGTGGGTCCCACCTTCAGAGAGCCCAGCAAGCTAAGATCCACTGGCTTGAAAGTCTCACTGCTAGCACAGCAGTCTGAGGTCGAACTGGGATGCCTGAGCTTGGTGGAGGGAGGGACATACACCATTGCCGAGACTTGAGTAGGTGGTTTTACCCTCACAGTGTAAACAAAGCCACCAGGAAGTTTGAACAGTGAGGAGCCCACCACAGCTCAGCAAGGCTGCTGCTGCCAGACTGCCTCTCCAGGCAGGGCATGTCTGAAAAAAAGGCAGCAGCCCCAGTCAGGGACTTATAGATAAAACCCCCATTTCCCTGAGACAGAGCACCTGGGGGAAGGGATGGCTATGGGCGCGGCTTCAGCAGACTTAAGTGTCCTTGCCTGACAGTTCTTAGGAGAGCAGTGGATCTCCCAGCACAGCGTTCGAGCTCTGATAAGGGATAGGCTGCCTCCTCAAAAGGGTCCCTGACCCCCGTGTGTGCTGACTGGGAGACACCTCCCAGTAGGGGTCGTCAGACACCTCATACAGGAGAGCTCTGGTTGGCATCTAGCAGGTGCCCCTCTGGGACAAAGCTTCCAGAGAAAGGAACAGGCAGCAATCTTTGCTGTTCTGCAGCCTCTGCTTGTGATACCCAGGCAAAGAGGGTCTCGAGTGAACCTCCAGTAAACTCCAGCAGACCTGCAGCAGAGGGGCCTGACTGTTAGAAGGAAAACTAACACACGGGAAGGAATAGTAGCAACATCAACAAAAAGGATATCCACTCACAGACCCCATCCAAAGGTCACCGACTTCAAAGACCAAAGGTAGATAAATCCACGAACATGAGGAGAAACCAGTGCAAAAAGGCTGAAAACTTCAAAAACCAGAATGCCTCTTCTCCTACAAAGGATCACAACTCCTTGCCAGCAAAGGAACAAAACTGGATGGAGGATGAGTTTGATGAACTGACAGAAGCAGGCTTCAGAAGGTGGGTAATAACAAACTCCTCTGAGCTAAAGAAGCATGTTCTAACCCAATGCAAGGTAGCTAAGAACCTTGATAAAAGGTTGCAGAAACTGCTAACTAGAATAACCAGTTTAGAGAAGAACATAAATGACCTGATGGAGCTGACAAACACAGCACGAGAACTTAGTGATGCATACACAAGTATCAATAGCTGAACTGATCAAGCAGAATAAAAGATATCAGAGATTGAAGATCAACTCAATGAAATAAAGCTAAAAGATAAGATTAGAGAAAAAAAGAGTGAAAAGAAACAAAGCCTCCAAGAAATATAGGACTGTGTAAAAAGACCAAATCTACGTTTGATTGGTGTACATGAAAGCGACGGGAAGAATGGAACCAAGTTGGAAAACACCCTTCCAGATATTATCTAGGAGAACTTTCCCAACCTAACAAGAGAGGCCAACATTCAAATTCAGGAAACACAGAGAACACTACGAAGATATTCCTCAAGAAGAGCAACCCTAAGACACACAATCGTCAGGTTCACCAACGTAGAAATGAAGGAAAAAATGGTAAGGGCAGCCACAGAGAAAGGTCAGATTACCCACAAAAGGAAGCCCATCAGACTAACAGCAGATCTCTCAGCAGAAACCCTACGGGCCAGAAGAGAGCGGGGGCCAATATTCAACATTCTTAAAGAAAAGAATTTTCAACCCAGAATTTCATATCCAGCCAAACTAAGTTTCATAAGTGAAGGAGAAATAAAATCCTTTACAGACAAGAAAATGCTGAGAAATTTTGTCACCATCACACAAACCTGCCCTACTAGAGCTCCTGAAGGAAGCACTAAACATTGAAAGGAACAACCGGTACCAGCCACTGCAAAAACATACCAAACTGTAAAGACCTTTGATGCTGTGAAGAGACTGCATCAACTAATGGACAAATTAACCAGCTAGCATCATAATGACAGGATCAAATTCATACATAACAATATTAACCTTAAATGTAAATGAGCTAAATGCCCCAATTAAAAGACACAGACTGGCAAATTGGATAGATGGTCAAGACCCATCAGTGTGCTGTATTCAGGAGACCCATCTCACATGTAGAGACACACATAGGCTCAAAAGAAAGGGATGGAAGAAGATCTACCAAGCAAATGGAAAACAAAACAAAACAAAAGCAGGGGTTGCAATCCTAGTCTCTGAAAAACAGACTTTAAACCAACAAAAATCAAAAGAGACAAAGAAGGGATTACATAATGGTAAAGGCGTCAATGCAACAAGAAGAGCTAACTATCCTAAATATATATGCACCCAATACAGGAGCACCCAGATTCATAAAGCAAGTTCTTAGAGACCTACAAATAGACTTAGACTCCCATGCAATAATAGTGGGAGATTTTAACACCCCACTGTCAATATTAGGCAGATCAACAAGACAGAAAATTAACAAGGATATCCAGGACTTGAACTCAGCTCTGGATCAAGCAGACCTAATAGGCATCTACAGAACTCTCCACCCCAAATTAACAGAATATACATTCTTCTCAGCACCACATTGCAGTTATTTTAAAATTGACCACATAATTGGAAGTAAAACACTGCTCAGTGAATGCAAAAGAATGGAAATTATAACAAACAGTCTCTCAGACCACAGTGCAATCAAGTTAGAACTCAGGATTAACAAACTCACTCAAAACTGCACAACTACGTGGAAACTGAACAACCTACTCCTGAATAACTACTGGGTAAATCACGAAATGAAGGCAGAAATAAAGATGTCCTTGAAATCAATGAGAACAAAGACACAACATTCAAGAATCTCTGGGACACATTTAAAGCAGTGTGTAAAGGGAAATTTACAGCACTAAATGCCCACAAAAGAAAGCAGGAAAGACCTAAAATTGACATCCTAACATCACAATGAAAAGAACTAGAGAAGCAAGAGCAAACAAATTCAAAAGCTAGCAGAAGACAAGAAACAATTAAGATCAGAGCACAACTGAAGGATATAGAGATTCAAAAAACTCTTCAAAAAATCAATAAATCCAGGAGCCTTTTTTTGAAAAGATCAACCAAATACACAGACCACTAGCCAGACTAATAAAGAAGAAAAGAGAGAAGAATCAAATAGATGCAATAAAAAATGATAAAGGGGATATCACCACTAATCCCACAGAAATACAAACTACCATCAGAGAATACTATAAACACTTCTATGCAAATAAACTAGAAAATATAGAAAATAATGGATAAATTCCTGGGCACAAACACCCTCCCAGGACTAAACCAAGAAAGAGTCGAATCCCTGAATAGACCAATAACTAGTTATGAAATTGAGGCAGCAATTAATAGCCTACCCGCCAAAAAATGTCCAGGACCAGATAGATTCACAACCAAATTCTACCAGAGGTACAAAGAGGAGCTGGTACCCTTCCTTCTGAAACTATTCCAAACAATAGAAAAAGAGGGAATTTTCCCTAACTCATTTTATGAGAGTAGCATCATCCTAATACCAAAACCTGGCAGAGACACAACAAAAAAGAAAATTGCAGGCCAGTATCCCTGATGAACATTGATGTGAAAATCTTCAATAAAATACTGGCAAATTGAATCCAGCAGCACATCAAAAAGCTTATCCACCACGATCAAGTTGGCTTCATCCCTGGGATGCAAGGCTGGTTCAACATAGGCAAATCAATAAATGTAATCCATCACATAAACAGAACCAATGATAAAAACCACATGAATATCTCAATAGATACAGAAAAGGCCTTTGACAAAATTCAACAGCCCTTCAGGCAAAAAACTCTCAATAAGCTAGGCACTGATGGAACATATCTCAAAATAATAAGAGCTATTCATGTCAAAACCAAAGACAATATCATACTGAATGGGCAAAAACTGGAAGCATTCCCTCTGAAAACCGGCACAAGGCAAGGATGCCCTCTCTCACCACTCCTATTCAACATAGTATTGGAAGTTCTGGCCAGGGCAACCAGGCAACAGAAAGAAATAAAGGGTATTCAATTAGGAAAGAGGAAGTCAAGTTCTGTCTGTTTGAAGATGACATGATTGTATATTTAGAAAACCACATCATCTCAGCCCAAAATCCCTTAAGCTGATAAGCAACTTCAGCAAAGTCTCAGGATACAAAATCAATGTGCAAAAATCACAAGCATTCCTATACACCAATAACAGAGAGTCAAATCATGAATGAACTCCCATTCACAATTGCTACAAAGAGAATAAAATACCTAGGAATACAATTTATAAGGGATGTGAAGGTCCTCTTCAAGGAGAACTACAATCAACTGCTCAAGGAAATAAGAGAGGACAAAAACAAACGGAAAAACACTCCATGCTCATGGATAGGAAGAATCAGTATCGTGAAAATGGTCATACTGCCAAAAGTAATTTATAGATTCAATGCTATCCCGATCAAGCTACCATTGACTTTCTTCACAGAATTGGAAAAAAACTACTTTAAATTTCATATGGAACCAAAAAAGAGCCCGCATGGCCAAGACAATCCTAAGCAAAAAAAACAAAGCTGGAGGAATTATGCTACCTGACTTCAAACTATACTACAAGGCTACAGTAACCAAAACAGCATAGAACTGATACCAAAACAGATATATAGATCAACGGAACAGAACAGAGGCCTCAGAAATAACACAACATATCTATAACCATCTTGTCTTCGACAAACCTGACAAAAACAAGCAATGTGGAAAGGATTCCCTGTTTAATAAATGGTGTTGGGAAAACTGGCTAGCCATAGGCAGAAAACTGAAACTGGACCCTTTCCTTAAGCATTATACAAAAATTAACTCACGATGGATTAAAGACTTAAATGTAAAACCTAAAACAATACAAACCTCTAGAAGAAAACCTAGGCAATACCATTCAGGACATAGGCATGGGCAAACACTTCATGACTAAAACACCAAAAGCAATGGCAACAAAAGCCAAAATTGACAAATGGGATGTACCTAAACTAAAGAGCTTCTGCTCAGCAAAAGAAACTATCATCAGAGTGAACAGGCAACCTACAGAATGGGAGAAAAAAAGTGGGCAAAGGATATAAACAGACACTTCTCAAATGAAGACATTTATGCAGCCAACAAACATGAAAAAAAGCTCATCATCACTGGTCATTAGAGGAATGCAAATAAAAACCACAATGAGATACCATCTCACGCCAGTTAAAATGGCAATCATTAGAAAGTTTGGAAACAACAGATGCTGGCGAGGATGCAGAGAAATAGGAATGCTTTTACACTGTTTACGGGAGTGTAAATTAGTTCAACTATTGTGGAAAACAGTGTGGCGATTCCTCAAGGATCTAGAACCAGAAATACCATTTGATCCAGCAATCCCATTACTGGTTATATACCCAAAGGATTATAAATCATTCTACTATAAAGACACACACACACGTATGTTTATTGCAGCACTATTTACAATAGCAAAGACTTGGAACTAACCCAAATGCCCCTCAATGATAGACTGGATAAAGAAAATGTGGCACATAGACACCATGGAATACTATGCAGCCATAAAAAAGAATGAGTTTATGTCCTTTGCAGGAACATGAATGAAGCTGGAAACGATCATCCTCAGCAAACTAACACAGGAACAGAAAACCAAACACCGCATGTTCTCACTCATAAGTGGAAGGCGAACAATGAAAACACAATGGAAACAGGGAGGGGAACATCATACACCAGGGCCTATCAGGGGGTGGGGGGAAAGGGAGAGAGAGCATTAGGATAAATACCTAACACATGCGGGGCTTAAAACCTAGATGATGGGTTGATAGGTGCAGCAAACCAGCACAGCACATGTATCCCTATGTAACAAACCTGCACGTTCAGCACATGTATCTCAGAACTTAAAGTAAAATAAATAAACAACTAAAATAAAATAACCAAAAGAGTAAAAAAAAAAAAAAAAAAAAAAAAAAGAATTAATGAAATGCTTAGCTAGGCATGGCCAATGGAATTAGAATTAGCCCAGTCTTGCCATAACTTTCTGTTTCCTTATTGTCCTGAGTTTCAGTGGGCAACAGATTCATCTTTGGAGATTACTACAGAAATCTCTGCAACACTGTCTTTTTCCATTCATAACTTAAGGCTTTCATAATTATTGCAGAAGTTTCTCAGTCTCTCCATGTGAAATTTCTCTTAGCTATTGGATTTCAGATATTTCACAGTTTCTTTTGTGCTTTTAAACACACAGGTCCAATTCTGCTACTTAAAGTGGTTTCATGTTCAATTCACCCGCTGAAAATATGCCTGTTTAATCCGTCTTCTATGGTGATTGATCTGTTTACACTATACTATAGTATATAGTATAACTTCCCCAGTATAGACTGGGGAAGTTTTAAAGTTGACTCTAGCTTTTTAGGATGTAGACAGCAGCTAAATTCATGACAAAAATGACATGCTACCTTAAAAAGTCTATCCAAATGTACCAAAGGTATTTGCTGTATAGGTCATGTTCTTTGCATCATAACTTCCTTTGAAAATGAAAGCTATGCACTTTTCGAATTAATAATAATGGTGCACATAGATAAACACATACTCCTGTCCATGCACACAGGCGAGTGCATGTGCACACGCATTCACACACGCGCCTCCCCCCTACACATTATCTTAGAGTGTGCCTTGGCATCCTTCACACAGACATACATCATCGCGGAAGAGACCCAGCTCTGTGTGCTCAGTCTGTGTGCCACAGCATCACCTTTGTCCCTCCACAGCTATGTGCCCACTTTGTGTGGTGTTTATATTGTTCTGAAGAAGAGTCAGGTTACTCATTCACTTTCTTTGTGTACACACTTCAAAAATATATATTTTAATATTTCTATAATATCCAATAAAAGGATAAAATTAGGGCCGGGCGCGGTGGCTCAAGCCTGTAATCCCAGCACTTTGGGAGGCCGAGACGGGCGGATCACGACGTCAGGAGTTCGAGACCATCCTGGCTAACACGGTGAAACCCCGTCTCTACTAAAAAATATACAAAAAACTAGCCGGGCGAGGTGGTGGGCGCCTGTAGTCCCAGCTACTCGGGAGGCTGAGGCAGGAGAATGGCGTAAAAACCCGGGAGGCGGAGCTTGCAATGAGCTGAGATCCGGCCACTGCACTCCAGCCTGGGCGACACAGCAAGACTCCGTCTCAAAAAAAAAAAAAAAAAAAAAAAAAAAAGGATAAAATTAGAAGATATAACTTCTGACCAAATAAAGGAGAAAATAAAATGGTAATACTCAAGCTAAAATGAAACAAACACAAACAAGATAGACAGAATAAAAGTGATATGAACAGCAAGTATACTAATAGAAAGTACAATATAAGATGATAGAAATGAATCCATAAACACAATGGATACAAACAGATTAAACTCTATAATGAAAAGATAAAGACACAAAAGGTTTGAAAGGAAGATGGAAGCCGGGCGCGGTGGCTCACGCCTGTAATCCCAGCACTTTGGGAGGCCGAGGCGGGCGGATCACAAGGTCAGGAGATCGAGACCACGGTGAAACCCCGTCTCTACTAAAAATACAAAAAATTAGCCGGGCGCGGTTGTGGGCGCCTGTAGTCCCAGCTACTCGGGAGGCTGAGGCAGGAGAATGGCGTGAACCCGGGAGGCGGAGCTTGCAGTGAGCCAAGATCGCGCCACTGCACTCCAGCCTGGGCGACAGAGCGAGACTCCATCTCAAAAAAAAAAAAAAAAAAAAAAAAAAAAAAAAAAAAGAAAGGAAGATGGAAAACAAAAGACCAAATATATATTAACCCAAGGAAAAGAGGCTTAACTGTATCAACATCAGATAAATTAAATATTAATGCTAAAGTCATCCTTCTGGATAAAACAGTCATCCATATGAGAAAATCTGTTAAGTTCTCAGATAGCTATAACAATTTAAATCTACATGCATTTAATTAAATGGCATTAATATATATAATATACACAAAAGAAAAATTAACAGAACAAAAATAGAAATGAACAAAACCACCATCATACTGGAATCATTCAGCATATTCTCACCAGCTGTGAGAATGGTCTATGACTGGCATAGAGACCAAAAGTAATATAAATATAAAAGATTTAATAGTTTAATAAGCTCCTTATAATGAATATATATAGAAAACTACACCAAATAATTGGAGAACACACAATCTTTTCAAGTGTTCCAGAAAATTTTCTAAAACTTGGTTACCCACTTGACATAAAGTATGTCTTCTCAAATTTCAAAGAATCTGAAATTTTCTAAATATAACACAAATATTTAAAAATTAATATCAAAAGAAAACCTTCAATGGCCCTGTATATTTAAAAATGTAAAAAGACACATAAAGATCTCTGTGAGTTAAAAGTCATAATAAAAATAAAATTCTGCCTAGGAGACTTTGATAATAATAACAAACTTAATTTACTCCACTCATAACTTAAGGCTTTCATAATTATTGCAAAAGTTTGACAAAGTACATATTTAAAAGAAAAATTTTACCTTTAATTGTTATGCATGGATCATATTTGGGCCATAAGTCAAGCACATGAATATATACATATGTGTGTGTGTGTGTGTGTGTGTGTGTGTACACAAGATATTCTACTCTGGGGCAAGCAAAAATGTCTAGGAGTTGGGATGAAATGGAATTGGCCACAAGTTGATGACTGCGGAAGCTTGGAGAAGGTCTGTAGCTGTTTCTTGGACCACTCTCTCCCTCTCATCCTTCACCCCAATGAGTCCTGTATCTAGTCCCATATAACAGCACCACACACTGAGACAAATATTTTTGTCAGCTTCTTACATACACGTTGATATGACTTTATACATTTACAAGAAATAAGTAAAGGCATAAATGTATTTTCCCTTATTCACATAATATATAGTATATCGTACACATCCGTTTACAACCCACTTTTTTCACCTAACATCATATCTCAGAAAGTCTTTCTTATCATTTGACTGTCGTGGCATTCCCACCATTTGACCACACAGTATTTTATTGAATCCTTCCTCTCCTGAGGAAGATCCAGGGTGTTTGCAACTCTGTGCGAGGGCTAGGGCTGCCGTGAACAAAACGGTGCATCTGCCACATCACCCGGGTGCAAGTGTCTCTGCAGGAAGTTCTCAAAAATGGAACAGCTGGGAGAGCTGGGTCCCATATCTGATCATTAATACATTTTAATATTGGTAGATGTTACCAAATATTTCTCCTAGGAGGATTTGTACCAATTTACACTTGTCCCAGAAGTGTGCAGGAGTTATTTGCAATACTTTAATAACCCAGTGCATTTGCTTCCTTTGCCTGGAATATGCGTCCTACCTCATCAGATGCCATCCTCTGGGAGATGATTTAAGAGGGATGCCTTCCATGACAATACCTCCTGGGCTGCACTAGGAGACAGACATGTGCCCCGAGGGGTCCCGCAAATGCATTTCTCATAGCACTTCTCACACTGCATTGTGATTGCCAGGGTTCTTCATTTTCTCAAGTTCCAGAATACCAGTTCTGTCTTATTTGTCTTCTTTCACCTGTACTTCCTACCATGCCGAACCCACAGGAAGCTATTGGACGGTTTGTAACGTGAATCATTAAAAATGGGCTGAGGTCTCTATGGATTATATATACTTTCTAAATCAATTTCCAAATACAAAAATATACAAGCAAGAAATCAAAAGCACATATTTTAAAAGAGCATTACAGTGTGGAGATTCCTTGAAGAACTAAAAGTAGAACTAGCATTTTTTTGGTTATTTTTGCATTTTGTTTTGTTTTTAAACATGATACACCGTTGTCCAGGGAAGGCAGAGAACAGTGAAGTTATTCTAGCCACAGAGAAAGGTAATACCAGGGTGCAAGCCTCTCTTGCCAAAAGCCTTGGAGAATCTAGAAGAAGTTTTTGGTAGTGGAGAGGCAGGAACGTGGATCTTGGAGCTGGACAGCCTTGGCCCAGGTTCAGGTCCTTGCTCTGCCATGCACTTCCCCGGACCTCTCGGTGGGGTCCCTGGGCCAGCAGCATCGCATGCCCGGGGAGTTTGTTAAGAGCAGAGTCCACTGAGTCAGATGTACAATTTTAGCTAGACCGCCAGGCGATTGTTGGCATGTTAAGTTTTGAAGAGCATTGACCTGGGACTCTGGGCAAGCCAGATCAGTCCAGCGTGCCTCAGGGTCCTTATCTGTCGCATGGCGATAATGCCTACTTGAAAAGGTCGTTGTGATAATTCAATGAGATAAGGTAGTCCAGCCCTGAGCATAGTGCCTGCTCCATAGGAAGTGTTCCATATTTATCTCCAGCCCGTGGACCTTCTTTCGGGAAGTTTACATTTCTTTTCCACTCTCAAAAAAGCCTCTTGGTTTTGAACTTGAAGCTGTTGTAGTGCTGCAGTCGGACAGTAGGGGGCAATCTCGGTATTGCCATCGCGGAGAGCTGGACACCGGGGTGACTGGGTCCGGACTGTGCGTGCACAGGTGATGCCGGCCGGCTCCTGGGCACCCACCCAGCTCGCTTACCTAGTAGCTCCCCTCCCGGGGTTGAGAGTCCTGGGCCTGAGCCTACAGCCTCGGCCATCTGGTCCCCCACTTAATCTCCCACTGCTAGTTATAAACAAATCTTGTGCAAACCTCCCGGGCTCACCCCCAGTCCCGCGGAGCGGCTAGACGTTGATGAAGGATCCCTGGTCGCCTTTGGCCGTCTCCGTCTCCAGGCAGCGCCCCTTCTTCTGTGTGACGTGGGGTTCCGGTGGAATCTGGCATAGCAGCGCAGCCCTGCCAGGCAGTCTTGGTGATGGTCGCACGGTTCCGCTTCGGCTGATGATATTTCGTTACTGTCACTGGAGAGTTTACCCTGGTTTTTCTTTCTTCTTTGCAGAGGGCCCACCATCAGGTTTTAAGTCTTCATAATCGGTGCAGTCGAACAAGGCCATGTCCAACGTGGGTATCACCTCCCCGTCAGGCCTGCGCTGTGCCTGGGGCCGCAGGGAGGTGATGGGCAGGATCAGGGACTCTTCTGTGGCAGATGCTGCCTCAAAGGTGGTGAGGAAGATCATGGTGGGGGACCGACTGGCGGAAGATTGCTCCATGGCCGCATCCAGCTCCTTGGCTTCGGAGAGCTCCGCCTTCATCAGGGAGCTGGGACCTCGGACCAAGGCTCGGCCTCGGTGCAGCCTCAGCCTGTCCCTGCGTCTCTTGTGCTCCCTGCTGCGTTTCCTGGCCCTCTCCCACCCTGAAGACCGATTCTGCTTCTTGGGGTAGGGCAACTCGAGCCCCAGGAGCAGGTCCTTCACCCGCAGCAGGCCTGCAGGACTCTGCTCAGGCAGCGGCCCCTCAGACCCTGGCAGTCTGGAAGCCTGCCTGGTGGCGGTGACCACAGCCCCATCCTGGGCCTCCCTGGGCAGGCGTGAGCCCCACTCCTTCTTGCCTGGGCCGCGCTGGCAGTGGTGGCTGGCCTGAGGCGACCACAGTGCTGGGCCAGGGAGGTCGATGTGATTCTCGGGGAGATTCTGAGCAGGAGTCCCAGGTGCAAGGGCATTTGCCAGGCTCAGCTCCAGGGGCAGCAGGAGGACTAGGACTAGGGCCGCCAGGGAGGAGGCGGAGGGGGGCCGGGCCGAGCACCCGCGGGAGCCTAGCGCAGCAGAGGGTGAGCCGCAGAGCCGGGACTGCGGCGTGGAGGTGCGCGGGCGGTGGGAGGATGTCAGAACTACCATTTGATCCAGCAATCCCACTACGGGGATTATACGGGGATTATATCAGATTTATCAAATATATATCAGATACATATTTATCATATATATGATATAAAAAACTATGCAGTCATAAAAAGGAATGAATTAATGGCTTTCCTAGTGACCTGGATGAGACCGGAGACTATTATTCTAAGTGAAGTAACTCAGGAATTGAAAACCAAACATCGTTATGTTCTCACTCCTAAGTGGGAGCTAAGCTATGAGGATGCAAAGGCATAAGAATGACGCAATGGACTTTGGGGACTCAGGAGGAAAGGGTGAGAAGGGGGTGAGGGATAAAAGACTACAAATTGGTTGAGTGTATACTGCTCGGGTGACGGGTGCACCAAAATCTCACAAATCACCACTAAAGAACTTACTCATGTGATCAAACACCACCTTCTCCTCAATAACCCATGAAAATAAAATTAAAACAAATAAAAATAAATTTAAAAAAATAAAAAAGCATTACGAAGTCAAATTCAGAAAAAGAGATGAAAACATGGTTTAAAATGACCCCAAAATAACAACTTTCAAATTCTGAACACAAATAGGGATGCGGCTATTTGTTTGTTTTAGTGCCTATAGAAACTGTATTATAACCAGGCTTTTATAGCTATTTGTTGAAAAAAAAAGTACAACGTAAAGTGAATACACTAATCAAGAAAGCTGTATATATGCTATATATAATATACATTTTTCATGTATGTCCATAGGGCAATGTCTATCATTCTGGAGAAGTTGCCTGGAGCTGTTTAGTACATTTTAACTAACGTTCCTAAAAAAAAAAAAAAAAAAAGAATTTCTCCAAAATTCAGACACCGCTTCATTGGTTAATTCATTTTGTAATCCATCCATTCACTCAATATCTCAGCAAATATTTTTAATGGCCTTTTTTTTTTTTCCTTTTAGTAAAGGAGTATGCTAGGCCAGGCATGGTGGCTCATTGCTTGTAATCCTAGCACTTTGGGAGGCCGAGGTGGGACAATTACTTGAGCCAGGACTTGGAAACTAGCCTAGGCAACATAGTGAGACCCTGTCTCTACTAAGAATAATAGCTTATTTTAAAAAAGGACTATGCTAGTTCTATAAGGTATCCAAAGCTTATTTGATAAAAATTCCAGGCTCTATAAATTTATAGAAGAATGGGAAATAATTTTCTTTTATCAGTAAATTATATCATTGTACCTAAAATGTTTCGATTTGGCTTTGATTTTAAGAAATGCAAGGAAATATAAAATGGTTTACATTAATTATATGTTATACATATTTATATGCAAATATTTACAATATGTATTAAAATGTATATGTGGTATATTATTCAACCTTGTGAATTTAGGAAAAAAGAGATTTATACATTTTAAAACTTCCTTGTATGAAAAAAAATTCTGGAAACTGTAAGTGTGAGCTATCTACATTAGTGTTTCTGTGTTTGCCAAAACAGTATTACAGCCCAAAGGGGAATGGCTGAGGACAGATAACTTGGCCAAATGTCCCCGGCTAGAAAACCAAGGAGATTGCATCAAACTCACTCCAAAAGCCAATCAAAGAATAACTTAAAACTGCTGTCACTCACTTAGATTTTGCTTCCTGGTCCTTAGTGGTAGCTGATGAGGTTTAGAAATAAGCACATGTATCTGTCTATACTGAAGGGAAGAAAATAAATCTACTATGGCACCAGTTCAAAACACTGCATGAGCAGTCGAGAGAAACAATTTACCAGAACATGCTTAATGGTAAATCAGAAATGACATGTATGAAATGACATGTATGAAAACATGGGGCTGCAACTTGAAAATGTTGGAAAATGAGTCATCTATCAGATCTTGGACTGATAACACTTTGTAAGTTGCAATTGCTGGATATCATGTATCTATGTGATCAGGACCATCTGTAATGATGAATGGTTCATGTTCACACAGCTTCAAATGCCTGATTTCTGAAATGATCAACTATTTATTAGCTGTAAGGTAAGGGGAATGATGCATATTATCTTCTCCTGTGCTTAGAGGAGTTGTTAAAATTCATTTATGGAGCTACAAAGATTATGACATGCAATAAAACTTCTAAACTATGTAATAACATCCAAGGTAGGATTTTGTGGATTATGTGTTAGTAATGATATTTAAAGGGAATATTAACATTTTGTTAAGCAAATATATTAATATATTAATTATGTGATAATTTTAATTTTAATTACAATAAATTAATTTTATCATAAGCATCTTCTTTTCTATTTATACATAGAACTCTTACAAATTCAAATAATAAAAAATGATGTTTTTAATCTGTACTCAAGAATAGACAGTCATATGTTTTATATATAAAGAGAGTCTATTTCAACATGGCAAAACTCCTTCTCTACTAAATATACAAAAATTACCTGGGCATGGTGATGCATGCCTGTGGTCCTAGCTACTCGGGAGTCTGAGATGGGAGGATGACTTGAGGCCAGCGGGCAGAGGTTGCAGTGATCTATGATTACACCACTGGCCTCCAGCCTAGATGATAGAGCGAGACTCTGTCATAAAATAAATAAAAAATAAAATAATAAATAAAATAAAATAAAATAAAATAGAAGGCGTATAGGTCAGCTGGATGCAGTGGCCCATGTCTGTAATCCCAGCACTTTGGGAAGTTGAGGCAGGAGGATCACTTGAGGCCAGGAGTTCAAGACCAGTCTGGGCAACACACTGAGACCACGTCTCTAGAAAACACACACAAAAAAATTAGCCAGCATGGTAGCACACGCCTATATTCCCAGGTACTCGGGAGGCCTGAAGTGAGAGGATCACTTTAGCCATCGCATACAATTTGCAGCCAGGTGGCAGACAGTACAGACCTCAAAGCCTCCATTAACTCAATGAACCCCTTCCCCAGCACACGGACACATACACAAAGACTTACACTCATGTCGCTTGCTTATGGGAGCCGGTGTTTCTCCTTGGGGGTAGCAAGGATGAGCTTTTTATTGTCACTGTAGCTTCTCGGCTTATGCAAGTCAACACCTTTGGACAAGGGCTGAGAAGAAGATGGAATCCATCCTACCTCCCTCTTTATAATGGTGCCATTAAAAAAATTATTTTGTAGAGACGAGATCTTGCTATATTGGCCAGGGTGGTCTCAAACTCCTGGCCTCAAGTGATTCTCCCACCTCTGCCTCCCAAAGCGCTGGATTGCAGGCATGAGCTACTGTGCCCACCTAAAACAATGCTATTTTAAAGGTGAGGTGCATTTAAAGAAAGGGTGTATTTGGTAGGCAAAATAAGTACCCTCCAAAGATGTCCAGGAACTCATCCCTGGAACCTGTGAACGTGTGAGACGACAAGGCAAGGGAGGAAATGAACTGGAAGGTGCTAATGACAGGTACCAATCAGCTGACCTGCAACATGGATATTATCCTGGGTTATCTCTAGGGGAGTCCAGTGGAATCCCAAGGGTCCTTCTAAGTGTGAGAGAGGCAGGAGGAAGGAACCAGACAGCCACATGAGAAGGATCTGACCCCCCAAAATACTGGCTTTTAAGATGAAGAAAGAGGCCATGAGATAAGGAATGATAGGAGCTTTCAGAATCTGAAAAACATAAGCAAACAGCTCCTCCCCTACAACCCCCAGAAGGGACACTGCCCCACTGCCATCTTGAATGTTAACCCAAAGGCACTCAGTCCAGACTTTACATTGAAACTACAGAACTGCAGGGTAATAAATGTTTGTTTTTATGTTTAATTCCAAACATTTCAGAAACTTATTTTAATTGACAAACTTAAATGATATATACCATCTACAACAGGTTGCTTTGAAATATGTATATATTGTGAAATAGCTATGTCAAGCTAGTTGACATTTGCATTACTTCACCTAAGTATAATTTTCTTTGTGGTGAGAACTCTTAAAATCTACCCTCTTAGCAATCTTTAAAAATCCAGTATTATCATTATCTGTTGTCACCATGTTTTACAATAGAGCTCTTGAACTTATTCCTCCTGTCTAACTGAAATCTTGTACCCTTTGGCCAACATCTCCCCAACCTTCCACCTCCCCCAGCTCCTGGTAACCATCATTCTATTCTCTGTTTCTGTGAGTTCAGCTGTTTTAGATTCCATATAAAAATGAGATAATGCAGCCAGGCTCGGTGGCTCACGCCTGTAATCCCAGCAATTTGGGAGGCTGAGGTGGAAATATCACTTGAAGCCAGGAATTTGAGATTGGCCTGGGCAACACAGGGAGACTGCATCTCTCAAAAGAATATATATTTTAGTTGGGCGTGGTGTGCACACCTGTGTTACCAGACACTCTGAAGGCTGAGGTGGGAGGATCGCTTGAACCCAAAATGTCAAGGTTGCAGTGAGCTATGATCACACCACTACTGCACTCCGGCTCGGCCAGAGTGAGACAATATCTCTAAAAAAAAAAAAAAAAAAAAAAAATGTGACTTCAAGTACACAGTTACTCACTTGATAGTAAGGGGTGGTATAAATATCAACTGTTCCATCACTAAGTACATTTTGGCTTCTTTCTCATCCATCCACTATAGAAGAAATAGTCAGATAGCCCAGTATGTACAATAGAACTCGCACATGAACCTCTGCAGTGCTTATTTTGCCTCTGTAACTACTGAAAGAAATCTCAAATAAGGATCTTCTTAGAAACTTAAAGTAGTACTTAGGAGTACTTAGCACTACCAACACACGCTTTGGGTAAAAGGAAAGTTCTTTACAAAAATGCAAACTTTAGGAATTAAATGCTCCCCACAGGGACTAACTTATTCCTGTATAAGTGATTATAGGCAGAAAAACAGAATCTGAATGAACTTGCTTTTTTTCTTAAACTTGGAAAACCTAGAAAAGGTAAGAGTGGTATATAGGGGCCAATTAAAATAAAAAGCACAAGGAAAAATGAGAGGAAGTCGCTCCTGTCCTCCCAATGAGGGTATTGTGTTTTGAACAATTCATGAATGTAATTTCAGAAACTCAGCAAAAGAATACATTTAACTGACTTACTCCAAATATATTCTGAATTTCGTATTTACTAAATAAAGTGTTTCCAAATGAACATTTTTTTACATGTTGTTACATGTAAAATTCCTTTTACATGCAAAAACGTGTACATCTTTTAAACATGTTTTTGCATGCAAAAATATCTTTTTAAACATGTTATATGTTGTTACATGTGAAAATTGCACATTAAGAAAAGGAAAGGTAGGTGAATTCATCATTCAAGTTTTTAGATGCAGGTAGACTTAAACTTCCACATAATCCATGAATATTAAGCTGGAAAAACAAAGCACTCTACATAATTTACCTTGCCACAGATGTGAAATAATTGTAAGCATACATAAATGTTAACGAAATACTTTCATTCAGTGCTAAGGGGAGGTATCATTGAATGATGGACCAAAACAAACTACATGGCATTTTGATGTCTGTGGAAATGACATGCCCACAAAGCAGTGGCTCGACACTGATATTAATATATCTTGCTCAGTTGCCTTAATTATTTATAGTAGTTTAATTTTTTCAAGAACACAAATGTTAAGGTATTTTAAATAATTTTGATAAGGCCATAGAATGTATCTATTTTTTGAATTCCTACTTTCATTGGAATTGCCTCTTTATCCTAATGAGTAAATACAAAAGAATGCATAGATAGGATAGCTTTTGTCATCGTCTTCTTGTTTTCTGAGAAAGAGTCTTGCTCTTGTCGGCCAGGCTGGAGTGCAGTGGCACAGTCTTGGCTCACTGCAACCTCCAACTCCGGGATTCAAGCAATCCTCCTGCCTCAGCCTCCTGAGTAGCTGGGACTACAGGTGCATGCCACCATGCCTGGCCAATTTTTGTATTTTTAGTAGAGATGGGGTTTCACCATGTTGGCCAGGCTGGTCTCAAATTCCTGACCTCAAGTGATCCACTCCCCTCGGCCTCCCAAAGTGCTGGGATTACAGGCATGAGCCACCGCACCCAGCAGGTTTTGTCTTCTTTTACTAAAGAAAAATGTACTTTTCTATGCCCGTGCTTTCTACATTTTTGGAACTGATACAGATCCACAGAGGCGAACTGAAATCTAAATCATCTTTAATGTTAAAATTTAATTGACCGTGTACATAACTATGCAATCCCTGCTTTCTCACAGAAGTGTCTAGGATTCATTCAACAGATCATAGAAACAAGGTCTGGCATTTAACAGACAAATGACAGAGGAGCTATACTGATTTATACAAGAATTATCAAAACACTGTCATGCAGTTTACTGTAGTTCAAGTTGTGCTTGTATCATATAACATAGGTTCAAGTTCTTTCTTCAGTCATCAGAATAACAGAGGTTGAACAGACAACTAAGTGTCAACTCTTCCAAAAGCTGTTTCAAAAAAAATTTAAGTAACCGTGATACACATTTCTGCAAATAAAATATTCCAGTGCTTATATCAATCCTGAGTTTTTAATATTTAAATATGCACTACTTACAGTTCTGACACGAGTTTATTTAAAAACACGGCTAGTTATCAAGTTCACTTTCTTCATCGGAAGAAATGATGCAATAATTGTCTTTAGAGTCCTTGGTAGCCTAAAAGAAAAAGTCTAGTTCACTGACAAACCACCACTTTACATCTCACGTTTTAAACAGGGTTAATCAGATGTCAAAAGGAAACAACTTTTAATATTCAAAGGATGCTGGTTATTTATTTCAAAGTGAAGAAAACTGTAATCAATACATGGAGCTCCAAATACCCACTTAAATTTTTTAATACCAGATTTCAGTGAAATATTATTTTAGCAGGTCCAACTGTCATGTACTTTGCTTGAATAAAATGGGTTGATGAGCATCTTAAGGTCAAGATGGAGCAAAGACAGAAAAAGATAGGCAGGCTTATATCGTGAAATATATTTTTTCAGCAGGATTATCAGCAATAGTCTACGTAACGTGGTTTCCACTGAAGGGATAAAATGGTCGGTGATATGACCTCATCAAGTTAGAGAAAACGTAACTATGTTTGAAACATACACTATTCCCTCAACAAATAGTTCAACAGTTCCTACTCCCTAAAATGTTGTATGTTAATGCTGAGGAAGATGTAAAAAATGTAAGCATAATCTCCTCCATAATCCTGTGACATAAGCAAATGCACAAACAAAAAAATTAATACAAAAATTGTGTAATGCTATGGAAGGGCAACTCACTCAGACGTGTAGCCAAAAATGGAGACTGATGTTGACTTAGTTGGCAAAAGGTTTAAATTGGTCGAAAAA
Source organism: Macaca thibetana thibetana (assembly GCF_024542745.1). Taxonomy (NCBI): domain Eukaryota; kingdom Metazoa; phylum Chordata; class Mammalia; order Primates; family Cercopithecidae; genus Macaca; species Macaca thibetana. The sequence goes on from NC_065598.1 coordinate 8,228,861, forward strand.
ATTTTTTAAAGCATTGTGAGGGAAGAGCATGAGTAAAGCATGAGCGTAACAGTGAATTCCTTCAGGGAAAGCTGTCAACCTGGATAGGCAGGAGCAAAGACAGAGGGCGGCAAAACAAGCCTAAGAGGGGTCACGTAAAGTGGGGAGTCTCTGAACATCTAAGAACTGAGACGGGGCACCACTGACAGGCTGGGAAGAGCGAAGGGTTAGGAAGCATTTTAGGAAGGGGAGGGTTGTAGGAAGGTAATATTGCCGATCAATGAAGGATGGCTCAGAAGAGAAGAGAGAACTCAGAAAAGAGTTTAATAGTACAAGTAAGGAAGAATGAGGTCTTGAACTAGGGCAGCTGCAGTGGGAATTTTAAAAAAAGAAATTTAAGGGCCATTACAGAGGTAAAACTTGCCTCATGGTAACTGTATGGGAAGGATAAGGGACTCAGAAGAGTCCAAGACGATAGCAAAGTTCCTACCTTAAGTGGTAACATGCAGCATTAACACTGACAGGAAAACTTCTAGTTTCATGTTCATACCAATTAATAAATGGTTTCTGGGGAACATTATAGCAGCATGTTCTCTACTTGTGACTTCTATTTAAATAACTGTTAGATCATTCTCAAGTTGCTTGAAAATGTTATTTTCAAACTCTTTTCTCAGTTTATTTAACACATCTCAGTTAGTGTAGAAGAGTGACATATGAACATGTATTTTCACAAGGTTATTAAAAAGAATACCTTATTTCCCAGAAAAGAATTCCACTATTACCTAAATAATATACATCTACATGAAGAAGTGATTGTCCGATGACAACTTGCTAATGTGCTATACGACAGCAGATAATTCACAATTCACAACGTGTTAATAATCAGCTGGCTTTCCCATTCTGTTATACATCTGAATCATCCCTTATTATTACAAATTGTCATGTAAAACCATTACTGATAATTTTGTAAGTGAATATGCCATAAAACACTCCTATATTATAGCAGGAAATAAAAGAGACACTCAGTAGTTACACTTGCCTACTTCCTATTTAAAACTCTTGAAACATCACAAGTAAAAAAGACACCCAGAAAGGATTTATGGTCTTCTTGCCTTCCACCATAGATTTGTCACTGACGTCCTGAAAACTGAAAATAAAACCATTAAAACTCATTTATGCCTAGTGTTCCATTATTGGAACGCTAACCTTGTGGGAGTCATGTATATCCTACCACTCAAGATCATCGCCAAGGTCTGATTTTTCACACACAAAAAACATGCAGCCTCTGGCATAAATGGGTCAATGTGTTAATAAAATGTCAATTTTATACACAAGATGTATATTTCCAGGTAAAATTTCCAATTTACCTTTTCCTGTTCTAAGTAACTCCCACAAAACTATTCATGAATCCTAAAAATACATTTACCAATTATGTTAAATTTGGAACAATACATTCAAAGTGAAAATGGTAAGTAATTTAAAATGTATAACCAAAATGTCTTTCCATACATTCAGAAACAAGAAGACTTTCTTCTATTATGCACGTGGTGTATTTTATAATGTATTATGTTACCAAATAGAACAGACCTTTATGAATTGCTCACGTAGCGGCTTCACCTCTTTCAGCCCCCCTCTCCTAACACTTGTATGTTGTTGACACCTCTTCTGTTTTTCTTGAAATGCTTTCTAGAAGTACAAAAAAGTAGTGATGAAAATTGGGTAACTTTTAATACTTACAAAACATAATTCTGCATTAGCTTTGTAGGAATACTCTTTAAATCTATACTTCTTAACGCTTTCTTTTAAACAACGTTTATGACCAATTTTAAAGAACTGTGTTCACCACTCATATGCTAAAATGATATAATGACCTTTTTCATCAGTCATTGAGTAAGGAATTTTCTTTCTTCTACATACATATTCAACACATATGTCTTAATTCTTGATTTCAAATGTAGAGTATATGATGACCCTTCCTATAATTTGTTGACTACAGATGGGTAAGATTTATACAGAAATTAACTAAGAAACATTATCTCTTACTAAGATTTTAAACTGGTATTAAATCTTGGTCATTTCAGTATGCACATAGATGAGCCTTACAAAAATGATGGCCTTTCTGCACCTTGACCTAATCTCCAACAACAGTGTTCTCCTCTCCTCTACATGGCACTCACTTATACAGTCATCCCCTAGATTTTGTCATTCCCAATGACTGCAACACCTACGTTATATTAATAATAGCAATGATAAAGAGCAATCATGGGTCAGATCACATCCTGAAAAACTTAAATAAACCCGTTACACAGGAACCCTTCAATCCTCCAAATAACTCTGACATAGGTACTCTTACCACGTCTCCTTTTGTAGACAAGGAAATTTCGGCACAGAGATAAATAGTTTGCCCGTGGTTCCTGAGCTAGCAATGGTCAAGCTGGAGTTGAATCACAAGCAGTGGGGCTGCAGTGCCCCAGCCCTTGACCACTGCACTCAGCTGTTTCTCCATCTTCCCAACATACAGCCACTACCTTCCTGCCACTGTAGGTCACTCACTTCAGTACTACAGCTCAGGAGTCTATTGGGATATGACACCCACCGAATGGAACACTTTTCACTGCCCATTGCCCACCCCCATGTGCTCAGGTAACTCAGTTCCAGCTGAAATTCCACAGCCAGTCATCATATCCCCATCCCTGCGTCTATTCCCTGCCCAACTCTTCCTCTATCAACGTGCTTGGCTACACCCCAACCCAGGAAATTCCAACCCTACAGCTGCTTTTGCACAAATATGCCAACTGGGCTCACTCTGACTTCTTAATCGCTATGATGCTGACCTCAGTTGGACCACAAATGCTTCATGGCAATTATATTCCCCTGGTACATGAGTCCACTAACGGGCCCCCTCTCTGGGCTCATGCTCTCTTCCTTCTTTGCTGGATTTCTGCATGAACAATTACTCCCTGAGACACTGATACAATAGGTTAATCATAAAGCTAAGCCTGATACCAACAATTACTTCTTCTTCTGTTTCTTCTCCTTCTCCTCCTTCTTTCTCCTCTTCCTCCTCCTTCTCCTCCTCCTCTTGTTCTTCTACTACTATTACTTCTGCTGCTGCTGCTGCTGCTGCTGCTGCTGCTGCTTCTACTTCCTCATCATCTTTCTGCTTGTCTGCGATGTATTCTTTAAGGACATTCAGCAACTTCCGAGTATGTCTATAATCACGTTTCTGCCTGTAACACATAATATGTAACACTGTCATATGTCATAGAGAGATGAAAAATTAATCCTATTCAAACTAAAACAGACTTGACATAATTTATACTATAAAGTAGCAAGGGAGTAATAGCAGCTGAAATCTTTTTGGGAAAAGGTGAAATGAGTTACTCTCATTCTGAAAGGATCCCTTCCTAACTGACTACTAGAGCAGCTATCTCACATTATTTACATGCTGAAGACAAAGGAGGGTTTACAGCACTATAAATTTCCCAGAAACAATCATTTTCTCTAACAGCAGTTTACTTTTCATTTTCTCAAACTAAACAACATATGGGTTCTCATAAGTAAGTTCAAGAATATAACAGCCATTCATCCCGTAAGATTTCCCAAAAGAAATGCTTCACTTAACTATTTCTCCACATTGGCACAACGGTGATTTTCTAAAGGGAATAGTGAAAACAATTTAACTAAAATAGATAACTTATTTACAACATAAGGTTGTCCCTTTCCACATAACTTAATATTGTTAAGGATCTACAGACTAAACGTTGAAGACATTTATCTTACATGCAGCTGCCGTATTTCTAGAAACGGATAAAAATTAATTTTACAGGAAGACTATTTTTATCTGGAAAGCAAAAAGAGGTCATCTTCATTGGCTTCTAGGTAATATCTCTCAATTCTGTTAAACTGAGGTTATAAAACTAAAGAAACTTACCTGCTTAGGGAACAATCAAGTAAAATATGTTGTTCCCTAGAGACACCAATATGTACAGGATAGTTTTTGAAATTATTTGCACCAACAAATACAAAGAAATGATATAAATATCATTATGCAAAAAAGCCAACAATCATACCTTTTTAGTTGTTTTTTTCTCAAAGCACGTTCAATTGTGTTCTTGGTTTTCCTATAAGCGGCTTTATCTATTTTTATCATTTTTCTTTTTGCAGCAAGGTCCTCTTTAATGTCAGCTAGGTAGTAAATGAAAATGCATTAAAAGTTAATGCTGAAAAGTAGTTTCTTCGCATACATTGAAATCAATGTGAGACATGATGGTTCAGCAATATTGGAAGGACATTTACATTGTAAAATGCAAAGATCACTTCAAAAAGCAAGATTTACTCATTTGTTTTCTGTAAAACCTTTTAGATATTAGTATTAGCACTCTAATTCCAATTGGTATAACTGCAAATCACTTAATTGATGGATGATGAAAAAAAGCAAATAATTAAAAGTTTCTATTTTTTAAATGTGCAGAAAGGGTTACAAACACAGACTCTAATTTCTACATTTATAAAATGTCTTGTAATTTAAAGGACATGTTTCCATGAAATACTGTCACAATTCGTTATGCAAAACATACAAAAAAGTATCTTATTTAATAAGACCATCAAAAGGGTAGAAATAATACACAATAAGAAAAGCATTTTTTAAACAATCTAGTGATTGATGCTATTAACTGTATTTTAATAAAAGAAGCATCGTCCATGGGTGTAAAAATTTAGGCTTAAGTAAAGAAATACATTCAAAAACACTTTTGAAATATTTTCTTGGAGCTTTTTAGATGATATTTTTATCCATAGTGTTGTGTTTCAGAAAACTGTAATACTACAAGGAATGCTTTCCTAAACATGGTTTCACATTAGAGATCTACCATCAATTGCTAAAGATAGTTTTCAGCAATCATAAAAGATCTGCACCATAATACAAGTCTCCATCTATAAGGAGTCTCCATTATATAATGGAGACTTTTTACAGTCTCCATCTATAATGCTCAGTTAGGCAGCTCACAAAACCAGCACTTAGTCACTAAGCAGAGCAAAGCTTTCCAAATATACTGCTTGTATGAATTATCGCTATAGAAGAGCTGAAAACTGAATTGAGCTTTTTAAAAATATGAGTATTGTCTCTGTCGTCTTTACAGAAATTTTCTCAATTTTTTTTGAAAATATGGTCCTATAACAGTCAGTGCAACTAACAGTTCACATGGCAATACAAAATGTATGAGCTTTTGGATCCAGTTACATGTTTCTCACTGGGTAGAAAACTTGTCTTTCTTTTTCTAGTACACAGTTTATTACTGAAATAATAATAGAATATCATCATTTTAGATAATTCGATTTTCTCTTGTACTTTAAAGAAAACAAAATCAGAATGCTGTGACAATAGAATAGCTAAATTAGGAACATAAAAACTCATATTAAAAACTCTGAGTACATACGGACAGGAAGAGGGGAACAACAGATACCTGGGCCTACTTGAGGGCAGAGGGTAGGAGGGTGATGATGGAAACCACCCAGCAGGTGCCACGCTTACAACCTGGGTGACAAAATAATCTGTATACCAAACCCCTGTGACATGCAATTATCTATATAACAAACCTGCACATGTACCCTCAAACCTAAAATAAAAGATAAAAAAACTTATATACTTAATCTGTGTACACTAAAAGAAACGAATACAGCTGTTTCTCCTCCAGTGTCCTCTAATATTCCCCAAATAATTAAATTTCCACGTGTATAAAAGAAAAGCCATCCCTCTCATTTCACCATTGTTAGAAGCATTCTCACATTCCACATCAACAATCAAAAAGGTAAGTATGAAAATTTATTAAACACATTACATTAAATACGTATGTTAAACGCTATATATGAGAAGAAGGCGTGTAAGACAGTCTTGTCATCCACTAATTCATATAACCTACTGTAACATTTGTATGGTTGAAAATAATTTTCAAAAACTACAAATAGCTCCTAAAACATACCTGCAATATATTCTAGCTTCATGGTATGAATCCTGTAAAAAAAAAAAAGTTACATCAAAATTTTAACATAATGCTACACAAAATGCCATGTTTGTTGGGAAGAAATGTCTTATGTGAAATGTTCTGCATAGAATAGAACAGTGATGACATGATTCGAAGCTGACTTTTCCCAAAATACTTTATCCGACAGGCAAAAGTGACTTAAACACTTTACCCCATGTGCTCATCTTTTTCAGCAAAAGGTTCTCTTTCCCCATGCTCATCAGTTACATCTTTCTCCCTTGTTTCTGTAAAAGGGTTTCTTTCCTCATGTTCATCATTGACTGGATCCTTTCCTGCATTAAAATTTAAAAGACAAATCTTTTTTAGAGGAAAACGCTGTTGTAGACATTTTTCGTGGAGAAAGGTACCATTTGTGGACTTTTTTGGTTCCCTACCAATTAAAGCTTTAAAGCAGAGCTATGCATGGAATCACTGGGCCCCTGGCCATTTTACGGAGGCATTTTTGGAAGCCCTTCGGGTTCAAGTCCCAGTAAACAACGCTCACAGGTCAGACCCCTTGGATGTTAGGACCACACTCATGGAGAAGAGCTGCTCTGAGAGCATCTGTAACCCTGCTATGAGGGGGAGCCTCCCACGGGAAGCCTTAGGCCCTCGATCCTGCTTTGAAAACCTGGGGCCTCTTAGCACATGCATGGTGGACTCCAAAGCCACGAAGGGGCCAGGGGTCTCGGGCTGCCCGTGTGCCCCCCGCACAGAGAGCAGACAGATCGTCTCCTTGGGCGTGCACCTTCTTTCGTGGCCCCTTGGGCTGTGTTTACCTGCATGCTCCTTCACGGGGGCGGCCATAACTTGAGCCTCCAACTGAACCTTGGCAGCCCTCTTGCTGCGCTTCCTGCCCACGGGCTCCATGGTTGGCTGTCCTGGGAAGTTAGAGGCGACCCCTGAACCTGGTTGAGTGCAAAGTCAAACTCAGTAGGCTAAGGAAACAGGACATGTGAAAGGAGAGCCATCGGGATTGCGAGTTCAAGAAAGGGTGGGGCTGGCCCACCCCGTGTGTCCTGTGGGAGCAGGAGGGGACGGAGAAGATGTCAGTGTCCCCTTCTATCCTTCCCGGCCCGTCCAGCCCGTCCCTGGCACTGGCTGCAGAACTCACAGCTGCCTCGCACACCTGAATGGCCCCTGCAGGACCCTTGCAGTGCCCTTGGGACACAGCTCGGCCCTGCCCCTGTGTTCCCCAGAGACCTGTGTGGCCCCAAGGACCATGGGTGACACAGGACCTGCCCAGCCATCTCTGGGGGAATGTCAGGGGCTGCACTCCCACTCGCCCGCCTGGATGCCCAGGTGACCCCTGGCAACTCCAAGTGTCCTGTCCTGATGGGCAGCCGGGCTGGAGGGACCCACTCGGACTGTCCCCCACAACACCCCCGCCCATCCCCTCCACACACACTCCGCCCCTCCTCCTCCCCTCCCCACAGTCCCTGCCCATTCCCTCACCCCACGCACCCCACACCCCTCCCCTCCCCTGCCCCCATCCCTGGCCCCACACCCAGCCCCCGCCTGTCTGCCACTCCCCGGACCCTCCCCCCTCCACCACCTCCCCTCCCTTGCTCCCCTCTCCACCCCCTCCATTCCTCCACTCTCCCCTCCCCTGCCCCACCCCTCCCCCCGCACACATGCACAAGCCCCCGGGACACTCCCGGGCCCTGGGGATCACTCAGGTGTCTCCAGCTCCCTCCCTGCCCTCATCCATCCCATCCCACCCTCAGGGCCTCGCCCTGACCCAGGCCCCAGGTGACGATGCCAGGGCCATTTCTTCACAGGTCAGCCGGCCGCTCAGCGCTTCACACCCTGGTTCCCAGAGGGCCTCGTGCTCACCTTCCCGCCTCCCCACCGCGAACGCTTCACCTGAGAGATCCCTGATGCTGCTTCCTCACAGAATCTACAGACACTGGCACCACGAGGCTTTCTTACAAAAATGGGTCCTCAGTTCTCGTGAGAGCAGCTGGCCTGGCTACCCACGATCCTTGCTGATTGGTCAGCTCAGCGCGCATGCGGGTGAAGGATCGTGTGGGGCCACGCCACCTGCTGGCACGCTCTCCCCACTGCCTAAGGGGCCGCGCATGGTTGCTGTGGACTGGGGTAGGGGTGGCTCTTTGGGGCCTCTGTTGCCAGAACCTTTCAGCTCCTCCTCCTGCAGAGGCACGCAGGGACTCGGGATGGAGGCCAAGTGGATGGGGCCTAGGACCTCGCCCCTGAGCTCTTTCCAGCCACCCCTGCCCCTTTGCCTGGAATGGCCTTCGCTTTGCAGGTGGAGCCCAGGCTCCCTCCCATGCCCTGTGTGTTTCCAACATGCCCAGCTGTACCCTTTTTATCAATGGATTGTGCTTTTATGTTTTTTTGCTTGCTTGTTTGTTTTTTGAGACGGAGTCTCTCTCTGTCGCCTAGGCTGGAGTGCAGTGGCACGATCTTGGCTCACTGCAACCTCCATCTCCCGGATTCAAGCGATTCTCCCACCTTAGCCTCCCAAGGAGCTGGGATTACAGGTGCGTGCCACCATTCCCGGCTAATTTTTGTATTTTTAGTAGAGACGGGGTTTCGTCATGTTGGCCAAGCTGGTGTTGAACTCCTGACATCGAAGTGATCCACCTGCCTCAGCCTCCCAAAGTGCTGGGATTACAGGTGTGAGCCACTAAGCCCAGACCCAAAGTCGTGTTTTTAAAGGCATCAACTGTATGATGTATAGTTGTTTCCAAGAAATGACGACTAAAAGGTACTGATTGAGAAACTCTTGTCATTTCTTTCTTCAAAAAAAGTCAACTAGTCTCCTGCTAGTTCTTTCCACTTAAGCTGGCCATAGAAATCCCAGGGGTGACCCTCAGGTTGTCACCTTTCTTCTTGTTGCTGTAAGGTTGGCCTGCTGACAGTAACAGATACACCCCACTCTCGGTTATTTCAGGATCAAGTAGATCCATTGGCCATGGAGTGATGGTCTTTTCAAGTCAGGCTATTTTGAGAGGTAATAAAATATTCGCGTACTTTAATTTATTTCTCTTTTGTACTTGCTTGTTTTAAAATACAGTTCTGCACATAAATATTTTTGACAAGATGAACAATATAGATCTATTTTGTCACATTGCAAAACAAATTAATAAGTCAACAATGACTGTAAGTAGAACATTCTATTTCGTTATTAATTTTCATTAGGCTTTCAAAACATTTTTCTGTATAACATATTCAGATATTTTGAATTCAGCAATGCAGTCAGATGCTGGGTGCAGTGGCTCATGCCTGTAATCTCAGCACCTTGGGAGGCTGAGACGGGCAGATCATTGGAGGCCAGGAGTTCGAGACCACCCTGGCCAACATGGTGAAACTCCGTCTCTACCAAAATTGCCAAAAAAATTAGGTGGGACCATGCCTGTAATCTCAGATACTTGGGTGGCTGAGGCGCGAGAATCGTTTGAACCCAGGAGGCGAGGTTGCAGTGAGCCGAGATCGCATCACGGCCCTCCAGCCTGGGCGACACAGCGAGACTCTGTCAAATAAAATAAAATAAAATAAATAAAATAAAATTCTTATGTGATGATTATCTGAATTGTTTCTTTTTTCTTTACTTTTATTCTACATGGGTATTACTTCACTTGTTTTAAATAGTTGTGTGTTCATAATAAAGGCTCCCTTTTCTACGTAGTTGGTTTTCCCTTCTTCCCTCAACATTTAAAAAAAAATTCTACAAAATCTAGACAATCAAGGTTCTTCCTTTTGATTTAAGCTCAATTATTAATTTCTCCCCAACATTATAGTTTTTCTGCAGCTGGAAAATGGAACCAAATGATGTCTAATTCTTCCAGCAGTGATGTGAGGAAACCTGCACAGACTATTGCTGCCCAGGGAGCTCCCCCAAGCCTGACATCCGGTGTGGTTTTGGGAGCATGAAGGCATGGCAGACTGTCTGCATGACCGAACTTAGTCGCCAGCCCCTCCAGAGGTCAAGACTGATACCAGGTGGCCCAAAGCCCCCACTATAAATCATCAGCATTAACTATCTAGAATGACTCAAAGCTCCAGGTAAACAAACACATTATGATCAGGCAGGATATTCCAAGGGCTTAGAGGTTATCTCCTGGAAGGCTGTCAAAGAACAGACCTTTCTTTGGAAAGTGCAGGATTTGGACAACACAGACCTGCTGAGCTACTACTGCACTCTCAGTGAGTGGCTCATTCAGTTCTTAGAGTTCTGTCTCTCTCTTCCTAAAATGTTCAGATCCTTATGGATGGAAAATCTGGGAAACACAGCACTCATTGTAAACACACCATTCCTAAAATTCAGCTCCTCTTCAACAACCCGGGCTTTTGAACTGGGGCAAAGTCACTATGCCAGGATGACATTTTTTTTTTAACCTTAGAATGAATTCCTCCCAGGTGGCTCCTCATCATTCAGGTAACAAGGCTCCTGGATGACCCATGGCATCTACAGGGCACACCAGAGTCTGAATCACAGCTTATTTTCTGGATTGCCCTTGGACTCAGCAGGATGATTCCACATCTTCCAAATTCTAGATATCCTGATATCACAATATTTTTTATCCCTGTTTCTTAATAAAAGGGTAAATGGAGGTAGAGGTGTTTCTCAACAACCTGCAACAACACATTTTTCTTTCAATTATTCAGTACTTAATTGGAAATCAAAGCCCTTTTCTAATGTATTGATAACATTGGGAATTGATGACTATTGTGTAGTTGTACTTAATCTACACCATGCTCATTCCTAACATGGGCTATGGAAGCAGCAGAGTGGCAGGTGACAACATATGCACTTCTCTCCCCCTCTGCCCAAAGCTGCTCGTAGTAACTGTCAAATGAGCAGAGGACAGGGGAAACAATAGGAATATTTTAAAACTGTGCTTTTCAGGATGGGAATGTATTAATATCATACAACCTAATTGTTTCCTTACTTTGCCTATATTGTTGTATATTGCCCAAGCTTCAGAGCTGTCAGAGCAAACCTCAAAGATGAGGAGCCAGCTGACAGGTAAAAAGCCAAGCAAAACAAAAACAGCCTGTTTCTCATTGACTAAGATTTTTAGTTCAATTACATTTCCTTGTGATCTAAATAGCCAGATGCAATGACCCATAGATAGAGCCAGTGTAGAAAATATTTCAACCTAACATAATAATGTCTAAAGGGGTTAGTAATTGTTCTACTCAATTTGTTTCAGCCATTCTATTGGAATTCCTATTAATTGGAATTGATTATAAATATATGGAACGTCATGTAGTGAAACAAACAACCTATTTAGAACACACCAAGTTTCATGGACAACAAGTAACAAATTACTTTTTAAAAATCAATACCAACCAGGCCAGGTGTGGTGACTCACACCTGTAATCCTAAAACTTTGGAGGCTGAGGTGGGAGGATTGCTTGAGGCCAGGAGTTCAAGACCAACCTGGCCAACATAGTGAGACCCCCATATATAAAAAAAAAAGAAAGAAAAGAAAAGAAGAAGAAAAAAATGAATAACGACATATACAGTGAGATCAAAGAACACTAGCTACCATCTACCCTTGGTTTAATACTCTTAAATCCTTGAGAAGGCTGGCATACATGGAGTCTCTCCAGGAAGACATTTGAGGCAGAAAACTGGAATAGGAGCAGGCAGTGTGTCATTTCATCATCTGAAATGGGGACTTTATTAACTTGCCTGAGTATAAAGTCAAGAAAGAAGGTATTTTTCAGGACTGTTTGATTAAATGTCATTCTGTTTATCAAAACAGGGAAATCTGGCAGCAATTTCTAACCATATGGGATTTTTGAAAATATATGAGAAACATGTGATTATGTGTTTAGCTGAGTATTATTTAAAATGTATGCAAAATCCTGAGAGGGCTTTTGAACTAAGTTCCTAAAATCATCCTCTGGTGCATTCTATTTGATATGCTGTTGTGTGCATTAAATTGTTCCAATAGAAATAAAGCAGATCCTTAATAAAACCAACCCGGCCCCCTTTAATGACCTGCTTCCTATAATTGTAAATTCTATAATCGTTTCTTTTGACTATAGGCAACATAACAAGACAAAACCTATAATGTTCCAAAGGAATAGAATCAATACAAAAACAAAGGTGTTTCATACTACTTACAGAAGATAAAGGTATCCTGCAAGCTGAATGATGGTAGATCAGCTTGTGCTTTTCTAAATCATCTAAATATCTTCAGTGCCTTTGATTACAGCCTCATGCCCAGTTCTTAAAAAATCAAAGTCCACTTTCAAGGAATGTCATTTAAAAACTGCTGATCATCTAAGCCTTGGGAGGTCAAGGACACTCTTATTTCCTTTATACTTACAAGTTTAATTTGATGTTTGCCAAAATAGACTTAGGTATAAATTTTATATCAAGATGCTAAGCAGAGCCCCATGCAAAATGTTTCTAAGTGAGATTGTTAAATATAAGATTACTTTTATGACTGGGACATTAGAGATGCAACCATCAATGAATAAAAAAATAAAATAAATTTTAACAACTTTCTCTAGCATCAAGTTGAAACTCAAGTCTCAATAGAACAAGTTTCAGGAACAGATGAGATTTCAGGAAGTTTCAGGAACAGCAGCTCAGATCCTCTTCTTAAAGGGGGATTCCCTCTTGACACGAGGCCAGCAACTCACTCTGCATGCAGAACATGCAACATATTTCCATGCCGGGGAGAGAAGGATGTGACCTCATTCATTCACTCATTCAGTCATTCCCTTATTCATCTATCTAATAGCTGTCAAGACTCTTAGTATGTGTTGGGCATTGTACTACATACTAAGTATATAGAATCTCTTTTCTAAACTCAAAAAGTTGTAAGTAGGTGGTAGTAGTGGTCAGGTTAAAACATTTGTGAAAAGAGGAAATTACAGTGACAAGTGCTACAATAGATAGTAAGTGATGTAGGATCCATAAGGAAGAAGGACAAATTATTTATAATGTCGATAGGGAAGACTTTACAACAGGAGAAATCATCTGAGATTAGTTTGGAAGGATAAGGACAAAAAGGTATTCCAGTAGAAAATGGGGACAAAAAGTAGAAAAACAGGGCACTTTATTCTGGGAGTCATAAAAGGTGGGGTATACTTGGAAAGAGTAAATTTTTTGTAGAACTATAAGAGATTTCAGGGTGTGTGTGAGTTATAGTTTTAGGAGCTAAAGTTGAAGATATTTGGGTACAATATCTTGAAGTATATTATAAGCCAAGAGGTAATATAGATTTTATTTTTGCAGATCAGCGGTTCTCAATCAGGGGCAACTCTGTGCCCCCTCCCTGGGATATTTGGTAAGGTCTATATTTTTCTGTTACAACTGGGGAGGCGGCAGGCTACTGGCATCTGGCAGGTGGAGACCAGGGATCCACTAAGCATCCTACACTGTACAAAGTCCCTACAGCAAAGACTCTGTCCCAAATGTCGACAGTGCTAGGGTGAGCAACCTTGCTCTCGATAATGGAGAGTAACTGAAAGATTTTACACGTGGGAGAGAAGTAAAGAGGCGCTGTCTAGGAAAGTGATGTGACATCTTCTAGGAGGTTTGCCACATCACGATGGTCATCAAAACACTGGGTGTCAATAAGGGAAACAATATTCATCTACAGGGAGAAAGATGAATTAACTTCTTAAGCATCTATTCTGTGCTGGATATTCAATGTGTTATATCAATTCCCCCCATGATATTGGCAACTGCTACTTTCTGCAGCAGTGGGAACTGTCAGATGAAGCAGGATGAGACTAGAGGCTGGGAGACTAGAGGCTGGGAGACCATATAGATCAATGTTCACTCTCACATGGAAACAGTGGAGGTCTGGACTGTAGTAGTGTCTGTGGGTGGAGATCTGAAAGCAAAGAGGAAGGTCAAATCAAAAGGAGTTCTTTACCAATTACATGTGAGAAGGGTTTAGCCACCAAATGGAAGGTTTACAGAATGACTTCGAGGTGGCTGGTTCAGAAGAGTGGGTAGCTGGAGAGACTATAAAAGGAAGTCTCAGAGGGCAGGTATAGGGCTACCCACAGTTGTGACCTTTGAGGTGCCCATGGGAGGTTCAGATGTAGATGCCTGGTAAGCAAAGGGAAAAATAAGTCTCCAGTTGTAAAGAGACCTCAAACAGAGATGTGTTTAAGAGTTTGCAACGTCACGATGGTCATCAAAACACTGGGTGTCATTAAGAGAAACAATATTTGCCTGCAGGGAGAAAGATCAGCTAATTTATTGAGCATCTATTCTGTGCTGGACAGTCAATATGTTATCATCTCAGTCTCCCCATGATATTGCAAGTAGACTGAATGCAGACAGGCCCAGGAAGGCGCTCAAAGTCAGGCAGCCAGTCAGACGCAGAGCCAAGCTTGGAGCAGTGTCTCATCAAAACCGATCCCCATCCATTCATTCTTTCAATATTATTTATAAAGTGAATTGCTGCATGGAGAGAAGAAGCCACAGAACAGGTTGAGAAAGAAGACCCTGAGACAGGAAAAGAAAAAGTGAAGAATGATGTCATCAAGTCCAAAGGAAGGGAGAACTTCAAGTAATAGTTTCAGTTATCAGTTGTAAAAAGACTCAGAGTCAGACCAGAGGATGTTTCTGCCATAAATTGCTATCCAAATGATATCAAGTCATGTACACACACACAGAGTTTATATCAGAGTTAGAATGTGTACACTGCATTAGACATCATCAGGGTCTTGCTGTAGTGCAAGGAACAAAAGACAGATGGTAATTTGTAGAAAAGTAATTAGAGTCTGAGAAAGTAGAGCCAGGAAGAACAGAAGGAAGGTAGCGTGGTTGCTAAAGGGAAAATATTTTACAGATGAAGATTTGGACTTGAACATAGATGTAGGCTGAAGGACTTGAGTGGAAACACCAAAGTTTGAGTATGTAGGAGTGAGAGTCTAAATGAGAGAATGAAGGAGTTGGCCTTGGAGTGGAGAAGGGTCCACTGTTCCTCTAAAATAGTGGTCTTCAATCTTGTTGGGCCCGTAGACTCTCTTGAGAACCTCATGAACGTTTTAGATGTCTCTCCAGAAAAACAACGTAACCATTCTGAAAACTGGGTATGATCTTAGGGAGTTCTTGCTAAAATCTCCTAAGCTTAAAATTTAACAGGCTCTCCTTGAGAGTGAAGAGGTGCTGTTAACGTCATTATAGAGGACAACAGGCTCCATCTAAGCTTCAAGCAATCCCAGACTGGTGAATTGGAAGTGGTTGGAAAATATGATGAGCTGTATTTCCTCTGTGCTGGCATTGATTATCAAGTTATTTTTATTGATTATTATTATTAATATATTTTATTAGTAGTATCACTACCAATAATTATTAATAATAATTTATAATTGATTTGCTATTTGGTATTAATAACTATCAATAATAAATAGTATTATTAATCAAGAATCTATAATTATTGATTGTGATTAATAATGATCAATACTTAATAATAATTATTATTAGTTATTGATTATTATTAACTGAATCACTGTAAGAGTTCCCCTGAAGTTCCCCTGAAAAGAGTAGTTTGCATTTGTTAGGAAAGTGGTGCCCTGGAAATTGATTTATTTCAAACAATTGACCCCTGTGAAATCCTTGCAATATCCTTGTGTAAACCCAGGGTTATGTGGATGAGCTCTGAAAGTCATTGATGTGGAAATTCCTAATGTAGAAAAGGTATCAGAAATGTTTCTGGAAATGTTTACACCTGGAATAGCAATTTGGTATATCCCGGGGGAAGTATCCAGAGTGAGGAAATCAACAGGAGCCCAAAGTTTTGCATTCTATTTATTGAGTAAAAATGTATAGATTGCTAGCCACATGACAAGACCTGTTCCAAGTGCCTTATGAACGAATTCATTAAATCCTCATCATAAGTCTACTAGGTAGGTACTGCTATTATCCCCATTTTACAGAGAGGGCTATACAGGTGCAGTGAGATAGCAGGGTTGATCTTGGTTTGAGTCAGAGAGTAGATTTGGAACAAGGCTCTCTGTTGCCAGAGTCTGGCCTCCCACTTCTACTCTATATTGAGAAAGTTTACATATTATAATATGTTCACATATTCACTCAGTCAACTCTTCTTATAAGCTTTTAAATATCATACTTGTTTAATCACCTGTATTCTTTAGTATTGTAAAGGTAACTATCCATCCTCTGACAGGGACTGTAGATGGGAAGAAATGCATCCAGGAATCTAATTTATCACACCAGGGTCCTATAGATAGATTTAGGGTTATGGGAACAGTACCTCATCACTGCTTATAGGTTTTGAGAGCCTTCAATGAGCCACCTCTGAAAGCTTTTTAAAGATGGCTGGACACGCTTAGGCAGAGGGTTCCTGATTTGTGTGCTAAAGCTCCTTCAAATGAAGGAGTTTGACGTGAACTGAAATTCTCCGATGTTAAATGCTGCTACCACTCCTGAAACACCACCTACTCCTGCCAGGTGACCAGAAACTCAATCACCTTCTCCGCTAACTGACCTCAAAGCCACTTTACCCATAATACCTAAGAATACCATCGAGTACTTGCTGCTGAGTATTTCCTGTGGGCCAGGCTACACACACACACACACACACACACACACACACGCAGATGCAGATGCAGGTACTCAGTTTGCACAGTGGTACAGTAGTGCAGGGTCATAAAAATAAGCATGCAAGTTGAAACCATCTGAAGCAAGCTTTATAATCAATGGGAAAATTATAATTTATCTGTGGCCTTTAAAATTTTTGCCAAAATATTGTAAATTCTCATATGGTAAGTTATAAATACGTAAGAACATAAATGCGTAAGTATGATCAAGTATTTTGATGGGTGCAAAGTTTCCTTGGGGAGTGATGAAAATGTTCGGCTTGGCGTCTTTTTATTGTATAACTTTTGCTGCAGACAGCATCTTTTCTATGCCTTAGCAGATAGTCATATTCTTTTCTGTTTGGTTCGCCTTCAAAATTTTATCCTTTGCGCTGAAAATATCAGGATATATTTGACAGTTTCTTTAGTGTGAGAGTTTTTGCCAACATTGCTTCCTCTGGGACATCTTGATCCTTTTCCCCACAGTCACCTCATTTCTATTAACAGGTTTGGCCTCACCACTTTTCTGTGGCTGCATACCTAGAGTCTCTCAAATGATGGCAATACTCCCACAGTCAGCTATTTCTTCAGCGACTCCTTTATGTTTGATTCTAGCTTTACCACTCTTCATTTCTTTGCTTTGTTAGCCAAATTCCTCTGTTGAAAGCCTGCTTTGTTAAATGTTGTGGGTGTGTTTTTCATGGGAGATAAGGAGACATGCTTTGTTGTCTTTGCACGAACGGATATGTGATCATGATGCATATCGTTTTTAATGCAGTGATGTGTGGATTGAAGAGCTAGCAGCAAAGTTTGTGCTGTATGCAATTCCTCACAGTTAACATAACATGGTGACTGAAACTTGAACTGTGCTGTAAGGAGACTGATGTTATTTGACTAAACTGGGGTAACTGAAATTCAGGAGTATTAGAATCTTACTAATTAAGGACTGCTTCTGTGTGTTTGTGTGTGTATGCAAAATCATTGATTTATCTTACACATTGCAAGCTCTATTATTAAAACTAATTTACATAAGGGAAACGGAGGCACAAGATGATAAAGGACCCGCAACTAACAAGGAATGGGGCTGGGATTTGTGTCCAGGTGGTCAGCTCTGGAATCCAAGTACTGAACCTCTCCAACACGCTGCATTTTTTTTTTTTTTTTTTTTTTTTTTGAGACAGATTCTCCCTTTGTCACCCAGGCTGGAATGCAGTGGTGCAGTCTCAGCTCACTGCAACTTCCGCCTCCCGGTTTCAAGAGATTCTCGTGCCTCAGCCTCCGGAGTAGCTGGGATTACAGGCCCCCACCACCACGCCTGGCTAATTTTTGTATTTTTAATAGAGACAAGAGTTCAGTATGTTGTTCAGGATGGTCTCGAACTCCTGACCTCAAGTGATCCACCTGCCTTGGCCTCCCAAAGTGCTGGGATTACAGGCGTGAACCACCACGCTTGGCCCATACTGCATTCCTCAGTTGGCCCAGTATAATTTACATTTTTTTAATGTAAAAAAATCTATTTTCTTAAATACTTGGATGGTAAAATCTGGGTTTTTTTCCCCCTTAATATTTCTTGGAGAATGGCCTGGTAAGAAACTGTGTTAGACACTCAGGGTTAGGAACACTAAAGATTAGAAAGGGGAGAACAAAAACTAGAAGAGGCTAGTTGTACAGCAAAAGTGTGCATGATCTAGTGTAGCTGCAACATAGCTCTTTGTTTTACTTTGTGGCAATTTCAGCATACGCCTACATCTATTGTTTTTCCTTCCATGGGTATCTGCTGTTCAGACACCTTCAACAAATATTTATTCAACTCTTACTCTATGCCAGGTTCTATGTTAATCTCCTGCCTTCAGAGCATGGGTCCTTTCCCTGTTTTGCCTCAGTGTGTGTAATAGTTAATCAATCTAGGTTACAGCATAATTCTTTTCCAATAAGGAGCCAACTACTTTAAATAAAGAGGAAAGAAACACAAAATGTGACTTAATAATCAAGGACAGGTTTATTTTAGAGAAATAAACCTGAGAGGGTCTTCTGGCCAATTTTGGTCAGGAGCCTTCTCTCTTACAGACTAAGGATATTTAAGGGTTTTGGAAAGAGGGGCTTATTGTAGGTCTGGAATGTTTTTTTTTTTTTTTTTTTTTTTTTTTTTGAGACGGAGTCTCGCTCTGTCACCCAGGCTGGAGTGCAGTGGCCGGATCTCAGCTCACTGCAAGCTCCGCCTCCCGGGTTCACGCCATTCTCCTGCCTCAGCCTCCCGAGTAGCTGGGACTACAGGCGCCCGCCACCTCGCCCGGCTAGTTTTTTTTGTATTTTTTAGTAGAGACGGGGTTTCACCGTGTTAGCCAGGATGGTCTCGATCTCCTGACCTCCTGATCCGCCCGTCTCGGCCTCCCAAAGTGCTGGGATTACAGGCTTGAGCCACCGCGCCCGGCCATAGGTCTGGAATGTTTCTATGTGAGGGAAACTTTATGGTGGAGTTGGAATGTTTCTGGTCTGAAGGGAGGCTATCAGGGTTGGCATGTTTCTGGTTGGAGAGGGGTTTATCTTAGGGTCGGAATGTTTCTGGTTATGTTGACATTAGCTATTAGGCTGATGTTTTAGGGCTGAACTTAGGCGGTTTTTTAATCAAGGGGAACTTAGAATGGTGGTGTTCTTTCAAGATGGAGATGCTCCCGCTCTGTCAACTACTGTCTGCACAAATCTGTTGCTTCGAAGGTTGGCATTAGGAAACACAATGGCATACATTTATAAAAGTGGGCTTTCAGTTCTTCATTTCAAGTTTCCCTGTGGTCTTTGGTGTATGTCCCTAGAGTTCTGCTACCCTAGAAAATATACACATTATAAATGTAAATCATAAATAGTTTTGGCAGGTGAAACACAAGACATCCCACCAAATTTGAATTTTTTTTCCATTAGACATACTTCTATTAAAAATTTATCTGTTGTTTATCTGAAATTCAGCTTTAACGATAGGCATCCTGTATTTTTATTTGCTAAAAGTTTGGCAATGCTAACCATATATGAACATTGTACATGTCCATAAAAGAGCAAGAGTTTGATGAGAATGCACTAATATTTGTTTACATTCGTGAATAATATAACAAAATACAAATAGGATACAAGTCAATAATGCAACTCGTTTTCACTCAAGGAACACAGGTGGAAAATTCCCTTAATCAAAGCAAACCTTTGATCAGCTGCAAAATAAGACTTACTCTCATATGTCAGACATATGTTAATGTGCATAGCTAAAATAAAGCATGGGAGGCATATTAGACTCAGAAACATCCTCTAAAACCATAACTGTAGCATCTGAAATCTCCCACAAATAATGAATCCAAGTTGGCACAGACTAACCCAACAGCAGCAAGCTGGGTAACATACACTGTGTGGAAATCTAAGGCACTGTTCAGCAAACGTTTTCTGTAAAGAGAAAGATAGCAAACATTTTCACCTGTGCAGCCATATAGCCTGTCACATCTACCCAACTCTGCCACTGAGCTCGTGAGCAGGCATAGACACAGACACCCATAGTGGAATGTGTGTGCCAGTGTGCCAGTAAAACTTTATTTACAGAAGCAGGAAGTGTGCCAGAATTGTCCCACAGGCTCTAGTTTGCAAGCCCTACCTCAAAGGATTTTGTTGGTACCTCCTTACTCTGTTGATAAGCTTTTTTTTTCCCCTCAAAGGAAGAAACAATTGTAAGAATTATTAAATGCTGTCAATCTCCTGTCATAGAATAACTAGGAAACTGAAAAGGCTTAGGTGGGTGAGTGAGATTATAAAAATTCAAAGTATTCTAAGAGCAGTTAAGGGCAGATAGTTATGAATGAAATCAACTAGATTTTTAAATAACATCTAAATTGTGAGGGTCAAAAAGATGAAGGGGTCTGCTTGTGTGGTGGACTAACCACATATATGATTTCCTCTCCTTTTCGAAGTTCACGATAATGATGTTACAGCAATGTATTAATGCATAGGAACAAACAAAATGGGAAAGACAGGAGTAGAGGAAATTTCAGCAAATTTTGAAAACTGGAAAATGTATATAAAAGTACTACCTGATTTGGAAACTAAGTATAATTAAAATCTGGGCTCTGTACGCAGGCTCTGTCCTGTTTTGGGGGAGGGGTATAGACAGAAATGAGGAATCTGGGCCCTGACTGAGAGTTTTTGAATTGACACACACTACAGAATATGAGCAGTGAGCCTGATGGTGAGTTTGCTCCACCAATCTCAACTCAGCTTTTCCGTCATCCTCAGTCATCTCACCAGAGTCCAGTAATAAAGCAAAAAGAGCTATATGAAGAAATGTTGAACTAGAAAAGTCAATTTCCTTATGGATTGCAATGTAAATAATTCTTTTCAGGTCTCATACAGTCCAATGGCGTCATTTATTGGGAAGAAGAATACCTTTAGCCATATAATAAAAAAAACGAAGCACCTTCAAGCCCTGAACTAGTATTGGTTAATAATCCTGATTTGATCAAATGCAACTGATGATGTATGGATCTACCAGATCTTCATGTTACATTGGATTAAAACATGCAGAATAAAAATATTCTACATGATTTCTTTTGAATTTCGTGTGTTGTTCAACACCAATGGAAACCTAATTTACCGAAACAAATAATACTATATATACTTAAATTATGGTCAATCCCATGTTATTTCATCTTATAAAATGTTTAATACTCTCCCATTAATAGCACATAAAATTATATGGGCTACTGGGCTGACTAACTTTTAGTTTTGTATTCTTTATTTTTTGTGTGTGCAACAAAGAGGAAAAGTAAGATCATGATGCCTAACAGAATTAGTGGAGTTAAGTCTGAATTATAGATGGTCCTTAACTAATTATTCCCAAAAGCCTAACACCAACACCCATATTTACCAAGAGAATATTATGCCATTTATCATATTCCTTGCTTAACAAGAACTTGCGATTTTATACATCACACTACAATACTGCAAATTTTAAAATGCGGAACAACGTATAGATTTATTCTTGTTTATATAGTCTATAATAAAAAGTGGATAGATTCATTTTATTAGCTCTTGACTGCTTTTGGTAATCAGTCTTATAAAAATGTTTATTGTAATCTATTTCTCAGTAGGTCTTATGATGTTTTATTAAAGGCATAATAGCTCATTCATTTGAATTGAACTATTTAGCCTGACTTTTTGGACAAAAAGGAAGTCTGATATGGTTAAGTACTTTGTTTTGTTTTTGTTTTTGTTTTTGTTTTTGTTTTGTCACTCTATCATCCAGGTTGGAGTGTAGTGGTGCTGTCATAGCTCACTGCAGCCTCGAGCTCACTGCAGCCTCGACCTCCCACGCTCAGCCAATTCTCCCACCTCAGTCTCCCGAGTAATGAGTAATGAATCCCTTTGAAATTCAGTGTTTCCAAATCTTTGTGTTCTCAAAATTGAAGGAATGGTCAATGGTGGTTCTCATGAGGAGGGGGATTGTTTCCCAGGGAATATTTGGCAAAGTGTAGAGGTACTTTTCGTCACCACAGCTAGGAATATACCACGGATATCTAGTGGTAGAAGCCAGGAATGGAGCAAAACATCCTACAATGAATAAACAGGACAGTCCTCCCTCCCCCCAGGTATTATCCAGCCCCCAATGTCAATAGTGCCAAAGTTGAGAAACCATTATATGTGAATACGTAAATAAATAAAAACAGAAAAATGGAGGAAACCTCCACTGATCCCATTAAGAGATTCATGTCAATACATTTTATTGAACAATGATCAATGTTTATGTTTTAATCATGTATGATTATATTTTAAATGTTGTGTCTTTATGTTGTTTTGATTAACGATGTTATAATAGTAAATGTATTAATAACACAAGCTACAAGAAAGTTTTCAAACTCTTAGAGTCTTGTGGTTGCAAGAATTTTTGTAAAGTAAATATTTACAATATGATGCAGTTTTGTTTTAGGTAAGTAAAATAAGTTGTCAATAAAATATTTTCAAACATCAAATAATATGGCTTTAAGATAAAATTGTCTGAGGAGAGCGGAATAGAAATTAAACTTCAAGGAATAAAACAAATGATTGGAAATTTTCCCCTGATAAAGAAGAGCATTTTTAGGGAGTTTAATTAACTATAACAGGTATCAAACTGCTGTGATAATTAGCTTACATTGGAAAGGTTTAAAAGCATGACGTTGCAGCTCTGTCTTTAAATATTTATATTTACAATATGCTAGAAATTTCATTCTTTCCATCTAGTTAAAATTATGATGTAAAACTGTAGATGTAACAAAAATGTGCCAGGAGATGCACAGATTGGCAAGATTCTTTTAGAGAGTATTCAAGTAAAAATGTTTGAATACCACTGTTGTACAGAGCTGATCCAGTTCCCTAAAATCGAACTCTCAGGAAGTTCAGGTTCCCCCTTTAGCCATAGGGGCCTGCAGACACGTGGGTGATAAATCCCTTCCCTTTTGAAGAGCATAAGCCCCTTTCTGTCTCTTGTAGCCTAAAAGCATTTTGAACATCAACTTTACAAATCCAAATAATTATTCATGATATAAAAGCTTTTAAACAATAATTTCAAAATTACTGGGTTAACTAAATAACATTTTCATGCCATGAGATCAAAGCAAAAAAACTTCTGCATTGTCAGACTTAAAGAAGGATCCTTTTGTATGAAGAGAAATGATCCTATAACTGCTTTGTTGGATTCTTAATTTAAATATTCATTAAGTGAATTTAACATATACAGTTTATAATTCTCTTCCTTTGAGAAAGAAAAGAGGGCATTTATCTGAGACTAAGAGATTTCCCTACTTAACAAAACCCAAGGGCTGGAAATCTGAAGATTTATTTCAAATTTTCTGAAGGGCAGTTGAATAATGTATAAGATATACAACACCAGATGGCAGTATTTCCATGTTCTAGATCGTGTGTATCTCTCTCTCTCTCTCTCTCTCTATACACACACACACACACACACACACACACACACACACACACAGAGACATACATATATCTATATACAAGTAGACAAAAAACAGTGTTTCTATAGCGACCAATGTTGGGCAGGGAGACTTTAAAATCAGTATCGACAATAGGCAGATATTTACATCAGAAATTTCTCTTTACACTTGAGATATGTGACTCATTTTTCCCATATAGTTCACTTAAAAAACAGTTCACAATTATTATTATTTTTTTATTTACTGAAGCCACAACACATAGGTAGGTAACCCATATAAATACGGACAAACAATGAAAAGAAAAAAATAAGCAAAAAATTAGCAAAATTGCCAAACTAGCATATAATATCAGCAAATTATGGCTCAATTTAAAGGCTTTCTTTATTTAAATAACAATCTATGGAGCTTTATCTGAGCCTAATATACCTACATGAATGACTAATATGTAGATAAGGAGATGTAGTCATACACATATTACACAAAAAATGTACATACATGTTAAAGAGAGGAAAACAAATTTTCTTTTCATGTATATTCTATAATTGGTTGCAAAAATACAATTAGTTAACTTTTCAGAATTAACCTGAAAAAGTATGTATCTGTGAAGCCAATGAGATCTGTTACTTTGAAGTTGCATAAACTTCACAGGCTCTTAAAAAAAAAAACCTCAATGTCTTATTCAATTGCTTCCTTTCTAAGAAAAGGAATTATTCACCCACCTGGTTCACAGTAGTAAAAGAGGAAACCAGCATGAAATTGCCTAATTTAGCGCAAATTAAGCATAACAGGTGTTTATTAAAACAATATTCATCGATTAGTTATTATTGCTTGTTAATTAGGATTATCTTTAAAATGAGGATGTGGTGTATGAATCGTTCAAGAAGAAGGCCAACCCTAAGGAAATTAGGAACTTTCTAGCTCCCAAGACCCCTCTTCCTATGCTTTGCTGCTCTGACAAATGGAATATCAAGCCAATTACACCGTGTTGTTTTTTTTTTTTTTTTTTTTTTTTTTTTGCCAATCTTGTACCCACTGTTACTCTCATCAAGATTAGGTTTTATACATTACTATTAACTTAAATAAAAGAAAAAGAAAGTATTCTTTTAACACACATATATATTGATGCCTGTTGTATCCCATTTAGTTTACAAAGCAAACATGTATTTTATTCCACTGTGCTCATCTGACAGTCCAAAAACAGAGGATTTGACTAGGAAGCTTTGTGACTTAGGTCCCAGAGCAAATAAAGTGTAGATTCTGGGGGTTTCAGCAAAGGTCTGTCTCTTCCCTTGGCCCACGCGCTCTGTAATACTCCAGGCTATTGTGGACAAATCTTTCCTTGTTAGAAGAAACACAAACACCAGCTGAGCAGAAAAGTTTTGTAGAAGGCACAGCCCACCCCAGCAGTCAGGGGCCCTGAAAAAAAGCGACCATAATCCAATACACTCCCACTCCTCTTCTGGGCTTCTCCATCCTACTCAGGCTTCAAACATGCATCTTTTCACTGTCCCTGGAGCATATTTTCAAACATTTGGACAGATGGGTTGCTTAGGCTTTGAGTTCCCTATTTATTTGGGGTGTTCAGAATGGAGTATTGGCATGGAATTTACAGGCACTGATTTCTTCTAGTCCTTGTCATCACCATCATCATTGTCATCATTATCATCATCATCACCGTCATCATCATTATCATCATCATCATCATCAGGATCTCAGATTAAGTGTTTCCTCCCTGTAAGTTTCTTCTCAATTTCTGACACTAACTCCAAAGATCGTGCATGTGCCAGACTGCCCTAATGATGGTTGTACAGGGTTGATCCAATTCCCTCAAAATGGACTGTCAGGCAATTCAGGTTCCCCCTTTAGCCATAGGGGCCTGCAGACACGTGGGTGATAAATCCCTTCCCTTTTGAAGAGCATAAGCCCTTTTCTGTCTCTTGTAGCCTAAAAGCATTTTGAGCACCAACTTTACAAATCCAAATAGTCATTCTTGATATTAAAGGCTTTTAAATAATAATTTCAAAATTATTGGGTTAACTAAATAACATTTTCATGCAATGAGATCAAAGCAAAAAATTTTTGCATTGTCAGACTTAAAGAAGGATCCTTTTGTATGAAGAGAAATGATCCTGTAACTGCTTTGTTGGATTCTTAATTCAAATATTCATTAATTGAATGTAACATATACGGCATTTAGAATCCTCTTCCTTTGAGAAACAAAAGAACGCATTTATCTGAGACTAAGAGCTTTCCCTACTTAGTAAAACCCGAGGGCTAGAAATCTGAAGATTTATTTCAAATTTTCTCAAGGGCAGTTGAATAATGTTTAAGATACATAACACCAGATGGCAGTATTTCCATGTTCTAGATCACACACACACACACACACACACACACACACACACACACACATATACATATACATATATATATTTGTGTGTGTGTATATATGTGTATGTGTGTATATATATATACACACAGACATACATATATCTATATACAAGTAGACAAAAAACAGTGTTTCTATAGTGACCAATATTGGGCAGGGAGACTTTAAAATCAGTATCGACAATAGGCACAGATATTTACATCAGAAATTTCTCTTTACACTTGAGATATGTGACTCATTTTTCCCATATAGTTCACTTAAAAAACAGTTCACAATTATTATTATTTTTTATTTACTGAAGCCGCAACACATAGGTAGGTAAACCATATAAATACGGACAAAAATGAAAAGAAAAAAATAAGCAAAAAATTAGCGAAATTGCCAAACTAGCATATAATATCAGCAAATTATGGATCAATTTAAAGGCTGTCTTTATTTAAATAACAAACTATGTAGCTTTACCTGAGCCTAATATACCTACATGAATGACTAATATGTAGATAAGGAGATGTAGTCATATACATATTACATGAAAAATGCACATACACGTTTATGAAAGGAAAACAAATTTTCTTTTCATATATACTCCATAATTCGTTGCAAAAATACAATTAGTTAATTTTTCAGAATTAATATGAAAAGTTTGTATCTGTGAAGCCAGGGAGATCTGTTACTTTGAAGTTATAGAAACTTCATAGGCTCTTTAAAAAAAAACCCTCAGTGCCTCATTCAATTGTTTCTTTTCTAAGAAAAGGTATAGTTTCACCCACCTGGTTCTCAGTAGTAAAAGAGGAAGCCAGCATGAAATTGCCTAATCTTGCACATATGAAGCATAGTAGGTGCTTATTTAAAAAATCATTGATTTGTTATTATTGTTTGTTAATTAAAATTATCTTAAAATGAGGATGTGGTGTATGAATCATTCAAGAAGAAGGCCAACCCTAAGGAAATTAGGAACGTTCTAGCTCCCAAGACCCCTCTTCCTATGCTTTGCTGCTCCGTCAGAGGGAATATCAAGCCAATTACGCCTTATCTTTTTGCCAATTTTGTACCGACTACTAGTCTCATGAAGATTAGTTTCATATGCATTTTATTCCATTGTGCTTATCTGACAATCCAAAAACAGAGGATTTGACTAGGAAGTTTTGTGACTTAGGTCCCAGAGCAAATAAAGTGTAGATTCTGGGGGTTTCAGCAAAGGTCTGTCTCTTCCCTTGGCCCATGTACTCAGTAATACTCCAGGCTATTGTGGACAAATCTTTCCTTGTTAGAAGAAACACAAACATCAGCTGAGCAGAGAAGTTTTGTAGAAGGCACAGCCCACTGCAGCAGTCAGTGGTCCTGAAACCATGAGGCCATAATCCAATACATTCACTCTCCTCTTCTGGGCTTCTCCTTCCTACTTAGGCTTCCAACCTGCATCCTTTCACTGTCCCTGGAGCACATTCTCAATTCATTTGGACAGATGGGTTGTTTAGGCTTTGAGTTCCCTGTTTATTTGGGGTTTTCAGAATGGAGTATTGGCATGGAATTTACAGGCACTGATTTCTTCTAGTCTTTGTCATCACCATTATCACCATCACCATCATCATGGTCATCACCATCATCATCATCATCATTGTCATCACCATTATCATTGTCATTATCCCATCATTACCATCATTATCACCATCATCATCACCATCACCATTATCATCGTCATCAGGATCTCAGATTAAGTGTTCCCTTCATGTAAGTTTCTTCCCAATTCCTGACACTCCAAAGATCATGTATGTCCCAGACTGCCCTGGTGATGGCGCTGCAGATATTCAAACCCCAAAACCGACCTTCAGCAGGCAGAGCCCACTCCTCCAGCCTTTGGAACACATGGTATGTTCCACTAAATGCAGACTTGTCTGCTGAGCTCCCACAAGGCAAATCTCAACTGTACTCACCCAAATGCCATCCTAGACAAAGGGTCATATTTTATCCCTTTTATCAGACTCTCAAGGAGCCTAGAGTCAGTCAAATAAAGCCAAGCTGGCTGCTTCCAATCAATGACCCAGAATCCCAGCACTTCCTCACCCATGGCAGTGTTGGGAGCTTCAGATAAAAAGCCCACATCACTCTCCTCTGCTGCTACTCGGTTCTTAGGTGATGTTTTGTAGTTTCCTGCCCTGAGATAGTTTTGGTGTCCTAGTTAGTGTGTGGATTTTTGGATGAGCACATGTAGAGCACACGCTCATGAGTACACACAGTCTATAATGACTGAGTTCTGAGATTGTTCTGCAGAGATCAGAGGGCCCAGCCAGTCCTTTCTGCTTCTGCTTTGAGAACTTCAGGAACTGCTTTCAGGACTGAGCATAGAACCGACGGCCTCTCTGAGACCCTAATTCTGGACAACGCATCATGTACTGACCCACAAGGAAGCTCTGGCCCTGGGCTGTGGGCAATGGATGTCTCCTCTAGACTTACCCACCTTCCTATTTTATTTCTGTAGCTTTCAGGTACCTTTGTTATTTTCCCCTGGACGCTTCCCATTCTCTATTTAAGTATGTCTTAAAGGATTTATCGAAATCAATACAGTGTCAATGTATATACAATAAGAGAGTAAAAATATTTGGGGCGGACTGTAATCTCCTGACACCATTTTATTTGACTTTGTTAGCATGATACCGGCAACCTGGCATTTGACAGCCTCCTTTAGAATGAATCATCTAAACACTTGTCAAACATTGACCTGAAAGTTGCCCAAACATTTGTCTAAACCTTGCCAAATATTAGATTACGTGACAGGGGTCTCTGTTTCCCTTCCGGATTGTGCCATTAAACTGCCATTTGAACTGGAAAGTTCCAGTTCAGTGTCTCAGAAAATGTCTGTTTGCTGCCTACTTCAGGTTTAGCAGCACAGAATTAATTTGCTGTTGATAGTATTCCTTGGGGAAAGATGCTGTATAAGCGTATCGGCCATGTAATTCCAACACGAGCCTATACCAAATCTCAGATTCAAATAATGTTCTCTGTAAATAAGTTCTTTCTTGAGTTTGCCATTGTCTAGCCTTTAAATAAATTACTGGCATCATGTCTCCAGTGGGTTTGAATACATACACTGCAACTAGAAGGACGTTTCTTCACTTTCATGCATCTTTGTGAGAAGTTCTCACCATAACAAACTGCGGTCTGCATCATTCCCAAAAATTACTGGAGATTCCTTCTTATTTTGACTCACATTTGATTCCCACTCTTCCCTTCATCACCAGAGGATGATAAAATGGAGAAAACATGCTCTTAGAATTCAGAAACAAGTGCAAGCCATTATTAAAAGTGGAAATTTATTTTTTAAAGAAACCGTATTGCTATGGAAATTCTCAAACCTAGCTCCACATAGAAAGGACAGGGTAACAAACCTCCTGGTACTCTGCCCAGTGCATTCAACATCAACATTTTTAATATGTTCTACTCATCTAGTTTTCCTTTAGTGGAGCATTTTATTTTATTTTATTTTATTTTATTTTTGAGACAGAGTCTTGCTCTGTCGCCCAGGCTGGCGTGCAGTGGCACAATCTCTGTTTCCTGCAACCTCTGCTTCTCGGGTTCAAGCTATTCTCCCACTTCAGCCTCCCGAGTAGCTGGGAATACAGGCATGCAGCACCATGCTCAGCTAATTTTTGGATTTTTAGTAGAGACAGGGTTTCACCATGTGGGCCAGGCTGGTCTCGAACTCCTGACCTCAGGTGATCTGCCTGCCTCAGCCTCCCAAAGTGCTGGGACTACAGGTATGAGCCACCGCGCCCAGGCCTGGTGGAGTATTTTAAAACAAACCTCAGAAATCAAGTGATCCACTGTCCCAATTTGTCCAGGACTATTCTGATCTTACCACTGAAACTCCCACATCTCAGGAATCCTTTGGTTCTGGGAGGGCAGCCACCCATATCATTATTCATCTTTAATTTTTTTCACTGTCTATAATTAATAAGAGATTTAAAAAACACAATACCAATATCACATCAAACAAAATTAACAGTTGTTCCTTAACATCACCTAATGCCAATCATGTTCATTTTTTCTTGACTTTCAGCAAAAAAATACAGTTTTTACAATTAATTTGTTTTAATCAAAATTCATTTGGTGAAAATATCACCTAAATTTATTTTCATCGATAGCAGTTCCCCCTGCTTTTTTCTTTCTGTGCCATTTATTTCTGTAAGAATCTGAGTCATTTTTTCTATAAAAATGTTCCACATTTTAAATTTTGCAGGTTATATTTTTGTGGTGATGTTTTACATACTTTTTTATGGAATAAATTGTCTATATATTCCCAATTACCCCTAGAAACTTGATTAGATACCAGGACAATTTGTTTTGGCATTCATACTTACTGGTGGTGCTAGGTACTTCTCATTGTGACCCAACAGGAAGAAGATTAATAATTACCAAGAAGACCTGTGGTTCTGCAGGGGTCACCCTGATGGAACTACTTCAAAGTTCTTCATCAACCTATCACCTAAAGATTTTAGCAGACTTTGATTATCATTGCCTTGATCTAAATAAATATATCATGATGCCATAATATATAATCATCAATATATCAATGACACCATAAAATAACATGGCAAGTACCCAAGTACAATTTTCTTTTTCAAATATTCATTCTTCACTTATTAGTATGATTCTTCTAAAACAAATAAAGGTCCACTATTGACTATCAGGTTGTCTTGCAGAAAAATCCAAACAAAAAAGTCAGGATAAATGTGTATTTTTCAGAAAAAATACTCACACTCATTTTCAGTGTAAATGGCTGGTACCCAAATAACTTCCAAAGATG
This sequence comes from Macaca thibetana thibetana, assembly GCF_024542745.1. NCBI lineage: Eukaryota > Metazoa > Chordata > Mammalia > Primates > Cercopithecidae > Macaca > Macaca thibetana. The sequence continues at coordinate 8,259,560 of NC_065598.1, forward strand.
ACAAAGTTTTTTTGGGAGGCATACAGGTAGATAGGGGGAGAAGTAGCATTTTGAACTCTCTGGTGCCTGTTCTTTGGTGCATTTCCATCATTCTCTTGGCTGCTGTACACAAGCAAATGTATTTGATGCTGTACCATAATTTCCTTAACAGATGTGCACATGCAAATTTGCAAGACAAATTTGCATTTGGCACAGTATCTTTCTATTCTCTTCACCAGGAAACATTTACCCATTTCAGGAGCAATCATGATGACCATGACAAGCAAGAGGCCAAATCATTAAACAGGTAAAAGATACCTGCATACTTTTGTCTCAGCATTGTTATTATTATTCCCAACCCTGCACCCTTGATTTCCTGGAGGGTGATATTTATGTCCATTGCAATCATCTAGCCTTGCAATCACCAAACCACACATTATACTTCAAAAGCCTCCTTCCCGATGCATCCCACCACTCTTTTCCTTTAAATTATCCTTCTCCCAATTGCCTGAGATCTCGGCCCACAGGAGAAGAGCAGTATCATAAACTAATGTACAGTGAGCTAAGTGCTCCTAACCACATAGCTCCAATATGTTCCATCTCTTCTTAATCCACTCAGCTAGTCCCAGAATTTACATTTTAAAATAAGTCAATCCTTGGATCCAAGGAAACCTTGGTTTAATTGCACTTTTCTAGAACGTCTTGAGTTTTTCTCCTTTGAGATTTTGTTCATGCTTTTCAAAACTCCTAGAATACCTCTCCCACTTTCAGCAATTCAATCCTTTCCCTCCCTTCAAATCTGTTCAAATTCTATCTCCTTTGTCACAGCAGTCATGTATCTTTGGAACTCATGGGATTACTATTATCAAATCCCTTGTAAAAACGCTTTTACTCTTGTCATGAATGCTTATTTCCTATAATGTTGTTTAACCCTTTTATGGACTTAAAATAAGATTTTCCTACTAAATTGCACATTCTTTGAGTGAAGGGATGGTGTGTTGTATTTTAAAAATAGTACCTAGAAAGGTGTAAGAACAGCATCAATATTTGTATCAATAGTAAATTACTAGTAAGTGCTTTAGATGAGAATGGGGTCATCGGGGACAATTTTAGAACATTCCATTTACTACTAAGCTGATAAGTATTTACAATGCCTGTAACTTAGCATGATATTTCCTTCAGATCATTCTAATATTGTTTAAAGTTTCTATTTTTCATCTCTACTACTAGAAAATTATGTATTTCTGTATAGAGAATGTGGCTGGTGTATTTTAGAATACATGTAATTCCCAGTATAACCTATGCTAGCCGACTTGACAGGGAACTTTTTCTAGACCAACTGCATGAGTCGGGGTTTGGTGAAATACAGATTCATTACATTTCATGCACTTTTAATATGAGGCATAAACTCATATCTCCTTCTAGGGGCAATGTGGAAATATATGCCAAAAACCTTAAGACTGATGCTACCCTTAGTCCCAGCTATTCCACCTTTATGAAGTAATTCTAAGAAAACAATCAAAGGTATATACTACAAAGATAGACACACATTAATTCACATCATTGATATCTAAAACAGTAGAAAATGTCTAAAAAGAGGAAGATAAACCGTGTTAGATATGTATAATGGAATAACTACTGAACCATTAAAATATTTTCTAAAGGAAAAGCTATAAAACAAAATTCACTATTAAGTAAAGACAAAATGGTTTAGATGCAGTGAGTAAAATGTATATGTAAAAAATTGGCTAGAATATCCTGAAACCTTAATAGTGGCTATCTCTGAATGTGAGCATTACAGGCAATTTTTATTCTTTATGATTTTCTACCTTATGTTTTTATGTGCTTTCCAAATTGGCTAAAATGAATAAATATTATTTTTAAACTCAAAAGGTGTTATCCTATAAAATATCTAAGCTACATGGCAGTTTTATGATAGCTATTTAAAAATACACCCATAGTTATGACCCAGCAATTGCATTGCCAAGTACATACACAACAGAAATGCATACATACATCAACCAAAAACATGCACAAGGATATTCAGAACCTTTTGGGGTGGTGAAAATGTTTTGGACCTGGATAGAGGTGACAGGTGAACAGTTTTGAATGTACTAAATGCCACTAAATTGTACACTTTACAATAAATACTTTCATATTAAGTGAATTTCACTTCCAAAACAAAGTTTTTAAGTCATATTCAGAGTAGCGCCATTTGTAATAGAGAATAAAGGGGCAATAATCCAAATATCTTACAATAGCAGAATGGGCCAATAAATGGTGATATAATGAAAACAACCTACTGCCACAACAACAGTGAAAATCAAGGAACTACTTCTGCATCCAGGTGCATGAAAGAACCTCAACATTTACCACCAAGTGAAAGAAGGCACAAAAAGAACACACTATGATTCCACGCACTTAAAATTCAGAAGAGATTCAAGTCACTTATAGTGTCAGAAGTCAGTTTCGTGGTTACCTACAGGGAGAGAGGTAGTGACAAGGAGTAAGCATGGGGTGGGGGTCCCGTGTGGATGGGCATATTCTGTGGGCTTATCTCAATAGTGGTTGCATACATACATTACCCATAGTGAGAATTCATCAAATTGTACCGTTACATTTGCATTATTTAAACATCTTATTGCTTTCATTTTTACCTGGTTGCCTGCAAATTCTCCAGCCCCTAATGACCATTTTGTTGCTAAATTTCTTCTTCAGTTAATGAGATAATTCTCTCTCTTCAATTATAAACTTGGATTCTATCTTCTTCATTTCCAATTTTTGACATTCTACCCATTCACTCCACATGCATTGAATTCTACTACGTTCTAGGTACAAGGTGGGGTGATGGGGAGACAGAGATGGTCTCAGCACTGGCAACTCAGAAAGACAACACACATTAGATAAAGTTTTTAACATTCATCTAGGTGTGGAACTTTTTCTAAAACATGTTTGTTAAAATTTGCATATATTTTAAAGGGCTCAAAATCCCCCTGGAGACCCTTCCCCAGTTCAGATCAAGAGCCTGGCTTTATAGACAATGCTTCATAAGAATTCATCGACATTTGTCTCCTGTTTTTATTAGGTAATAAATGAATGTTTGCTTTCCTAAAGTAATTAAATTTACACCTTCTTATAAATTGGTATTTTAAGATCACTTTATTTACTTTATTTGGCTATGGTGTTATATGATTATTCTCCCCTAAATTGGTAGCACATGTTCACACTTTCCGAAATTCAAGAATTCTTCTGAAAAGAAGTCCTATCAAGTGTCCTAATCTCTTTAAGTGCATTAGTTAAGAAGCTGTTTTTAAAGACCCAGACATTACACTGTACTTAATCAACACAGTGATTTTTATCTGCTCAAGATAAACCTGATACCATTGTAATTAATTGTTTCCAAAATATTTTGACATGTATATTTTTCATTAGACTAAGATAACTAATAATAAAGCTGCTTGTACATAGCTAAATTACACAGGCTATTAAAATTTAAAAATCAATTTCTAAATTCTTAATACTATGCAGCCAAATATTTCGCTCCATGGAAAATAGTTCCTGGCACTTGGATTTTGGTAACTGGTAAGGATCATAAGTATGAAACTGGACTGGGAGCGGTGACTCACACCTGTAATCCCAGCACTTTGGAATGCTGAGGCTGGCGGATCATCTGAAGTCAGGAGTTCAAGACCAGCCTGGCCAACATGGTGAAACCCTATCTCTACTAAAAATACAAAAATTAGCCAGGCGTGGTGGTGGGTGCCTGTAATCCCAGCTACTGGGAAGGCTGAGGCAGGAGAATTGCTTGAACCCGGGAGGTGGAGGCTGCAGTGAGCCAAGATTATGCCATTGCACTCTAGCCTGGGCGATAAGAGTGAAACTCCATCTCTAAATAAATAAATAAACTGATGATTAATGCTGCAAAAGAACAAAGCCATATTTTAATTTGTAGTGCTAATTAAACCAAAGAAGTTTATACCAATTTCCCCAAGCATGCAAAGGAAAAAGAAGTACGAAGGAACTGTCTCATGGAAATAGGCAAAAAGGTGGCATGCTCTCACTTAATGCCATTCAAAATTGCAAAATAAAAACAAATAAACAAACTGCAATTTAGGAGGTGCATTCACAAATTTTATATATACACGTATGTGTGTGTGTGTGTGTATGTGTGTGTGTGTCTGTGTATGTATCTCTCTTTTTCCAAGAAATCTGATGTGCTCCCTTAGAAGACATCAACCATCCTCCATTCCAGGATGAGAAATACCTTCATAATCTTGTCATAAATCAATCATTTTCCAGATTTTGTCAAGTGAAATGTTTTGTTTTTCATTTTCTTAGAGTTTTCACATATCTTATGAGCATGGCCTTTGTGGTCCTGCCTTGTGCGGAGTGTGTGCCACAAAGTGCATCTGATTGTGCATCTTCTAGCTTTCTTAGCAAAGACTATATCTAATCCTGTGCTTTTTAGGAAAATGGAGACCTCATTCCTTTTCAGAGTTAAATAAATTGTATGTCCTAAGCTACAGCAAGAGTATATCTATCTTCTAGGTGAAAAGATGCCCTGGCTGTGAAGAATTATCTAAGACTTTTGGAATTTCAAAATGTGAACTCTTTATTGCCCCATTTTATGCAAGATTCCTTCTCTACTTCCTTCAAAAAATGTTCTGTTCATTCAGGGAACATTATTGCATGGGGCTAAGACTTTGGCATAATTATAAACAGTACTTTCTCAGCAAACTTTGAGCAGAAATATGAACAATTGACTGTTGTTGACAAAATCCCTTGGGCTATTCTCCTTACTTAACCTGAGTTTCAGCGGTCCGGGATAGTACAGATACAGAGGCAAGACAGGGGCAACAATATTCTGGAGTTAAGAGAGAAACTTCTGTCAACTTCAACCTCTCCCTCTATTTCACACCATCAGTCATAGGTTACACGGTCCACTCAATTCTATTTCTACAATGTTTATCCATGCAATTTGTTTGTCCCCAAAATTATTGCCCTACTCTACATAGATACAAGTTGTGTCTTGCCTGAATTATGTCCATAATCTCTCTTTGGCTTGCTAAATCTGGGCTCTTCTCACTTAGTATGTAACGGTTTCCCACTACATAAAACTAAAAGCACAGCCTCAAGAACATTTAAACTCAGATCATATCCTTTCATTTCATTTCATGTAGAGCCACCCCATTTTCAAATCTTGGGTTTAAGCTATGACAGACACTTCATTGTTACCTGATGAAGCCATTCACACTCAGATTTCCATGCATTTGCTCTGTGGAAAGCTGCGTCCTTTCCTCCCTTCTCTCATTGATGAACTTATATCCACCTTTCAAACTCAGTTCTAATTTGGCATCATGGACCACCTCAAGCCCCAAGGTAGAATTCATGGCTTTCTCTTCTCTATATCTGTTTATAATTTGTAAACTATAATTTATAAAGCACAGGTATGATGTTAAGCTGTTTATGATGCTGGTTATGCCTCACAGTGTGAATTCCTTGAGACTAGCATCCATTCGTTTCCGTGTCCAATATATAACAAGAACATGTTATTTACTCAACCCGCAGCCCCATAATGAACCAGTTATGGTACCCTGATGCAAGATATTTGGGCTGTAATGGTGAACAAGCACATTCCTTGCTTTTAAGAAACTTCCAGTCCAGTGGCTCAGTGGTCAATAAATGTGTATTGAGTTTAACTAGCATTTACTTATGTCATGTTTGCACAATGGCCTATGGGGTAGCTTAAATGATGACGGACAGCGTATCTCAACTCAGTCTTCATTTGTGAGTACAGATGGATTCTGGTCTTGTGAAGTGGCTACTCATTTTGTTCTACTGATTACAGCCTAATTGGTTCTCTAATGATGCTTGAAAACTTCTACAGCATATGCAGTTGGGATGAGGGAACCACATCTCTGGGATTCTCTAGGAAGCTGACGTGTCCCACCCAGTGCCCCCTTTTTAATTCCCATCAGGCCTTAAAATCATTATCAGTCTATTGGAAGAGCGTAAAGAAAAGTCTCATCCATGTGGGCGCCTATGACATCACTGAGCTCTGAAGTCTGAGGTTGTCAAAGAAGGTGCCCTTTGGGAAGCTCTTTCCTTCATAAAAAGGTCATATTTTCATTGTTTCACAAAGCCTATTTGACAATGACTTTAACCATCCCTTTTAGCCCTCCTTGCAGAATTGGCAAATAGGATTTCCATTACAGGGGAAGCTATTTTTCCCAAACCAGGTCAATTCCAACTGTTAGTGCTGATAAGAGACATCTTCACTTGAGAGTTGGTGCTCAAAACAATGCTTCATTATTGGACAACAGTACTGTACGGGCAACATCCAGTGCCCAAGAAAACTAATTCTCTCCTCCCCAAGAACACCTCTCTTTATGGTACAGCTGCATTCCTGAAAATTTCAAGGCACTTTAGAAATCAGCACATACTCTGAAAGCAGAAAGAGTACAGACACCGGAAGATGCTCAGTTTCAAACCCGCTAAACAGCCACATATTTACTTCTGTAACTTAAAGTTTTCTACTTGGAAATGATATATCCTTACACTCACATTCTACTGATTTCTACAAATAGTAACCCTGCACACTGCATCAGAAAGGACAAGAAGTACTGAATATGCCTTTTTTCCTTAAAAGGAATGGCTGTTGTTTGGCAAAGGATGAATAAACCCTTCCCTCTAGAGGCCTGAATTAAGTTCACATTCAATTGCTTTGATTAGATATTAAACCTAGCAAATTAAGTTCCCCATTCCAGGTGACCCCCGGAAGCATTATTAGGAAAAAGAGTGGGAGAGGAAAAAGAATGACACTTAAATTCAGTTAATTATTAGGATTTGATTCAATAATTAGTCGCATTCAATTGCAATAATATAAAGTTTTAAATTAGCCAAGAGTACAAGAGTGTGAAAAGAGCCTTTGAATGTTAGAAAGACATTTTTCTATTCAAACGAACAGATTAGAAGATGTCGACAGCTTGCCTACTTTACCCAAAAGAATGCTTGTGATAAGCGTATGTTGATTAAAAAAATAATAAAAATGATGGTGATAACAATGAGAGGAAGAAATCACAGGGAGAAAATTTCTGAGAAGTTGGGGAAGTCAATTCTTCCTCCCTGTCTTTTTATAGATTAATATCCTTGCTCCCTGGGGCAAGTCAGCATAGCCCAATTTTACCATTGCAAAATATGCAATAAAAACATGGAGTCAGGGCTGGGTGTGGTGGCTCATGCCTGTAATCCCAGCACTTGAGGAGTTTGAGACCAGCCTGGCCAACATGGTGAAACCCCGTTTCTAGTAAAAATAAAAAATTAGCTGGGCGTGGTGGCACGCACCAGTAGTCCCAGCTACTTGGGAGGCTGAGGCAGAAGAATTGCTTGGACCCGGGAGGCGGAGGCTGCAGTGAGCCGAGATTGCACCACTGCACTCCAGCCTGGGTGACAGAGTGAGACTCTGTCTCAATATATATATATATATATTTTTTTTCAGATATATATTCGTATATATATTCAAATATATATTCAGATATATATATATAAATATATATATAGTCAGATACTAGAGGAAAACAGGAAATACAAAATGACATTATTAATATGCAACACAAACTGTCCAAAGGATGAAATCTTGAAAGCAGAGCAAGATTTGCTTTGATGAAGCCATCCTCCCTTGTCATGAGATTATTACCTTTAGCTTTTGCATCTGACAGCAGGACTCCATCTCAGGTACAAACAGTTAAACTGCTGCACCTTTATATGCTGGAAATGGATTATGGGCTTCCAAGAAGTGAATATTTAAAAAGAATCTTATCTCCGCTTCTCTGAGATGTCATACAGTTTGTTAAGACAGGAGAAGCTGAAGATAACAGGGTGATGCGTGCCTCTCTTGCTGTGCCAAATGGGGATAATTAGGTCTCCCAGCTGCAGGCTTGCTCTGGAATGGAGAACACTGCTTATATATAGCTTAGTACTGATGGCTTGGTGGGTGTCTTATTGTCCATAATTATCTTTAAAGTTAGACGTTGGCAAAGAAGTGATTTTGCTATTAATGTATTTTTATATACCAAAGACTCTGATAGACGATAATTCATTATACCATGTATACCTCTCTCTCTCTCTCTCTCACACACACACACACACACACACTCACATACACACACTCATACAAACTCACATGCACACATATATTAATTGACAGAGCAATGTACTGGGAAAATAAATACAACCCCTTAAGATGAGAAAATACTGTATTTCCTCTTCTGGAAATGTTAATGTTTCATGACAAAGTAATTCAGTTATTCGTCAAAATGTCTATGGTGACAGAGTGGGGGAAAAAAAGACCTTAATTTGGGCATCTTCAACCAAGGGCATTGAAGTGAACCTTGACTTCTAAGAAATTGATATCTCCCATAAACCACATCAAAAATGACTGTTGCTATTTGCAAAGACAGAAAGGAGATGAGAGGCTACCAGGGACTGGGGCAAGTGGGGGATGGGAGTTACTGCTTAATGGGTACAGAGTTTTCTGTTTGGGATGATGAAAGAGCTTTAGAAACAGTGGTGATGCTTGCACAACAGTGTGAATGTCATTAATGTCACTGAATTGTACACTTAAAAGGTTAAATAAATGACATGTTTTCTGTTATAATGATTTTATGATAATATTTTTTTAAATGTTGCTACGACCAGTCATAATGGAAATAGACTCCTATCCGCATGAGAATAAAGATGGTTGAGCTGTGGATGCATCCATTATTAGATGTTTATTTTCATTGGACCCATTTGGATGTAAATATTTTACTACCAAAATGGAACAAAGAAAACCTCACAGAAATAGCTTTGTGACCATGTGTGCCCTAGACCATAGGGTAAAGTAACTCACCTTTATCACAGGCACTCCACTCTCAGGCTGCATCGTCAGGGCAGCGTCTTTCCTGCAAACTGTTGCATGGCACAGTTAGTCCTTATTGGTGAACTCTGACTTTATCTGGTATAGGTATTCTTTTCCTTCTGCTAGGTGATCCAGGACAACTGTTTGCTTGGGATGTGACCATTGAGAAAATAGAGCTGATCACACATGTTCAGGGATGTTCTGAGCACCAGAGTTTCTGTATTTAAATCGCTTGGCATATGACATCAAAATATGTTCTACTTTCCAGATGACATTCTGAGGCTTCAGAAGGCATAATGGCTCCGCTGGACTGGGAAGACCCCAAAGAAATAATTCTAACATCACTACCCTGAGTTTTGCCTGTGAGGGAGGCTTCAGAAAGAAGCATCCATGGCTGGGATTTCTCTCTGATGAGCTCAGCTGGCAAAAGAATCTGGTCTAAGCTGATTTTTGCATATGGGGAGATGGAACCTATGTGCCAACCCTTCCATTTTTTTCCCCCATCTTGTTTTATATTATAAAAAGAAGAATTTACAAGCTCTCAAGTGCAACCTTCACTGTTTAGTGCATCATGTCTTTTTACATTTGTAAATAGCCACGTAACACCATCAAGATCCACAAATTGAACACTTTGCTGCCCCAGTTCCTACTCCTCTCCCCTTCCCTGATCTGACCTCTACTGTGACATCCCTCACCATGGCTGCGTTTGGCTATTCTTGAATTCTGCATCAATGGAATCGTGCAGTACATAACTCCTGCGTCCATCTTCTTGTCCTCCATATAATGATTTTGAGATTCAGGCATGTTGAATCTCTCTGCAGTTTGTTTTACGTATGACTGACTGGTATTTCATTGCATGAAGAGAACAAAATGTGTTTATAAATTATCTTATTAATGAACATTTGGGTCTTTTCCAGTTTCAGGTTATTATAAATAAAGTGATCATGAACTTTTTGCATAAGTTTCTTTGTAGATGTGAACATTCTTTTCTTTTGAGTGTGTACCTACAAGTAGGATTTCTGGATCACATGGAAATTTTGTTAGAAACTAACACTTTTCCAAAGTGATTGTACCACTGCACATTCCAAGCAGCAATTAATGAGGGTAGACTTAATCTATATTACCTGTTACCTATCATACCATATCTTAAAGTAATTTTACTTTTAATATTATAATAATGAAGTATGGAAAATAAAACATCACAGAATTGTTTCAGGAATTCCTTCTTTCCTTAAAAAATATCTCAAGTTGTTAGGAACCACACACAGTTTTAGTTGCCAAGGTTAAGTGAAGAAAGAAAGAAAACAGAACAAGTTTCCAGATATCACAAGGGTCACATTGCAGAGGGAGAATCAAGTCAATAAAGAAGAAAATTAATAACAGTATAATTTCTACTAAGTGTTATAAAAATAAAGCACATTACAAGGACAAAAATAATTGCTGAGATTGCAGAATAAAGGCTACTTAGTGTGTGTGATGAATGCTCTTGTAGGAGGTAATATTGAAGCTGCCCTACTGGCTGGGAGAAATAGTATCAAATACTTCCAACCCCGTGAACCTGAAGATGCAGGCATTTTTCTCATTCTCTTGAATGGGAGGCAGAGATTTGTGAAGGACTTGGTTGGATTTATACACCATTCCTGAACTACTGGCTGCGGCCGGTGTGATGGGCTCCAGGAATTGCTAGCTTGTGCAGTGAAATGGGACTTTAGGACATTTCAGCCTGTGAAGGACATAAACTTCACCTGTTGTATATGAATATTTGAATAATTGCTTAGGACAGAGTTTGGAACAACTAGCCAAGTGGATAGTTCTGATTCCCTATGCATTTACTGATTATCTCAAAAATTAATGTTGTGTAGCTTTCTTTCAAAAATGAACATAGAATCAATGCAATTAATCCCACTGACAATGATTATAGCTCACTCTGTGCAAACCATTTCTGGTAATGTTACAGGTAATAATTCAATTAATTTGATCCATTATGTATAATGGTTTTACCTTGTGAGTCTGGGGAACAGAAAACGATCTTTTGATTTAAGATACATCTCTATTATTCATGAAACTTATGGTCCTGGAAAGGGACTATCAATTCATGTAATTGATTTGATATCCTTGTTGTGAGTAGAAGTGTTGAACGTTATTTGACAGGAGGATATGAGAATTAAGTGATTCTATGCAGGATAGATTTAGCTTCTAGTTTCTCTGTTGCTTGTTCCTGTTTTTGTCATCATAATGGACTCAGGATCATTCATTTCCAATAAGAAAATGTCATGCAGCAATAAGGACTTACAGCAGTTTTCTTAGATGATTTTCTTTATTGGTTTTTGTTTTCCTTGGAATCAGCATCCTCTTGCCACCTCTAATCTCATTTGCCCCATGATAAAAGGCTGGACTGGGAAGTACAGAGGATGCTTTATTGGGATTCAACACACCAGGTGCTTCACAGGAGAAGAAAGACACATAAAGGTTTGGGTTAGGCTTCTTGAGATGGATACAACTTTTAACTCATCGAGGGGCGTGAGGAGCAGGGTATATCTGGGAATGTCTGCCCACTTCTGGCCGGGTGTGCAGGGTGTGCGTGCAAAGGGTCAAAGACTTCCATCCTCCCTCCCCCATGTTCGCCTGCCTCTCTGGGCAAAGCTCTGGCTTATCTTTTACTACAGGTGTGACAACACTCTTCTTTCATGACACATCTCCCTGAGAGCAACGGTGGCGTTCAGTTGGTCTTTGCATCCTCAGCTTGTGGTAGCCAGGCACACAATGAGCACGCCATGCATATTTTTATACTGAATGAATGAAAGCGAAAACCACTCAGGAGAGGTTAATAAAAGGCTTATCCCTGCCCGCAAACCCTCCTCTTTCCATCCTGCTTTATTCTCCCACTGTCTACAGCAGAACCTCCTCATTCTCTTTGGGGCCACCAGTCCAGGACCCACCCCACTTACCCTCAGCAGACGAAAAGAAGCCCTGCTTATGGGAACAATAGAAGTCATCAATTGGAATGACTTTATCTTCTTACCTCTAACTTTACCAGCATCTGCACAATTTACTTTTATTCTCTTTTTATAAGTATGCTTTTTCCCATAAAAGCCAAACTGTGACCTTGTCAGCATCCCTTCTGTCTCTCCTGCATTGCTCAAGTCTCCTCTCTACTGACTTTAAAAAAAAAAATTTTGAGACAGTCTCACTCTGTCACCCAGACTGCAGGGCAGGGGAGCAATCATGACTCACCACAGCCTAAAACTACTGGGCTCAAGAAATCCTCCCACTTCAACCTCTTCTGTACCTGGGAGTGTAGGAGTGAGCCATGAGACCTGGCTAATTAAAAAAAAAAAATTGCAGAGGCAGGGTCTTGGTATGTTTCCCAGGCTGGTCTCGAATTCCTGGCCTCATGCAATCCTCCTGCCTCAGCTTCCCAAAACACTGGGATTACAGGCGTGCACCACCACACCCAGCCTCTACTCGCTTCTGGTTATGAGCACTTAAATATGGCAGTGTCTCATCTATGTTAAACAAAAATTCCTGGCTCTCCTACTCCAATTAAAAACCATGTTTCCTCTCCCCTTATTTAAAAGCTGTTTATAGTCACTGTTTTCCATCTTCATTTCCCCTGTGCTTCATAACCCACCGTAGGCCTATTTCTTCACCCACCACTTAATCAAAGCTTTCTTCTTGCTATAGCCAGTGGGCATGGTGTCATCCATATCGTACTTGGCAGCTTAAGGGTGCTGGATACAGCTGAACCCCTTCAACCTGGTTTCCGGGAAGGCCCCTCTCCAATTTTCCTTTCTGCTCATGTTCTCTGTCCATCCCCTAAATTCAGACTGGTCTGTGTGTTCTCCTGCACTGTAGAAGATGTAGGGGTTGGAAATCTCTGCATATGAAACAAGGTGCCAGGAGATTCTTATACTCTGACCCCTCAGAAGCATGTTTGCAAGTACTCATATTCCTCACAGATCTGCCCATGTCTTCAATGTATGGTTTATGAAAGACATTGGCAATCCACAGCCCACTGGCCAGATCTGGACCACCGCCTGTTTCTGTAAGTCAACTTGTATTGGCACACCACCACCCTCCGCCCACACACTGAAGTATTTCTGTGGCTGCTTTCAGGCCACCACAGCAGAGCTGAGTAGTAGCTGCAACAGAGACCATACAGCCCACAAACCCTAAAAGATTTTCTTTCAGACCTTTTGGAGGAAAAGTTCCTGGCCCCTGGTTTAGAATCTCCCAGCTGCTTCTGGACATCAATAGCCTTCTTCATGTGTGTCTCTTATGCTTCAGACCTGGAGAACCAACAGCTCATTGGAACCTCATGTGAACATGACACAGACCCTTCAAACCCAACATGCTCAGTTGAATTTACCATCTTCTTCCCAACTTGCCCCTCCTCTGGGTGTTATAACCCAGGAGAAACTATCCCCACCCACTACAGGGTCGATTCCTAAACACCCTTTCTCCCAGTGCCCCGTCCTAAAAGCACAGAAGTCCCGATCATGCTGAGCCACCTGCTCTGCAGAGCTCTGATCCAGGCCATTCCTCTGGCATTCCTGGAAATGCTCCTCACTTGTCGCCCCCATTTTTAACCACTCTCCTCAGAGCAGCACGAGCCTTCTCTTTAAATGGTGATCTTAACCATGTTTTCTCTTCTGCCTGAAACAGAAACCTTTCGGTGGCTTCCCTTTGCTTTAAGGATAAAGCCCTAGTTCTTAGATGTGACCTACAATGTCCTTCAGGGTCCACCCTCCAGCTTTCTCCTTGTGACGTTCTGCTCCACATCCACTTCACAATCTTTAAGCCCCAGAATTAAAAGTGTGGCTGCCATTCACTAAAACCGCTGTGTGCATGCTTGCCTCTGGGTTTTTGCAGGTGCTGTTCCTTCTGCCTGGAGCACCTTTGCAGCTTGCCCCCTTCCACAATGTAACTCTCCTTGTTTCTCACCCTCAGGCCAGATGTCACAGCTAGATGGGGTTCCATGCCATCATGGGGGTCTCTTAACATCATGCATGCTCCAAGGCATGCATCATGCGTTGTTGGGTGTTGTCTATGTCTATTATTAAAAGGAAAGTTCCTTAAAAATCTGAATTCAAGGTTCTTTGCTGATCATAGAACCAGCTGGACATATGGAAATGATATGATAAATATGCCTTAAAAATACAGATTATTTCATGAATAAGTAATGCAGACCTTTGGCTACTTTAAAATTTACTTTCCTTAGAAAGAGAGCTTGGAGGAAAGATGAAATCAATTAGGCAGCTGTGACAGTAGCCCAGAGCAGAGCTCAAAGCCTGGTTTTATGGAAAATAGAACGGAGGGGTGAATCAGTGTAAAGGCTATATCAGCCTACTCAATGGAAAATTATTTTAAGATATATTTAAGACAACATATGGTATTAAACGGTTATACTTTACTTAAATAATTGCTTACATATGCTTCAAAAAACCAAGTGATTGTAGACCAAATTGTAGAAGGAAATTTTAAAAACACACTAATTTTCTACTTTAAAAAATTTATTAAAAAATTGCAAAATGCAGAAATTTGACTTCAGTTTTTATGATAATGTGAAATTGAAATCATAGAAGAATATGTATAACTAGTAACTAAACTATGTAATCTTTTATGTTACATATAATACTGAGTATACCATGTAAAAACAAAAAATATATATATAGTAATAAAAGCATTATTTAAATTCTAAATGTTTGTTCAGTGCCATGGAATAATAATATAGTTCTTCAGTTGTCTTGCACTGTAGTGTAAAAGAACAGAGGCCAATTTAATACATAAGTAATGGCTATGAACCAACAGAAGGCTAATGATGTCATTATGTAATGTGCAAATGAAGACTTTGCAGCAATTTTAATAGGACAAGCCAGACTAGGCTTCAGTCATCTCAGCAGATGGAGTGATATGGGCATGCCGACCTGGCAGCACCCTGCACCTGTCTCCCTCCAGTCAGCAGAAGTCCTGCCGGATCTGATCCTTATTCACACAAGCCTTCATTGGCAGAAAGTGTAGTCATTTCAAAAGCACATGGAAAAATACTTCCTTAAATTAAGATTTTTAATTTGTTAATTTATCTCATGGTGACCTCTTACATTGATTATGCCTTCAAATACTACATTGATGGTTGAGTGCATTCACCATTCAGAAAGGAAATGTAATCATGGCAGAGACCACAGTTCAAATGATGGTTCATGATGCTCAAAGTCAAAGCCAAGTCAATGGCAGTAAAACTTTAATCACGAAAATCATCTTCTTACTCCCCAACCCAATCGTGGCAACTTCATCACTTGAAATTAATGTTATCGACTTTATTTAATTTTATGGGTTATGCACCCTCTAAATACACAAAGTTGTTTTAAATTTAAGCCTAACACACTATTATAAACTCATTAATAAAAATTTAAAAAATTTATGCACTTTAGAATTTGGTCTGTGCTTAATTTGGATGTTTACTTTTATGGCTTATATAGGTTAGAAACATATGGCACACACAAAAAATATACCTACCTACTTACATATTTATACACATTTAAATATAGTGCTGTTAAAAGATAATTTTCAGAAAGGGTAAAATCATGACTCCATGCATATATAAAAGTTAACATGTGTTCATGACTTTATTTGAGTCATTAATCAATGAAAGAACCAGACAGATGTTAGAACCCATTCACCGGAAAAGTCAAAACAGCACAAATGTACCTGGAACAAAAGAATTGAATCACAAAATGGCAGCAAAGCTGGCTTTTCCAAAGGTGGAGAGGGAAGTCAATGGAACCTGTCTGGCCAAGGCACAGTTTGCACACCTAAGTTGTACTTGCAATTTACAAAGAGATGCAAAGATTCGGAGCTGGATCCCACTGCTTGGAAAGGGATGCTTAGTGGCAATGCTTAGGTGTTCACCTAAACAAAATTTTCTCTACAATAAAAATAATTGAATGCTGGACTGAAGTTAATGAGGAAATTCTTTTTTAAACTTCAAATGAGATCCATACATTACTCAAGTATGAATAATTTAATCCCAAGCACCTTATATACATATATATATATAATATATATATACATTATATATATATTTGTTGTCATTACTTTTTTTCTGAGACGGGAGTCTGGCTCTGTCACCCAGGCTGTAGTTCAGTGACATGATCATAGCTCACTGCAGCCTCCAACTCCTGGGCTCAAGTGATTCTCCCACTGTAGCCTCCCAAGTAGCTGAGACCAGGCATGCGCCACCATGCCCAGCTATTTTAAAAATATATATTGAAGTTATACATTCATATATGTAGATATGTATACATATGCACATGTACATGATTGTAAGGGGCAGTCCTGCCTATAGGGAAAATGAGAGAAAAAAATCAGCCTGAGAAGTCAGGGGTTGAAAGGAAAATGCATTTCTAACCATAAGCAGAGAGGAAACCTACACAGAACTGAGAGGTTTAAATTTCATGGCAGCCTGGCCAGCATGTGATCAGAGAGATCTGCATGTCACATTCAAATGCAGTAAAAATAGGGGTCAGTATTGATTACTTTTCATCGGAAGAATTCAGGAGTCATATTTCCCAATAGCAGGTGCTGAGAACTTTTATCCCTGCACTCTGTTAGGTGAACAATTTAGCCACTGGACCAAGTCATGGTACCTATAGAAATGCAATAATCTCTGCTTAAATTTTCTTGTAATGAGGAGGGATAGAGAGTCTATTGTTACACTTTTTAAGCTGCATAATGTAAATAATATTATTTTTGGTCCTGTAAAATTTTGTGAAGGATTTTCAATGAAAATGAAAATGACTCTCTGAAGACTGGGGAAATTGTTGAAAGGCAGGATTTTCTTACTTTTGGCCTCTTGCTCAATTCAGCTGAAAATCACAGCTTGTCTTCTGAAATAGCCAGTGCCATTTGAAATACTCAGTTGAAATGGTGTTCGATTGTAATGAGCTTAAATGATTGAAAAAGTGAATTTAAGCAGGTTTAAGTAGATGGAGCCTTTCAATAAGTGTTGTAGTCATTTATTCAAAGTCTTTCACTTAAGGAGGTAATAGCTGACTCATTCATATAACTAATATGCCTCATGTAGAATAATGTATGCTATTTGTGAATTTGAGTTATAAAAAATTCTTTCGTGTTTCTAGTGCATAGCCCATAAAACCAGGTATGTGGAAATTTACGATCCAGTTTTCCTCATAGGAATCAGCTCCTGCCGCTGTCAAACAGATATTTCTTCTTCCATTTTCTTTGGTTCTTATGGAGTCATAGAATGGCCTTTAAACTAAGTATGCTGCCCCATGGAGCCCCATCCACCACACCAATATTGAAGAAAAAATGATATAGCTCATTAAAACAGTGGTATTTTCTGTAAAATGGAAATAACGGTAGTATTTCCAAAAGATTACTAGATTTTAGAACTTTATTACACTTCACTGACCCAACAAGGAGCTACATTTTTATGCCAATTATTTAATGAAAGGGTCATAAAAGAATGTTCAATTGTCTGGAAATATGTGGCAATCTCCCTCCGGAAAATTAGTACTTTGTTGTTGTTAAATGAAGTGAAAGTTAGGGAATAACTTGCTGAGGGGCTTCACTAGAAAGCCAGTAAGGCATTTTCTCTACATACTAGAGCCAATTCCATCAACTGCTAACAGGCACCCATAAAATGCCAGATGTAGAGCAGTCCGAATTTGTTTATTTGTAACATTAGCATGCATTCTTTCAATATGCAGAAATCCTCTTTATGGCCATACACACAGGTGTGCCTACCGTGTGTTTAAAAGAGTGACAGTATTTCTCCCTATCACAAGGTCAAAAACCTCTTTCCAAAGCCAACCTGCACAAACACTGGCTGTTTCACTGTTGTGTATAGTGGCTTTCACCGCCTGCTATTCTGGCTCGACACTGCGGCTTTGGAGGCCTTTAGTTCATACAAGACGCGTTGTGGTTTGTGGTCAGCGGAATAATAGCTCCAAATATGTCCGGGTCCTAATTCCTGGAACCTAGGAATACACTAGGTTACATGACCAAAGGGACTTTGCAGATGTGATTAAATTAAGGATCTTGAGATGGGGGGATTATCCTAGATTATTGGATGGGCCCAAATTGATCACATGAGCCCTTAAAAAGCAGTGAACCTTTCCTAGCTGGGGTCACAAAGATGCAGCAGAAGAGAGTCAGAGAGATGAAAGATGAAAAGGACACAACTTACCTTTGCTGGCTTTGAAGATGGAAGGCACCATGGGCCAGGGAATGAGGGTGGCCTCTAGAAGCTGAGAATGACCGGGTCTGATAGTCAATAAGGAGACGGAGGCCTCAGAACTCGTCAAAGAACTGAATTCTGCCACCCACTTGCACAAGCCTGAAAGTGAATTCTTCTCTAGAGTCTTTAGAAAAGAGCTTAGCTCAGCCAACACCTTGATTTTACTGAGATCCACGTCAAACTCCTCTCTTACAGAACTGTGAGACAGTACATGTGAGATAATACATGTGTTATGTACAAGTGCTACATTTGTGGCAATTATTTAGAACAGCAATAGGCCACTGATACATAATTCTCAGCATAGCTCTCAACATCTCCATGTACCCCATTAATTCTGAGACACCATTCTTCATAAATCATAGCAAAAATCTAGTAATGAAGATTTTTAGGAAGAAGAAATACTACTCCCTTAAATTGAAGGTAACATGCATTCTGGTTTTTAAAATAATAAAATATAGACCGAAAAAAAGATAAAATACAGTCTTTATCTTTGATTTAAGGACATATGGTATTTATTGGTGGCTAAATGTAGGGAGTTTTCAATGGTGGCCAAATATAGGGAGTATCCAAGTTTGTATCAAAACATCTGTTTTCCTAATTTTTTTAAAAATATGTCTCACATCTATTCATATTCTGTTCCCCCAAAATTTCCCTCTTTCTAAAATGCAGACATAATTAGAAGGCAGTTAATATTGGCTCCCTTCCCTCTGTGTGCACTAGCGTTAAATGTTCAGAGCCCAATAAGGTTTACTACTGCGCATTTCATTCCATAATATATTCCTTACACACAGGAAGAACACTGGTGACTTAAAACAGAGTTAACACATTCTAAAGAATTTCAAGATTATTAAAAGGAATGGCCCTCTTGTGATTAGCAGTAATTCTCAAAATTATAACTTGTAGCCATGTCAGACTAGCACAAGAGCTGTTATTGTACAAATGCATTGGTTGTGGTTCTAGCATAGAAATGAAATAGATAATTTGCCTAGTCATTTTAGCAAGAGTTGCCAGAACAACTTCTTCCTCAAAGTTAAACCTTCTACAACTGGAGTTTGAAGTGTCAACTATTACAATAAGCTGGTAATGATTGATTTTAATCTGGTGTGTGTGTGTGCACACGCGTTCGTGCAAGCACGCTTGCATCTGTGTGTTTACTGTGTATGCCTTGTATGCCTGGCAAGAATCTGCAAAAGTTGCATGGTGGAAAATGTGAAGAAAATGGAGGAAGGGCTTTACCTTCTCTTGCCAGCAAAATTGTAACTGGGTTAGGTTTAAGATTTTGCAATATGGTTTCAAGAAGACATTCTCAAGGGCCTCTGCTGAATAATGTAAATTCAGATGCCGCTTCAATATGACCTTTTTTTTTCTTCAATAAATGAGAAAAAGAGGAATAGATACTCTTTTCTGTTGGTTTAAGAAGTCAGCTTGATCTGAAGCCACCTCGTTTACATTAAATAGTGGAACCTGGGTTGTTTAATAGAGTGTGGAACAGTGCAGATGGTAGAATTCCAGAAAATTTTTGCTCTCACTGCTGATCGGTCTAGTTAGACTTCCTAGAGAAACATCAGGTGGTTAATTTTTGACATACTGCCTTTAAAGAATCTCTCTTTTTTTCACTTTGTTGTCCTAGCTCCAAGAGATCAGCCTCATTGCAATATGTGCTCTCTAACCTGTCTTCTATACCTTTAAGATTAAGATACCTGAAGAAATAAATCTCTAAAAGTCTTAACTCAGTGCTGCCATGGCTTCAGATTTTGTTTAACATAGAGCCATCTGTGTGGCCCACCCATAATGCCAGCTCTGAGTTAATGGGAGACTTGCAAAGGGTAGATTAGACTCTTCAGGGGGATTGTGGTAGTTCACACACTGGACATCCAGAATTTCAACTATTTGTAGAAAGCTTGTTTTTTTTGTTATGCCTGATGAGCAAGATGCCCAGTGTTTACACAAGCAATTCAAGCACCTGTAAAAATGTTTACATCCTGGAACAAAGTATTGCCTCCAAAATACAAAAAGGGAACGATAAAATTTAAATGAATAATAATCTCAAAATCAAAATGTACATAATCTTTGTGCAAGTGGATTTTATTTTTTAAAAATTAATGTGCTAATCCCAGTTACTCAGGAGGCTAAGGCAGGAGAATCGCTTGAACCCGGGAGGTGAAGGTTGCAGTGAGCCAAGATCGCGCCACTGCACTCCAGCCTGGGCGACAGAGCAAAATTCTAACTCAAAAAACAAAAACAAAAACAAAAAACGATAATAATAATAATAATGAGCTATGTGGATATGTCCAAGTTCAGATTTCCAGAAGCTAGCCTTGATACGAGAACTGGTATGCAAGTTACTTAATAAAGAAGTATGCTGGCTGGGGGTGGTGGCTCACTCCAGTAATCCTAGCACTTTGAGAGGCCGAGGAGGGCAGATGACTTGAGGTCAGAAGTCCAAGACCAGCCTGGCCACCATGGTGAAACCCCATCTCTACTAAAATTAAAAAAATTAGCCGGGCGTGTTGGCACACACCTGTAATCCCAGCTACGGGAGGCTGAGACAGGAGAATCGCTTGAACTCAGGAGGCAGAGGTTGCAGTGAGCCGAGATTGCACCCCTGCACTCCAGCCCGGGCGACAGGGCGAGACCCTGTCGCAAAAAACAAAAGCAAAACAACAACAACAACAACAACAAAACCACCCAAAGAAGTATGCGGATAACTCCGTAAGGCAGTGGGTGAAGCAGGTGAGGGAAACCAAGCAAGGGTGTGGTTTCAGATACAGTCCTGCAGAGGCTGACTCTGGAGTGTGAGTTGGGCTTCAGAGTTGGCCCCACCCAAAGCAAAAGAGCTGGATTCCATCCATCCCTCTCAACTCGGTGCAGCTATGAACGCTTTGTCAAGGGTCCTCCCTGGGGGAGGAGAGGAACTAAATTCCAAGGCACGGCAGTGTTTCTGGGGAAGAGCCACAAGCGTAGGATTTTTAGCAGCCACATTGGCAAGAGGAGAATCTTCCGGGCTCCTGTGAGAGGACCTAGCATTGTCCTCTAAAGACTGCTCCCGGGTGGCTGAGGCAGGAGAATCGCTTGAACCCAGGAGAAGGAGGTTGCAGTGAGCTGAGATCGCGCCGTTGCACTCCAGCCTGGGTGACAAGAGCGAAACTCCGTCTTAAAAAACAAAAAGTCTGTTCTTGATGGTCATTCCTTGCAACGCGTTAGGGCACGCTCCTAATCCATAATTCCAGCCACTGGATAGAGACACAGCAGCACAGCTAATGCCCCAACTCCAGTCACTCCTGATTGGTCCCATAGCCATTCCTTTGGAGTTCCGCTGTCTGTGTCTTCCTTGCCTCAAAGCTTGGCTCTGTTCATTGGTAAAATGATGACTTTACCTCCTATGAATGCAAATTGTTTTCATCCATAAGATGTAAATAAGAATAGTTGCCTTACAGGATTATAAGAGGATTAAATTAGATGCTTCAGTAAAGTAATCTGCATATAGTAAATATTCGAGGAGTATTAAATTCCTTCTGTCTTGTCAAAGATTTTAAGGGAACTAAAAATTGCATACCTGCCTTAAGGGGTTCTTTTTTATTATCGCTCGAAATAAGATACTGTTTCTTGGTTTTAGTTGGATCTCTCTTACCATAAGTTAATGTTGTTTCTCCTCTTCCTCCTCCTCCTCCGCCTCCTCTTTCTTCTTCCTCTTCCTTCTCCTCCTCTCTCCCTTTCCTCTTTCTCTACTCATTCCAATTTTTCTCCTTCTACTCCTTTTCCTTCTTTGGTTTTATAATTCTTCTTCATCATCTTTGTCTTCTTGTAATTCTAATCTTTTCTAATTCCAATTCTTCTTCAATTTATCTGCCTCCTCCTATTCCTGCTCCTTCTCCCCTTTTTTTTCTGTAGATACATGCAAACATTTTCCATAGCCTTTAAGAGAAACTTAGCTGCGTTGCAGCCTGTCTGGAAATTCCTTAAGTGTAGCCAGACGGATCTCCCACATGACTGCATTCATCACACATAGCAGGCAACTGGGAAGTGTTGAGTCTGGAGGAGGAGGAAAGTGGTTGGATTGAGATCCCTCTTTGCCAAGTGCCAGCCTGTTTGACTCTCATGAACATTTCTGAATGTCAACCTCTCCATCTGTAACATTTTAACAATGATGACAACCAACATTGTAGAGCTGTTGCAACGTAAGGGAGATATATGGAAAATTGGCTGGCTTACCATGTGACATTGATTAATAAACAATGGATCATGGAAGGAATTACACTTGTGCCACCAGTGTGTAGGGAACACCTGTTATATGCCAGGCAATTTGCCAAGTACTGGCTGTATCAAGAAAGCCATCTTCGCCTGTAATCCCAGCACTTTGGGAGGCCAAGGTGGGCAGATCACCTGAGGTCAGGAGATTGAGACCAGCCTGACCAACATGGAGAATCCCCGTCTCTAATAAAAACACAAAAATTAGCCGGGCATGGTGGTGCATGTCTGTAATCCCAGCTACGCGGGGGAGGCTGAGGAAGGAGAATCACTTGAACCCAGGAGGCAGAGGTTGTGGTGAGCCGAGATCACGCCATTGCACAGCAGCCTGCACTCCAGCCTGGGCAACAAGAGTGAAACTCAGTTTCAAAAAAAAAAAAAAAAAAAAAGCCATCTTCTCTGATGAGCCTTTTACATCTTTATGAAGAAAATGTTTTCAGTGTAGCCTCAAAATTATCTGGTACATTTGTTTTCTACCAGAGAGTGATGAGATAACCTGAAAGTTTTTGGATCTTAAACCAGAGCCACCAAAATATATATTCTCTTTCCTTTTGGGGGACCTGAAATAGATTTGTGTCATTATGTCATTTTTTAAAATTATACTTTAAGTTCTAGGGTACATGTGCACAACGTGCAGGTTTGTTACATATGTATACATGTGCCATGTTGGTGTGCTGCACCCATTAACTCGTCATTTACATTAGATATATCTCCTTATTAGACACAAAATCAGCCTCTTGACACACTCACCCTTTTCTTTTTATAACACATCTAGACATCTTTGATCCATAGACAACATCTTGGTCATAATTTTTTCCTGCTTATGTTTTCAGAACAACTATTCTAGACAACTTATTTTCTTTTACGGTATTTTTGAACATTCAGAACGAGTTTTGAACATTCAGAACATTCAGAAGAAATACTCACATTTCTTCTCTTGCTTCTGGTGACCCAGACCTTGCCCTCAACTGGAAAGCTGTCATGCCCTGTGTTTCTATTTTGAAATATGTACCTTGTTTACTGGATCATATTTGTCAGAGAAAGTGTATCAGCACAAACATTTCAAAATCTGCACTCATTACTCTGTAGAACTGAGATAACTTTTGTCTGGTTCATTCATTTGTTGATGACTCAAACTAATTTATTGGCAAATATTATTTGAATGAGTTTCCTACTAGTCTCTCTTAAAGAATATTAACAATAATGATATGCAAAAGTCAACATTCTTTATTACTCGAACAAACTGCATTTCTCAACCCACTTGACAGTTTAAAATTGCCATTAGGAAGAATTTGACTTTCAAGAAGAATTAAATGGCGTTTATTGTGGTGACTGATTATCAGCATAAGAACCATGCATTTTTCTGCTACAGTAGAGGAAATAATTTAATTAGTCTGTTATTGTAAATGTTCTGATTTTAATATATTAACTTGTGGCCTGCGGCTGATAGAAAAGAAATTAACACTGACTCTTTTTGACTGTTGAATGAATTGGACTTTCCAGGGCAAGAAAATTAATTATAAATGCTCTCTATTTAAGATTGCCAGATTTTTTATGATAAATGATGTAATTATGAGATGTCAAGTATACAAATAGTCATGCATCGACATTTCAGCTTATTAATTCCAACATTCACCATTACGTATGACATATTCATCACATTTAATTGCTCGGTAGAGGGGAGGCAAAATCATTGTTCTCCTCATTTTCCTTGTGATTTTCAGGCAGTACATTTCAGAAGACGTTGAATGCTAATGTATTAAATTTCTGATGACAGCCTCATGTTGCATTTTGAGCTAAGACCAAAATAAATAAAATTCAGGGTAAAGTAGGATAAGGCAACAGAAGGAGGAACAAACCTTTACAAAATGGCAAGTTGGGTGAAGTTTGCCTTCAGCTCCCTCTCATCTCTGTTTCCCTTCCTCTCTTCTACCCATTCTGGGGTATGTGAATGAGTCTTCGGTGCCTTGACGGCGAATTCTAGGGTCTCAGGAGCTTCTGCCTTTCCCGGAAATGCTCTTCTTCTCTCATTGATCAGTGTCCCTGTTCATTCTGTTACAGCATGAATACAATTGAATGGCATCAGAAGAATTCAGGGCCACTCACCCGTGGCCACAGTTGTAAGAGTCACAGGTGATAAAGTACATAATCTTAAAAATCCTGCAATACCTTTAAATAAGTTTGTATTTTGTTCATCCCATCTGTGATGTTCAGTTTTACAAGTCAATGCAGTTAGGCTACAGTTTCCAGTTATCCAATCAAACACCAATCTAGGTGCTGCTATTTTGGTATAGCAAAAGGTATTTTGTAGTTGTGGTTAAAGTCTGTAATCAGCTGACTTTAAGTAAGGGAGGTGATCCTGAACTATTTGCATGGACCGGTATAATCACAGGGGTCCTCATCAGAGGGAGGCAAATGGGTCAGAGTCAGAAAAAGAAGACATAATGATGGGGGCGGAGACTGAAGTGATGCCCTTTGTGAAAATAAATTCATCAAATTGAAGCTGTTGGAACGTTAAATTATTTTGAGGCTTGAAGGAATGTGATTGTGAGATCTGAGTCATGCAGCCAGCAGCTGTAACCTTTCCTTCACTGATGATAAATTAACCCTCTTCCTAAGTTTTCCTTGTTTTGTAAAATGTTGTGAAAGAGTAAATGACACCAGAGAGAAGACCTCTTCACTTTTAATTACTAACCTTTTATTATAGATTAACTGCCTTCTTTCTTTTCTTGCACACAACTCAGACCAGATGGTGCAAAAGATCCCATGGCTATCAAATTGCTTAAAATAGAATTTTTTAAAATTAATTTTTTTTTTTGTTTTTAGAGACAGGGTCTCATTCTGTAGCTCAGTGCAGAGATATGATAATAGCTCACTGCAACCTTGAACTCCTAGGCTCAAGTAATCCTACTTCACCCTCTCGAGTAGCTGGGACTACAGGCACAAGCCACGATGTCTGACTTAACATGGACTGTTAAATATATATTTCCTTAAAAGGAATAAGCTGTAACAAATCAAAATTACTGCAACTCATAACCCAGTCTTATGTGAAAGTGTTGTAATCATGGTAAACTTCTTTGAATTTGTCTAAATGAGTGTGAAACCCTGACCTCTCCACCTCTGAGTACTGACTCCATTCCTCTGGAGTTTGTATTTCCCAAGAGGACAAATTCAAACTTTGCTCTTGAATAAACTATTTAAAATTGGATTCTGATCCCTTTGATTATTTCACGTTAACATCTTTGATGGTGGAGGAAGGAGCCACCGGGCATGGAACACAGGTAGTCCCTAGAGGCTGGAAAGGCATGGAAAAGCAGATTCTTACCTGGAACCACCAGGAAGAACCAGCCCTGCCAAAGTTAGGTTTCAACTCATTGAGACCCATTTCAGACTTCTAACCCCCAGAATTGTAGAGTGGTAAATTTGTGTTGTTTTGAGCCACTAAGTATGTGGTAATTTGTTACTGCAGCAATAGAAAACTCATATACCATAGTATACCTGTGAAAATTATGCAAGTGTGTAAAATCTACTATTTATTCAATCTACAAAAACTGCTTTGATGCCTATATGCTTGCAAATCCTTCTTGCAATAACTCTGCTACACCTCTAGAGGCACAGTCCATAGGTTGATACCATTGACCGAAACAGACAAGTGTGGGTCAGGTAACACCTCCCATCAGTCCCTGCTGCACTTTCCCTTCTCGCCCTTGGTATAGTCTCACGATCCTTCTCCAGGCAGCCATGTCCAGGCTTGCAAGATGAAACCTATCAGCTTTCCCCATCAGACCTGTATCTTGTTTTCCCCCTTTTTGTTACCTGAGGCAGGCAGAATTCTAAGGTACATCCTAAGATTCCCAGCCCCTGGTATATATACCCTATGTAATACCCTCCACTTGAGGATAGGCAGTACCAGTAAATATGATGGATGCCACTCCAGTGATTCCATCCCTAATTAGCTTGCACTGAGTTAATCAAAAGGAAGATCATCTGGGTGGGACTGATCAAGGCAGCTGAGCCCTTAAAAGTGACAAGAAGTAGCAGCAGAAGCTGTTCTACTTAACGAAGAAAGCAAACAGCCATGTTGTAAACTGCCTATGGGGTCCACGTGGCAACAAACTTCAGGCAGCTACTAGCTGAACAAGGTCTTGGGAGAAGACCAGCAGGAAAGGAGAAACCTCAAACACACAGCTAAAGGAAATGCATACTGCCAACAACCCTGTGAGCTGAGAATGAAACTGTGAGCATGACTATAAGAAAGGGACACAGTTCAGCTGACACCTTGGTTTCAACCTGGTGAGAAGTGAACAGAGAGCCCAGGTAACCCATTCCCAGATGCCTGACTCATGGAAACTGTGAGACAGCAATTGGTGTTGCTGTAAGCCACTAACTTGGTGGTTATTTGTCATGCAGCAATAGCAAATAATACACCATCTTGCAAAAAGCATATACTTCAGTTTGCAACCATCAAATGCACAAAATTAATGTAAACTATGTTATTAATTGTTTATAGCCATACATGTGCTACAGAATAAGAGAAATGCTTTTCTAAAATGAAAAGAAGTTGTAGTCTGAGCAGAATGGGTGGTTGGAAGAGATGCTTCCCTTCAAAGTAACCTTCCCTTCCAATCCCCTCCCATAATTCCTACTTGCTCACTTAGAATGCTAGATCAGCTGAGGTAGCAAGGAGATATACCAGGCTTTCTAGATTACTGCTATTCATGCTGGCTTCCAAATCCTGTTGTTTCCACGACCTTGGGGGTCTTTGTCACTCACTGGACCTTGTGCACAACGGCAAATGGAACTTATGCCTTATCCTCCTAAATCGTAATCCTATTGCATATTTCCTCAATGTTTTTTTTTTTTTTTTCCTCCTCACTCCAAAGCGTATACCAGATGGTAAATCCCAGGAAACATTTAGCAAGTTTGGCAAAAATTCTGTGAGCAAAACTATTTTGAAAGCTATATTTGAAGCAGAAAAAGTGGAGCAAAGGAGATAGAGATAGATTCAGTGCTTGGGGCTGATGAAATAGTGTTAAATGAAGCACAAAGAAAGCTTTACAGTTCTTTATTATTGTGTCTTGAATGTGTAGGTGAATAATCCTCAGAGTGGATATAGAGGAAAACATGAGTCAGAGGAAACTAAAGTCCACAGGAGTGAGCGTAAAGGAGTATTAGATTGCTTCAAAGAAATTACGCCTATGCTCAGACTGGGTCTATCGCAGCGTATCAGGAAGATTTGAAGACATGAACATAGACACACCCTCAGGAAACCAGAGGGAGGCTGGGCATGGTGGCTCACACTTGCAATCCCAACACTTTAGGAGGATGAGGCCGGAGAATTGTTTGAGCCCAAGAGTTCAATACCAGCCTGGGCAACATGGCAAGACTCTGTCACTACAGAAAATACCAAAGAAAAAAAAAAAAAAGAATGAATAGGTGAGTGAGATAGATAGGGGTGAAACTCTAGACTCAGGCAAACACTCCAGTTTTCCAAAAGGAGATGAAGAAGGTTATGCTTAAGAAACTACCTACTTTTTTACATCACACTAACTCCTGGTTGCATTTTAAATAAATAATGGAAATGTACTATCATGTCCTTAATTACTATGCTACCAGAAAGAAAGATCCTAGTAGAACCATCCACGTAGCCAAATATGCATCCATTCATTCAGAAATGACTTAGATAGCATATAAGTACTGTAAGTACTCATATAGCAATTACTACCAAAGGCAGGGACTATGATAGGCACCTATTAGATGATGGTAAATAAAACGGGATGCTTTGACATTTATCTCTCTCACAGAGCCTTCTAGTTAGGGTATGTGTGCAAAAGTTGTGAGCATTACTATTACGGAAAAGCAAGCAGGATAATTAGAAGATTTCAGATCGGAGATAAATTTCCTTGTCTGAGAACATTGTAGAAGGCTTCCTCAGGTGTTAGGAGGTCCTACTTCTCTTTAGGATTCCTTAAAAGAACTGGTTTCCAAATGAGAATACTATATATATATATATATATATATATATATATATATATATATATATATATATTTTTTTTTTTTTTTTTTTTTTTTTGGCGGCCAAGCCAGTACTTAATAATCTATAGAATTCATGCTTCTCTGGTGAAAGCTAGATTGGAGACATGGCCTAGGATGGTTGCCCAAGTGTGGCCCCCAAGCTCTCTCTCCTGAGTTGAATATGAGTTGGACCATTGAGCACTACTAACCTGCAGAACCCAGCCAAGCAGGCTGGATATGCTGGAAGAGGGAGCTCTGGGGCTGACAGGGATGTTCCTCCAAGCCCAGCTCTGGGCACTTCTCTAGGAGGCCCTTCTGCTTCTCTTTCTGGCCTTTTTACAGAACCATGAAGAAAGAAAAAGGGAATGCGAAGAAAAGATAAAACAGAGCAAGCCTGCCCTTGGCACATATGGTCCCATGCTGCAGAAGGGCTCCCCTCCTCTCCCCTGCTCCACCTGTTGCACACTGCTCTATGTCTACATTCACTGGAGACTGCAGCTTTGGTAAGGCAATGAATGGGGCAGGGAGAATCCTGACAGATCATGCACATCTAGTATGGACCTGCATCTGGTGTGGGCCTCATTGATGGAAGTAAGGAGAGGGGTGTCAGAGACAAAAGCAGGCCCTTCACAGTGCAGACTGAGGACGTGTTATTTCATGTATTCCATCAATATATGTATAAAAGTTATCTGGAGAAACAGAACCAATAATAGGTAGGTAGTTGGTAAGTAGACAGATGATAGGCAGGTAGATAGATAGGACACATGGATAGACAGATAAATGATGGATAGATAGATGACAGATACATAGATGACATATATATATGTGTATATATATATATTTTTAAAAATTGATTCATCCAGTTTGAGGGGATGATAAGTTGGAAATCTTCAGGGCAAGTTGGCAGTCTGGAGATTCAGGTAAGATTAGATGCTGCAGTCATGAGTTTGAAAATTAGAAACTGTGGAATTTCCCTGTTGCAGCAGAATGTCTTTTTCTTTGAGAGACCTCAGTCTTTGCTCTTAAGGCCTTCAACCAAATAAATAAGGTCTACCTACATAATGGAGGATAATCTGATTCACTTAAAGTCGAATGCTTTAAATATAATCATGTCTAAAATACACCTTCACAGCAACATCTAGACTAGTGTTTGGCCAAACAGCTGGTCAAGCCCAGTTGACACATGCAACTAGCCATTGCAATACAACTAAAGTCAGCCACAAGGGGAAAGACAGACCCTACCCTGAGATATTTCAGCGGATCCACACAAGACGATGGAGGAAATAGGGCCAGGGGAAGTGCATATTCCCTCTTCCAGCTACTCATCATAATAATTCAGCTGCTCAATCAGTATTTACTGAGGTCTCAGATGAGCTAGGAACTGTCCTGGGTGCTTCAGACACAGAAGTGAACGAAACAGAAAGGCTCCTTGCCTTCAAGGAACTGACAGTCAAGACCAGGGGTCAGTGAACTATAACCGGGAGCAGGTCTGGCCTGCTGCTTGTTTTTGCAAATAAAGTTTTATCTGGATAGAGCCATGCCCACTCGTTTACATGTTTTGGTTGCTTTCATGCTCCATCAGCAGAGATGAATAATCACAACAGCAAAGACTAAAATATTTCCTCTCTGGCCCTTTACAGACAAAGTTTGGCAATCCCTGGTGCAGGCCTTTGCATAGCAGGTCAGTGAAGCCTAAGGGACTCCCTTTTTTCATTCTATTGACAAATACCATAGGTTGACTGCTTCTTCGGAAATAAGTAAAGTGAAAATGAACATGGAGCTTTTAAAATCTCAAGAAAGGAAACTTCTGGTAGCAAAAGTGTTTACTATAGAAACTAGAACAAAAACGTTTAAGAATTACATCTCCTGCTAGAATCGAGAAGGGAGGCTCCTGTGACAAAGAAGCAGAAAGTCTCTTTTTCTGCAAGAGAACAAGTGAAAATGGAAAACATAACAGAATGAGATGCAAATACCAGCAGAGGTGAAAACATAAACTCAGAGATACAGGCCATATCGCTTTCAAGGAAACCAAAATTTCAAAAGCAGAATAAAGCCTGCACTGGATAGCAAGAGATCCAAACTGGCATAAGGAAAAAGCTAAATCAATGGAATAGATAACGAGATACTCTAAGGATTCAGAGAAAAAGAACAAAATACATGAAAAATATAGGATAGGAACAGAGATTGGGTATAAAGAAATTGATTTTCTCTGGAAGCTACCAGAATAATTGAAAAAGAAGCAATTACAGCTTTTATTATGTAACTATTATGCCCTAGGTATTGCGGTAAGCACTTCACATTCATTATCAATTTTCTTCATTGCAACAATCCTTTGAGACACAAACTAATTTATCCATTTTTTAAGTGAAAAATGCAAGGAGTATGGGAAGCTTGTAAATTACCCATAGTTAGCTACTCAACAGATAAACCAGAAATCAAATCCTGGGCTGACTAAACTTAACACCTGATATTCCATACCCCTAATGAAAGAAACAAACAATGAAAATTTTACTCAAGGGAAAAAAATGACCCAACTTTGTAGATCAGTATGATTGACCCTCATCGTGTACCAAGCAAAGTAATGATGAGTGATTTAGGTGCACAAACATGTCACTGTTTTTCAAAACAAGGAAAGATCCTCTACATTTAGGGATGATTACAGACACCCTGGAAGACAATAACATCGTGAGCAAAACCCACAAATGCATTTTCAGGCTACACTAACAAGAATGAATCGTTTGGCTGAAAGAAAGGCAACGATATTCTACACCTGTCAAGCCACATCTAGAATAAGGTCCAGTCTAGGAACCATTTTTAAGGACTTTCATAAGCCTTCAAACTTAGAAAGCAACCAGCTGGACACATCTTTGGGAAGTGTTCAAGGGAAGCGTGCAGGCAGATGCTGATCACACCTCGAGGGGAGAAACACCCAGGCAGTGGTGGGGGATACATGAGCAGGTGAGGGCTCAGGTGCCTTCCACTGAAGACATTCCAGGAACTGACTGCTCCAACTGATGTTTGACTCGAGCTATACATGCGCAAAGCAGGATTCAATAATCTTTTATTGTTGCATAAACAAGGTTCAAATGACTTCCTGGGCAATGAAAGCAAGCTCATGCTTGACATATTGGAGGAAGTACTATTTCATTGTTTTTGTTTTATCACAGTTCTGTGGCTTATAGAATAGCTGGGCTATTGCAATCATTATTGTCATTTGGGAATTATTATTTTACAAACTCGGCAGAAAAACATGATCATAGTCTAAAGATAGCTGTCTAAAGCCACTCTGAATTGCCCCTTGAAGGGTTTTTGGATGCTTATGACAGCTGAGTAAAAACTTAGTCCCAATAAAAATGAGCTCTTAAGAGGACAAGAGTAGCCAAAAGAAACAAATAAATATGCAGGACACAGTTTCATAATTTGTGCTGCTCTTGAATAGTAATACAGAATAATCGAATGGAATACATTATAAGTTTTATTCAGAACATGCTAAAATAATAACTATTTTATGAGTACCCATTAATGTCAATTATTATTCATTATTAATACTTCACCACCAAATTAAAAAGATATGGCTGTGCTGCATTCTCCTACACTTGTTTCTTTCTAGGGTATTATGATAAGACCCAATTGCTTCATAACTAATTAATGATCTAGTGCAACTTGGAAATAAAAATTGAAAACTAAATACCAGATATTAAAGTTGATATGAGATGACATTCTCTTGTGCTCTCAGGGTGTTTATCAAATTTTGATTAGTGGTAAATATCTGATACTCTTCCTAAGATCTTCTTTCAAGTTCCAAGTAGGTTGTTTTTTTTGGGGGGGGCGTGGATGTGGGGAGGAAATCACTCCTTTGTCTTTATTAAAGAAACGTAGAAAGAGACCAGATCTGGCAACCAAGAGGTGAGGTACTGTCCGGGAAGGTGGAGTGGGCTCAGGCTCTGTGGATTTCAAGTGCAGACTGATGGCCTGGGAGAGGCCAAGGAGACCAGATCCTGGTAGCAGCTGAGGAGTTGCCCAAGGGCACTTTCAGGCACTGGGGCCATCAGCTTGTTCTGTGGGCAGGGGTTGGGGGTTGGGATGCAGCGTAGGTTGGGCTGGACTGGAATCTCCCTGAGGGCACCCTGCCTTGTCTACCTAGATCATCCACTGGTCCTGATCCTGTTCTTTGCCTTCCATGTCCACTTCATTGATCTCTCTGTCATCAGGTGACTAATTGTAGTCATTCATCTTGTTCATGTCCTGCATGTCCTCATCATCCTCTAAGTCCTCTTCACTACCCTCATTGTCTTCATCCTCCTCCTCTTCCTCATCAACATAGTGCTCTGAGGCTGATTTGCCAATGGGAACCAGGTTGTTGTCTTTCTCTGCGATGCTTTGGAGCCAGGTCTAATGCTGCTATTCCTGCTGCTGCAGCTCTGTCTCTTCCACACAAGGTCGATCCAGATTAAACCACAGTGTCTCAGTCCCACAAAGGGGACTGAAGGAAACAAAGTGGACATGGTTCCTAGACTGGGTTTGAGTCCTGGCTCCACTACTTACTAGCTGTTTGATCTTGGCCGAGTCACTTAACCTCTCTGGGCCTCAGTGTCCTCATCGCACCAGGGGCTGCAGCCAGTGCAGACCCGGAAGCGCTTCACCAAGCCTGAGTGGAAGAACCCACCAGAATCAGGGACTCACCCCCAAGCAGTTTTATGTGATCATCTAATCCTGTTATTCTGATTTTGAAAAAGAGAGACAACTCAGCAGAGCCGTTAATGTCAAAGCTTTTGCTTATTTCAATATATTAATCTAATGGGAAAATCTCTAGAAAGTTGTAGATATTCATGTCCCTGCAAACAGTTGCATCACATCTAAGGTCTTTCTTAGGAGAAGAATGTGAATTTCTTATTAAAGTTTTTCCTCTTGAAACCCAGAGGGTAAAAGTTCTATATATTTGGATACATAGATTTTAAAAAGTGTTGGTATTCTCCCTTAAACCTCACAAAAGTCCTACAGAGTAGCTACCTTTAATTCTCTCATTAGAGATAAGAAAATTGAGACTTGAACATTTAGTGAGTTTTCCAAAGGCTAACAGTTTTCAAATTGCAGATCCGGGCCCGAAAACATTGGCAAGATTCACTTCGCTCCACCCTGCTGAAGCTGTTACCAAGAGAAGAAGCTTTTACCATTAGAAGATCTAACTCCACCCAAATGATTTCTTAGCTTCCTTCTCAGAGGTAAGCGTGGAGAGTAACACTCAAGTTGATTAGGAAATTTAAGATGCACTTTATGTAATTTTCATTTGGAAGGCTAACTTTTCCCAGCCTCACAAACATGAGAAGATTATTTGGTAGGTTATGCTGGGTGAATATGGGACTTGTGTCTGAAATGGCTTTGTTCCTTTTTCAGAAGCATTGCATGAAATAGACATTTGATAATACTGGATATGTGGACTAATTTTTGTAGTTGAACCTCTATTTGCAGGATGTGTTGACGATTGTTGAGTGTCCTTCTCTGGACTCTTAGCTGTACAGTGCTAACAAATAAAATGTGTCCATCTAATCCATTTAGTTTAGCAAGTGATCAATGGAATGAAAAAAAGTCAAACTGATTGACTAATTTTACTAAGTAACCAACTTCTCTTTTCAGTTCAGCAACCAGTCAGTTCACTTTAACCCTTTGGCTCCTGCGTGATGCAGACATGAGCCTCTGCTCTGCAGACAAGGACTTAGTCTAACAGCCCACTCTCCTTTAGGGCTCAGGCTTGCGATGGAAAAACAGCAATTTGCCCTCCTTTGGACATTTTGATAAATGATAAACATATTCATCCCCAAACCTCGAAATTATTGCTGAATTTTTTTTAAGCTAGCAACACAAAATTCGAGTCCTACATTCATCAAATTCAAGGCACAAAACCTCACAGAATTATAAAGTCCACCCAATCAATGGAATTCAGAGCTAAGAATTCAGCCACTAAATGGCATGATTGCTGTAATTAGTCGAATGGTATAATTATAGTAAACACATGATAAGTTGCCACTGAAGCACATAATTGCACAGCATAATGGTATTATTATGATTTCTGATGATATAATATGATTTGGATGTATAACAAATTCCCATAACAATATTAAAACATTTTTCATTTGTGCATTTTCTTAGTACCTGATTTGGATTTTTTACATTATGGGAGTTTAAGTCAAAGACAGGAAATCAGACCACGTTTTCAATGAAAGAAAAATAAGTTATTATTCAACATAATACCTTGTTGAGAATGTGGTTAGAAAGAGATAAAGGACTTAAAGTATGAAGTCAGTCATTAGGATAACCCTAAACAGGTATTATAGTTAATGGTTACAATTCAAGAAAACACCTGTACAAACATGAATGTTATTTCATATCTATTCTATGTCCCAGGAATTAATCATTTTACTTTGAATTTATCATGAAAATAAGCTTTCCCAGGACACAACACTGTCCATACTATCTTTGTTTTGTTTTTGTTTTGTTTTGTTTTGTTTTTTGAGATGGAGTTTGGCTCTGGTTGCCCAGGCTGGAGTGCAATGGCGCTATTTTGGCTCACTGTAACCTCTGCCTCCTGGGTTCAAGCGATTCTCCTGCCTCAGCCTCCCGAGTAGCTGGGATTACAGGTGCCTGCCACCACACCCAGTTAATATTTTGTATTTTTAGTAGAGACGGGGTGTCACCATGTTGGCCAGGCTGGTCTTAAACTCCAGACCTCAGATGATCCACCTGCCTCGGCCTCCCAAAGTGCTGGGATTAC
Source organism: Macaca thibetana thibetana (assembly GCF_024542745.1). Lineage (NCBI taxonomy): Eukaryota > Metazoa > Chordata > Mammalia > Primates > Cercopithecidae > Macaca > Macaca thibetana. The sequence continues at coordinate 8,294,729 of NC_065598.1, forward strand.
AGATGTGAGCCACTGCGCCCAACCTATCTTTGGTTTTAACGTCCCTAGGAGAAGACAATGTTTTCAAGTCATGTGCACATTGGTTATATATGTGTTGTTGTCCTGAATTTTTTTTAGATGTAGATTTTGTATGATCAAAAGCATTTTTATTTCATAGAATTTGGGAATTGGAAGAATTCTTAGAGAGTTGAGATGCATAGTTCAGGAATTCGTGGACTTATTTCATTGAAGGTGCTGGGTGTATAAGTGGAAGTACATTCTTCTTGGAAAGGGGTTTTTATCATGGTCATTAGTGGAGTTGTGAAACCAGAAAGGTCTACCTGGGAGATTCTACCATCCGCCTCTATTGGGGCTGAAATCTTCTCCACAAATGCCCATCAGGTCTTTATTCCACTTCAGCTTCAACCTTCGTAGTAAGGAGGCTCTAACTGATCTGTAAAGTAGAAACCATGAGTTCTCTGCCTACCAACCTGCTAATGCAGTTTACCTTTCTTTTTTAAACAATGAAGCATAATGTTTCTTTTTATTAAGGATACGGTTCACAAAACCTCCTAGCCACACATTGTCTAACAGAACTTTCCATGATAATGGAAAATTCTCTACCTTCACTGTTCAGTAAAGTAGCCACTAGCCATATGTGGCTGTGGAGCACTTGAAATGTGGATGATGCATCTTAGGGACTGAATTTTTAAATTTAACTTAATGATAATTAATTTATATTTAAATTTAAATAACCATAAGAGTGGCTATCGTATTGAACAGCACAACCCTGCACATTGTTTTTCTATGCAGGCTCCTCTTCAATGCTATTTTACTCACTTACAACACTGTACATTACATTTTATCAATTTACACATGTAGTATTGTATTATCACCTAAGCAAATATACAGCTTTAAGCATTATAAAAGTTCAATAAATATTAATGGTGATCAATAAATGGAATCATTACAGATAATGAAATAGCATGACAAAACATAAGAGATAATTAGAATCAGTCTTACTTTTATTGACAAAGACAGTCCATGAAATTGGGAGCCATGGTCACATCATGGTATAGGTTTTCATGATTTCAAATTATTTTGATGAATTTCACACTTGATATTTATCTAAAGTTAATTCAAGATTTTCCTATTTGACCTTTCCCTGCCATGAATATTGATGGGTTTTACTGTAGTGTGAATTTCCAAGTGTCTTTCTTTTCTTGTACCCTGAAGATTCAGATTTTAGGATGCATTGTTTATTGCTTACTTTCATTGCACCTCTAGAGAAAGGAGGAGAGAATTTCATCCTAAAGCTTGCTATGAGAAAGATAAGACACAGAATACAGAACCACAAAGGAATTAAGAATTCCATCCTGCTAGAAAATAAAGTCCATGAACTGGGAACTCAATTATTATTTTGAATAACAGTTCAAAATTTTTTTCTCTTATTTCTTTCAACAAAAACTGCTCTTGACTTAGAGATACAAGAGTGCACTAAAACGCAGATCCTGCCCCACATAAGGCCAGGCAGAAGAGGTGCTCAGAGCTGGAGCTTAGAGTTAATGACAGGGAGCTAATCTATCCCAAGAGCAATAGAAACCAACAGTAAGACTATCAAGGACGGGGTGGGGAAGTGGAGGTAGAACATGACTCATCCGGCATGTTGAAAATGACCTTTCTAGCTGTATGGGGACAGGGGCTGGAGGGCCGAATGTTTTCATGCTTTCTGCTTATTGTCCAGGCAGGAAGAAACTGCACATTGCCCCCGAGAGATCAGAGCGCAGATGAAAGACTTGGGTGTACTTGAAGAATATTCAGAAGGTAAAGTTGGCAGGGCTTGGAGAAGGAATGTGAGTAACAAGGAAGATGCTCACCACAGATGCTGCCAGGTTTCTGGTGTGAACTGTGCTGTGGAGCTGCCACTCGCTGTGAGCAAAGCCATTGCCATTCTCAACAGGGCAGAGATGAGTGCTCAAGGGAGCTGGAAGTTGCAGAATCAAGCCAGCGCTGGAGAACCAAGTGTTCATTGTTGTGGAGTAAAACAATCTTTCCAGAATCACAAAGGTGTCAAAAATACAGGAAGAGCTTCCTTTAGGTTTTTTTTTTGGGGGGGGGGGTGGTTAAACACAATATACATGATAAATCGTAATCATTCATTTTCTGCTTTTGGGGGGTCTGTTCAGTTTGCTGATAGCACTTAGCCTGTGCCTCTCTCTGAGAAACTACGTTGTCCATGGCTTACAAGATTATCAAGTTCAAGATAGAGGCTGCCTGGTGGACATGCTTCCAACTGTGTCCCATGGCATACAGCCAGTGCTTCGCAAATGCTCCCAGCTGAACATAAGCAATGCCCCCACAGACTCTACAATCCTGTTGCCTTTTAATGAAAACAGCTCACAACTGCATTCCCTGGGTTCCAACTGTTTTGCTTTTTCATAGAGGATGTCCTGAATCCCTCACCCTGAGCCAAGTCAATGTGACTTGACCATGTGGATGAGCTTCCTAGGACTGCCATAAAAAAAGGCCACAAATTGGGTGGCTTCAAACAACAGAAATGTATTGTCTTGTAGCTCTGGAGGCTAGGAGTCCAAAATTAAGGTGTCAGTGGGACCATGTTGCCTCTGAAGGCTCTACAGGAAGACTCCTTTCTTGCCTTTTCCAGCTCCTGGAAGTGACCATCAATCTTTGGCATCCCTTGGTTTGAAACTGCTTTGATTCACACTCTACCTCCACTGTCCATGGCATTCTCCCTTTGTGTCTCTGTGGCTAAATGACCCTCATCAATTACATACACCAGCCATTGGATTGCAGCACATTTTAATTACCTCATCTTAGCATGACTGTGTCTGCAAAGACGCGCTTTCTAAGTAAGACACATGTACCAGGAGTTAGGACGTGAACATTGCTTTTTGGGAGACACAATTCCACACTATGCATTAAAATTTTCTAACTGGAGTATTTGTGGATATTTCCTCTCTACTCTCTTCTCTGTAAGTCTTGGTATGAAAGAAAGAAAAATAGGGAGACATATTCAGCCTAATTCTGGCCACCTCTAGTGCTTTGTCCATGATTTTATCAGCACTTATCTGGTTATAACAATTATTTGATTATGTGTCCGCCCCCACCCCTGTCTTGGAAATGAGATCTTTCAGGACATGGGTCAGTGAATAAGACCCGTGTGTCATTTATTAAATAAGACATGTAAGACATAGGTCTTGTTCTAACTTAGTGCCTAATACCTGCCACACTGAGGGACCTCAGTAAGCATTTGTCAAATGAGAGGAGAGAGAAGAGAAGAGAAGAAGGGAAGGGAACTTGAGTGATTTTCTGGTTTCATGTCGAGTCTTCAGTCTTAACCAGATTAACTCACCTTCCCCGTCAACCTTTTCTAATTGCCTCCATTAATTTCCCTCACTAGCCTTGCAAAGATTGAAACTCATTATCAGACATTACTGAGAAGCCATGAAGGGAGTGATAAAGAGTAATGGTTTAGATATTAATCTGGCTCAAATCTGCAGATAAGACAGATTAACTTTGGGGGACTCTTTCAAGACCCATGATGCTGTGGACTGCTAATAAAGATTTCGGCAGTGGGAGTTTCTGTACTGTTACCATGGTCAGGAGCTTTACTTTATGTAGAACTGCCGGTGTTAGGTGTCGCTCAAAAGTATTGTAATTTAGATTCAATTACCCAAATATTGTATCCCCAAAATGTCCTCACTTGCAGTAAAGGATTCTGTTTGGACACTCTCCATAACCCGTTCGCTTCTTGTATTACTTATCTACATAGCACAAATTTAGCACCTTAAAACAACACACGCTCATTACTTCCCAGTTTCTGTAGGTCATAAGCCTGGGCACAGTTAGCTGGGTCCTCTTTTCAAGCTTTCTCAGGAGGCTGCAATTAAGGAGTCAGTCAGAGATAGGGTCTCAACTAATGTTCAACTGGGGAAGGATCTGCTTCCAAGATCACATGGTGGTTGTAAGAATTCAGCTCCTTGTGAGAGTACTGACGGCTTCCTTTTCTTGCCAGCTGTTGGCCAGAAGCCACCCTCAACTCCTATGGGCCGCCCTTAGTTGCTGGCCATCCAAGTCCCCCAACGTGGCTACTCACTTTATCAAAGCCGGCAGGTGGGAGAATCTCTTCCCAAGGTGGAGGTCAGAGTCCAGCGTAATGCAACCATGGCAATGACAAACACCAACCTTGCCATATTCTATTGGTTAGACACAAGTCACAGGTTCCACCCACACTCCTGGGGAAGGGATTCCACAGGGTGTGAGTACCAGGAGTAGAGATCACTAGGGCCATCCTAAGAGTCTCCACTATACCTACTGACCTAGACAAGGCTTCCTCATTAAAACTGGAGTCAGGCAGGCTTTTATGGATATCATGTTGCCAGGATATATACATGGCTAGTGTCATGTAACTATCCAGACATCTGTATTGGTTGTTACAGACTGAATGCCTGTGTCCCCCTTGTTCTGCAGTGAGCAGAACGTGAAACCTACCTACAAGTCTGAGGGAGCCGAGAGGCGGAAGAAAGAGGCTGACATATCCATTTTCTCTTAAAGAAACATTTAATAGGGACTTATGAACAGAAGCCATGTCTCAGGTGGCCACAAGAGGAGATGGTGGATCCCAGGCCATTACCACTGAGACCCAAGCCTTCTATACCATAGGGAAGGAATGTGTAGGACAATTGGAGTCAACTCCTCAGGGAAAGGCAAGAAGGCTGTGTGAGTCTGCCTATCAGTCTGTCATTCCAGCCTGGGTGACAGAGCGAGACCCTGTCTTAAAAAAAAAAAAAAAAAAGACATTTTCAATTGTCAAATAAAGAAAGCAAATTTGTATAACTTAAACCAAAATAAGGGACTTCCATTTCCAGAGACCACTTTTGGCAAAAATCATCTATGTATTCTGGGTAAATGTATTTTTAATATCATTAGAATAAATGCTGCATGAGAATAAAGTAAGGGGGACTGCTGGAGGCCAGGAACAACAAGAGAGCATCACCAGGGAAACGTAAGCCAGGCTGGAGCCAGGGTCACTGAGAACCGCTGCTGCATCCTGCTGGCCTTAAGCCAGTGTTCTCAGTACCCAGAATAGGATGGCAAAGCTGTGACCAAGCTGGGAGGAAAATCAGTTTTGAGACTTCTGCATAAAACCTGGGCCTCTAAGGACAGGAACCTCAGGGAGGAAAGCATGCAGATGAGGGTGATAAGTGTGTGTGTCTGACCCGGCTTTAGTAGAGTGAGAGAAAGCAGGAAATAGTCTCCCAAAATTCCTAAACCTTAAATTCTCGTTTGTACACTTTCAGATTTGAAGACACATTATTGGTGAAGCCTATAAAACCTTAAGCCAATATTTTAATTAATAGTGTCCTGTGTTTTTAATTCTTCACTTATCTTACAAAAGTATGTGCAGAAAATTATTGCATATCATTTTTTGATAATTATTATGTGCTATGTATTTGTGGTTAAGTAACCTTTATTGCTGGTGCATAGAAATGCAATTTATACATATTGTTCTTTTTTTGACACTCTGCTAAATTGTCTTATTCATTTTAATATTTTCTTAGATTCTCTAGTTTTTCCTCTATAGATAATTTATCATTTACGAATACAGTCATGCACCACATAATGACGTTTCAGTCAACAATGGGCCACATATACAATAGTGGTTGCACAAGATTTAAAAATTTTTTATTTACTATACCTTCTCTATGTTTTAGACGTGTTTAGATACATAATACTTACCTCTGTGTTACAATTGCCAACAGTATTCAGTATAGTCACATGCTGTCCAGGTTTGCAGCCTAGGAGCAATAGGCTGTGCTATCCAGCATAGGTGCATAGTAGGGTATACTGTCTAGATTTGTGTAAGTCACTCTGTGATGTTCCCACAATGCTGAAATCACCATCTAGCAATGCATTTCTTAGAACATATCCCTATCATTAAGTGACAATTGTTTGTTTCTTTCCATCTTTTAGATTTTATTTTTTTCTCTTTATTTTTCTGCTGGCTATGACAGATACCAGATACTATAGTTTGGTAGACATGGTAGCAGGCTTCTTTTTTTCCCCTTGTGATTTGAAAGGAAGATTTTTTGACTATGACTTTCGCTACAACCCTTTTAAAGCTATTTATCAACTTAAGGATAGCCTACTCTATTCCTAGTTTTTTCAGAGGATGCTTTTTAAGATCATAGATTATTAATTTTTTCTGCATTTATTGATAGATGTATATAGGGTTCCCTCCATAAGTCTATTAATGAAGCCAATTAAATGGATAGATATTCTTACCTTGAATATAAGAATTATCCCATAACCATTAATGGTTAAAAATCTTCCCACAAAGAGACAGTAGTCACAACAATTATATAGATGACTTTCTCTGACTATTTAAAGAACAAATATTTCAATCTTATAAAATACCTTTTAGTGAAAAATAAGGACAACACACTAACAAACTACATCAGGCTAAGATAACCTTGGTACCTAAAGCAAAAAAATATTGAAAAAATTAGCATCTATGAGCCCATTTATGTGAAATATCAAGAACAGATAAATCCACAGAGATAGCAAAATAGTGGTTGCCAGGCATTGAGAAGATGGTGACTGCTAGTGGGTATAAGGTTTATTTTGCGGGTGAGGAAAATGCTCTAAAATTGATTAGAGTAAGGCTTGAGTAATTGTGAATGCACTAACAACTATTGCACTGTACATTTTATTTTTGCAAGTTATTATTTATTATGATTACTTTTTAGGGACAGGGTCTCTCTCTGTCCCCCAGGTTGGAGTGTGGTGATGGAATGATAACTTACTGTAACATTGAACTCCTGGCCTTAAGCAAATCTCCTGCCATGGGCTCCCAAAGCACTGGGATTACAGATACAAGCCACTGCGCTTGGCCACCTTGTACACTTTAAATGGACGACTAATGTTGTATGTGGGTAATATCTCAATACAACTGCTTTAAAAGTGTTATCCAAAATCGCTCGTGAACACAGGTGCAAAAATTTTAAATACAATATTTTAAAAACTTATCAGCAATATATAATGAAAGGTAAAACATCAATATCAAGGGTGCTTCAAAGTTAGAATGTTAGTTAATCTAATCTACTCCATTAACAGATTTATGGAGGGAACCCTATATATTCTTGATGTAGAAAATTACAGACAGATGGTGAAAAACACTGAAGAACATAATTTAGGGACAAAACAATATGTTCTTCATTAGAAAACTTAATATCATAGATCTGTCAATTCTCACGAAATTGGTCTACAGATTCAGTGTAATTCCAATAAAATTTGTGACAGATTTCCTGAGTCATGCATGACATACTTATTAAAAACTTATATGGATGTTTTCTTCTTTTCTTATTTTTCCTTTCCTTTCCCTTCTTTTCTCACAGGGGTAGCATGACCAGTGCCCAAAGTATGATGAGGACAATAAATACAGACAAATATTTGCATGTACACAGCATGGAGATCAATTAACAAATCCTAATTGTGGAGTAGGTGACAAGGTAGTCCACAAAATAGAAGACACAAATGGCCAATAAGCCAAAGAAAAAGTGCCAAGTTTCATTAGTAAACAGAAAAACAAAATGCAAAATGCAGTTTAAATTTACAATGAGCCATCATTTTATACCCAATAGAGTATGAAAAGTTAAGAAGCCTATCAGCATCATCTATGGGTGAGGATGTGAAGTCATAGAAACTCCCATAGCGTGTTGGTAGGGGCAAAAATGACTTGGAAAGTGATTTGATGTTACCCAGCAAATTGAGTTTGTGTATACTCTACAGTGTACCCATCCCAGCTATTCCACTTCACCTCCTGCCCCTCCATGGGGTATCATACCCCAGAAAAGGAACTTTGGTATTTCTGCACCAAGACACTAATTGCAAATGCTTGTGAGAGTAAAATTGTTAATAGCAATGTTCTTAAGATTCTTAGAAATTCTTTTGTCTAGCTGAAAGAGTCTAATTTATTCTGCAGCACATTAAATCTTTCAGTGATTTTAACAAAGTTTCCTAGAAACACAGTCTTGATTTTATTTTTATTGCCAGGCCACTATTTCTTTTCCTTTTTTTTTTTTTTTTTTGAAAATCTGTTACTAGTTGAAGAAGCTGGATGTCTTAGTTTGTTTTGTGTTGCTATAAAAGAATACCTGAAACTGGGTAATTTATAAAGAAAAGAGGTTTACTTGGCTTACGATTCTGCTGGCTGGATCACTGGGCATCTGGTGAGGGTTTCAGGATGCTTCTACTCATGTGCAGAGATCACACAGCAACAGAGGAAGCAAGACAGAGACAGAGAGAGGAGAGAAGTGCCAGGCTGTTTGTAACAATCAGTTCCCATGGGAACTAATAGAATGAGAAGCCATCCTCCCCCAACCACTGAGGGCACTAATCTATTCATGAGGGTTCTATACGCCATGACTCAAACAACTCCCAATAGGCCTCAACAACAACATTGGGATCAAATCTCAACACAAGATTTGGGGGACAAACATCTAGACTATAGTACTGGAGATGAAAAACAGATTTATTTTCCAAATGAAGCCTGGCCCTTATATTGTCTTTTAAAATTCTGCTTGGAAAGTATCTTTTCCCTTCTCTACCTTGACTCTTCTATCATACTCAGTTAAAAGGAACCAACAGACACTTTCAACAATCTTTTTGCTTTGCAGGAAAGGAGGTATTTCAATGACTTGGGCCTATCACATCATTAGTATTTTTAATGAGCAGACACATAAAGTACAGTATTTCAGTAAAGTGTTAAAAAATAAACAATGCATGCTCCTGTGAAAGGCATGGGTACTGTACCTCCAGTGCTGATCACATGGGCTTTTCTGCAGGATAGTCTGAGCAAAGACCAGAATGGTGACTTGAGTGCAGGCATGTGAAACCAGCAGGGCCAGCACCCCACGTGACGGGAGCAGTAAGTGCAAAGGCCTTGTGATGGGAACACACTGCTGTGCTGAGCAGCAGAATAAGGGCTGGCGGGTCAGAGTACAGAGGTCAGACAGGAGAGCTGTGAAAAAATGGACTGTTGCCCATTAACTTTGTAAACTCTGGAAAACAGGATATTAGGTTGCATTTGCAAGGCTGCATGTAAGTTAGGTACTTCTTAAATGGTTTTGGTGTGTTATGTTCACCAAAATAATACTCACACTGGGGATGACTTATACTAAACAAGGCTGAGTTATGCTGACCCTAGATCAAAATTATGAAGTGAGTAAAATTTGTGTTGGCAATGCCTCTCTTTCTGCTCCCCATTTCCCTGTGCGTCATACCTTGCAAGATACTCCTGCATTTCCTTTTGTGCTTCTCACGTCCGCCAGCCCTATACAGATAGTGGCATCCCCCAAAGATTAATCGACTCCTATCCAACACACTCAGCTGTGAATCACTACTGTCTGTGGTGGTCAGAAACACCATAGACATGTGAGTTCACACAACAATCTTCCCTTTCTGTTCCCCATCAGACATTTGTTCTTTGAAAGAGAACTCCAGGATGGAAAATGCCTCAGCTATATGATAGATTTAAACTTTATAGCATCAATGGAGATTGTCCCTGCTGCCCCCACTGCCCACCTCCAACCCCTGCTATGGTTAGATATCCTAACTGAGCATGTATCCATGAGGTTGTTCATTAGTGCTAATTAAGGAAAGGAATGGTCGTTCAGCAAAAGAGACTTGTTTCTCAGTATTATTCATTATGTTCTTTTGGAAATTGCATGAGATAGTGACTAACCTATGCGTTGTCTCTGTAATTTTTCTCTGCTTCCTACACTAGATGTCACTGTGCAGCTCATTATTAATATAAGTAGCCTAAGGAAACTCTTCATAGAGAAATGGAAACTTAAAAAAAATTTTTAAATCACAAAAGATCCTTAACATGGCAGCACCTGAAATGCAAGCGTTCTGCTCAGCTGGCTGCCATTCGCCATGGAGACAGTTCATTTCCTCTACATGAATTACCATTAGTCTACCCCAGTGTAACGCTAAGAAGACTTATCAACAACTTGAAATATGTTTTCATGTCTTTTTCCCATTTGCATACCTGTCAACCTGATACAAAGTGAGAATTTGGGAAATGCAAATAGCCTACTCATGAAATTTAATGATGTGCACATATGCTCTATTTTGATACATTGTAAAAATACACCATTCCCTTGATGTTTAAAAAATAATGTCCTCCCCTGAAGATAATGAAGCTTGGAATAGAGTAAGGACCCCCACCTCACCTACTTTGCCTTTTCTTGCCTCTTGTTTTAGTTGCATCATAAATCTTGAAGTCAGAAATGTGTTTAGTGTGTTTTCAATAGGTAGGATGGCCAACGACTCCAGTTTGTACCAGACTGAGAAGGTTTTAAAACCAGGAGGAGTTGGTCAACCTGCTAACTATGGACACCACAGAGATTGGCTTGCTTGTATTATTACAACCCATTATCCCCATTTGAGAACACCTCTGCACACAGTTTGAACCCTGAGTTATTTATGCTTAAGAACCAAGCACAAGACAAGGAGTGTTATTCAGCCTATAAGGATTTTTAAATTCTACCAGAACTTCGGGTTTGAGTCACTAGTAAGCACCCAGAAGAAAAAAATATTTTCTAGGATGCTTTCCAGAAGCAGAACAATTTGGCTATGTCCAAAGTTTTAACAAAAGTGACTACAAAAATGGAATGACTTGAATAATTTCTAAAGGGCATACTGTAAAAATTTTTCAGAGACTCTGATAAGATAAATATGGTGCCATCCTGGCAAAGTAGATGTTCCTGTATTAGATAAGAGGGTTAACTTTTCTGGAAAAAAAAAGCAAAGGAATAATGAGATGCATTGATCTAAGATAAAAACTCTATAGTATATAATACAAGCAATTACACTGATTCCAAAGGTATTGTTTTGATGTGGATCTAAAAACAGATTCAAAATAAGGTTATATTATTTTTCTCAAATGAAGAGCAAATCAACAAACTGCTTTATTAGAGTATCAGGGGAGGAAGAGGGGGAGGAAAAGGAGAACGAGAAGGATGAGAAGAAGAAGAAGAGGTGGAGGAGGATGTGGAGGAGGAGGAGGAGAGGAAAAGGAGGAGGAAAAGGAGAATGAAAAGGAGGAGAGGAAGAAGAAGAAGAGGTGGAGGAGGATGTGGAGGAGGAAGAAGAGAGGAAGAAGAGAAAAGGGGAGAAGAGAGGCGGAGAAAGACAAGAGGAAGAAAATGATGACACCTCTAATCTTCTTTAATCTTCACAGCTGCCCTATGAGGAATGAATTTTTGTCTCCATTTTATAGACAAGCAATTCTGTTCTTATACTTGTTGAACTTTGCACAGGCAAGGAAGTCAGAAAAATTTTGAAAGCAACTCTCTCCGCCACAGGAAATGGGACATTTCACCCCCACTCCTTACTGTATCTAGGGTAGCAGTCAGGCGGTTCTCACTCAGGAATTAGGTCCTGCTCCAGGACTATTATCCTTGGGAGTCATTTACCTGACTATTGACTACGAGTACCTGGAGGATCACTCTGCTTCAGTAACACAGCTGTCATCTTTCATCTGAAAGTTCTTTCATCTGAAGAGTTTGTTAAAAAAAAAATAGTAAGTTGAAAAGAATAGAGTTTACACTATAAAGTAGTTTCTACAGATTTTATAAAGCAGATAAGAGAAGAAAATAAAATAATGTAGAAAAATCCCACCAGAAGAAAACAATGCCACGGAGAGTCTAATGTACTGACTATCTGACTATGTGCAAAGATACTGGAGAGGGATGTTGAAGTTCCCTGGGGCTAGGACCTCTGGTAAACATTTCTACGTCCAGAGGTGAAGTGGCTGTGGATAGAAGTGATTACCAGATCCATGCAGCACCTGTGTTCCAAAGGCAGTCTCTTGCCTCCTGCCAATCTCCACCTAGAAACCAACAGGAAGTCAGCTAGCCAAGGCCCACAGATGCAGTCCACTGGAGTCATTTTCTGAGGGTACAGAGAAGATGGAGAAGGGTGGAGGCACATCTGGCAGGCTATGGAAATACAACCATGACCAGCTTGGCCTAACCTCCTGTACTGATTCTGTTGGGTTCTCTGATTTGCTTATATTCCATCTGGCTCTAAATGACTTTTGTTACTGGGGCTGCTATGCTCCTTGAAAGACCTAGTTGCTCATTCTGCTTACAGATTCTCATAGTTCTACCTCACATACCCAAGTTTCGTCAACACAACACCAAACACCTCCATCCTAATTACAGCAGATTCAGGAACTGAAGAAAGTCTGACAATTCTGAAAAACATATTTTAAAATATTCTATTTTGGCCTGTGAACTCAGCTACATAATTACTTCTGAAAATGCTTTGTTGGCACTGTGGTGGAAGGCAGTTTATGTAATCCATTGGCCCTAGGCTGGAAAAGATATCTTTGAGGTTAGCGTTTTCTGAAAGACGCTCCCAAGATACTCAAAAGCAATTTCCTCTAGAGTCGTTCCCAGTCTCCCACTTCTCAATGTTCATACAGTTAGAGGAGATGAGTTAAGAGTCATCTGCCCACCACCCTGCATCACCACAGTTTAACTCCTCCATTCCCACGCACCAGTGGGAGATCCAAGAGTTGCAGAGTGGGCTGAGCTGTCCAATGGTGTCAGGCAGGTGCATTTGGAATGAGATCCCTTACCAAGTATCACACCTCCATGACAAAAGGTAACTTAGCAGTCTGGTCTTCCCTGTCACTTAGAAAGAAATATCTTTTTTCAATAGCTGGTGTTTTAAGAAACATTGGTGAAGAACTAACATGGATTAATGATGGCTGCATAGTTTTGTATTATCATTATAGTTTTGAGTGACACTGTGCTCTAGGTGTGCTTTCTTCACAAACTGAAAAATTAAGAAGCAATTGAGAGGACTGCATTACAAACATGCAGAGACTGTTATACTACAACTATGCCATGCTTAATAAAGTAGAAAACTATCAGATAGGCATAGTCCTTTCTCTGTAAAATCAGCAGCATATCTGAGGACATGCTACTCTAACTCAAGGACTGTATATGATCGAGGGCCCAGGCACTTTGTGCTCTACAGTCACATCTGCACCAGACCTCTTGCAGCTGAATGCAGCAGGGGTGCTAGGTAAGCTGAATAATGCCCCCCTGCCAAGATATTCATATCCTAATCCCCAAAACCTAAGACTATGTCACCTTACACAACAAAGGGACTTTGCAGATGTGATTAAGTGAAGCTCTTATAATGGGAAGATGACCCTGGGTTGTCCAGGTGAGCCCAATGTGGTCACAAGGGTCCTTGTGGAGAGAGGCAGAAGGGTGAGAATGAGAGATGGAGATGTGAGGATGAAAGCAGAGGCCAGAGAGAGACAGAGAAATGGGAAGACGCCATGCTACTGACTTTGAAAATGGAACAAGGGAGCCAAGAAGTAAGTAATGCAGGCAGCCCCTAGAAATTAGAAAAGACAAGGGAATGGATTGTCCTCTAAATGTCTAGAAAGAACATAGCCCTTGATTGTAGCCCAGTGAGACCCATTCCAGACGTCTGACCTCCAGAACTGCAAGATAATAAGCTTGTGTTGTTTTAAGCCACCAAGTGAGAGAATTCGTTATAGCAGCAATAGGAGGCCAAGATAGATGTTTTTCTCAATCTCCCTCATTGTGCCCCTTTCTAAAATACCATGAGCCCCCTCCTGCTTTTCCATTTCCTTAGATATTTCTTCCTGGCATAAAGCTCTATGATCCGGCTCACCAAGCACAGTTCTTGAAATACTAAATATGTAAATAAGGAATTAGGAGTTTTTATTGTCTGGGTCACAAGGCTACTTTCTAGTTGCGAACCCCTAAAACCTAACATTACCCTGATACCACTCCTTCCCTTTCTTCTAAAAGAGAATGAACCTTCACACATGCCCTCATCCCTACCCAAACAGAGGATCCCCCTGAGAGAGCTCCAGGAAAGACTGCTCAAAAATGAAAAAGAGAATCAAAGAGGGAAAAAATGGAATATTTTTACAGTATAGTCCCTGTTACAAAACTACTACCTGCCATATATTATTGCTGCATCAGGAGTAAATTAAAATCTTTGTCCTTAAGGAGCTTATAGCTGAGGTCAGCACTTTGAAAACCTGAGTTCAGCATCAGAATCACAGGGAGAGCTTGTTAAATGGACAGGTTATCAGATCCCACTCCCAGAGTTTGCGATTAAGTAGGTGATATGGCTTGGCTGTGTCCCCACCCAGATCTCATCTTGAATTGAAGCTTCCCTAATTCCCACATGCTGTGAGAGGAAACTGGTGGGAGATAATTAAATCATGGGGGCAGTTTCCCCCTTACTGTTCTCATGGTAATGAGTAAGTCTCATGAGATCTGATGGCTTTATAAGGGGAAACCCCTTTTGCTTCGTTCTCATTCTATCTTGTCTGCCACCGTGTAAGACATGCCTTTCACTTTCTGCCATGATTGTGAGACCTCCCCAGCCACGTGGAACTGTGAGTCCATTAAACCTCTTTTTCTTTATGAATTACCCAGTCTCGGGCATGTCTTTATCAGCAGTGTGAAAATGGACAAATACAGTAGATCTGAGGTGGGGCTAAGAATCTCTTTGGCCTCCCAAAGTGCTGGAATTACAGGCATGAGCCACTGCACCCAGCCCATGATTCCATTTCTGAAAGCCCTGCCTGACTGCATCCAGGATGTACCCCAAGAGTGGATTTAAATTAGAGAACATTTTGATGACGTTTTACTAGGAGCAATGGAAAATATTATATATTTCTTTCTAAGGCCAGACCCCAATATTCCTGGAAGCTCAATCATTAGAAGTAGATAAACAGCTGTTGGCATTTTTCTTTATTCTATCAGGAGAGGCAAACTTCATTTTTGGAGAAGGATAGAGTTTCCATATCAGGGAAACAAAATATCTGAATGGACCATTTGGATATGTAAAGGGAAAGCCTAAATGCTATTCTCAAATGGAGAAATGCAGAATATCAAGGGGTTCAGCAACTTTGCATATTGACATGGGTAATTTTAGCCTCTGTGGGCCAACGTGTGGCTCCAGAGAGACTATTATGAGGCTGAGAATGGAGAGGGGAGGATTCTCTGCTCTCTCTAAGGAAGACCGAAAAGGGATCCTGAATTCCTAGTGATGGCATGAGATGAGGCTCTGGAAAATGGCGGCAGATCAGGGAGTAGGAGGGAGAAGGGGTGGAGTAGATGGGCTTGGGAAGCCTTGGCTCATGACACATGACGTATACATTGTTTGTAATTCCCTTAGGCCAGCCTCACAGCTCAGGGAAGTTCATCTAGAACATGGATGAGGATACCGAAATATAGACTAAGATGTACACAATATAGGTACAAGTGAAGGTGCAGGTATAGTTATAGATAGGTTAGTAGATGGAGATGTATGAATAGTTACAATTGTAGCTGTAGGCATTGACATAGCCATAGGTTTAGGTGCATGTGTAGAGGTAGATGCAAACATACATGTAGTTAAAAATATAATGTTAAATGTAGGTATAGGTGTATGCTATGGCCTGAAGGTTTGTGAACCTCCCCAAAATTTAAGTGTTGAAATCCTAACCCCTAAGGTTATGATATTAGGAGGGGGGGCTCTTGGAGGGTGATGAGATCATGAGAGTACAGCCCCATGAATGGAATGAGTGCCCTTATAAAAGGGACCCCCTAGAGAGCTCCCTCGCCCCTTCCACCACTTGAGGACACAGGGAGAAGGTGCCGTTTATGAGCCAATAAGTGGGGCCTCACCAGACACCAAATCTGCTGGTGCCTTGATCTTAGACTCATGGCCTCCAGAACTGTAAGCAATAAATGTCTGTTGCTTATAAGTCACCTAGTCTATGACATGTTGTTATAACAGCCTGGACAAACTAAGACAGTATAGGTGTAGGTGTAAATGTAAGTATAGTTGAAGTTATAGTCACAGTCACAGACAAGGAAAAATAAAGTTTTAGAAATAGATCTAGAAGTGGGTATAGACATAGACAGATATAGCTAGAAACATAGACACCGAGTGTTTCCTGTGTTTCTTTTTCTCCCTGAGCAGGCTCACCCTGGGACACATGTTGAGCACTGTTTCAGGGTTCCTCTGACCCACATAAAGTCATGGTGAAGAAGGACACGATGAGTGCCGTGGCCTGCCTGGCGTCTATACACCTATATGCTTCGTTAGCAAACACAGCCTTCTTTTCCCAGACATGAAACAAATGTTTATTTTAAAGCACAGCATATGCCCCAAATTCGTTTTGGTCCCAATTCTATCGGCCAGCTCTAATTAATCATGATGTTCATTAAGGGTGAAAATTGTCTCTTGTCTAACTTTCCAAGAATATTGAACTATACGTTATTTAAAGGCATATTAAAAATCAGGTAGCCATGGCAACCAGCTGGCATGACACAATGCCTTTGTTTACACAGTACCTCAACGAAGAGTTGTAGAGTGATCTTGGCTTATTAAACGATTTCACAATGAGCCTTCTTGGTCATTTTCTGTTCAGTTCAAAAGCAAAAAGCAAATTTTGAATTTTCTGAGTATACATATATACAAAATAATTAATGCTACCACCACTTTAGGAAATAAAATCTGTGGCTACGTGTTTACTCTATACCTTCTATTGTCAGAGTAAATACACAAATGTCAATTTTGAATTCTAAAAAATATAAATAATTCATATCTCTGAGACCTGGTAAAAAATTATTTCTCTACGCTTATTTTGATTACGTAAATAGAATTGATCATGTGGACTCTCAGATATCATATATACTATATACACTGACTATTTTATTAACCTATCTTCCCCAATTCATTCCAATAAAATTAAATGGGACACTTAATTTACGTTTTAAACACTGGGTACCTACTATGGCCTGAATGTGTCCTCTAAAATTCACAGTCGATGTCATATGGTTAAGAAGTGGGCCTTTAGGATGTGATTGAGCCACGAGGGTGGATCCTCATAAGACAACCTTATAAAAGGGCTCTGGAGGGAATTAGCATTGGTTCCTTTTTCCCTTCCACCTTCCACCTTCCACCACATAAAAACACAGCATTTGTGCCCTCTGCAGGATGCAGTGACAAGGCACCATCTTGGAAGCACAGAGTCGCCCTCATCAGACAACTGAATCTGTCAGTGCCTTGATCTTTGATTTCCTGGCCTCCAGAACTGTGAGGAAATGCACATTTCTTCTTTGTAAATTATCCAATTTCAAGTATTTTGTTCCAGCAGCACCAACAGACTAAGGCAGCACTCGATTTTAAAAAATTGAAATTAACCTATGAAAAGTTTATTTTCTGCTTTTATTTATTTTTATTATCGTCTTGAATTTTTATTTTTATTTCAATAGTTTTTGGGATACAGGTGGTTTTGGGTTACATGGATAACTCCTTAGCAGTGATTTCTGAGATTTTAGTGCACATGTCACCCAAGCAGTGTACACTGTACCCAATATGTAGTCTTTTATCCCTCACACCCTCCCAACCTTCTCCCCTGGGTCCCCAAAGTCCATTATATTATTCTCAGGCATTTGCATCATCATAGTTTAGCTCTCACTTATAAGAGAGAACATACAACATTTGGTTTGTCATCCCTGAGTTACTTCACTTACAATAATGATCTCCAGTTCCATCCAAGTGGCTGCAAAAGACACTATTTCGTTCCTTTTTATGATTGAGTAGTATTCCATGGTATATATATACTGCATTTTCTTTATCTACTCATTTGTTGATGGGCACTTAGGTTTGTTCCACATCTTTGCAATTGTGAATTTTACTGCTATAAACATGCGTGTGCAAGTGTCTTTTTCATATAACGACTCCTTTTCCTTTGGGTAGATACCCAGTAGTGACATTGCTGGATAGAATGGTAGTTCTACTTTTAGTTCTCTAAGGAATCTCCATACTGGTTTCCATAGTGGTTGTACTAATTTACATTCCCACCAACAGTGTAAAAGTATTCCCTCAAAAATTTATTTTCTTAGGTGCTCTGCAAACAAGTCTTCCTTCTCTTGAGGACACATGTATAACCTCAGATTTGGGCCTTCAAGGAAAGGAAGGAGTCATCGTGTTGGACCTGCGTCCAGTATCCAGGTATAGAGCTCAGCTGTCAATATGGAGATGCAACTGCAATAAGGACCCTATAAGGACACTAGAGGAGATCAGGCTGAAGGCTTGGTTCAAAAACCTAGCCCTTGTACGTGAGGTAAAATCAGGGCAAAAGGTAGACAAGAGTTGGAATCTGGGTCCATTTATTGAATGCAAAATGGAATGAGGGCATGGATTTGAAAGCGTGGATACATCCTAGGTGAAGATCCCCAAGACCTTAACCAGCCCCCAAGCTGGGAGACAGCACAGAACATGCTAGTTGAAGAAATCTTCACCTAACTATTACCCAAGTGCAATGGGGTTTCTCTAGAAGATCATGGCTTTGGAAGGTCAGACTGGGTCTTGAAGCTTAGGGAAGAACTGGAGTAAAAGTTGTGTTAATAAGGAGCAAATTTTTTTAGTATCTTTCCTTAAGAAAATAATCCAAAAACAAAAAATATTAAGCACAGAGACTCATCTCAGAATATTACTAATGATAGCAAAGAATTAGAAATAACCTAAACATAGAAAATAAAGATATCACTGAACAAATTATGGTTAATCCACTTGACAGGCAAGTATATAGAAAATAAATTCGAGTTTTAATAATAATATTATTAGCAATAATAAAAGTTGGCTAAGAAAACAGCCACCGATAAAGGAAGCTAATTAAAATCTCTCAAGCATTGAGTAAAATGTTTGTCTATTAAGATAATTTTTTAAACTTAATCCTTATCTTTTGTTTTCAGAGCCTAGGTATCTTTCATAAGAAGGGATCCCAGTCTCTGGATTTTTCCTAAAGCTTTTCTGGAAGGATCCTAAGTCTCCTAAAAGCAATGACACCGGGGTTTTTAAGCTAGCCATGTGAGCCACCACTGCAGCACTTTTTCTAGCTATGGGTTTACTTTGGGTTTCAGCGCATTCCCCTTAGATTCATGGGCAAATCTTCAGGTGAGAGTCAGCAAAAAGAATGCAATAATGCGACTCAGAAGCAGGGAGCCTGATGGTTCTCATTTATTCTTTCCTCCTGAAGCCTTCATTCTAAAGACTTTTTTTTTGTGATTGTCTCCCTCTCCCAAGAATGGGAAATATTAATACCTTGGTTTGCCACCTTCTGTTTCTGATTTGTTTTCTCAGGGCTCATTTAGTCTTTGAGCTCATAGGTTGTGCCCATTGGGATTTAGTGAACACAGCTTTCACTAAATTCATTGATGAATCTTTAAAATAAGTATTTATTGTGCATCTACATTTGCCAAGCCTTATGTGAACTAGACAGACACAAGGTACTTCATCCAGGACACCTACCACATAGCAAAGGAGACAGATGTGAAATACACAAATAACTGCACCATCACAATTGAGCTAGGTGCTACTAGAGAAATAAACAGACTGCCCGAAGGGATCAGAGATAGACCTGTTTAAAGTGGGGCTCTCACAAACAGATCCTGAACCTCCGTGGTATATTTGGAGGTGCAGGCCCCCTGGTGGGGAAGAGGGGAAGTGAAACCGGGAAGGGGCCCTATTAAGCCAGCTACCATGGGAAGCAACTGGTGCTAAACCTCACAGGCAAATGTAGAGAATAATGCAAGGTACAAGTTCTAGAATCATCTCACTGAAGTAGCAAGGAAGTTGGGGTATTGTATACCAACTTGCAGCACTCATCCACGGAAAACTGCACAGGCGAGCGTCAGTTACCCAGCACTTTGGGGCCCAGGGCACACAGGCAGATAAGCTTTCCATGATTCTGGAAGTTATCGGCAAAATGAAGTGGCTAAAGTTCCAGTGATATGAACGATGCACTGACAGCATTGGCTACAGGGCATAATCTTATTGCACAAGCACTGTATTGACTAAAGATGGCTTGGATGCAATGGAATGTCTCAACGGAAATAAATTCAAGTGAATACAACTGGGGTTACTATTTTAAAAGAACAGAGAGATGTCAGTGCAGCCAGAATACACAGCAGAGCTATCAGCACAGGTAATGTGCTTGTAAATCCACAGGGAAGGGAGGGATGGGCAAGGAAGGGGTAGTCTGCCCAGGGCATAGCTGTGCATGATGGCCCTGTGAGGGAGGGTCCCTTGAGAAGTAGGAGTACCTACTTCTCCAGCATGCACAAAGTCTGTATTTATCATCCTCTGATTCTCCCGGCAAGCACAGCCTGGTCCACATACATTCCTGAATTCAATGCTGGGGAATTAAATCAGACACATGCTTGTAAGACTTCTCTGTAATTCAAGACGTCTTGTGATTCCAGCTATAGGGTCTATTTTGTACTCATTAAGGATCCAAGACTGTGGTGCATTTCCAGGCATATCTTAAATTTATTTTAAATATTTGTATTATTTTATTAATAATATCTTAAATATATTCTATATGTAAATTAATAGTATGTTAAACTTATTTAAAATATTTGTATTGAAATGCACCAAAATTGCATTTATGGGAATAGTAAAAGGAACCTTAAAACAATACCAACTTTTAAAATAATTACTGTCAAAACAGAAATAACAGCTATTTGGAAAATAGTGTGAAGTACATATTCTTTGACATATGTTACAAAATTGCATTCCTTATACATACAGAATAGAACTGTGACTTTGAACAAGTTATGTGCCTAAGTCTCATATTCTTGATCTCTAAAGGTTCTCATAATAGGATTATAAAAGATTAAATGAGTTATTTGCTTAGCAACCGTACTTGGCAAAAAGAAAGTAGTTAATAAATGCTGGCAAGTGTTGTTGTTGTTAATTTCTAAAGGATAACGATATAATTTATTGCTCAGACCTGGCCTTTTGTATTATTAAAAGGGAAAATTATTGGAGCCAAAGACATAAACCGGCACTATCTCAGGTAAGAAGAAATGTACAGTCTCTGTGTATAAAACCAACATGTTGTGGGTCTAAGTAGCTAACACATCATGTCAGCTGAAACCGACTATGCTTTATCCTCAGAAAGTTTGCTCTTTTGATTTACGTAGTTGTATCAATGACACATGGAGGTGGGTAGCTAGAAAACAGCTTTGGAGAGAGGACAATTGAGAACTTTATTCCACAAATACTTTACTGAAGATTCAGTGGTGAGTAAAACAGGCTGTTTTGCAGTTAACCTTCAAATTTTTTTTCTACATAATACCTTGCTTCCCCATAGACACACATTGGAAGATTATTAGTTGGCTAACCACCAATTATGGCAACATTTTTTAATTGCATGAATTTGTACAACAGCAACAACACAAGCATGGAAACTGGAAGGTTGTCCTATAGTAAAGAAAGGCCTATAGCTACTGATAAAGTCATCGCTTTGAGTGAGGAAGTCCTCTTACTTTAAAGGTTTTATTTTAAATACAGAAAGACAAAAACAGCATTTTTAAAAAAAAAATTTCTAACCATAAAATTTTCATATGTCACCTTTTTCTTAAAGAAGCATTTCATAATCTTTGCATGAGTTCATCATCTACTTTGAAAATGTGCCCTTGGGTTTCACCCCTAACTTGGGTGTCTGACATCTGTCCTCTGTGAGTTTTGACCCAAACTTCAAAGTGAGCCTCTTGTTATACATATCAGCAAATAATTGCAGAACATGATAAATTCTTTGTTGGATGCATAAGCCAGACATGATGAGGGCAAAGATTATGGACTCCATCTACTTTGAAATCCAATGTACTTCTCAGACATTTCCTCCTCGGATGAATCTTTATATATGTCAGCTTCTGTAGGGCATATTGTAGGCGTGAAACTGCTGGGACATAGAGAAGGTACATTTGCCACTTTACCAAATATTTGCAAACTACTCACACGTACTGTCCTTGTCAATACAGTATGGTCAGATTCAGAAATTTTGCCAATCAGGATGAATACAAAAGTGTATCTTATTTTTATTTCAATTTGCATTTTCCCAAATACATGCATGTCCCAAATTCAAACTGTTGTTGCTATTGCATACAATTGTTGTTAGTACTAATTTACATATGTTGGTGAATTTTTCATCCAAAACTTTTATTCATTTTTCTTTTGATCTCTTTGTCTTTTTTCCAATTGGCTTGTTAGATTTTTATATTTTAAACAATAATATCTTGGTCTGATATAGATAGATAGATGATTATGACAGATGATATATAGATTAGATAGATAGATAGATAGATAGATAGATGATAGACAGATCTTCATCTATTCTGATATGCACCTTTAACTTTTAAATGTGTGGTGACTCATATAATGAAGACATTTTAGATTTTGATACAAACATATTTATCAATCTTTTGTTTATGAGTTTCATTTTTACATATGACTTTTAAAATTTACTTCTTACCCTGAAACTATAAAATATTAGCCATTTTTATCCAAATGTTTTCAAAGCTCTGTTTTTTGTCTTTAGGTCTTAATCTATCCCTGTCTATGCTATGAGATAGAAATTTATTTTTTACTGAATTCAAATATATGCAAGGGCGTATATTTGTAGATCAGCTTCTGAACTCCTCATTCTATGATTTTATTATAGCACTTTGTAGTACATCTTGATTTTAAGTTATGAAGGAACCCCTTTATGTTCTTTGTTCAGAATTTTCAAAATTATTCTGGTATTTGCGGAAAATTATTATTATTCATAAATTTAAATGTTTTCCAAATACCAACAAAGCAAAACTTGTTAGGACTTTTACTGGATGCCCTTTGTGTATATTCATTGCTTTCTGGATAATCAATATCATTATTAGCAAGTCTACCTATCAAACAATTTATGTCATTTCTTTTATTGGGTCTTTCTACGTCATTTAATTTTATTTTATAGCTTTTATGTATATAGAATTTAAACCTCCTTTATTAGGTGTATCCCTAGGTACTTGAGATACTTTGTTGTTACAGTAAATGAGATCATTTTCCTTTTACATTTACAAATTTGTCTAATGATGATGTAACAGACCACTAGAGCTTTCTGTGTGTTGATCTTTATCCAGAGACATTGTTGAATTTCTTAATAATGTAGACACTTGATCTGAGTATCCACTGGGTTTACTGTGCAAGATATTTTACAGCTACAAATAATGACAAGTTTTCCTCATCATTTTTCACTTTTGTTCTTGTCTTACTGCTTTAGCTAGAGCTCCCAGTACAATGTTTGAATAATATTGGTGACAAAATGAATAACTTTGCATTATTTTTGACTTTCAAATTACCTTTTCTAAAATATTTTCATAAATTACAATGCTTGATGAGTATTTGTGGTAGGTAGTCTTTATTGGATTTTTAAAATTCTTTTTATCACGAGTTGCTAAATAGTGTTAACCTACCTCTCACTTGAATATTATCAAATCCCCTTTTCCCCATCTATCGATTATCACTGTCTTACTTTAATTTGTGTATGTACCACTCATTTTTTAACCCTTTGAAAGTGGCTTCTGTTTCTATGGATTCCTGAAAATATGCCTTTAAATGTCATTAGTGATTGATACTCCCAATCAAATGGTCACTCTCCTTAGCCCATGCTGCTCAAACTCTCTGCAGCATCTCACGCAGCTGATTTTTTCTCCTTTTTTTTGAAACGTTTTCTTCTCTTGGTTGCTGATATCCTACAACTTCCTGGTGCTCCTCTGGCTGCACAGGTGGTTTCTTCACTTTATTTTTTTTACTATTTTTCTGTACCAAACTTTTAAATGCTGATTGATTGAGGACTCAGTTTTCAGCCCTCTTCTCAATTTAGGCTTATATTCATGTTCAATCTATATAAAATTCTTATACATCCAACCTCTAAAATACATCACAAGACTATTCAGTTTCTCTGCAAACTATAACTGCGGCAATCCTAGTGCAAGACACTCTCATTCTCACTTGGGATGATCTCAACGAATTCCTTGACTTCTTCTCCTGTCCCTCTTCCCTACCCAAATACTCTCTCCACATAGCATTCAAAGCAATGTAATAAGACACTCCAGATTATGCCACATACCTGTTTAAAACGCCCAAAGGTTTCCCATTGACCTGCTTATTATTTTGCTCTCCAGTTCAGTAAACATTGAATTACTGAATAAAAGAATAAATTAGTGAATAAGAATAAATGAGTGAATACATTTTGACATTTGAGACATCTTTTAAAATATGAATTGCATGAATTATGGCCTCAGAGTAAAAAATACATGCCAACACAGAAAACAACTGTGACAGAGATGCAGGGTCCAGGAGGAGTGAGATGTTTAAGGAAGGCAAGGAACCACCATGTCTAGACACAAGGAAAGCTGAGCATGATTTGAGCGTGCTGGTAAGAGGCAGGTTAGAGGCTAAACAGGCAAAGATTTTACACCTTCCACTAGGGAATGTAGTTTTTTTCTTAGATGTCTCTCTCACACATACACATACATTAACATGCAATATTTATTGTATACAGTATTTGGTATTTGTATGATTTGATATGTAGATGTGTGTTCATGTGTCTGCATGCATTGTGTATACCTGTGCTAGTCATCTGTTACATAACGAATACCATGAAACTTAGTTACCAAGGCAACAAACGTTATCTCACAATTTCTGTATGTCACATGGTGGAAGGGCAAACATGTTCCCTTGTGCCCCTTTTATAAGGGCACTAATCCCATTCAGGAGGACTGTGCCCTCATGTCTTAATCACCTCCCAAAAGACCCTACCTCTTAATAATATTGCATTGGAGATTCATCTTCAACATGGATTTGGGGGGGGATACAAATATTCAGACCATCATAACTCCTTGCCCCTCTTTCTTTGGGAAATCATAAATGCAAATTCTTTCTCTACCCCTTTGAGATTTAAACCTTGTTCCAGCCCCGTGCTGATTTTACAACCAAGGAATGTCTTTCTCAAGAACCTAGGAGCCACACCTTTGAAATATAACCATCAAAGGAGGAAGAGTAACTATCTCTCAGTTTCTGTGGGCGAGCCCTACCAGTTAGCAAACATGGATGTCCCATCATATCGGGCAACCACCCCTCTAAAATCCTCTAAAGCTTTTTCCCAGCACTTAAAGTCTCTTCCACTTTTCTTTTTTCTTTTTCTTTTTTTTTTTTAGGAACGGGGTCTTACTCTGTTGCCCAGACTGGAGTGCAGTGGTGTGATCATAGCTCACTGCAGCCTCACACTCCTGGATCGTCCTGACACTCCTGGATCATCCTGCCTCAGCCTCCCAAGTAACTGGGCCTATAGGTACACCACCACAAGAGACAAGGTCTCACTGTTGCCCAGGCTGATCTTGAACTCCTGGCCTAAAATGATCTTCCCACCTCAGCCTCGCGAGTTGCTGGGATTACAGACATGAGCCATCTCACCTGGCCAAGGAGTCCACTTCTTGTTTCTTCAGAGTTGAGTTCAGTTTCTCTCCCCTATTACAATTGTCTTGACCCATATTGCAATAGTCTTACATAAGGCCTTCCTTGCTGTTTCTAGCAAGTGTCTGGGGCAATGTTTTTTTTTGTTGTTTGTTTGTTTGTTTGTTTGTTTTTGCAATACCAACAGGTGAGGAGGATCCCTGGAGGCCACCTTAGAAGCGGCCTGCCACAGTTTGTGCGTGTGTGTGTGTGTGTGTGTGTGTGTGTGTCTCCAAGGTAACTACATAGTAAGCCTGCATGTACAGCATCCAAAATGTGAATTCTTTTTAACTGATACCTGTTGGTCTAGTTACATATTAAGGAAACATATTTAGTATTTCAAAGATGTAAATTTAGTGTTTATACCCTTCAAAGGATGAGTGCTCATCAAAGGACCTACAGAATTGTCCAGAAAAATCCCCATTTTGGTCCCACCAGGGCATCATCTCTCAGTGGAACCCTCTCCAAAAGGAAAAAATAAATGAATTTCCCACAGGTAACCAGTAATCTGTGCCCCATTAGACCTAGAATTATTCCTGGTCTCAATTATTAATACTCACCAAATGAAAACAAACACAGTTTAGGAGGGGGAACAAAAACCCCCTTCATTGAGTACTTTACTGCTGCTAGACTTGACATTAACATCTTAATAGCTCTGATAGAATCACTTAGGAGCTTCACTTCATGTAAATAGAGAAAATGTTAATGAGGAGAAAATGTGGGTGATTAATAAATGTGATTGAAATGAAATGACCTTTACTTATCCACTGTGTAATTAAAGTAATCAAGGGAGACCCAGCTGTGATGAGAAATGTCATAGAATAGACCAAAATGCAATTAGCTATCATCTTTGTAAAAAAAAAAAAAATCAGCGTTCAATGTGTTTTATAGAGGAGTGGGTACTTTTAAAAATTGCTTTTAGAGTAAATCGAGTTTTTCCTGACTGCCTGGAAAAATATTCCTACTTCAGGGCAGCTGCAGCATTATAAATACACCACACTAAAAAATACAATCCCTATGGAATAAAAAAAGTAGCATGCAAAGATTTATCTTATCTGCCTTCTGATATCCTCTGAATTCCAATTAGAAGTTCCCCGCAGCACACAATATCAATCAGAAAACAGTAGCTCAGAGGCACCAGATCACTTGAAGTCTTCTGATGTTACTCTTGGGGAAGGAGAGAATGAGGATACATTGTCCCTAAAAAGCCTTGTCCTCTTTCTTTTGGCAGCAAAACAAGCAACTCGGTCCAAAAAGCTGAGAAAGAAATCAATCGGCATTCAAGGGTCAGCGATAACGTTTTCCGGAATTAAACTGACTAAGGACATTTTGGACATTTGCACACTCCTGCTTTTATTCCAGCTGATTAATAAGTGCAGTACAAGCCACTGTCATCACCAAACTTTCTTTTTCCACTTCTTTCCTCAAAAACACCAACCCTGAACTCCGTCAAAACCCTGAACACCACCCCCTATATTAGATCAGGAAACTTCAATAGCCTATTGGAGGCAGAGTCCTTAGAGTCAAATGCAAGCCCCACTCTCTGTGGCTTTGTGAGCTTAGTCAACTTACTGAACCCCTCTGTGCCTCAGTTCCCTAATTCCACTACTATTGTACTGGGTGGGGGTGAGTCTGTTTCCAGAAAGTTTGAGGATAATTGCTATGTAAAAACTCCAAACACATGAGAATGGTTGCTAAGATTTTACACAGCTAATTCCTTGGCATGTCCTAAATGCCTAGGAAAAGTAAATTTACACTTTCTCATTATCCGTTTCCCCATCTCTGTAATGGGGATAATAATAATAATAATAACACTTTCTAATTGGTTGCTGTAGGAATTAAATAGGTTAATAAATGCAAAACATTTAGTGCCTACCAAGTAATGAACTCCATATAAATGTAGCTACTATTCTGACATATTTACTATAAACTCTGGATCATTGAAACTAGGCCAAAAGAACAAAAGCTACACAATGATGTTATTGTTGCCATCATTGATCAGAGAAGGTATCTTTGGGCTTTCTAGTAGCCATGTCAAAACAAAATACAGAACAAAGCTCTCTCTTATTTTATAATACAAGAAAAATTGTCCTTCAATTTCCTTGGGACTAAATCTAGTGGAATTCTTTGCATGGAACTTTCTGTAAGGGATATTAAAAGGTATACTGGGCAGAAACTTCAACAAGCTAGCAAAAGAAAAAAGCTAAAATAATTCATCTGTATCCTATTGATGTGGCAGTTGGACTCTTCTCATAGCTATGTCAGTGCTGCATTTTACTTCAACTCATGGTAAGGTAAGGTACAAACCTAGGGGAGCTGCATGGCTCAAGGATGGCAGTCTACAAACCTAAACCAACTAGAAATGTAGAGAAAACCAGCCATGTTGCAGAGTGAAGAAAAGAAGAATGAAAACTGAACAGAAAGAATTAGCCCTCTGCTTTCCTAGAGATAGCCTTCTGACAAGATGGAGGTAACTTCTTGCATGCAGTGAAGGTAAAGAATTACATGTAATTAAACAATCTAAAAACTCACATACTTCAGTGGTGTATTTCGTTGTTAGTAAAGTAAATTTAACAAGCATTTACTGAGTGCACAGGTGCATAATTCTTGAGAAGTTGTGAAGATGAAAGCTCAATTTTTGCCCTCAGGTAACATACAGCTTAGAGGGAGAAAAACAGATATGAGAAAATGAATGCAAACTTTTGGGAAGAACTGAGGATGTGGTTTGAAATAGCTTAACTCGTGCATGAATTGGGGCCATCAGTAGGCAGGCTTCTGTTTTAACTTTGGTTTTTGGCCTATTTTTAAATGAAATATGCATGGTAATTTTAATGTAAAACTAAAAATCAATTTTTTTTTCAAATCATCAAGCATAAGTAGATTTGGTATGGTTAAGTCACAGCTTCTCATTTCCAGAAACACCTAGGCTTATTGGGCTATGATGTCCCTGGGAAAATAGTGCACAGGAGTAACATTCTTGGAGTTAGACAAACCCATGTGGCACTCTGGCTTTTTTGCCTAGCTACTTTGTCTTGGATATGATACTAATGTCCTAACCTCAGTTCTCTCATCTGTGATTTTAGATGCACTCACCTCTTTCTTTTTAGGGCCCTTGACCTCCTAAGAGTCTTGAAAATGCTAGATTCACTCTTCTCTCACTTGAGGATTTTCTCTGAGCTCACTTTTTAAAGGTGAAGAAATGCGGAAGGTTTGCTTGTTCTGACCAAAATCAAGACATTTTATCACGCATCCATTTCCTACCTCTTAAAAAAAAAAAAAAAAAAAAAAAAAAAAAAAAACATTTAATTCTACATTCACAGTGTTGCCTGAGGTGACTCAGTCTGTCTCTGACTTTTCTGAAGTTCTGGGCGTCCACTTGCAAGTGATCCGGAGACATTGTTGCATGGCATTCCAAGTGTTTGTCCTTCTGTTAGATTGGCAAACTGGAGTGCACATTAGATCTAGGAGTCTACAGGTCTCCACTTGTATGGTGAATCTTTGGAAGAAAATAGACTTTAAGAAGACTCTTAAATAGGCTTTCCTACTTTGAGGAAAAACCTGACTGACAAGAAGAAACAAGGACTAAAAGTCACATCTTACACTTCCAATTGAATTTCTAGGTTTTTGTTGGTGGTGGTGGTGTCTGCTTGTTGTGTGTGTGTTTGTGTGTATGTGTGTTCTTACTTACTGTCCTTACCTACACCAGAAGGTGAATAAAAAGCTTGTGGAAGGCTTTTTTTCTTTTTTGTTTTTTTAGTTGGTTGATCATTTTGGAAATGTTTACATATGAACCCATAAATCTGAAAAACAGAATTGTTTTAGCATACTTGTTTGAGGTCGTGATATTTATCAAATACACATTAATGTGGCTGATAACGTTGACATCTCCTATCTGTATTTTCTCTGTTATTTTGAAATAATTGGAAATGTGTTAACCTCAGAGCTACAGATGCACACATGAGTTGTTTCAGAATCTTCTGTTTCCCCCAAATCCTCTTAATCATATTTAACTGTAGAAAGGGTGCTCAGGCCAGCAGAAACATTGCACAGAGCACTGTCAGGCTGGAAAGTTAGAAGAAGGGGTTGTTTTCCTAGACTCCCTAGACTATCTTCTAAAAGGCAATGATCATTCTATTTTTAACCATCTCATTTTGGCTTATCTTCTTATCTTCCCTTTCCGTTCCTTTTTAAAATTTTCTTTATACTTTTCCACTTTTATCTGCCTGCCTGCATTTTATTTCTCCCTTCTACTGAAATGTTAGATGCTTTCTCTTCCCCATCTTCTGCAATTTGGTAGCTGCTTTTCTTGTATTTTTATTCCGTCTTTTTATAGTTCTTCCTCCCCCTGCTTCATTCTTTTCTTTCAAGTCCTCTTTTCCTTTCTATTTTTGATGTGTTAACTTGAATTTATCACAGTTACTTAAATACTTGTGTGACATGCACAGAGTGAGCCAAAGAGGCCAGAAGCAAATTGGGATTCCATGGGCAGTTGACTAAATCATGAGGAATAGCCCAGTTGCAGCAAACACAGAGAAAGGCTATGCCTGTTTCAATGAAGAGAGATTGTGCAGCTGCATAAAAAGATAGATAGTTAGGGCAAATTAGGCACGGGCCAGGATGGAAGTGGATAGAAAAAATACCACCCCTGCCAATTCCTACAATGATCTAATTTTATGCATTCAGTATTCAAGCAATAAATGGTATGATACTCAAATTGGATCGCAGCCTCTAATTTTAAGTCCTAAGAATTCTCCTTCCTTGGTATGAATTTCCATGCCATCAATGGTTAATGCTGAACATCATGCCACTATTTTCCATGTAGATTCTTGTGCAAATCAAAGACTCATTGCTATGGAGGTATAGACAGTAGGCTTATGGATGGGTCACCAGTTGGACTGGATTGAGTTCAAAGGCTATTCTAAAACTTCAGTTTAAAATTGTAGTGGTTAATTTTATGTGTCAACTTGACTGCGCCATGAGGTGCCCAGATATTTGGTTAAAGATTATTCTTTGTGAGATGGGTTTTGGATGAGATTCAAAACCCATGGACCTCATTCAATCAGTTGAAGGCCTGAATAGAACAAAAAGAGCTGATCCTCTCCTGAGTAGGAGGAAATTCCTCCTGCCTGAGTGCCTTCAAACTGAGACATTGGCTTTTTTCCCTGTCTTAGGGTTCATGTTGAAGCACTGGCTCTTCCTGGGTCTCAAGCCTGCTAGCTTTCAGACTGGAACCACACCATTGACTCTCCTTCTTCTTAGGCTTTCAGACTCATAATGGAACTAAACCATCAGCTCTCCTGGGTCTCCAGCTTGCGGACTCGCCCTGCAAATCTTGGGATTTGTAAGCCTTCATAATGTCATGAGCCAACTTCTTATACTAAATCTCTTTCTATATACACACACAGGCTGTTGGTTCTGTTGCTCTGGAGAACCATGACTAACACAAAAATCTTACCATGGTAAGAAACCTTAGTCACTTATCATAGCATCACATTTTTACACAAAAGGCAAATAAGGTCCAGAAAGACTAAGGAATCTGATGAAACTTAAACAGCATATTAGTGTTACTGCTAACTCTGTCCTTTCTTGGTCCTCATTAGGATTTTGGGAAAGTAGGGGGATTATTTGTGACATTGGGCTGGTTAGAAGTCTACAAATCGTTCTTTCAGGGCTAAAGTCAGGATGTTTTGCTCCTCCTGGAGTGTCTAGGGCAGAATCAGTTCCTTGCTGTTCAATTTTTAGTGGCTGCTCTCATTACTTGATTCATGCCCCAGCCCCAACACTGGCATTACTCTGACCTCTGCTTCCACGATGATATCTCCTTCACACTCATATCTTCCTGCCCATTTAGGTAATCCAGAATAATCTCCCATCTCAAGTCCTTAACCTAATCACATCTGCAAAGTCCCTTTTGCCATGTAAGGTAATATATCAATTAACAGCTGCTGGGGATTGAGACAGATCTATCATTGGGGGACCATTTTTCTGCCCACACAGCAAAGTTACTTGCTTTGGTCAGAGAAGCAAAGGCAGAGGTGATGGTTTGCTAGTCGAGTCCAGGCCTGAAAAGACAACACATGTTTCCACTCATCTCTCCTATGGTTCTGCTATTACCATGAGAAGAACCCATTCTAGATAGCTTGCTGTACTAAGGAAGAAGAGAGGCACATAAAGTAGACGTGATTCCAACCTACAGCTCCAGCCAAGCCAAACCCCATCAGCCATGCCCAGGTGACCTTGAGTCAACCAATACACAGATACTTGATTGAGAAGAAAAAAAGGGTTTGTTGATTTATTGAAATAAACTTTCAGGCATTTTGTTATGTGGCAATACTGTGGTAATGACTAGCTGATACAGCTGTACTTGGTTTAAAGCTTGAAGTAAAAAGTCTTGGGCTGTGTGAGGCTTCCAGGACACGTATATCTATCGCCCTGACACAGTGAAGAATTACAATTATGCTTGAAGTTTTGCTCTGACATCTGTTTAATCTACACGTAACACTTACTGCACATCTTACTGTCTTGGACATTGGTGAACCCAGGTATATGTGAAGAATTTCCAAAGATTGTGAAAGAACATATTCTAATCTGAGTTTCTTCTAGGAACTTAGATATTTCCTCAAACATGACTCCAAAGAAAATTTAATTCAACTCCATTACACAAACTTTACTCATCTTGTTACAGATATGAAATGGTCAAGAATACAGGTCTGATTAAATTGACAGTGACATGTCTGTCCAATTTTCTTCTTGAACTGTGTTGTAATAATAACTGATGAAAATTCCCAGCATGCTCATTGCCAACATGTTTTCCTGTGCCATATGTATCTCAGTGACGTTAATTGATGATGGTGGTATGAATTTGACATCACTAGATATTGCAGATGTGGGTAAAATACCTGTTTTACAAAACTGCCTGTATTTGGAAGATGTGGTTGAGGAAGGAGTTTGAAGACTTAAGATTAAGATGACACTCACTCTTGACATTCAGGGACTGTCCCAGTTTCAAATATTCCATTCAGCATTTCAGATCACTTGACAGCCAACATGATCTGATTTGAGGATCAAAATATAAAGGCAAGGTGCTTTAATGGCTCTTAGCAGATTTTTAACCATTTATTATCCACTCCAGGAGGCAAACAACTGACCTTATTTCCCCTCAAAAAAATCCGTAAAATGTTTTAAGGTGTTTTCCATGCAGAGACAATTAATCCAGAAAGGGACTAACTCTAAACTATGCACATCTTTCTGAAAGTTGGATATAATTTTTACTTGCAAAAGAACATTCAACACATAAATGGAAAATATTCAATATAAAAATATCAGCTTCTTTAGAATTGTAATTTTAATTGCTAAGATGAATGTTGAAGCTGATTTAGCACTAGAATCATAATTAACCATAAATTTTCTCTTGCTTTTATAACCATTCCTGCAAGATTGAATTTAGTTTCAGAGCTGAAGTGAAGCAACCCCATAAAATGTTATAGATTGATTTGTGTCCACCAAAAGGATGTTGAAGTCCTAATGCCCAGTACCATGATTATGACCTTATTTGGAAATGGGGTCTTTGCAGCAAGTCAGTTAAGATGAGGTCATTAGGTGGGGAATAATCCAATACGATTAATGTCCTTACAAAAAGGGGAAATTTCAACAAAGACTCAGATGTCCAGAGAAGGAAAATGATGTGAAAACATAAGAAGCCATCATCCTCAGCAAACTAACACAGGAACAGAAAGCCAAACACCACATGTTCTCACTCATAAGTGGGAGTTGAACATTGAGAACACATAGACACAGAGAGGAGAGCAACACACACCACGGCCTGTTGGGAGTGGGGTTGAGGGGAGGGAACTTAGAGGATGGGTCAATAGGTGCAGCAAACCACCATGACACACATACACCTATGTAACTAACCTGCACGTTCCGCACATGTATCCCATTTTTCAGAAGAAATAAAGAAAAGAATAAACAATAAAATAAAAAAGAACGTCATCTACAAACCAAAGCATGCCTGAGGATATCAGAACCTAAGAGAGAGTCATAGAATAGATTCCTTCTTACAGCTCTCAAAAAAAATCAGTCCTGCTGACAACACCTTGATCTTGGACTTCTTAGCCTCCAGAGCTATGAGATAATCAATTGCTGTGGTATACACCACACCACCACACAGTTTGTGGTGCTTTGTTATGGCAGACTTAAGAAACTAATACGGTTGTCAAACTTGCTCTGGTTCCTTTGATATATTACAGATTAGAAGCTATTCATTACAGTATTCCAAGAATAACCCACAAAAGATGCATTATTCTATTCTCCGGTGTACATGTGTTACTAAACAAATAGCCATTGCTCAAGCCCCAGGCTGAAATTCTTGACTCCATTCAAACCTACTGAAGTAAATATAGTAATGCATCACTTAAGGATGGGGACACATTCTGAAAAGTGCATCATTAGGCAATTTTGTCATTGTGCAAACATCACAGAATGTGTGTACACAATTTTAGATGGTATAGCCCACTCCATTATATAGTCCAATCATAATCTCATGGGATCACCCTGCTATAGGGAGTGGTTCACTCATGAAAACATCATTATGCAGAGTGTGACTGTAGTCTTCTTGTTTATTAAAATTAAAATTCCTCATGAAATATGCAATGAGCTCCAAGTAGTTCCAGATTCACAGTCTAGAAAAATAATCAGTATTTTAAAAATAAGACAGCATTTAGTGCAAGTTTATTTATATTTTTTATGGCTCTTTAAGATATTTAAATATCTGTCACACATTCAAGACAATCTAAAGCAAACGAATGGTTACTTTCAGTGTTACTGGAATACTGGTTTAGAATAGCTGCAATGCACTCAGGTTTTCAGTGATGGTGTAAATAATGTCAAATCAGTGGGCTAACCCTCTTAGAGAGCCAACATTTCTACCCCTACTTCCTGCATTTATTTGGCAACTTCAGGATGTCTCTCTCACTTATATTTTACCTCCCTCTCTTGTCTACTCTTGCCCTGAGGAATGCCTCTGTAGTCTTTCACACCACAATGCTAATAAATTTAAGTAAATGTGTTAACTCTACCAGGACCAGCCTGCACCTGTTTTTATAAATAAAGTTTTATTGTCAGGTTGCCAATTTACATATTATCTATAGCTGCTTTCCAGCCATGTTGGCCATGCTAAGTAGCTACAACAGAGTCTGGTGGCCTGCAAAGCCAAAAATATTTACTCTCTGGTCCTTTACAAAAAAAAAAAAAAAAAAAAAAAATCTGCCAACTTCTATTTTATGGCTTCTTTCTCAGTAAAAGCAAAAACAAACAAAATATCCCCCACATAATGTTTAAGTTACATTTGAAATCTGCAGGACATAGGAGAGTAAATAACATAGTTATGGGAGATATCAATAGACATGGGTTTCACATCAAATATGCCACAAACCCACTTTAAATTTTAGTCCAACACAAGTAACATAAAATGGATAGGGAGGCCACATTTCCATAGCTATATTGTATATGGGCAGCAACTACCTATGTACATGTATATGTATACATTTAATAGCTATGTGGTCTATAAACATTTCCGTTGTCTAGGTCTCATTCATTTCTGTTCTTATAATCTGAGCTGTTGATTTGTTGCTGGACATGCAAAATATCAGCATATTCCCAAGCCTTCAAGTAGAGGAGATGTTTTAGTAAATATTAATGAAAGTTTCAATTTCAAAGTTAGTGCTTGCCTGATTTGGTTGTCTACCATGTGTCAGCTTCCTGAGTCATACCCCCAGATTGCTATTGTTTGCTAGGGAACAATCTGGACTCTGGTGCCACTGAATCCAAACCTACAAGTTGGAGTGTTATCAACAGAGGGATTTGTTCCATGGTCTCCAATTAATCTTTCTCTGTTCCAACTCCAGCAGCTGTTCCTGCTTTTAGGATGATTGAAATAAAATGCCTATTACATAACCAAAACAATATGCTATTATTGCTTTTAATACATATATTATTACTTTCGATAATTCACCACCTGATTATCCCATCTGAATTATGCACTTGCCACTCCATCTATGTACAACACCTTTTTGTTGGTTATTAGCATCACAATGACAAAGGGAAACAAATGATGAAGAAAGCCAAATGAAAGTGTCTCCATTATATTTCTGAAGAAGTTTTGGAGTCTGGGTACTCGAGAGATCATTTCCAAGCACTTTCTTACAATGTGAGCTTCGGGGCCTGGAGTGTAAAATTCCTAATGAGCGAATGGGAAACATCTTGAGTCTGATGCTGAGGATTCCTGGGTTGGCCTATTTCCAGTAGGTTAACGTTTTTAAACATACTGTGCCAAACAAAGAATTTGTATAAGTACACATGATGTCTAGGATTGAGGTTCAGCCAATTGCAATTTGCTCATTCATTTAACCAATACGTATTGCATGCCTACTATGTGCTGGGCACTGTTCTAAGTTCTCAGAATATACTTGCCACCAACATAGCAAAACATCCCTGCAGAAGTGGAACTTCAATTCTAATGAACTTATCTCTCTGGGTGGGTCACCATGATACAGGGAAAGTCTTAATGGAAAATTAGGAATATCACATTACTGTTTGCTAAAGCACTTTTTATAGGTATCACAGAACTGTTGGCCTTTTAGCAGTGTTATTAGTATATACTTTTCTTTTTCTTTTTTTTAGATTTTTACCATTATTTCTCCATTGTCTAAGTGTTTTTTCAAGTGCTACAAATAATTCAAAGCATCCTGCTATCCTAATTATAGACTTTTAACAATATTGATTTCCCAGGTCACTCACTCAAGAGATGTTTACTGAGCAGTGTTCTACTATTTTGTTGCTGCACAACAACCACCCCCAAACATCAAGTGTCTCCAAACATTATACTCATGTGTTGGGACAGGGCTTGGTAGTGATGCCTCATCTTCCTTCCCTGTAGTATTAGGTGGAGCAGTTCAATGGGAGGCTGCAGTATCTACTCACTGGCAGACAAGTGGGTGCTGGCTGTTGATTGGGAACTTAGCTGGGGCTGTTGACTTGGGGCCTCAGTTCATCTACACATTGACCTTTCCATGGGGTTGCTTGGGTTTCCTCCGCACATGACAGAGGAATGGATAGACATTTCCCAGCATGAAGACTGAAAGAACACATGCCTGTGAAACATTCCTGGATGACCAATTCCAGGGAATAAAAGAAAAATCAAAGCAAATAACTCAGGAATGAAGAAAGAATGGTGAAAGAGAAAAAGACCGAGGTTAAGAACCAAATCATTTTAGATCCAGGAATGCAATTATGATTGAAAACAGAGAAAAATTATTAAAATAATAGTTGAGGGTCATTGGAAAAGGTGCAAAGAGGATTATACTGTATTAAGTAGCCTCATTTTCATAACAAGGAGAGAATAGATAATCGCTAACACTGAAACATGTAGCTAAAAACAGCATGACTCCAACTTTTAACTTGTCATGCTCCTTCAACATAACTTACTAGTTGTGTATCTCTTAGGACATGATATAACTTATAAAAAGAAGCATTCATCTAACATTCAACAATTTCTTCACTTTTATTTTAATTTACTTTTTTGATTAAATTTAAGTGAAGCTTAACATGATCCTTGTTATGAAAAATAGCGTGTAAATTTGATCTATTTTAATGTATTTTTTTTTTTTTAGCTACCATCATTATAGATGGTTCTTGACTTAGGATGATTGGACTTTGGATTTTCAGCATTACAATGGTGCAAAAACGATAGACATTCAGTAGAAACTGTACTTCCGTACTTGAGTACCCATACAACCATTCCGTTTTCCATCTTCAGTACAGTATTCAATATAGTGCTAAAGAGATATTTAGCACTTAGGCTTTTTTTTTCTTTTTCCTCTTTCTTTCTTTCTTTCTTTCTTTCTTTCTTTCTTTCTTTCTTTCTTTCTTTCTTTCTTTCTTTCTCTCTCTCTCTCTCTCTCTCTCTCTCTCTCTCTCTTTCTTTCTTTCTTTCTTTCTTTCTTTCTTTCTTTCTTTCTTTCTTTCTTTCTTTCTTTCTTTCTTTCTTTCTCAGGGTCTTGCTGTGCTCACCTAGGCTAGAGTGTAATGGTACAGTCATAGCTCACTGCAGCCTCCAACTCTTAGGCTCAAGAAATCCTCTCACTTCAGCCTCCCCAATAGCTGGGACTATGGCATGTGCCACTATGCCTGGCTCAGCACTTAAGCTTTAAAATAGGCTTTGTTTTAGATGACTGTGTCCAATGGTAGGCTAAATGTTCAATAGGTTACCTATATTAAATGTTTAAGGTTGGCTAGGTTATGCTATGATGTTCAATAGGTTAGCTGTATTAAATGTGCTTTCAACTTACAATATTTTCAACAATAGGTTTATCAGGACACAATCCTAATGTAAGTCAAGGAGCATCTTTCAATCTGAAGAGAGATGTCTACCACAATCATCAGGTGTTGGCCAGAATGATTCCTGGGTGGTAGGCTTTGCTGTGATTTTCTTTTATTTGTACTTTTAAATATTGCATTATTGTTTTTATAATAAAAGTCTATCTTTTTAAAGCAAAAAAGAAGCATTATCATTTACAAAAAATGTCAGCATTGAGTAGATGTGACAGAGACTGCCTGACGCACAAAACCTGAAATAGTACTGGGCCTTTAGAAAATTTTCGCCAGCCCTGCTCCAACACTTGACCTGCTAAAAGGCACCACCAGTCCATCCAAAGCCCAACCAGGCAGATTGGAAGTGTGGAGCTGCCTGTTCTCATGCAAAGTGTCTGTCTCTTTCTGACTTGCCTATCATGATCAGTAAGCAACATTTCCTCACAAATTTGTTGTTTTTATAATTAGGGAAGCATCCACACAAAGAGCTTGTGTACACCAGAGCTAGGATACATCATCAGCCTCTTCTCAAATGTCACCAAGCCAATAGTCACTGTTATAATGGAGCTGTCAAAACAAACTACAACTCTCTTAAACCACCTGATGGGAAGACTAAAAAGGCAAATAGAGAAAGGATGGCAATTTGACCTAAAAAGAATTTGAGATGGACTCACTAAGATAGAAAATGCTAACAATTCTGTGTAAAGAACAATTTCAAACGCTCTCTTTTCTAGGATGCCTGATTATAGGGAGGTATCAGGCTCATTTCTTTTCAGAAACAAGCCCAGACAAGAAGGAGTTTTGGGTGGTGTGGACACGACGCTGTCCTCTGAGGATTTTTTTCATCTCTTTGTGAAATAACTGAGAGTTGCTCTGAAGTACAGGGAAGAAAGAAAATGAGATAGCAAGATGTATTTAAGACTTCACACTTTAAAAGAAAAGAAAACATATTTATTTTAGAAAGCCAAATAATGTAGAATAATGGAGTGATTCTAAAGATAACTCAGTAGCAATGTGGCCCAAACAAGAAAGCAAAGAATAAGAATTGTTTTTACTATTGCTTTTCCAAATCAAAGCTCATGTTATTCAAGGATTTAGTTTCTCAATCGGTGCCTCTCCCCACACCTTTTGTCATTGCATAATGAGAGCTCTGGCCACAGAGCTTTCCTTGTGCTGCTAAGTGGAAAAGTCTCAATGCCTCTGAGGTCCATCAGAAGCTGGAGCACCTTCCAAACAGTTCTGTCCTTTCGGTCCTCATAGAAAATTGTCTGCAGCCAAGTTCATCTCTTCATCCTTCCATGAAAGAAGCAAACACCTCCATCATGATAAGTTGTTCCTCCCCTCTCTGTTGTTGCTTTAAGAATTAAAAGCAATTTATGTTTCAGTTCTTTATTCTCTAAGGTGGGAAATCTCTCCTATTACTGATTATTAGCTTCCTTTTGATTCTGCCATGTGCCCACTCCATCCTTATAAAGCTGGTTTTTAAAATAAAATAAGACTTTGGACGACACTCAGCAGTGGCATGGAAATCCACAGCACGGCAGGAGATGAGAACAGAACACTCAGTAACTCTGCAGGCAGCCCCACTGAGTGGAAAATCTGCAATCTAGCAATACACAGGATTTAAATATCATTAGTAGTATTTGTATATAAAAATCTTATATAACACATCAAAGTCAATGATTGCAAATATCTATCTATCATAGTGGGCCTTTTAGAAATGGTTCTTCAGGGCATAAGCGTTTGTCCTAAGAGTGAAAATGAATGCATGGAAACTAATTCAATATAGCATCTAAATCTAAATGGAATAGATTTACATTTTACCTTTTAATGTTAGCCATTCTTCCTACTCTCTGCATTGAAAGGACAATCATGAGAGCAGTCATTGACTGAGTAGATAACAAGAGAAGCAATAATCCATCATGCAATCAATTGAAAATTGGAGCTATTTTTCTTCTTTACTTGGAAAACAATTATCTCTTTCCTTCTACAAAACCACTTTGCTAAAGAAATGTTTTTACAGGCAACAATGTTTATATCTTCAGAGTTTACTCGTCTTGTCATGGTATTCTTCAGTTTTGTGAAAAGCTAACCAGGGAATATTTTCACCAAGAAACTGACACCAAGTAGTAAAGAGGGTAGCAGGTAAATTATGGATTATTAGGAAACAACTGTAATGGGAAAACCAAAAAGGGTGACATGTGGATTTAGATTTCTTTTTATTATGCTACACATTTGGTTACCTAGAATTATTTCCATAATGTAAATTTGGGCATATGAGAGGTGAAGGCCACACTATTGCCCTATAGTTTTTATTACTTAATCATGAAACTATGCAACGCTTTAGGGCAAAAACACTCTCATTGGTTCAAGGATGGCAATGGATGGGTGAACCACTGTTAGAGGCTAGACACTACCTAATTACTCATATTAGTACCTAATTACTCCTGAAACTTACCCAATAAACTATCTTCAAAAACTCAGTTGATAGGTTACCAAATTGGCCACAGAAATGTTCAGAAGCCAAAAAGCATATTGGTCGAGGACATAGGTTTGTGAGTCAGACATGTCTAGATTTCAGTCCCAGATGCTCTTCTTACAACTCAGGGGTTAATGTCTTTGGACTTCAATATTCTCCTCTGTGATTTGGAAATAGTAACAGTCTACTACAAAGGGTCATTGTTCAAGAACACACACATACACAAACTAATCAAGATCTAAAACATACTAAGGATCCCTGCTATGGTGGCTATAATTATTATTGACATTACTGGACTGAGTCTTACTTGGGACCATACTCCAAGTAAATGCATCTCAGGTCCTGTCAATCTGTAAAGTGGAGTTTTGAAAGGGAGAGATAGACAGTGGGAAATAGCTGTGTAGGAAATGGAACCATAAACTGGCATAGGTAATTATAATATGGTGTCTTGGCAGCGTTAAGGGTGATTCTTTGAGGTCATGGTTTTCAACAGAAACCAGGCTGTAGTATTTCTCCGGGCAGTCGTATTTCACAGGGCTACAGTATGTTCAGCTCTATGTTAATCTAGAGGAGGCAGAGGCTTTAACTTAATCAGCATTGTTATTTGGCCAAGCACATAGAAAAAAATTGAGGATAAATGCAAAGGTGATGATTCATATGGATTTTAAACCAAGTATAGAGGGGAAAGAAGTCATTAGAGAGTTGAGTGCCAAAGAAAGGAGATAAGATTAATGGGATGGAACTCCCACTGAGGTCAAATAAATACTGGCTAGTGTTACTAGAAGGCCTATGCTGGCAAGATGGAAGGTGGTGATAAGGGAGTAAGACTCATGAAATTGTGATTCTGAAAGTGAATAGTTATTAACAATAAGAAGGAGAGGAGTAAGTGACTTAGAGTAGACGACTCAGCAGTTAAAGATGAACTTAAGGAAAAGTAATTATATACATGAAAATTCACCGATATAGCTAATTAAATGACCAAGGATTAAGACAGAAATGATGTTAAAGAAAATGACAGAAAGCCAGGAGCTAATACCATCCAGAAATGAGCACAAATGACCCAGGAGCTGTGAAATGAAAGCAATGATGATGAAATACTGGTAATATAACATGAAGATGTGACCTTCAAATCTGGGGATTTACACAAGCGAGAGGAGAAGATCTGGAAATTGAAATAGCAACAAAATTTGAAACTTGAATGAAGACCACTAATCCTAGGATTATGGGAGCCAATCAAAGAGATTTATACAGAAGAAATTAATAACTTCTTCATGTTTCTCTCCCATTTCAACCACTTGAACAAATATGATAGTTTGACATGAATTTTTCAGCATTCACTGAGTCTTTTGACATTTAATTTTTCAAAAATTATTCTGTTAGTAGTAAGAAGTAATCATCCTCCGCTCTCTATTGAAAAGGGCTTTGAAGAGTATATCTCTGAAGAAAAAGGAGTAACTAGTTGACCGTTTCGGCATATGGCACAAATAACTTGATTTCTCAG
Source organism: Macaca thibetana thibetana (assembly GCF_024542745.1). Classification (NCBI taxonomy): domain Eukaryota; kingdom Metazoa; phylum Chordata; class Mammalia; order Primates; family Cercopithecidae; genus Macaca; species Macaca thibetana. The sequence goes on from NC_065598.1 coordinate 8,336,482, forward strand.
CAAATACCCTCAACAAAAACTTCTCCAATGTGACTTAAAAGTGTTGCACAGTCTGCTTCAGAATTTTTTAAAATTTCTACCGCTTTCCTCACAGAGTATCCTGACAAGTGATAAAGCATAAATTAATATTTTCATTTGTATATGCCTTTTATGTGATTTTTCTTTTTGCTGTGACACTGAGACAAAGAGGAGAAATTGTTGTGTTGTAACAGCTGATATACAGTGTTGCCACTTGCCAGTCCTCAGATCAGCCCAATTTTCCAAAACTGATGGATTCCATGATATAGCATTTCTAACAATAACCAAGAGCTAGGCAAGACATCTTCTGGTGAAAAATAACTTGAAATATCATTTCATAGTCAAAATATTATGATGCAGAAGGGAAAATATGCAATAATTTTTAAGATTAAGAACAGACTTGAAGAATCTTGACAATCTGAACACGTGACTGATGATATTAGGTCGTTTTCATCAGTGGGTCCTGCCACCCACACTTCTGCTCCCAATCTTGGAGGTTTACTTTCCTTTGCTATAGGGTACATTATGGGAAAGATGGAGAAGCAATGTTTTAAATCAACTCATCATTGGCCTGAGAATTGCTCCAACCTCCTCCTCTTTTCCTTCAAACTTTCCTTCCTATTCTTTCCTTTTCTGTTTCTGGAAAAAGAGTGACTCTACAGGTGAGGCTTAAACTAAGGATCCTAACAATAGACCAGGTGAAAGGTGGGGATGAAGGTATGGGTTCAGCTGACAGGAAAAGGAGGAGGATCCTATGCAGAGTGGCTCCAGAAAATTCCAACCAGTTGTCTGCTGACTATGGATACGTTATAAGTATAATTGATTGACAGCTGCAGGCATACATTACTGCAAGTCATTTTGACACAGGTCACCTCTCTATATAAACAATGATATATTTCAGAATGACCTACTTTAAAAAGCAACTTTAAAAAACTGCTTTTTAGCGCTGTGAAGAAAGAGGAGATCCCCCAGGGTCAAGTTTACTAGGTATTAGCAGCCACCATAATGATGACAGTTGGAGGAGGTTTAACCAATAACCTCAGTGGCGATTCCAGGTTTGTGAACTACCACCCTCTTTGTGCATCTCTCTTATCATTTAACCATAAGGAGAGAAATAATTTCTAATATGTTTCTCCTTTATACCAGAGTCATACCAAAAGTGAGTCATTTCAAAAATCACCATGTTTCTAACTGTTCCAATTCCAGTCTCTGCTGGAACAGCAGATGTCCTAAGGAACAGCACATGTCTTAAAGTTTCTGCTGTGTGGCCCTCCAAATAGTGCCTCCATTCTCTCTTGTTTTCACCTTCCACAATAGTTTTGCCACCCAAGCCTCTCCTACAGAGAAATTCTAGAATTTTCACTCAGGTGTTGGCAGACACATCCACCCAAGAGAAGAATGAAGAGGAGACATGAAACCAGGTCACCTTGTGATGAGGATTGCATGTTCAATGTGAGAAGTAGTTTTTTTTATTTTGTCCATTATCCTTAGCAGGCAAGCTTTTTTTTTTTTTCAATTTTTTTTCCTGTCAATAATTTTTTAGGTTGAAGCAGGAGGTGGGGCTTTTAAGAACAGAATGAGGCTGTTTAGAAATCTCAATTCTGTTGGCTGCTTCAAATGCACATCAACCTCAGGGTGCTTTGACCTCCTAATTCCATATGCTTTATGAAGATTACAAAGGTGAGCACTCTGTAAGACTTCAGAAACAGTGCCCAATTTCCAATTTTTATACATTTATGAAGTACAAGGAGGTTATAAATTAGCACTAGATGCCTTCCTTTTATCACAATCACTCTTTTTTTTTTTTTTTTTTTTTTTTTTTTTTTGAGGCGGAGTCTCGCTCTGTCACCCAGGCTGGAGTGCAGTGGCGCGATCTCGGCTCACTGCAAGCTCTGCCTCCCGGGTTCCCGCCATTCTCCTGCCTCAGCCTCCCGAGTAGCTGGGACTACAGGCGCCGCCACCACGCCCGGCTAATTTTTTTGTATTTTTAGTGGAGACGGGGTTTCACCGTGTTAGCCAGGATGGTCTCGATCTCCTGACCTCGTGATCCGCCCTTCTCGGCCTCCCAAAGTGCTGGGATTACAGGCTTGAGCCACCGCGCCCGGCCACAATCACTCTTGAAGTCAGTATTTTTCGATCCCCAATTAAAGACAAGAAAATCGTGGCTCAGAGAAGTACAGTAACTTGCTCAAAGTTCACAGCTGGCAAGTGGGGGATTCTGAAACAGATCTGTGACACTCCAAAGCCCAGATTTTACTTAGCAATTTTAGGAATCTGGCTTTCCATATGAATGAAACAGCATTCCTAAATGTAGGATGTTGTCCACAAGTCTAAGGTTAGACAGACATCCGGGTGTCCCATCTCCCAGGACCACTGTGTAGAGCGGCATTGCAAAGTGGCCAATACCCTCTGCTTCCAAGGCCAGTAGACATGATTATTCACCCTACCGTGAGGCTCAGTCCTCACATGCCCTCCACAGGTACCGTGAAGAATCTGCTCAGGGACTGGTTTCTCTTTTGTGTTTCTCTCTTCTGGTCCTGCTTCTTGTGCTGCTTTAATTTAACACCTGATCCCCTCTCCACCTTTGGCCCCTGCATAATGCTGCATCTCACTCTTGCATCTAGATCTCAGCCTCCCAGCTCTTCAAAATCAACCTCTTGCCCTGCAATTGTCCAGCTTCAGTATTGGAGCACTCACCCCAGCTCAGTCTTGGACTCTGTTTAGGGATTGCCTAACTACACTCTATTTAACGTACCACATTCTCACATGTGTTACATATTCTGTTTCATATCTAATGCTTGAATTCAGAGCCACAGCCCCAGAACAATGGACCGTATGTAGTCTTCACATTTTACATGTGAATCTTCCACCCAGCCCTTCAGGTTTGCCTGGATTCCCTTCTCCAGTCTTGTCCTCTATGCTTTCCCAGCCAAACATGCAGTTCCCGATGCAGCTACATCTAAAAGTGTAACCAGAGCAGCAAAACAGATGAGGCACATGCATGCCAACTATGACATTCAAGCTTGTGTGATGGTGGAGAAGACTAGAAAGAGAGTTCTTGTTTCAACCCTTGTATACTGAAGATGGGAGACACTGACTGGCCTTCCAAGTAGTTGGAGCACATAGCACTTCTTCAGCCTCACACAACAGGCTTCATTCTCAAGAAAGTCATTTGGAGTGAAGTGAGAGTTATCGCACACAGGCATCCTCCAAGGACACAGGGTGAGGTAGACTAGCGAGAGGTGATTTGGAAGGTAGCCTCTTGCAGTGAGTTTAAATTGTTCTCTAGACCAGCTGCATCTCATTCTCTTGAGGCTTCACAGAAAATTGTCCTATGAAACCAGGAAGTAGGCCAATCCCAAACTATAATCACAAACAAGACAACCAGAGGAGACCTCTAACCCGGGAGGTCTTGGGCAGAGGATAGAGTTCTCTAAGAATGGGCAAAAACTGGCGGGACAAAGCAGCAAGGCCAAGCATACAGGTGGGGTATGGGATGGATTTTGTTCATTTATTGAGTGAGTGATTGACAACAAAGAGCGTCAAGCAATGTAAAAATGAACAAGAAAATATGCAAGCACCTCATATGTGCAGGAAGTAGGCTGCCACTGTAGGGCAGGGGAGAAGGGTGTCCAGCAGTTCCGCAGCTGTAGCCCTTGGTCAGCTGAAGACAAATGCATATGAAATGATCATGCAGTTGGCCTGTGACATAGGAGTTCCCCAGCTGGAAATACTTTCTACTTTCTCTGGGTACAAAGCCATGCTTCTGGGAAGAGTGCTGGTGAGGGATGTTCTTAGGAACCTACATTAAAGGCGAGCTGCCCCATGGCAACTCTTTTTTCCCCCCGCATAGTATTTCTCCAAAGAGGCAGCATCAAATGATGAGCTTTTCCACAAAAATGAATGATAACAGGAAGTCATTTACATTCACATGAACCCACACATATCCATAGAAAAAAAGAAAAGGTAGAGGGAAGATTAACACACACACACACACACACCCCACCCCCACCCCACACCAACAAATCTCCTAGGCTCTGAAGTTATTTATCATTCAAATCGAGCTACACTGGATGCCTTTTTATTCCTCAAATGCAAGCTGCCTATCCCTGCCTTAGGACATTGCCCGAATGACTATTCCTTCTTTCTGACATCCTGCAGGTCTCTGGGCAGCCTCCTTCAAGTGCTTGCTTAAATATCAACAAGATCAATCAAGATGGACTTTATGAGTTCTGTCCAAACCTTTGGAGATGCATTATGATAACTATGTATTTACAATGGGAAGGAGAACTGGAGAAGTGGAGCATTTCAAAGTCAAACTTGCAAAAATGAGGACTCCGATGTGCCCTTTGCACATTCATGCTACATAAGACACCCCCATCTTTATTGTGCATAAATCAGGGGTGACAGATTTAAATGCTTACCTGCAGGAGCAAATCTAAGAAAACACCTAGGCATAAAGTGAATGATCATTATACTGGGTATTTCACTCAGTGTCCACAAGATGATTTGGAGTACATATATATGTAAGACCAGTATTACCAAATTCTTCCAGTTTCTCAAAAGAAGCTGAAACTTCGTATTTTTAATGTAAAATATTCTTATTTTTAAAGGTTGGCAGGCAATTCAAGAATTTTTTAATATTGCAATCCAAACAAAAGATTATGTGTTAAAGTTATATTTTTATATTCCAGTGCAGAAACAATTTAAGGTTTAGTTATACCATAGATATTATGATTTGCTGGAATTTAATAAGCACTATTCCCAAAACTTTATTTCATAAAGTTGAAATAGAATTCTCACTGTCCAGAAACTTGTGGTCTTGTCAGTTGAAATTATTTTTGTTTTGTTTTCGTTGTTAATGTTCCTTGAGCTAGGTTGATTGGAATAATTTGTTGTTGCTAAGAAAGTCTTATTTAATTTAATTTTGACTGACAAGGCTTTATTAAAAGTACGAGCATGTAGTCTTTTGACTTGTTCCCATTGGTGAGTGTGTATTTGTGAATGTATTTGTGTGTATGTGCGCATGGAGAGTGCAGGGATGGACAGGATGGAAGGGAAGGAAACACCTGTGTCTCAGTCCTTTCAGGCTGCCCTAACTGAGTACTATAGACTGGGTGACTTATAAACAACAGACATCTATTGCTTATAGCTCTGGAGGCTGAGAGTCCAAGATCAAGATGTGGCAGATTCAGCGTCTGGTAAGAACCTGCTTCCTGGTTCATAGACAGCACCTTCTTGCTGTGTCTTCACATGGTGGAAGGGACGAGGGTGCTCTCTCTCTGGGATCTCTTTTATAAGGAAACTAATCCTATTCATGGGACTCCAGCCTCTTGACCTCATCACCTCCCAAAGGCCCCACCTAACATCATCCCCACGGGGAGGTTAGAACTTCAACATACGAATGTTGAGGGGACCCAAACATTCAGCCCAACTTACTCAGTTTTCTCTGTCTCAGGTTATTACTAAGGAGACACTACACATCAGCTCATTACACAGCCAGAATATTCACACATGGGGGTGGTTCCCGGAAGAGTGCATGTAACATGCCCCATTTGCACGAGCAATGCACGATACACATACACATATTTCTCCTTGAATATACATTTGTGTTTCCAGAAAGCACTCGTAAGCGGCTAACAATTTCTGAGGAGGGTGGATCTAGATTACTTTTGATTGTGTTATTTTACTATTAGTTTTATTTGTTTATTTATTTATTTTAGAGACAAGCTCTCACCCCACCAGGTCAGAGTGCAGTGGTGTGATCATAGGGGCAGCCTCGAACTTCTGGGCCCAGGCAATCTTCCTGCCTCAGCTTCCTGAGTAGCTGGGACTATGAGGTCTTTATATGTTGCCCAGGCTGGTCTCAAATTCCTGGCCTCAAGCAGTCCTCCCACCTCAGCCTCTCAAAGTGTTGGGTTACAGGTGTGAGCCACCATGCCCAGCCCCACTATTTTTTTAAAAGTATGTACATGTAAGGTTTTTTCCCAATAAATCATAATTAATAAAATAATTTTTTAAAAATGGGAAGAGGGAAGGAAGCTGGGAGGTATCATTAGAGTTGTGTTTTCTCTTGTGTTGATCCCCAGTTGTGCTGGTCCCTTGTACTTCAATCATCAAAAGTCAGAAAGTGTGAAAGCTCCCAAGAGGGTTATCTATGTCCGTAGCACTTTCACAGAATGTGAGTGAGGAGGCGTCTGCCAGGTAAACACACTGCTGAGTAATAAGTATCTCTGAGCAACAACACTTTTGCAGAAATTGTCCAGGGAATAGATTTACATGGAAATAGAATCAGATGCGTCCACGGGAGACTGCTGGGGAAAGGCACATGTATGCAATAATATGCAAATGTGGTTCTAAAACTCTCAATTGGGGCAGATTTTCATTGGACTGACAAGCTCTTCTGTATTGTCTGAGGTTGTTTCAATTGTGGGTTTAGGCCATCTTCCCCTGGACTGTTCAGAAGCACCTCCTCAATGGTCACCTGTAGGGTCCTTGAGCAATGATCACCTGTAGGGTCCCTGAATGATGATCACTTGTAGGGTCCCTGAACGATGCCCGCCTAGGAGAAACGTCATCTGCCATTGGGTGGATCTCCACTCACACAACCATAACTTGCCAGAGATGGCTAATTTAAGCACACACATCTTTCCCTTCTCCAAGGATTGTCTTTTCAAGCTACCTAAGAAGCCTTTTTCTGCAGTCTGATTGCCCCTGGCTGGGCACTACTCAATACTTTATGAGGTGGACCTCTGGGCACATGAGACACCTAGAGATCATTTAAGAACCTGATTGCATTGGGAAATGCATTTGCTGCTTACAGCTAATTGGGTTAACACCGCATTACAAATACTCTTGGTCAAAACAGAACAAATCATGAATAGAAAACTCAGGCAAATACTCGAGGAGATCATGAGCTCTCCAGGAATGTTTGTGTTTTCCTTCTTTGCTCATAGCTCACGGGAATGAGACTGGACCCTGGGTGCCACTGCCTTGAAAACGGAAATGGTTGAAACATCTCTGCCCACAGCCAACCAATCATTCTTCCAGCCGGTCTGTCCAATTGGGGACTCGGATGTCCCTGTCACTGAAGGCAGTGTTTTAAATCACCCCTCCCTTCTCAAAGAGTGCAATGTAAACATTCTCAGGTGAAAAGCTAGTCATAGAGATGAAGTGCTGATCACCAGCCCACAGTAAGCCCGGCACAGTGGCTGATGCCTGTAATTTCAGCACTTTAGGGGGCCAAGGCAGGAGGATCTCTTGAGCCTAGGAGTTCAAGGCCAGCCTGGGCAATGTAGTAAGACCCCATGTCAAGAAAGAAAAAGAAAGAAGGAAGGAAGAAAAGAAAGAAAGAAAGAAAGAGAGAGAGAGAAAGAAAGAAAGAAAGAAAGAAAGAAAGAAAGAAAAAAGAAAGAAAGAAAGAAAGAAAGAAAGAAAGAAAGAAAGAAAGAAAAGAGAAAGAAAGAGAAAGAAAGAGGAGGGGAAGGAAGAAAGGAAGAAAAGGAAGGAAGGAAGGAAGGAAGGAGAAAAGAAAAAGAAAGAAAGAGAGAGAGAAAGAGAAAGAGAAAGGATAGCATCCATCAGGATAGCGGGGTATCCAGGCCACTGCTCTTGTGTTCTAAATGACTTCAGCATGAGTGACTGGGGCAATTTAGGACCCTTGAATTCTACCTCCTACCATTTGACTTAAAGATAATGACACTTAACTACTTAATCTTTCCTTTCAAGGCACTCTGAAAGCAACTACAGCACTTAGTGTATCTTTCCTCTGCCAAATTATCCTCCATTATGTAACCCATGCCTGTTTCTCCTCCTAAACTTGGGATAGCACGTGTTATCAAAATCCACTGGACCTTGCAGGGTGAGCTCTCCCAGCTGAGCTACTGCTAGTGTCAGAGCAGTGATGGTGGTGTGTCTACAGAATAATTCTTCTCATTGCAATGGAGCAGAAGGAGGAGTTGGTCAGGATTTTCCACTGTGTTACATTCTGCTCATATTTAGACAAAACCTAGGGTAGAATCTGCATAGCCAGAGTCTCAGTAATTTTGGATCCTTTTGACATGTATTTAAGACAGAATATATATATATATATTCTGTATATATATATATGTATTTATATATATGTATTTTTTTTTTTTTGAGACAGAGTCTCATTCTGTCGCCCAGGCTGGACTGCAGTGGCACAATCTCAGCTCACTGCAACCTCTGCCTCCCGGTTTCAAGCGATTCTCCTGCCTCAGCATCCCGAGTAGCTGGGATTACAGGCACACACCACCATGCCCGGCTAAATTTTGTATTTTTTTAGTACAGACGGGATTTCGCCATGCTGCCCAGGTTGGTCTTGAACTCCTAACCTCAGGTGATTCACCTGCCTCTGCCTCCCAAAGTGCTTGGACTACAGATGTGAGCCACTGCGCCTGGCCAGAATATATCTATTGAAAACACACAACGACATTGGCTACCATAGGCAATGGTGTCCATATGCAAAATTGACCTCTAAAAAGATCTTTGGTTGTGGACATCAGTGCTTAATAAACAAGTTTTTTATAACCCCAAACTCCTCAGTCCTCTCATCCAAAGAAAGTATTTGAATATACCCAAAACAATGTGTCTATAATATGACCACAGTCTGTTTCCTGCTAAAAGTAAATGCACCTTTAAATGTATAACTAACTATGTCTTTCATTGGTTAACATTTCCCTACATTGATAAATGCTACATTTCAAATTATATGCAATGTTAGGACTTTGTTGTCCATTCCTCAGTTGAAAATGTTTCCTCTCTAAGGATGCAACGCTAACACAAGTGGCCAAGAACTAAAATATATAAACATCAATAATTAGTTTTTTTAAGGAAAAATCAATATGCAAACCCATGTTACAAAGCAATGATTTGATTTTAATAAAGTTAATGGCTATGTAAGCAACCATATCATATTGTTGAGGATGAAATATTTCGTGTGGACAAAGAACTGGGGTACCTAAAGAGCAACCGGTGACTGCTGTTTGGCCATCACTTTTGAGGACTGGAGTGAGCTGACCTCACATAAAATGTGAATGGGAAGCAAGAATGTGGAGAGCTCAGAAACTCCCCACCAAGTCTCCTATTCATCACTCTATTGGGTTAACCACTTTCTTCAAAAGTGCCTGATAAGGGGGAACCCTCTTTTGTATTGATCTTTAGCACTATGAGTATTCCGAATCCCAGTGTTAATTTCAGATAAAACCAAAGTTCCTCTGCTTGTCTGCTGTATGAGCCAGGAGGTGCACAGTGGAGCCAGCTGTTCAAGCTGTAAACTCATTTCCCAGGACAGAAAGGTAGGCTGCTCACAGTTGTGCATGAAGGGGCCAAGATGAAGGTTGGGGGAATAGCATGGAAGCTGTCCACTCTAAGAGTTGGAATATTCTATCACTGACATTGTACAGAATTGCCGGTGCATGGTGATAATATAAAGAAGATGGACTTTGAGTCTGTTTCATCATTGTGTTTAGTTCTCCAGAGCTCCTTCTCGTGGCGCTCCAGCCTGATTATGATCTTCCCTCCCATGGGCACTGCTTTAGTGCCTCCACCCTGGAGGCTCAGGCCCACTACTGCCCAGGCCTAAACACCAGCAGCTCCCACCCAGGCATGCCACATCCCTGCTACATGATGGGTATCACTGCACATGGTGGGAATCACTGCTGGTATTTTAAAGTGAAGACATTGAGTCTCGCAGCAGCTAGACGACTTACTCGAGAGTGCTAGGAACTGGAGGTCAAGTATTTTAAGTCAGTCACACTCAGTTCACCACACCAGATTTTTCTGTATTCTGATAAAGTATTCTGGTAATCTATGTTTATGACTGTTTCAACAGCAGAGTATTTCTGTCATGTAAAATAGTATCCAGAATCCCAATGTTCACTTCAATTCAAAACCAAAGTCCCTCTGTTCTATAACTTGCAGGACCCCACAGAAGTCTTGAGAAAATGATCTTGGTTGGACACGGGGGAATGGGGCTCCAGAGACCATCCAGGGCATGCTGAGAAACCACAGACCAGGATTCTGGGCAGTCAAAAACTCCAAGAAGGGCTTAAGATATTTGGCAACAAAAGAGAGGCTGAGTCTGGCAGGCAAGCATACTAGCCTTGGCTTTATTTGCAACTTTGACTCATTTCAGGCCTATATTGGGAAATGATTCTATTTCCAAAGAGAGCTGGACTTTATTCTCTCAGTTGAGTACTCCCTTCGGGCCAATTCCAAACTTTCTTCATAAAGTGTGCTTACATTTCCCTGCCTTTGAATTTCTATGGCCAGAGTTGACCTTTCTATGAAACTAGGAAGGGAAAAATAATTTTCAAGCCCAAGTTAAATTCTCATGTGTTTGATCCTATAATTATTGTCCCTGCAAATTTTAGCTTAACCTTAGGACATTGGCAAGCCCGTATGTTACTAATATATGGGTTTCTCCCTGGGATTGTGAGGGAGTTCTGGGAAGCCAGAGAGAGCTTGAACTCTCTCCAAGTCTTCCCTGTTGCCTCACACTGTGGCCTTTTTTAATCTCTCCACCTTTGTTCCTACAGTGCAGACAGAATTGCTTTTGCTGCCCAGCTGTCGGTTTTTGTGGTTCTCTGTTGCAGCTGTCCACTGCATAAGTTAGGAGGCGCTTTGGCTTGCACAGTAGAGCCAGCTGTTAAAGCTGTAAACTCATTCCCCAGGACAGAAAGGTAGGCTACTCTCTTCTTCAACAAGTAGGATGCGTTTTCCAGCTCTGGAGATTTGTGCAAGTTGTTCTGTCCACCCAGGAAGGGCATAGACAGTGAAAATAAATGAAGTTGCCAATCTTTTCAAATCCTCTGGAATTGCAACTCCTCTGGGAAATTAGAAATTCCCAGTCATTCTTCTCGTATTATATGAATCTACAGATGCTCTTGCAGGGAGGATTTCCCTGGGAAACATTGGTGGAATGTTACCTTTGCTGTAGCTTTCTGGCTTTGTCAAAATAGGCCCCTTAGAGTTCTTTTTCCAGTTTTTATTGTCACAAGATTTTTTAAATGAACTAGATGTTGGACAATTGAGATAATCCCTTTTTTGGAATTTCTTTCATTTTGGAATCCACAGATACTGGCACATTATCATTACTTGTCAGCATAAGGCAACTCACGGTTGTGTGTGTTGGGCTTACTCTTTTTCCACTCAACACTGTGCTTTCTGGATCTATCCATCCATGATGCACACACAGTTTGTGGCTTCTGACTGCAGGATACTGCTTCCAAGCATGCATGTATGTGTGTTCTCTTTTATCTACATTCTGCCTCCTGTTAACCCTCAAAGCAGACATCCTAACGTATACTTGTTGAACATGTTCATTTAAAAAGTATCTGATGGTTTTCAGCTCTAGATGCACGTCTACATAATATATTTTTGTTGTATGTGTACTTGCATAACGGGTAAAGTTGTTCTGTGTAATAGATTGCTTTTTGCTTCTTACTCCTTTTTCAGTCAACCCTATGCTTTCTGGATCTATCCATGATGCACACACAGTGTACACACATAACAAATGGCTTCTGACTGCAGGATAATGCTTCCAAGCATTCTGCACAATCCCACTCCCAATGATGTCTCCAGTTCCCAGCCAGAGCACACAACACCACGGTGAATCCTCTTGTATGTGTGTCTCCTAGTGGACCTGTTGTAGGAATTTATTTGGTTATATGCACAGAGTAAAAATTTGGGTCATTGACTATTTTTATACTTAATTTGATTGAACACTATGCATTTTTCCGTTGCTCTCATATGGGTCTTTCTGTGGTGTCCCATGCAAATACAAATACATAGATATATGTCCTTATATCAAAACTATGTTGTCTTGATTACTATGGCTTTTGTGTATGTCTTAATATCTATTGGAGCAAGTCTTCTCTTTTTTTTTTTTTTTTTTTTTGTGACGGAGTCTCGCTCTGTCGCCCAGGCTGGAGTGCGGTGGTGCGATCTCCGCTCACTGCAAGCTCCGCCTCCTGGGTTCACGCCATTCTCCTGCCTCAGCCTCCCGAGTAGCTGGGACTACAGGCGCCCGCCAACACTCCTGGCTAATTTTGTTTTTTGTATTTTTAGTAGAGATGGGATTTCACCGTGTTAGCCAGGATGGTCTCGATCTCCTGACCTCGTGATCCGCCCTCCTCGGCCTCCTAAAGTGCTGGGATTACAGGCATGAGCCACCACGCCCGGCCGCAAGTCTTCTCTTTTTTGCTATTTCAATCATATTTTTGTCATTTTCATAGAAATTTATTCTTAAGTACAAATTTTAGATTAGGTCTATCAAATTTCTAAAAGAAATCCAACTGAAATATTGAATTTACATATTAGAAGAATTAACATCTCTATATTAAAATTGCCCCACCTCAGGAAAAAAAACTCTACCTTCTACGTCCTTAATAAGATCTTCATGTGTTTCTCCATAGACATTGTACATAAAGATTCTTGAAAGATTTTGTTGCTTCTGTGAATGGTACCATGTTTGGCTATATAGCCAAATTCCTGGTGTACAGAATTGTCTTTTTGTAAGTTTACATTGTTTCCAGTAACCTTGTTGAACTCTTTCTCATTGTAATATTTTGCCTATTGATTTAGTTGGGTTTTGTGGGTAAAAGATTGTTTCATCTGAAATTAGATAGTACAAGAAGTCCTATACCTTACTATAAATAAAGTAAAAGAAATGAGAAGTGTAAAGATCAAGCTACTTTGGCGTATGCTGTGAATTTGCAAAGCATATTGTTAGCTGGTTGTAGAGTTCTATCTAACTATAATGTCTCAAGCTTAATAATTATATCATTCAGAACTTTTACAATGTTTCTTTTTTATCGGTTTGATATAACCATTTCTTAGAGGAATATGTTACCTTCTCAAACAACTATTGTTCATAAATCTATTTCTCCTTGAATATATGCTCACAATGATTGAGTCTTCTTATAGTATTATTCCTTGTATAATATCCTATTTTTGTGCCTTTTAATACTTATGTCTTGAATTCTATTGTGTCAGAGTTTAAGTTTGTGACTCCTGCATTCATTGGTTCATAATTGACACCCTCCTATTTTCATGCTTTCTCTATCTTTTGATAAACGTGCTTCTTATAAGAACAGCATACATTCTTGAATCTTATTTTGTGAATCAGTCACTTAACCTCCATCTTTTAATTGACGACTATAGCATATTTAAATTTTCATATTGATTTGTTTCTTCCATCTTATTTCATGTTTACCATTTGCTATACTTTATGTTTGTTTTTATTTTTCTTTCCTGCTTTCTATTAGACAGATGAAGGGTTTTTTTCCCTCCTCCTGCTGATTTAAATATAATACATTATATTTTTCTTCTGTTCATGGCCATCCTTTATTAAGATCTATATTTACTTTGATTTATTATTTAGTATCTAGATCTTTCTTCTGTCAAGACACACATTTGAGCAAGTTACCATATCTTTTTGATCTCCCCACTATGTTGCCCACTGTTTGGTATTGCCTAAATTTTAGTTCTGGGTTGTTGAGATACACTGTGCCTGTTTCTTTCTTTTCTTATCCTGGTTTTTGTTAGACAATAATTAACGTACCTAACATAGATTATCACCTTTCTTCTATATTTGGTACAACCTTCTCCTGAAGTTGAGCTCTTCTTCCCAGCCTATTTTGAAAGTGGATTTTTGTCTGGAAAACCTTTTGAAGACTGTCATGCCTGAAAATATGCCTGAAAATATTTTTATTACACTCTCCCATTTAAGTGACGATTTGGCTGGATACACAGTCTTTAGGTTCAAAGTAATTTTAAAATATTACCCTGGCTTAGCATTCATGTTGAGAATTATGTTACCAGTTTGATTCTTGTTCTTTGGAAGTCTGCTGCTTTCTCCCTAGACCTTCTGAAATTCCCTTTGTTTTGGCATTTTTGATTTTCACTCTTGCTATGGTTTGAATGTCCCCTCCAAAACTCACGTTGAAACTTAATCCCCAATACGGCAGTATTAAGAGGTGGGGCCTTTAGGAGATGATTGGGTCATGAGGGCTCTGCCTTCATGAATGTATTAACCCATTCACAGATTATCAAATTAATAGGCTGATGGATTAATGGGTTATCATGGTGACTGGTGACTCCATAAGAATAGAAAGAGAGACCTGAGCTAGCAAGCGCACATACTCAGCCCCATCACCATGCAACACCCTGTGCCAGCTCAGGACTTTGCAGAGAGTCTCCACCAGGGAGAAGGCTCTCACCAGTTGTGGCCTCTTGACCTTGGACTTCTCAGCCTCCATAACTGTAAGAGATAAGTCTCTTTTCTTTGTAAATTACCCAGTTTCAGATATTCTGTTATAAGCAACAGAAAATGCACTAAGACAGCTATCATATGCCTAGGTGTAACGTTTTTTCTTATTTATCATGTTGGGAGTTCTGAATCATTTCCATCTAAGACGTAAGGTCTCTTTCTTTTCTTTCTTTTTATAAAATAATGGAGACTTTTCTTCATTTTTTTTTTCAAACAATGTCTCCTTTCCAACTTTTCTCAGACTTTCTAGGTCTCCTCTATTTGTTGCTAGTTACATTTGTATTCCCCACATCCTTGACATTTCTATTATAATTCTTTTCTTTTTAGCTTTTCATGGCATTTTATAGGTAGTACAAGAAGTCCTATACCTTACTAGAAAGAAAGTAAAAGAAATGAGAAGTGTAAGGATCAAGCTACTTTGGCACCTACCTCGCAGCCCACGCATTCGTTCTTCAGCAGAATTCATTCTGCAATTCAGCCCAACACCTGTGTGCTTTATTTGAAATATTATGAATTCATAACTACATATTTCTACTTGGCTCATTTGCGTGACTTACGATTTTGTGCTTTATATTGCCACACTCACTGAGCTTATTCATTATGTTTACATTTTTGGGCCACCTTTTTCTGTCATTATGCTTCTGCGGGTATATGCTTTTCAGTTTGTTTTCTTAGTGCTTCTGCATTTTGGGTGTCTGGTTACTTTAGTCAGTGAGTGTATGCTATGCAAGGACACGGTTCTCACCTGGGGGTAATGCTTCCCTGCAGGGGACATTTGGCAATCCTGGAGTTATTTTTGGTTGTCACAACTGGGTGAAGGGAGATGCGACTGGCGTCTAGTGTGCAGAGGCCAGGGATGCTGCTCAACACCCAGTGACACAAAGGACAGCCTCCACCATACACACACACACACACACACACACACACACACACACACACAGCCCCCAGAGAATTGTCTGGCCCCAAATGTCACTACTGCTGAGGCTGAGAAACCCTGAGCTAGCAGCCTCAGCTGCTCTCTGTGACGAGAGGCTGAGTCCCAAGGGAGAAAGCCCCTAGCAGCACAGAACCACCTTGAACCCCTCCATTCCCTCAGCAATACAGGGCAACCCGCTGGTCAGAGTTTCCCCTAATGCTCCTGTCTGCATTTTGTCTCTCTGAGTCTGAGGTTCATCAGGGCTGAGTTTTGGAAGGGGTGCGGGCAGGAGGAAATGTCTAAGGAGGGCAGGTCAGCCCCGGGGAACAACCTTCTCATAAATTCCTCACTCCAGTGAGGATCCTGTGCTACCCTGACCTGACAAGCTCCCACAAAGAACAGTGTCCTTGGCTTTTGCAATCAATTCCTTATAGCAGAGGGGCAGACAATGACTCCCCCAGAGCAAACCAGGGGAGAGGTGAGCGCAGAAGTTCATTCTTTCTGCCCATTCTCTCACTGCATCTTCAACTGCCTGGCCCTAGCTCCATGAAGCATCTTGCCCTCTTCTATCATTTGCAGTCCGTGGTTGTTGTTGAAGGTGGGCTGCTTGGTCAGTTTCATAGGAATCCCATCAACTTAAAAAAAATGGGTGTCTTTTGAAAACTAAGATATTCTGAATGTTTCTATAACTTCTAGTCTTCACAAATGGATGAGATCATCAATTCTTGGAAATAAGTTTCAATCAATGATATGAAATATACTTATAAGTTGTTATTTTCCCCCCTTTGGACAGAAAATTATTTTTCTCTTGAACTTGACACTTACCGTGTATAAATATCTAAGTGATAAGAAAAACTAAATGTTCTTTTTCCTTCCCAGTTTCTACTGGATACTGTTTAACATCATGGCCTCTACTTTTTTTTTTTTTTAATCTTGGTAAACAGAACCTTATTCTTAGCTACTAATAATGTTAATCAATTTATTCACCATTTATGTAAATGTCTTTTGTGACATTTAAATAGATGCATTTCTTCAAAGACGCAAGGACAATATACATGATCTTTAGCGACCGGCTATTTCCCACAGGATATTCCTATTATTGCACTGTCGTTATGTAATCATTGATTCAGTGAAGCAAACTGCTCAGGATATCAAATTATCTTGATGGCGGAATAAAAAGAGAAAAGCTTATAAAATTCAAAGATTGCTTTCAAAGGCCACTTCCTACTTTATTTTGAGAGATTATTTATATGACTTATACTCATACTTGGAGTTCAGATTTAACATTAATAACATTTTCATATGAGAAAGCAATTTTTTACATGTATGTATGATACACAATTCAAATAACACATTACAGAAAAAATAAAAATAGGATTAAATTTACTTTCTTAAAACTAGGTGTGTTGGTTAATACTAAGTGTCAACTTGATTGGATTGAAAGATGCAAAGTATTGATCCTGGGTGTGTCTGTGAGGGTGTTGCCAAAGGAGATTAACATTTGAGTCAGTGGGTTGGGGAAGGCAGACCCACCCTTAATCTGGTGGGCACAATCTAATCAGCTATCAGCGTGGCTAGAATATAAAGCAGGCAGAAAAACGTGAAAAGACTAGACTGGCCTGACCTCCCCAGCCTACCCCGTGCTGGATGCTTCCTGCCCTCGAACATCGGACCCCAAGCTTTTTAGTTTTGGGACTCAGACTGATTCTCCTTGCTCCTCAGCTTACAGATGGTCTATTGTGGGACCTTGTGATCATGTGAGTTAAACTTAATACATTCATATATATAGATCCTATTAGTTCTGTCCCTCTAGAGAACCCTGACTAATATACTAGGTTTGTGTATATTTAAATGTCTAAAAGAAAAAAAATGACCATTTTTTTTATTTACCTCCATATCTGTTTATTGTATATTTTGGTGGTTTGATACATAATCATTTTTATCTTATTGAGATCAAATGGCCAATTCATTATCAAAACCTAAGAATAGTAACTGAATGCAAATTTTTTTGTGAATTCTACTGTATCATAAGCACTGCTGAGCAGGAAAAAATACAAATATGATACAGCACAAAAACAATCTCATAATAAACTCAAGAGTAACCTGAATAACTTAAGATTTTACGCAAATAAATGTACTGTACAGTCAGCCCTCCATATGAGCAGATTCTACATCCATGGATTCAATCAACCACGAATCAAAAATATTCAGGAAAAAATTGCTTCTGTAGTGAACACGTACAGGTACAGCCTCTTTTTTCCTTGTCATAATTCCCTAAACAATGCCGTATAACAACTATGTACATGGCATTTACCTTGTATTAGATGTTCTAAGTAGTCTAGAGATGATTCAAAGTATACAGGAGGATGTGCATAAATTATATGCAAATATTACACCATTTTATTTCAGGAACTTAAGCATCCACAGACTTTGGTATCCACAAGAGGTCCTGGAACCAATCCTGCATGGATACTGGACCGTATTTTCACAAAGTATATTTTACAATCAAAATAAGTATGCAAGAATGCAAAGCTTTTGCAATCTCTAGATAACACAAAAACGAATCAAGATAAAACAGTTGCTTCCCAATTTAGGATTTCCATTCTTGCCTTTTGTTTTAGATCAAGGGGTCAGCACAGGGCTACTAACCTTGAGCTAAATCTGCCCCACCACTTGTTTTGTAAATAAAGTTTTATTGGAACACAACCATGCCCATTAGTTCATGAATTGAGACCACGTGACTCATAACGCCTAAAATATTTGCTACCTGGCCCTTTACAAAAAAGCTTTCTGTATCTCTGTCATAGCCCATGAATAAACAAACACACAGTAAAGTTACTGCCATGTTTGCCATTGCTACATTATCAAGTGGTAGTTGGAATATTCTCCCTATCCTAGCTGGGCTATTTTGGGGATTTTTCCCATATCCCTTAAAGGATGAACCTTGTCATAAAGCCATGGTTTTTCTCTTGCTGGGGTCTGGAAGGTGTGGTTTTCCCTACCATTGGAGCTGGTTACAACAACTTCCAAATGATATTATAATTTCAGTACTTGCTGGGCTCTGGAAGGTGCAGTTTTCCCTACCATTGGAGCTGGTTACAACAGCTTCCAAATGATATTACAATTTCAGTACTCACTTTCTGTAAAATGATCTGTACAAATATTCCCTTTGTTCCAAGTTTGGACAAACAGTGATTCACACTGTTGTTGACAAAATGAGAACTTTGATTAGAAGCAATAATATCAAATAACTGCCATCAAGCAAAAATGTTCCCAACAAACCCTTTGTAGCAGGGTTGTGTAAATGGACATGGTCTTGATTTATTAGGGAATGGATGGGGTGCATAATAAAAAGCATTGATTTTTCAGGGTTTTTTTTTTCCCAGATACTGGTAGCCTGCAATTGATTTAGAGTACATTAGTGTTATGGTTCTAAGCATTTTTTAATTGCCATTGTTATTTCTCCTATAACCCACGAGCTATTGAGGAGTACATTTTTAAATTCCCAGACACGTGGGATCTTATTAAGTATTTTTTTATTGTTTGTTTCCAGTTTATTGCCTTGTGATCATTCTCTATATCTGGGGTATAAATTTATGTATGCATAATGTATCAGGCTTCGTAATATCATTGCTTAAGTCTTCTCTCTACTTTCTAATACTCTATTATCTTGATCTACTGATTTCTGATTAAAGCATGTTAAAATCTTGAAACTGCTAATGAATGTGTCCATTTATCTTAGTAATTCTGTTCATTTTCCTTTCTGGAGTTCAAGGTGTGTACAATTTCATATTGTTTTATTTTCTTGGTAAACTTGCCATTTTGTGTATATTAGATATCATTTATTTTACTAAAAATAATTTGTGCATTAAATTCTGTATTGTGGGATATTAGTATTACTAACCTCTCTTTTTATTAGTATTCTGCTTGACTTTCTTTTAGCTGTGTCATTTTATGTGGATTTCTAATAGCTAAATCCATTCACACTGGTGGTAATTACTAATGTATTGGGATTTTTTCACCACTTTACTTTGTGTAGTCCTTATTACCATTGCTTTTCTTTCTTTAATTTTTTTCTCTATTTATTTTTAATTTTTAATTTTTTTTTCTTTCCTGTGGATTTTGGCTATGTATCATGTTTCTATACTTGTAATGGTTATTTTAATTGTTACATATACTAAATATTAATTTGCCTAATAAAATCTGAAGTTATCTGGAAATTGTATTCTTGATCAAAACACTGTATTCCTGTCTTGTTATTGTTGCCTAAATTTTTTTATTTAAACATTTTAATACAAAAATGCTATCTTTACATCCAGTATTTAGATAAATTGATTGTTATTATTTCATCCACTTCTGTGTACACTAATGTTTCTTGAATTCCACCCAAACTTTCTCCCTTTCCTTGTCCCTTATCTTCTTGATGAAGAACACCTTTGAATATTTATTTAAGTAATAGTTTTATAGTCTGTTTATATGAACTCTGTGTCTGAAAAAATGCCTTTATTTTATGTTAGCTGTTGCATGTTAGGTTGGCAATTGCTTTCCTTCTAACCTGGATTGCTGTAAATGAGAAGCCCACTGTTAGTTGAATTGTCATCCCCTAGTAGGTAATCCAGCATTTCTCTGTGGTATCTTAAGAATTTCTCTTCATTCTCAATGGTTTGCAGCCAACTATTATATGCCATGGAGTGGATTTATATTTGTTTATCTTTTCAGATCATAGAGTGCACTTTTGATACAAAGACTTCAATTCTGAATCATGTTGAATATTATTTTTCTGAAAAAAAACATTAGCCATGGTCTTTTCAAATGTTGTTTATTTACAACTCCATCAATTCTCTAGCCACTTATCTTTTATGAAACTCCTATTAAAGTAATATGATAGTGTCTCATTCTGGCCTCCAAATCTCACAGCTCCTTTTATATTTTTATATTTCTTTTTAAATCACTTTCCTTGCTATTCTGTTTGTTTGAATGTTGTACCAATGTACCCAAAGAACATTCTTTAAAAAGTTTTCTATAGAAGAACTTTTATAATAATAAAATCATGGTTTCTACAAAAGCAATCTGCCATGTGCATTGAGATTAAAAGATGATGTGATGAACTACACAGAGCTGGCACGGATATAAAGAAAGAACTGGAGAAAAATAAGGAAAAATCTCTGGAATGATAGAACTTCAAGGGTAGAATTTCCAGGCCTCAGTGGAGGAAGTCAGGTAATTCCATTTTCCTGAGAAATTGACACTGTGGAAGATCAAGTTGGTGACATGAAGAAAAATGTTTCTCTCCCATGACATGAAGCAAAGAAAAGGGGGTAAACCCCAATGGGTGAATATGAGTAAGAGGACAGAGTCCCAACGTGAGAATTACAAATGCTTCCTTCACCAGAGTCAAGTCAATGGCAAGAATAATTGGAGCAGATGAAGTCATTAACTGGAGACTGATTGATGAATGGCAAACTAGAATGTGCAACTTGAATTCAGAGGTCAAAAAGCCTGTCATTATTGAGATAAAATTAAGGAAGTGAGGAAGTGCTAACAACATGTCTGAATTATAGGAATAAAAAGTATCTACTGGCATCCAAGCAAATACATGTGTTTGTTTACTAAGAAATAGATACCAAGCTAATTACAGACATTTCCACCAAAAAGTAAATTCCCAAGGATAAAGAGTAAACATATTCAAATTTTGGAGGGAAAAAATGTTAATATTATAAATCTTGAATTTTATAATCAAGGTTTCATTCAAATGTAGTGGCAAAATAAACTTGTTCTCATGCATGTGTGCATTCAAACACCATCCAGAAGAAGTTCTTTGTAAATGTTTCTTGAAGATGGACTCCAGCCAATGGAAGAGAGAATCAAAATTAAAGCACTCAGTAATGTACGAGTCCTTGTCTAACTTAGCCACGTAATAACCAAGAAAGCACACACTAGATTTTTTAATGTTTTGCAAGCAATATCAGGAAAATATGAGGAAAAAATAATAGTAAAATGTCTTTATACATGGAGGCAAAGTTGGCAATGCAGATGTTAATTGTCACAGAAATATAACAGCAAGGCACCTCAGAGTCCTTGGAGATATTCTTTTTCATATATATTCACTTCTTAAGTGACCTCCTCCATTATCCACAACTTTATATACAATAAACAATTAACCCTTGAACAACACAAGGGTTAGGGACACTGACTCCTTGGGTAGTCAAAAATCCAAATGTAACTTGACTCCCCCAAAACTTGACTACTGATAGCCTACTGTTGAGTGGAAGCCTTACCAATAACAAAAACAGCCAATTAACACACATTTTGTATGTTTTCCATATTATATATATTGTGTTCTTACAACAAAGTAAGCTAGAAAAAAGGAAATGTCATAAAGAAAATCATAAGGAGGAAAAGACATACTTACTATTCATTAAGTGGAAGTGGATCATCATAAAACTCTTCATCCTCCTTGTCTTCATGTTGAGTAGGCTGAAGAGGAAGAGGAAGAGCAGGGGTTGGTTTTACTGTCTCGGGGTCACAGAGGCAGAAGAAAATCCACTTATAAGTGGACTCACACAGTTCCAATTCTTGTTGTTCAAGGGTCAACTGTATTGTATGATGATATGTCCTCAGCCTCAAGTTCTCGCCTAATCATCAGATGTCTCTTATTTTCTCTGGATGCCTACAAAGCTCAAACGTGAACAAACAGACCCTTGATTCTAAGAGGCTCCAAACCTGCTCCCCTCCCTGGTCCCCTCAAAATGAAGGAACAGCACTACTATTCATCCGATTGCCTGAGACCCTATTCCAGGTGTCATCTTCAATTTTTCACTTTCCATCATCCCCGTGTATAAGGTGAAGTCCCGTGGGCTCAAAAACATTCCAAAGTTTTCAAGAATTTTGGCTGCATAAGCAAGAAGAGAGATTATGTAGGAGCTGGAAGGTGACGTGGCATCAACAAATGGATTTTTGCTGGTTTGGTTTTTGGTGGTGGTGATGGTGGGATTTTTGGTTTGTTTTTAGTTTTTAGGGACAAGGCCTCTCTCTGACAGCCAGGCTGGAGTGCAGTAGTGTAATCATAACTCACTGTAGCCTCGAACTCCTGGGCTCAAGCAGTCCTCCCACTTTAGCTTCCCAAGTAGCAGGAACCACAGGCATGAGCCACCATGCCCAGCTAGGTTTGTTTTTAAAGAGAGGGAAAACTTGACCTCGTTTCAAAGGAGCAAGTAGATTAGAAAAAGCAGAAAGTGCAGGAGAAGTTGGAGAAAGCATGAAACCATAGAAGGCAAGGGAGAGGAAATGAAATCCAGTGTGTTGAGGTCAGGGTTAGTCTTGCAAGTGAAAGCGAGCTGGTGGGTGGAAGAATTTATTCTGTTAGAAGGTATGATAGGAAGGAAACAACAGGTGTCGATCCTTATATCTATAGTTTTGCAGCAGGAAGTTGATTGCATCTCCTTCCATTTTGAAGGTTGTGGGATGACCTGCTTCAAACTGGTAGAAATTGGATGGTGGGCCAGGTAGGGAGTGAGGAGAGATATGAGAAACAGGAAGAAGGCAGAAACCCATAGAGATTAGGAGAAAGATGATCATGGAAACGGGAACGGTGTATATGGAACTCCGCATGCCCTCCAGAGAGTGGAAATCAATAATCTATAATGGAATCCAAATGCATGTTTTTATAGCATTCTACAGAAGGCTCCTGTCCCCAAGACACAGGCTTGTATTAAATGGGGGCATCCGGGATTGAAGTACTATTGCCAAGCAGGTTGGACAGAAGAACAAATGTTAAAAATATTGATAAAATATTTGAAGAGATGGAACATACGATCTAAGCCCAATAGGGAAGGATGTAGAACCATAAATAAATTGATAAATAAGGAAAAAAATAGTGTCCCCAAGACATCAGTGACCATTCCTTCTCAGTAAATGGCAAGTACATCAGAAATTTCCAAAGTCTATCTATAGTAGCTCCCTAGGGTTGCTATAACAACCATATCACCTTTTCTCCGGCAAGTTTGCATCTTGTTACACTTGGAAAACTGCAAATGTCTTGGACATCATCCACACTCCTAACTCCACATTTTGACCAGGAGGATCTTTGAAAATGCAAACTCGATGTTATCTATGCCCAGCTGATACTGCACAACGGCCTTTCATTGTTGTAAGAGTGAGAACAGAGAGATTTTAGATGGAAAATTGATTCTAAGCAAGACTACAGCCATGTCAAAGCACTATCAGCCTCTCAGAACGTGCCATGCTTCCTTTAGACTTGGTGTCTTCCCATGTACTGTCTCCTCTCTATGAAACGCCCCCTCCCTGTCTCAGCTGGGCCCCCCTTTGGGATCTCAGATTAGACATTTCCTCTCCTTTATCTTTCTCAGACTCCTCCCTCCTCCTCCCTCCATCACCCTTAACTGGGTTAATTTCTCTTCCACTTGCTCCTATAACCCCCGGGGCTTACCTAATTAGCACAGTCCATTAGAGTATTGTGCCATCATTTCTTGTTTATGATCAGTGTCTCCCATAATGAAACATAATTTTTTTAAGGACTGTAACATTGTCTCTCCTATGGATGTATGAGTGTTGGCCACGCCTAGACTGTGCTTAGCACATCATTAAACCCCACTAAATATTTGTTGAATGGTTTTCTGGCTTCCGTTCATTCGGAATAGCCTTGCTACTCCCTGGGCATTTATCATCTACATACAAAACTACACCTGGGAGACTCTGTAGCTCCATAGTATGTTTCACAATAAACATTTGATTGACTAAAACATTCCTCCTTCTTTTCTTCTTCCTTTCTCCCTCTCTCTCCCTCCGCCACTGCTGTCTCCCTCTCTCTCTCTCTCTCCCTCTTTCTTTCTTTCTTTCATTTATTTAATTTTTTTTTTTTTTTGGCTGTATGTAAAGTCTGTATATAGAGCAACAACTGTTGTCTCCCCCTGCAGACCCCGCAGCACTCTCCCTGGTGGTGGAGATTCCACGCAGCCTTCTGTGCTGTTCTGTGCCAGCCGTCAGAGGTCTAATGTTAGTGATTTTTTTTCTCCTTTATTTTTCTACAGAGAGTGGCACAAATCCAGGGAGAATTCCAGCCTTAAAAAAAGAAAAGTCTCAGCCTTTTTGAATCTTACTTGGCTCTGAAACAAATTATAAATGTTACCAACATTTAAGAAAAACATCACTTCATCTCACTAGAAATTTGAACACATGATTATAGGAAAGCAAATTTAAAATATAAGCACTATTTGAAAACTTTTCTCCTACTTGCTCAAATCAGAAAGTCAGTAGATCTGGGAGGAGTAAGTAGTCTGCTGAGATTGAAGAAAGTTTTGAACTGATGACAGCATTCAGGCACCAGCATCCTCCAACTGCCTTTGTAGGAAGCAGGACCTCCAGGCGGCACGGTTACCGCTCTCAGGTCAGTCGCATGACAAGGCCATTATACAATAACTGAGAGGAGTCCTGGAAGAAAGCTACCCCACTCTCTCACATCTTCACAAATTAACCATTGAAAAATTCTTCAAAACCCACCCATCACTTCAAAAAGTATTAGGGAGGAGGGACGCCATGCAGGACAGAGCTTACATAACCAGCACTTGATTAGCGTACGGAATAAGAAATGAAGAAATGGGGAATCGACTCCAGGCAAACATTTCTTCTTTCTCTGATTCAAACGTGTTGATGTTTAGTTTTCCAGATGTGTGCAGTATAAAGTCATGGTGATATACACATCTGTACATCTCAAGGAAAACAATAAACTCTCAGAATAAATTGTAAGAGATTACTTTTCTCTCTTAAATTTAACAAATAATTATCAAAAAAATTATCAATAATTTATCAAATAATTCACAAGAGTATGAATTTGTGTTAAAGTGAGTATAAACATTCTAAGCCCTAAGCAGTAGAGGTAAAATAAGTTGCTTTCAAATATCCTTTTTTTAAAAAAATTTCAATAGGTTTTTAGGGAGCAGGTGATGTTTGGTTACATGAATAAGTTCTTTAGTGGTGATTTCTGAGATTTGGTGCACCCATCACTGAGTAGTGTACACTGTACCCAATGTGTAGCCTTTTATCCCTCGCCACCACCCCACCATTTCCCCCAAATCCCCAAAGTCCAATGTATCACTCATGCCTTTGCGTTCTCATAGCTCCCACTTATATGAGAAAACATACAATGTTTAGTTTTCCATTTCTGGGTTACTTCACTTAGAATCATAGCCTCCAATTCCATCCAGATTGCTGCAAATGTCATTATTTCATTCTTTTTTATGGCTGAGTCGTATTCCATGGTATGTATGTACACCACATTTTCTTTATCCACTTGTTGATTGATGGGCATTTGGACCCAGCAATCCCATTACTAGTTATCTACCCAGAGGAAAAGAAGTCATTATATGAAAAAGATACTCACACACAGATGTTTATAGCAGCACACTTTGCAATTGCAAAAATGTGGAACCAGGTCAAATGTAAGTGTTTTTAATGTAAAAGAGAAAAGACTAACTGAAACAATGGTAATATCAACAGAGAAGGGAGATTAGGGGGTTGGCTGATAAGAAAATGCTAAAAAGCTTTAATGCCATGTTAATTAACATTTTCTCTGTAATTTCTCCTACACAGAAATTGCAAACCTGTGTTCTACCATGTCCAACTTGAGTCACCCCTTCTGCTTTCTTGTTTTTTGTTTTTTGTTGTTTTTTAGATGGAGTCTCACTCTGTCACCAGGCCAGAGTGCAGTGGTGTAATCTTGGTGCACTGCAATCACTGCCTCCCGGGTTCAAGTGATTCTCCTGCCTCAGTCTCCTGAGTAGCTGGGACTACAGGACCGTGCCACCATGCTCAGCTAATTTTTTTTTTTTTTTTTTTTGAGACAGAGTCTCGCCTTATTGCCCAGGCTGGAGTGCAATGGTGCAGTCTCAGCTCACTGCAACTTCTACCTCTGGAGTTCAAGCAATTCTGCCTCAGCCTCCCGAGTAGCTGAGATTACAGGTGAGCACCACCACACCCAGCTAATTTTTTGTGTCTTTGGTAGAGACAGTGTTTCACCATGTTGGCCAGGCTGGTCTCGAACTCCTGACCTTGTGATCTGCCCCCCTCGGCCTCCAAAAGTGCTGGGATTACAGGCATGAGCCACCGCATCCTGCCAATTTTTAGTAGAGACAGGGTTTCTTTATGTTGGCCAGGATGGTCTCCATCTCTTGACCTCGAGATCTGCCTGCCTGCCTTGGCCTCCCAAAGTGCTGGGACTACAGGCGTTAGGCACTGCACCCAGCCGAGTTACCCCTTCTAACTTAGCAATCTGAACCCAGGGCCCTGGAGAAGGAGATACAGAACTTCTCTCTTCCCCCACTCAGGCCTCTGACAAACACCAGCCCTTCCACTTACCCCTGGTATCAGAACCATTGGCCAATTTACATAGATATTATTAATAGCCCCAAATATCAGAAAGGTAACCACAAAAAGTGCTTTTCTAAGTGAAATGCATTTGGAACCTCCCATTGAATGAGGACAGCTTGTTGGCAGATGGCAACACCAAGAGCCCCCGTGAGGGGACGGTTCATCTGGGCTGGAGTTCTGTATTCATTATAGGACGTAAAGGGTGACAGGGAAGAGCTGGATCTGACAAAGCCAGTGGCGAAGCACAGGGGTTCCCCTGAGCAGCCACCTTGGGGACAATGACTGGGCAAGTGGGGATGAGGTAAAAGGCTCTAAGTTGGAGACCTAAAAGTGTGGATTGGAACCTCTTCCCTGAGCCCAGACAGTGAGCCATCTTCCTGCGGAGACACTGAGGACAGGCCACCTGTGTTAACCAGCAAAAGCGCATCAGGTGCGCTGGTACCAGGTCTCGGCAGCAACCCCATGAGGAAGCAACAGCAGTCCAAAGGTTTCTACAGCCTTGGGTCTGTGAAGCATTCAGAAACATGACTGAAATCTATGGCTTCTCCCTGAAACCTAGCATGTCATTATCTGCTCAGAAGGATATGCCGTAAGCATCCTCCGTGCACATGTTAATGCCATCAGTCCAGGGAATTTACAGCCTCACCTGTTCAGTTTTCCTTTTTTGGCTATCTGGTCACTCTCAACAAAAAATAATAGCAAAAATGGTTGAGATGCCATTACCAAATGGCACCTATTTTCATTAATAGACAAAATCCTTTGGAAGTCACTTAATGTTTGTCTGCAAATATTAGCTCTGCCACCCTGGCTTAAGATGCTTGAGAAGGCTGAGCTGTGCTAACACAATTAATTTGCTGAGTATATACATCCTCATCAGTAGGAGAAGGGTAAGTTCCAGGCCAGCCAAAGATTGCATTAAAAATTCCCAATGAGTGGGTTTTATAGCAATGAGTATTGAACCTGGCCAATTGCTTTTTTCTCTTCCAATGCCACTGATGTTAACTAATTCACAGTCAATGTGCTATTCCGTGTGCCCGTGTTGACAATACAACCCTTGTGTAATCCCTTGACATAATGAGATTACTGCCTTCTTAGGAAATTGAGCAGTTTGCAGTTGAGTTTCTGGGTCTGGCCACAGTTAGGAGGCTGGGAAAGTTGTAGGACACAGTCACGTATGAATGCTTTCTCTCCTGCTCAAAGGCTCTGTCCATGATATCGTGTAAAGCTGGGGCCTCCCTACCTCTGGTTCCTCCCATCCTCTTAAATGTCTCCCCTAAATGTTTGTTATATCTCTACTACCAAATTTGCATTTTGAGTCTTTGTGCAGAGGTCTATGTGCTGCTCCCTGTGCCAAGAAGATACAATTTCTACATGTTGAGAGTTTACTCCTCCCATAACTCCATCTCTAAAGCCACGACCTCCATGCAAGCTTTCCTGATACACTGAATCCCAGGATTCTTTACATGGCCATCTAATGATATTTATAACCCTCTCTTTTGCTACCTATTTGTTTTGTGTATTGAAATTTCACTTCTCCAATTCCATTTAAGAGCAGAGAATGAATCTTCTTTGTGATTCTAAATTCACTTTTTTTACTTCCGATTCATATGTTTTTTAATTACAATGTAATTTTTAAACTATTTGGGCTGTTGAGTCTTACAAGGAAGTCTTTAATGGATATACTATTTAGACATTTTTCTGTTTTAAGTCCAAATGATAACTAGTTCTAAGTAATGGCAATTCTTAATGCTGTATTTTTTTTTTTTTTTTTTGGTGGCGGGGGGTTGAAAATTTTTTTTTTTTTTTAATTCTTATACTTTAAGTTCTGGGATACATGTGTAGAACATGCAGGTTTGTTACATAGGTATACACGTGCCATGGTGGTTTGCTGCACCCATCAACCCATCATCTACATTAGGTATTTCTCCTAATGTTATCCCTCCCCTAGACCTCCACCTCCTCAGACAGGCCTCAGTGTGTGACATTCCCCTCCCTGTGTCCATGTGTTCTCACTGTTCAACTCCTACTTACGAGTGAGAACATGCAGTGCTTGGCTTTCTGTTCCTGTGTTAGTTTGCTGAGGATGATTGTTTCCAGCTTCATCCATGTCCCTGCAAAGGACATGAACTCATCCTTTTTTATGGCTGCATAATATTCCGTGGTGTATACGTGCCACATTTTCTTTATCCAGTCTATCATTGATGGGCATTTGGGTTGATTCCAAGTCTTTGCTGTTGCGAATAGTGCTGCAATAAACACATGTGTGCATGTGGTCCTTATATTAGAATGATTTATAATTCTTTGGGTATATATCCAGTAATGGGATTGCTGGATCAAATGGTATTTCTGGTTCTAGACCTTTGAGGAATCGCCAGACTGTCTTCCACAATGGTTGAACTAATTTACATTCCCACCAACAGTGTAAAAGTGTTCCTATTTCTCCACATCCTCTCTAGCATCTGTTGGTTCCTAATTTTTTAATGATCACCACTCTAACTAGCATGAGATGGTATCTCATTGTGGTTTTGATTTGCATTTCTCTAATGACTGGTGATGATGAGCTTTTTTTCCATATGTTTGTTTGCCACATAAATGTCTTTTTTTTGAGAAGTGTCTGTTCATATCCTTTGCCCCTTTTTGACGGGGTTGTTTGTTTTTTCTTGTAAATTTGTTTAAGTTCCTTGTAGATTCTGGATATTACCCCTTTGTCATATGGGTAGATTGCAAAAATTTTCTCCCATTCTCTAGGTTTCCTGTTCACTCTGATGATAGTTTCTTTTGCTGTGCAGAAGCTCTTTAGCTTAATTAGATCACATTTATCAATTTTGGCTTTTGTTGCCATTGCTTTTGGTGTTTTAGTATTGAAATCTTTGCCCATGCCTATGTCCCGAATGGTACTGCCTAGGTTTTCTTCTAGGTTTTTTTATGGTTTTAGGTCTTACATTTAAGCCATTAAAATATCTTGGTTAATTTTTGTATAAGGTGTAAAGAAGGGGTCCAGTTTCAGTTTTCTGCACATGGCTAGCCAGTTTTCCCAACACCATTTATTAAATAGGGAATCCTTTCCCCATTGCTTGTTTTTGTCACATTTGTCAAAGATCCAATGGTTGTAGATGTGTGGCATTATTTCTGAGGCCTCTGTTGTGTTCCATTGGTCTATATGTCTGTTTTGGTACCAGTACCATGCTGTTTTGATTACTGTAGCCTTATAGTATAGTTTGAAGTCAGGTAGTGTGATGCCTCCAGGTTTGTTCTTTTTGCTTAGGATTGTCTTGGCTATACAGGTTCTTTTTTGGTTCCATATGAAATTTAAAGTAGTCTTTTTCTAATTCTGTGAAGAAAGTCAATGGTAGCTTGATGAGAATAGTGTTGAATCTATAAATTACTTTAGGCAGTATGGCTATTTTCATGATATTGATTCTTCTGATCCATAAGCATGGAATGTTTTTCCATTTGTTTGTGTCCTCTCTTATTTCCTTGAGCAGTGGTTTGTAGTTCTCCTTGAAGAGGTCCTTCACATCCCTTTTAAGTTGTATTCCTAAGTATTTTATTCTCATTGTAGCAATTGTGAATAGGATTTCACTCATGATTTGGCTCCCTGTTTGTCTATTATTGGTGTATAGGAATGCTTGTGATTTTTGCACACTGATTTTGTATCCTGAGACTTTTCTGATGTTGCTTATCAGCTTAAGGAGATTTTGGGCTGAGACGATGGTGTTTTCTAAATATACAATCATGTCATCTGCAGAAACAATTTGACTTCCTCTCTTCCTATTTGAATACCCTTTATTTCCTTCTCTTGCATGATTGCCCTGGCCAGAACTTCCAATACTATGTTGAATAGGAGTGGTGAGAGAGGGCATCCTTGTCTTGTGCTGATTTTCAAAGGGAATGTTTCCAGTTTTGCCCATTCAGTATGATATTGGCTGTGGGGTTGTCATAAATAGCTCTTATTATTTTGAGATACGTTCCATCAATACCTAGTTTATTAAGAGTTTTTAGCATGAAGGGGTGTTGAATTTTATCGAAGGCCTTTTCTGCATCTATTGAGATAATCATTGGTTCTGTTTATATGATGGATTACATTTATTGGTTTGCATATGTTGAATCAGCCTTGCATCCCAGGGATGAAGCTGACTTGATCGTGGTGGATAAGCTTTTAGATGTGCTGCTGAATTCTGTTTGCCAGTATTTAATTGAGAATTTTTGCATCAATGTTCATCAGGGATATTGACCTGAAATTTTCTTTTTTTGTTGTGTCTCTGCCAGGTTTTGTTATCAGGATGATGCTGGCCTCATAGAATGAATTAGAGAGGGGTCCCTCTTTTTCTATTGTTTGAAATCGTTTCAGAAGGAATAATACCAGCTCCTCTTTGTACCTCTGGTAGAATTTGGCTGTGAATCCATCTGGTCCCGGGCTGTTTTTGGTTGGTAGGCTATTAATTACTGCCTCAATTTCAGAACTTGTTTTTGGTCTATTCAGGGATTCAACTTGTTCCTGGTTGAGACTTGGGAGGGTGTACGTGTCCAGGAATGTATCCATTTCTTCTAGATTTTCTAGTTTATTTGTGTAGAGGTGTTTATAGCATTCTGTGATGGTAATTTGTATTTCTGTGGGGTCAGTGATGATATCCCCTTTATCATTTTTTATTGTGTCTATTTTATTCTTCTCTCTTTTCTTCTTTATTATTCTGGCTAGCAATCTGTCTATTTTGTTAATCTTTTCAAAAAATCAGCTCCCAGATTCATTGATTTTTTAAGGGTTTTTTGTGTCTCTACATCCTTCAGTTCTGCTCTGATCTTAGTTATTTACTGTCTTCTGCTAGGTTTTGAATTTGTTTGTTCTTGCTTCTCCAGTTCTTTTAATTGTGATGTTAGGGTGTCGATTTTAGATCTTTCCTGCTTTCTCCTGTGGGCATTTAGTGCTATAAATTTCCCTCTAAACACTGCATTAGCTGTGTCCCAGAGATTCTGGTACATTGTGTCTTTGCTCTCATTGGTTTCATATAACTTATTTAATTTTGGCTTAATTTTGCTGTTTACCCAGTGGTCATTCAGGAGCATATTGTTCAGTTTCCATGTAGTTGTGTGGTTTTGAGTGAGTTTTTAAATCCTGAGTTCTAATTTGATTGCCCTGTGGTTTGAGAGACTGTTTGTTATGATTTCAGTTCTTTTGCATTTGCTGAGGAGTGTTTTACTTCCAATTATATGGTCAGTTTTAGAGTAAGTGCGATGTGGTGCTGAGAAGAATGTATGTTCTGTTGATTTGGGGTGGAGAGTTCTGTAGATGTCTGTTTGCTTGTTCCAGAGTTGAGTTCAAGTCCTTAATATCCTTGTTAATTTTCTGTCTCGTTGATCTGTCTAATATTGACAGTGGGGTGTTAAAATCTCCCACTATTATTGTGTGGGAATCTAAGTCTCTTTGTAGGTCTCTAAGAACTTGCTTTATGAATCTGGTTGCTCCTGTATTGGGTGCATATATATTTAGGATAGTTAGCTCTTCTTGTTGCATTGATCCCTTTACCATTACGTAATGCCCTTCTTTGTCTTTTTTGATCTTTGTTGGTTTAAAGTCTGTTTTATCAGAGACTCAGATTGGAACCCCTGCTTTTTTTTGCTTTCCATTTGCTTGATAAATATTCCTCCATCCCTTTATTTTGAGCCTTTGCACATGAGACAAGTCTCCTGAATACAGCACACCAATGGGTCTTGACTCTTTATCCAATTTGCCAGTTTGTGTCTTTTAATTGGAGCATTGAATATTGAATGTTGGTCTGTCTTGCTAGGTTGGGGATGTTCTCCTGGATAATAACCTGAAAAGTGTTTTCCAACTTGGTTCCATTCTCCCCGTCACTTTCAAGTACACCAATCAAATGTAGATTTGGTCTTTTCCCATATTCCCATATTTCTTGGAGGCTTTGTTGGTCCCTTTTTATTCTTTTTTCTCTAATCTTGTCTTCCCACTTTATTTCATTAAGTTGATCTTCAATATCTGATATCCTTTCTTGTGCTTGATCGATTCGGCTATTGATACTTGTGTATGCTTCAGAAAGTTCTCATGTTGTACTTTTCAGCTCCATCAAGTCATTTATTTTCCTCTCTAAACTGATTATTCTAGTTAGCAATTCATCTAACCTTTTTCCAAGGTTCTTAGCCTCCTTGAATAGGGTTGGAACATGCTCCTTTAGCTTGGAGGAGCTTGTTATTACCCACCTTCTGAAGCCTACTTCTGTCAACTCATCAAACTCATTCTCTGTCCAGTTTTGTTCCCTCGCTGGTGAGGAGTTGCAATCCTTTGGAGGAGAGGAGGTTTTCTGGTTTTTGGAGTTTTCAGCCTTTTGTGTGTGTGTTGGATTCTCCCCATCTTTGTGGATTTATCTACCTTTGGTCTTTGATGTTGGTGACCTTCAGATGGGGTCTCTGAGTGGATGTGCTCTTCCTTTCTGTTTGTTAGTTTTCCTTCTAACAGTCAGGCCCCTCTTCTGCAGGTCTGCTGCAGTTTGCTGGAGGTCCACTCCAGACCCTGTTTGCTAAGGTATCACCAGCAGAGGCTGCAGAACAGCAAAGATTGCTGCCTGTTCCTTCCTCTGCAAACTTCATCCCAGAGGGGCACCTGCCAGATGCCAGTTGTAGCTCTCCTGTATGAGATGTCTTTTGACCCCTGCTGGGAAGTGTCTCCCCATCAGGAGGCATGGGGGTCAGGGATCCACTTGAGGAGGCATTCTGTCCCTTAGCAGAGATCAAGCACTGTTCTGGGAGATCTGCTACACTCTTCACAGCCGGCAGGCAGGAACGTTTAAGTATGCTGAAGCTGCACCCACAGCCGCCCCTTCCCCCAGGTGCTCTGTCCCAGGGAGATGGGAGTTTCTTTCAGAGATGTCCTGACCAGACAGGAAGAAT
This sequence comes from Macaca thibetana thibetana, assembly GCF_024542745.1. NCBI lineage: Eukaryota > Metazoa > Chordata > Mammalia > Primates > Cercopithecidae > Macaca > Macaca thibetana. Next base: position 8,369,994 of record NC_065598.1, read on the forward strand.
CTAGAGAGGCAGTCTGGCTACAGCAGTTTTGCCAAGCTGTGGTGGGCTCCAACCAGTTCAAACTTCCCAGTGGCTTTTTTACACTGTGAGGGGAAAACCACCTACTCACGCCTCAGTAATGGCAGATGCCCCTCCCCCCACCAAGCTGGAGCATCCCAGGTCTACTTCAGACTGCTGTACTGGCAGCAAGAATTTCAAGCCAGTGAATCACTGCTTGCTGGGCTCCGTGGGGGTGGGATCTGCTGAAGTAGGCCACTCGGCTCCCTGGCTTCAGCCCCCTTTCCAGGGGAGTGAACAGTTCTGTCTCACTGGCGTTTCAGGCACCACTGAGGTATGAAAAAAAACTCCTGCAGCTAGCTTGGTGTCTGCCCAAATGGCTGCCCAGTTTTGTGCTTGAAACCCAGGGCCTGGTGGTGTAGGCCTCCAAGAGAATCTCCTGGTCTGCAGGTTGCAAAGACCATGGGAAAAGCATTCTATCTGGGTCAGAATGTACTGTTCCTCATGGCACAGTCCCTCACGGCTTCCCTTGGCTAAGGGACGGAGTTCCCTGACTCTTTATTGCTTCCTGGGTGAGATGACGCCCCACCCTGCTTCAGCTCGCCCTCCATGGGCTGCACCCATTGTCTAACCAGTCCCAATGAGATGACCCGCGTACCTCAGTTGGAAATGTAGAAATCACCTACCTTCTGTGTTGATCTTGCTGGTAGCTGCAGACCAGAGCTGTTCGTATTCAGCCATCTTGCCAGCCACCAATTCTGAATTCATTTTTTCACTGACCTGTAACAGGCATTGAATCACAAAGCATTGATTGCATCCCTGTTATTGACTTGCCAGCAAAAGCAGGAGCACCTCCAAGGAATAGGATCTATTTTTTTTATGTTCAATGGCAGGATTTGAGGTTCCCTACACAGAAATTGATGCCCCTCTTGCTGCACCAGAAGTTGGAAATTTCATGGATGTAAATAATTTTCTTTTTCCATTGAACATTGGCCTCTCTAAATGCTGCTTGTTTTGAGAAAGGTAAGGCATTGTGGTTTGCACATTTGCTTATAAGAATTTTTTATGGGCCAACAAGTGTTGTAGAATAGCAAGAAAGGATTGGCTACTTACTGAAGAAAGAACAAAAAGGACTACATCAGAACTGAAAATGGAAGGATCTAAAGCTAAATTAAGTAACTGATGTCACACTTTTCCTTGGGCTAGCTCTGCAGGTGACAATGGCTGTCTTTGAAAGTTACTTCTTACTGGTCATCCTTGCAAAAAATCTGATATTGTTGTGCCTTTTATTTGAATGTGGAGCCCCCAGTAGCACATTTGATTTCAACTACTAAATTTTGTCATGGGTACTGACTATCTGTGGCTGGTGGCATAGATGGTAAAGGAATTTACCAAGACGGGTAAAGAAAGTCAGATTTATTAGAAAAAGTATGAAAATAAGTCACAAGGCAGCAAAGCAGAGAAGGCACTGTCTGCAAAGAGACAGAGGCTAGAGGGAAGTTTTATAAGGTCATGCTAGAGAGGGCTGTCTGCCGAACAAGGTCATTGTGCCCACAGAACAAGGTCGTTGTGCCCGTGGAACGCTGTTCTTATGCCTGGGGAAGAAGGTTGTTGTGTCTGCAGGTTATTTCTCAGAACAATTGTTCATTGCTCTTCCCCATCTGGGGCCTCATTGATGCTTATTTATTTTATTAGGACTCCACAGATTTGTTCTTTCCATCCAAATTGGATTTCCAGATCCAACATAAGTAGGCTGAGTATCCATCCATTACTAATTCTCCACACGATCATAATGATAATTAGAAAATAATGTAACTACATGTTTTAGGTATGAGAAACAAATATGACAACCCAAACTGTACCTTAGGCTAAATTTTCAAAGAGCCCAGTGGACTTGCTTACAACATGAAAATATAAAAGATACACACATCCTGATGTGCCAAGGAGAAGACAAGAATAGGCATAACCCATGTAAGGGTGTGTGCAAATGTCTAGTGAAACACACCATTATCCAGTGGGTTTGCACAGACAAGGAGCACGTTATGCTACTGTGGGTTTTTCCTGGCTGAGCAGATTCAAGCAGCGTATCTTAAAATTTTCCACTGTGTTTTTCCATTTGAGACAGGCGTCAATTTAATAGCTGTAACAAGAGATAGAAGCTTCTCAAAGTTCAGTGACTCATTCACTTTTGGACAATTAGGGCAAAAGAGAAATAATTCTATAAAACAATCTTTGCTGCATGCACAGCAGAATCTAACCCGTGTGTAACAGCACATAATTGGCTCCTTTTAAAGTAATTAAATGTTACAGGGAAGCAAAACATAAGACCAGATTAAAAACCTTTTGATACCTCTAACTCCAATCTTATTGAAGAAGCACAGGCATCCCAGAAAGGGTGAGTCATCAATATGGGACAGGTGAGAAACGTCTGGCAGCAGTACTTCCTGCAAAGCTGGAGAACCAGTGCACCTGGCTTTGAGGCTTACAGTTCCATTGGTAATTGCTCTCTGACCACAGTGTCACTATCCTGTCCCTTTCTTTTCTTGCTTATCACATGGAAATAATAAGATCAGTTACAGGGAATTTGTGGAGTTTTAACAAATAAATAGACATAAAAAGATCTTTGAAAACTAACACTAAAAATAAAACATCCTCATTGTTATTTATCCAAAATTCATTTTTGCACATTTTCATACATCATTCTTGTTGCTGTAACAAAATACCTTAGATGGGGTAATTTATATAAACAGAAGTCTATTGCTCACAGCTCTGGAAGCTGTGAAGTCCAAGATCTAGGCACTGGCAGATTCATTGTCTCCTGAGGGCTGCCTTCTGTTCCAAGATGGCACCTTCTTGCTGTGTCTTCAGTGGTGGAAGAGGCCCTTATAAGGGCATAATCCTTTCATGAGGGCAGTGCCTTCATTACCCAATTACATACTAAAGAGCCCACCTCTTAATACTGTCAGCTTGGGGTTTAGCTTCCCACTTATGAATTTTGGAGAAATGCACACATTCAAACTGTAGCACATGTAACAGCTGCTCAACTAAAAGTTGATGCTTCTTTTGGGGATGCCATTGACTTCCTAATTGCTAAATGCAATGAATTCTTTGCGGTCCTCGTCCATCTTTGCCTCTCTCGCTTTTTTATGGCTTTTGTTAGTCTTTCTCTACAAAACCTCTGTTCATTCAACTATTACTCTATCACTTTCTTCTAATTCAAATCCAAATTACAACTCCATGCAAACTTGCAATGAGTTGTCCTCCACTTTCTCTGAAAGACCACAGCTCTCCAGGTGTCCTAGTCCTGTCATCTTTATCTGCTCTCATGGGTTCCAATCATACCTATCTTTGTTCCTCCCTCCCAGGTCTCGATCTCCAGCCCCATCTTCTCCTCTAGACTCCAAACTGCATTTCGGCACCTTTCTAGGTATCTCCATGTGGAGCTTCTTCCCTCATCATCTCCCTAAAACTACATGAGTCATTTCCCCAGCCCCTCAACAACAGGCACCCCCTGCCACCATCTTCATCCCTTGCTCTCCTCCAGTGGATCACAAGCCACACAAATTTTCCTTGGACGTATTTCTTGAATCGTTCACCTCGGCAAATACAAGGAAGATCCTTTCGATACCCTCATGGAATGATCGCAAATAACCACTCTGCTGACTCTCATGACCTCTAGATTTTCTCTTTCCAATCTACCCTCAACGCAGCTACAGACTGATATTTGTAAAGCAGTCATCTGGTTGTGTCACTGCTTAACATCTCACAGTGTCTCTGCTTTGCTCTCGGGAGAAGCCAAGAACTTGATCATTATATGCCAGCTTGAGGGTGGCAGCATTTTGGGAGGCCAAGGCAGGAGGATTGCTTGAGCCCTGGAGTTCGAGACCAGCCTGGTAAGATGCACCTGTAGTCCTAGGTGCATGGGAGGCTGAGGTGGGAGGATTGGTTAAGCCCAGGAGATCAAGGTTGCAGTATACTATAGACCAAGGGTGAGAAAACGTTTTGTGTAAAGGGCTGGATAGTAAATATTTTGCTCTGCTCTTGTAGCACCAAAGCAGCCATAGAGTACACATACATGAATGAATGTGGCTGTGTCCCAATAAAACTGTATTTACAAAAACATGTAGCAGGCCAAATTTGGTCCATTGGTAGTTGTTTGCCGACCCCTGCTACAGAATAGCATAAATCTATGCTTCTCAAAACAGATACAGCTATAGAAGTGAGAAAAATAAACTAAAATGCATGTGCACAGCCTGAGGGAGCTAAGAAAAAGTCGCTTTAAATAAAATTTAAGTTTAGCTGCATTTTTCATTAGCTACCAAAGACAGAAGCATTTTCCATTTGTCATAAAAGCTAACTTAAAATTCTAGACACCTGCTTGCCAGCAAGGTCCACCCACACAATAAGGAAATTCACAATATCTATATGCCAGCATTTTCTCTTCATCAGGGTTCACTGCTGCATTCTGCTATCCCATGCCTTTAAAAAGCCTGGCTGGATCTTAGGCTTTTAAAACAGAAGTCCAAGACATAACTCTCAAGGGTATTAGCAGAACGGCTCTAACACAGAATTCTGAATTACCAGCAGCAAAAATGGCTATTCAACTCCTTCAAGCCATGGGATTGCTGTCCTAGCGGGTAGGAAAGCAAAAAGAAGGTTGGCTCCTCATTAAGGCCTTGAAGGAGAAGAGGGAAGAAAGGACATTAAGAGACTAATTGAAAACACTTGAAGATGGAAGCCAACAATGAGGTGGAAGAAAAAGTAAACATGATTCAACTATCAGTGAAGGAATCCCAACAAAGAAAGATGGAAACTTGCTTCGATCACTGAAGTTTTAAAATTGTACTAGTTATGTAATTTTCAATATCCTCTTTGTAATGAACCAGTAATCTCCACTACTCACTTTTTGACGCATGAGATTTGGCCTCTTACAAAGTTGGGCAGGGAGCAGGCAATGCTTGGCTTTTGGCCAAGGTGCAAACTCTTTCAGGTCCAGAAACAAGATTGTACCAGGAGCAGAAGCGAGATGTCTCCCCAGGAAGCATTTGAGACTGAAGATCAGTCTCTTCCATCTTCCAAAATTCCACTGGGCAATCTCCTCTATAGATTTTTTAGATCTTCAAAATTTTTCATATATAAAATCAACTATTTTTTTGGTGTACAGTTCCATAAATTTTAACACATATAGTCTTTTTTTTTTTTCCCAAGAAACAGTGTCTTACTCCGTCACCCAGGCTGACGTGCAGTGCTATGATCCCAGTTCACGGCAGCCTTGACCTCCCAGGTTCAACCAATCCTCCTGCCTCAGTCTCTCAAGTAGCTAGGACTACAGGAACATGCCACCATGCCTGGCTAATGTATTACTTTTTGTAGAGATGGGGTCTCATATGTTGCCCAGACTGGTCTTGAATTCCTGGCCACAAGCGATCCTCCTGCCTCAGCCTCCCAAAGTCCTAAGCTTCCAGGAGTGAGCAACTACACCTAGCCTAAAGAGTCTTATAACCACCATCGTAATCAGGATACAGAACAGTTCTATCACCCCTCAAAACTCTCTCATGCCATCATAGTCATCCCCCAACCCTAACCCATGGCAACCACCAATCTGTTCTTCATTGCAGTGGTTTGTTTTTGAGAATGTCAAATACACGGAACCATACAGTATGTAATTCTTTGAAACTAGCTTCTTGCTCATGTAGGTATATGTCTTTAAGACTCATCCAAGTTGTGTGTGTGTGTATATATGTATATAATAATATATATGTATATATACAATATAAAATAGTATATATGTGTATATATATACACACACATATGTATATATGTGTGTGTGTATATATAGATATATATATATATTACTTTTTTCTTTTTTTAAGAGATAGGGTCTCACTTGCCATCCAGATGGAAGTGCAATAGCATAATCCTAGCACATTGCAGCCCCAACCTCCGGGACCCAAGCGACTCTCTCACCTCAGCCCCCTGAGTAGCTGGGACTACAGGTGTGTGCCACCATGCCTGACTAATTTTTTTTATTTTTTGTAGAGACAGGGTCTCCCTATGTTGCCCATACTGGTCTCGAACTCCAGGGCTCAAGCCATCCTTCCTCCCTGGTCTCCCTAAGTGCTGGGATTACAAGCATGAGCCAAAGTGCCTGGCCCTGTTGCATATATTAATAGTTTGTTTCCTTTTATTGCTGAATAATAGATGATTATATAAAGTAGCAATTTTTAAGTCCATCTACTCATTAGAGGATTTTGGATTGTTTCTAGCTTTTGGCTATCACAAATAAAGTTCTGAACATTCATGTATAGGTTTTCGTGGGAATGTAAGTTTTCATTTCTCTAGAGTAAATATAGAGAAATGTCAGTGTTCCGTCTTATGGTAAGTGTATGTTTTATTTTATACAGTACCACCGATCTGTTCTCTGTGGTTTAAATTTTCTAATCATTATACTTACTATTTTCTCATATTAAGAGATAACACACACCCAGTGAAGCTCCCCTACATACTGGCTGAGCTCAAGCTCTTTAAGTGCTTTAAGACTATTTCCTAGTTTTAAGTATGAAGGCAATGATAGTTCTTATTTTATATGTCTCATGAAAGCTAAATTAGGTGATGCTATCAAAGCTCTCAAGCCAGCATAGACGGACAGGCAGTCCTCAACCAGGGCAATTCTAACCCCAGGGGAACTTGGCAGTATCTGCAGACATTTTCCATTGTCACAACCTGAGGAGAGCAGTGCACCCACATCAAGGGGAGAGGCCAGCGATGATGCTAAACATCCTACAATGCACCCGACAACTCCCTACAACAGAGAAGTATCCAGCCACAAATGTCACTGGGGCCAACCCAAATCTACACATAAAAAACACTCCACAAATACCTAGTCACATCACTCATCAGCAATGTCGTTATTAAAAGGAATATTAATTGAAACTCAGCCTTGAGTTAGTCAAGAATTCGAAACAAGTAAACCCCTCAAATAAAATTCTGTCTTTAAAAGAGTAATTACAATATCAAAGTCGAGAAAGCGAGTATATAATTAAATAAATCATTAATAATTGTTTTACTTCAAATTTCCCAAAATGTTAATATCTAAAGATTTTCTGAAGTGCCCTTGACAATCCCACATATATCTAGGGTCCTAAAACAGTTATCATCAATACTCAAAATTACGAAAAGCAAACATTTCCACGTTTTTCACCACAACATTTTTCTTTTCAAATTTTAAAAGGCACTGAAAATGAGACATTTAAATGCATGTTAGTCATCCATTCAAATCAGTTCAGCTGAAAAAGACTTTATTTAGCAGTGTTAGAGAATTGCTATAGATGTAACCTAAGATGAAGGTGAGTTAACAAAAGGAATAGACTAGTCTTGTCTATTGACTTGAATAAGACTACAATAGTCTTGTCTAAGTGAAATGCAACACCGCGTAACTCCATTTAGCTTGGCCATCATATTTTCACAACCAGCTGTGTGACTCTGGGCCTCTCAGACATGTGGTTTCTTCTACAAGTCCCAGACCTAGAGTCAAAATCTATCTCAAGCTCTAGCCAACCCAGGCTTCCCAGGTAAATCAGGTATGTGGAGGGCTGGCAGAGGGGAAAGTGTGCAGGGAAGAATAAATATTGAGTATGCTTGCCGTTTAATTTTTAATGCATTTAGAATGTATTCAGAGTATATGGAGCAATCCTTGAAAGAATGCTAACGTGACGTGATTTTCATTTATTCTTTGTTTTGTTTTGGGTTTGTAACATCTTTATTAAGATATAATTCACATACCAAAGAATTCACCCATTTAAAGTGTACAGTTCAGTGGATCTTAGTACATTCAAAGAATTGTACAGCCATCAAGACAATCCATTTGCAGGCATTTCAGAATCCCCCAAAGCACCCCCCATACTCCTTCAAATCCTATCACCCCACCCTCCGTCAAGTTTACCCCTGTGGATAACTGGTCAAAGCAAATTCCACAAATCCTTTAAAAGCTGCTCTACATCCATTTTTCCTTTTTAAAGTCATTCACTGCCTTTTTTTTTTTTTTTTTCTAGTTTCTGACTCATGACATTGATTGCAAGGTCAGGACTAGGTGAGAAGAATGCTTGGTCTCTGGCACAAAGTCTAAAGGGTGCCAAATACTCCATCACCAAGAAAATTAATATTACAGTGCAATGCAATATCATAAAAAAGAAAATGAATGCGCCAGAATTTAAAATAAGGACAGGATCCACTTCCACTAGCCAGACCCAGTCCCCCACCTTCCCCTAATCCTGCCCTCTGATAAAGGTTATTTACAAAAACAGGCAGCTGGGCCAGTCACGGTGGCTCATGCCTGTAATCCCAGCACTTTGGGAGGCCGAGGCAGGCGGATCACTTGAAGTCAGAAGTTCGAGACCAGCCTGGCCAACCTGGTGAAACCCTGTCTCTACTAAAAACACAAAAATTAGCTGGATGTGGTGGCAGGCGCCTGTAATCCCAGGTACTCAGGAGGCTGAAGCAGGAGAATCACTTGAACCTGGGAAGCAGAGGTTGCAGTGAGCTGAGATCGTGCCATTGGAATCCAGCCTGGACAACAGAGCGAGACTCCGTCTCAAACAAACAAACAAACAAACAAGACCAGCCAGCTGGTCCGTGGGCTATCATTTTCCAACTTCATCTTTTAAAATATTGCATGCCAATGTCACATATCTTGATTACCGAGGTTTTTTGATGTCCCCTTAAATTTTGTGCCTCAGGCAATTGATCACTCACCTCACCTTTGTCCTAGTCCTGATGCTACTTTAATTTTCTTTTTTCTTTTTTCCTTTCCCTGATGAACTTACTTAAAAAAGAAAATGATTTTGGAAGCCTAGGGAGGGTGGTAGAAGGGAAGTGAGAAAATCATGTGATCCACAGACTGGGTCCTAAGCCCATGTGTAATCAAGGTATTTGATGCAAACATTTGGACGGACTCACCTCCTCTACCAGAACTCAGAATTTCCAGCAGCACGATGCCCAGCAGGCGCACAGAATCAAAATGCTAGAAGGTGTATTTTTTCATGATCTTAGGGGTAAGATAAGGAGAGTGCTAGTAAAATTTGCTGATGCAAATTTATTTCACTAATAAAGATTATGGAGGAACATGAAAAACAGCATTATCTAATGCGGTTCTGTGATGGAGCCAGTGGCGTAATTTAACTCAGGAATAATTTAAGGGCTAAAACCCAGAGGTATTCAGGAAAAAATGTGAATGATAAATAACCCTAAAAGCTATTGTTTGTGGCATCTAAAAAAGTTGAATTCCTAGAAGTAGAGTAGTAGAATGTTGACCAAGAGTGTTGGTGGCAGGGAGGGTTGGGGAGATGTTGATCCCAGGATACAAAATGTCAGTTAGACAGGAGGCATAAGTTCAAGGGAGGTATTGTACAACATGGTGACTATAGTTCAAACAATATATTGCATACTTGAAAATTGCTAAGAGAGCAGATTTTGTGTTCTCGTCACAAAAGAATGGTAAGTATGCAAGGTGATGCATATAATAATTAGCTTGATTTACCATTCCACGATGCATATGTATTTCCAAACATCACCTTTTTGCACCACAAATAGATGTAATTTTTATATACTGATTAAAAAAGGAATTAACTTAAGAGAAGAAGCCGTTGGTCTGGCCAGATGCAAAATGTGTACAAGATATTGGAATATATATATAAAAGGCTATGGGAAAATTCAAAGAGATACGATAGCTGTATACCTAGTGCTTGACTGAACCCCCTCCTCACATACTAACTCTCCTGGCAGAGCAGGAGAAACTATCCCCGTAGAGAGTTTCTCTCATCAAGCTCTTGGGTACATGTGATGAAGGAGCCCCAGATCAGGGTAAGAAGTGTCCAAAACCCACTCATAGCTCTAATAAGAGATTCGCTTAGGTGGATAAAGCTCAAAAGCACAGAGCTTCTTGAGACAAGTGCAGATGAAACATGTCAGCACTTGAGTCTTTCTACTCAGAGAGGAGCAGGAGCACTGCAGATTATTTTGGCGAATGTGGAATGCAGGAAAAGAGTAAGGAACAATGGGAAGCTGGGGTCTCCTATCTTCCTTCGTCATGAGAGACAAGGGCTCGATGAGGAAAAACAAGCAGATGGCACTGGACAAGAGAGAATGGGAAATGCTTCCAACTCCAGGCACAATGGATAGGAGTTGTTGGCATCTGGCGGTGAGTGAGTGCTTGGGATTTTGAAGCAAGGGGACATCCAGAGTCCACGGCGAAGCACAGGCAGACAGCAGCACATGGGCAGGGTGCTCGGAGCTCCGCAGCTGCCGGGAAGTTGTGAAGCTGTGCTGAGCGTGGCTCATGTCTCTGCTCACGTGGCTACTGGGAAGGGGCAGGAACGGGAAAGCGACCCTATGTGTCTGTTTGTGTCGGACATTTTCTGTTTGCATCTGGCAAACAGAGACTCTCTCTGTGTCTCTGTCTCTTAAAAAATAAAAAATAAATTACTTTTATTAATTAAATTAATTACTAATTGCATCTGGCTCCCCTTTCTACCTTTCTTACCCTACTTATGCTCCAGGAGTCTGACCTCGATGGTTGCATCCACAGCTTCCTGTGCCTTTGGCTTGTACTTCTTCAGATGGCAGAGGGAAGGAGCACCAGGAGACCTCAGCTTGGCTTGAGCAGGGATGTTTGGGGACAGGGCAGCCCCAGAAGCAGTCATGACAAAGCCTCACTCCTCACCTTCGTAATCTGCAGCCCCAGGCCAGAGACAGGGAGTACCTCTGAGTCCTCACGATGTTGACAGCACGATCCACACGGCCCTGGGATTTGCCGAAATGTCCAGGCCATGCATGACGTCCCACCAATATCCCCAGCCCAGTGCTGAAGCTTCTGCCTTCTGCGCCTGTATCTCACATGTACTGCCTTCTGCGCCTGTATCTCACATGTACTGCCTTCTGTGCCTGTATCTCACATGTACTGCCTTCTGTGCCTGTATCTCACATGTACTGCCTCTGTGCCTGTATCTCACATGTACTGCCTCTGTGCCTGTATCTCACATGTACTGCCTCTGTGCCTGTATCTCACATGTACTGCCTTCTGTGCCTGTATTTCACATGTACTGCCTTCTGCGCCTGTATCTCACATGTACTGCCTCTGTGCCTGTATCTCACATGTACTGCCTCTGTGCCTGTATCTCACATGTACTGCCTTCTGTGCCTGTATCTCACATGTACTGCCTCTGTGCCTGTATCTCACATGTACTGCCTCTGCGCCTGTATCTCACATGTACTGCCTTCTGTGCCTGTATCTCACATGTACTGCCTTCTGTGCCTGTATCTCACATGTACTGCCTTCTGTGCCTGTATTTCACATGTACTGCCTCTGTGCCTGTATCTCACATGTACTGCCTTCTGTGCCTGTATTTCACATGTACTGCCTCTGTGCCTGTATTTCACATGTACTGCCTCTGTGCCTGTATCTCACATGTACTGCCTTCTGCGCCTGTATCTCACATGTACTGCCTTCTGCGCCTGTATCTCACATGTACTGCCTTCTGCGCCTGTATCTCACATGTACTGCCTTCTGCGCCTGTATCTCACATGTACTGCCTCTGTGCCTGTATCTCACATGTACTGCCTTCTGTGCCTGTATCTCACATGTACTGCCTTCTGTGCCTGTATCTCACATGTACTGCCTCTGTGCCTGTATCTCACATGTACTGCCTCTGTGCCTGTATTTCACATGTACTGCCTTCTGCGCCTGTATCTCACATGTACTGCCTCTGTGCCTGTATCTCACATGTACTGCCTTCTGCGCCTGTATCTCACATGTACTGCCTTCTGTGCCTATATGTCACATGTACTGCCTTCTGCGCCTATATGTCACATGTACTGCCTTCTGTGCCTATATGTCACATGTACTGCCTTCTGTGCCGGTATCTCACATGTACTGCCTTCTGCGCCTATATGTCACATGTACTGCCTTCTGCGCCTATATGTCACATGTACTGCCTTCTGTGCCTATATGTCACATGTACTGCCTTCTGTGCCTATATGTCACATGTACTGCCTTCTGTGCCTATATGTCACATGTACTGCCTTCTGTGCCTGTATTTCACATGTACTGCCTTCTGCGCCTGTATCTCACATGTACTGCCTCTGTGCCTGTATCTCACATGTACTGCCTCTGTGCCTGTATCTCACATGTACTGCCTTCTGCGCCTGTATCTCACATGTACTGCCTCTGTGCCTGTATCTCACATGTACTGCCTTCTGCGCCTGTATCTCACATGTACTGCCTCTGTGCCTGTATCTCACATGTACTGCCTTCTGTGCCGGTATCTCACATGTACTGCCTCTGTGCCTGTATCTCACATGTACTGCCTTCTGTGCCTGTATTTCACATGTACTGCCTTCTGTGCCTATATGTCACATGTACTGCCTTCTGTGCCTGTATCTCACATGTACTGCCTTCTGTGCCGGTATCTCACATGTACTGCCTCTGTGCCTGTATCTCACATGTACTGCCTTCTGTGCCTGTATCTCACATGTACTGCCTCTGTGCCTGTATCTCACATGTACTGCCTTCTGTGCCGGTATCTCACATGTACTGCCTCTGTGCCTGTATCTCACATGTACTGCCTTCTGCGCCTGTATCTCACATGTACTGCCTTCTGTGCCTATATGTCACATGTACTGCCTTCTGTGCCTGTATCTCACATGTACTGCCTTCTGTGCCTATATGTCACATGTACTGCCTTCTGTGCCTGTATTTCACATGTACTGCCTTCTGTGCCGGTACAATTAAGCCCAGTTTTCAGACAAGGGCTCTGTGCTAAAGAATAGCTCTGTTTGATGAGCCACGGGCCATCTTCCTCCATATGAGGTTTTGGTTTAATTTTTAATTTTAATTTTAATTTATTTTTATTTTTTTAGAAACACAGAGAGAGAGAGGGATAAACAGACTGTTTTTCTTATTATGATAAGATACATATAAAATATGCCATTTTAAGCATTTTAATTGTACAATTCAGTGGCTTCATATTGTCACAATTGTGCAGTCATCAGCACTATATATTTCCATAACATTTTCATCACCCCAATCTTCAATCTCTTTTTATTAAGACTTTTTTTTGGTGAAATATCAGGAACATTAAAAACTTGCCACCGTAACCATTTTTAAGTGTACAGTTCGGTGTCATTAAGTACATTCCCACTGTTGCACAGCCATCACCACCACTCATCCCCACAACTTGTTTTTTATCCTAAGCTAAAACTGCACACACTGTGTAATCACTCCCGGTCCCTTCCCCTCAGGCCCTGGCAACCAGGATTCCACTTTCTGCTTTTATGAATTCAACTACCCTAAGAACTTCATAAAAGTGGAATCATAAGGTATTGTCCTTTTATGTCTGGCTTATTTCACTTAGCACAATGTCCTCAGGGTTCATCCATGTACCATATGTCAGAACATTCCTGTTTAAGGCTGAATAAGAGGTCATTGCATGTACATGCACATTTGTTTATCCATTCATCTGCTGACCGACATTTGAGTTATTTCCAATGCCTTTTGGCTATCGTGAATAATGCTACTATGAACACTGACATACAAGTACCTGAGTCCCAGTTTTCAATTATTTGAGGTATATACCTGCAAGTAGGATCATGGGATTGTATGGCAATTTTATGTTTAGCCTTTTTAGCATCTCCATATAAGCTTCACTCTTTTTTTTCAATAATACAAAAGGTTGAAATCCTTGACCTATATTTCCATTATTATGTAATTTTAACAGATACCAAACCTATAAGGATTTCCAGTGGAACCTTTTAAAGAGTTTTTAAAAATATATGCAGCCCCTGGGGGAGAACGGAATTAGAGTCAAATTCTCGGTTCCTGACTGATGAATACTCATTCCTTATGCCATTGTTGATAAGTCAGTAAAACAATAGATGTGTCTTTATTCTTGTGAAATTGAAGTTTCTGAGACATCTTGTTCAACCTTCCTTCTTCTGGCGAAGTAGTCAGTTTTATACTACTATTTTGGGGGATATAATTGTGTGAAAAACTTCTTCTCTTGAGCATGAAAGCCCTGCCACACCCACACAGGAAGATGAGATGGGAGACAGACAAAACCTGTATCATTCCTCCATTCTTTTGGCCCACACCTGCACTAAAATAACCTCCGTCAGATCCTCACCCGGAGCAGCTCTCTTTCTTTTTCCCCATGAAGCCTAATAAAGCATCCTGGATAACTGTGTACTTCCTGCCTCACAAATAAGAAGGGAATTATTTATCATCTGGCTAGACAGGTGCAGAATCTTAGAAGCCCTGATTCCTATTGAAAGCCGGGGCCAGAGCACAACGTCAGCCGTGCCTCCCTGTCTGGGACCCGCACCAATGGTGAGGTGAGTGATGCAGGGAGTACACAGCCTGTCTGGTTCTTTCTCAAGACTGACATGTCAACCCCATGAAACTCGGCATTGCTCTCATAAACATCATCTCCTAAGCTCGTCTTGGCATCAGATCTGCATGATGGCAGGAGTGTTGAGGAGGCTGGCACACCCATACGAATTTGGAGCCGGGAGAGACCTGTTGGGGGCACTGGGTTATGCCTTAGATTGTAGGGCTTTGCTAACACCTGGGATATTGAGTCTGGAACTCCCATGGGACACAGCTGCCCTGGTCCCTGCTTGGAATCAGATGCATCCAAAGAGAATAAAGAAATGTCAGCTCTTTTCACTAAAATAGTCAAATTCACTGCATACAAACTGAATGCGGTTATAATACTGGACAAAAATGTTTTCTTCCTTTTCTCCCCCTAATTTCAGGGGGAAAAATTGCTTGGAGATTTAGAAAGATGTTTTTCGGGAATCTTTTGCCTTCAGAGGTGGAGGATTACTTTGTACCAGTTACACAGGAAACTGCCCTTAGACACACAGCACAATGGTTCTCAGATTTTAGACCGCCCCAAATCCCCTTCTGTGTGCCGGCTTAAAATGCAGATTCCTGGGCTCCACCTCCGGAAGATTCTGATCCTTTAGGTTGGAGCACAGCCTAGGAATCTGTGTGTGTTGCCCACTCCAGGGCATTCTGATGGAGGTGGTGTCATTGGTCTACTATTGCTGCTATAACAAATTGCTATAAACCCAACGGCCTCCAACATCATGAATTTATTATCTCACAGTTTGGGAGGTCAGAAGTCTGATAAAAGCTTTGCTGCACTAAGATCAAGGTGTCAGTAGGGCTGTTTTCCTTCTAGAGGGGAGAATCTGCTCTCAAGCCACCTGCATTCCTTGTCCCACGGTCCCTTCATCTGTCTTCAAAGCAGGCAGCTTTATCTCTCAGACCCCGCTTTCTTCCCCGTACCTGTTTCCTTCTCTCTAACCTCAGTTGGGCAGGTTCTCTGATGTTAAGAATACTTTAAGATAACATCAGGCCCTCTAGATGATTCCAAATACTCTCATCCCAGGGTCTCTAATCTTACTTACATCTGCAAAAATCCCTTTTGTGGTCTAAAGCAACATATTCACAGGTTCTGGGCTGTGGGCATCTTTCCAGGGCAAAGGATTGGGCATTATTCTGTCTACCACAGGGAATCTGCAGGCCAGATTTAGAAAAACCTGCAAGCGACAGCGTGTATTCCATGTTTCTGGCCGCCCACAATATCCATAAACCGGTGGTTCTCCACTGGGGAAGAGGGGTAATCTTTTAGCCCCAGGAATATTTGGCTATGTCTGGAGGTATTTTGGGGTTGTTACAGCTGGGAAATAAGGGTGCTCCTGGCATAGAGTGAGTAGAGGCCAGGATTGCTGCTCAACAGCCCACACAGCAGGGTGGCCCCCGCCATAAAAAAGAATTATCTGACCCGAATATCAATAGTGCTCAATTTGGAAAACTCTGCCATTAGCAGAGATGAGGAATTAAGGACATGCTAATAAGCAAATTCATTCTTTTATGTCCATCAATAGCTTTGCTCTGTCTAACCTGACATTACATTGACAGATTTCCCTTTAAGTCAATCAGATCTATATTTACCATCTTAAAACTACAGGTTTACTTGGAGCTTTCTCATCTACACTACTCCCTTCAAATTCCATTCCTTTCATAAGTTTTGAAACACTTTAAATACCATGTCAGATCAGTGCATTCGTCTGCTAGGGCTGCCTTTGGGGGACTTAACAGAAATTGTTCTCTTGCCGTCCTGGAGGCTGGAAGTCCGAGATCCAGGTGTGGGCACGGCTGGTTCCTCCTGAGACCTCTCTCCTTGGCTTGGAGATGCCCTCTTTCCCTGTATTCTCAAGTGGTCGTCCTGTGTTTGTCTACGTCCTAATCTCCTCTTCTTATAAGGACACCAGTCCTGTTGGATCAGGGCTCACCCAAATGACTTTATTTTACCTTAATCATTTCTTTAAAAGCTCTGTCTCCAAATGCAGTCACATACTGAGGTCCTCCTGGGGGTTAGGACTCCAACATCTGAATTTAGAGGACCACAATTCAGCCCATAACAATACATGTAAATACCTTCTCTTTAAAAAACAGAATTGGTAATAATTAAGACAATGATTATAAAAGACATCCGAAAATCTTAAGATACTAAATCAACATATAGAACTAAGCTGAGCATTTTTTTTTTCTTAATAGTTTTGAAGAGAACAGTATACCTCTTATCTGTGAAACTATGATACACATTCACAAACAAGCCGGGCTTCTTGATCACAAGGCACGAAAATTGAATCAATTTGCTAATTTTAAAGCCAGGCTAATAATTTATACTCTTAACTTTTGATTTACTTGTTTCTTTGTTTGTTTTTGCTATAAAAGCACACAAGAAGACTCAATTTTAGATACGGTGACCCATTTGTCACCGTATCCAAAATTATCTGATATCGAATTAAGAACATCACCCAGAACTCAAAAGCACCCAGGGGAGATGAGTTTGCAATGACGTGGAGAAGGCAGTCTTGCACTCCATTTTACAATCTCCTGTAACTCCCCGGCATTATCTTTGGCATCTCGATGAAATTTCATTGTGTGTTGTAGGGCAATCCCAGATATAAAAGAGCACCCAATATGGATTTTTGTGTTTTATTATTTTATTGATTGATTTTTTTTTTTTTTTTGAGACAGGGTTTCTCTCTGTCTCCCAGGCTACAGCGCAGTGGCATGATCAAAACTTACTGCAGCCTCGAACTCCTGTGCTCAAGTGATCCTCTCAACTCAGCCTCCTGAGTAGCTGGAATCACAGACTTGCCCCACCACACCTGGCTAATTTTTGAATTTTTTATTTGTAGAGACGGAGTGTCATTATGTTTCCCAGGCTGGTCTTGAACTCCTGGGCTCAAGCAATCCTCCTGCCTCAGCCTCCTGAGTAGCTGGGACTACAGATATGCACCAACATGCCCAGCTAATTTTTTGTAGAGACAGGGTCTTACTATGTGGCCAGGGCTGGTCTCAAATTCTTGGCCTCAAGCAATCCTCCTGCCTCTCAAAGTGCTGGGAATACAGGTGTGAGTCACCTCGCCCAGGCAATGTGGATTTTTCAAGCCCTTTCCTAAAGATAAGGAAGGAGAGAGAAAAAATACACCCAGTGTTGCTTTTGACCAGGGAAAAGTAAAATGCCTGCTTCTTACCTTGATGAACAAGCCACAGTCAGGACCCCCCTTGTGGGCACCATGATCTGAGATGTCAGTGACTATGAGTTTCCATGGGAACACATCCCGCATGAATGTAGGCAAATCCTTTCTGCCTGCACGTGGGGACAGCGGATGGCAGTACCATGGTCATGCCAGGCACAAACTGTTGCACCGGCCTCTGCAGCAGAGTGTCCCACAGCCAGGCCGCATTTCAGCTAGGGAATGCTCACCTGTTCCTGTTTACTTCCACAAACAGGACCTAGTAGGAGATACCTGGAGGCTCAGTTGGATTTGTTTTGCTTTAACAAAACTCAGTGGCAGAGGCCAGCGCAGGTGAAGTGAACTACGGCTCCACTCTGTGGCACCCACGTCACCTTGGCTTGGAGAGGCGTCTCTGTGGTAGACAATCCCATCTGCAAGCTCCATGGCATTCGTACTGAGGTCTCCTCTCCATCTAGAAAGGACTCAGACTCATTTCCCCTTAGTTTATATTTTACGTATTTTTCACAGTCAGATTCATTTTTAAAGGTCTTTGGTTGGACATCTGCCATTTGTGTTTGCGACTGTCACTTGGAGTGCACTGCTTGGGGAATCGGACGGGTAATATGCCCAACAGCTCCACAAGCTTGGGTGACTTTCAGACATCCCTTTCCTAATTGCAGTTTGCTTATGTCTAATGTGTGAGCAACACTTGGCCTTACATTCCAGGCAAAGCTGTTTCTTTGCTTATTTTTTATTTTTATTTTTTTGCTTTGATCTGACCATGATGGGTTATATGTAAGCATGCAGCTGTAGTAGGTCTGGGTGTTTCTAATACAATGTTAAATAATCCAAAGTCCCTGACTTCTTGAAGCAGCATCTGAGCAGGATGCAAATAGGCACACATTACGCAGTGGTTAGAGAACTAACCAGTGACGGGTATGTTGGCTGTGTCACGTACAGGGCTCATCTCACCCTCTGAAGGGCCTACCAATTGTCATTTACAATTGAGGAGATGGAGGCTCATGAGAATTCATGAAACATGCTCCAAATCACATCCAGACAAAGTAACAGCAGAACTGGAAGACAGCCCAGTTCAGCTGACCACATATGGCACGTGAAGGCTATGAGAGCTGCTCCACCGAGGAGAGAATGCACAGAAATTAGCACAGTTGCTCTTCTGTTGTTTAGATCCATCAGTTGCCATCCTGCTTCTCTGCCCATAAGCTCCTCCTTCCCTCTTTTCTCCATCTCATGAGAACTAGATCACAGACTTTGGCTGATTGGCATTTTGTGGCCTCTCACTGTGTGGTGAGCACAGGCACAAATGATGCAAACCTCTCATCTAGAAGACACATTTCATGGCACAGCTGACCTGCTGGGAGACCCAGCTCTGTTTGAGACCAAGCAGCTCCCTTCAACAGCCATTGAGCTCCATCCTGTTTACATTTACTGTATGGTGCTCGAGTTGGTGTATAATCCTCCTAATAGCCAAACTGCAGGGTTTCTTCTCAACCCTGCAATTATATCTTATGGCTTCAAAAGGCAGCCCTTTTAGTTCAGCCTTTGGTGTTTTAGGGAACTGAGTACCTTTCTCTATCAGTCAGTCTCTTTTGTAAGGCACAGTCTCTTTCGTAAACTTGTTTGTTGTTGTTGTTGTTGTTGTTGTTGTTGTTTTATTCCTTTTGGGGAGAACTGGATCTTGCTTGTTGCCCAGGCTAGTTTCAAATTCCTGAGTTGAAGCAATCCTCCCACCTTTGTCTGCCTAAGTGCTGGGATTACGGGCAGGAGCCACCACACCCGGCCAGTCTCTTTTTTATAGCCAATGCTGGCAATGACATGTAATAGTTATTAATGCCCCAAATTGCATCTTACTTTATTTTTGTCCAGTAAGCTTCATTACAGCTGATTATCTCAAATTACCCAGGTTCGCTTAGCACTCATATGGAAACACCTCCACCTCCTCCTTAACAAAAACAAACCAACCAAAAAAACTTGAAGATGTAATTTTCTTCTGATTTTGTCCAAAAGTACAGGCTATGCTTTTATGCATTGTTTCCTAGTTTTCTAGTGTACAATTAGAAAGATGTTTAATCTGAAGGAATGTGGGCTTGCCCTAGCTTTGAATTTGGTCTCTCATTTGGCAACTTGGAGCCGTCTCGCTGAGCCTGCAATTGCCTGCAGTTGAAATTCTTCCACGTGCCCACAGAGAGGGAAGCACATAGATGTTTTCTGCAGCACTGCTTGGTGTAGAAAACAACAAGTCAAATCAACAAATACCTCACATGCAGCAATAGGGAAATGGATCGATGCTCATACATTCACAAAATGAAATCCCCATGGCAATTAAAACAAACACACTGGAGTTGTTCGTCTAGACATGGGTCAACTGGAAAACACCATGTGGAATGTAAAAAACAGAAGCTGAAAAGTCTTCGGTAAAATAAATTCTTTAGGTGAATTTCTAAAAATTTAGAAAAGGTTTTATATAGTAGAGGCCTAAGAAAGATCATGTAAACAGCATTGACCGGCTCTGGGAGAAAGGGAAGGAATGGCGGCTGGAGAACCACCTCTGGGCTACGGTGTTTCTTTTAAAATGTTCTAGTGCAACTACGACAAAATGTAAAATTGTGTTAAAGCTTTTTGTGGAGTACCTGTATAAATTAGATTGTGTACTATTCAAGGAGTTATTAGTAATAATAATTTGAAGGGGAGAAGAATTTAGGGGACATAGGGAACATCACTGTTCCTTACTGTTTGGAAACTTTGCTAAAAAATCATCGTAATGTCAACGGGATTGCCAAAGGAGTAGTATAACTCTTCAAAATTAATAATGTTCTCATATTATTAAGGATTTCTTGGTTCTTCTGAAGAAATGTGACCTCAGGTTCTACTCAAGTAATCTTATGTTCATCTTCAAAAAGTAATGAGTACTCTATTGACCAGAGAAAGCATTTCTTAGTGTTTTACCTGAGACCCTGTTACTAACAACAGTAGTTCTGTATTATCCATTATTCAAAGGAACATAGAAATTTCTTTACAGCATATATATTGCAGTCTCTGAAAAAAAAGGAAAACACTAGAAAAACATTGCAAAAGCAGACTGGATTAGTCTAGGAATTTGCTTACTGGTGTTTAATTAATATTATGCACTACACTGGTGAGCATAAGTGAGCTACTATTATCACAGATGGTAAGAAAATTTTTCTTTTCCTCTTCCTCAAATGACCTTGTAACTGTAAATACAGAAATATTGAGTTTCAAAATTGGTAAATCAAAATTGGAGTCTGTAACAACAATGGGAAATAAGGACCATCAATAGTTACTATTTATTTTTCCCAAACATATCATTAGCAGAAGCAACATTTCTAATAAGAAGAGATTTCTATTTACAGCCACTGGGATAATATATGAAAATATTTGCTACTAATTCTATAATTGTTTATTTAACTTTTGCAGAGTGCCTCTACTGATCTCATTTTGGGGATGGTTGTTGATCATTATGCTCACTTACTCACACTAAATGATGGGGAAAGTCTGTCATAAAGCATTTTATATTTGTGGCTTCTACCCTTCTTTTGCTCTGTCTTCAGGCTATTCCTTTGGCCCCATAAATACTGGATGATATAGTACTTGCTGGGTGCAGAATCATTCTCCTCCAAATATTTGTTCACAAATAGAAAGAAAGAAGGGAAAACAGACTGGTTCCTTAGCAAATATTAAGAGCAAATGCCTTCACATTGACAATATTCATCCAGATGAGAATGGCCATTAACCTCACTGTCCAGAGATCCAGAGGATCAGAGGAAAAAAACCCATGGGAACTTAGGCAGATGAATACGTGAAACTATATTATTTAAAATTGCCCTTAGTAGTTTTCTTTCGTCTAAACAGCTGCTCCCCACTGAGAATTCCCATTGTTCTATTGGGTAATAGATACTGAAAGAGATTCACTCTTGCTTAATCCTATAACAAGCTAGCTACTCCTTGAGATATAGAGGGTTTACCCAAGTGAACCAAGTTAACTCTTTCAAAACGACAACTGCCACTTCTGAGTGTGCGCCCCAAAGTTCTTTCACCTCATAACAGGTGATTCTCTGAGGTGTTTATGCACATAAATATTTGATTAAAAAGTTGCCTTATTTCATTTCTTAGGAAATCCTCAAATTTTTCACTTATTGGTTTAATACCATGATATTTAAATTCAGGTCAATGTCACAGAGCTCATAATAACCCTAAACTTTGGCACATAGGATAGAAAATTTTGGTAGATGAAAGTTCCACTGTGGTTTCCTAGTTTGCAATTGAAGCATTTCTTCTTCATACACATCCAGAAAGCAGTATTTTCGGGAGCAGAAAATACCCCATCTTCCCAACCTGCATGTAAAACCAAATGCAGAGATTGCTACTGATCATCTTCCCTTTATTCACTCATTCATTTGCCATGCACGTGTTTGAGCTCCTACCACAGGGCTGTACCCGTAGTAGATGCTGGGGACTGTGCAGTGAACAGAATCAGAGCTGCTGTCATCAAAAGCACAGATATCCATGGGGAAAACAAGTACATGGCACGAGGAAAGAGAGACAGAGCACTGAGCAACAGTGACATTTTACACAGGTTGAGCAGGAAACGCAGAGACTGAAAGGAGCACAACGCCATGGGGAGAATGCTTCTACAGAGCGCAAGGCACTGGCACTGGCACTGGCCCTGGGACCAGAGAGGGCTTCAGGTGCTTCAGGATGAACAAGAGGCCAATATGGGTGAGATGGGGATGGGTAGCAAGGGGGACTTGCTAGAGCAAAGAGCCCAGCAGCAGCAGGAGCCAGCCACAGACACCCTAGCAGGCATCATAAGAACATTCCCGAGTGCATCGAATGAGGTGGGAAGCTGTTAGAACATTTTGAGGACAGGGTGGCTGTGAACTAACTTATATTCTGTAAGAATCACCTGCATCAAAAAGAGAAAAGAAAAAGTTTACAGGGAAGAAACCTGGCAGGCACCACCTGAACCAAGCGATCAAGGTCAACATCACCAGGGCGAAGCCACGTGGCTATCATGTACCCTCGAATACGGTGAGGAGAAGGGCACCTCTCCTCAGTCATGTCCTTCCCCAAATCCCAAAACCCCAGTCTAATTGTGACAAAACATCAGACAGAATCAAATTGAGAGACTTTCTATAAAACACCAGACAAGGACTCCTTAACACTGTCAAGGTCATGAAAGACAAGGAAAGTACAATAAATTGTGACAGATCAGAGGGGACTAGAGGATATGATGATGACCAAATGCAGTGTGGGATCTGGATTTGATGCTGGAACAGAGAGAGGTGATTAGTGGAAAAACTTGGAAAATCCAAATACAGTCTCTAATATCGTTAACAGTATTGTAACAATGTTAAATTCTTTGTTTTGACAGATGTACTGTATCTTAGTCTGTTTGTGCTGCAGTAACAGAATACCACAGCTTGAGTAATTTATAAAGAACAGAAGTTTGTTTCTCATAGTTCTGGAGGCTGAAAAGTCAGTGTCTGGTGAGGTCTGATCTCTGTTTCCAAGATGATGCCTTGAAAACTGTGTCACCCAAATTCCTGGTTTTTTGCTTCATAAATGATAAGTTGAACTGCTTCCCTATTGATCAATGGAACAAAATGCTTGTGAACCAAACTTCGTGTAAGCTTCTCCTTTTCCCATGGGTACCTGAACTTCGACCCCACCCTCAGCTTGCGCCAACAGACCACCCCTCCTAAGAACAGGCTGGGCTAAGGGTAAGACATTCTCTGACTGTCCTATAGCATCATCCTGCATCTGACTCCCCAACACCTGGCTCTTAGTCTTGTTTACTTCTTATAAAAGTAAAACCCTTTTTGCCTAACTCTTGAGACATGTGCCCATAAGCAATCTCCCTACTGCAAATACTTCCCCTCCCCTAATTGCAATCCTCCCTCCCTTGCAATTACCTGTAAAATAAAGTCTCTCCTTGCTAAGCCCTTTGTTTTCTACTTGACAGTATCCTTTAAGAACAATAAGACTTGAACCTCTTTCTGCAACTTCCCTTTGAATTCATGCCTCAATTTGGAGAGTGGAATGGTACCCTACAGAAAGGACAGATGATGGATCTTTATAAGGCATCGTGATGTGCTCTCCCCAGCAGTAAGTTTCCATTCAAATTAGACTCCTGAAAGCCTTGGGAAATAGCCGGGAGAAGGACTACATACAAAAAATAAAGTTTACGAACCAAAGAAAAGTCTAAGTGAAATAATGCAACTCTTTTGTTTCTGTCATATTTAACAGTTCAAAAAAGACCCCCTTAAAACGTTAATGTGAATTATGTACTCTCAGATTTAATTTGAGTTATAGTCTGCCAATAAGAGAATCACATGGACACTGTGACTTGGAGCTTTCCAGCCTGCTAAACTATTTATGTAAATGTCTCTCTACAGGACTCAAGAATGCTATGCTAAGGCTAGAATGAAAAGGAAAAAAATTCTCATTGACTATACTAAATCCCTGTGAACTTTGCCTTTGGGGGTAGATTTGGTTTATTCAGTTGATTATTTCCTTGAGCCAAAAGAGCTTTGCCAGAGTCTGCAACCCCTGTTTTTATTTTAGCGGTAATAATGTCCAGATTGAGCCCTTTGGCAAGAAGCACTTCCCCTTTGTGGCCTGTGGTTTACTATGCAAATGGATTGCAAGTGGACAGATGTAGCTGATAGGGCAAAATCTCAGAATCACCAAGAATCTTGGAAAGGAATGCTGTTGTAAGGAAATACAATGGGCAGCGTGAAATACGTACATATGTGTGTGGGTGTGTACACACTTTATACATATATATATACACACACACATATACATATGCAGATGCATATACATATACATATACATATACATATTCCATGGCAGACTCCCAGCTCAGTAGCCCTGGTTATTCAACATTCTGTCTACCAAGACCAAGTCTGGTCTTGTCCTCGGTAAACAAGGGGGCATCTATGAGTCTTATCTAAGTCATATAGGGAAAGGTAGCTGTTTGCAGTAAGCTATTTCCAGAACTCCAAGAGTGGGAGGATCTCTTTACTATCACTGTTTCCAAGGATACTAGGGCTTGGGTAAAGTTTGACAAAGTCAGTGGCAATGAAATAAAAGTCAAAAGTATGTAATCAAATGATAAGATGGGACCTTTAGAGGTGACAGATGAGTATCTAAGCAACCAGGAAAGCCTGCTCTTAATTGACTCCCAGAAAAACACACAAAGGAGAGAAAAGCCATTTTGCAATTTCTCAAAGTCAAATAATTGCTGTCATCTCATGCCCCAAGACTGAGAAATCCTGTCTGTAGCTGGAAATTATACTAACTGAAAAGTGACAAAATGCCAATGCCAACCTGGCATTTGGAGCCTCCAAGACACTAAAATGTGTAAGAATATCAAATACTCGACCCCATAAGTCTTTTGACCTTTCTTGGAGATGAAATTTGAGGGGGCTGACCACAAAGATGAAAGCTGTCCTTGTTTCCCATCGTAGTAGACTCATTTTATTTTACTCTCGATTAAAAAATATATTGTACAGTTCTTCTTTAAAAGGTCAATGCTTCTGGGAGAGACTTCAAGATGGGAGCTGATCAGAAATTAGCAGGACCCAGCAACCTCACTTCTAGGCTCCATTCAAAGGAAAAGAAATTTTGTGTCAAAAACACCCAGCCAGACTCACATGTTCATCACAGCACTATTCACAATACCAAAGTCATAGAATCAACCTAAGTGCCCATCAATGATGGCTGGATAAAGAATGTGTGGTACATATACACCATGGAATGCTATGCAGCCACAAAAAAGAATGAAATCATGTCTTTGCAGCAACATGGATAGAGTTGGAGTCTATTATCCTACATGAAATAACTCAGAAAGTCAAATACTGCATGTTCTCACTTATAAGTAGGAGTTAAACAATGGGCGCACATGGACATAAAGATGGAAACAATAGATACTGGGAACTCCAAAAGGGAGAAGGGTGGAAAGGGGGTGAGGGTTTTTACAATTATCTATTGGGTATCCTTGATGAACATAGATGCAAAAATCCTCAACAAATTACTAGCACACCAAATCCAGCAGCACATGAAAAAGCTAATCCAACATGATCAAGTAGTTTTATTCCTGTGATGCAAGGTTGGCTCAACATCTGCAAATCAATAAATGTGATTCATCATATAAACTGAACTACAAATGAAAACCACATGATCATCTCAATAGATGCAGAAAGGCTTTCAATAAAATTCAACATCCCTTCATGTTAAAAATCTTCAAGCATTGAAGGAACATACCTCAAAGTAATAAAAGCCATCTATGACAAACCTACAGCCAACATCATACTGAACAGACAAAAGGTGGAAGCACTCCCTTTCAGAACCAGAAAAAGACAAGGATGCCGTTTCTCACCACTCCTATTCACCATAGTACTGAAAGTCCTGGCCAGAGCAATTGGGCAAGAGGAAGAAATAAAAGGCATGTAGATAGGAAGTCAAAATACGTGTTTACAGATTATATGATACTAGACCTAGAAAACTCCATGGTCTCTGCCCAAAAGCTCCTAGATCTGATGAACAGTTTCAGCAAAGCTTCAAGATACAAAATCAATGTACAAAAATAAGTAGCATTTCTATACATCAACAATATCCAATCTGACAGCCAAATCAAGGATGCAATCCCATTCACGATAGCCACAAAAGGAATAAAATACCTAGGAATATAGCTAACTAGGGAGGTGGAAGATCTCTACAACAAGAATTACAAAACACTGCTCAAAGAAATCAGAGATGACATAAACAAATGGAAAAGCATTCCATGCATATGGATAGGAGGAATCAGTATTGTTAAAATGGCCATGCTGTCCAAAGCAATTTACAGATTCAGTACTATTCCTATGAAACTACCAGTAACATTCTTCACGGAAATAGAAAAAATTATTTTAAAATTCATATGGAACCAAAAGAGAGCCCAAATAGCCAAGGCAATTCTAATCAAAAAGAACAAAGCTGGAGGCATCATGCTACCTGACTTCAAACTACCCTACAAGGCTGCAGTAACCAAAACAGCATGGTACTAGCTCAAAAATAGACATAGAGACCAGTGAAACAGAATAGAGAGCCCACAAATAATGCCACAGAGGCTTGCACCCTCTGAAGCAATGGCTCATGCTGTACCTTGGCCCCTTTTAGCCACAGCTGGAGATGGAGCAGCTGGGATACAGGGTATCAAGTCCCAAGGCTGCACAGAGCAGTGGGGGCCCTGGGCCTGGCCCAGGAGCCATTATTCCTTGCTAGGCCTCCAAGCCTGTGATGGGAGAGGCTACAGTGAAGACCTCTGTCATGCCCTGGAGACATTTTCCCCATTGTCTTGGCTATTAACATTTGGCTCCTTGTTACTTATGCAAATTTCTGCAGCCAGCTAGAATTTCTCCCCGGAAAATAGGTTTTTATTTTCTACCTCATGGCTGGCTGCAAATTTTCCAAACCTTTACGCTCTGCTTCCTTTTTAAACATGAGTTCCAATTTCAGATCATCTCTCTCAAGGTCAAAGTTCCACAGATCTCCAGGGCAGTGGCAAAATGCTGCCAGTCTCTTTGCTAAAGCATAGTAAGAGTGACCTTTGCTCCAGTTCTCAACAAGTTTCTCATCTATGTCCAAGACTACCTCAACTTGGACTTCATTGTCCATATCACTATCAATATTTTGGCCAAAACCATTCAACAAGTCTCTAGGAAGCTCCAAACTTTCCCACATCTTCCTGTCTTCTTCTGAGCCCTGAAAACTTTTCCAACCTCTGCCCATTAAAGTTCCAAAGTCACTTCCACGTTTTCAAGTATCTTTATAGTAGTACCCTACTCTCTGCAGTACCAATTTGTTACCAGTAGAAGAGATCCAAGTTACCCAGGTTACCGGCAGTAATCCATACACATCCACAGCAACTTCAGTCCTTGCCTCCTCAGAAGAATTCGACTGAAAGGCATAAAGCAGAAAAGGAGACCAAGGTAAGTTTCAGAGCAGTAGTGGAAGTTTATTTAAAAGGCTTTAGAACAGGAAAGAGAGGAAAATTCACTTGAAAGAGACCCAAGTGGGCATCTGAAGGTCCAAGAGAGAACAGAGAGCAAAAGAAAACAGCAAAAAGGGGGCTTTAACCTGGAGCCTAGGCTCACCTCTTTCCCACAATTCTTCTCTTGGGGCAGCCCAATGCGCAGTGTCTTCCCTACCTTTTATAACTGTGCACACATGCAGTGTGTTTGGGGAGTTGGTATGCATGCCCATCATCTGAGGCTTTCTTCCCTCTTCCAGTGGAATATACCTGGAAGATCATACTTTGCCATTTTTGTCTCTCTCTCTTTTTTTTTTTCTTTTGAGACAGAGTCTTGCTCTGTAGCCTAGGCTGAAGTGCAGTGGCGCCATCTCGGCTCACTGGCACCATGTCCGGGGAATTTTTCGTAGTTTTAATAGAGATGGAGCTTCACCGTGTTAGCCAGGATGGTCTCGATTTCCTGGCCTCGTGATCCGCCCACCTCGGCCTCCCAAAGTGCTGGGATTACAGGCCATTTTTGTCTCTTAACACGCATGCCCAGGAAGTTGCTTCTCTGTGGGGCCTGCATTCAATTAACATTTTGATGTTAACAAATGTGGACCATCAGGAAATGGTCTCTCCATAGCACTGCCGAATTATCATTTTTAGAGAGGCAATGTGATCATTGCCAAACCATCACCTGACATGTCTAATGGGTGGGTGGACAGCTCTCTCCTGCCCCACTCATACCTAACTACCTGTGACGAATATACTGTATTAGTCCACTTTCACACTGCTCTAAAGATACTACTGAGACTGGGTAATTTACAAACAAAGGAGGTTACCAGGCAACGTGTCAGAACCCTGGCAGTGGGAAGTGGTCAACTCATAGGTTGGTAAAAAGAATTTACCAACAACAGTAGAGGTTTGAAAAAGGAAAGTTTATTGGGAAGGAAGAACTACATTGGGCACCTCAGCAAGAGGACTGAGCATGTCTCAGGGGATTTTTCCTTAGCGATATCAATAGACCTTAAGGCAGGAGCTCAGGGTTGTAAAATGAGTTTCAGCACAGCATTCCAGAGATGTATAGAAATGTTAGTTACTTACAAAAGTTGAAACAGGCCTGGAACCAGATGCCAACTCAGATACTACGGAAGTTTAGTTACTTCTAAATTCCCAGATAAGAAGTTTTGCCTCCAGGCCCATTTGATGGTCACCAGGAAGTCTTTGGTCCCTTCTAAATTTTTTCAGATAAGGAGTTTTGCCTCTGGATGATCTGTTTGATGGTCACCAAGCGGTCTTTGCTCCCTTCTAAATTCCTCCGATAAAGTTTTTTTTTTTTTTTTTTTTTTTTTTTGGTCTCCAGGGTCTGTTCAATGGTCACCAGGTGATTTTTCCCAGTTTCACATGGCTGGGGAGGTCTCAGGAAACTTACCATCATGGCAGAAGACAAAGGGGAAGCAAGTACCTTTTCACAAGGTGGCAGGAGAGAGAAGAGAGAGTGAAAGGGGAAGAGCCCCTTATAAAACCATCAGATCTCATGAGGACTCACTCACTATCATGAGAACAGCATGGGAGAAAACACCACATGATCCAATTACCTCCCTCCCTCGTGGGATTACAAGTCCCTCCCTTGATCCATGGGGATTACAATTTGAGATGACATTTGGGTGGGAACATAGATCCAAACCATATTATTACTAATCATTAGAGAAATGCAAATCAAAACCACAATGAGACACCATCTCACACCAGTCAGAATGGTTACTATTAAAAAGTCAAAAAACAAATGCTGGTGAGGTTGCAGAGAAAAGGGAATGCTTATGCTTATGCACTGCTGGTGGGAATGTAAATTAGTTCAGTCATTGTAGAAGATAGTGTGGTCATTTCTGAAAGAACTTATAACAGAGTTACCATTTGACCCAGCAATTCCATCACTGGGTATATACCTGAAGGAATATAAATCATTCTACCATAAAGACACTTGCACATGTATGTTCATTGCAGCACTGTTCACAATAGCACACACATGGAATCAACCTAAATACCCACCAATGGTAGACTGGATAAAGAAAATGTGGTACATATACACCATGGACTGCTATGCAGCCATAAAAAGAAGGCGATCATGTCCTTTGCAGTGACATGGATGGAGCTGGAGGCCATTATCCTAAGCGAACTAACAGGAACAGAAAATCACATACCACGTGTTTTCACTTATAAGTGGGAGCTAAACATTGAGAACACATGGACACAAAGAAAATAATAGACACCAGGACCTACCTGAGGGTGGAGGCTGGGAAGAGGCTGAGGATCAAAAAACAACCTATTGAGTACTATGTTTAATGCCTGGGTGACGAGATAATATGTACACCAAATCCCCATGACATGTAATTTACCTATATAACAGCCCTGAACATGTACCCATGAATTTAAAATAAAAGTTGGGGTATAAAAATAAGTAAATAGAGAGTGATGAAATTACCCAAGACCACAGCTAGGAAGGGGTATAGCATGAATCAGAACCTGATAGGTTTGCTGAATCTCCAGTTGAAAAATAGCACATCCACTCTAATAGATACAATATAATTTTTGATTGGTTGATACCAGTGCCATACTGATTGTAAAATGTCTTCAGTATCACTTCATTCATTACTTCACGACATATGAAGTGTCCTAAGTAATCAGAATTTTCTTGATGGCAATTGGGATCAGCCACATACTAGGTAATTTTCAGGATAAAAGGGCCAGGTTGACTTATTTTAATAGGTACCTGGGCTTTGCATGGCTTTTTAGAGCTTCAATCTAGATCACCTCTGAAACAAATTCATGATCAACCATCCTCCTGGATTCCACGAACAAAGATGTGAAGCTGAGGTGTGTGTATTGTCTGTTAAAATTAAAAAGTAAAATAAAAACTAATTGTCTTAAAAAGAAATAAATTATATTAATTTTTAAAAAGTCTAACATTAAAATTATTTTGAAACTTAAATATTTGAATCATGCATAGACCCAGGCCTAGTATATTTTCAGAAATTAAATTCTCATTTGAATAGTTAAAAAATAATTCAATAAGCTCCAAACTTATTTTCAGTGCTTTTATTATCCATGAAAATATGGATCTTAGTTGTTTTTTTTTTTTTTTTTTTTCTGTAATGGAATGTGCAAGGATTCTTTTTATATTTGCTCATCAATTTGTAATATTCAGACTGCTTTCATATGCATTTTTTCAGTTATCAGAGAGGCCAGATAATATAGTGATTAAAACCATGTACTCTGTAGTCAGACTGCCAGAGGGTTAAATCCCAGTTTCCCCACTTAGTAGCTGTATGATCTTGAGCAAGTTACTTAACTTTTTTGTGCTTTAATTTTATTCCTTATAATAGGTACAATTATTGTGCCTAATTGGTAGACCTGTTGTTGAATTAATACCATAAAATACTTACAAGAGTAAACAGTGTTAGCTATTGTTATTATAGTTATGTAATGAAATTTTCAGAACTAATGGGAAAGTATCTGAGTGTCTGAAGGGATTCATGGTAAGTCAAAGAATCAGGGCAGGCTCCTTGACATTAAAGTAATTTGCTTTTTTTGTTTGTTGTTTTTGAGACGGAGTTTCCCTCTTGTTGCCCAGGCTGGCGTGCAATGGCGCGATCTCTGCTCAAGGCAACCTCCTACTCCTGGGTTCAAGCGATTCTTCTGCCTCAGCCTCCTGAGCAGCTGGGATTACAAACATGCACCACCACGTCTGGCTAATTTTGTATTTTTAGTAGAGATGGGGTTTCTCCACGTTGGTCAGGCTGGTCTCGAACTCCCGACCTCGGATGATCCGCCTGCCTTGGCCTCCCAAAGTGCTGGGATTACAGGCATGAGCCATTTCACTGGGCCTAAAGTAATTTGTTAACAAAATTACTGTTTGTTAGAGTGAGCTAAACCTAGATTTTCCTGAGCCCTTCAGTGCAAGACCTTTTTCATTTTACAGGAGGCTATTTCCAGACGATTCCAAAGCCAGATCTGGTCTTGTTTCAATAAGTGAATAAAGCAGATTATTAAAAAGGGCTTAATGATGCAATATTACATACTCCATATGATTTGACCATTAACACGAAGTATCAAATGTACTAGAGAAAAGATAACAAGCAAATATGCTAAAATATCAGTGTTTTTCACTGAAGGTGGAATTGTAGGTGACTCTTTGTGCTTTTTTATAATTATCTGTCAAATGTTCTTTTTTGAGCAATGTTCTGTTTTGATAGAGAGGAGAAGTAAAAAACCAAAATAAGTTCAGTAATAATTGAGATTTTCTCCATTCGACTGAAGTTGAATAATGGAACCAAAAGAGGAGTAGGTGAGAAATATTTAAAATTTAAATGTTCATTTTAGAAGGATTTTTCTACCTGAATGAAAACAAGAACTGCCAGATCCATTGATATGGTTTGGATCTGTGTCCCCACCCAAATATCATGTCCAATTGTAATCTCCAGTGTTGGAGGTGGGGCCTGGTGGGAGGTGATTGGATCTTGGGGGCGGATTTCCCCCTCAGTGCTGCTGTTGTGATAGTGAGTGAGTGCTCGCAAGATCTGGCTGTTTAAAAGTGTGTAGCAACTCCCCCCACCCCATTCCTCCTGCTCTAGCCGCGTAAGATGTGCCAGCTTCCCCCTTCACCTTCCCCTATTATTGTAAGTTTCCTGAGGCCTCCCCAGAAGCCACACAGATGCTGCCATGCTTTCTGTACAGTCTGCAAAACTGTGAGCCAATTAAACTTTTATTCTTTATAAATTACCCCGTCTTGTGTATTTCTTTATAGCAATGCAAGAACAGACTAATACACCCATACTTTATGAATCTGGCATTTCAGATAAAAATTAAACAAAAACAGACAGCCTCAGTGAGGAAATAAAGTACAGTACTCAACACAACAAGGTAGCTTTGTCTTCTCTAGATAGAGTGAAACACCAAGAAATGTTTTCCACAAGAGGGAGATAGTTGGTCAGAGTTGCATTAAACAGGACTATGAACACACTGTCAGTGAAGAAGCAATGCAAGTAAAATGCCTGGTGTTTTTTTCTCACCAAAGAATAAGGAGCTGCAAATATGAGGCAGCCGGAAGGACCAACACAGATACACACGTGCACATTCAAGTCAGAAGCAACAAGTCTTAGCAGAATACAAAGAGGATCTAGTTTACAGAGTCTTTTAAATACTGTGTTCAATAAATGTTACTTATACAGAAAAAAATATATAGAAAGATAGGTAGGTATATAGGTGAAAGATAAATAGATGAATTATTGAGTCTGAAGAGCTGTATTAGTGAGAATTCTTAGGTTCTCAGGAGAATTCTGAATAATAATAATTTATCTACCAAGTTTAAATGCAATGTACACATTTGCTGATTCTTTCTTCTGCTCATCAAAGTCTGCTGTTGATCCTCTCTAGTAAATTTTTCAATTCAGTTATTATATTTTCTGCTTCAGAATTTCTATTTGGTTTCTTTTTGTAGTTTCTGTCTCTTTGTTGATATTCTCATCTTGTTCATATATCGTTTTAAAATTTCCTTTAATTCGTGTGTTTTTGTTTAAGTTCTTTGAACATACTTAAGGAAGTTATATTAAAGATTTTGTTTAATATGCCTAAAAACTGTTGTTTGCTCAGAGGTGATTTTGCCACTTTTCTTCCATC
This sequence comes from Macaca thibetana thibetana, assembly GCF_024542745.1. Classification (NCBI taxonomy): domain Eukaryota; kingdom Metazoa; phylum Chordata; class Mammalia; order Primates; family Cercopithecidae; genus Macaca; species Macaca thibetana. The sequence continues at coordinate 8,403,298 of NC_065598.1, forward strand.
CTTCGAATTGGTCTTTTCTTTTTCTTTGAAAATATTGTGGGTTTTCTTAAAATTAAAAAATTGGGTATTTGATGAAACAAACAAACAAACAAAAAATGTGCATTTGAAAAAGCAACCACTATAGCCAGTCTTTGCTGACTGGTTCTTTGCCAAGAAAGGCCTTCACTATTCAGCATGCATGTCCCGAGCAAGGGTAAAGTCTTGAAGTTTTCTCAGGTCTTCCTTCAGCATGCATCTCACCTAGGACTTCATGCACGCGCGCACGCGTGTGTGTGTGTGTGTGTGTGTACACACATATGTTTACTTAAATGCTTTAATTTCCAAAAGAGTCCTAGCCCAGCTTCTTAGTGTGTCTTAGTTGTCCTGTTGCAATCCTTAATTAGTAATCTCTAGCTCCCAGTATCAATGGGTCTGTAGTCCCCTTGAAGCTTTTACAAAGCATTTTCACTGACACTTTCTATGGCTTTTTGTTTTTCAGTCTGAGGCCTGGCATATGCTATTTTTCTTCTCTGAACTCCAGGACATGAAAATTAGAGGGCAGAATACTAGGTAGTTCCCAGACAGTTCAGAATGTTGCAAGTAAGGTTTTTTCTCCTTCCTCTCGCCCGAGGGAGAAATTCCTGGATCAGAAACTGGGCTGCTTTATATCTACCACATCTCACTGCATCATGGAAAGAGCGGGGCCAAGGTAAGGAGAAGCAAAATAAAAATTGTGCACCAATTTGAAGGTAGCTTTTCCTTCACTGGGTGATTATAGAGCAGACCTATGTACACCAGAGCATCAACTGTTTTTCAGAAATCCCATAACGTTATTTTAACTAGTCTAATTTCTTTTAGTGTTCTGTAGAAGAATAAAGGCCTGGAGCCTCCTAGTTTACTATCTTGTTATCAAAAACATTATTTTTGAAATATATTGAATCACTTGTCAAAATAATTTTTAATTTACAAATAAACAGATTACTGTGCTTTTATTTGCACAAGCGCTTTTGATATTCTGCTCTACTCATTCTCTGATCCTACCATATGAAGTATTCCAGGTAAATTTTGATGAAAGTTTAAATTAAATAGAGCTGTGAAAATGTCTTAGAAGATTTCTACTTACATGGAGGTAAGGTGGAACATAAGCCAAGGAAACATATCTGGATTCCAATTTTATTTTAAAATATTTCTACAACAGTCACTAAAATTGTGTATGAAAAACAAAGATAAGGTTCAGTAACAGCTTAATTTAAATATGACACAAATATAGAGCAAGATTTAGTAGAAGTTTAATATCACAATAGACTGAAGATAAATGGTTTGCTTCTAAAGAGTCAAACATGATGCTGACTTCAGCTTGTTCTTATCCAACCTTTGCTTGTTCCTTCCTGATCACATTTACTGCCTTGAAAAATGTTCTCTTTGCCCGAAACATTATTCCCTCTCTCTTCCCTTCTTCAGTTTATGTTCATACTTGTCAAGAGTATATTTGAGAGTTGTCCTGTTCTGAAAATTATTCCTAATCCCTTAAACTAGATTTGGTGTATTTTTTTTGCAACCATAGCATATTATACATAGCATGTTATAGCTAGCCCCTCTTTTTTTGTTTTTTTTTTTTTGTTTGTTTTTTTTGTATTTTTAGTAGAGGCGGAGTTTCACTGTGTTAGCCAGGATGGTCTCAGTCTCCTGACCTCGTGATCTGCCCACCTCCACCTCCCAAAGTGCTGGGATTGAATTATTATAGTAGACTCATTTGTGATCTCCTTGCCCATAAAATTGTGTTATCATCTCTATAGTCAACAGTGTCATAAAAGTTTATGGAATAAATGAGTCTTCTATCTGAAAATCTTTCTTTTCCACTTGACATTTGTAACTCATTTGATTCATTTGAAAAACTGACATAAATCCATATATAGTCTTTATCTTATCCAGTGTGAACATTCATTTAGCTGCAGACATACTAATTTGCTTGATTATAAGGTGCTATTCTGGACTCTCACTGATGGGCTACATGATATATGGTCTATGCAATACTCACCTTTCTAAAATCAGAAGAAAAATGATAATTTCACAGCATATGATCCTGTTTCAGATAGAGGATGGTGGACTTTTCCATATGCAGCCAGATCCCTTGAATAGTACCTGAAATTTAGAGAGTAAACATTTGCATGGCTGTGTGCTACATGCTGTAACAAAAACTGAGAGACAACCACCTTCACCATATGGCTTCTAACATTTATTTAAGGTGTACCGCAAAATTGAACTAAGGACATATTGAAAGTATAGGAGTTTCTCAGGAAACATAAAGCAATATTATTTATGAGAAGCCTGAATTTGAAATTTTAAAAAAGAGTATAATACTGAGGAAAAAAGTGAAAAAGATCATAGAAGCGTGGTTACTTTTTCTAATAATTTTACATGTTCATCAAATAGAAGCTTAATTAAAAATATATACTAGGAGACTGCAAAAGAAAATTACAAGCAAATATCTTTGATGAACAGAAATGCAAAAATCCTCAACAAAGCATTAGCAAACCAATTTCAACAGCATAGCGAAAAAAAGTATTCACAATGATCAAGGGAGATTTATCTTTGGAATGCAAGAATAATTCAATATAAGTTGAATGTTGTAAATATAAAAACATGATAGATCACATTAACAGAATGAAGGACAAAAACCATATGATTGTCTCAACAGATGTGGCAAAAGCATTTAACAAAATTCACCATCCTTTTACAAGGAAAACTCTCAATATATTACAGAGAGAGGAAATACATGATAAAGGCCATACTAATAAGCCGATAGCTAACATTACTCTACTCTCACCCCTTTTGTTCAACATAGTTTTGGGAATCGTAGCCAGAGTACTTAGGCAAGAGGAAGAAAGAAAAAGTATACAAACATAAAAGGAAGAAGTGAATTTGTCTTTATGTGCTGATGACATGATCTTACATTTAGAAAACCCTAAAAACTCTGCCAAAAGCTTTTAGAGTGACAAACGAATTCAGTAAACTCGCAGATCACAAAACCAACATACATAAATCAATCATTTTTTTAGTACTAATAATAAACTATCTAAAAAGAAAATTAAGATATAATTTTATTGACAAGGGCAAAAACTTAGGTATAAATGTATTAAAGGAGATAGAAAACCTTTATACTGAAAAATAAAAGGCATAGATTTAAAAAAAATTGAAGAAAACACAAATAAATAGAAAGATACCCCATATAGAAAGATATCCTACATTCATGGATTTGAAGAAATAATACTGTGAAAATGGCCATGCTACCCAAAACAATCTACAGATTCACCATAATCCCTATCGTAATTCAAATGTCATTTTTTTCACAGAGGTAGATTAAATCATCTTTAAATTTGTATGGAATTATGGAAGACCTTGAATAGCCAACAATCTTGGACAGAAACAAGAAAGCTGGATGCACCAAACCCCCTGATTTCAAAAAAAATTATAAAATAATTGTAATTAAAACAGCATGATACATGATACTGCCATAAAAATAGACCCATTGACCAATGGATTAGAATAGAAAGCCCAGATATAAACCCATGCATTAATGGCCAATTGATTTTTTACAAAGGTGCGGAGAACACATGATGTGGGAAAAATCCCTCTTTTGTGACAGGTGTTTGAACAACTGGATATCTACATGCAGAAGAATGAATATTTAAATACACAAATATTTATCATTGTGTTACATTTATCTACCGTGTTTAGTACAGTGCCATATTGTATAAGTTTGTAGGCTAGGGACAATAAGCTATACCATATAGCTGAGATTTTTAGTAGACTATCCCATCTAGGTTTGTGTAAGTACACTATATGATGTTCTCAAAATCACCTGACACATTTCTCAGAACATATTTTCATCATTAAGCAATGCATGACTGTATATATAAAATGCTCAGCATCATTAATCCATAGAAAAATTTAAATTGAAACCACAATGAGGTATCACTTCACACCTATTAGAATAGCTTTTATCGTTGGTGAGAAAACAATATGCAGATTCATCAAATAAATAAATAAATAAATCTATCCTACGATCCAGTAATTCCACTTCTGGGTATAGATTCAAAGAAACAGAAATTAATGTGTCAAAAGGATAGTTGCAATCCCTTGTTAATTGTAGCATTATTCACAATAGACAATAAATGGAATCAACCTATGGGTTCACCCACAGATGAATAGATAAAGAAAATATGATATATACACAACAGAATACTATTCAACCTCAAAAGAAGGGAAAATTCTGTCATTTGCTACAAAATGGATGAATCTAGAAGGGATTGTGCTAAGTGAATTAAGCCAAGCACAAAAAAATAAATACCACGTGATCTCACTTACATTTGGAATCTAAAAGAACTGAACTAGGAAGTAGAGAGTGGAATGATGGTTATGAGAGACTGGGAATAGGGTGGGAAAGAAGACATGGTGAGTTGCTGGTTAAAGGGTACAAAGTTTCAGATAGACAATAGTGATAAGTTTTGAGATCTATTACACAACAAGATAACTATAGTCAATAATAAGGTATATTTCAAAATTACCAAGAATTTCAAATGTCTTACCATAGAAATAATGATAAGTAAGTGAGGTGGTAAATAAGTTAATTAGCTTGATTTAATCATTCCACATGGTGTACATATATCAGAGCATTACATAGTGCCTTATAAATTTATACAATTATGACTTCTGAATAAAAAATAATATTAATAATGAAAAGTAAATAAATAAAATATAGAAATGAGATAACTTAAACTAAGTAGAATAAAGACAATCTAGAGAAAGAGGTACTATTCAAATGTGTACTTACTACTCAGATATGTTATGAGTATGATGAAGTATTGATTTAGGAAAACAATGATATCATACCATCCTCTTCAGCCAAGAGTCTTTGAAACATAAAGAAGCAAACTTTGCTTTAAAAATTAAGCTTTTATTTATTTATTTATTTATTTATTTTTCACCTTGCATTTTAGTTTCTGGCAGCACATGTGCAGGTTTGTTACATAGGTAAATTTTATATCATTGAATTTCAGTGTATGAATAATCTTGTCACTCAGGTAGTGAGCATAGTATCCAATAGGTAGTTTTTCAATACTTCCCCTCTCCCACTCTCCCTCTTCTTGTATTTCCCGGTGTCTATTGTTCTCATTTTTATCTCCACGTGTGTACTCAATTTTTATTTAGCTCCTACTTATAAGTGAGAACATGCAGTGTTTGAGTTTCTATTCCTGCATAAATTTGCTTAGGATAATTGCCTCTAGCTGCATCCATGTTGCTGCAAATAACATGATTTTGTTCATTTTTATAGCTGCATAGTATTCCATGGTGTGTATGCAGCATACTTGCTTTATCCAGTCCACGGTCTATGAACATCTAGGTTGATTTGTTGTCTTTGCTATTGTGAATATTGCTGCGATGAACATATAAACGCATGTGTCTTTTGATAGGATAATTTTTTTTCTATTGGGTATGTACCCAGTAATGGGACTGTTGGGTTGAATGGTAGCTCTGTTTGAAGTTCTCGGATAAATATCCAATCTGCTTAACACAGTGGACGGACGAATTTGCATTTTCACCAACAGCATATAATTAATCCCTTTTTTCTGCAGCCTCACCAGCATCTATTATTTTTTGACTTTTTAATGATCACAATTCTGACTGGTGTGAGATGGTTTCTCATTGTGATTTTGATTTCCATTTCTCTGGTGATTAGTGATGTTGAGCACTTTTTCCTGTATTTGTTGGCTGCATGTATGTCTTCTTTTGAAAAATGTCTATTCGTGTCCTTTGACCCATGTTTTAATGGAGATATTTGTTTTTATCTTGTTGAATTCTTTAAATTCCTTATAGATTCTAGATATTAGACCTTTATCAGATGCATAGTTTGTGAATATTTTTCCCTTTCTGTAGATTGTCTATTTACTCTGTTGATAGTTCTTTTGCTATGCAGAGGCTCTTTAATTAGGTACCACTTGTCAATTTTTGTCTCTGTTGCAATTGCTTTTGGAGATTTAGTCATAAATTCTTCACCAAGGTTATGTCCAGAATGATATTTTCTAGGTTTTCTTCTAGGACTCTTATAGTGTGTGATCTTACCTTTAAATCTTTAATGCATTTTGAAATAATTTTTGTATATTGTGTAAAGCAGGGGTGCAGTTTCATTATTCTACATATGGCTAGCCAGCTATCTCAGTAGCATTTATTGAATAGGGAATGCTTTCTGCATTGCTTGTTATTGTCAACTTTGTCTAAGATCAGATAGTTGTAGTTGTAGGTGTGTGCCTTTATTTCTTGGTTCTCTATTTTTTTCCATTGGCCTATATGTCTATTTTTGTACCAATACTATGCTGTTCTGTTACTGTAGTCTTATAGCATAGTTTGAAGTGGAGCATTGTGATGTTTCTGGCTTTGGTCTATTTCTTTGCAATCATCTGTTCAGGCTTTTTTGTTGTTGTTGTTCCATATACATTTAAGAATCGTTTTTTTTCCAGCTCTATGAAAAATGACATTGGTATCTTGATAGGAATAGCACCGAATCTGTAGATTGCCTGATTCGGCAATTGCAATGATATTGATTGTTCCAGTCCATGAACATAAAATGATTTTCTATTTGCTTGTGTCATCCTTGAGTATCTTCAGCAGCGTTTTGAAGCTTCCCCTGTAGAGATCTTTCACCTTCTTGGTCATATGTGTTTCTAGGTATTCTATATTTTTTGGCTGTCGTAAATAGAATTGCATTATAGATTTGACTTTCAGCGTGAATGTTATTTGTTAATAGAAATGTTACTGATTTTTGTACATTGATTTTATATCCTGAAACTACTGAAGTTATTTATCAAGTCTAGGCACCTTTGGGTGGTGTCTTTAGGGTCTCTAGAAATAGAATTATATTATCAGTGAAGAGAGATAATTTGACTTCCTCTCTTCCTATTTGAATGCCTTTTATTAGGTTGGTGCAAAAGTAATCGCGGTTTTTGCCATTAAAAGTAATGGTGAAATCCACTATTACTTTTGCAACAACCTAATATTTCTTTCTCTTGCCTGATTGCTCTGGCTAGGGCTTCCACAACTATGTTGAATAGGAATGGTGAGAGTTTGTATCCTTGCCTTGTTCTAGTCCTCAAGTAAAATGCTTCCAGCTTTTGCCCATTCAGTATGATGTGGATTTTGGGTTTGTCATATATGGCTGTTACTAATTTGAGGTACGTTACTTCTATGCCTAGTTTGCTGAACATTTTTATCATGAAAGGTTACTGGATTTCATTGAAAGCCTTTGCTGTATCTAATAAGATAATAATTTTTTGTTTTTAATTCTGTTTATGGAGTGAATCACATTTATTGATTTGCATATGTAGAACAAGCCCTGCATCCCAGGAATAAAGCCTTCTTGATTTTTGTGTTATTTTGCTCTGTATAATGTGAAAATGAGAAGATGCAGTCCTCAACTTAGTATTCAATACTAGTGAGGGTCAGGTCATCAAAATCTGTGTTTCAACAGTAGGAAAGCTTGCTTTCACATTAAAAAACAAAGCACGTATTGCAAACATTATGTAATAATGATAAAATTACAGAAGAAAATATATTCAGACTGACCCATGGCATTCACACCACACCAGAATTTTGCCTGGAACAAAACAGTGAATTTTATCCCAAAAAGTAGGTTAGGTCCATGCTCACTAAAAACTTCAGTCTCAGACCCAATGAAGGAGGATAAAATACATAGTGCATGTATAACATACATTACATATACATTAACCTTCTTTAATGCCCCCCACCAGGGTTTTGAGGGAAGGAAAGATGAAACGTGGACTTGTGCACTCACAAAGGCACAATTTTCTTCCAATTATAAAAGGTCATACATGTGACTCTTAACTATGTCTTGGGCAATAGCTAAGATTTTATCTGTGGGACTCCACCTTTGAAAATCACAACAAAAATCAAAAGGAAATGATTTGATATAAAATATTCAAATTTCTCAGTATGCAGACTTCCACAGAACAGGAAGAAGGAGACAACGAAAATACATTTCCTTTAAAAATAACATTCCCCTCATTTTGTCCCTGACACTCAACACTCAAAAACAAGTCTGCATAAAACTAGGAATACAGAAAAGGACGACAGAGGATGTTACATTTCAAAGTCTTAGGACCTACTCTGAACTTCTGTCCTCATCAAGACCCTTGCCTATAGAGCTGAGGGCTCCCTGGTCCCCTGGAGAAAGTGAGTGGTCTCAGATCTTCACTGAAGCAGGGGTGAAGATGTCCCAAGTCACTCACTGTCAAAATTAAACCCAGTAGATGCCCTGCTTCTTCTTGGTTTTCTCATGCCAGAAGGATTTGCCTTTGGTGAACCTCAAAACCTGATTGGCTCGTTCCCCCAGTCTCTGGTTGCACCTCAGTTGGCATCAGTGGAGTTCTCTGCCACCTCAATTTCCTCCTCCCTGACCCTTACGAATGTGGGTCACGCCCTTTTTTTTCTTCTTTCTTCCTTTTTGGAAATGTGTTAGGGGTCTGAAGCTTTATCTTCTTGGCTGGAGGAGTCTCTGCCTCTTTGGCAGCCTCATCTGCTTCCACTTCTTTCCTGAACCCAGCTTTGAAACTACCACTGCTGCCTTTTTTTCTTCTTCCTCCTCTTCCTCCTCTTCACTGTTCTTAGCTGCTTTTCCATTCTGGGCAGTCAGTGCAGAGGTGCCATTGGCCTTGGGGACTTTTGGTCTTGCAGAGTCCTTGCCCTTGGGCTTCTCTTCCTCTTCCTCACTGGAGTCATCAGAGGAAGAACTGCTGCTGCTCTCAGCCTTTCCTTTCTTTGTGGAGGCTGGCTTAGAAGGGGCTGTCCCTCCTGCTGCCTTCTGCAACTTCTTCTTAACTGGGGATTTAGATAGCTTCTCTTCCTCCTCCTCCTCGCTGCTGGAGCTGTCTGAATGAGAGCTGCTGTCCTTACCACCCTCAGGAGCCTGCTTGGCAGGCAGATATGGAGCTGCTTTGTCAGTTACCTTGGGCTTAAGGGGGGCCACAGTCATCTTTGTCTTCTCCTCCTCACTGGAGCTGCTCTCTTTCTCACTGGAACTGCTCTCTTTCTCACTGGAGCTGTTCTCTTTCTCACTGGAGCTGTTCTCTTTCTCACTGGAGCTGTTCTCTTTCTCACTGGAGCTGTTCTCTTTCTCACTGGAGCTGTTCTCTTTCTCACTGGAACTGCTCTCTTTCTCACTGGAGCTGCTCTCTTTCTCACTGGAACTGCTCTCTTTCTCACTGGAGCTGCTCTCTTTCTCACTGGAGCTGTTCTCTTTCTCACTGGAGCTGCTCTCTTTCTCACTGGAGCTGCTCTCTTTCTCACTGGAGCTGTTCTCTTTCTCACTGGAGCTGCTGTCAGCCTTTCTCACTGGAGCTGCTCTCTTTCTCACTGGAGCTGTTCTCTTTCTCACTGGAGCTGCTGTCAGCCTTTCTCATCAGAGGCTTCTGGCCACTGCTTCCAGGTTGCTTGAGAGTTGCAGCTGGCTCCGCTGCAGGCGACTTGGTAGTGGCAGCTGGCTTATTTGAGGAATTCTTGTGGGTATTGGCTAGCTTGGAAGGAGCTTCATCATCCTCAGAGCTGTTGGAGTACGAGCTCTGAAGAGCTCTCTGCTGCTTTCTTTGCTGGAGGTTGTTTAGTATTTGCTTTAGAGACGACTGACTTAGCAAGAGTTCATCCTCTTCCTCCGAACTTGAATCAGACTTGTCGCTGCTGTCTTCACTGCTTTCGGAAGGCTGTTTCTTCTCCACAGCTTTCTTGGGAGGCTGGGTTCCCACGGACTTCTTTGATGGGGGAGCAGGAGTGGGGCACTGAACTTTAGGGACCTGGGTTTTTGGGGTTTTTTTTCCTTTTTTTTTTTTTCTACTATTCTTCCTCCTCACCGAAGGAGTCCTCGCTGCTGGAATTTTTGGGTAGGGGTGGCAGCTGCTATCACTGGGACCTTGACCACAGCTTGCTTTTAATATACAGTCTTCTTGGGGATGGCTGCTGCCCTCTCTTCCTTTGAGTCATCACTGCTGCTGCTGCTGCTGCTGTTGCAGCTGGCTGCTTTGCCATTGACTACTTTAGGTGCTGCTTGAGCTGGAGTACCTTGTGTGGCTGGAACTTTAGCCCGAGCTTTAGCTGCTACAGATGTTGTCTTTGGTTTCTGGTTTTTTGATGCCTCATCCTCAGAGCTTGAGTCAGAATCAGCATCAGAGCTCTTAGCCTTCTTAAGAGGAGCTTTGGCTGTCTTGGCCTGGGGCTTAACTCCCTTCTGGACAGACTTTTTCTTTTTGTCATTGTCCTCATCATCACTGGATGCTTCACTGCTGCTGCTCGCTGATGCTTTGGCGATAGCCTTCCCTGGAGGCTGAGACAAACTTGCTCACAGCCTTCTTACCTGGAGGCCCTTGAACTTCTTCCTCCTCCTTGCTACTGTCCTCACTATTGTCACTGGATGAAGTCTTCTTCTTAGCTTTCTTAGTCATTTGTACATTTATTTGCCTGGAACTTTTGCTTTGGGGCCTTAGCAGACTTGAGACAGAAGCTATAGACATCCAAGAGGGAAGAGTCATTGGCATCCCGCTGTGTAGCTCCTGTAGGTTTGGCGAATATATTGGCCACCTCCAAGAGCTGGTTATCACACAGGAAGTCGAGCACAAGGGGATACAGGTCTGTGGGAATCACACAAGCCAGTGTCTGCCATTCTCTGGGCAATACACGTGACTACCATTGTCTATTGGTGCTATTTTTAAGTTGCCTACTTAACAATTATTTAGGGCAATGCAGAGGGTAATCAAGAGATTGATAGTCTAAAGTGTGGGAGACAAACTATTTGAAGACTAGCAAATAAAAATCTTAGAATCTGTAAGATATGCATCTGTCTATGTTTCTACTTGCTTAACTTGTCTATAAACTTATGTCTTTAGATTTCAGCCTTTGAGGGCCATGACAAGACCTAGCTTCAAGCATTGTTTGCCTTGGTCTCTGCATCTAATACATAACTAAAATTGGTTACCTCTTAAGTTTTTCACTAAAACTAAGGCCACTAAGAGTTAGCATTGTCATTAATACATGTAATTAAAACTACTAGATATAGGGAAAATTCTATATGCATTGTGCACACAAAACGTACAATGTATTTTGGGATTTTTTGTAAAAGTGTTATAAAAAGGCATAGGAATGTGGTTTCTCTTAAAGAGAAAGCAATTTTGCCTGGTTTAGAGAGTTTAAGAATTGTAAATTAAACTAATAAGACAGAATGGCTAAAACTAAACAGATGCAGAAAGTTGGAAAAGAAAGTAAATTTTGTCCTAAAGTAAAGTGATAGAACAAAACTGAAGCTTTAAGTAAGTTGTAGAAGGTTTATGAAAAAATTGATCTTGTGAAAGGAGTTCTGTGTGTCATCAAGTTGGCTACAATTTAAAGGGGATTATTTAGTTTTTCTATAAACTGAACATTAATATCAAAATCACACTTACACAGCGCCAGAGTCTGTGCCCCTGTGTCAGAACAACAAGGTTTTCCTGTAAAATTGATCTCTTCTTCAATTAAAAAAAATAAAAACTTGTAAAAGGCTTATGGAAATCCTACCTTATGATCACACTGATTGAGATTAGATATATTTGTTATAAGATTTTATTAAAATTAACTTCAGTGTTAATAATACACTAATGCAGAGGTAAAATTTAATTTTCTCTTTTGAAAAAGATTTTCATGTAGTATTAAAGATAGTGAAATATTTCTTTTTACCTTTTGAGTAAACTGCAGAGAAAGAGGGCAGAGAGAGAGACAGATTCAACTGACATCAAGCTGTTTTTATTATGTCTGATGGTTTGGAAATTGGAGTCTCCTCTCTATTAAAGAGTAAAGGTTTTTGCTCTTGAAAATCTTTGAATTATCACTTTGGCTAAATGGCTACATGAGCTACTTTACAGTGACCTATGATCCTATTTTGCGACATCAAGTGTTTTAAATCTTTGATATTTGACAAACTTTGCAAAATCATATTCTAAATTCGGCCTTTAGCTTTGGATGTTAGGGTCCCTAAAATTCAAGAGAGACATACTTGGCTTATGTGGTGTATTAAAGTTATACAGGAGGCTTTATCAAATATGAAATGATGTTTACCTTTCTTTGAGTTACAGTTTATATAAATGTGTTATTAATGAGTTCCAGATTGTATGAGATTTCTATAATTCTCATGTCTTAATGTTATCAGTAATAATTATGATTATTATTGTAATTGCTGTATTCCACAGCAATAACAAAATTTCCTTGTTAATTGTGTCTCTAACAACAGCTGTTCTAATATTTTTGTCATGCACACACAATTGCTGTTTTACTCTGCTACCGTCCAAAAGCTTACTTAGGAAAGTTCATGAAAAGCACTCTGATGCTCTTGAATGCAGGTTTCTGATAATGTGAAAGGGTTTGTGTGTCTGGACTAAAGAGAAAACTTCCAGGACTCTCAATGGAGAGCTGATGTGTTCATGAGGCCTGCTGGCCCAATATCATGTAGTACAGGAGCTAACTGCATGGGACTAAACTGGTAAATAACAGAAAGATTTTTAACAACTTTTTGGTTTGAAACATTGCCAATTCTTTTTGTATTTCTTTCCAGAGTTAAGAAAACTTTTCCTGTTGAGCTATTTATAGCTGACCACAAATTGAGAAAGTATATATATTATTCTCGTGAGCAAAAGTTAAAGCATATTTCTTTGTACCTGATTTCTCCAGAATTGGGAAACTATTTGCAAGTTTTCTTATTTTACAACAATATAGTTATTTGCATATGTTCAATAAGAATCTGTTTTCCTGGCCAGGCACAGTGGCTCATGCCTGTAATCCCAGCACTTTGGGAAGCCGAGGTGGGAGGATCATGAGGTCAGGAGTTTGAGAACAGCCTGACCAACATGGTGAAACCCCATCTCTACTAAAAATACAAAAATTAGCCGGGTATGATGGCATGCGCCTGTAATCCCAGCTACTCAAGAGACTGAGGCAGGAAAATTGCTTGAACCTGGGAGGCAGAGGTTGCAGTAAGCCAAGATCATGACACTGCACTCCAGCCTGGGCGACAGAGTGAGACTCTGTCTCAAAAAAAAAAAAAAAAAAAAATCTGTTTTCTTTTGTTAACAGGACACAGTTGGAGAAACTGGTTACCTTACCAAGGTTTTGTCTGGAATGGCATGTTTTCAGATATGACCAGACTGCTTTGAGGGATGGAGGTTGACTTTAGAGAGAGACAGTAAAATACCCTAAAAAGACCAGCCTGGTATCTTTTCTATGTGATTCCTTTACAAGTTTCTGACCTGTTTTAAGTAAAATGTCACTTTTTGACAGGCTCAGGAAACCCAGGTAATTTTAGTACCTTGAGATGCAAATCATTGGTCAAGTATAAATCTTTTTAAAGTTGTTTTACAAATAAATTTGTCCCACTATGATTTGTCTTTTGTAAAAATGGGGGACCTAGAGAGAAAAAAAAAATTGTAAAATTATAGCTAGCTACCCCGCTGGCTAGATAGATAGATAGATAGAGATATCCAACACTTTTGTGCCTGCCTACTGATGTATGGATTCCTCAAAAAATTCTTTTAAACACCTGATTAAAACTACAGTCCAGAAAAATCTATAAGGTTGCTGCTGAAGACTAAAAGAAACTAATGTGTAGACTGCTCCAGACACACAACAGAGTCAATGTACAACTAAAAGAGTTAAAATAATGATTGCCTAAATAACTGGTTGGATTGAGAAGGTGGTGGTATAGCCTGAATCAGTTTCCAGGATTACTTTCTGTTTGTTGCTATATATAATTTGGCCTTGATTTTTCCCATCTTCTTTTTCTTTCTTTTTTTGTCACCATTTTTCTCTATTGGATACAAGACTTTACAACTTCTTAGTAATGAGCCTTCCTAAATATGTAGGAACTAACTTTCAAGTAATAAATCATCAACAACAAGGGAATCAATGAAACAATAACCAGAGACTCACTTTTTTAATGATGTTTTCTTCCAAGGATTTTGAAGAATAGGGGGAAATATGAAAGATAATAGAATCTCAGGACCCCAAACTCACTATGCCAAAGGGAAAGTTAAAAGCTTAGAAACTGAGTCACCTATGGTGGTTTCCTTTTGTTCCTAAACAGATATCTGTAATTTTATAACCCGGTATCATAATCTCATTTTCTCTATTTCCTCTTTTCACTTGTTTACTTTATCTTATGTAAAATGCAGATTTATTGAGCATGAGATAATGCATAATTGACTTTTTCCTCTACTCCCCTTTTTACATATAAAGTGTAAACTTACTGAGGCTAACCAGAGTCTCAAAAGAATGCAACTGTCTGTCTCACTGCCCAACTTTCATCTCCTTTTTTCTGCTCCTGCATGCCTTTTCCTCTTTAAAAATAGAAGTTGCCAATACCCCTTTCAGGAAAAGTGTGGGTCAAAAATGCTCCTGCAACTTGAATTCTTTCCCATGCGCACTCTCAATCTTGGTTAAATAAACCCCTATTGATTGAGACCTGCCTCAGTCACTTTTTGTTCACACCTCTGACAATAGGAAACACTAAATACAGCTTAATCTCTAGTCAGATGTAACATAAGGCTTCACTTTTAAGGTCTATTTACTTCAGCTCCCTTTACACAGTACACCACATCTGGTTTGCAACACAAAGTTACAAGGCACACTAAGGGAGAAAAAAACACAGCTTGAAAGACAAGCCTCAGAACTAGACTCATATAATGATAGCAATGTTGGAAATAGTATACTAAAAATTTGAAATGACTATAATTAATACAATAAAGGCTGTAATGAAAAATGTTTGAAAATGTGCAGAAACAAATTGTAATTTAGCAGAAAAGTGAAAACTCTATAATTGAAAAGAAAATAGAAATGTTTAAAAAGTAAATAACAGAAATAAAAATGCATTTGATAGACTCAGCAACAGACTGGAGAAAACAGCAACATCAAAAAGAATTACTAAGCTTGAAGAACTCAATAGAAATTTCTCACACCAAACAACAACGAGGAAAAAAATTAGAAAAAAGTAGAATGGAGTGTCTAAAAACTGTTGGAAAATTAAAAAATTGTAACATATGAATAGTGGAAAGATTGAGAGAGAGGAAAGAGATGAAGAAACATGAAAAATATATATATTTGAAACCAGAATGACTTTTCCAAAATTAATAACAAGTATATCAAATCTAAATAGCAAAAAGATCAAGGAAGCTCAGAAAACATGAATCAAATTAAAGACTAAAACCTTTAAGCCTACCTGTATTACATTCAAATTAAATCATATACACAGAAAATTTCAAAAAAGCTACAGGCGGAAAACAACTTACTAATAAAGGAGTAAAAATAGTAATTACATACATAATTTTCAGAAATCATGCAAGGCCTCTACAGTGGGCTGTCCAATCCTCTTCTGCAGGGTTGGTGGGACACCACTGAGCAGAGCTGGAGGCCCTGGCTTGCCCACAAATATCCCAGTGATGAGTGCAGGCACCAGTAGTAATAGGGGTGGCTGGGAGGAGCCCCTGGTGAAGTGTGTTGAGGTCTCTGCTGGGAGGTGAGGGGGCTGTACTGGCTCTTTCTCCTAAATAGGCAGAAATGTGATTTGTTTCCTTATCACACCTCTGTTTCAGGACTTATGACTCCTAGTTCAGATGCACACTCTAGTCTAGCTCCAGACTGCAATGTGGTTGAGAGCCATGGGGGAGCGCTTGCTTTGCAACTCTCCATGGGAGCACTTTCAGGTCATAACCTTGTCATTCAACCTGATACAGACAGCTTTAAGACTCGCCTGCTCTCTGACGTGGCAGTACTGATGCTTCCTGTAAACAGGAGACACCACCTTTGGGCTTGTGCATGTACGTATTTGTTGTGGTGGTGCCACTTTGGGGCCCACGTGAGTGGGTGTTGGTCATGGTGGTGTCAGCTGGTTGGATCAGCCTGAGCTTAGGCCCTGGGGGAAGCGGTCAGGCGCCAGAAAAGTTGGAACAGAGTAGGTAGTTCCCCAGCTCCCAAGTCCCTAGAGGGCCTACTGGACAGCATGTGTGACTCTTAAGGGGCAGGACCGGAGTCAGGATAGTCCAGAATTCAGGTGCTGGCTGTGATGGAGTGGGCTGGTCCCAAGGTCACCAGGCAAACTCTTAGGCAGGGCAGGTGGAATGCTTCAGTGGCGAGAGCCTGAGGGAATATTACAGGCGTGTCAGAGTTGGGTTTTCATAAGAGCTCTGGGCCATAGGTGAACTGTTCAGTGGGGACAAGAGTGCTGTGCTGTGAGCCTTTCACTGGAAAGGGCAGGACCCCTCAGCTGGGGCAACGGAGACTGGCAGCTGTTGGGCACACAGCACACTTGCACTTCCCTCCCAGCCAAATAATGCTGAACTTCACAGCTGCAGGCATGCAAAGGTGCCAAGCGTATTCTGTTACCACTGGGAGTTTTCCCCGATGAAAGCAGAGCTAAGATCCACCATGGTGTCCAGGTGGGGGCAAGTTTCCTGCACTGGAAGCCCAAGCTGAGGCATGCCTGGCTTAGAGCAGTGAGGGTGGGTGGGGGGAGTCACATGGTTTACAACCCGAGTGGTTCCAAGAGAAGGGCAGAGCTGTGCCTGTCTGAAGAGTTCAGGCTGGGGTGGAGTTGCTGTGCTGGAAGCCCTGATGGGAACTTCGCCTGTGGAGGAGGAGCACAGCCTTCTGACGACACTATGGCTGCAGCCTCTAGCAGGAATATTGCACTGAACTGGGCTGCTCAGTGATCCAGGACCTGTGGGGCTCCATGTGGGCTTGAGCAGCACCTCTGCAAAGACTCCCAGCAGCTCTCCGTGTTGGTCTAGAGGCCCGGGACTGGAGTTATGGGGATTCTGCCATGCCCAGGGTTGCAAAGGTCCCTGTTGGAAGTGTGAATCCCCTGGGGACTCTCCCTCACTCACCTTTTGGGTGCACACTAGTCCTGGGTGGGTGGCTGCCCAGCTTCAGTCCTTTCTGTTCTCCGTGGGTGCCTTGCTTTCTCGGTAAATCCTGACACGGTCTCAGACGATCCCCTTGAAGAGCTAGTATTTACTCACCATTACGTTTCCTCATCATGAGATCGCTACACACTAGCTGCTTCTAGTAAGCCATTTTGGATCAACCCCCAAATATCAAGTTTTTAAAAAGAATAAAAAGCCATCTTATCAGGTACACTTGAAATACAAACTTTGAATTTTGAAACTGTGTTTTGTCTGAGAGGGAGGCTTGCTGGCATGACTTGGCCTGCAAAATTGACCTACTTTGATCTTTGTAATTAAACAAGACTTTTGAACTTCTCTGTAAATGAATTCTTCAAAATGGTCATTAATGATACTCCTCGTATGTCTTTCTTCGTATTTTTTGTGTTAAATAAAGATTGACTTGCCATCAGTAACAAATGTAAAACTAATGCAAAAGCACTATCTAGAGTAGCCATAAATGTACTGGTCTGTGTATACCCGGAATCTAGGAAGTAAATAATAATGTTATGGCACTCATTATTACATTGGATAGCAGAGCATTTATTGACACCCAAAGCTTCAGGTGAAACACAGAATTAAATGGCTTCTCTAATTAGATGACTCCGCTAGAAAGAAAAGTACAAAACATTACGGAAGAGCATTGATCGCAGTGCATTGGCCCATTATTACTCAAATTCTGAACAATAAAGGATATGTTTTAATTAATTCTCTATCTCCCCATTGAATTATTGGACTCCTCACTATGTTTTCCATTGCTTGAATTACATATGGGAGTGATCGCCTGTCTGCTGCTATAGGTGTGGAATATGGGAATCAGTTCTTTTCCTAGGTTTGTTCTTAGGCAGGCGGGTTTGATTTTGTGTCCGGACAGCAATTCCAAGACAGTCAGCACCATTACTCCCAGAATTCTATTTCTAATCACAGGACAATAAATTTCTAATCCGACACCAACTTATGTAAAATAAACATGTAGCAGAAAAGCCAGGAAAAATTAAGTTAGGTTAGAAGTTAAAAGTAGCTGGGCATGATGGTGTACACCTGTAGTCCCAGCTACTTTGGAAGCTGAGATAGGAGGATCATTTGAGCCTAGGAGTTCAAAGTCAGCCTCAGCAATACAATGAGACCCTCATTCCCTTCCAAAAAAGTAGCCAAACATAATTATTAATTCTTCCTTATCTAAACCTCAAATTTTGTTTGTTTGTTTGCTTGCAGGCAGAATCTCACTCTGTCACCGAGGCTGGCATGCAGTGGTGCGGTCTCGGCTTATTGCAACCTCTACCTCCTGGGTTCAAGCGATTCTCCTGCCTCAGCTTCCCGAGTAGCTGGGACTACAGGCGCGTGCTACCATGCCTGGCTAATTTTTTTGTATTTTTAGTAGAGACGGGGTTTCACCATGTTAGCCAGAATGATCTCGATCTCCTGACCTTGTGATCCACCCACCTCAGTCTCCCAAAGTGCTGGGATTACAGGTGTGAGCCACCGTGCTCAGTCCTAAATCTCAATTTTTAAATCAGCAATGTGAGTGCAACAATATTTGATAATTTAGTTTTTCTGCTTGTGTTTTGCTTGTGTATTATGTCTGGGAAGTTGACATAATATATGGCCATACTTAAGAAGCCATAAAATGCTCAGTTAATATGGTATATATTAGGTGCTCAATAAGTAATTGTTAAACAAAATTTTAAAAATTAGAAACAGAAGAAGGAATTTCCTGAGAAATTTCATCAGACAATTATCAAGCAGTTACTATGTATATCACAGTATTAGGCCTCGGGGACGCAAGGCTGAATCTTGCATGCTCACATTTTTCAAAACTAGAGAGATACAGTTTGGAACATGTAGAGTTGTTGATATATTTATTAACTTTCCACAGTAGAAATACATTATAGTGTTCCACAAACAGAGTAGGGGATTGTATTAATCATGTTTTAACTTTTTTTTTCTGTATTTTATGATGCTTTGACATCTTGGGGCCTTGTTGGACTAGGGAAAAAATGCTCTTCAAGAGTTACCTAATTCCCAAAGATAGCAAACAATTTGCTTGCAAGAATTTTTTTTACAAGTAAACGAATCAGTCACAAGACCATATCATATCCACCTCTTTTTATCAGTTTCCTGCAGTCTGTGACACTATTCCCTGCCCAGGTCTAGGTTCTGGACAACTAGGGATCAACCCTGTAGCCCAGAGTTTGCCAAATTATTCAAACTATCCAATTCTAAGCCTGCTCAGCTTTCTTACCCTGCCTCTCCCACTCTTTGCCACAAAAACAACAATAAAGATTATAAATCCTGGCTTTCTCTCTCTTTTCT
Source organism: Macaca thibetana thibetana (assembly GCF_024542745.1). Lineage (NCBI taxonomy): Eukaryota > Metazoa > Chordata > Mammalia > Primates > Cercopithecidae > Macaca > Macaca thibetana. Next base: position 8,422,605 of record NC_065598.1, read on the forward strand.
CCATATCCTGACCTACTCTGGTGTTTCCTTCATGTGACCCTACATTAAGTTGCATGTCCCTCCTGTGGGCAATAGTGAGTACCTATCTTCCGAATGGCAACTGTCTCCTAATCTATTGACCATACCAAACCTGAATAATAAAACCTACATTTCAAAATAGGAATGGTAAATTCTCCTGGCATACGACTGGGTGGACATGCTGGCATTTAGCAGCTCTTAATGAACCCTTATCCATTTCAGGAACTAGAACCTAAAAATATAAACTGATTCACTTGTTCAGCAGCAATAAGAAAAAGAAAAATTATAAACTGAGAAGACTTGGGAGCAGCAGCATTCTTCCTGTTCTAGTCCAAGGTAGAAGATGGTATGAGATCCTAATGGACTGATTTGGAATGGTAGCTCTGCCAGTTACTTAACCTTGTTTAAGCCCTGATTTATTTATCTGTAAAGTAGCATTAATAGGAAGAATGCTAGGACTAAAGGAAATGATGTATTGCATCTTACTTAAAGACTGCTAAAAATTTCCTCATCAATTTGATTCAGTTGAAATGGTACATATTGAGATTCTGCTGAGGATTCATTAGCTCCCTTCTCTGCTTGTCCCCTGGATATTTTCACTGTGCTTTTTTAAACCAACCAATCCTTCACCTAAATATGTATCTTTGACATTATAAAATATACAATTGTTTTCATTATATCTTAATCTCGGCACGCAGATGACTATGGCCACTTGTTGTTGTTGTTCAAAAAACATTTATTACATCTGTTTTGGAACTGAGAATTTCATGACCCATTTTAGTGACACGGCATCCTAACATAATTTGCTCAATTCAGGTTTAAAGTATAAATCTGTCCCACATCTTCCACACCCTTATAATTTTCTTTCACTTTCATTTTACGTTATTTTTACTGTTTTTTTCTCTAAAGCCAGTGGTTCTCAAACAGGATGTGTAGGAATCACCAGATTGATATTTTCTGCTTCCAAAATTATGATCTTATAGACCTATGGCAAGGACCAAAAATCTACATCTCTAACAGGTTCCCAAGTGATGTCTATGTTGCTGTTTCTTGACTACACTTTGAGAACTACTGCTCTGAGACAGTGATTCTCAATGATGACTGAGTATTAGAATCATTTGTGAGCTTTCTTTAAAAAATTATAGGAGATTTTTTAGCAGTCTTTAAATGTTTCTAGGTATAGAATCACTATCAGTGAAGAGGGATAGTTTGACTTCTTTTCCTACTTGGATGCTTTTTATTTCTTTTTCTTGACTGATTGCTCTGGTTGGGACTTCTACTACTATGTTGAATAGGAGTGGTGACAGTGGGACAGCGGGTGTCCTTGTCTTGCTGCAGTTCTCAAGAGGAGTAGTTCCAGCTTTTGCCTATTCAATATAATGTTGGCTGTGGGTTTGTCATAAATGACTTCTTTTTTTCAATGCCTAGTCTGTTGAGAGTTTTTAACATGAAGGGATGTTGGATTTTATCAAAAGCTTTTTCTGCATCTATTGAGATGATCATATGATTTTTGTTTTTACCACTTTTTATGTGGTGAATCTCATTTATTGATTTCTGTATGTTGAACCATTCTTGCATCCCAGGAATAAAGCCTACTTGATTGTGGTGGATTAATTTTTGATGTGCTGTATGACTCAGTTTGCAAAAACTTTGTTGAGGATTTTTGCACCTATGTGCGTCAGAGATATTGGCCTGAAGTTTTCTTTTTCTTTTTTCATTATGTCTGCTGGATTTCATTAAGTCATCAGGCTGATGCTGTTTCCATAGAATGAGTTAGGGAGGAGCCCCTCATCATCAATTTTTTGGAATAGTTTCAATAGAATTGGTATCCAATCTTCTTTGTATGTCTAGTAGAATTGAGCTGTGAATTCATCTGGTCTGGGACTTTTTTTAATTGGTAGTTTCTTTATTTCTGATTCAACTTTGGAGCTTGTTATTGGTCTACTTGGGGCTTCAATCTCTTCCTGATTCAATCTTGGCAGATTGTGTGCTTCCAGAATTTTTTCCACTTCCTCTAGATTTTCTAACTTGAGTACATAGAGTTGTTCATAGTAGTCTGAGAATCTTTTGTATTTCTGTGAGATCAGTACTATTACCTTTGTAATTTCTGATTGTGCTTATGTGAATCTTCTCTTTCTTTTTCTTTATTAATATACCTACTGGCCTATCAGTTTTTTTGAGGTGGGGCTTTATTTCTGAGGTCATGATGTTATTGATCTTATGTATGGATTTCTGCATCTTAGTTTCATTAAACTTTTCTCTAATTTTAGTTATTTCTTTTCTTCTGCTAGCTTTGGGATTGGTTTGTTCTCTTTTTTCTAGTTCCTTTAGGTTCACAGTTAGAGGGTTCATTTGAGGTATTTCTGACTTCTTGATGAAGGCATTTGGGGCTATAAACTTTCTTCTTAATACTGCTTTGGCTGCATCTTTGGGATTTGGGTTGAGTTTTGTCCTTATTTTTCAATGATTTTTAATTTCTGCTTTAAATGAAAGAAATCAGATATGACACAAATAAATTTTAAAAATTCCATGCTCATGGATTGGAAGAATCAATATTGTAAAACAGCCATGCTGTCCATAGCAATTTATAGATTCAATGATTCTTATCAAACTATCAATGTCATTCTTCACATAATTAGGAAACAAATCTATTCTAAATTTCATACGGAACAAAAAGAGCCCATGTAGCCAAAGCAATCCAAAGCAAAAAGAACAAAATTGGGGGTATCATACTGCCTGACTTCAAACTATACTATAAAGCTACATTAACCAAAAGAGCATATGACAGATACAAAAACAGACACATAGACCAATGGAACAGAGAGTAAGCTCAGAAACAAAGCCACACACCAACAACCATCTGATCTTCAACAAGGCCAACAAAAACAAGCAATGGAGAAAGGGCGCCCTATTCAAGAAATGGTGCTGAGATAGCTGGCTAACCATAGGCTACAGCTAGAACCTTACCTCTCACCATGTACAAAAATTAACTCAAAATAGATCAAAGATTTTAACATAAGACTTCGAACTATAAAAATCCTGTAAGACAACCTAGAAAATACTCTTCTCGACATCAGCCTTGGCAAAGAATTTATGGCTAAGTCCCCAAAAGCAATTGCAACAAAACCAAAAATAGACAAGTGGGACCTAATTAAATTAAAGAGCTTCTGCACAGCAAAATAAGCTGTCAACAGAGTAAACAGACAACCTACAGAATGGAAAAAGATATTCACAAACTATGCATCTGACAAAGACCTAAAATCTAAAATCTACAGGGAGCTTTAATCAACAAGCAAAAAAAAAAAAAAAAAATCCTCTTAAAAATTGGCAAAGGACAAGAACAGACATTTTTCAAAGGAAGGCATAAAAGTGGTGAACAAACATGAAAAAATACTCAACATCACTAATCATCAGAGAAATGCAAATCCAAACCACAATGAGAAACCATCTCACACCAATTAGAATGGCTATAATTAAAAAGTCAAAGTACAAAAGGTGCTGATGAGGCTGTGGAGAAAAGGGAATGCTTAATACACTCTTGGTGGAAATGTAAATTAGACCAGACACTGTGGAAAGCAGTCTGGAGATTTCTCAAATAATTTAAAATGGAACTACTATTCGACCCAAGAATCCAAAAAAAAAAAATCCAAAGAAAAATAACTCCCTCTATCAAAAACACATATGTATGTTCATCACTGCATCACGGCACTATTCACAGTATCAAAGACATGAAATCAACACAGGTGCCTATGAATGGTAGACTGGATAAAGAAAATGTGGTACATCTATACCATGCAATACTATGCAGCCATAAAAAGAATGAAATCATGTCTTTTGCTGCAACATGAATTCACCTAGAGGCCATAATCCTAAGAAAATTAATGTAGTAACCAAAAACCAAATACCGCATGTTCTCACTTCTAAGTGGGAGCTAAACATTGACCACACATGGACTTCAATACAGAAACAATAGACACTGCAGACTCCCACAGCAGTGAAAGAGGGAGGGGCGATGGGTTGAAATACTACATTTCAGGTTCTATGTTCACTACCTGGGTGAAGGAATTCATACCCCAAACCTCAGCATTATGCAATATCTCCTGTATCTAACATAAAGTTGAAATTTTCACTTTGGGAGGCTGAGGCGGGCAGATCATGAGGTCAGGAGATCGAGACCATCCTGGCTAACACGATGAAACCCCGTCTCTACTAAAAATGCAAAAAATTAGCCAGGCATAGTGGCAGGCACCTGTAGTCCCAGCTACTCAGGAGGCTGAGGCAGGAGAATGGCGTGATCCGGGGAGGCGCAGCTTACGGTGAATCGAGATCACGCCACTGCACTCCACCCTAGGCGACAGAGCGAGACTCCGTCTCAAACAACAGAACAGAACAAAACAAAAAGTTGAAATTTAAAAAAAAAAAATACTAAAAAATCTAGACCCCACATTTAACTACACAAGTGATCTGGGCCTGAGCCTGGACATCATTATGTAGTGAAAGTTCCGGAGATTGAGAACACCTGCTCTAAAGCAGAGCTCTGTGTAGGTCTTGGTAGGAAGGAGGACCTCTGCTTGAGGCCAAGGTCTACCATTGTGATTCAGGAGAATACTACTGCCAAACTAAAGCTGTAGAATTCTGATTCAGCTGATGTTGGTGCTTATTCAGTCACTGTTGTGGGAATGGCAGTTTTCCTGGTTTGGACAGGCCAACAGCACGCTTAACAATTTTGAACATTGCCTTTGATCTGCATCACCACATCTAATCTCCATTCAGCCCATGTACTGCTTGTCTGGCTCTGTACACCACCAGGCCTGGCCTGGCTCAACTCAAACTAGGAACCAACACCTAATGAAGTTAGACCCTCAAATCCTTATATTCTTTGTTGCCTTGGTGTTGGTTGGTCTACTTAAAAATAGGAACAAATTGCAACAAGTTAGATTTTCAACTTCTGATTTTGTGGTTCTGCTTTCTGTTCATGATCTGCAGTTGTCCTCTTATATCTGAATGTTTAGTGTTATTCTCTACACTTACCTGATTCTTTCCCTCTAATTGCCATGAACCATCTGGTTCTGCTGCCTCTCACTGCCAAGGGTAGGCCTCTGTGCTGGGGCCAGGTACTCCTTCATCTCTGAAGCAGGAGCCACGGCTTGCTAGCCCAGCACTCTGCCCAACTTCTTCCTTGGACTATCCGATATTTAACACCCCAGATATAACCTTTGTCAGCATTTTCTAAAATCTAGACTATGCCATCAGTAACTAGGGAACAAATATTTTAGTAACTGATCTGTGAAATCTGTCGTTTCATTGATTACCATTTATTCAACTCCTATCAAACTCTGGGCTATTATCTAAATGCCTAAATGACATACGAAATATGCTTCATTTTAGTATGTAGTTTTTAGAGTTAAGCCTTAGTAAACCAAATGTCTTTCCATGTTTTCTTTTATCCACAGCCTGAAGTGGGGCTTCTCAAACCATAGAGTGCTTAAGAATCATCTGGACACAGACTGCTGGACCCCACTCCCACAGGTTCTGATTCAGTAGGTCTGGGATGGGACCCAAGAATCTGCATCTCTAATATGCTTCCACATGATGTTTATCCTGCTGGTCTACAGGCCATGCTTTGAATATAGCACTGGCCTAAATCACAGACACCCCATGTTGGCTTGACAGCTCATATTTGAACTTCAGCTTGACTATTACTGAGAATTCCCAGCATGAAGAGCCTGTGAGAGAAAAAGACGATTATTTGTTTGGTTCTCTTTATTTGACTATCATTTTTCCCATTTCCCATTTCCCATTTCCCCATGTTTCCTTTAATTCCTAAGTACCCGGAGATGCAGAACGCTTCTGTAGAATTTTATTGTCCTAGTTTTTACCCTGATGGATCATCTTTCAACAGACATGTGAGCCCTCAGCAAATGCATTGTGTCATCTTTCTGAGCGCCGCAGAGAGAACTGATATGCCTTTGGGTCTGATGTGAAGTGATGGCTTCAGTGTGCTCATCATGCTGCAACTCTGACTTGGGAAGGTTCCCAGAATTGTGACAGAAAACCCTGTGGCTGGGGCCGAGTGGGGAAGGGGCGGGCTTGTGATCCTGTTGCTCAAGCCTGTTGCTCCAAGCATGTGTGAGCAGATCTGTCCCCTCCCAGGCTGCCACATTCAAAAGTGGGACTTATTTTTAGAGACAAAATCATTAATTCTTAGTCCCTCTCAAGATTCTTTTTTTCCCATTAAGTAAATTTTAAGAACCTGGTTTTTATAAGAACATTTTCAGGATTTTAGAAAAAAAATGGTAATGATTATAGCCTTGGTGCAATGAACCCTTTTGCCTCCCTTCTAGACAAAGGCAGACTTTCCACAGCAGTCACTGCCTACAGTTCCTAGGCCCTACATTAAATATCCAAATCAGCTTGAGCTTCCACATCTTATTAGAAAAGCCCCTGCCTCTTTTGATTATCTGGGTCTTGTAAACCTAGGATTTCAAAAATCAACTTTATTGTGCATTGAACAATTGCTTTTTAAGCTTATTGCAATATCTCATAATGGACTTTTAGTAAATAAACTTCTGTCTTACATATGTAAAAATTTTTTCTTAAGAACAAAAAATGTTAATAGACATTCTCTATATTAAAGCAGAAACTATTGGACATTTATCTAATCTCCTGAAATTCATGGTTATAATACAAGAATTTTAACACGCTTTCTTTGTCCCTAGTCAATAGATGAGATTTTAATAGTTTTTATACTTGAAAATCCACTAATATTGTCCATTTTTGCTTTTGATTAAATTGTATTTGTAAATTGAATGGTGATGAATTAGAAAATTAATATTGTTAAAATGTTCATAATACTCAAAGCAATATACAAGTTCAATGCAATTTCTTTCAAAATTGCAATGGCATTTTTAATAGAAATAGGAAAAAAAATCTTAAAATTCATATAGAACCACAAAAGATCCCAATAGCCCATTTATTCTTGAAAAAAAAGAACAAAGCTGGAGGCATCATACTGCTTGAATTTTAAATTATACTGCAAAGCAATAGTAATAAAAACAGTATTCTCCAATGATAAAAACAGACACCTAGACCAATGGAAGAGAGTAGAGGGCCAGATATAAGTCACACATATAAGTCAACTAATCCCCTAGTCCCCTTAACAAATTGTGTTGGGAAAACTGGATAACCACATGCAGAATGATAAAATTGGACATATATTACACCATAGACAAACATTTACTTGAAATGGATTAAAGACTTAAATGTAAAACCTGAAGTCATAAAATTCCTAGAAGAAAACACAGGGAAAAAGTTCTAAGACATTGTTCTGGGCAATTACTTTGTTGGATATAACCCCAAAAGCACAGGCAGCAAATGCAAAAAATACATAAATGGGATTACATCAAGCTAAAAAGCTTCTGAACAGCATAAAAGAATTAATAGGGTGAAAAGACAATCTATGGCATGGTAGGAAATATTTACAAATCATACATCTGATAAGGAGTTAATATCCAAAATACGTAATATCCAAAATACATAAAGAACACATGCAACTCAATAGCAAGAAAACAACCCAATTTTTAAAAATGGGCCAAGGATCTGAATAACCATTTTTGCATAAAGACATACATGTATGTGAAAAATTGCTAAACCTCATTAATCATCAGAAAATGCAAGTCAAAACCCCAGTGAGATATCACCTAACTCCAGTTAGAATGGCCAGTATCTGTAAGACAAAAGATAAATGTTGGCAAGGATGTGAAGGACATGAAACCCTGTATACTAGGAAAGGAAATGAGTGAAAAACTATAGGAAGGTTCCTCAAAAAATTAAAAATAGAATCACCATTTAATCCAGCAATGCCTCTTCTGGGTATATATTCATAAAAACTAAAATCAGTATTCCCAAGAGAATCTTCACTGCCATGTTTATTGAAGCATTATTATTCATAATAACCAAGATATGGAAATAAACGAAATGTCCACAAATGAATAAAGAATACACACACACATACACACGAATATTACTTAGCTATTAAAAATAAAATCCTGCCATTTGTAATAATGTGGATAATCCTGAAAAAAAAAATTGTTAAGTAAATAAGACACAGAAAGACAACTACTCTATAATATTAATCATATGTAAAATCTTTTTTTTTTTTTTTGAGATGGAGTCTCGCTCTGTCGCCCAGGCTGGAGTGCAGTGGCCGGATCTCAGCTCACTGCAAGCTCCGCCTCCCGGGTTTACGCCATTCTCCTGCCTCAGCCTCCCGAGTAGCTGGGACTACAGGCACCCGCCACCTCGCCCGGCTAATTTTTGTATTTTTTAGTAGAGAGGGGGTTTAACCGTGTTAGCCAGGATATGTAAAATCTTTAACAGGTGAGCTCACAGAAGCAGAGTACAATGGTGGTTGCCAGGAGCTGGGGATTAGAGGAAATGGGAAGATGTTAGTGAAAGGGCTCAAACTTTTAGTTTTAAGATGAGTAAGTGCAGGGATCTAATATGCACAATGGCAACTTCAGTTAGTAATACTAAGAGTAGTCCTTAAATATTCCTTAACCACCCTCCCATACACTATAGTAATTATGTGTAGCAATGAAAATGTTAATTAAATTAATTATGGTAATCAGTGTATAATATATATGTGAATCAAATAATTATGCTCTACATCTTGGATAGACAAAATATGCAATTTGTGATTTATGCCTCAATAAAACTGGAAAAAAAACATAAAAGAACATGTACCTGTAAATGTGTAATGGGAAATGTTCTCATTTAGAAGCCTTTTTAAAATTCATAATCAGCTTGTGGCTGATAAGGCCCAGCAACTCCCTAGAAGAAACACGGCGTAATGCATTTCATACCACCCTCTCTCACTACAGCTATAACATCTTATTTTTACAATTAAATCTTATTAAGTGACACTGAGACCATCAATTTTAGGTGAGCAGGAGACAGATTTTGTAAAGAAATACAAGGAACTCAAAGGGAAGCAATTTTAAAATGTAACAACATAAAGTCCAAAGGGTTTCTGTGGTCCAAGGCTGGAGGAAGGGCCCATCATTGTAAAGCAGTCAACTGTAGCTCCTCTGTTTTGCTGAGATGATGGAGGAGGAGAGTGAGGTTATATGAGTCCAGGTCAGTCTTTTCTTCTTAAAAGTTTAGTGTGGCAAATGAAGATGGCCCAAACAAGAGAATTCAGTGGGATGCTGCTGTGTCAGTTTCTGGACCCAGACCTTAAGAGATGGGAAGCTTCCACTATTTGTCTTTTGGAACACCTATTCTTGGAACCAAGCCTCCACAGAAGCACAGCTATATTATATGTGCCTTTGCAAGATGTTTGGATGCATTCTCAGCAGAAGGTACGGTATAAATATACAAATACACAAAAGAATGTTACAAATGCAAATGTAAAAGGCAACAGAGTAATTCAGTATAATGAGAATGAACAGTTTGAGGTCCAGCACTTGTTAAGTCAGTCTACAAGTGCTGAAATTATGCAAAAGGAAAGGTGTTTTTTAGGAGGACCTAAAACAACTTTTTTTTTTTTTTTTTTTGCGACCACCGCGCCCGGCCCTAAAACAACTTTTTAATTGTATACTCTCTCAACTCATCTCAGGCCTATTCCCAATAGAAGCGCTGAGCCTCAAACGGTGGCCAGGAATGTTGTCCTGAATAAACAGTTTCAAGTGATAAATCAGGAATCTAGGTCACATCTGTATTAGAGATGTGTTCTTGTGTACATGGACATTCTAATAACCCATATCGATGTGGCTTTTAATAATTCTTTCTTTTACAAAAATTGGATGAATGTTTATTTACTTTAGAAACATTTATTGAGAGCCCAATGAGAGTTGAAGTTGTACTTTATAGTATTTCTTTTCTAATAAGATATACTTTTGCTAAAAGAGACAGCTGCCTATGGTGATGCTTTGCTTTTGCATAATGTAAGCTATCTGTAACACTGCAAACAACATTAAAAAATGAGTCTATCAGCTGGGCGCGGTCACTCTTGTGTGTAATCCCAGCACTTTGGGAGGCCGAGGCCGGCAGATTGCTTAACCTCAGGAGTTCGAGACCAGCCTGGCCAACATGGTTGAAACAGCATCTCTACCAAAAAATACAAAAATTAGCCAGGTATGGTGGGAGGTACCTGTAGCCCCAGCTACGGGGAGGCTGAGGTGGGAGAATCGCTTGAACCCCGGAGGTGGAGGTTGCAGTGAGCCGAGATTGAGCCACTGAACTCCAGCCTGGGCGACAGAATGAGACCCTGTCTCAAAAAAATAAATAAATAATGATTCTATCCCTTTTCACGATGCAGAAATAAGTAGATTCTCGGTAATTGCAATGAGTGTGACTCATTTCTGAGGAAGAGGAATTTTTTAAACCCTATTTTTGTATAAAATAATTGTTATTTAATGTAATTAAAAACATTAAAATGGTAAATAATTTGAGTTCGGTGTTTTATATATTCAAATAAAGCTAGAAGGTATTTTTAAGGAAGACCTAAAACAATTTTTTTATTTTATATTCTCTCAACTCAACTCTGCTTTTTTTCATTGTTTCATATCAGCCGTGCAAACATTCAATACTAAATAATAAAGAGATAGAGCTAAACAGATAATAAACTTGAATTAGGTAAACTTAATCCGGGTACATAGAACACACCATTAGGGCATATAATCTTACTAATAGTTTAATCTGACAGATGCCAACTTCAAATTAATAACTTGAAGGTAATTAATAAAAAAGAGGGAACCACTGCCTTTGTAAGAAGAACAAATAAAGTAGAGAGAATGACTGTGAGTAACATGGAAACCTACATTTTTTATATATTTTGAAGTTTAGAAAAAAATGATTTCTCCCATTTTGGTTAAAAAAAGTTTTTCTTTAATAAAGCATGTAAAACCTCAAGTTTAAAATTCAATTTATTTTTAAAAGACATAAAATATTTTATGTGAGTGGTTCTCATAAAATAGATCATTTCTATTAAAAATAAACATGGCAGTGATATAATTGAAGATGATGTTGTAGAGGCATCCAAGATCCCGCCCCCACTTGCACACTGACACACAAATTAAAAATAAATAAATGGGGGTAGGGGGGAGGGATGGCATTGGGAGTTATACCTGATGTAAATGATGAGTTGATGGGTGCTGACGAGTTGATGGGTGCAGCACACCAACATGGCACATGTATACATATGTAACAAACCTGCACTTTGTGCACATGTACCCTAAAACTTAAAGTATAATAAAAAATAAATAAATAAATAAAACTGTTAAAATCAACTTTCCCAAGCAAATGCTGAATCAAGAAAAAAGGAGACTTAAATATCAGAGTTTTGTGATGTTTTATTTCAACCTCACCATTCTTCTTTCAAAGAGAAGAGCAATTCTGAGAACGACAACCTGTGCTCCGATGTTAATACAGGTTTCTGAGGAAGCAGGGTAAACCTTCCCCTAAAAATTGTGTTTGTCTGTTCTAACTAATTTATGGGTTCCCTGAAGGAATGATCCAAATGACTTGCTTTTGTTTGCTTTTTTCACAACTTTCTCAGAAAAGCAAAGCAGCTAAGAAGAGGTATTTCTTAAAAAAACAATGTGGGCCTTGCAGAATAAAGCAAAAATTAGAGTCGTTGAAAGCAATAAACATGCTGAAAGCTTGGGAGGAAAACCTGGGGGCAAAAGGGTTATGAAGAGCTCTGTATATCAAAAATCCAGGCATGCATCCAGGGCAGTATGCATGCTCAGAAAATACCTAAGTAAACAGCTGTCAATAAGACAATGGACTAAGAAGCTCTAGATGCTATTTCCCCATAGAAACACGAAGTAAACTACAGAATGGTGAAAATGGTCTTGTGGGAGCTCTAGGAACAAGTAAAGAATCTGCAGCAAGCAAGCAGCAAACGGCCAGACAAGGTGGGGTAGGGTGGGGGGACCACTCAAACTGGTAGGAAATTTCATAGTGTTTTTCTTCCCTTGTCCTATTTCCTTTCCAATTTGTTACAGCATAATTTGGAGGAAGCTGCCCAATACCGAGTTCATCTCTCAGAATAAAAGTAAAAGTGGAACTCGTTTAAAACATTCTGACCTCAGATGGGAATGAAGACATATTCGAATATCAGGTTGGAGATTACAGAATGCAGTGTAGAGCATGAGAAACAGGGAAATGCAGATAGGAGGACACATAGGAACAAAAGGATTATAGGCAGAAGAATACAATAATACATTTGAAGCCTCTAAAAAGAAGCAGGGGTGAGAGTGTTTGGAAAATTAAGACATTTCAAACAGACATATACGTGAAAAATTGAGGAAACATACAGGTCCAGAGAAAACACATGCACAGAAGGAGTCTGAAGAAAACATAAGCATTCACACTGGGTAATTACTGAAGGTATTTTTCTGCAGTCAGTTTGCAAACCCTAGGAGAGGGAGCTGCTTTTAAAATTCCCAATTGTCAACAAAAGATTACAAGAAATACAAAGAAACAGATAAAAATGGCCTATTCAAAAAAATTAATAAATTCCCAGGAACTGACAGTCCTCCTAAAGAAAGCTTAGCCTTACTAGACAAGACCTCTAAAACACAATCTTAAATATGCTCACATAACTAAAGAAGCATACAGACAGAAAACTAAGGAAAATTTTCACAGAATAGCATACGAACAAAATGAGAATATCAACAAAGACATAGAAATAATAATAATGCACAAATAAAAATTCCAGAGAAGAGAAATATAACTCTCTATACATTCACTAGAGATGATTAACAGCAGACTTGACCAGGCAGAAGAAAGAATCAGAAAGCCTGAAGACATTATTTGCAATTATCTGTTCAGAGAAACAAAGACAAAGAAAAAGAAGAAGAAGAGTAAACAGAGCCCAGTGTACTTATAGAACCCCATCAAGGTGAGCAAAGTACTCATTACAAGAGTCCTTTATAGAAACAATTTAATTTTTTACAGATTTTCTATTAAAAATGAGAGAAAAGAGTAGAGGGAAGAAAGAAGAGAGAAAGCCGCAAACAGTTTATCTGAAAAATGTATGGGTAAAAACCTCTCAAATTTAAAAAAGGAACTGGAGATACAAATCTAATAAGTTCAGCAAATAAAGTAGGATAAACTCAAAAAAGAGCCACACTGAGATATATTAAAATCAAACAGTTGAAAGTGAAAGATAAAGAGAGCGTTTATATTTGTCAATGTATTAAGGTTTAGCAGGAAACCATATTTTACATAAGTTTAATTTTCTGACTAGCATCTCAGTCTCAACTTGAAGAAATTCTTCAGCATTTCTTGTGTGGTGGGTCTGGTGTATGAATTCTCTTAACTTTTAGTTATTGGAAATATCTTAATTTCTCACTCATTTTAAGAATAGTTTTGATAGATATAGAATTCTCAGTTGATGGTATTTTTGCTTTGTTTTGTTTTCAGCACAATAAATAGATCATCCTCGGGCTTCTGGCCTGCAAGGTTTTTGCCACTAATCCGCTGATAATTTTTTGAGAATCATTGTATGTGATGACTTGCTCTTCTCTTCCTGTTTCAAGATGTTCTCTTTATCTTTCACTTTCAACTATTTGATTTTAATATATCTCAGTGTGGCTCTTTTTTGAGTTTATCCTACTTTATTTGCTGAACTTATTAGATTTGTATCTTCAGTTCTTTTCTTAAATTTGGGAGGTTTTCACTCATGAATTTTTCAAATAAACTGCTTGCTGTTTTCTCCCTTCTTTCTTCCCTCTACTCTCTTTTCTCTCATTTTTAATAGAAAATCTATTAAAAATTAAATTGTTTCTATAAAGGACTCTTCTAATTTGTATTTTGCTCAACTTGATGGGGTTCTATAAGTACACTGGGCTCTGTTTACTCTTCTCTTCCTTTTTTGTCTTTGTTCCTCTGAACAGATAATTGCAAATAATGTCTTCAGGTTTGCTGATTCTGCTGCCTGGTCAAGTCTGCTGTTAATCTTTAGTGAATGTATAGAGAGTTATATTTTTCTTCTCTGGAATTTTTATTTGTGCATTATTGTTATTTCTATGTCTTTGTTGATATTCTCATTTTGTTCGTATGTTATTCTGTGAAAATTTCCCTTAGTTTTCTGTCTGTATGCTTCTTTAGTTATGTGAGCATATTTAAGATTGTGTTTTAGAGGTCTTGTCTAGTAAGGCTAAGCTTTTTTTAGGAGGACAGTCAGTTCCTGGGAATTTATTAATTTTTTTGAATAGGACTTTTTTATCTGTTTCTTTGCATTTCTTGTAATCTTTTTTTGACAATTGGGAATTTTAAAAGCAGCTCCCTCTCCTAGGGTTTACAAGCTGACTGTTTGCAGAAAAATCAGCGTTATTGTAATTTTGGTAACTCCACTTTTTACTCTACTAGAAAATTTGAAAGATAAAAGCACAAAAATATCTAGAAGTTATGCTAATGGGTACCCAATAAATAAAGAGATAATTCATGACATTAATAATACAAAGGAGAAGGAGTAAAAGTAGTAATGAAGTAGAGTTTTTCCATGCAAGTGAAGCTAATTTGGTTTCATTTTCAAATAAATTAGATTATTTTTGTATGTAATTTGTAATACTTATGCTAACAAAAAAGAAAAACTATACAGAATATACATGAAAGGAAATGAGAAAGGAATCAAAGCATGTTTCTACAAATAATCAACTTAACACAATAAGAGGCAGCAGGGAGAAAATGAGAAACAAAAAGTTACATAAGAACTTAAGAAAAAAATGTCAACAGAAAGCCTTTCTTTTTAAGTAATTATTTTAAATATAAATGGACTAAACTCCTCAATGAAAAGGCATAAATTAGCAAAACAGATTAAAAACAGGATCAGCTATATGCTCTTTACAAAAGACACACTTTTGAGCTAAGGACATGCATGTATTGACAATGAAAGGATAACAGAGTTGGAGGTCTCAAACTCCCTGATTCAAAACATACTATACAGCTACAGTAATCAAAAAATGTAGTACTGGCAAAAAGGCAGATGTGTAGACCAATTAAAGACTAGAGAGCTGAGAAATAAGCCTTCTTGCAGCTGGTCAAACAATCTTTAAGAAGGATGCCTAGACAACACAATGGAAATAAACATTCTCTTCAACAAATGGTGGTGTAAAAATTGGATATCCACATACAAAAGAACCAAGTTAGACCCTTATTCTACTCCATATGCAAAATCAATTCACTCAAAACAAACAAATTAAAGGCATAAATGTAGTATCTAAAACCATAAACCTGCTAGAAGGAAAAATAGGACTTATGCTAAGTGAAATAAATCTGTCACAAAATGATAAATACTGTATGATTTCACTTTTATGAGACATAAACAGAAATAGAAAGTATAATTGTAGTTGCCAGGGGCTAGGAGGGAGGAGGAAATGGTGAATTGTCCAGTGGATATAAAGTTACATATATGAAGAAAAAAGTTCTAGAGATCTATAGCACAACAATTAAATATAATTAACGATAGTGAACTCTTCATATAAAAATGGTAAAGATAGTAAATTAAGATGTATTTTTATCAAAAACATATAAAAGAGGGTAAATTTAGATACCTTAGTCAATCCACGTAAAAAAAAATTCACCCCAAGTGGATTGTAGTCCTAAATATAAGAATACATGGTCATCTGAAGATGCAGAGCTTATTACATTTAGGTTTAATGGCACACTTCTTCATAGTCTGGGCATTTCTTTGCCTGTATTATTCTTTCTGGCCAGAATTATAAATCCATATCCCACAATACCCCTTTACCTAATTAATTCTTATTTGTTTTTCTGGTCTCATGTTTATTAAGCTTTCTTCCTCAGACCTCAGACTACATCACATTGCCTTATGATATGCTCTCATATCAACCTGAACTACTTAGTTTTACCACTTACCAAGGCTTTTCATTGATTGTATACTTTTAATGATTTATTTTATGTCTATGGCAAGATAGCCATTTCCCTACCCAATACTTATTGCCACTTTTACTCTATCAAAAGTGATTCTATTTTATAATGAGTGAAAAATTTCTGGCTAAAACCTAAATATAATAAGCTCCTCTGCACCTTCAGATGACCATGTGGCATAATTCTGACCATTAAGAGATACATAAAAAGCATACAGTGAAGCTTCTGGGAGTAATCTTTAAAATGGCAGCAGACTAAGTTGAGTTGGGTAGCTCTAGCTTATCATCAACTTTTCTCCATGCTTGCCTGGGGTAGTCACAATACTAGAAAAGAAGCAGCCACTTTGCAATCATGAGATGACATCCACACACTCTGCTGAGGCTGAGTAGAAAAATAGATGCAAAAAGAACTCCCCAATGGCATCACAGAACCACCATACTCCTTGGGATTTCATTTTAACACAAGAAAAATGGCCACTTTCTTATTATCATTGCTATGTTTTTTTAGAGTTTCTCTTACAGCTTCACAAAAAGATAAGCAAAGAAGGAATGATATTAAAACTCTTTTACCTAGAGAAGAGGGTTGCATTCCATTAGACTGTATAACGTGGCTTCAGACAGTGATGCAGGGGAAAGTTATATGCCTTCCTGGGAACTCATGATTAGATAGGTCAGTAGAAGAAAACAAAGTTGAGAGTGAGGCGAAGACACCTCCAGAGAAAAATGAGAGAATTGCTCACTGAATAAGTCAAAGGAAATGGAAGGAAAATTATGAGGTCTGGGGGCTATCTAATGTTCCTCTTATGAAGTGCGGTTGAGTTGGAGGAGAGAGGCTCAGGGTGGTTAGCATACTCATTACATGCATTAAGCAGACTTGAATGCATTAAATGTGGAGTGAATTGATTTTATACAACTATCCTCAACTGTCTTTTTAGAAAAATAACGGCTAATGCATCTCTACAAATGTGTTTCTCTAAGATCTATGGGTTGAATTACAGCGCAGATTAGGGAGTACCTCTCTCTCTCTTCTCTCCCACCCCATTCCTTCCTCGGGAGAGATTTTCCCAAATGACTCCAGCTATGGACCTCAGCCTGTCCACACTGGGGAAAAGCTCACCTTTCCCATGAAGCAAGCCAAAGCCTCTATTGGAAGCAAACCCTGGCCTTCCTTCTCCAGAGCTTGCATCTGACCTGAGCTTTACACTGTTCCTCTCTTTCCCCATTGACTAGGCTGTTGTGTGCCTTAGAATAGACTTGCCCCGTATACCGCTACTATTTATATCCTCCTGCTTCGTGCTGATTGACCTAGCTTTCGGCTCTTTACTTGCCCTGATCTTGGATAGTTTGTGTACGCTTCCTTACCGGCTTCTCTGGTGGATTCTGATCCGTTTCCTGCTCTCACTTCTAGTACCTTCTCAAGCAATGACTACTAACACTCTGCCTCTGCTTCCTTGGTATTTTGACTGGGCCCTCGCCACTCATTGAATTATTTTGCAGGGCTGAATGCAGAGAAGCAGAAGGAGTCAGGACTGTTAAGCAAGAAATTTATGTGAGCACATAACATGCCCATATCCCAGCCACAAAATAGAAGCTAGACTTTCTGCCCATGGCTGTGTTTATAGCATCCTCTCTCAGCAAGTCAGGAACTGGTTATTCCCTGGAATCTGATTTTGTGAGCAAGGTCACTTTCAGTTGTCCACATTTCAAATCCTCAACTATCAATTTATTTTTCTTACCTTTTTTTTCTCTTCTTTTTTCAAAATTTAACATTCTGATCACTTGGGCACATCAAGTTCAGATTTTCATAGAAGAGTTTGTTCAACCCAAATAAATGGTAAAATAAAAAATAAGGGAGAGGTTTATGGTGTGAAACTATTACTTCTTTTGTATGTATTTGTTTGCGACTTGCTCATAGTGAAAGACAACTAAGCATTATGTGATTATCTGTTGCTAGTTCAAATTCAAATCTTGGGGTCTTAGTTCATTCAGGCTGCTATAACAAAAATGCCATAAACTGGGTAGCTTATAAACAATAGATATTTCTTACAGTTCTAGAGGTCCAAGATCCAGAAGCCAGCAGATTTTATGTCTGTTGAAGGATTACTTGCTGCTTCATAGGTGGTGGCTTCTTGCTATAGCCTCTTGTGACGGAAGGGAAGAACTCCAGTCTTTTTAGTTCCTTATACAGGCACTAATCTCATTCAAAAGGGCACTGCTTTTATGAGCTAATGATCATAGAAAGTTTTTTTCTTTTAATACCACCATATTGAGGATTAGGTTAAAGCATATGCATTTTGGGGGGATAAAAATATTCAAGCTATGGCAGGGTCCCAATCTTCTCTCTAAACATTGGCCAACTGAGACCTCACATGTGGAAATGTTTGCAGGGGGTGATGGGAGACAGTAACAGATCATCAGGCATTAGATTGTCAAATTGAGTGTGCATTCTAGATCCCATGCATGCTCAGTTCACAATAAGACACATGCTCCTATGAGAATCTAATGTTACCTCTCATCTGACAGGAGGCAGAGCTCAGGCGGTAATGCAAGCTATGGTGAAAGGCTGTAAATACAGATGAAGCTTTGCTTGCTCACCCATGGATCACCTCCTGCTACACAGCCCAATTTCTAGCAGGCTATGGACCAGTAATGGGGGTTGGGGACCCCTGCTCTACACCATATATTAAGTAACTTTTCCAGGAGGGTGAGGAGCAGCACCACGTAATCAAGCACCAATTTTTTTGTGTGACAAATTATGTTCACATTCACACCAGGTGAGACAAAGAACAATAATATGATTTCATTGGCACTGGTTGTGTTTATTGCCAAATGAGATATTACTTAATTTTCAGCTTACATATTTTTTTGAATGCAGTAATTGCAGACAATGAGTATGGATCTGCATCATACTGACTTAGGTACCAATATAGTTTGAATTTTATCCCCTTCCCCTCTCTTCCAAAAAAAAAAAGAAAAAAATATACATATATATAAATCCTAGCCTCCAGTACCTCATAATGTGGCCTTATCTTATTTTTTAAATTATTTTTATTTATTTTTGTACTTTTAGTAGAAATGGGGTTTCACCATGTTGGTCAGGCTGGTCTCAAACTCCTGACCTCAGGTGATTCGCCTGCCTTGGCCTCCCAAAGTGCTGGGATTACAGGCATGAGCCACCAAGGGAGGTGGGAGGCCAAGGAAGGCAGATCACCTGAGGTCAGGAGTTCAAGACCAGCCTGACCAAGATGGTGAAACCCTGTCTCTACTAAAAATACAAAAATTAGTCAGTCGTGGTGGTGCACGCCTGTAATCCCAGCTACTCGGGAGGCTGAGGCAGAAGAATTGCTTGAACCCAGGAGGCGGAGGCTGCAGTGAGTCGAGATCCTGCCACTGCACTCCAGCCTGGGTGACAGAGGGAGAATCCATCTCAAAAAAAAAAAAAAAAAAAAAAAAAAAGAGTCTTTACAGAGGTAATCAAATTAAATGACACATTAAGGTGAGCCCTAATCCAAGATGACTGGTGTCATCTGACATAAAGATAGATCTGCATAGAGGGAGATCTGAAGACTTTACCAAATGAAGAGAGAGTTTTGGAATGATTCAGCTACAATTCAAAGGATGTCAAAGTTTTTCAGCAAACTACCAGAAGCTAAGAAAAAGAGAGAAGCAAGGAAGATTCTTCTCTATAGGTTTCAGAGGGAGGATGACCCCGCCAAAACTTCATTTTGGATTTCTAGCTTCCGAAACTAGAAAACTAATAAAGGTAATCTTTCTTTCAATTCTTCATCTCATTTTTTTCTTTCTTCCTCATTCACATTGTTATTACCTTAGTTCTGGCCCTCATTAATTCATGACTGGACTACCATACTAGCTTTGCCATAGTCTCCTGATTTTATATATTCATAACATCCTGTGCAGTCTCTTTGATCTCTCTCTCTCTCTCTTTCTCCCCTCTTCAATCCAGCTTGCACTCTGCGACAGGATTCATCTTCCTGTTACAAAGCACTGACTAAGCTATTCTCCTGATCGAATACCTTCTATCACTCACCGTTGTCTAATGAACACATTCCAAACTCCATAAAGCATTTACTGCCTCTATAATTTAATCTCCCTTCTTTACTGCGGGATCCTTGCGTGAGAGCCCAACTGGATGGCTCACTTTTTCTATCACGTTCCCCAAATGTATGTGTGCTTTTTCTTTGTTTAAAAGACAAGGCCCCTAAATCATGACTCTAAATATTCGAAGTATACACATCCTTCAGGACCAAGTTCCAGCAGTATTTCTAGAATTTTTGTTTGTTTTTTCAGTAGAATGAAAACTTCATTTCTTCCCTTGTCTCATAAATAAAAGATTTTTAGCACTGATTATGAGCCAGACACTATTCAGAATTCTTTGCGTTTATCAGTTAAATTAACTTCACAATAATCTGTGAGATAAATTCTATTTGCACCCCAGTTTTACGTATTTACTAACTATGGCCCAGAAAAACAGAGTATCAAAGCCACATGGTTTCTTTACATTTTATTTTATATTTATTCATTTTAATGTTTGTGGGTACATAGTAGGTATATATATTTATGAAGTACATGAGATAGTTTGATAGAGTCATGCAAAGGGTAGTAATAGTCACATCAGAGTAAATGGGGAATCCATCATCTCACATGTTTCTTCTTTGTGTTGCAACCAATCCAATTATACTTTTAAATACTTTAAAATGTACAATTTTTTTTTACTATAGCACCCATGTTGTGCTACCAAACACCAGGTCTTATATATTCTTTCTAGCTGTTGTTTTGCACCTATTAACCATCCCTACTTCCCTCCATCCCACCTCTACCCTTCCAAGGCTCTGGTAACCATCCTTCTACTCTTCGTCTCTGTGAGTTTAATTATTTTAACTTTTAGCTCCCCAAAATAAGTGACAACATGTGAAGCTTGCTTTCTGTGTCTGGCTTATTTCACTTAACATAATGACCTCCAGTTTCATCCATGTTACTGCAAATGACGGGATCTCATTCTTTTTTATAGCTGAATAGTACTCCATTGTGTATGTGTACCACATTTTCCTTATCCATTCATCTGCTGATGGACACTTAGGTTGCTTCTAAATCTTGGCTATTGTGAATGCTGCTGCAACAAACATGGGAGTGCAGATATCTCTTCGATATATTGATCTCCTTTCTTTGGGGTATATACTCAGCAGTGGGATTGCTGGATCATATGGTAGCTCAATTTTTATTTTTTTGAGGAATCTCCAAACTGTTCTCCATAGTGGTTGTACTACTTTACATTCCCACCAACAGTGTCTGAGGGTTCCCTTTTCTCCATATCCTCATCAGCATTTGTTATTGCCTGCCTTTTGGATATAAGGTATTTTAACTGGGGTGAGATGATGTCTCATTGTAGTTTTAATTGGCATTTCTCTGATGATCAGTGATGTTGAGCACATTTTCATATGTGTGTTTGTCACTTGTATGTCTTCTTTTGAGAAATGTCTATTCAAATCTTTTGCCCATTTTTGATCACATTATTAGATTTTGTCCTATAGAGTTGTTTGAGCTCCTTATATAATATTCTGGTTATTAATCCTTTGTCAGATGGGTAGTTTTCAAATATTTTCTCCTATTGCGTAGGTTAGCTCTTCACTTTGTTGATTGTATCCTTTACTATGCAGAAGCTTTTTAACTTGATGTGATCTCATTTGCCCATTTTAGTTCTGGTTGCCTGTGCTTGTGGGGTACTGCTTAAGAAAATTTTACGCAGACCAATGTCCTGGAAACTTCTCTCAGTGTTTTGTTGTAGTCGTTTCATAATTTGAGGTCTTAGATTTAAGTCTTTAATCCATTTTGATTTGATTTTTGTGTATAGCAAGAGATAGGAGTCTAGTTTTATTATTCTGCATAGGGATATCCAGTTTTTAAGATTATGCAATCTTGCTAGCACATACACGAATTACCAAGAACTGGATTCTACCTACTTAGGTTTCATTGTTAAAATACCTTTCATTTATAGAAACCGATGGAAGAATCGTCTCCATCCTCTTTCCTTTCAGCGTTCCCTCCCTATAATCTAATATGATTAAGAAGAAAAATTGAAAGTAGAGCAAAATCTATCCACTTGAAAAAAACCTTTTTATTTTTGCAACTGAGGAGACAGAAAGTACATTTCATATTTAAATACATTAGAAATACACAGGTCTTTTCTATATATACTAGAACCTGCTATATATTTATATATTAACATGTCTATTTTTATATTTTTATACAGAAATATTTATATTCTATATAAATATATATTCTATATAAATACATATATAAAACATATATTTATATGTATGTATGATATATAATCATTTATTTTAGAAGATAAGGTGTTATGATTGTTGAAGCATGGTTCACAGGCAAAGAGAAAGGAAATTATCACTTTCAGAAGAATACAGTACAAAATTATCACGATTCAATACCCAGCTGTCAATAATTGCAATGAGAGAATAATATAGCCGAACTTGCTATGTATAGAAAACACCTGTGTATTTCTAATGTGTATATATGTAATCTACATTTATATATAATTATGTAAATGCACAGGTCTTTTCTATATATAGTACAATTTATTACTGTATTCCTAATGTGTATATATATATAAAATGTATATATACACATATATAATCTATATTTATAAATATTTATATAAATATGCAGGTTTTTATATGAACACACAGGTCTTTACTATATGCAGAAAAGATTGGTGTATTTCTAATGTGTATATATAAATGTTATATTTATCTCTAGATATTTATGTACATACAATTTCTATATATTTGTATATTTATGTATCGATTTTATATATTTATATAGATAGATTTCATAGATTTTATATATAAATATTTAAAGACATCTATAAAACATAAACATATTTATATTTATATATATTACATAAATATATAATGTATAAATATAAATATATATTATATATAAAATATCTATTCTATATGTGATCATTTATTTTAGAAGGTAAGCTATTAGTATTGTTGAAGCATGCTTCTCAGGCAAAAGGAGAAATTATCATTTTAAGAAGAATAAAGTACAAAATTATCACGATTTAATTTCCAGTTGTTAATAATTACACAGACAGAATAATTCATGTCCTTTAATCTTATAATGAACAGCACATTAAACTTTTATGTGATTATGAAAATATGAATTTCCACATAATAAGGGTTTGAGATGTAAAGCACTAACTTTATAGGCAGTTTTCACTTGTTACATAGATTGTTCTTATAGCGTTAAAGATGTTAAAATTAATGGTGGCTTAGAAGAGATGGTAGCATCATTTGAGAAACAACAGATGAGTTCTACTTCATCCCTTCCTTGGTGCGGTCAGGGTTTCACTTCATTAGCTTAGGAAGGGATTTCAGAGCTTTGCATGTTGACCTTGTAGCTGCCTCCTATGGAATCCTATGAAACCTAGGCCGCTATACCACAGAAACAGGGCATTGCCCCATGTCCTGAACACCATCATTTTGTGGTGTATTTCTTTTGTATTTCTTACATGGAAATACCATATAAGGATGCTAGGTACAACTCAAAGCCTGTTTATTTGCAAGGCTGTATTGACCCTGAACAATAAATATATGTATGTTATGGATGGGAAACAAGTCCGCATGAAAAGCTCCTGCTGTCTTTTAAGAAAGCCTATTGGCTGTGGTTGTATATCTCTTTCCAAAGGGCAGTTGGTGAATTGTCTGCTATAGTTTTTTTCCATAATGACAGCATAAAACTGAAAGAAACTGAATCTTGTCAGTGGTCACTTTTGGGTTTGGTGTATATTAGGGAGCAATTCTGCAGTGTGTTTCAAAATTACATTCAAGAATTAATTTCGTACACCTTATTTTAATGCCTTATTTCCCTCAAGCTCTGCAAGCCAAAACAGTCTGCGATGATTCTTTTGGCATTGAAAAAATTATCCATGGCTCTTACACCATGTTTCTTTCATGATTTCATGGCAGTTGGAGCTTCAATTGCTATTTGTTGGGAACGCATTCTGATTAGCTATTTCACTGTGGTTTCATATTTTATTGTGATGATTGGCAGACTTGTGTTTCAGGAATTTTTGGCTTTGGAAAGTTACTATGATTTTGAAATTATAGATGCAAAAATGTCACTGAATTTATTTTCACAAACTTTTAATTCATTATAGACAAGTGATTTAATCAGAAATCAATAATATAAATAATCTTTTAATTTGTTGGAGCATTCACAAATACTACATCTTCCTTTAAGTCTTTCTTGATTCCACGTGTTACATACACAGTTAAATTAATAAATAAGAGTTTAAACATTTTCCCTCCTTCTCCCACTACCCACAAGCTCAGGCTTAAAATAAACAGTGGGATGAGTAAAGATCTGAAGTAATATAACAGCAAAGCTTTAGTTGGCCTTTATAATAAAATAATAGATATCAAAGCTTCCTGATGTTTTTAGGCAAATCTTCCTGTGTCCCTAAAGGGAGGATCCCCTTGACAACAGTCATGAACAACAGGTGATCTGCAGATTCTCAGCTGTCAAAGACAGTTGGTGGGAAAATTTGAAAACACCTTGCACATATTAAAGAGCTCAGCATGAGATGATGTCTACATACATATGTCTCTGTCTCATTAGACCACAGGAAATAGGACACAAGGAAGGCTCACGTCGATTCCCCTTGACCATGCAGCTTCCTCTGCTCCTGACTCCTAAGAACTTTCTGACCCATTGGTCATTCCCAGTTTCAGATCCCCACGCGTACGGATTGTCTTTGGCCCCATGTCAGTGATACATGGGACATAGAATTGCTCTCCAAAACACTCTGGAATTGAAAAATGACAGGAGAAGCTCAACGCGATGGCTGGGTACCAGAGGGAAGGCCTTCTGCTGTTTTGAACACTGATGCTAAGTTCTAGAATAACTGCAGCTGCAGCCCATTGGACCTGGGCATGTGTCAGGCAGGGTGTGAAATGCTCCCCAAGCACGTCCTCATTTCTCCCTCACATTACCCCTGTGGATTAATCGGGGCTCTAGAGAGACACCAACAGGTGATCAGCAAAGATAGATGAGAGGGGATTTATTAGGGGAATTAGGGGGTGAAAAGTCTCAGGGCAGGCTGTCTGCAAGCTGGAGCCCCTGGGATGCCAGGAGTGTGACTCAGTCCACACCCAAAACCTCAGAACCAGGGAAGTGGATGGTGTAATTCTCAGTATAAAAAGAGCCTGAAGTTCTGATGTCCAAGGGCAGGAAAAGAAGGGTCTCAGCTCCAGGAGAGAAAGGGAGGACAGTGCCTTTCCTCTGCCCTGTTTCCTCTATCTGGGCCCTCAGAGAACTGGATGGGGCCTGTCTCTATTGAGGGCATCTTCCCCACTCTGTCCACCAGCCCACGCCAATCTTCCCGGGAATACATGTGCAGGCTCACCCAGAAACAATGCTTTACCAGTTCCTGACGTATTCCTTAAGGCAGTCAGTCACGTTGACACCTGAAATTAACCATCACACCCTGTAAAATGGGTAGCGTCCCCACTGGACAAATGAGACAGACAGTTTGGGCACCTTTCTTATACTGCTTATAGGTTATAGAGTCAGGATTAAAACTCAGGGCTGCAAAGATCAAATTCTAAACTCCACCCTCTTAAGGACTGCTGCTCAACGCTGTGGAAGCAGCACCATATTAGACACTGTACGAGGACTGAAGAGGCATTCGAGACACATCCCCTGCTTTAGGGACCACTTCCTAGCTTGCATTCATGACAGGAGTCATGTTTCTGTGACTTTACTATAGAGCCCAGAACCAAGTGTGAATTGGCACGCTTTAGGTGTGCATAAGCTCTGCAGAAATCCTAAGAAAAAACAAGATAATTATAAGCTCAATTCACACAGGGAAGTTTTTATGAAAACAGCTTTCAGTCAATTCCTGAAAGAAAATATTTTCACTGGCAGAAAAATGTTCTGCTGGAGAATAACTAGTTGAAGGGCTTTTGGCGGCAAGGGGCCCTGGACACATGTCCACAGAAGAGGGGAAAAAAGACACACAGAATAGAAACAGAATTGAGGTTTCAGGAAGAGGAGTAAGGAAAAGTGCTAGCCCAGCAAGCTGATAAAAATATATCTGCCCTGTATTTAAAGTTAATTCCATCTCTTGATTTTTTTCATATTATTCATTTTATTATATTTGTTAGTATAGTATTATCCATCTTATTGTCCCATATATTATGGCATTTTCCCCATATGTGAATATATTGCCACATAGAAGGAAATGACCTCATTTTCCTAATATATAATTAGACACATGAGTTTATTCCTTTACAGGCAAAAATGTGTCTCCTCCATTAAATATAAAAACGAATAAAACCATAAACTATTCCAGAGTTGAATCATGTAGCTCAATACTCGGACAGAAATGTTGCTAATTTGCACCTTTTATATGGTACTGAAGACTCCCACATTAAGGAGTGTTTTCACTGTCTGCTTGGTCAGAGACCTCAGTGTTTCGATGAAAGTTCCTTCTTAGGAGGCCACTGTCATCAAATCAACTTTGCACAGAAAACTTATGAAAACACAAAGCATTCTGTCCTCACAACTTCAGTCCACAACACTGGCAAATGGAGTCAAAACTACATGCTCATAGTTTATCACCAGAAACTATGAAACTACTAAAAGAAAACTGTGGGGAAATGCTTGAGGACACTGGTCTGGGCAAAGACTTTTTGAGTAAGACGTCCAAACCACAGGCAGTAAAAGCAAAGTAGACAAATGGAATAACATGAAGCTCAGCAGCTTCTGCATGGTAAAAAAAGAAAAAAAAAAAATCAACGAAGAGACAACCTAAAGAATGGAAGAAAATATTTGCAAACTATACACCTGATGAGAAATTAAGAACCAGAATATATATATATATATATATCATATATCTATAATGAGTTCAAACAACTCAGTAGCATAATAATAGTAATAATAATCATCATCATCATCATCTGTGTGTAGACAAGTGAATCAGGCTCCGTGGCTCCTGGAAACTGGAAATCTTCACATAAAGGCAGAGAAAACCCTTCCAGAATATTTCTACACTATTTCCTACACGAATCACTTGACAACCATTTCCAAAAGCAATAAAGTGTATCTGGCCCACCCAGGCTCAGCACCAAACTCTTGCAGAATTTTGACTTTGCCTTTTTGATACTGACCTTTGATTTTTTTTTAATAATTGTTTTGTCCTTTTGCTTCAGAAATTTACAAAGCAAACAGAAAACATTATTTAGGAATGACCAACTCCATATTACTGAATCAATTATTAAATGCTGCTGAATGATTGATCTTGGCAAATAGAAATGCAACTACTTCTTGATGTCAACTGTAATTCAAATCTCTTCTCACTAAAGAATTAATGAAATGCTTAGTCAGGCATGGCCAATGGAATTAGAATTAGCCCAGTCTTGCCATAACTTTGTGCTTCCTTACTGTCCCGAGTTTCAGTGGGCAACAGATTCATTTTTGGAGATTACTACGGAAATCTTTTTCCATTTATAACTTAAGGCTTTCATAATTATTGCAGAAGTTTCTCAGTCTCTCCATGTGAAATTTCTCTTAGCTATTGGATTTCAGATATTTCACAGTTTCTTTTATGCTTTTAAACACACAGGCCCAATTCTGCTTTTATAAATGGTTTTGTGTTCCAGTCACCTGCTCAGAATATGCCTGTTTAATCCCCCTCCTATGGCGATTGATCTGTTTACACTATACTATACTAGACTGGGGAAGTTTTAAAGTTGAATCCAGCTTTTTAGGATGCAGACAGCTGCTAAATTGGTTAAAAAATGAGATGCTACCTTAAAAAGTCATCCAAATGTGCCAAAGGTATTTGCTGTATGAATCATGTTCTTTGCATCATAACTTCCTGTGAAAATGAAAGCTATGTACTTTTTGAATTAAAAACAATGATGCACATAGATATACACATATTCCTAAGCATGCATCAGGTGTACATGCACGCATTCACGCACACGCTGCCCCCCCCGCCACACACACAAACATTATCTTAGAGTGTGCCTTGGCATCCTTCACACAGACATACGTCATCGCGGAAGAGACCCAGCTCTGTGTGCTCAGTCTGTGTGCCACAGCATCACCTTTGTCCCTCCACAGCTATGTGCCCACTTTGTGTGGTCTTTATATTGTTCTGAAGAAGAGTCAGGTTACTCATTCACTTTCTTTGTGTACACACTTCAAAAATACATATTTTAATATTTCTATAATATCCAATAAAAGAATAAAATTAGAGGATGTGACTTCTGACCCAATAAAGGACAAAATAAAATGGTACTAATCAAGCTAAAATGAAACAAACACAAACAAGATAGAATAAAAGTGATATGAACAGCAAGTATACTAATAGAAAGTACAATATAAGATGACAGAAATGCATCCATAAACACAATGGATACAAACAGATTAAACTCTATAATGAAAAGATAAAGACACAAAAGGTTTGAAAAGAAGATGGAAAACAAAATACCATATACGTATTAACCCAAGGAAAAAGGCTTAATTGTATCAACATCAGATTAATTAAATATTAATGCAAAAGTCATTCTTATGGGTAAAACAGTTATCCCTATGGGAAAATCTGTTAAGTTCTCAGATAGCTATAACAATTTAAATCTATATGCATCTAATTAAATGGCATTTAGATATAATATACATAAAAGAAAAATTAACAGAATAAAAATAGAAATGAACAAATCCACCATCATACTGGGATAATTCAGCATATTCTCACCAGCTGTGAGAATGGTCTATGACTGGCATAGAGACCAAACTAATATAAATATAAAAGATTTAATAGTTTAATAAGCTCCTTGTAATGGACATATATAGAAAACTGCACCAAATAATTGGAGAACACACAACCTTTTCAAGCATTCCAGAAAATTTCCGAAAACTTGGTTACCCACTTGACATAAAGTATGTCTTCTCAAATTTCAAAGAATCTGAAGTTTTCTAACTATAATACAAAAATTAAAAAGTTAATACCAAAAGAAAACCTTCAATGGCCCTGTATATTTAAAAATGTAAAAAGACACACAAAGATCACTATGAGTTAAAAGAAAAATCATAATAAAAATATAATTGTGTCTAGGAGAGTTTGATAATAATAACAAACTTCCTTTACTCCATTCATAATTTAAGGCTTTTATAATTGTTGCAGAAGTTTGAGAAAGTACATATTTAAAAGAAAAATTTTACCTTTAATTGTTATGCATGGATCTTATTTGGGCCATAAGCCAGGCACATGAATATGTGTGTGTGTGTGTGTGTGTGTGTGTGTGCGCGCGCATCTGTATATATACAAGATATTCTACTGTGGGGCAGGGAGAAATGTCTAGGAGTTCGGATGAAATGGGATGGGCCATGATCTGATGACTGTGGAAGCTTGGAGAAGGTCTGTAGCTGTTTCTTGGACCACTCTCTCCCTCTCATCCTTCACCCCAATGAGGCCTGCATCTAGTCCCATATAACAACACCACACACTGAGACAAATATTTTTGTCAGCTTCTTACATACACGTTGATATGACTTTATACATTTACAAGAGACAAGTAAAGGCATATATATATTTTCCCTTATTCACATAATATATGGTATATCATACACCTCCATTTACAACCCACTTTTTTCACCTAACATCATATCTCAGAAAATCTTCCTTATCATTTGATTGTCATGGCATTCCCACCATTTGGACACACAGTATTTTATTGAATCCTTCCTCTCCTGAGGAAGATCCAGGGTGTTTGTAACTCTGTGCGAAGGCTAGGGCTGCTGTGAACAAAACGGTGCATCTGCCACGTCACCCATGTGCAAGTGTCTCTGCAGGAAGCGTTCTCAAAAATGGAACAGCTGGGAGAGCTGGGTCCCATATCTGATCATTAATACATTTTAATATTGGTAGATGTTACCAAATATTTCTCCTAGGAGGATTTGTACCAATTTACACTTGTCCTAGAAGTGTGCAGGAGTTATTTGCAATACTTTAATAACCCAGTGCATTTGCTTCCTTTGCCTGGAATATGCATCCTACCTCATCAGATGCCATCCTCTGGGAGATGATTTAAGAGGGATGCCTTCCATGACAATACCTCCTGGGCTGCACTAGGAGACAGACATGTGCCCCGAGGGGTCCCGCAAATGCATTTCTCATAGCACTTCTCACACTGCATTGTGATTGCCAGGGTTCTTCAATTTCTCAAGTTCCAGAATACCAGTTCTGTCTTATTTGTCTTCTTTCACCTGTACTTCCTACCATGCCGAACCCACAGGAAGCTATTGGAGGGTTTGTAACGTGAATCATTAAAAATGGGCTGAGGTCTCTATGGATTATATATACTTTCTAAATCAATTTCCAAATACAAAAATATACAAGCAAGAAATCAAAAGCACATATTTTAAAAGAGCGTTACAGTGTGGAGATTCCTTGAAGAGCTGAAAGTAGAACTAGCGTTTGATCGAGCATTCCCACTACTGGGAATCTACCCAGAGGAAAAGAAATCATTATACGAAAAAGATACTTGCACACGCATGTTTATAGCAGCACAATTCGCAATTGCAAAATCATGGAACCAACCCTAAAGCCCATCAATCAACAAGTGGATAAAGAAACTGTGGTATATATATACACAGTGGAAAACTACTCAGCCATAAAAAGGAAGGAATTAATGGCATTTGCAGTGACCTCGATGAGACTGCAGACTATTATTCTAAGTGAAGTAACTCAGGAATGGAAAACCAAACATCATGTGTTCTCACTCGTAAGTGGGAGCTAAGTTATGAGGATACAAAGGCAAAAGAATGACACAATGGACTTTGGGGACTTAGGGGGGAAAGGGTGAAAAGAGGGTGAGGGATAAAAGACTACAAATAGGGTTCAGTGTATACTGCTCGAGTGATGAGTGCACCAAAATCTCACAAATCACCACTAAAGAACTTTCCTGTGTTACCAAATACCATGTGACCAAACGCCACCTGCTCCCCAATAACCTATGTAAAGAAAAACAATTAAATACATTTAAAAAATAAGAAAGCATTACCAAGTCAAATTCAGAAACAGAGATATGAACATAGTTAAAAATGACCCCAAAATAGCAACTTTCAAATTTTGAACACAAATAAGGATGGAGGTATTTCGTTTGTTTAAGTGCCTATAGAAATTGTATTATAACAAACAGGCTTTTGTAGTCATTTGTAGAAAAAAAAAGTGCAACATAAAGTGAATACAGTAATAAAAAAAGTTATATATCTCTTATAAATAAACATATGCATTTTTCATATATGTCTATAGGGCAATGTCCATCATTCTGGAGAAGTTGCATGGAGCTGTTTAGTACATTTTAACTAATGTTCCTTCAAAAAAAAAAAAAAGAATTTCTCCTAAGTTCAGACACCACTTCATTGGTTAATTCATTTGTTAATCCATCCACTCACTCAATATCTCAGCAAATATTTACAGTGGCCTTTTTTTTTTTTTTTGTAAAGGACTATGCTGGGCCAACACGGTGGCTCATTCCTTGTAGTCCCAGCAATTTGGGAGGCCGAAGTGGGAGAATCACTGGAGCCAGGACTTGGAAACCAGCCTAGGCAACATGGTGAGATGCTGTCTCTACTAAAAATAATAGCTAAATTCCAAAAACATGTTTTAAAAAAGGACTATGCTAGTGCTATAAGGTATCCAAAATTTATTTGATGAAAATCCCAGGCTCTGTAAATTTATAGAAGAGGGGAAAATAATTTTCTTTTATCAGTAAATTATATGATTGTACTTAAAATGTTTTTCATTGGCTTTGATTTTAAGAAATGCAAGGAAAATAAAATGGTTTACAATAATCATATATTGTATATATTCATATGCAAATATTTACAATATGTATTAAAATGTATATGTGATATATTATTCAATCTTGTTTGTGGATTTAGAAAAAAAAAAAGATTTATACATTAAGAAAACTTCCCTGTGTGAAAAAAATTTCTGGAAACTGTAAGTGTGAGCTATCTACATTAGTGTTTCCGTGTTTGGCAAAACAGTATTACAGCCCAAACGGGAATGGCTGAGGACAGATAACTTGGCCAAATCACCTTGGCTAGAAAAGCGAGGAGATTGCATCAAACTCACTCCAAAAGCCAATCAAAGAATAACTTGAAACCGCTTTCAGTCACTTAGATTTTGCTTCCTGGTCCTTAGTGGTAGCTGATGAGGTTTAGAAATAAGCACATGTATCTGTCTATACTGAAGGGAAGAAAATAAATCTACTATGGCACCAGTTCAAAACACTGCATGAGCAGTCGAGAGAAACAATTTACCAGAACATGCTTAATGGGTAATCAGAAATGACATGTATGAAAACATGGGGCTGCAACTTGAAAATATTGGAAAATGAGTCATCTAAATTTGCAGAACCTATCAGATCTTGGACTGATACACTTTGTAAGTTGCAATTGCTGGATACTATGTATCTATGTGATCAGGGGTATCTGTAATGATGAATGGTTCATGTTCACACAGCTTCAAATACCTGGTTTCTGAAATGATCAATCATTTATTAGCTGTAAGGTAAGGGCAATGACGTATATGATCTCCTGTGCTTAGAGATGTTAAAATTCATTTATGGTACTACAAAAATTAGAATAAGCAATAAAATTTCTAAACTATGTAATAAAATCCAAGGTAGGATTTTGTGGATTATGTGTTAGTAATGATATTTTAAGAGAATATTAACATTTTGTTAAGCAAATATATTAATATATTAATTATGCAATAATTTTAATTTTAATTATGATTAATTTTATCATAAGATTTTTTCTATTTACACATAAGACTCTTACAAATTCAAATAACAAAAAATGATGTTTTTAAACTGTACTCAGGAATAGATAGACATATGTTTTAAATAAAGAGAGTCTATTTCAACATGGCAAAACCCCTTCTCTACTAAAGATACAGACATTAGCTGGTCATGGTGACGTGTGCCTGTGGTCCTAGCTACTCATGAGGCAGAGATGGGAGGATCACTTGAGGCCGGGGACAGAGGTTGCAGTGAGCTATGATTGTGCCACTGCCCTCCAGCCTGGGTGACAGAGCAAGACCCTGTCTCATAATAAAAATTAAAATTAAAATTAAATGAAATAATCAAATAAAAAACAAAGCGCATAGGTCAGCTGGATGCAGTGGCTCATGCCTGTAATACCAGCATTTTGGGAGGCTGAGGCAGAAGGATCACTTGAGACCAGGAGTTCAAGAACAGCCTGGGCAATGCAGTGAGACCATGTCTTTACAAAACACACAAAAATATTAGCCAGCATGGTGGCACACGCCCATATTCCCAGGTACTCAGGAGGCCTGAAGTGAGAGGATCCCTTGAACCATTGTATATAATTTGCAGCCAGGTGGAAGAGAGTACAGAATTCAAAGCCTCCATTAACTCAACGAACCCGTTTCCCAGCCCACGGATACACACACAAAGACTTACAGTCACGCCATTTGCTTATGGGAGCTGGCGTTTCTCCTTGAGGGTAGCAAGGGATGAGCTTTTTATTGTCACTGTGGCTTTTCAGTTTATGCAAGTCAACACCTTTGAACAATGGCTGAGACCAGGATGGAATCCATCCTACCTCCCTCTTTATAATGGTGCCATCTTAAAAATTATTTTGTAGAGATGGGATCTTGCTATGTTGGCCAGGGTGGTCTCAAACTCCTGGCCTCAAGTGATTCTCCCACCTCTGCCTCCCAAAGCGCTGGATTGCAGGCATGAGCTACTGTGCCCACCTAAAACAATGCTATTTTAAAGGTGAGGTGCATTTAAAGAAAGGGTGTATTTGGTAGGCAAAATAAGTACCCTCCAAAGATGTCCAGGAACTCATCCCTGGAACCTGTGAACGTGTGAGACGACAAGGCAAGGGAGGAAATGAACTGGAAGGTGCTAATGACAGGTACCAATCAGCTGACCTGCAACATGGATATTATCCTGGGTTATCTCTAGGGGAGTCCAGTGGAATCCCAAGGGTCTTTCTAAGTGTGAGAGAGGCAGGAGGAAGGAACCAGACAGCCACATGAGAAGGCTCTGACCCCCCAAAATCCTGGCTTTTAAGACGAAGAAAGAGGCCATGAGACAAGGAATGGAGGGAGCTTTCAGAATCCAAAAAATGCAAGAAAACAGGTCCTCCCTTACAACCCTCAGAAGGGACACTGCCCCACTGCCATCTAGATTTTTAACCCAAAGACACTCATTCCAGACTTTACATGAAACTGCAGAACTGCAGGGCAATAAGTGTAAGTTTTTATTTTTAATTATAAACATTTTACTAACTTATTTTAATTGACAAATTTAAATGGTATATACTGTCTACAATAGGTTGCTTTGAAATATGTATATATTGTGAAATAGCTACGTCAAGCTAGTTGACATTTGCATTACTTCACTTAAGTATAATTTTCTTTGTGGTGAGAACTCTTAAATAAATCTACCCTCTTAGTAATCTTTAAAAATCCAGTATTATCATTATCTGTTGACACAGTGTTTTACAATAGAGCTCTTGAACTTACTCCTCCTAACTGAAATCTTGTACCCTTTGGCCAACATATTCCCAACCTTCCACCTCCCCCAGCTCCTGGTAACCATCATTCTATTCTCTGTTTCTGTGAGTTCAGCTGTTTTAGATTCCATATAAAAGTGAGATAATGCAGCCAGGCTCGGTGGCTCACGCCTGTAATCCCAGCAATTTGGGAAGCTGAGGTGGAAATATCACTTGAAGCCAGGAATTTGAGATTGGCCTGGGCAACACAGGGAGACTGCATCTCTTGAAAGAAAAAAGTGTGTGTGTGTGTGTGTGTGTGTGTGTGTGTGTGTGTGTATAATTTGTATTATATATTATATAATTATACTATATATTTTGTATATATTTTATACATATATATATAAGTCGGGCGTGGTGCACACACCTGTGGTACCAGCCACTCTGAAGGCTGAGGTGAGAGGATCGCCTGAGCCCAGAAGGTCAAGGTTGCAATGAGCTATGATCGTACCACTCTGGCTGGGCCAGAGCGACACCTGGTCTCCAAAAATAATATGACTTCAAGTACACAGTTACTCATTTGAGGTAGTAAGGGGTGGCATAAATATCAACTGTTCCATCATTAAGTACCTTGTGGCCTCTTTCTTGTCCTTCCACTATAGAGTAAATAGTAGTCAGATAGCCCAGTATGTACAACAGAACTCGCACATGGACCTCTGCAGTGCTTACTTTGCCTCTGTGACTACTGAAAGAAATCTCAAATAAGGATCTTCTTAGAAACTTGAAGTAGTACTTAATAGTACTTAGTACTACCAACACACGCTTTGGGAAAAGGAAAATCCTTTATGAAAATGCAAACTTTAGGAATGAAATGCTCCCCATAGGGACTCACTTATAGCTGTATAAGTGACTGCAGGCAGAAAAACACAATCTGAATGAAATTGTTTTTTTTTTTTCTTAAACTTGGAAAACCTAGAAAAGATGAGTGGTATATAGGGGCCAATTAACATAAAAAACACAAGGAAAAATGAGAGGAAGTCGCTCCTCTCCTCCCAGTGGAGTGTTGTGTTTTGAAGGATTCATGAATGGAATTTCAGAAACCTGGCAAAAGAATACATTTACTTCGCTTACTCCATATATATTCTGAATTTCATATTTACTAAATAAAGTGTTTCCAAATGAACATTTCTTTTCTTACATGTTGTTACATGTAAAATTTTTACATGTAAAAACACGTAAAATTTACATGTAAAAAGGAATCTTACATGTAAAAACATGTACATCTTTTTAACATGTTGTTACATGCAAAACGTTTTTACATGCATGTAAAAATCGTTTTTACATGTTGTTATATGTTGTTGCATGTGAAAACTGCACATTAAAAAAAGGAAAGGTAGGCGAATTCATCATTCAAGTTTTTAGATGTACATATACTTAAACTTCCACATAATC
This sequence comes from Macaca thibetana thibetana, assembly GCF_024542745.1. Classification (NCBI taxonomy): domain Eukaryota; kingdom Metazoa; phylum Chordata; class Mammalia; order Primates; family Cercopithecidae; genus Macaca; species Macaca thibetana. Next base: position 8,458,565 of record NC_065598.1, read on the forward strand.
CATGAATATTAAACTGAATAAACAAAGCACTCTACATAATTCACCTTGCCACAGATGTGAAATAATTGTAAGCATACATAAATGTTAATAAAATACTTTCATTCAGTGCTGAGGGGAGGTATCATTGAATGGTGGACCAAAACAAACTAAATGGCACTTTGATATCTGTGGAAATGACAAACCCACAAACCAGTGGCTCAGCACTGACATTAATATATCTTGCTCAGTTGCCTTAATCATTTACAGTAGTATAATTTTTTTTCAAGAACACAGACAGTAAGGTGCTCTTAATAATTTTGATACGGCCATAGAGTATATCTACTTTTTGAAGTCCTGCTTTCATTGGAATTGCCTCTTTATCCTAATGAGTAAATACAAAAGAATGCACAGTTAAGACAGCTTTTGTCTTCTTCTTGGTTTCTGAGACAGAGTCTTGCTCTGTCACCCAGGTTGAAGTACAGTGGCACAATCTTGGCTCACTGCAACCTCCGACTCCCGGGTTCAAGCGATCCTCCTCCCTCAGTCTCCTGAGTAGCTGGAACTACAGGTGCGTGCCACCACGCCCAGGTAATTTTTGTATTTTTAGTAGAGATGGGGCTTCACCATGTTGTTCAAGTTGGTCTCAAATTCCTGACCTCAAGTGATCCACCTGCCTTGGCCTCCCAAAGTGCTGGGATTACAGGCATGAGCCACCGCACCTGGCAGGCTTTGTCTTCTTTTATTAGAGAAAAATGTACTTTTCTATGCCCGTGCTTTCTACACTTTTGGAACTGATACAGATCCACAGAGGCGAACTGAAATCTAAATCATCTTTAATGTTAAAATTTAATTGACCGTGTACATAACTGTGCAATTGCTGCTTTCTCACAGAAGTGTCTAGGGTTCATTCAACAGATCATAGAAACGAGGTCTGGCATGTAACAGACAAATGACAGAGGAGCTATACTGATTTATATAACAATTATCAAAACACTGTCATGTAGTTTACTGTAGCTCAAGTTGTGCTTGTATCATATAACATAGGTTCAAGTTCTTTCTTTAGTCATCAGAATAACAGAGGTTGAAGAGACAACTGAGTAAGTGCCAACTCTTCCAAAAGCTGTTTCAAAAAAAAAAATTTAAGTAACTGTGATACACATTTTTGCAAATAAAATATTCCAGTGCTTACATCAATCCTGAGTTTTTAATATTAAATATGCACTACTTACAGTCTCCGACACAATTTTATTTAAAAACATGTCTAGTTGTCAAGTTCACTGTCTTCATCAGAAAAAACTCTGTCACAAAGGTCTTCAAAGTCCTCAAGAGTCTAAAAGAAAAAGTCTAGTTCACTGACAAACCACCACTTTACATCTCGCATTTTAAACAGAGTTAATTAAATGTCAAAAGGAAACAGCTTTTAATATTCAAAGGATGCTGGCTATTCATTTCAAATAGAACAAACTATAATCAATACATGGAGCTCCAAATACCCACTTAAATTTTTTAATGCCAGATTTCAGTGACATATTTTTTTAGCAGGTCCAACAGTCATGTACTTTGCTTAAATACAATGGGTTGAAGAAAACTTAAGGTCAAGATGGAGCAAAGACAGAAAAAGACGGGCAGACTTATATCATGAAATATTATATTTTTTCAGCAGGTAGTGACCCATATATTATCAGCAAGAGTCTACATAACATGGTTTCCACTGAAGGGATAAAATGGTCGGTGATATGACCTCATCAAGTTAGAGAAAATGTAACTATGTTTGAAATATATACTCTTTACTCAACAAATAGTTCAACAGTTCCTACTCCCTAAAATGTTGTATGTTAATATTGAGGAAGACATAAAAAATGAATACACAATCTTCCATATTCCTGTGACATGAGCAAATGCACAAATTTTAAAAAAAGGAATACAAAACTCGTGTAACTGCTATGGAAGGGCAACTCACTCAGACATGTAGCCAAAAATGGAGACTGATGTTGATTTAGTTGGCAAAAGGTTTCAATCAGTCAAAAAAAAAGATTTTAAAAGCATTGTGAGGGAAGAGCATGAGCAAAGCATGGCAGTAACAGTGAGTTCCTTCAGGGAAGGCGGTCAGCCTGGAGAAGTGGGAGGAAAGACAGACAGCGGCAAAACGAGCCTAAGAGGGGGTCATGTAAAGGGGAGTCTCTGAACATCTAAGAACTGAGACGGGGCACCACTGACAGGCTGGGAAGAGCGAAGGGTTAGGAAGCATTTTAGGAAGGGGAGGGTTGTAGGAAAGTAATATTGCCGATCAGTGAAGGATGGCTCAGAAGAGAAGAGAGAACTCAGAAAAGAGTTTAATAGTACAAGCAAGGAAGAATGAGGTCTTGAACTAGGGCAGCCGCAGTGGGAATTTAAAGAAAGAAATCAAAGGACCATTGCAGAGGTAAAACTTGTCTCATGATAACTGCATGGGAAGGATAATGGACTCAAAAGAGTCCAAGACGATAGCAAAGTTCCTACCGTAAGTGGTAACATGGAACATTAATACTGACAGGAAAACTTCTAGTTTCATGTTCCTACCAATTAATAAATGGTATCTGGGGAGCATTATAGCAACATGTTCTCTACTTGTAACTTCTATTTAAATAACTGTGTATAGATCATCCTCAAGTTGCTTGAAAATTTTATTTTCAAACTCTTTTCTCAGTTTATTTAACACATCTCAGTTAGTGTAGAGGAGTGACATATGAACATGTCTTTTCACAAGATTATTAAAAAGAATACCTGGCCTCCCAAAAAAGAATTCCATTGCTTCCTAAATTATTTACATCTACATGAAGAAGAGGTTATTGTCTGATGATAATTTGCTAACGTGCTATACGACAGCAGATAATTCACAATTCACAACGTGTTAATAATCTGCTGGCTTTCCCATTCTGTTATACATCTGAACCATCTCTTATGATTACAAATTGTCATGTAAAACAATTACTAATAATTTTGTGAGTGAATATGCCATTAAAACGCTCCTGTATTACAGCAGGAAATAAAAGAGACACTCAGTAGTTACACTTGCCTACTTCCTATTTAACTAAAACTCTTGAAACAACACAAGTAAAAAAGATATCCAGAAAGGATTTATGGACTTCCTGCCTTCCACCATAGATCTGTCATTAATGTTCTGAAAACTGAAAATAGTATCTTCATTAAAACCCATTTATGCCTAGTGTTCCATATAGGAACGCTAACCTTGTGGGAATCATGTATATCCTACTGCTCAAGGTCATTGCCAAGGTCTGATTTTTCATACACAAAAACAATTTGCAACCTCTGGCATAAATAAGTTAATGTGTTAATAAAGTGTCAATTTTATACATAAGATGTATATTTCTAGGTAAAATTTCCACTTTACCTTTTCCTGTTCTAAATAACTCCTACAAACTATTCATGAATCCTAAAAATACATTTACCAATACTATTATATCTGGAACAATACATTCAAAGTGAAAATGGTAAGTAATTCAAAATGTATAACCAAAATGTCTTTCCATACATTCAGAAACAAGCAGACTTTCTTCTATTATGCATGTGGTGTATTTTATAATGTATTATGTTACCAAATAGAACAGACCTTTAAGAATTGGTCACGTAGCAGCTTCATCTCTTTCAGCCTCTCTCTCCTAACACTTCTATATTGCTGCCACCTCTTCTGTTGTTCTTGAAATATTTTCTAGAATCCCACAACAAAATAGTGATAAAAATTGGGTAAATTTTAATACTTACAAAACACAATTCTCCATTAGCTTTAAAGGAATACTCTTTAAATCAATACTTCTGAACACTTTCTTTTAGACAACATTTAGGACCAATTTTAAACAATCATGTTCGCCAATCACATGCTAAAAATGATGTATTAACCTTTTTCATCAGTCATTAAGTAAATAATTTTCTTACTTTCACATATTCAACACGTATGTCCTAATTTCTTGATTTCCAATGAAGAATATTTGATGAACCTTCCTACAATTTGTTGACCACAGATAGGTAAGATCTATACAGAAATTAACTAAGACACATTCTTTCTAGGATTTTAAGCATGTATTAAATCTTGGTCATTTCAATAGGCACATAGATGAACCACCCAATAATGATGGCCTTTCTGCACCTTGACTTAATCTCCAACAACAGTGTTCTCCTCTCCTCTACGTGGCACTCACTCGCACAGTCATCCCCTAGATTTTGTCATTCCCAATGACTGCAACACCTATGTAATATTAATAATAGCAATGATAAGGAGCAACCATGGGTCAGATCACATCCTGAAAAACTTAAATAAACCCGTTACATAGAAACCTTTTGATCCTCCAACAACTCTGACGTAGGTACTCTTACCATGTCTCCTTTCGTAGATAATTTGCCCGTGGTTTCTGAGCTAGCAATGGTCAAGCTGAGATAAATAATTTTTCCACGGTTTCCGAGCTAGCACAGAGATAAATAATTTTTCCGTGGTTTCTGAGCTAGCAACGGTCAAGCTGGAGTTGGATCCCAAGCAGTGTGGCTGCATAGTCCCAGCCCTTGAACCACTGTAGTCAGCTGTTTCTCCATCTTCCCAACATACAGCCACTACCTCCCTGCCATTGTAGGTCACTCACTTCAGTACTATAGCTCAGGAGTCTGTCGAGACCTGACACCCACTGAATGGAGCACTGTTTACTGCCCATTGCCCACCCCATGTGCTCGGGTAACTCAGTCCCAGCTGAAATTCCACAGCCAGTCATCTATCCTCATCCCTGCATCTATTCCCTGCCCAACTCTCCCTCTGTCAATCTGCTCGGCTAGACCCCAACCCAGGAAATTCCAACCCTACAGCTGCTCTTACACAAATACTCCAACTGGGCTCACTTCAATTTCTTCATCGTTATGATGCTGACTTCAGTTGGACCCCTAATGCTGCATGGCAATTATATTCCCCTGGTACATGAGTCCACTAACGGGCCCCCTCTCTGGGCTCATGCACTCTTCCTTCTTTGCTGAATTTCTGCATGAACAATTACTCCCTGAGACATTGATACAACAGGTTAAACATAAAGCTAAGCCTGATACCAACAATTAGTTCTTCTTCTTCTCCCTCTTCTTCTTCTTCTTCTTTCTGCTCATCTGTGATGTATTCTTCAAGGACATTCAGCAACTTCAGAGAATGTATATAATCACGTTTCTGCCTGTAACACATAATAAGTAACACGGTCAAACTTCATAGAGAGATGAAAAATTAATCCTATTCAAACCCAAACTGACTTGACATAATTTATCCTATAAAGTAGCAAGGGAGTAATAGTAGCTGAAATCTTTTTGGAAAAAGGTGAAATGAGTTGCTCTCATTCTGAAAGGATTCCTTCCTTCCTGACTACTAGAGCAGCTATCTTATATTCTTTACCTGCTGAAGACAAAGGAGGGTTTACTGCACTATAAGTTTCCCAGAAACATTCATTTTCTCTAAGAGCAGTTTACTTTTCATTTCCTTTTACTGAATGACATATGGGTTCTCATAAGTAGGTTCAAGAATATCATAGCCATTCATCCCATAAGATTTCCCAGAAGAAATGCTTCACTTAACTATTTCTCCACTTTGGCACACCAATGGTTTTGTAAAAGAAATAGTGAAAACAATTTAACTAAAATAGATAACTTATTTACAACATAAGGTTATCCCTTTCTACATAATTGAGTATCGTTAAGGATCTACAGACTAAACATTGAGAACATTTATCTTATATGCAGCTACCATATTTCTAGAAATGGATAAACATTAATTTTACAGGAAGACTATTTTTATCTGGAAGGCAAAAAGAGGTCATCTTCATTGACTTCTAGGTAATATCTCTTGATTCTGTTAAACTGAGGTTATAAAACTAAAGAAACTTACCTGCTTAGAGAACAATCAAGTAAAATATGTTGTTCACTAGAGACGCCAATATGTACAGGGTAGTTTTTGAAATTATTTGCACCAACGAATACAAAGAAATGATATAAATATCATTACGCGAGAAAGCCAACAGTCATACCTTTTAAGTTGTTTTTTTCTCAAAGCATTTTTACTTTTGTTCTTTGTTTTGCTGCAAGCTTTATCCATTTTCATCCTTTTTCTTTTTGCAGTAAGATCCTCTTTAATGTCAGTTAGTAAATGAAAATGGATTAAAAGTTAATGTTGAAAAGTAGTTTATTTGCATATACTGACATCAATATGGGACATTATGGTTCAGCAATACAAGAAGGATATTTAAAATATAAAATTCAAAAATCATTTCAAAAAGCAAGATTTACTCACTTATTTTCTGTAAAACATTTCAGGTATTAATATTCGTATTTCAATTCCAATTTGTATAACTGAAAATCACTTAATTGACGGATGATGAAAAAAAGCAAATAATTAAAAGTTTCTATTTTTTAAATGTGCAGAAAGGGTTATAAGCACAGACTTTAATTTCTACATTTACAAAATGTCCTACAATTCAAAGGAGATGTTTCCATGAAATACTGCACAACTCATTATGTAAAGCACACAAAAAAGTATCATATAATAAAACCATCCAACGGGTAGAAATAAGTTAATACACAGTAAGAAAAGCATTTTTAAGCAATCTAGTGATTGATGCTATTAACTGTATTTTAATAAAAGAAGCCATGGCCATGAGTATGAAAATTTAGGTTTAGGTAAAGAAGTACACTCAAAAACACTTTTAAAATATTTTCTTGCAGCTTTTTATATGACATTTGTGCCCATAGTGCTGTGTTTCAGAAAACTGTAATACTGCAAGGAATGCTTTCCTAAACATGATTTCACATCAGAGACCTACCATCAATTGCTAAAAACAGTTTTCAGCAATCATAAAAGATTTGTACCATAATGCAAATATTTTTTACATACAGTCTCCATCTATAACGCCCAATGTATTAGGCAGCTCACAAAACCGGCACTTTTTGTCACCAAGCAGAGCAAAGCTTTCCAAATATACTGCTTGTATGAATCATCGCTATCGAAGAGCTGAAAACTGAATTGAGCTTTTCAAAAGTAAGAGTATTGTCTCCATCATCTTTACAGAAATTTTCTCAAACTTTTTTGAAAATATGGTCCCTATAACAGTGCAACTAATATTTCACACAGCAATATAAAGTTTATGAGTTTTTGGATCCAATTACATGTTTCTCACTAGATAGAAAAGTTGTCCTTACTTTTGTACTACACAGTTTATTACTCGAATAATAATAGAAAATGATTTTAGAGAATTCAATTTTCTCTTGTACTTCAAATAAAACAAAATCAGAAAGCTGTGACAATAGAATAGCTAAATTAAGAACATGAAAAACTCATATTAAAAACTCTGAGTACATACGGACAGGAAGAAGGGACCAACAGACAACTGGGCCTACTTGAGAGTGGAGGGTAGGAGGAGGGTGAGGATCAAAAACCACCCATCAGGTACTATGCTTATAACCTGGGTGACAAAATAATCTGTATACCAAAACCCTGTGACATGCAATTTATCTATATAACACACCTGCACATGTACCCCCAAACTTAAAGTGAAAGCTTAAAAAAAACCTGATATATGACTTAATCTGCGTACACTAAAAGGAACGAATAGAGCTGTTTCTCCTCCAATGTCCTCTAATATTCTCCAAACAATTAAATTTCCACGTGTATGAAAGAAAAGCCATCCATCTCGCTTCACCATTATTAGAAGCATTCTCACATTCCACATCAACAATCAAAGAGGTAAGAAAAATTTATCAAACAGATTACATTAAATACGTATGTTAAATGCTACATATGATAAGCCATTTAAGACAGTCTTGTCATCCACTGATTCATATAACTTACTGCAACAGTTGCATGATTGAAAACAATTTTCATAAACGACAGGTAACTCCTAAAATATACCTGCAGTATCTTCTGGCTTCTTGGTATTAGCCCTGTAAAAAAAGTTACATCAAAATTTTAGCATAATACTACACAAAATGCCATGTTTGTTGGGAAAAGAAATGTCTTATGTGAAATGTTCTGCACAGAATAGAACAGTGATGACATGGTCCAAAGGTGACTTTTCCTAAAAGACCCTATCCGACAGGCAAAAGTGACTTAAACACTTTACCCCGTGTGCTCGTCTTTTTCAGCAAAAGGTTCTCTTTCCCCATGCTCATCAGTTACATCTTCCTCCCTTGTTTCTGTAAAAGGGTTTCTTTCCTCACATTCATCACTGACTGGATCCTTTCCTGCATTAAAATTTAAAAGACAAACGTTTTTTAGAGGAAGACACTGTTGTGGACTTTTTTTGTGGAGAAATGTACTAGTTGTAGAATTTTTTTTTTTTTTTTTGGCTATCTGCCAATTAAGGCTTTAAAGCAGAGCTGTACATGGAATCACCGGCTTCTGACCATTTTATCAGGGCACTTTTGGAAGCCCTTCGGGTTCAAGTCCCAGTAAACAACGTACTACACGTCAGACCCCTTGGATGTCATGACTGCACTCATGGAGAAGAGCTGCTCTGGGAGCATCTGTAACCCCGCTATGAGGGGAGCCTTTCACGGGAAGCCTAAGGCCCTTGAGCCTGCTTTGAAAACCTGGGACATCTTAGCACGTGCACGATGGACTCCAAAGCCACGAAGGGGCCCGGGTCCTTGGGCTACCCCTGTGCCCCCAGCGCAGAAAGCAGACAGACCGTCCTCTTGGGCGTGCACTTTCTTCCGGGTCACCTTGGGCTGTATTTACCTGCACGCTCCTTCCCCTGGGCCGCCATAAATTGAGCCTCCAACTGGGCCTTGGCAGCGCTCCTGCCCACAGGATCCGTGGCTGGCTGTCCTGGGAAGCTACAGGTGATCTCTGAACCTGATGAGGGCAAAGGCACACTAAGGAAGCAAAGGAACCCTGGCATCGGAAAGGAAAGCCACTGGGATCACAGGTTCAAGAAGGGTGGGGCTGGCACGCCCTGGGTCTCCTGTGGGAGCAGGAGGGGACCGAAAAGATGCCAGTGTCCCCTCCTGTCCTGGCCCGTCCAGCCCGTCCAGCCCGTCCCGGGGGCTGGCTGCAGAGCTCACAGCTGCCCCTCACACCTGAACTCCACGGCGTCTGCGGGATCCTCGCCGCACCTTTGGGACAGAACTCAGCCCTACCTCTGGGTCCCCCAGCGACCCCGTGTGGCTGGGAGGGCCACCGGGTGACACAGGATCTCCCCAGCCACCTCCAGAGGAATGTCAGGGGCTGCACTGTCACTCACCCGCCTGGATGCACAGGGGACCCCTGATGACCCCAAGTGTCCTGTCCTGACGGGAGGCCGGGCAGGAGGGCCCCACTCAGACTGTCCCCAACAACACCCTCGCCCCACCCCCACTTCCCCCCACCTTCCGCACCTCCCCCCAACACATGCACAAGCCCTCCTGGGCCCTAGGGATCACCCAGGCGGCTCCAGCTCCCTCCCTGCCCTGGCCCATCCCAGCCCACCCTCAGGGCCTCGCCCTGACCCAGGCCCCAGGCGACCACGCCAGGGGCATTTCCTCACAGGTCAGCGGGCGGCCCAGCGCTTCACACCCTGGTTCCCAGAGGGCCTCGTGCCTGCGTTTCCGCCTCCCCACCGCGAGCGCTTCACCTGAGGGACCCCTGATGTGGCGCCCTCAAAGAACCTGCAGACAACAGCACCACTAGGATCTCTTAGAAAACGGGTCCTCTCAGGAGGCTGAGGCAGGATGATTGCTTGACCCCGGGAGGCGGAAGTTGCAGTGAGCCCAGATCGCGCGGCTGCACTGCAGCCTGGGCGGCAAGAGCCAGACTGTCTCAAAAAACAAAAAACAAAAAACAAAAAAGAAAACAAGTACTCAGTTCTCGTGAGAGCTGCCGACAGCACTTCCTACGCTCCTCGCAGATTGGTCGACTCAGTGCACATGCGTGTGACAGGCCGTGTGGGGCCACGCCCCCTGCTGGCACGCCCTCCCCCTTCCCCTAAGTGACAGCAAGTGGTTGCTGTGGACTGAGGTGGGGTTGGCCCTTTGGGGCCTCTGTTCCCACATTCTTTCAGCTTCTGCTCCTGGGGAGGGACACAGGACTTGGTATGGAGGCCAAGTGGACAGGGCCTAGAACCTCGCCCTGGGGCTCTTTCCAGCCACCCCTGCCCCTTTGGCTAGAATGGCCATCATCCTATGGGTTGGGCCCAGGCTCCCTCCCATGCCCTGTGTGTTCCAACATGCCCAGCTGCATCCTTTTCAATCAATGGATTGTGCTTTTATCGTTTTTGTTTGTTTTTGAGACTGTGTCTCACTCTATCGCCTAGGCTGGAGTGCAGCAGGGTGATCTCAGCTCACTGCAACCTCCGCTTCCCGGGTTCAAGTGATTCTCCTGCCTCAGCCTCCCAAGGAGCTGGAATTACAGGAGCCCAACACCAAGCCCTGCTAATTTTTTTTTTTTTTTTTTTTTTAGTAGAGACGAGGTTTCACCATGTTGTCCAGGCTGGTGTCGAACTCCTGACCTCAGTTGATCTGCACACCTTGGCCTCCCAAAGTGCTAGGATTACAGGCATGAGCCACCGTGCCCTGCCCATAACCATTTTTGTTTCCTCACTACTTTTCTTTCTCATCCTCATGCCCCAGACTTGCCCACAAACCCTCATGCTCCAGACTTATCCAGACATATGCCACAACCTTCACCCACAAATTAATGCCTTAATACTTATCGTTAACTCAGCTTTTTCCCACCTCCAGTCGCCTATAATAGGGGGAGAGTTGTTTTGGAGTTAGGAGTAAATAAATATTGCCTAAAGTTTGTAAATCAAGATATAGAGTTTCATTATATTTTTGAAATTATATCCCAGCACTTTGGGAGGCTGAGACGGGCAGGTCACAAGGTCAGGAGATCGAGACCATCCTGACTAACACGGTGAAACCCTGGCGACAGAGCGAGACTCCACCTCAAAAAAAAAGAAAAGAAAAGAAATTATAAAGGCAGTCATCAGGAAAACTAATCCACAGCCTTAAATGTCTATATAACCAAAAAGAGCACACACAAAGAACACAAATCCTGTAGTAAAAGTTGGAAAATAAAGAAAATACTCCAGAGACCATAACATAAAGGAACAAAATTAAGGCCAAGTGAATCTGTTGAGCAAGAAATATGAATGAGATAAACTCAGAATCTAAAGGAAATGACTTCCAACTTGGATCAAAATAAAAATCTAAGTATATGCTGTATGTAAGAATGGAGCTAAAACAAAATGATACAAAAAATACATGTCAGACAAATATGAAGAAAAGGAAAATATGGATCTGGGAATTGATAGCTCGCAAATGTAAAATAATGCAAAAAATAAATGAATAAACTAAAGGCAGAGTATACAGAACAAGAGAAGGGCATGATCTACTCTGACAATCTGACAGAAATCATTTTGTGATTAACACAGCATCAACATGCCTAAACCCAAAACCGTAGAAAATAAAAGTAAAACCACCAATGAAAATGAAGAGTGATATGGGAGTTTGAACTCTGTCTGTCCAGGAGAGACCAAATACAAATGTATTGTCTTGGACACAGGCATAGTATCTTAAATTGCTCTCTTGGAAGTAGAGTGAGCATTTTCTTTCACTTTCAACCAACGAACCCTTATCACATCCTATAGTAATTCGTTGGCTGTTACTATCTTCTATTCTACCTACAGTTTCCCAAAAGATTAAAAAATTAGACTTACATTAGCAAATAGGAGAAAAGTTTTCTTGTTGTTGTCGTGTGTGTACACGCCTGCATGTAAATATGTTTGTGTGTGTGATGTTTGTCGTTTGTTTTTTGGAAATGGAGTTTTGCTCTTGTTGCCCAGACTGGAGTGCAGTGGCGCCATCTTGGCTCACTGCAGCCTCCCTTTCCCGAGTTCAAACGATTCTCCTGCCTCAGCCTCCAGAGTAGCTGGGATTACACGTGCCCGCCACCAAGCCCGGCTAATTTTGTATTTTTAGTAGAGATGGGGTTTCACCATGTTGGCCAGGTTGGTCTCGAACTCCTGACCTCAAGTCTGCCTCAGCCTGCCAAAGTGCTGGGATTACAGGCGTGAGCCACTGCGCCTGGCCTGGTTTTTTGTTTGTTTGTTTGTTTGTTTAATATGAAAGCCAGCACTAAGTGATCTTCAAAGTATCTTCATAACTTAAAATAAATGTTCACATGATCTCTTTTTCACATTCAGTGTGAGTAAAGCATGGAAGGTAATGTTCCATTCTGGTGCATTAAAGCATAATGGTATTGTATTTGAGAAGAGAGAAAGGGAACTGTGGTCTGGAAACTGTTGCCCAGAGCATTGCAAAAAGCCAGCTTAGAGCTGTTTCAGGCTGTTTTAAGTTCCAGATCATTTTGAATTCCTGCCCTAGAAGCTATGCACACTCAGAGAATGAGTTCAGTCTTGGCCCATGATATTGTACTGAATACCTCAGCTACTTTTCTACAGATTAAATAACATAAACTCCTTTTACTTTTCTTCACAGTTCTTAAAATGAAACTTTAACAATGTCTCCTTGAAGTCTTTGAGAGTGCTTCAAAATTCTATCTTTCTTTTGTATTGTCTTTTCTTGTTGTTAGTTTGTTTGGTTTTGGTATAAAGGGAGCCTAAACCTGGTTGCAGTTAGTAGGAATCTGAGAAGGCTAAGTTCAAAATCTCAGAAAGATTTCCTTTATATTTTCTATGTTTTACATTCCTTTAACAAATTCTGATATGAACACTTTCCCAGTAAGAATATTTGTATCATGCTTTAACATTTCATTTATTTTTGTGTGCAAACTAGCATTTTTTTAATTAAAACAATCTAAATGTATTAAGGAATTAGATTATAGGGAAATTAAATTAAAACATAATTTAAAAGAAATTATTATATCCAGATACAGAAAATCAGAGGCATAAAGATGTTGTGACTGGGTCCATGAGGAAAGGGGTCAGGGAAAATGATGTACCAGACTAATGAGTGGCTTGGACACTGTATTAGTCCATTCTCAAATTGCTATGAAGAACCCAAGACTGGGTAATTTATGAAGAAAAGAGGTTTAACTGACTCACGGTTCCACAAGTTGTATAGCAAGCATGGCTGGGGAGGCCCCAGGAAACTTACAATTATCGTGGAAGGTGAAGGGGAAGTAGGCAACATCTTCATATGGCGGAGCAGGAGTAAGAGAGTGAAGGGGAAGGTGCTACATGCTTTTAAACAACCAGACCTCACTCACTATCACGAAAACAGCAAGGGGGAAGTCTGACCCCATGATCCAATCACCTCCCACCAGGCCCCTCCTCCAACATGAGGATTACAATTTGACATGAGGCTTAGGTGGGGAAACAGAGCCAAACCACGTCAGGCACAAAGTCGAGCTCTTCACAAAGCACAAATGTTCCAAATCCGAACAAAGGTAGATTAGCATTTTCCAAATGCCAACCTCCAAAGACCTCCAGATTAGGACTTCAAACACGTTTCAAGTTTGTCACATGGCTCTCCTTTTATTTGACTGCTCTCCAGGAAAACCAAATTTTACCCCACATGCCTCTGATAATAATTATTAACGTTCCTTCCTAGGCAGACAAATCCTATCAGAATTTTAAACCTACCCTAAATGTTTCTTCTTTAATGCAGCCGTTCACCCAGCGCTTTTAAATAAGTGAGACACTCTTTCTCTTTGCAACCCATTTAGAGCTTTTATCTGTCATGGGAAATTTTCCTTATATTGCAGTTATCTGGGAAGTCATATTCCCCATTAAACTACATCTGAAGGTCAAGAACAGTTTCGCAGGTATCTGTATAATATGGAGTACTCAATGTACACTGACCATATTGAATCCAACAAAATTGAAATTAATGGAGCTTCTTGTCTTTAAAACAGAAAAATAATAACGAAAAAGCCACAACTCACAGAGTACTTGAACTTGCATTGTTCTGCTAAGTGGCATTTTTATGAGTCCTAAATGCTCTGCACTATGCTAATGAAAGACAAGGTTGCAAATAATTGCCTGGGCTTCCCAGAGAGGCGTTGGTACAGGATTCTGGCCTGCTAGTTTTAAAAAAACTTTTTTCTCGGCATAGAAAAACAGATTCCTGATTTGTATAGTAGAGGCTAGCTCCTTTCTAAATTATGTGCAGACAACACTGGTCTGTATATTTTAAGTGAATTAGTGTCTTTATGTAATCCCTGAAGTTCTCCATAATTCCTTGTTAACACGATGGAGTTTCTGATGTGCTTTCTCCCGGCACAATCACAGGTTACTACAAAGAATGGAACTCAGAAGTCAACAAAAACTCTTTATCAAGTATGACTACAAAGTAATAGAACTTAGATGGCATAATGTAAATGAACGCTTCTTTGTCTTCCAAGTTATATGAGATGCTATACCTATAATACATCCATGCTATCATTAATCAAAATGCTTATTAAAGCACTTTCAGCAGCTAGGGCACATTCCTCTAAACATTCCTAAAGGTGGCAAATCTCCAAAATATGAGGGGCATGTGGGTTTTCTGAATACCCAAAGTTGTTAAAAATCAATTCTGGGGCCAGGATCCCAACTTTGGTATGTGTGTACGAATGCTTACACATTGGCAAGGGTGAATGCTTGTCTGTGGGCATGTGCACATGTGCATGCATATGAATGTGCATGGGTGAAAACATGCAGATGTATGCATGAGTATGTCTTTTATCTCTATATCAGCACAGGAAGAAGCATGGAACAATAAACACTAGAATGATACATCTCGCCATCCCTGGGTGTGTGAATTTTAGATACATTTTATAATACATTATTGTTTATGTTTTCTAATTTTTCCATATGCATTTCTTGCTTATGTAAGAAGCAAATAAAGAGAAAGGAAGGAAAAAGAGAGACAAAGAAAAAGTATTTCTAAACCCTTCAGAAGTTAATCAATTCTGATGAATACAGTAGTCTATTAGTTTCCCACTGCTGCTGTAACAAATTACAACAAAGTGAGTGTCATAAACAATAAAGATGGATTATCTTACTGTTCTGGCTGTTAGTAATCCCAAATGCATCTCACTTAGCGAAATCCAAGGTGTCAGTAGGGCCAGATCCTTCTGAAGTCTCCAGAGGAGAATCAGTTCCTTGCCTTTTCCAGTTTTTAGAGGCTTCCTACACTCCTTGGCTTATGGCCCCAATTTCCATCGTTAAAGGCAGCAACATCATGCCGATTCGTTCTCATGCTGCCAGCTCACTGGTTCCCTCTTCTGATTCCCACTCTTTCCTTTAAGGACCCTTGTGATTACATTGGACCCACCCAGGTAATCCAGGATAATTTCTCCCATTTAAGATTAGCTAATTGGCAACCTTGGTTCCATGTGCAAGACTGATTCTCCTTTGCCATGTAAACTAATATAGTCACAGATTCTGGGAATTAGGATCTAGACATCTTTGAGAGATCATTATTCTACCTACTACAGTGTGTTCCCATCACAGTTTGGCTAAACTGTATCATTTTTCAACACCTGCCTTATTGATCAGCATATGGTAGTATTATGCTGAAGAAAGAACATCAGTTCAACAGGTTTAATGACTCCCCAGACAGCCATCGCCTGGTTGAGACCTCTTGAAAACAATAACTGTGGCCAAAAGAGAGGTGATGGGCACATTTTGGGCTAAGTCACAGATACTATGGAGAAGCTGCTGTATCAGAAATAGGAGGCTGAGGCTGGACCACACTCAGACACTAATCAGCCAAATGCTATCAACCAAGACGTCACCATCCGTAAACTCAGCAATAAATGAAGGGGTTGGGTCATACACTAACTCAATCCCCTCTACTCCATAATTATTTGACAGTCATGCAAGAAAAGCTACACCCATCAGTGTCATCTAAAAACATCATTTCCATTCCCACTTCCAATCTATAATACAGGCTTCTCATTCAGGCAAGGAGATCTCAGACTTCATCCCACACACATTAAGCTCACACACAATTGCTTGACTTAGGAAGCTCCCATCAGCAGTAATACCTTCCTCTTTCATCTCTACTGTATTCCATATTTTCTAGACCATTTGATTTGCAAACATTTTTTATTGTATTTGTGATTTCTTCACACAGCAGAAGTTTTCAATTTTGGTGAAGTTCAATTTATTACTTTTTTCTTTTTAGATCATACTTTTGGTGTCATATCAAAGACATCTTTGCCTAATCTCATGTCATGAAGATTTTCCATTGTAATTTTACATGTTACATTTAGATCTGTGATCCATTTTGAGTTAAGTTTTGTATATGGTGTGAGGTTTAGGTGAAATAACTTTTTTGGCAAATAAGTGCTCAATTGTTTCAGCATCATTTGTTGAAAAGACAGTCCTTTCCCTATTGTTTCTTTGCATCTTTGTCTACAACCCAACTGATGACATTTGTATGACGACATTTGTGTACTCAGTTTCTTCTATCTGTCTGTGTGTCCATCTTTTGTCCAATACAACACTGTCTCAACATTTGAAGTATGTTGTTTGGAGTTCATAGTCATCTATTGGAAAGTTGGTTACTTTTCCATTTCCTAAAATGCATTGCTCACATTTTACAGGAAACTGAGAAATAATATAAATTTGTAAATATACTTTCAACAACATTAAAAACATGGTCTAACAAAAGTGAAATTTAAAAGGACACTAATATATTCTTCAATGTATAATTATCTGACATGTCTATATTAAAAACATGTTGTAAATATCTGATTCTTGCATATTACACAGAGTCATCATGAATACAGCAGTTACCAATTCAGGCTGACTTCAGCTACTTTTTATGGGCAACTCAGTGACCATGAATGGCATATTGTGGACTTAATCTTTCAAAATGGAGAAATACTCTTGGTAAACTCATGAACAAAACGGTGTACAATCTACCCTCAAATTATATAAGAGTTACAATCTTGGAAAAGTCCAATGTATATTAAAATTGTGGGGAAAATATTTTTACTTTACATGAAATTATTTATTTGTAGCTTCTGATAATTATGAACAGTTTTTCACTTACTTTGATGTCAAATGCCACCTGAATTGTCATGCTGCATTGTTCAATGTATTTGTTGGACACTATCTTACTCCGCATAAGATGCAGTGCAATCCTCTAATAATCAAGACAATTTAAAAATTACCCTATAAATACCCAAAAGTTCCCTAGCAGGGAACCATCAAGCTTCATTACAACTCATTGCCTTATAATGTATTAAATATTTGGGTTTTACGACAGAAACTCTTTTTGTCTTGAATGACCTCTTCAATAACCTGAGTCATGTATAAAGGTTAAATACTGGTAGCAACGTGGTTTTTATTTCCAAAGCATTAAACACGCTGGGCTCTGATAAACATGCTTCGTGTGTCACAATCAATTAGAAAGCCATCCAGTGTGAATGAGTTTCTGACATTGAGAAATACTGCTGGCATCTGTTAAACAGGCCACAGAGGTTGGGCTCCTCATATATACCACTGCCTTTGAGCTACGTTCTCCTTCTAATACCAAAGGTAAGGCCAAGTGCTTGCAAAGACAGCCATCCAATAGGAGCTACCTATGCTTTGGGACTAAATATATATTCTATTCTCTTAATGTAGCAGGATTTTTGTGACTTTGGAGCAATCTTATGAAGCTCAAAGATCCAAAAATGGTCCACAACATTTCACAGTTTGCAAAATGAATTCTCTGTATGGACAGCACATTGGCACATAAAACATAAAAATGGACAGATCTCATGAAAACCTTCCTCTTTGGCATCATATCAAATTTTAGTTTATTTTGACTCGCTTAGGCAAAGCACCCCTGAGATAAACAGTCTACTTGCTACTGCAACAGGAAAGTAGTGCTTGAAAGGGGAAGATACCAAATTATATGTAGTGCAGCTATATAATAAAGAGTTCTAAATTCCAAACAATTTGGACATTTCTAAGGTTATATCAGAGAACGGTAACTGTGCAATTGAACAAGAAGGAAGGTGCATTTTTTTGTCATTTCATAACAGTTTATTGACTGTAGCAGTTCATGATATTAGAAATAACTGCACATTTAGAAGGGGGCTCTTAAGTGAAAGTATTTAAAATTTAAAAAAAAAAAATTTCCTGACCACAATTACTCAAGTGTAAAAATTGAACTTATTTCTACATGTGTTTCTTCTTTCCAAAAGATATATATTTTTTAATTTTTTCTTAAAAATGGGGGTGGGGGATATATGTGCAGAACGTGCAGGTTTCTTACATAGGTATATGTGTGCCATGGTGGTTTGCTGCACCTATTGACCCATTCTCTAAGTTCCCTCGCCTTACCCCCCTACTCCCAAACAGGCCCTGGTGTGTGTTGTTCCCCTCTCTGTGTCCATGTATTCTCATTGTTTAACTCCCACTTCTGAGTGAGAACATGACATGTTTGGTTTTCTTGTCCTGTGTTAGTTAGCTGAGAATGATGGCTTCCAGCCTCATCCATATCCCTGCAAAGGACATGATCTCATTCCTTTTTATGGCTGCATAGTATTCCATGGTGTACATGTACCATGTACCATGTTTTCTTTATCCAGTCTATCATCAATGAGCATTTGAGTTGGTTCCATGTCTTTGCTATGTCAAACTACCATTGACATTCTTCACAGAATTAGAAAAAACTTTTAAATTTAATATGGAATCAAAGAAGACCCCATATAGCCAAGAAAATCCTAAGCATAAAGAACAAAGCTGGAGGCATCACATTATGTGATTTAAAACTATATTACAAGGCTAAAGTAACCAAAACACCATGGTACTGGTACCAAAACAGACATATAGACAAATGGAGCAGAACAGAGACCTCAGAAATAACACCACACATCTATAACCATCTGATCTTTGACAAACTTGCCAAAAACAAGCAATGGGGAAAGGACCTCCTATTCAGCAAATGGTGCTGGGAAGGTGCATTTTAAAAAAAAATATCTTGTGAAGCATAAAATTCAACAAAAACACTTTGTTTCTTTCTGTTTTTTTTTTTTTTTTTTTTTTACTATTATACTTTAAGTTCTAGGGTACATGTGCACAACATGCAGGTTTGTTACATATGTATACATGTGCCATGTTGGTGTGCTGCACCCATTAATTCGTCATTTACATTAGGCATATCTCCTAATGCTATCCCTCCCCCATTCCCCCCACCCCAATACAGGCCCCTGTGTGTGATGTTCCCCATCCTGTGTCCAAGTGTTCTCATTGTTCAATTCCCACCTATGAGTGAGAACATGCAGTGTTTGGTTTTCTGTCTTAGTTTGCTCAGAATGATGGTTTCCAGCTTCATCCATGTCCCTAAAAAGGACATGAACTCATCCTTTTTTATGGCTGCATAGTATTCCATGGTGTACATGTGCCACATTTTCTTAATCCAGTCTGTCATTGATGGACATTTGGGTTGGTTCCAAGTCTTTGCTATTGTGAACAGCACTGCAATAAACATACATGTGCATGTGTCTTTACAGCAGCATGATTTATAATCCTTTGGGTATATACCCAGTAATGGGATGACTGGGTCCAATGGTATTTCTAGTTCTAGATCCTTGAGGAATCACCACACTGTTTTCCACAATGGTTGAACTAGTTTACAGTCCCACCAACAGTATAAAAGTGTTCCTATTTCTCTACATCCTCTCCAGCACCTGCTGTTTCCTGACTTTTTAATGATCGCCATTCTAACTGGTGTGAGATGGTATCTCATTGTGGTTTTGATTTGCATTTCTCTGGTGGCCAGAAAAACACTTTAAGTTGAGGAGATGGAGGCAAAATTAGGGACAGCATATAACAAATAGATGTTGTCATAACATATATTTCAATAGTATTAGACCAGCATTAACAATATATGTCTAGTTAATGTACTTATGCTAACTACTTTATACAACAGAGAACAAGAAAAATTTATCATGTAAGAGTTTTGAAAATTGTGTCATATTTTATATGGTCCAGGAGCAGCTTGGTAATAGAATTATAAGATGTCTCTCTGTTATAAGTGTAAAATATATTTTTATGCAAATAGTTTCTGGTTTTTTTCAGTTTGGCATAATACAGATACTTAGGTACCAGTATTTGATGTCCTTAGAATAGATATTTTCAACTATAAAGTACAGAATAATTCTCTCACCATAACTTAACAGGAAAAGTAAATTGGAAGTTTAATTGGTAGTCAATTTACATAATCTAAATCAAATATCCTTATTTCTTATCTCAGTAACAAAAATATGGGTTTAGTTTGGCATTGTTGAAAAAGCAGGTGTTTTTGTTTGTTGGAAAAATTATCCAGTTATCCTCATTCATCATTTGACTGTGTCTTTGAAGACTGCCTGAACATTCTACATTCTTCTCAGCTAAGACAAAAAAATTGAACACTATTAACCACATTGCCTGAATTAACATTTGTAGAAGACATATATACAAAATACAACTATATAATACACATTTTTTCCAAGAGTGTTTGGGAAATTCACCAGGATAGATCATATACTTGACCAGAAAGCAAGTCGCAAGCTATGAGAGTTCTACAGATTATGTTCTCAGAACAGAAAGGAATTAAAATAGAAATCAATTACAAAATAAGATTAATATCATACCTCCAATTATTTTCAAATTAGGCAACATACTTCCAAAATAACAAAAGCCCAAGGAGGAAATAACAGCTGAAGTTAGACAATATTCTGAGGTGAATAACGATTATAAAATATTGGATATTGTGGGGTACAGCTAAAACTGTGCTTAGAGGAACAAACCTGCAGTGTCACTGAATGGATGTGCCCTGTCGATGTTTTCCACTTTTGTCCCAGGTCATCCTCATTCTTTGTCTTTTACGGAAGTCCTATTGTCTCCTGAATCCAATTACGTGAAAGCACATATTTTTTTCTCCCTTAAGCATAATTTTATGCCCTTCACTACAGACTTGCAATGTACAGTTTGAGGCTAAAGAATTGTCTAGCTATGTTTTGCTATTGTTTGTGTATTTCTAGATATTTAGTATCATTTTATTTTTCTTCGATCTACCAAAAACTGGCTTTTGTTTGCTTTCTTTCTTCTTCCGCTTGACTGATTGCTTAAGGAACAAAATCTGACATATCATCTGATTAAAATGCCAAACACTCCTGTATCCTATCTTCTTCAGATATCCTTCAAAAACATCCCTTATATTAGCGAAAGTCTTTCATTCTGCATCATTGTGTATAACTCACTCCCTATCACAGAAAATAAGGCTCTTAGGAAAAACAAAGGAAGGTAATTGTTGACTTTCTACTCCATCGGGGCCTCAAATAATAGGTGGAATTTATGCAATCCTTCTTTTGATGAATTATACACAGGACAATAAGACCCACACCATGCTTCACGTTTTTGGTAATGATTGTCCCCCGGTGTTTGAGGTGGATGGATATATTAGTCTGTTTTCTTACTCCTATAAAGAACTACCTGAGGCCGGACTTGGTGACTCACGCCTGTAAATCCCAGCACTTTGGGAGGCCAAGGGAGGCGGATCACCTGAGGTCAGGAGTTTGAGACCAGCCTGGCCAACATGGCAAAACCCTGCCTCTATAAAAAATACAAAAATTAACCATGCATGGTGGCAGGCACCTGTAATCCCAGCTACTCGGGAGGCTGAGGCAGGAGGATCACTTGAACCTGGGAGGAGGAGGTTGCAGTGAGCTGAGATAGCGCCGCTGTACTCCAGCCTGGGCCACAAAGAGAGACTCCCTAAAGGAAAGAGTTTTAATTGACTCACGGTTCTGCATGGGTGGGGAGGGAGGCCTCAGGAACCTTACAATCATGGCAGAAGGCAAAGGGGAAGCAGGCACCTTCTTACATGGTGGCAGGAGACAGAGAGAGCTAAGGGGAAACTGCCACTTTTAAACCATTAGGTTTCATGGGAAGTCACTATCATGAGAACAGCATGGGGGAAACCATCTCCATGATCTAATCACCTCCCACCAGGTCCCTCCCTTGATATGTGGGAATTACAATTTAAGATGAGACTTGAGTGGGGACACAGAGCCAAACTATATCACTGGAGATAATCAACTTTCACCTATCCAGCATAAAATAAAACTCTCTAGTTCCTAACTCAGAGGACTCTAATCTAACCTAGGTAGGTGCTATGCAGGTAGATCAAGCACCTACGGATGGAGTAACAATCAGTCCTGGACTGCTAAGGCTTGATGAGACCTTGGAGATCCACTAGTTCAGAGAGCTTCACTTCATGCTCTGAAAGCCCCAGGAGTTCTAGGGAGTTTCTTGAGGGCCCCTGCAGGAGACTGGTGCACAGGAGAACAAACACCACCAACACCCTCTGCCCAATCATCTGGCTTCACCTAATGCTAAGGAGTCAGACCGTATCTGAAAACAAGGCACATTCTCCATCTTGCTAGACATCAAGGTGCAGAGATTCCATTGATTTGCTCTTTCAGTTAATTAGAGGCCTATCTAAGCCAAACATACACATTTCCCAACATGGCAGGTTGTCTTTTGTATCCATATAGAGTTTAAGAAATACTTTGAGATTTCTTTCTCCACAAACTACCTCCCCAGCACCACTCACATCCCACCAAGCAGTTGAAATTTTGGGGGTGGCATTAGAAGTACATATAGTCTTTTTTTTTTTTTTTTTTTTTTTTTTGAGATGGAGTTTCTCTCTTGTCGCCTAGGCTGGAGTGCAGTGGCGTGATCTCAGCTCACTGCAACCTCTGCCTCCCAGGTTCAAGTGATTCTCCTGCCTCAGCCTCCCAAGTAGCTGGGATTACAGGCACTTGCCACCACACCCAGCTAATTTTTGTATTTTTAGTAGAGACGGGGTTTCACCATGTTGGCCAGGCTGGTCTTGAACTCTTGACCTCAGGTGATCCACCTGCCTCAGACTCACAAAGTGCTGGGATTACAGGCATGAGCCACCACGCCTGGCAAATACAGCCTTAAGAAAGCATCTATTACAATGTAAATGCACTACCAGCAATGGATCATGAATCCAGTGGTTTTTAAACTCAGCTCATGATGCCCGTGAGAAATGGCTGTGGAGGTGGTGAGAGGGAAGCCCACTCTCCCTCATCTTTTAGTAATCCAGAGGAACTCTGCTTCAAGATGTTGCACAAAACAGGCAAGGCACTGAGATCTCGGGAAGTGGAGAATTCCGTGTGCCCCTTCCATTACATTGCTCTCACATAACACCACAATGATAAAGAGAACTGAGGGCCCCACGATTTAGATCACTCCCTGCTCCCCTACACTTCGAAGTATGGGATGTGTCTGTGGCTGAGTGGGGACAGCAGTGAGTGTATGGTGACATGCATATGCAGGTGGATGTATTTAAAATTCCAATTGTATAAGCCTACGTATATCATGTGTCACTGTTTTCCTTGATATCCAGGTGAGTAAATGTGCACCTCATTTTTGTGGGGACCTCGGGTTCCTACGAAATATCTCTTCAGATTCCAGAGTTGGGGTTGAGAATCTCTGGACCATTGTCCATCACCTCTTGCCCTGAGTCACTGCTCCTTGCTTGTTTTCACAGTAGGTGGGGTACTTCTGCTACATGTTATCTATCTGTTACCTGCTTGGCTCAATTTCACCTCCTGCAGACATATGGGCCCTGTCCTTATTCCTATAGCACCACTAATGCAACCCTATTACATCTAACAGAACTTGCTAAAGATTCAGGGATTTTTAAAAAGGGAAGGGTAGCAAAGAATAAAAAGACTATAATACTTCAAACTGAGTATCAGGTACCACCATACTGAAAGCCCATCAGCCATTTTCACCCAGAAAATTCCTTATTAGAATCTTTTCGTATTTCCGGGACCTGCCCTTACTCTATAAAGAATCTTTCATTCATCAAAACAATATTTATTGGAAGCTTGTTTGCCAGACATGGTTCTAGGTGCTAGAGGTTCAGCGGTAACTACACAAAACAAACTCCACCATCATTAAATTACACTTTCTAGTCCTTCTTTTTTTGAGCCTTTGAACTTCTGAAGCCCCCTGGGCCAAAAAGAAACCATGGAAAATTAGTGTAGCTCTAGTACACCAAGACTTTTTATCTCCCATTGTTTTAGCCTCCTTCTTTCAATCCAGGCAAGGAGCTTTACTTTTCATTAACAAGAACAATTTTCTTAGGTGTTTTCCTAAATAAAAGAGAAGCTTCCACCTTGATGTGGATTCTACCTCCTCTAAAATGTTGAAATGGTTCTAGTGAAAATTTTAAATCAATGTTCCTTTCTCTACATTTGCCTTTTCAAAATCTTCCTCAATTCAAATGATTCCTCAGTTATAATGTTAATAGTCACTATGAAATGTGCTTCTTTATGTAATGAAATATGGATGTCCCACAAAATATTTACATGTAAGCACTAAATAATATTTCTTGAAAAAGCCAGCCAGAGGTTTATAAGTGTATGAATTTAGATTATATAAGTTCAGAACTCTAATTTATGAACTACTGACATGAGAATATATTTAAATGGTGATCTCATACCCATTAACCAGTAAAAATCATTACAATAAACAAGCAAAAGGAACAGAGATAATATGTTTTATTCTGATACTCTCGTATTGAATCCTTGCTATTTGTATGACACTATGTTACATGTTTTAGGGAAACAAGATGGAAAAGTGTCCTTGAGCCTTTATTTATATCACCCCTCTTCAGAGAGAAGCTTCTTGAAAGAATAGGCATTGCTTTGTCATCATTTCTTCACCTCCCATTTCTTCTGATCTTTGCCATCTGGCTTTCACCCCAACCACACCATTAAAATTGCTTTTGTCAAAACCACCGCTCTGCTTTTTGGCCCTTATTTTCCTTGACCTTTCCACAATACTTGACATTGTTAGCCATTCCCATCTTTTGGGAACTTTTTACTGCCTTGATTGTCTAGGCAACAAGCCATTTTACTTTTGTCTCTTTCATGAGCTCCCATTCCACTGCCTGCCATTTCAATGTTGGTGCTTCCCAGGGTTCGACCTTCCACTCTCATTTCTTGCTCTCATCCTTTCTAAGGGATCTCCTTCCATCTGTCATTTCCAACACCCATGGAATGTCTACAGTTTCCAGTGACGTGCCCCTAGTCCATTTCTCCTCCTAAGCTGGTATTTTACACTGCTTACTGGACTTCTCCACTTGAATGTTTTATTCCTATCTCAACCCCACAATAACCAAAACTCAAGGCATTATCTTTTCTTCCTCCCTTACTTGCATCACCCTCCAGTCGCAATCTCTGTTCATGGCACCATCACCCTCTTAATCAACCACCTTCCAAAATTTTAGAATCATCATACCATCTTACCTCTTCATCACCTTTCCAGTCACTAACTTTTTTCAGTTCCATCATCTTCACACCACATGTCCTCCTTCTCCTTGTGATATCCACTGCTACTGTTTTTGCTAAGATCTTCAAAACGGATCATCTAGAATATTGTAATTGTTTCTTAATTGGTGTCCTTGAGAACAGCTTTGCCATTCTAATCTATTTTTCATTTTCTTGTGATGTCGATTTTTCTAAAATGCAAGCACAATCAAGTCCTCCTCCTATTTAAAGCATTACTAGTTACCCGCATTTTGTAATCACAAAAGTCCAAACTGATTGTCATTACATAGAACCTCCTGCACAATCTGCTGCCCTTCTTTCCAATCCCATCTCCCATCTTTCCCCAAACCTCAGTCACACTGAAAAGCAGATGGTACCCTTGAGCACACCATATCATTGTTTTCCTCTGCACACTTACACATGCTGTTCTCTTTTCCAAATATGCCTTTATGAGACCCTCGCCTACCTTGTAACCTCACTTGTCCTTTGAAGCACAACTTCAAAGGGTCCCTTCTCTTTGAAGCATTCCTTGAATCCCCAGGAAAGGTCAACTTATGCGCCTGTGGTCTGTGAGAGATGCGTTGGTAATAGAATCAATAAGATTTCACTTGATTTAGATAAAAAGAGAGAATGTGAGATGAGTAGGACAATTCAAGGAAGCTTAGCCTAGAAGCCAAGAATGGTGGTGAGCCATTACTATAGAAAAAGAGAGCAAAAGAAGGATAAAGTTTTACAGGAAAGGTGAAGATCTAGGAGTTTATTTTTTTAAACAAATTCTTACTGAAATGTAACATATATACAGGAAAGTGTACAAATTCAAACTGTGCAGAATGTCTAAATTTCAAGACAGACAATACCAACTGTTGACAAAGTTATGCAACAATACTTATACATTCCTACGGTATAAATTGGTGCAGCATTTTGGAAAACTGTTAGGTAGTATCTAATTAAACTGAACACGTGCATATCTCATAACCCAACAATCCCATTCCTAGGAATATACTCAACAGATATGCTGACATATGTTCCCCAAAAGACATGTACAGTATGTTCACAGCAGATGCATTTATTATGACAAAAAAGTAGAAACAATCCAAATGTCCATCAAACCCTGAATGGATGAATATATTGTGTTATATTTACACCATGGAATGCTATTCATCAGTAAGAGTGAGCAGTATATCACATGCACAAGCATGCATGAATTTCAAAAGTAATGCTGTGTGAAATAAGTCAGATACAAAAGAAAGCATACTCTATCATATATAAAGTACAAAAAGGAACACAATTAACTTATGCTTTTTGAAGGCAGGATGGAAGTTAGTGACCAGAAAGGTGCGAAGAGGTGTTTCTAAGGTGTTAGGAAGGTTCTATTTCTTCATTCAGTTGCTGTTTACATGATTGTGTTCTATTTGTGAAAATTCATCAAACTTTATACATGAAGTACGTGCATTTTCTGTACATTACACTACAATGAAAAAATTTTAAGTGTACGACTAATTGAATTTTCACAAAGTGACCAGTGCCATTTAAATAACACCCAGTCGAGAAACAAATGCTACTTGCACTTCAGAAGCACCCTCTGATTACCTGCATCCCCCAAAAGTAAGTTCTAATTTGGTTTCTATCACCACAGATGAGCTTTGCCCAATTTGAACTTTATATAAATGAAACCACACAGTGTAGACTCTTTTGTGGTTTTTTTCCCAACATTGGAAAGTCTGCTTTTGGGCAGGTTGAATTTGACGTGTCTTATGGATATCCAGATGGAGATGTTCTGGAAGTATGTAGAAATACCCACATAGAAAGCAGAAAGTTCACTCCCTGGACTTAAATAGTTTTCTCTCTTTCTCTTGTGCCTCATTATCCTAAAGTACATTTATGGCAGGTAGAGATGCAGAGAAGGAGGGAATACTAATTTATACAGTTTCTCATATTCTCCGAATAGCCCTGCTAGAATGTAAGCTTCACAATGGCAAGGACTTTGTCCCGCCCACTGCTGTTTCCTCTACACCTAGAAAATATCTTGGCTCATTACAGATACTCAATACATAGATGTTGAGCTAATTAGTTACAGGCAAAAATTGGGGAGTCAACTAAGATATTTGAAACCTTGGGTTTAACCATACCCATTAAAGGGCAAACTGAGGAAAAGGAAGCTACAACCAAAAAAGGCAGTTCCTTGAGGAATGCCTATACTCAGGAATAGAAAGAAGCTATACTGAAGGGGAGACTAAAAAATCAATCAAATTATATTTTTAGTACATAAACCCATTTTAGTAGTTTCTTGCCAACCTTGTAGACATAGATCTAGTTACCATGACTAAGCAATTATTGGTCAATTACAAGCATCGTTGCATTCACAATACAAGGCTTTGCCATGTGTGACTTAGGAGCTACATTATGTATTTCTTAATCAACTTGAAGAGAGAATTTCATTTTCCTTGAATCCTTAGGATTTGAGCTGTCAGTAATTATGCAAAGATCATCAAATCCATAAAAAGTGCGTATCATTTGAAATGCTCATTAGCCACAAAACTTATTTTTCTTTTAATTTCTGATTCATTAAATCTGATCATATTCATAGTGTGGAAAGTGTCAGAAGGCCTGGTGGGAGGCTGACTAGCCCATCCTTTCAGACCTGCACAAAAATTCCCTCTCCTGCCTGAGCCCCAAGACAGGAACAGCTGATGCCCAAGCAACAAACTTTGTCTGCAAAGTATTACAAAATAAGAGCAAACACACAGGTGTGGACTTTCACTAGGTTTCTCTGGATGTGTATCTAGAGTTTCCCAGATGACTGGGGTGTCCACATTCCCATGATTAGCTTTCTCTTCTTCTTCTTCTTCTTTTTTTTTTTTTTTTTTTTTTTGTGTGTGTGTGTGTGTGTGAGACTGAGTCTCGCTCTGTCGCCCAGGCTGGAGTACAGTGGCCGGATCTCAGCTCACTGCAAGCTCCGCCTCCCAGGTTTACGCCATTCTCCTGCCTCAGCCTCCCGAGTAGCTGGGACTACAGGCGCCCGCCACCTCGCCCGGCTAGTTTTTGGTATTTTTTTAGTAGAGACGGGGTTTCACCGTGTTAGCCAGGATGGTCTCGATCTCCTGACCTTGTGATGCGCCAGTCTCGGCCTCCCAAAGTGCTAGGATTACAGGCTTGAGCCACTGCGCCCGGCCGCTTTCTCTTCTTTAACTCAATTTGTATTATATTTGAATTATACTTTTAGCATTATCACATTTCTTTCTCTGGACTTGCATAATGTCTAGAGTTTAGAATAAGCTGTAAGGTTCAACTACACGTTAATTTGTATGACTGATGCTATGCTATGTAATTTACATTGGTCTGTCATCCCAATTAAATTAAGTTCCTTGACTTGAGGGCAAGACTTCGTCATACTATTTGGATAAAACAACATGTGGCATGGGACAAAGAAAGTGTGTAAATACTCAAACAGTTGTTAATTAAGATTCTTTTTACATTTAGAAATATTGCAAAATATCCCAGAGTGTTGGCTTTCTATGATGATAACTGAACTTAGAATAGTTTAGGAAAAGATCACAGTGTAACTAATTCATTCATATATATGGGTAATGATACACTATCCCTGGGCAGTGCTCACATGACAAAGAAATTAAAGAAAGATGGCAGCGTCTCCTCATTAATCAGCAGAGACAAAACAAGGAGGGTTCACGTTTGTCAAAGCCCCGATGCAGGTCTCTTTGCCAAGGAAACCCTGTCACCCTCATCCCGTCCAGGCGCACAGAGAAAGCCAGGACTCCCCTAACAAGCCATGTGGCCAGAAATCCAGGTCTGCTCCTCAACTGGGCATTTTCAGGTATCACCTGGGTAGCCATTTCCCTTCTTCAGCTATCTTATTTTGTTTTTTGAGTAACAAATTTATTTTGGAAATTGGAAAAATACCAAAAAGTACAAAAATAGTGATAATAAACACTCACACTGTTAGTGCCTGAATATAGTTGATTTTTGCTATGAATATTTTACGTGTGATAATAACATGGCATATTCAAAATTGCACATATTTCTAAAAATCAGCACCTATAATTTTATAAATAACATATGTTTACTGTTTTTTTTTTAAATTCCCCCCAAAAAAAGCTTTAAAAATGGCCAAAAGCTGTCCAGGCGCAGTGGTTCACGCCTATAATCCCAGCATTTTGGAAGGCTGAGACGGGCAGATAGATCACTTGAGGCCAGGAGTTCAAGACCAGCCTGGCCAACATGGCAAAACCCCATCTCTACTTAAAAAAAAAAAAAAAAAAAAATTAGCTGGGTGTGGTGGTGCATGCCTGTAATCCTAGCAGCTCGGGAAGCTGATGTGGGAGGATTACTTGAACCCAGGAGACAGAGGTTGCAGTGAGCTGAGATCATGCCACTGCACTCCAGCCTGGGTGACAGTGCAAGACTCCGTCTCAAAAATAAATAAATAAATAAATAAATAAAAGCCAAAATCAGTACATGGAGAATAATCTCAAATATGTAGAAATAGTCCACAGGAATTCACCGACCCTGCATGGAAGGTGACGTAATAAAGACTTGAATATTGATCACATCCATTATGGGTATTCCAGAGTACTTCCCTATTCAAAGCAAAGAACACTAAATAAAACCTGTCACTAAATATAATTTTCAAGATACAGCTGAGATACTGTCAGGGTGACCACAGTTGGCTGGGTTTATTGTAGTGATACATGGGGAAGTCAAAAAGACAAAAGCCAAGAGGCAATTAAAAAACAGTCACAAACTCCAGTTATCCCGCTTGTAGATAGAAAGCAGTGGTCCTCAACCTGCAACAAGTTTTGCCCCCCAGAAGACATTTGGCAATGTCCAGAGACATTTTTTGCTGTCACCACTGGGGAGGGTGTGCCACTGGCCTCTAGCAGGTGAAAGCCGAGGGATGCTGCTCGACACTGTACAGCGCATAGGACAGCCCTGTACAGCAAAGAATGATTCTGCCCCAAACGTCTGTAGTGCTGAGGTGGAGAAATCCTGATATTGACTACCATGAAATGCCATCTTCCCAGTCAACCAGCTTAAATCAACATGTGCTCAAAGTTGTGCAATTCTTCCACCTGTAAAACTTACGTTAATGATTCAGACACACTCTCTCTTTATCTGCTTCTAATATTTCTATCAATGCCTTTCCACTCTTCATCTCTCTTCTTCCATAAACCTAAGAACCTATGTCTTAGGCTTATGGAAGGGGTCCAGAAGTTCATTAGTGTTTGCCTGTTGGATAACCATTCCTCATCTTGTAGGAACAGCTCCTACAAGGAACAGCTCCCTTATGATCTCCTCTGTCCCCAGGCCATGGGGAAGGATGAGCTTCAGCTGGGATACTCCATCCAAACCTGTTTATGCAGAGTGCAACTTCCCAACAAATCACAGTCGGTCCAAGGATGGGTGTGTCTGAGGCAGCACAGCATTCTGCAGGGACTTTTGCTGAAACTCTTAGAAAAGAGAAGCTATCTTTTTCTTGCTGACTTAGGATTTAGAGAATGAAGGCTGAGGGAAACGTACCTGGGAATGACGCCAACACACAAGGCAGAACAGAGAGTGACAAAGATGGCATTATTGGTACGCCTGGATGCATTGTGCCTAAAACCAGAATCCTCCTGAACTTCTCAGTTGTGAAAGAATAAATTCCCTTTTCAGCTTCAAGCATTTCAAGATAGGTTTCTGTGCCTTTCCATCAAGTGTGCTGCTGGCTTCTTGTCTTCTATGACTCCGTGGCTTCTGCTTTCTCTGTTTCTGCCTACTCTTTCTAAGTATATCAGACCTAAATTTCTCAACAATATTTCATCAGTAAGCCTGTTAACACCCAGTTGAGAGGGCTGGTTATGGGCAGAGATGTAAATCAAGCACAGAATGTTTCACTTGTGTTAATCCCCCTTCCTTGGTTCTAAAGACATTGACTAGTCTCATGGGCTCACATTATAACAAGTATAACCACCTCTGACCATCTCAGAGGGGGCTGTGGACATAGCAGATAACCCAAATCTTCTCAAAGTAGACGGAAAGCAACAGGTCAACCAGACCAAGTTCTGCAGTTTCAATCAATGCACATAAGCTGAACTAAGACATCAAGCATTTGTTCCGGAAGGATTCGTGGAGGCCATTTTTCTGGGTCTCTGCATATCTAAGAATGCCCTTCCTATAATGCTTTACTTGAAAATCTGTAAATGCCTCTCCATTATATTCGGATATTCGTGTTTTCAGAGGAGAGGCTGAGATTATGTGAGTGTATTTCGGTTACAAGCAACAAAACCCAATTCACTTAATATAACCCAAAAAGAACAAGAAGAAATATTGACTCAATATCATTGGTCTGGCTTGAGTCACATGCTCAACTCTGTTCAGAGAATGGGCTTCCTAACTGATGAGCCTGAATCCCATGGTTAATATTGCACTAGGTGACAGTTTCATTTGATTGATAACACCAGGCAGAAGAACTCCTAAAATAAATGAAGGGCCACGTTACCTAAAGAAGGAAAGGGAGAACTGATCAGCAAGTAGAGATGGAAATTCCACTGAATTTTTAATACCTTGTAGATAAATTGTATTTTTCTCCTTAAGTGCGTAAAATGTCAATCCATTTTCTTAGAAGTACTTTTCATAAACTAAAGAAATTTTTCAGTTTAGTCTTTTTTTTCCATTTTTTCCCCTGAAAACAATCTTAACTACCTCTGAGGCCAATTTTAATACTGCTATTGGATTTTTAGTTTCCTTGTATTCCTTCTTGTCTCACCCATCTTGTTTCCTCATGTTATCCTTTGGTTTCGTTATTTTTTTTTTATCTTACCCTATTTTCCTCTTATTACTTTATTCTCTGACCTATTGCCTCACATCATTTTTTGGGATTCTGAACAGTTTTCTAGAATTCTTTTATATTTCTTGATTTGATTCATATTAGAGGTTCACTCTCCCTCTGAGGTTTCAGAATGATATTGTTTTCTAATTCTGCAGGTTTTCCCACAGCATCCACATTTGTTTTGTTTTGTTTTGTTCTTGTCTCCTGGTCATATGTATAAAAGGACTTACCCATTTGTAGCTTCTGCCCACAAACAGGCTGCATAGATTGCACTCATCTTTATATCCACTGGGAATGTTTTTCAAATTCCATCCTTCTATTAAGACCAACTGACTGATATACATAGCTCCTGGTTTGAACTCCAATGTATAGCAAGTTTTCATTTATCATTTGCCATTTACCTGCTATACTGAAATGAGATCTTCCTGGTTTTCCAAAGCCAGAGTATTCATACGCCATTCCAAAGGAGTCCGTGAAAAGCTGCAGTTCTCTAGATGCATTTCTATTTGGTTTATGCTGACTATCCACCCCAGGATATTGCATGCAGCCACCAGCTC
Source organism: Macaca thibetana thibetana (assembly GCF_024542745.1). Classification (NCBI taxonomy): domain Eukaryota; kingdom Metazoa; phylum Chordata; class Mammalia; order Primates; family Cercopithecidae; genus Macaca; species Macaca thibetana. Next base: position 8,491,215 of record NC_065598.1, read on the forward strand.
CACCCAAATCCTCTTCCTGCCAAATATTTCTAAGATGCTGTTTTCAGACAAAAATATGGGGGCTTACAATAGCTACCGTAAAAAGGTATGGTTCCGTCTTTGCTTTGTAGACCCTGCTTTTCTTCATTATTTTCTTTATCGAGGAAAAATTAATAAACAAAAATTGTATATATTTAGAGACTCTCTATTTCTGACCTAAGAGAAAGGAAGTGGCAGAAGAGAGATCTTTGCACCTGCATTCATGTTGACCAAGAGATCTATAATGTTCTCTCTAGTTCTATCAGATAAAATTAGTCGAATTTCTTCACAATTTATGGCAATAAGTTATCTACTGGTTTTCAGAGGTAATAGGGTGAGAAGTGAAACCCAAGGAAAGTAAGAGCTGATGACCTTAAGAGAAACTGGAAAATTTCTCTAATGTTTTATCAATTTTTAAAAATGCCTATAGTTACAAGCATATGAACCTGAAACAAGCAAACAAAATGTTTCTATGTGTGTCTAGGGCAGTATGGCACAGCAAGGAAAAAGGCATTATGAGCTTCTTTGTCCTATTGTATAATAAAGCTGGGGGAAGAAGAATCCCCAGATTTAAGGAATTATAGAATCTGCAAAAACAAATAAGAGGAAGAAAACTTGATCATCTGCAAGGAAAAAGAAAGTCTATGGCTTTGGAACTAGCAACCTGAGGCTGTTCCAGCAGCTATGGGCATATATTACAGGTTGCCTCCAGAGTGTGCATGTGTGTTGTGTGCTTGTGTATGAACCAATGTGTGTGTGTACACTTGTAACTGGGGCTTCCTTGCATGCTTCTCTGATGGCAACAGCGTAACACAGCCAGCAAAATCATTAGCCAAAGAGTTTTGGTGTTATAAGTACTCCATTATTTCTGCTTTGAATAACTTGACAGATCTCTTCAACAAATGGTGTTAGGAAAACTGAATATCCACATGCAAAATAATTAAATTGGGCCCTCATCTTACAGCATACACAAAAATCAACTCAAAACATATTAGAAATTTAAACGTAAGACCTAAAACTTTAAAACTCCTAGAAGAATGCATGGGGGGAAAGCTTCATGACAGTGATCTAGGCAATGATTTCTTGGATATGACACCAATAGCATAAGCAACAAAAACAGAAATAGGCCGGACTCTATCAAACTAAAAATCCTCTTCACAGCAAAGGAAACAATCAGTGGAGTGAAATGGCAACCTATGGAATGGAAAAAAAAAAAATCTGCAAACCACATATCTGATAAGTTAATATCTAAAACATATAAGAAACTTCTACAACTCAGTAGCAAAAATGAAAAATAATAACCTGATTTTAAAATAGGCAAGGGACCTCAATAGGTATTTCTCTAAAAAAGACATACAAATGGACAACGGGTATATGGAAAGGAGCTCAACATCACTAGTCATCAGGGAAATGCAAATCAAAACCACAATGAGATATCACCTCACACCTGTCAGGTTGGCTATTATCAAAAAACTAACAATAGGCCAGGCGCGGTGTCTCATACCTGTAATCCCAGCATTTTGGGAGGCTGAGAAGGGCAGATCACTAGAGGCTAGGAGTTTGAGACCAGCCTGGCCAACATGGTGAAACCCCGTCTCTACTAAAAATACAAAAATTAGTTGGGCATGGTGGCGCACACCTGTAGTCCCAGCTACTTGGGAGGCTGAGGCAGGAGAATTGTTTGAACCCAGGTGGTGGAGGTTGCAGTGAGCTGAGATCGTGCCACTGCAGTCCCTCCTGGGCGAGAAAATGAGACTCCATCTGAAACAAAACAAAACAAAACAAAACAAAAACAAACAATAACAAGTGTTATCAAAATATGGAGAAATTGGAGCTCTTGTGCATGTAAATGCGAATGTAAAATGATGTAGCCACTATGGAAAACAGTATGGAGGTTCCTCAAAAATTTGGAAATGTGCTCCATCAATCCCACCTTTGGGTACATAGCCAAAATAATTGAAGTCAATATCCCAAAGTGATATCTGCATTCCCATATTTGTTGCATTATTCAGAATAGCCAAGACATGGAAACACCTTGAACGTCCATCAACAGATGAATGATAACAAAAATGTGGTATATGCATACAATGAAATATTATACAACCTTAGAAATGAAGAAAATTCTGCCATCTGCGACAACATGGATGAACCTGGAGGACACTGCGCTAAATGAAATGAGTCACAGAAGGACAGAGACTGCACGATGCACTTACATGAGCTCTCTAAAGTAGTCAGACTCACAGAAACAGAAAGTTGAGTGGTGGTTCCTGATAATTGGGCAGAGAAGAAATGGAGAATTGCTATTCAATATGCTGCATAAAGTTTTAGTTATACAAGATAAATAAATTCTATACATCTCCTGTACAACATTACGCCATATTTAACTTGACAGAGTTTTCTATTGTCAATAACAAAAAAAAACCGCTCCACAATTGTGCATTTGAAAGACCAAAACAGAAATCCACTCAGCAAAAAATGTTTCAGATTTATAAACTAATAAACTGTATACATTTGAGCAGGATTCATTTTCCAGGTCTTCTTGAGGGATGGATTGCTGAGAGGTCAAAGTCATGACCTGCCACCCCTCCACTGACTTCCTAGCCTTCTGGTTGACCAGGAGCCCCAGTGACCACAGCAGGGAATGTCAGCTTCTGTCTTCGTTTAGTTTCTTCACAACCAAAAGTTTCTGACTGCACTTTCCAATGTTGCTACTGAGAGTCTCAATTTTCCACTGACTGTGCTTTTCTATCTGGGTACTTTTACCCATCTGTGATCCACTCCTATCGTTCAACAGAGTTTACTTTCCTTGCATTGACTATTAAAGTGAACTTTTCCTAGATGCTCTCTGTAGGTCACTTTTAGCAGTGTATAATTTCCTGCTAGTCCCATTCCAAAATAATATATATATGCAAATAAGTTCACCAATACACATTTCAACAATTGCTTTTTCTCAAAGGTTATCTGATTCCTCAATTTCTATCCTCTTAAGGGAGTCAGCAAATATGGGAGGGTGAAGAATAGATTTTTCTTTGCTGCTAAACTTCATCACCAATTACCTTTTTGCTTGCTCGTTGATAGAAAAGGCAACTAGAATCACGAATCAGCAAGTTAACATTTGCATCCAAGGAATGGTTTAAAGTAATGAGCAATAAAAACATACATGAATATTTCATTTCTAAGTCAGTTTCCCCCTTAAGTTTTCTAAATTGTTTATTTCCAGAGTCAAATGCCAGGCTGTCTTTCCCACTTTTTAGAAATGACAATTGGTAGATAGGAAAAGAATTGACATGCATTGTAAATGACTAACATGCATTATAAGACAATGCCGAAGGGATTCAAATCAATATTAGAGGTTTCAGGGTGGTTTTTACTATGTAAACCCTAGTTCTATAATTTCAGAGCTAGTAAATTCCATTTTGAACATATTTTTATGGATTCCATCTCAAATGTGGTTCTACCAAAAAATACTTTGTTTAAATTGCCTTAACATTGCGAATTGTGCTCACTTGATGAGAGCACACGAGGAGTTGGAAGTATAATGATATTCTAAAAATACCAATGATTTGCACATTATTTTCCATCTCAGAGCAACTGGATTTATTACACATTTTTATCTACTTGTCAGGCATGGAGAAAGTGGTTAGCATGGACTCTCCAAGTACTATTGTGCTTTTAAAATAAAATGATCAAACCACAATCTAAATTTGTAAACTGAACCATACTGAGTGTGTTCTCAATGAGACAATGAAGTCCATTCTTCCTTTAAATCAAAAGATCATTTTATATTCTCTAACTCTACTCATCAACTTGCATTTCAGCCTTTCAGCAAATGGAGCTGTAGCAAATATCTTTGCCCAATATCTTTGCCCAGACTCATTCTGTGAGTCTGAATTATATTGATTATCCATCTGTCACTATTATAACCGTCCCTCACCTGGACATTTGATCAATAGCACACAGTCTTTCTTCCTTATCACAAATCTTAAATTCTTCTAAATGTAACCACACAACAATCAACAAGGAGAAAAGAGGAATACATACAGATATATGTGTATATATATATATACACACATATATATAGTAATTTCCAGTAGAGAGTCTGAGGGTTGTGTTCGTGTAAAAATACAAAAAGCATCCTCATCCTTAAATGTTGAGGAAAGAGGTAAAAGTTACATAAGTTTTCTAATGCAATATGGTTCTCAAAATGTGTAACTGGGACATTACTGCTAACTGTATCCAAAAAGTGAGTCTATACAGTTTAGTCATTATAAGAAGGTAACTTTCTACAAGAGCCCTTTTCTGTAAGTTTAGGTTTTTCTTTAGATTCTATGAAAGATGGATAATAATACCTCTTTCTAGGTATGATATTCAAAATATTTAACCATCATATAGCACGGGTACCAATAAAGGAGAAGGGGCACTAAAAAATCACGTGGGCCATATAGACCACTGTGGAGGCAGCCACACACCAAGGGGCATTAGCTGACAACCAACTCTCCCTAGTTCACAGGGCTGGTAGGATCAAAGGATCAAGAGGCAGTGCCTTTACGGGAGCCTGAAACACAGGATGCGCCTGAAAATGTCAGCATGATCCAAATCAGGTCCCTGGCCATGGTAGGGTTATAATGCAATTGTATGCATAATTCTGGAGAGTCTCCTCCTATTAAATAATGTCTAATTGACACTAAATTATCTGAAAAACGGATGTGAAAACCTCATTATGTTGACTCTTCACTTATAATCCAAAAGAGGAATGGATAGAAACAGAGATTCAGGGAGAAGCAAAAACATTGATAGACATGAAGGCTTCGATAGCCATATGCCATTCACAACAATCAGAAGGAAGTCAGTGGAAAATTCTTTTTCTTCCACAATTACAGGGTCTATCTTTAACCACTAGGACTTAGCAGAATGGAACTGGATAAGATCTCCACAGGTGTACTGTGCTCATATTCAGCGTAGTGTATACCAAAAGAAATTGTTGGGAGAATGGAGGTGTCTGATTTATTAAGGGATTCTTCATTGAGTGCCTCTCAAAACCAAATACTCCTAATATGCAGACATTTTACTTGGTTTTTCAGGAATTTCGAGGAACTGATTTAAGCAACACGTATCTATTAAACAACTTATCTGCCCACAATCCCATTTGGAAAAGGAAATGCCAGGACCTGTAGCTGCTCTGTTGTCTTGATGGTAACCCGTTCAAGGTTTCCCCAGTTGCTATGGAGACAATGAATATCTTGGGTTGAGTTCACAGTGCAGAGCTTCAGGGACAGCACAGCCAGCAAGTGCAGGAGTCAGAACCTTGCTGCCATATGGGTTCTGCAGCTGTCACAGTAGAGATCTTAAAGGAGGCATGGTGGGGGTGGGGGCTGGACAGAGGACGCTTTGTTTTTTATTGAAAATAAGGGAAAAGACAAACAAGCAATGGAGGAATGACTGATTTAAATGCAATTCGAGTGCCAAATGAGTCCACCATAACCAACGGTATTTTAAACGATCTCCAATGATTAGAAAATAATTTCCTGGCATGACTTTAGTCAAAGAACATGATATGATGAATTCTCACTCTCTGAATAATTGCCGCTATCAGCCGAACTAACAGCAGGAAGATGGGGAAATGGGTGAATAATCTAGGAGATAAATGTGTGTCCCCTGACGTTTCCTGCATAACTTTTGTAAAAAGCAGGTGATAGCATTTTTCTAATTGTTTTTAAACTTTTCTGCAGAGGTTATATGTCTGAAATTCAAGTGCTGGCTGATGATAATCTCCCATGGCCAATTACTTTTCACTGCAAAGGGAGTTAATACATTGCAGAGATTTTTTTTCTTAATTATCATTTAACAGGTGCATAAATATAAATTGACTTTTAATACAGCTTTATGATAATGGAATACTTTGGCTTTTCACATGCTAATAGAAAATTTTGAAAATGAACTGTGAAATGACTTATCAAACAACCCTTCTATTGTTTGGTATTAGCACTGAGAACCCAAATGTTGAAATTGTAGGGTGTCTATCAAAATACTTTACTTTGGTTTTTTTTTTACTGGAAAGGTTATGAACTGTTAGGGAGACATGTAGTCATATGCTAGGTTTTTAAATTGTTTTTAATTGAAGAAATAAAGGCCAAACCAATGCCCTTCCAAGCATGAGGTCATAGAGGAGTAAGTACTGGTTGGGTAACGGTCACATCATTAAATCATGCCTGGAAACCATGCAGCTTCAAGTCATTGTTTGTGGGTAGAAAGGACAATATAGCATGGCCTCTAAAATTCATTCTGCCTCAAGATATATAAGGGCTATTTCCATGCAAGGCAGTAAAATCCCAATGCTGGGGTCCTATTTCAATATCTTTTCTTCTAGTCAATACTGAGGTACAGTTGAACCTTGAACAACATGGGCTTGAACTGCATGGGTCCACTTATAAGTGGATTTCCTTCTACCACTGCTACCCCAAGACAGCAAGACCAATTCCTCCTCTTCTTCCTCCTGCTCAGCCTACACAACATGAAGACAATGAAGATGAAGATCTTTATAATGATTCACTTCCACTTAATAAATACTAATATATTTTCTCTTCATTATGATTTTCTTAATAACATTTTCTTTTCTCTAACTTTCTTTATTGCTAGAAACATTATACAATACATAAAACACAAAATATATGTCTTCACTGACTGTTTATGTTATCGGTAAGGATTCCAGTCAACAGCAGGCTATTAGTAGTTAAGTTCTGTGGGAGTCAAAAGATACACGCAGATTTTTTACCACACTGATGGGGTAGTCCATGCCTCTAACCCCTGCATCGTCTAAGGGTCAACTCTATATTATTTGGTTCCTTTGACACCTTCTCCTTATTACTAGGCACCTATAAACTGCTAGTACTGAAATAGATACTAGGAAAGAGAGAATAAGGAACAAAGCGGTTCCCTTTCCTCAGAGAGCCAAGAATAAAATTTTGTTTGAGTCATGAAAATGGGTGTTTGGAAATAAAATCTAACCTTCCTGAATTCAGCAATGGAAATGGCTGAGAACCATAGAATATTGGAACTAAAAAGGGCCTCAGAGGCTAAAGGCACCAAGCCTTCTTGTTGTACCAATGACAAAATTAAAACTCAGAGAACTGAAGTCCTTTTTGCCAAAACTGCTGTTGTCTAGTCACCTTAAAGCAATGTATGCTGTCCTTGCACAGTAGAAGGAGGATTGGGTTTCATGTGCTCAAAGGGTAATTGTCTATTCACGACTGCTAGGTAGTTCATTGGGAAACCCCTTCTCCCTGCTTTGGGGCCAGGGCTGTGCTCCTCAGGATACAGCAAAAGTTGAGCACAGAGTAAGAATCTAAGTAGCAATGTTTTGCTACTGTTTTTAGTAAGCAAAAACCTATTTAAAAGATTGCTGATTACTGGTTAATGTGAATTTAAAACAGTGAACAATTAGTGTTGTTTATGTTCTCCTACCTTATGCTCCTTGCTACCTCACTAGTGTGAATTAAAAAGTTACTTTTACAATTTGAGCAAAAAGAACAAAGCTGGAGCCGTGAAACTATCAGACCTCCAAATATTAATACACTACAAAACTGTAGTAACCAAAACAACATAGTACTGGCATAAAAACAGACACATAGACAAATGTAACAGAATAGAGAGCCCCAAAATTAATCCACACATCTACAGTCAACTGACTTTTGACAAAAGTTCCAAGAACACTCCTTGGGGAAAGGACAATCTCTTCAATAAGTAGTGCTGGGAAAACTGAATATCCATATGCAGAAGAGTGAAACTAGACCCTTACTTTTCACCCTATACAAAATCAACTCAAAATCAATCAAAGATCTAAGTGTATGACCTGAAATAATAAAACTACTAGAAAAAAAAAAAAAACAGAAGGGAAATGCTTCGGGGCATTGGTCTAGTAGAAGACTTTATGAATAAGACTTCAAAAGCACAGGAAACACAAGCAAAAACTAACAAATGGGATTATATCAAACTAAAAAGCTTCTACACAGCAAAGGCAATAATCAACAGAGTGAAAAGACAAACTATAGAACGGGAGAAAATATTTGCATACTACTCATCCAACAGGGGATTAATATCCAGAATATCCAAGGAACTGAAACATCTCAGCAGCAGTTTTTGAAAACAATCCAGTTTTTGATATGAGCCAAAGATCATAACAGACATTTCTCAAAAGAAGACATAGAAATGACCAACAAATATATGAAAAAGTGCTCAACATCACTAATTATCAGAGAAATGCAAATCAAAACCACAGTGAAGTACATCTTACTCCAGTTAGAATGGTTATTATCAAAAAGACAAAAAATAAGAAATGATAGCTAGATTGCAGAGAAAGAGAAACTCTTACACAATGTTAGTAGAAATACACACTAGTACAGCCACTATGGAGAACAGTATGACAGTCCCTCAAAAAACAAAAAATAGAACTACCATATGATCCAGCAATCCCACTACCGGGAATTTATTCAAAGACAAAAAAATCATTATATCAAAGAGACAGCTGCAGCCTCATGTTGACTGCAGCACTATTCACAATAGCCAAGATATGGAATCGACCTAGGTGTCCAACAATCTAGATGAATAGAATAGTATTTATCCATTAAAAAAATGAAATTCTGTTATTCATGGCAACTTGAATGAAACTGAAGGACATTAAGTGAAATAAGCCAGGAACAGAAAGTTGAACACTGAATGTTCTCACTCATGTGCAGAAGCTAAAATAAATTGATCTGATAGAAGTAAAAAGTAGATCAGAGGATATTAAAGGCTGAGAAGGGAAGGATAAAGGGATAGGGAGAGATTCATTAAAGGATACAAAATTATAGCTAGACAGGAGGAGTAAGTTCTAGTGCTCTATAGCACTGTAGGATGAGTACAATTAACAATAATATATTATATAGTTTTAACTAGCTAGAAGGAGAACACTGAATGTTCCCAACACAAAGAAATGATACGTGTTTGAGATGATGCATATGCCTATTACCCTGCTCAATCACTACACATTTGTGTATTGGGATAAACAAATGGGATATCCCATGAATATGTACAATTATAATTTGTGAATTTAATAAATAAATTTTTAATTGCTTTCAATGTACTTTCTTAATTTAATGGGTTTACTCCACCACTTTAATGAAATCAAGAATTTTCATCACCCTCCGAATAGTACAACGTATATTGTATTCCACTCACATTCACATTTTCTTATTGTAATACTACTTGCCATTTATTGAGCAAGTATTCTGTGCAATGCATTATGTGAGTAGCTTTATTTACATTACTTCTTACTCTTATGGCTATTTTGAAAGGCAGAAATTATTATTCCCATTTTTTAGATGAATCATTTATCTTCAAAAAGATGCAGCAATTTGTCCAAGATCACAGTGTGAGGACAGAGCTACAAATTAAAACCCAGATCTCTGTAGCTTCAAAGCTAGATTCTCTGCCATACATCATAGCCTCCATACTTTGTTAGACCTTCTACAATCAGAGAAAATTAATCATCCATTTAACTGAAAAAGATTATCCAGATTTTCAAAAGAAATCATACCCAACATGTCATCACTGCTATAAAGATACTACCCAAGACTTGCTAATTTATAAACAAGGGAGGTTTAATTGACTCACAGTTCTGCATGGCTGGGCAGCCTCAGGAAACTTAAAATCGTGACAGAAGGGAAAGGGGAAGCGGACACCTTCTTCACAAGGCAGCAGGAGGGAGAAGTGCAAGCAGAGGAAATGCCAGACACGTAAAACCATCAGATCTTGTGAGAACTCACTCACTGTTAGGAGAACAGCATGAGGGAAACTGCCCCCATGATCGACTCACCTCCCACCACGTTCCTCCCTCAACAGCTGGGGATTACAATTCAAGATGAGATTTGGGTGGGGACACAAAGCCAAACCGTGTCAGCCATCTATGATAGGCAATGTTATCACCAACATGCGCACACTGAGAGATTAATAAACACATCTAGGGTCATACAGCTGAAAAGCCACAGGGCACGATTTGATCCATGATGGGTCAACATTTTACATTTTCTCAGTCATCTCCTTGGTAAGTTATCACAACTAAAAAGAAATAGCTATAATACTTTCTATCCGAATCCTTCCCCCTGTGTTGGGCTGGACAGGGAGCTAGCCAGAGAAGAGAGGATGCCACAGGTTTAGGCAGGGGTCTGTAAACGGTGGCCCAAGGGACAAAGCCAGCCTGCTACCTGCTTTTGTAAATGAAGTTTGACTGGAATGCAGCCACATCCATTCATTTACATATTACCTATGCCGGTCTTCACACTAAAGTGGCCCACAAAGTTGAAAATATGTCCTATTGGGCTTTTCGCAGAAAAACTGCCAACCCTGGTATAGGACATGGAGAGGGAAGACCTTTGTCCGGAAAGGATGCTAAAATCAAGTGTGAATAGTCAGTGGAAAGTAAGACATTTAAGCTCATACAGACAGAAAAGGAAAAAGCATTCAGATCACTGAAATGAGAGGGGTTAGATAGGCATACTGAAATCCAAAACCCAGAACTAGAGATCTGAAGGCACAAGAAGGGGCAGCAGCAGGAAACAAGAGCTGAGAAGGGACAGTAGCTGAGACAGAGGCAGTAGCCACAGCAAATTACCGCCTGTGGTTACATTGAATGTCACAATGGATAGAGGGCCAAATTCGATCCAAAAGGCTAGGAATGGAAGCTTTCAAGTTGCTCCATGTTTTATGATCACCGCTAGAAAGGAGAAATGTTAACATTGCTATTTGAGTAAATTATCCTTGATTGGATTTGTGGTGTGTATTTGTGTGTCTGTGAATAATTCCACTAAATGCATTGCCTGATAGCTAGAACAAACAGTCAGTAAGCCACAAGACTCTAGGGACACTTGTTTAATAAATATTTGTTCTCCAAGAAATTCATTACTAATCTGGATTTTGAATGGGTTAATTTGATGAAAAGGAGAAACAAAAGACAACCTTCATAGTAAAATATCTGTAATAAGCCTGACATGAAGTAATGAACTTTCTTTAAAAAGGAGGATAGAAATTTTTTTAATTTTAATGAAAGAAACATAGAAAGAAAAGAAAGAAGAAAACCAAAGATGAACAGGACTTGGCAACTTCCAAGAGCTGATGTGCTCATCTCTTGCCAACTCTGCATTTTGTGATGTGTTATAGATAGCTTGAAAACAGCCGTGATGGCAGAGATAACATCTGTCAGAGATACTATCTAAACCCAACGTATCAAGAAATAGAAGAATAAAAATGGTTTTTAAAGTCACAAAGGTATAAGAGAATTAAAAACCAAAGCAATTAAAAAGAAGTTGTGTCTGAGGAATGGCCGTAAGGGTTAGGAGAGAGACAGAGGACAGAAAACTGTCACCTTTCATTATGATGAGCTCTTTTGCACACTTAAGTTTCATTTCTAACCATGTGCATGTGTTTTTTTTTTATTTAAAAAACAAAGGAAAGTGAATGTTGGAGTCAGAGTAACACTGATGTGAATCTGGTATATGCCACTTACTAAATGTGTCACTGGGAGCCACTCATCTAACTCTCAATATCTCAGTTACCACCTTTATGGAATAGGGTAAAAATGGCAGTAACCCCAAGGGCTGCTGAGAGGATGAGATGGAATGCAGCATGTAAAACAGAGAGGCTGGCACAGAGTCAACGCTGGATGGCTGTTCTTACTACGATCCAGTACCCAGTTCATTATTCCCTTATCTCTGCAAATGTATGCCTTGTTGGGCATTGACGGCTTTTGCATTTTTTCAGAGTCCTGGGTGCAAAAGCTCACATTGCCCAGGAGAGTGATTTTTTTTGAGCATTCACCAGCTATGACTGAGCATTCACTGGCCAGTACAAAGCAAAGGGGCAGTGTTAAAAAGACATAGTGTGGGAGGAGGAGTTTGAGGAAAGAGTGGCAACAGAGGAGGCCAGCCAGAGAGCAGTGGAAATCCAACTTCTGTGTGGAGGCTAAGAGGCCTTGCACTCTAGGCAAACATGAGTCTTTGCTGCTATGATCGGTGGGGATGGGAAACAGCAGTGTCAGGGTAGTGGAGTCACTGTCTGTACTTGCAGGGTTGCAGACGGTGACTCCACTACCCCTTAAGGTATTCTGTGGAAATAGAAGGAAAAAGCCATATTCAAATGAGTGATGCAATTTAGATGCCTACTCCCTCCAAGCATCATTTCCATCTCTGTAAACTATTTTAGAAAGAGACCAGGGCATGAAAAGTCATTTGCCAATGCAAACTTTCCTTTCTCATTCGCCACAATCCACGTCTGACACTCCCGATGGCCAGCCAGCTCTGGACAGCCCACTTATACAAGCTCTGATGGGAATGCCCCCCTGCCCTCCACCTCATGAGAAACAAGCAGCACATGGCTCATGGGATGATGCTTTTACTTATATCTGCATTACAATGAGCTCTGCTCCCTCCACAGAGAAGCCCTCATTAGATCAACCCAATTTCTCTCTCACCCTTTGCCCACGTGGCCCTGCCACCCCATACCCCAGAGGTCCTTTCACCTTGCTACGGAAGCCTTAGGCCTATGACATCCCGGTGGTGGCAACCTCCATTTCATACCTATCAGACTTTTAAATGCCAAGGACAGCCTGGATTTCGAAGGCGTTGCCTTCCAAAGTAAAGCAGCTTTCCATATCCACTAATTCCTTTTGCACTGGCACAGCTACACTCTGAAAATTGAGAGAAAAAACATGTGAAACAGAGAATTGGGGAGCAGAAATACCAACTGAATTCCTGAATAACATCTTTGTTGCAATTGTTTCCTCAGATGCAAAGGGAAATGGTTTGTATCTATATCCAACTTATAGATATGTATTTGTAATATATGTGTATGTATATGTCTATATACTCATAATATTTATGTTTTTGAATGAACATCATATGTAATATACATTCAAAGAAAGATGATATTTATTTGTACATAAAAGTTTTTAGCTTATCTGGAAAGAATTTGGTTTAATTGTACCATTCTTACAAATGTGTTAATTCATTCAACCAGTACGTTAAACAAATACTGTGGGGCAAGCATGATTATAGGAGCTGTGAATTCATTGGTTAAAAAAACAGACAAAAAATCCATCTCTTTTTACTAGTTTACATTGTAGTATGAATGGGGGAAAACTGACAATAAATAAAATTAAGAAGTTAAATAAATAGAATATTACATCGTGATAAATAATATGGAGGAAAATAAAGCAGGAAAGAGAAATAATTTTAATAAGAATGTATGATAAGAATGGGAAGTAATTATAATAAGGATGATCCCAATGACTTCACTGATCATGTGACCTTTTGGGAAATGCCTGGAGGAAGTGATGGAATAAGTAAGGACCTTACTGTGGCTGCAATGGAGAGAACCAAGAAGACAGAAATTGGAGTTGTCAGACAGGTATGGGATTATATTAGTTATCTATAGCTGCGTAGCAACTTACCAGAAGTTTAGTGGCGTAAAACAATACTCGTTTATAATCTCACATTTTCTATGGGTCAGGAGTCTGGGCAAGACTTAGTTGCATCCTCTGATTCAGGGTCTCTCACAGGGCTGTGTTCTCATCTGAGCATCTAATCTGAAGGCTTGACCATGGCATAATCTGCTTATGTGGTTGTTGGTAGGATTCAGTTCTCTGAGGGATGTTGGACTCAGGGCCTCACAGGTTCTTGTTTGAAGGCCACCCTCAGTCCCTTGTCATATGAGTATCTCCAGCACAGCAGCTTGCTTTATCAAAGCCAGCAAGGAAGGAACTTCTAACAAGACAATCAGGCTTTTGTAAGCCATTCATGGAAATGACACCCCATCACTTTTGTTGTATTCTGTATCTTAAAAGAGAGTCACAGACCACATTCAAAGGGAAGGGAACACATGAGGTTATGAATATTAGGATGCAGGAATCATTAGAGGCCATCTTAAAAGTATGCTTGGCACAGTGTGGCAGAGCACGGAGGGCTTCGTGGGTCATTGGAAGGAATTTGGCTTTTACAAGGATGTAGAAATTGATGTGATGACAATTTATATGATTCAGCTGAGGAACTAAGTTGCAATGTCCATTGGCCAAGTATTGACTTCACAGCCACCCTCATTTTCCCCCATGAGACCCCTCAATTTCCTTGTCTCATGGAGGACAGTGGCACTGACTTTTCAGCATTCTGTGCTGTTCTCACCCCCACTGCAACCTGTCCCAATGCTCCAAGCCTTTCCCCAATCACTCATCATCTCTCCTTGTTTCTTCCATTCATACAAATATTCTCCCATTTTCCTCTCAACCTATCCCTTTCCTGCTAAAAGCCACCACTCCCATTAATTGCAGTCTTCTCTTCCTCTTTTGACCAGCAGCACCACTACCAGACTACCAATGTCATTAAATTATTTAGCATCTTGGTAAGGGAATCTTCTCATCCAATTCAGAATAGGAGAGACAGCACTGCCACAACTAAGTTAAACTGCAAGGTTTTCATGCATGTGCTAATAACAGCTGGAGCAGAAAGTCAATAACCACGAATGTCAGGAAAACCTGGCCAAATTGCTGTTTTCTTGTGAGCCTACCCAGTTCTTTACAGAGCTCAGACAACATCTTTCCACCTTGCTTCTCTCATCCCACCCGTTTTATATCTATATGCATGCCTTAGTTTCTCTATTATTGATCTACCTGATCTCCCCAGACAACTGCATCCACTGGGCTAATAATGCTGTCCTAATCAGTTTTCTCCATGAATCAATAGTTTTCCCATCCAATCTTGTTTTCACATACCTTTCCAGGGATGCTTTGCTCCCCCACACCCATTTCTGGAAGCTTCTGCTTTCTTGGCATATGAATAAACTAATAACGGCAAGGTTTTGGCAGAGTCCACTTTTGTACTTAGACCATATGACAATAATCAAGAAGAGCATCATAATAGCACACATTTTAAAATATGGCTAGGTCGTAAAGTGCCATCTTTAAATACTCAAACGAAAGATTGGTGAGATCTTAGTTTCTTAAAATACTTTCAATCCATTAGACCACAGGGGCCTTATGGCAACATTTTTTAAGGCAGAAAAAGAAAGTTTTTTTGTCCTGATGTTCTTTAATAAGAGTTTTGTTATTTATGTTTTTGGGGGAATTACATTCTCAGAATGATCAAAATGAGTGTGGCAATGTCTACATTTGCCAGAAAATGTATTTCCCCTCAGGTTGTGAAACCCCTTGAAAACATCTGTAACCTGCTGTCTTGTTTTTATAGTAATTGAAGCCAAATCAGGGCTTAGAGAAAAATGAAGCATGCGACAAAATGGAAGGAATTCCATTGTCGGTTGAAGTTTTTCCAAATACTCAAATTTTCCCCCTTGTGTAAACATGGCCTTTATCATGAAACCGAACAAACGTTTTTCTAAATTCGTCTCTCAGGAGCATACCCACGCTGCACATCGTGGAACATTTCATCCTCCAAAGACAGACTGAAAGCCCTAAATTACTCATTATATGGCTTATCGAGAGAAGCTCATTGTTAGTTAATTGGGGACAATGTGACCTTGTTCCTTGATGCAGATATGTTGAAATTGCCTGTTATTTCTGTAGTTAATCTATTCCGGAAAAAAAATTGTCAGTCGTAAAATTTATCTTTTTATGATAAAATGTATCTTCTTATGATAAAAAATGAGACAACAATAAATACTCGGTTTGTAGAGAAGACGATGTGGAATAATAAAGAGGAGAGATCCATATTTCTGAAAAACTTGCAACAGGACAGCTCTCCCACGTGCTATGTAACCCAATAATCTCCAAGAAAAATATTTCTATTAGCTGGACTTCACAGGGCCACAGCTAAGTTGAGGCAAGTGCTTAGTTGAGGGTGACCGAGTCACACTCTGTTGCCCAGGCTGCAATGGAGTGGCTTCATCTCTGCTCACCGCAGCCTCTTCCTCCTGGATTCAAGTAATTCTCCTGCTTCAGCCTCCTGAGTATCTGGGATGACAGGTGTGTACCACCACGCTTGGCTATTTTTTTTTTTTTTTTTTTTTTTTTTTTTTTTTTTAAGTAGAGATGGGATTCCGACATGTTGGCCAGGCTGGTCTCGAACTACTGGCCTCCAGTGATCCGCCCACCTCGGCCTCCCAAAGTGCTGGGATTACAGGCATGAGCAACAATGCCCAGCCTCAATTCATTACAACTTAAAACACAGGTAATGCATTCCTACAGTTAATGGACTCTCTACAGAGCATCCTGAAGGAATAATGACCACTTAGATAGAGCCACATTTATAAGGGGCTTATAATCCAATTGCACAGAGAAGACACAATATTTTCTTCCTGAGTAAAACCTTGCTTGAACCTTGCATTGCCCTTCAAACTAGGATTCTAATGCCTCCCGCCTTAAGTTGCCAAATGTTATCACTCCACCTGCTGCTCACTTTCATGAGAAACAGTCTTTTTTACATATGACTTGCATGAAAGCCCTGTTAAACCGTCTGAGACCTCCTAATTCACTGCAAACCCAGAACTTTAAGCACCATCCAACATCATTGACCAGAGGCTTGCTATGTGTTGCACAACCCTTCTTTCTTGGGCATTTCTTCCCACTGTCACTGTGCTTTGCCTCCAATATTTCTCATCTCTGCCCTGTCTACTTTGATAGAATCCTCTTCTTCTTCTTTTTTTTTCTGTACCACCTTCTACCTCAATGTTGACATTGTCTGTGACTTGGACCTTCTCTCGTTGTGCTGCATGATCTCCCTGGCCAATCCCACCACTTGCAAAGGTCTACTTTTTAATGCATATTGACTCCCAAATTTGTATCCACGAGCCAAACTCTTTCCACTGGAAGCCACGTCTTTTTATCTCTTTAGATACATGTATTAAATAACCACTAAGTTCCTGAGAATTGGGGGTGCAAAGATGAACCAGATAGGCTCTGACCTCAGATTACAACCTAGCAGAGGATACTGATCACTTCCCCAAAAGTTACCACCACATAATATGTGTTTCAATTAAAGCATGAATGTGGTGCTCAGGGATGGAACTGTTCACACTGTCACGTGCAGCTGAAACACCAGTGTATCTGGATAAAATGAAGGTTCTGATGCAGAAGTTCAGGAGTGCAACTAAAGATGTTGCACTTCCAACAACCTCTCAGGTGATGATGCTGTCAGTGGTCTGTAGAACACACTCTGAGTATCAAACTTTCAGGAGACTTTCCTGACCCTAACTCAGTCTATAAGGTCATAGAAGGGATACCTGAGATAAGTCTGGGGATAGATCTGAATATGCTAGGGAAACAGGTGGGAAAAGACAGTCTGGGAAGATGAAAAGCATGGTCAAAAGGCCAAACATGGAAGAGTGTGGAAATCTGAAAGAATGATGCCTGCACAGCCCATGGCAGCAGAGGCAGGAGAAGCAGGCAGGTGGAGTGGCACGTGGGGAGTGAGGGGACCTAGGGAGAGAATTAGGAGTTACATGGTGATATGACCTCTAGCATGTCCAAGAGAGGAGACATGCAGAATGAAAAGCAGAGGCACGGCTGGAGAGAGAGGCTCTAAGCCACACGTGAGGTTCAGTCTGTGCTGTGCACCCCTGAGGATCACAGGGGTAGACGGCTATCTCCAGCAACTGGGCCCACCTGACAGCCCTTGGCCACTCTGGTTTTCCTCTTGGTTACCCCCTGAGGGCATGGCTACGGTATCTAACACTGCTCTTTGTTCATGGGGTGAACGGTTTTCTTAAACCACTTCAAGACAGTTATTTCAAGAAATAAAAATTATGTTGATACTTTTCCAAATAGTGGAGGTTGAAAACAAATCACCAAAACACCATACGGATTCATCAAAAAACAAGTTACCTCTGCTATTAAATGAATGAATGAGTGAATGAATGAATAAATTAATGATATAGGAAGGTATTTTGGGTAGGAAATCAGTAGAGAACAATCAGTACTCTTTAAAGCAATGTTGTCTAATAGAAATACACATGTAACATACACAATTTAAAATTTTCTAGCAACCATGTTTAAAAGTCAAAGCAAACAGATGAAATTAATCTTAATAATACATTTTAGTTAATCCAACATAGTCAAAATATTATCATTTCAATGTGTAATCAATATAAAAGATATTAATGAGATATTTCACATTTCTTTTGTACTAAGTCTATGAAACTCGTGTGTGCATTTTACACTTAGGTCACACCTCAATTCTGATTCACCCCTTTTCAAGCACTCAATAGCACTGTAGGGCTGGTGGCTGCCATACTGAACAGCACAGGTTTAAATGGTGCGGCATCAACTTCACTGTCCACATCTATTCCCATGTAATCTTGGCCAAGTCACCTTGCCTTTCTGATACCAACATTCATCATCTGAATCAAGAAGGTTGGACGACATCAGTGTTCTCCATGGTAAGGCGATGATTCTGAAGATATCAGTATTATAGACAAAGAAACGAAAATTCTACACGTGTGTGTGTGTGAACAAGCACTGAAAGTACGGTGACTATCATCCTGGAAATTCCAATCTTAAAGTGGCCTACCACACTCTACAAGGATGGGAAACATGACTCTAGATGATTATTAAGATTCTTCAAGCTCTTAACGTTTTGCTACTCTTTGTTGTTATTGTTTTATGATTCTACAAATGGCAGCAGAAATAAGCAATAGCATGTGTATTATTCACTTGATTGAAACAGGCATGTTTACTGCACTCAGATGGTACGGAAACAGGTCTATAACCCAACACCTGCCTCTGCACTATTTAAAGTTAATTGAACAACAATCATGTCTTTAAACACAGAGGCTTCCATGTGGTGACACACCATTAGTGGATTTAAACTATGGTCAGCTCTGCTGCTTTAGACAATAATGGAAAAAGAGTCTACATTTTCTTTCTTCTCTTTATCTAAAGGTCTGTAAGATATACCTGCTGCTCAGTTTCTTGAGGAAAATCTTTTTTGCTTGTCTTCTAAAGGTTGTCTTCTAAATTCCTAACAAATCTATGAGCAAGTTGGAGGCAAGGGTTCTATATTATTTGGTTGTGTGAGCCTAGCATTTGGTACAGCATCTAGCACACAGTTGGCCCTCAATGTATGCTTATCAAGTACAGGAAGTAGCATCTCAAACCTCACCATGGGTTTGCAAATATAATAACTACATGTGACTAATAACACATCTTTTGCAGTGCTCCCGGGGCTGTGCCCTAGGGGAGAGGTTGTGCATGTGAGGTTTTCTCTATTACCAGGTATTGATCAAGAGTTGGAAGGGAGGAGGGAGCTGGAAAAATTGCAGAGGAGGCCCACAGACAGCTTGTACCCACCTTCACTACCTGGAAAACAGGGAGAGGAGAAACAGCTTCCTTCTCCCCGATCCCCAGACCAGTCACCGAGACAACTCTTGGGTTCCTTAAAGAATGTCTTTCTGGCCAGTTTATCTTATTTTAAAATCTGTGTATACATGTGCACACATAATTTTATGTAATGTCCTAATGTGGTTATCTCATACATACTAGCTCATGTTTTGACAGTCTTGTACATGTGTGTGCGTGCCAATGTTAAATTACAATGTTAAATTACACTTTGTGTATATGTTTAACATTGTAATAGTTATCAACAGGTTCATGTCCAAAAGGGCTATAAACATTCAGATCATCATCAACAATATATGAAAATTCCCATTTTTCCATATACTTTCTAGTAATATGTATTATTGTTTTCACATTGTTTTATAATATTTCTGTACCTATAGCAAATGTCAGGTAAGCAATACGCACTCCCAAGATGTCACCCTTTTAGCTGAAATCAGAAAGCTCTACTTAACTGAATGCAGCAAGAAGGGCACTATTAATAAGAAGACTCCAGCTGGGCGTGGTGGCTAACACCTGTAATCCCAGCACTTTGGGAGGCCGAGGCAGGTGGATTGCTTGAGTCCAGGAGTTCCAGACCAACCTGGGCAACATGGTGAACCCCATCTCTACAAAAAAATATATATAAATTAGTTGGACATGGTGGCATGTGCCTGAAGTCCCAGCTACTTGGGAGGTTGAGATAGGATGATAGGAGGATCATTTGAACCCAGGAGGTTGAAGCTGCAGTGAGCCATGATCGTGTCATTGCACTCCAGCCTGAACAACAAAGTGAGATCCTGTCTAAAAAAAAAAAAAAAAAAAGACTCTGCAGACCTGATTTGGGATTTACACTCTGCCCCCTAACCTTCCAACTTGTGAGAGTCCTTTAACCTCATATCAAAGTGCTGACAAGATAATATAAATTTTACAGGCTAAAATCAAAGTGAAGTCAAGAATCAAGAAACAATAGTAAAATACTAAAGACATTTTCCCCCAAGGGCATTTGGTCAACTGGAAAAATTTAAGTTTTAGATTCTAATTCCTCATAGGACACAAAAAGTGGAAAACAAAACCCAGGGCTTCACCACTGAATACCTACCCAGAGGGAAATGAATCATTCTATCAAAAAGGCAGCTGCACTGGTATGTTGATCACAGCACTATTCACAATAGCAAAGTCATGGAATCAACCTAATGTCTATCAATGTGGAATTGGATAAAGAAAATGTGGTATCTGTATACCATGGAAAAAGTACTCAGCCATAAAAAAGAACAAAATCATGTATTTGGTAGCAACATGGATGTGACTGGAGGCCATTATTCTAAGTGAAATGACCCAGAAACAGAAAGTCAAATACCACATGTTCTCACGTATAAGTGGAAGCTAAACTACAGGTACACATGCACATATAGTGTAGAATAATAGACACTGGAGACTCCAAAAGATGGGAAGGTGGGAGGGAGAGGAGGGTTGAAAAATTACCTACTGGGTACAGTGTACCCTATTCGGGTACACTAAAAGCCCAGACTTTACCACTAGACAATAGATCCATGTAAGAAACCTGCCTTTTTACTCCCCAAATATATAAAAAAACTATAAATAAAATGTTACAACCCAGGACTCATTCAGTGTAAGAAATCTAACAAACCCTTCTACCTCAAACCTGGGACTCCAAAGCCCTACACCCTTAGTATAAGTTTGAGGCAACAAAAACTCACACAAAACCTCCACCACGAAGGGATGAACAGGACACTTCCCCAGGTCCTGAGAAAAGCAATGAAGGAATATAAATTAAAAAGCTATAACACAAACTAGTACTCATGTGCGTT
This sequence comes from Macaca thibetana thibetana, assembly GCF_024542745.1. Taxonomy (NCBI): domain Eukaryota; kingdom Metazoa; phylum Chordata; class Mammalia; order Primates; family Cercopithecidae; genus Macaca; species Macaca thibetana. The sequence continues at coordinate 8,512,407 of NC_065598.1, forward strand.
TGCAACCCAAATTCACATCACTTTGGATGTTCAAAAATGTTAAGCTACCTATTTAATTCAAAATAATATCTATAAAATAATCTGTAGTGAAGAGATGGGCTCTTTGTTTAATTTCCAGCCCATGGAAACTCATACTTTAATAAAATGCAATAAAAATGAAGTACTCAAAAATTATATGGAGGCTGCTTGTGGTGGTTCACGCCTATAACCTCAGCACTTTGAGGGACCAAGGTGGGTGGATCACTTGAGCTCAGGAGTTCAAGACCAACCTGGGCAACATGGCAAAGCCCCATCTTTACTAAAATTACAAAAAAAAAACTAGTCAGGCGTGGTGGTGCACACCTGTGGTCCAAGCTACTCAGGAGGCTGAGGTGGGAGAATCACTTGAGCCCAGGAGGTGGAGGCTGCAGTGAGTTGAGATCATGCTACTGTACTCCAACTTGGGCAACAGAGGGAGACCCTATCTCAAATTTAAAAAAATATATATATATGGAAAAAGAGCGAAGACAAACATAGCATATTAATGTTGCAGCAATGTCAAGATACTATAAAAATTTTTGAGTGTCACTATTGATTTCCACAATTATTCCAAAAGGCTTACAAACATTTCGTGCAGCAACACCTGACCCCCAGTATCTAGCAGAACAAGTTCAAGTGCCCTCTGTGGAACACACCTCCCACTTAAGTGTTAGAGAATTCTCAAAATAATTTTCCATGGGGAAAAAACACATTTCACAAGGAAAAGAAAATCAGTAAGCACACACAAAAAAATAGGTACCATGAGGGAGAATTAAAGTCTTTCTCTCACAAGGACTTGCAAAATCTTCGGGTACTGAAATCATCAGACACTGAATCTGAAACAAACTTGCTTGTATGTTTAACATGATAATGTGGGCCGGGCGCGGTGGCTCAAGCCTGTAATCCCAGCACTTTGGGAGGCCGAGGCGGGCGGATCACAAGGTCAGGAGATCGAGACCACAGTGAAACCCCGTCTCTACTAAAAATACAAAAAATTAGCCGGGCGCGGTGGCGGGCGCCTGTAGTCCCAGCTACTCAGGAGGCTGAGGCAGGAGAATGGCGGGAACCCGGGAGGCGGAGCTTGCAGTGAGCCGAGATCGCGCCACTGCACTCCAGCCTGGGCAACAGCGTGAGACTCCGTCTCAAAAAAAAAAAAAAACATGATAATGTGTAACTCACTACTATAAAAAGTGACCCAGGAGACTTGAAACAAACCAAACAGAAATGGAAAATAGAGTAACAGAAATTTAAAATGCAGTAGATGAGTTTAACAACAGACAAACATGGTAGAAGAGAGAATCAGGTAACAGAAAGATAGGGCAGATATTATTCAGAATGCCGTACAGCAAAACAAAGTAACTAAAAAGATGAAAGAGAAGCTTAGACCTATAGAAGATAAAAAAGGTTGAATAAATTGACTAAAACATTTTCTCAGGGTCCCAGAAGAAGGGAAAAAAGAGAATAGGGCAGGGGAAATATTTGAAAAGAGAAGATTTTTTTTTCAGAATGTATAAAAGACTTCAATCTACAAATCCAAGAGTTCAAGTGAATCCCAAGGAAAATTCATAAATAAAAATGCACACCTAGGCAAGTTACAATACAATCTGAGAACATCAAAGAAAATCTTAAAAAGAGAGAATAAAAGAAAGATTGCCCCCAAAGGAGTGACATACTAACAGCTGATTTTCAATAACACAAACAGGAGGCAGGAAAAAGGAACTGGGTCCAGCCATCAGCCACACAAACAAGTTTAGAAACAGCTCTTCCACTCGGGTCTTGAGACTTTGCAGTCCGACTCTTTGGGCACAGCCTGTAAGAGACCCAGGGTCAGAGGATACACCGAAGCTGAATCCAGATTCTTGACCCATGGAAGTGGTGAGATAATAACAGATAGTAAAGAGATATTCAATGTAAATTGTTTTAAACTGCTAGGTTTGGGGGTAACTTGTTATGCAGCAATGCATAGCTAATAGTTAGTGTTCATCTGTCTACCTGCCATGAAATAGAACCACTACTCACTATTTAAAAAAATAAAAATATACTTCACAAACCAGGGGAGGAAAAGGCATAGATAATCCACAATCCAGCCAACAGTCAGTGGAGAAGGGAGAACTTACTATAATGTATTAGTTTGCTATGACTGTGGTAACCAAGTACTGCAGACTGGATAACTTAACAGAAATGTATTGTTGCACAGTTGTGGAGTCTGAGTGATTCCTTCTGAGGGCTATAAGAGGTCCGCCTCTCTCCTTGGCTCACAGATGGCTGCTTTCTCTCTCCATTTCTTCACTTCATCTTTCCTCTATATGTGCCTATCATATTGGATTTGGGCCCACCCAAATGACCTCACTTTGAATTGATTACTTCTATAAAAACCCTATCTCCTTATCTCCAAATAAGATCACATTTTGATTTACTGGGGTGGGGAAGGACTTTGACACACAAATTTTGGGAGGACACAATTTAACCCATAACACACAGGGAAAAAGCGAAGTCACTAGATATCCAGACATAGACTCCATGCTTGGAATCACAAGTTCATTCCAGCCCCAAATAATTCTTGCACATTGTTTTACTTGATTCAAAGTGAGGCTATAACTGTAACATTCATTTATCTTGCCTGTCTTTATGTAAATGTGAGGTTTGATATGGTCTAGAGGGGTTCTTTGTTATGGTTTTGCTCTCTTATTATCAGTTTTTAAAAAATAATGAAAACCAAAATGCTGCAAATATGTCAGCTTGGCATTAGATACCACCAGTTTAATGTGGCTTCACTAAGTTCAATCACAGGATTGTTTACGGATGAACTTTTAAGTACATCCTCATAAATCACTTCTAAGCTAATTAAAATCCAAAATGGAAGTGATATCTCAGTTGTCCTGGAGCCTGGCTCTCCAATGAATCTCTCCATAATGAAATATGAAGATAATAAAATTATTCTAAGGGTCACAGTCTAGGATACACTTCCAAAACTCATAAACAATGCTCACTGGCATGCCCACAATAGCTGACAATGCAGTAGAAATGAAACAAGTGAAACCAGAGCAATGCAAGATATTCCTACTGAGTGCAGCCTTTCCAGCAAATTAAGACTTCATTTCCCTGGGTCAGGTGTAGTAGCCGACTGCAGAAATCCAGAAATCCAGCCCATGTTCCAGAACCAGATCCATTTTCTTTATGCATAGGGAGCTACTGTTGCTCTAACACCTTTCAGGTATTTGTCTATGTGTGTTCTTCACTCCATTTGGTCCTGATGCCCCTAATAAGAACAAGGTCCTTGAAACCAAAGGCTTTGAGTTAAGTCTTCCCCCAAGGCCACCTGGTAAACCATGCAGAGGCTGAGTAGTGGCGTGGATGTCTTTGCTGCTGCAGATAGGGCTTGCATCAAGGCTTTCCAGTTCCCACTGGGCTGGAATTTGTGGAATGAAGCAAAATGATGCAATCACCCCAGCAGAAAACACCATGGAAAGGATGAGGGAAAATAGATGGAAACAGTTTGTGAAACAACAGAGCCCTCTAAGTTCAGTGAATAATAATTTTAAAAATTTGCAACACTGTCTGAAGACTATCAAAGATCCATACTGTGGAAGAAAAAAATCAAAGCAGAATAGCATTATTTCAGTGAAGGCAACATATTGAAGCAATGAGTGTTTCAAGTGAGATGTATGTCATAATAATGAAAGCTATATTTAAATCTAAGTTTCTTAGCTAACACCTGCCGAACTCCAGGGAAAGGCCGTAAAATACACTATGAGAGAGAGAGAGAGAGAAAGAAGAGAGGAGAAGAGAAAGAAAGAGAGAGACAAAGAGAGAGAGAGACAGAGAGAGAGAGAGAGATAGTACCAAGCAGAAACAATGCAGGGGTACCTTGGGTGGCAGAGAAAATTGCTCTTCAAAGGCATTGCCTGATATTTTGTTGTATTCAACTCTGGGGTGTGCTTCCTTGGTTTTCATTTGAAGACACAGAGGCTTCTCATTTGATGGGAAGAGAGAGCTGGTTTCACTAAGCATCCAGGATCAGTTCCTGAAAAAGAAATTACCAGCACATTTATACACTCTACTCCACCAATGGAAATGTTCACCAGGGCTTCAAGAAAAAGAGCGGTGTCCTCTCTAGAGTCATCAACAAGACTCAAGATGGAAGTAAGCCAATGAAAAAAGATATGTACAGCTGAACTTCTCTAAACAAGATGGACATAGTTATAACAGGTTAAAAATAAACTGTTTTAAAATAAGATTATTCTAAATTTCCCTGCTGTCCTTAAAACCTGTCTGTATTGCTGCCTTAACATTGCCCACAAATTTCAAAAGCCTTTCCATGTGGAGAGTAGATAAGACTCATTTAAATTCTCATACATGTCTGAAATATAAACAAGAAAAATAGAAATTAACTTAACCTACATATTTAGCAGAAGTTAATTATAACAAAATTAGGCCAGACGTGGTGGCTCATACCTGTAACTCTAGCACTTTGGGAGGCCAAGGTGGAGCAGATCACTTGAGCCCAGGAGATAGAGACCAGCCTGGGCAACATGGAGAAATCCCATCTCTACAAAAAAATACAGAAATTATCTGGGCATGGTGGCATGCACCTGTAGTACCAGCTATTCAGGAGGCTGAGGTGGGAGGATTACTTGAGTCCAGGAGGTCAAGGCTGCAGTGAGCCAAGATCACGCCACTGCACTCCAGCCTGGGCAACAGAATGAGAGTCTGTCTCAAAACAGAAGAAGCAGGAAAGAAGGAAAGAAGAAAGAAAGAAGAAAGAAAGAAAGAAAGAAAGAAAGAAAGAAAGAAAGAAAGAAAGAAAGAAAGAAAGAAAGAAAAAAAAAGAAAGAAAGAAAGAAAAAGAAAGAAAAAGAAAGAAAGAAAGAGAAAGAGAAAAAAGAAAGAAAGAAAGAAAGAAAGAAAGAAAGAAAGAAAGAAAGAAAGAAATTAGATACATCCAGCTCAAACTGAGAAGCAGCAGTACTTAAACTTCAGTGTGATCCAAATGCAGCTGAAAGGAACTAATAAAAGACCTGGGAGGTATGTTGGTAGACTCCTCAATCCTTCTGTGTAGACTACTGAGCCAACCCTCCACCAGGACATCCATTGAGTAAATGTATGTGGACAGCCTCCTTTATGCCACACCATGTCCAAACCATTGGGGCCAAAGTCAGAAAAAAAAAAAAATAGCCAAAATTCTCTGCCATCCCAGTATCCACATTCCAGCAGCCGAAGACAGATAACAGACAAAATAAATAGACTGATTTAAAAATTTAGATGTTGGTGTGTTTGTTTCCTAGGGCTGCTGTGACAAATTACCACAGATTTCATAGCTTGAAACAACACAAGGGTAGTATTGTACAATTTTCAATGTCAGAAGTCCAAAATCAATCTCATTTCACTAAAGTTAGGATGTTGACAGGGTTGTGTTCCTTCTAGAGTCCGTTTCTTGCCTTTTTCAATTTTCTAGATGCTGCGCGCATTCTTGGCTTGCACTCTTTTTCCTTTCTCTAAGCCAGCAATCACATCACTTGGATCCTGCTTCCATCCTCACATCTTCTTCTCTGACTGTAACCCTCCTACCTCCCTTTTTAAAGTACTCTTGTTATGACATTGGGCCCACCTAGATAATCCAAGCTAATCTCTGAATCTCAAGGTCCTTAACTTAATCACATCTACAAAGCGTCCTTTGCCATGCAAGGCAACATATTTGCAGGCTCCAGGGATTAGGATATGCACATCTCTGGGGACCCTTAGTCTGTCTACCAAAAGTGCTAAATGCTCTAGATCAAAGCAAATCAAGCAATCTGACATAGATACTAAAAAAATGTCAATTGTCTCTTTTCCTTGCTTTTCTTGAAGCTGGGACATAGAGGGAATCCAATCCCATCTAGTAAAGTCATGGATTATGTTGGGGCAAGCAGGAGGAGTTCCTAAATAAAATATTTTCTTCCCTGATAAAAGAGAGACAATCAAGAGGAAATCCTCCCTGCTTCCATCTGGTCTTTGATGCTGACATTTGAAAATGTTCTACAGTCATGCAGAGCATAACATTTCAGTCAACAATGGATCGTGTATATGATGCTGGTCCCTATAATGGAGCTGAAAAATTTCTATCATCTAGTGACTTACAGCCATTGTAACAACATAGTGCAACGCATTACCTTTTCTGTGTTTACGTATGTTTAGATACACAAATACTAGCACTGTGTTACAATTGCCTACAGTGTTCAGTACAGTAACATGCTGTACAGGTTTGCAGCCTAGGAGCAATTAGGCTTTAGCATAAAACCTCAGTTTACCGCAGACTATACCATACAGAAACCTAAGTACATGCTATGATGTTTGCACAACTAATAAATCACCTAAAGAATTTATCAGAATGTATTCCCACCTTCAAGTGATACCTGACTATATATGCAGCCATCTTGTCACCATGAGGGAAAAGTCTAGAGTATGGGAGACATAAACCATAATATTGTTTTGTTGCTAAATTAACATCCATAGAACCCCCAGGTCTGGAATTACCATGTAAGATTAAACACAAACCATTATTAAGCAATTTAGCCAAGTACAGTCGGATGGGTTCCACATCTTTGGATTCAACCAACTGAGGATCAAAAGTACAATATTTGCTGGATGCAGAACCTGCAGACAAGGAGGGTTAGATTTTCATATCCATATGTTTCTCAGGGGAACGTTAAGACTTCAACATCTTCGAATTTTAGTATCCTGGGGGTTCTTTGAACCAATTCCCCATGGACACCGAGGGATGACTGTATGCTAGTACTGGAAGGTAGTGTGGTTCTGCTTTTTGTTTGTAGTGGCACCTCAGTTAGAGTCAACCCTTACATATTAACCATTAGGTTTTTTTTAAAAACTGTTTTCTTAATAGCATGGACATCTGTAGTGGTTGCTATACAGAGAAAAGCATGAAAGGACAATGATTACAAAACACTCATCATAACTCCAAGTCTACTTGCTCTCTTCTGCTACCCAAGATGGGCCAAGGCAAGACCAGCCATAGCATGACTTGTGGTCTTTCTGCAGTAATCACAAATCACTAAACTTATGCCATATTGTGATCCTCCCTTCTTTTGTTTTCTGGACTGCCCAATACCTTTGCTGCCTGACATTCTTTGTGTTTGATCAAGGCCTTGCCAGATATGTCCACAACTGCTGACTCCTGTATCATGGACACAAAGAGGGGAACAACAGACACCAGGGCCTTCTCGAGGGTAGAGGGTAAGAGGAGGGAGAGGATCAGAAAAAAGTACCTATTGAGTACTATGCTTATTACCTGGGTGATGAAGCAATCTGTACACCAAACTGCCATGGCATGCAGGTTACCCATATAACAAACCTATACACGTACCCCTGAACCTGAAATAAAAGTTATAATAAAAAATGCCAACTTCAATACCTGTCACGGTCTTACTACTTCATTTCTGAACAGTGGTTTTAGAGGAAGAGTTGGTCCTCTGAACAGGCCTTGTAATCCAACTTTCCACATCCAAATCATTGCTTTCTCTGGGTTGCTTTCCAGATTCAAATCATTGTATCCCGTGGCCCACGGAGTCCAGCTGTTAACCTTCCTTCCTAAGCATATCCTTGGATATATATGATGTAAAGTCAAATAGGATATTTAGTAATTCGGTGAAAACTAAAAACATGCATTCCAGCATCTCCATGTGCTGTATCTTTTCTTGCTCAAGAAAACTAATTACACATTTAGTTAAGAATCTGTCTGTAACATCTCCAGACACCCATCATCTGGAGAGCCATGCCATTAAGTCCACCTGCTCTGAAGAAGACCCTAATTCCCTGAAATCACACAGTATCATAATCTGACTTTGGTTTCTGTAAGGATTTCTGGTATTCTTGACTGCATTTTTGTGTTTCTTTGCTGCCTTTACTCTAGAATTATGAAACTACCTAAAGCTCTGACAGCTAATAAAAACTATTGGCCATAGGTACAGTTGGGATGAGAGCTTCATGTTCTCAATGTAATGATCAAACCAAAATGTTGCAAAGCCACTGCCTCTCTTCAATGTCACTATGTGTCTTCTTTAATGAACTATTCATCAGCACATTCAAGGGAATACTCTCCATTTGCTGGGTAACAATCACAAGGACATTTGTTGAAATCTGTAGTCTGCTGGGCTTGAAGGACAGAGATGCTATTCAGGATCACCTGGACAGAGTCTGTAGGTATCTCACTAATACACCTAAACCAATCTACACCCCATGAACAGGACATTCTATAAAGGTTGCTGCTGGCTTTCCCAGTCTCGAACTCCCAAGTACGAGATTTATGAATGACATAGTCAGATGGTAGCTGCTCATTTCAGACATTTGCCTGTAAGAAAATGTGGAGGAATTCTTTTAACTCCAAGTTTTACAAAAATATCAAAATGACTAGTTGTGAATATGCAGTCAAAATACAGAAGGCAAAATATGTACATAATTTCCCAGAGGTTACACCTGACTATTATAGGCAACTAAACATGGTAGACAATGCAATTTTGTCATTAGTTTCCAGTGACTCCTCCTAAGAAACTGATTAACAAAGCAAATAATAATTCAGCTTAGAATGCCAGAAAAGCATAGTTTCTCGATGAAGTTCTCACATTCATTGTACGCTCCAAGTTTCCAATTTCTTCCCCTTCACTTCTTCACCGTTCTGCTGTCCTAATACTCTGCCCTGGATGCTGCCTTCCTTGATGAAAGTCTTCCCGACTTTTTGCAGGCATTGGGGTTAATGCTTATGTACTTCCTCTGGGCTCAGAGCACTGTATCCTGTGTTTTGAGTGTGTACTGTTGTATTACAGGAATACAAGGCATTTTCAAGCTTCTTTTCCTAGACAGGTCCTTGCTCACTGAGAACTGAAAATGGATATTCCCTGCAGACAGACACACTCAGCAGGCATAGGCACATCTTATGTGCATATGAAGCTATACGACATCTGGGGTGATGCTATTAAATAATCCCAAATGATTGAGCAGCTCATCTCCACTATCAGGTGGTTATCATAATTTCTAAATTCTGGGGAAGAGAGAGGGTTATTAGACCAAAGTGTATCTCAGGGAATACAGCTGAGGGGTTAGCGGAATAGGACACACAGCCTTAAGTCTTATGAGGTGACAACATAGAATTAAATCCTAAAGAAGCTGTCTGTCCATGAAAGATCGACTAGAACATCTTTCTACTAGAGGGAAATGCCCTATTACCATCTTCCTGGACCTCTGAGTGGGGGGAAAATTACTACTACAAGAAATGACAGTCAAAATTTGGATAAAATGCACAGTATAAGAATCAAAATACAAGAAAATTCATCAGCACAACAGAAGCAAATGCAAAAATCATTCTAATAACATTCCTCCAGTATCCTACAGGGAACACTAAGGGAAAAAAAATACCCCCACTGAAAATGAGCTCATACTAAAAAATTCAAAGTTACACAAGGAAAGAGAACACTATAAAAGCACAACTGGTGTCCTAAAATCCCCAGATAATTATGTAAGAGGTCCTTTAAGTTCTTTTTATTATATTTAACACAGATTTAAAAAAAAAAAAAAGAATACAAACTGCAACAAAAGAATAGGACACTATATGAAAAGAACAAGATTATTTGAAAATAAGTCAAACAACTTTCTAGAAATGAGAAAATACAGAAATACAGTCATTGACAATGTAGTAATAGAAGACAACACTGGCTTGCCAGACAACCTTTCTGAAATGGGTAAAAACAGTACTGTCTTCGGAACTGGAGACTTTTTTTTTTTTTCTGAGACAGGCTCTTACTCTGTTGCTCAGGCTGGAGTGCAGTGGTGCCATCTCGGCTCACTGCAACCTCCGCCTCCCAGATTCAAGCAATTCTCCTGCCTTAGCCCCCCAAATAGCTGGGATTACAGGCACAGGCCACCACGCCTGGCTAATTTGTGCATTTTTAATAGAGATGAGGTTTCACCATGTTGGCCGGGCTAGTCTTGAACTCCTGACCTCAGATGATCCACTCGCCTCGGTCTCCCAAAGTGCTGGAATTACAGGCGTGAGCCACTGCACCCAGCCAGAACTGGAGACTTTCGTTATTACAATGCATTACATAGCTAAGGTAACAGCTGACTTTCTCCTCTGCTATGCACTAACTTCAGCATGGGACAACCTGAATAGCCAGGAAACTAGGAAGTAGAGCTGACTTTTCTTCCAACCGTTACTAAAGCACAATTTCTTTCCTTCTGGGGCCACATTCCTTCCATGGCCTCATTTACATTTTATGATATGGGGAACTGCACTCAAGGTTATGCAAGCGTTTGGTTCCTCTCCCTGGCACCTCTTTCCGAATCAGAGAATGAGGAAATCTAACTCTTAGAACCCCTGCAGCTTTTAGGAACCCAGATATGTTCATCTGTGCAGTGAGCAGCCCTAACTCTCTTCATCTGTTCAGTGAAGTGTATTGGACACAGTTCCTATTTGTTCTAAGTAGAATTTATATTTATTTTACAATTCAACATTAATTTTGTGGTGTAGTTTTCATTTGTATATGCCCTATGCACAATAAAGGATATTTGTAAATTAAGGTATGAAATAGCTTAAATGACTCACCAAAACAAGATTAAAGCTAAATAGCTGCAGGTATAGTAATTGAATTGAAAAATACTTCTTGGACACTAGGGCATATTCCCTGAAAATTAGAACTTCATTAGCAATAAATATTTTCATAAGCCACTAACAATTGAGCAGTTTTTTTTTTGTTTTGGTTTGGTTTTTTTGACAGAGTCTCACTCTGTTGCCCAGGCTGGAGTGCAGTGGCGCAATCTCGGCTCACTGCAACCTCCACCTCCTGGGTTCAAGCAATTCTTCTGCCTCAGCCTCACAAGTAGCTGGAATTACAGGCATGTACCACCACATCAGCTAATTGTTTTATATTTTTAGTAGAGACAGGGTTTCACCATGTTGGCCAGGCTGGTCTCGAAATCCTGACCTCAAGTGATCCATCTGCCTCGGCCTCCCAAAGAGCTGGGATTACAGGCATGAGCCACTGAGTCAGGTATTGAGTAGCACTTCATTTAAGCAAGAGTAAGTATAAACTAGATAGTCTAAATCTTCTGTGCTTTAAAAACGGTACTTCCAAATGTTTAGCTCCAATTGTCTCCTATTCAGCTAAAACGTAACATAACTTTCTGAAAATATGCCCTAGACACTGGGTGCGTAGAAATGGTCTCTTTCACCTCTTGTACCTTCACCCTGTTTAATCTCAAGTTAGCACAGGGAGTTACAGAGAGTACAGCTTATGGTACAGGAGATTATGGTACAGGAGATAATATTCTTGCTGCTATATTTACAAGCATGAATGCAAATTTTGCTAGAAGGAACCTCCTGGTGGGATTAATCATCCAAATTCCCATTAGAAAGGCTTTCTGGTGAAAGTAGGACAAGAATAGTAGTGACTGTCCCCTGAGGACTCAGGTGCCATTTCTAATGACGCGTTCTTCCGTGCAAGAAGATGCTTCCGACAAAACTGGCAGAGTTGGCTGTGCTTATTTCTCCGTTTAAAAATAATGGGAAAAGAAGTAGCTGTGAGAAATTAACCAATCTGTAAAATCAAGTAAAACACAGAAATGTAATATGGGGTGGGGTTAATAAACACAAGATCAGAATAAGATTACACCATTTCTTTTTCAGAGAAATTTGCCATTTTGAGACTACCAAGCCAGGAGAAAATTCAAACCCACTCACCTGCCACTTCATATCTAGTGTATAAATATTTTAGGAAAAGGACTCATGATCCAAGTATTGAGACAAGGGAAAGTTTCCTCCCAACCCCCTACCCACCCTTTCCAAGAAAAGACTCAACTGCCTGGACTTCTCGCCACCCCCACCCTTGGCCAGAGACAGAACACGGAACGTCTGAGGTCAATGAGAAGTTTAACTAACAGAGCTTCTCAAATCTTTCCTTCAAGTGCTCTTCCTGACAGCAGCAAAGCCGAATGAATCTCCTTGGGGAACTGGAGAGAGAGAGAGACCATGGCAATCCTAGCAGCAAGATATTTCTTCTAAAGGAATTGTATGTTTTATATAAATCATGCTTTATTCAAGAAATTAATGCAAATTTTGCCTTCTAAGTCATTTTACAGCCATGTGAGTTTTAGTATGGTGAGGATGTTTTAAATTGCAAACTGTAGCTCTAGGATTGTTTATCCTATGGCTTTTCAGATCCCTGGCACACTTCTTCATCCCCCTGAGGATAACCTACATGTCAGGCTGAGATGCGAGGTTAATGGATTTTAAAGTCTGCTGCCTTAACGTGACAACTCATAGTGTTGAAACTCGGTTTTGACAGCTTATGCAAGTAGAGGGGAAAAAGCAAGCATTTTGCTAAAAATAGCAATTGGAGAGGAAGTGCCTGAGCAAGATAAATCAAAGATTTTCCTTCTGTGATCATTATATCTTTCACAAATCCTGAGCAGACATCACACCTTGTCTGTATCCCACATTGCACCATGTATCTAAGTTTCATCTCTCAACTGTGACCGATAAACTCACTAAAGAAAGGTACCATGCCTCATACTCTTTTGAAGACCTTACTGGTAGCAAAACAGTTTTCCATGAATATATGGTTAATACAATTAAGAAATTATTTATGATAAGGATATTTCTGTTTACTCCAGTACTTAAGAGTTATGCTTGCAATACACAAGGACCTTCTAATCAAAACCACTACTCTACCCCAAGGAAGCAAATGAATCTTCAAGCTTGCAAAAATCACTCTGATCTCTTGCAAAAGTCTCTGGGAGGAAGGTGAATTTAGGAAGCAAGAGGGGAAAGATGTAAAGTCAAAACTCTGCAAACAAATGACTTTGTTTAAGAGAATAAGAAAAATACGACCAGAACATGCTACATACCACTTTTTACGTTCAACATTTGCCTGCAAAAACCAAAAGTAGATTTTAATCATTCTCTATTGTGGTTTAATGCCCAGGTCCCTTTTTGTGTAAGAAACAGTTGACTTTCCGTTGAAGAACACGCTCCTGCTTCCTGGATGGGGTTGTGAGAGTTTAATTTTCCTAACCCTCCCTGGGAACAAGTCACATGCCTCTGAACAATGTTTCCTGGCATTTTTGGTGGTCAAAGAAGATTGATGACATTGAAGCATATTCAATATGCAAAGAAACCAGTCTATTTGCCTAAATTCAAACCAAAAAAAAATTCAGTCTGCACAAATATTTCTTGGGAATATGAGAGGGCTCAGTGTTGGTCTCTGCAGATGGCAAATTGGGCACTCAGCAGTGGCTATAGCCATGTCAGCCTTGGCAAGTGGAAATCCATGTTGCTGAGCCTATGCATAACCTTCATCGGGTGGCTGGGGAAAGTGGCTGAGTGGTGTCCACAGAACGAGTCATCCTATCTACTTGATTATTAAAATCCTTCTCTGCTAAGGTCACCCTTTGGTGAGCATTCACATTAGATACAAATATCTTCGCAATTTTGACCACTCAGAGAGGTCTGTACACATACCTCTTCCCCAAATTTCTTTGTCACCGATTTTCCAATCATGCTTCTTCCAAGTCTCTGACCTTCCAGCCAAACCATTGGCTATAGCCCATGAAGCAGTATATAATTCACATCTGGCCATTTCTCCTTCCAAGCAAAGTCCACAACCAGATGCACTGCTCGAAGTTCTGCCCACTGGGAAGATTTCCCTTCACCACTGTCTTTCAGGGATGTCCTAGAAAGGGGCTATAGTGCTCCAGTGTCCACTTTCAGGTGGTGCCTACATATCGTGCAGAACCATCTGTAAACCAGGCCCTAATCTTCTCTTCTTCTATCAACTGATCATAGGGAACTCCCCATTAGGCCATCAGTGCAGGCTTGGGGAGAGAAGGCATGGTGGCAGGAGTGGACACCATGGGCATTTGAGCCACTTCTTCTTCTAACTTACCTGTGCCTTCAGGACCTGCTTGAGCCAGATCATGTATATATCACTTCCATTTGATGATGAAATGCTGCTGTGCACACCCAACTTAATGGATAGATGGGCCAGAAAGTAGCCAGTTCATGATAGGTAGTTCAGGTCACATGGTGACTTGATGAGCTATAGTCAAGCATTCAATTTCTACCAAAACCCGGTAACAGGCCAAGAGCTGTCTCTCAAAAGGAGAGTAGTTATCTGCAGAAGATGGCAGGGCCTTGCTCCAAAATCCTAGAAGCCTCTGCTGTAATTCACCTATGGGGCCTGCCAAAGGCTCCAAACAACATCCCTATCTGCCACTGACACCTCAAGCACCATTGGATCTGCTGAGTCATATGGCCCAAGAGGCAGAGCAGCTTGTACAGCAGCCTGGACCTGTTGCAGAGCCTTCTCCTGCTCTGGACCCCACTCAAAACTGGCAACCTTTCAGGTCACTAGATAAACGGGCCAGAGCAACACACCCAAATGAGGAATATGTTGCCTCCAAAATCCAGATAGGCCCACTAGGCGTTGTGCCTCTTTCTTGGGTATAGGAGGGACCAAATGCAGCAACTTATCCTTTACCTTAGAAGGAATATCTTGACAGGTCCCACACCACTGGACACCTAGAAATTTCACTGAGGTAGAAGACCTCTGAATTTTAGTTGGATTTATTTATTTAAAATTTACTGTATTCATTTCTTCTCACGTTGCTATGAAGAAATACCGAAGACTGAGTAATTTATAAAGGAAAGAGGTTTAATTGACTCACAGTTCCTCATGGCTGGGGACGTCTCAGGAAAGTTACAATCATGGTGGAAGGCACGTCTTCATAGGGCGGCAGGAGAGAGACGGTACAAGCAGGGGAAATGCCAGACGCTTATAAAACCATCAGATCTCATGAGACTCACTCATTATCACGAGAACAGCATGGCGGAAACTGTCCCCATGATTTGATTACCTCCACCTGTGGATTACAATTCAAGGTGTGATTTGGGTGGGGACGCAGAGGCAAACCATATCAGAATAGAAAAATATTTCTGTATCTTTATGTCTCTGTTAAAGGTCGGGGAACAAAAGGAGCAACAAAAGAGCCAGATGTTTCCCTTCTTACATGTTTTATATGTAAATGTCAACTTCAGCCATTAATATTACTCGCCTGATCCCTGTGGGTCATTGAGTTTTCACTCATTGCATTGAGAAGAACCATGTGCCTGCTTCAGAAGAGACCTCACTTGCACATTATTAGGAAGAATTTGCAAAATACAAACCCTGATATGTCCTGCCAACTCAATCTTTATATACTATGGTGGGATCAGGGATTCGGCAGGGAGTTATGATCAATTGCAGCAATGCAAGGCAGCTCTGCTGTCTTCTATGAAAGAGCAAGTGGCAAGAGGAGCACTACCCATCTCTAAATAGTCATAAAACCATTGTGGCAGAGACCAACTGTGACTGCCTGCACAGTCCCCACTCTCCTGATCATCAAACTGAACAAAAGCAAGATTCCAATGGAACCACAAAGAAGATGCAACTGTCCTCTGTCTTCCCAAGCATGAAGGCATTTCCAGCTTCAGCCTAGAACATATAGAGCCAGAGAGAGCATTATTGCCATTCCCATAACACACCTTTTTTAAAAAGCCAGATCATCTAAAAAATTATTACTCTCCTTGAACTCATCAGAGAGTTAAGATTGCAGGGCAACCAATGAACCTGAATGTAAAGACAGATACGTACTGAGGAGAGCAAAGATCATCTGGTGGCTATCAAGCAGACCATCCTGAGGCAAAACTCCTTATCCAAGGAATTCAGAAGTAATTACACTTCCTTATCATCTAAAGCTGGCATCAGTACCAGCCTTCTTTCCCAAAAATGTATAAGTAACTAGAATTTCTATACATCTCTGGAATGCATACATGTCAAAACTCATTGTGCAACCCTTGCTGACATCAAGTCACCAAAATGTCCACAAATTTAATCATTTACCATGACCCATGTGGCTAATGTGGTCCAAATTACCCTTCAGCTTTAAAGTCCATAAATACCACTAAGGAAAAGTCCACCAGGTGCGCTCAGTTCTCTCTTACTGAAGTGCCCTGCTACACTCTGCTGCAGTGTTCTTTCTATCTAATAAAACTTTCCTTTTAACCCCTACACTGTTGTTGGTAAATTCTTCTTACTACCCGCGAACCAATCACTTTCCGTTGCCGAGTCTCTGACACCTTGCCCAGCAGGTGCCTCCAATGAGAGATGGCATATAAGCACTGGCTCAAGTATTAGAGAGCATGGGACCAGGTGTGGTGGCTCACACCTGTAATCCCAGCACTTTGGGAGACTGAGGCAGGTGGATCATGAGGTCGGGGTATTGAGACCATCCTGGCTAACACAGTGAAACCCCATCTCTACTGAAAATACAAAAAATTAGCTGGGTGTGGTGGCACGTGCCTGTAGTCACAGCTACTCAGGAGGCTGAGGCAGGGGAATCACTTGAACCTGGGAGGCAGAGCTTGCAGCGAGCCGAGATTGCACCACTGCACTCCAGCATGGACAACAGAGCGAGACTCTGTCAAAAAAAAAAAAAAAAAAAAAAAGCATTAGCACAGGAAGGGGATAGTGACTCCATATGAGTATGCAGAAAGAATCCAGCTAGTTTTTTAATGAATTCCTAAAAGTCAAGAGGAGGCTAGCATAGAAGTTGGGGCTCTCTGGGATCATGGACATAGGGATTTGCACCACTCACAGACTCTTTCTATGGGCACCCACTGTGTGCCCATGAGAAAAATGGGAGAGAGCAAGGGATAGGAGAAGGCCTCCCTTGGCCATGCAAGCTTGGTAGAGCGGAACAGTCACCACTAGGGGAAAAGTATGAGTCCCTCTCACATCCTCCTTCACTAAGGAACAAAAATTTTAAGTTACTTGGAGAACACTGGCAAACCTGTCACTCCAGAGCAGTGGGGAGGAGGGAAAAGACAATGATCCTCTATCATCGAGGGAGGCACAGAAAGTCACCTGGACTGAGAACATCTGAGGTTTCCTGTGGCTCAGAGAAGGACAGGGTCACTGAGAGCGCACGACTCCCCCTCCAGAGAAGCTGGGACACATGGCCCATTGGACCGGTAAAACAGAACAAAACTCACACTCACTCATACCACCAGAATAGCAAGCACCATGTAAGAGGCAACCACCATCTGCCACTGGGGAGAGGGGCACTAAAACAATGAGAGAGGCCCTCTCAGAGGTGCAGACACATAAGAAAAGTCTGAGGCTGAGAGTGGAGCAGAACATTGAGAAACAACCTCCAGCAAACTTGCCCCAACCCTGAGCAAAGGATAATGCTAGAGGAATTTGAAGCCTTTGATCCACTGAATTTACACCATAGCAACAACTACAAACAAGCATCCCAAAAAAATACAGCGAGTCTCCTGACTACATCAATTCAACCCACACACTAATGGCTCAGCATTAGAGGAAGTGTGGCATTTCCAGGCATAAATGTTATTTATTTCAGCTCCTATTTCTCTACACATGATGTCCAATGCTCAATAAAAAAATTATGGGGTACACCAAAAAGCAAGAAAATACCAACCCGTAATCAAGAGAAAAAGCAATCAACATAACCAGACTGAGAGATAACCATGTGTTGGAGTGTTGGAGCCATCAGACAGGAAATAACTATGAATAGGAACCAGTGGAATATGAGAAAAACATGCATGAAGAGATGGAGAATTTTGGCAAGGATACACCAAAAACCCTTAGAAGGAGTCATGTGGAAATGCTAAAAACCCTTAGAAAGAGTCACATGGAAATGCTAAAAACAAACAAAAAAAATTATTTTAAAAACATGGTGACAAAAAGAACACCTTCAACTATATCAGTTAGCATGCTCAGCACAGCCAAGGCAAGAATCAGTGAAATGAAAAACATGTCAATAGAAAGTGTGCAAACTGCACATATTAAGACAAAGAGAAGTGGAGGAAAAAAGCAGAACAGAACAGAACCAAGGATCGAAGAGTTGTAGGAAAACATCAAATAATCAAATAAGGATGATTGGAATCCTAGAACAAGAAGAGAGGCAAAACATAGAAAAATAACTATTTGAAGGGATAGAGCCTGACAATTTTCCAAAAGTAGAGAAAAATTTAAAAACCGCAGTTCCAATATGTTCAGAGACCCCTAAGCATGTTAATGACACACACGTGCACACACTGCACACACTGCACACTGCACATACTGCACATGCACCTAAAAACAATGTAGTCAAGTTGTAAAAAACCAAAGACAAATGGAAAATTTTAAAGGCAACCAGAGTGAAATTCGAAAGACGTATTATGTCATTACTCAAAGGAATAAAGACAAAAATTATAGCAGACTTCTCATCAGAAACTATGCAAGCAAGAATATAGTGGAGTGACATCCTTAAAATGCTAAAATGAAAAAAAGGAAAATTGCCAAACCACATTATATACCCTGAGAAAACATACTTCAAAATGAGAGAGAAGTAAAAATCATCAGATGTCGAAAATCAAGAAAGTTCATTAGCAGACAACCAACACTACGAGAAACACAAAAGGAAGTTCTTCAGATTGAAAGAGTGTGACAACAGATAGAAACTTCATTCTAAACAAAATGATGAAGATTTCCAGAATGGACATATTAAGATAAACATAAATGATTTTTTCTTATTTTTAATAGATCTAAAAGACAATTGATTTCTAAATCAAAAATATATACAATGTATTATGTGTTTGTGTTACATGTAAAGGTAAAATATATTCCCAAAATAGCATAAAAGATGAGAGGGAGGAAGGTAGTATACTCTTGTAAGGTCTTTATGCCACTGGAGGTGTTATAACATTATTTGGAGGTGGACTGTAGTGAATTAAAGAGTTGTGTTGTAAATTAAAGAACTGTGTTGTAAACCATCAGACAACCAGTAAAATGTTAGGAGGAATCAATAATAAGGCAATAGCAGAGATAAAATTCAATCATAAAAATAATGAATCAAAGCCAATAAGATAGTAGATACACCATGAATTAAGGAGAAACTGGGGCTTCCTAAATGCCTAATGCTGTTTCTTAAAAATTTGAACACATAGAAACTCAGGACCCAGGTTAGGCTATAACTATCTCACTAGCAAGTCACCAATAAAATCTAAAACTAACCACCTGTCTTTTAAAAATTAAGTTTAAACTATTAGAACAAACACTAATTACACAGACGTGCTTGAAGATTTGAAAGAATAATCTGTGATACAAAGTAACTTCTATTTAAAGAACAAACCGTCTAATCAATGGGCTCACATTATCTCTCTAGCAGCGTAAGCTATTGATTGCAATTCGGTTTCACACTGACTCACTCATTCTTGACCCACATTTTAAATACCTCTTTCTCTTTGACCTTTAATTGCTGACAGAGAACATTGAAAACTTCTCTAGAAAAGCTTAGTGAAAGTAATTTCATTGTATTTGATTTTAGTCTCCAAACAGAAGTCAAACGGATCAGCACAAAAACACATGATCAGTCTGGTTCATCAGCGTGACTTGAATGTTCCCAAAGAGATCAAATCAGTCCTCCCAGTGTTCCAAAATTAAGCCTTAAGGAAACCTGCAGTAACGCAGTCCCCGTGATAAAAATAAAATTTTAAATTATTACAATTCGTCTGTAGGTTTAAGGACCAAGATTTAATCACAGTTCCACTTCTTATAAAAAGAAAGTGCCGTGGCCGGGCGCGGTGGCTCAAGCCTGTAATCCCAGCACTTTGGGAGGCCGAGACGGGCGGATCACGAGGTCAGGAGATCGAGACCATCCTGGCTAACACGGTGAAACCCCGTCTCTACTAAGAAATAAAAAAAAAAAAAACTAGCCGGGAGAGGTGGCAGGCGCCTGTAGTCCCAGCTACTCGGGAGGCCGAGGCCGGAGAATGGCGTGAACCCGGGAGGCGGAGCTTGCAGTGAGCTGAGATCCGGCCACTGCACTCCAGCCTGGGCTACAGAGCGAGACTCCGTCTCAAAAAAAAAAAAAAAGAAAGTGCCGTTACTATCTCTCTCCACCTCCTGGTTCCCGTGATGGTCTGTGTCACTGGTTACTCCATGTAACGCACTCATGTTTGGGATCAGAAGACTTCTTGGCCTCAAGAGACATTTATGGCTCTTTCTATGTGATTCTGCTTTCAGGATTAGTTCTATAAATCTAAATTGTATCTCATAAAATTAGTTCTGTTATAGTCATGATAAATTGAAGCAACCAAGGAACAGATCACAATAAAGTTAGTGGAAGAACAAAAAAAAATTATTTAATTTCCAAAGTATATTTCAATTAGGACACAGCTATTAAAATGCCAGCTTCAAATATTCATTTGGTACTTAGATTTTTATTTTCCGGCAGGCCCATTCTGAAACTCAGCATGCCACAGAAATAATATTCCATTCGGAGGCTTCTGAATTTTCAGTTAACCTATCAGCAAATATTTATGACCGTGTCGCTGCAAACATTCTAGGTGAAGAAGACTTTGTGAAGGGGATAAGGTGTGGAATACACCCCACGCTACATTTACTTCCTGCTTCGATCACCGAACATTTAGGCTGAGCTACGTATGAAACTACCAATATTGGACTTGCTTTCACCTACGACAATGGCAATTTCATAAGATTCCATCTAATAATTTTATGACCTGGGCAAGTAGCATATCATCCTTCCTCTTGTTTCCTCACCTCTAAAGCTAAATTCTTGACTTTTGGGATCACTTCTGAGATTTCTTCAGGTCATAAAAATATCTGTAACATGATTCTGAAGGTAAAGACATCAACCCGAGAAGTTTGCAGTTTCCTCTGGAGAAGTAAAGGAGGCACAAATGAAAATCCTAAATACCGCAGATCTTGTCAGAGAGTAAAGTCTCCTACAGTGACTTTTCAAAGATTTCTTACTGAATTCTTTGAAATGAATTCAGAATCTTGGTCAGAAAGACACGAGGACATCTTGGAATGTATCTCATTCTAATAAGGTGATTTATGTTAAGATAAATGAAGCCACTTCACAATCACCTCTATCTACTTTGAGTGATAGTTATCTACTCAAAGTTATCTACTTTGAATGACAAGTATCCAGGATCACTTTTCAAAGCCAGACTGTCTGGCTACCATGTGTCAGTGTAAAAAGTTAAGATTATCAGTGACACTTATGTAACCAAGAGTTATATACTTTAGCTATAAAGCTCCTGTTTTCTTAATAACCCAAAGCCACAAAATATGCTTTTCCCAGAGCTGCCTAAACAATCTATTTTCTTGATAATTCTAAAACTGCAGAACATATGTGCCCAGGACTTGTTTACCCTTATGCCACTTTTTCCAAAAACAGGTAATAGTTCGTCTTAGCAGAACAGCTGTGTCACCTCACCCCATTCCCGTTTCTCATTTTCCTTTTATTATGAGCCACCTGTGTCTATAACATCCCTAGCATCTTGTAGATTCTTGCAGCAAGTTCCTGAGATCGCTGAGAGGAGGCCAGACATTTCTACCTACCAACCATGTAGCTGCTAGAAACAGATTCACCAGATTGAGTTTCCTCGCTAAGATGAAAAAGAGAATAAGCGATCTGCATATGGGCTCACTTTCAAGGGGGAGGAGCTAAGGAATGTAATTTCATTGATGCTTCACAAAAGAACAGGCACAAAGAATACTGAGGCTCACAGGTGAGCGCTAATTAAATATTCATGTCTTTTTCTTTCCTTCTTCTTTTTTTTTTTTTTTTTTTTTTAGCATTTTCTTTTCTTCCTTTCTTTCTTTTCTTTTTAGACAGGGTGTCTCACTCTGTTGCCCAGGCTGGAGTGCAGTGGTGCCATCTCAATGCAGCCTTGACTTCCCAGGCTCAAGTGACCCTCCCACCTCAACCTCCCAAGTAACTGGCACCACAGGTGTGCACCGCCATGTCAGGCTAATTTTTATATTTTTAGTAGAGGCACGGTTTTGCCATGTTGCCCAGGCTGGTCTCGAACTCTCGGACTCAAGTGATCCACCCTCAGCCTCTCAAAGTGCTGGAATTACAGGGGTGAGCCACCACACCCGGCCTGGAATTTTCAATGTTTAGAAAAGTATATTAGTGATTAACAGCTAAAACACATTTGCTTAAGGGACCTGATTCCAGTAATAAGTAATTTCACCCAATTCAAGAAATAGATCATTTTCTATATGACCTAGGACATGAAAAATCTGGGAACATACTGAACTATTTTGAGGGTGGCAAGTTATATTGCCTGGGAGGTAACTTACTTTAAAAATACTTCAGTATAAGACAGCATAACATATGTGTGCAAACTGTCCCTTAATCTACACACTAAAGGTAGCCACTCAGCATATCCAGGAACTCACACTTCAAAGGTAGCTTTGGGGCGTTTCAAATATTGTTATTGAAATGGACACCAGAAGGCATATTAATTAAAGGCATGAGTGGTGTTTGATATGTGCAGTTGCGTACACAAAGTATGAGAATCAGCCAACTGGGCAGGTAAATTTCCCCAGAGTGGCTCAGGATGGGCACCTCATGACGATTTCATCACCCCACGTTAACGAGAATCCTGTAGTGGTCTGTCTTCAGAGTATCATTGTGTAAAAACCATATGTGATTACAGTGCAAAGAGCAGACACTTAAACCTTTAGAAAAGCATCAAACATTAAAAAGATTACTTTATTAGCTGTCACCAGGCAGTAGAACAGAAAAGGGGAAGGAAAAGGAATGCTGTTTTTTCATTACTTAGAGTAGAAAAACAGTAGATTATATATTTAAAAACAAGGGATTAAGTATATTCTATCAAGAGAACCATTAAAGCAAAAATATATCACTTATATCACTTCTAAGATATCAGAAAATACGCCCTGGAAGCAAAGCACACAGACCACATAGTGAAAGACTTAAGAAAAAAAAAAAAAAACTATTGAAACAGAAAACATAAAATAATTCAAGAGAACAGAAAACAATACTGATTAATAAGTATAAAAGGGATCACCACTTACTAAACACACACTTAAAACCAAACCCTCTACAATGCACAGTTTCAGTAACCTGCAATTGCTGTAAAACTACAGCCCCACACTTGGTGGCTTAACACAATAATTCATTATTATTTCTCACGGCTCTGTCAGAAGACCAGGTTCTTCTGGGAACTTCCTGGGGTCTCTCATGAGGTTGTAGTCAAATGGTGGCTGGAGCTGGGGTCATCTGAAGGCCCAACTGGGCTGATCCTGCAGGTTCCCTGTCTGGTGTCTCAGCCAAGAAGGCTGGAATACCTGGGGGTTGGTCAGGCATCCCTCCCTTTCCGAGCAGCTTGTTAAGCTTGGGATTCCACACAACATGGCGGTCTCAGAATAGTCCATCTTCTTAAGTGGCAGTTGGCTTCCTGCAAGTGAGTGTTCAAAGGGAACCAGGTGAAAGCTGCAGACCTCTTAGGACATCACTTTGGAAGTCTTGTGACATCGCTTCCACCTATACCCTATTAGACTAAAGCAAGTTCAGGGCCAGCCCAAGATCAAAGGGAAGGGTCGACACAAGGAAGGAGGGTATTTTAGGGGGTACGATTCAGTGACAGGCTGGACCGTGTTTCATGGGGGACCTGCTAGTGACACTAGTGACAATGACACACATAATAAATGTGTTTCAGAAAGGTAATAAGTAAAATGGTCAAGATGCCAACCTTGTGCCAACAAAAAGAAAGCAGAATCTGCCATCTAAAATAGGAACTGGGTGGAATTTGGCAAAGTTGCATACACTAAACAAAGAAGGGCATTCTATAATAATAAAAGCTTCAGGTCTTAGGAAATATGTAATCATTATAAATGCCAATATACCAAAAAAAGTAACCTTCAAAAAACAGAAATTGCAGGAAACAAAAACACACTAGGAGTCAGAGATAACGATTTATCTCTCTCAGCCCATGAAAGAGCAACTACAATATGTATTTTCAAAGACCCCATTCACATGATTAAAAGGTACCTGACATAAAACTTTGCAACCTAAAAATGGAAAACAGCATCTTTTCAACTGCCTGTGGGACAATCACAAAAGATGACCACGGATTGGGCTATAAATAAAACCTCAACTTATTTTTAAAGACAGAAATAATGCAGAAAACATTCCATGATCAGAATGTGAATAAAGTCAGAATAACAAAATCAAAAATTAAAAAGGCCTTTGGAGACTAAAAATTTGCAAACAACTTGTAATTCTTTGATCACATAGGATAGGAAGTTCAGAATGAAAATGTAGAATTTATAGAAAACAATGATAATTAAATCACTATTTATCAGGCCCATAACCTAAAATAGTGTCACAAGGAAATTTATATTCTTAAATATTCATTCTTTTTAAACATTTATTCTTCAGAAAAAAATAAAAACAGATAATTTAAACATCATTTTCAAACACTCAGAAAGAGAATAATAGAAGCAGCAAAAAAATCACAAGGAATTACTAACAAGAGAAGTAAATGAGTCACAAACACAAAAGAAGATACTTAATAAATTCAAAAGCTATTTTTGGAAAATACATTTAAAAAGATAAACTACTCACTTCATTTTAAAAGGAGACTATATAAACCCAAAGAAAGAAAGAATAATGAGGACAATCATACATGTAAAAGAAGTAAAAAGAAGCATAAAAGTTTCATATTTCTTGCCCCGATGTAAACGAATTTTAAAACTTGGAACAAATAAGTAATTTATAGAAAAATATATAATGTCAAAATGGACAAAGAAAAGATACAAAATAAGATCATTTAAATGCAAGTAATACAGAAAATAGAGCTATATACCAAAGCAAAACTAAACTAAACTAAAAAACAGGCAGAAGATTTCACAGCAAATTTTGTCAAACCTTTAAAGAATATATAAGTTAACTACAAATACAATTTTTATTTGTCGCTTAAGGAAAAGAAAAATCCAAAATTATTTAAATTGTTGCTACACATAGAAAAGGAAGGAAAACTTCAAAATTCTTTTTATGAAGTGAATACAATATTGATACCAAGTGTGGCAAAGACAGTAAATTATATAATATATAAATAGCAACACAAAAATTCCACATGAAGTATTTCTATCACAATCCAGCAGCAGGTAAGTGAAACAATACAACATAATCAATCATGTTTTTTTCACAAAAAAAGGGATAAACATTAACTCAATATTAGGCATATATTTTCTCATATTATGGACCTAAGTGGAAAAAGCAAATAATCATTTTATAGACACTAAAAAGGGCATGTTTTGAAGTTCAAATGTTTTAAAGTTCATTCTTTATAAGAACTCAATAAAACAGAAATAGAAGGAGATTCCTTAACTTGATAGAATATAATAAACTTACCCTAAATATTAATGGGTAGGAGAAATAAACATCCACCACTGTCACCACTATTGTATAATATTTTACTGGATGAATCGGCCAATTCAATGATAGAAGAGAAAAAAATGCAAGGCGTAAAATTGAAGAATAAAGGTAAAAATCACCCTTGTTTGCAGATGATGTGATTGTTTACCAAGATAGGTCTGAAAACCAACTGAGAAATTAAAAGGCAGGAAAAGAGAAGCTGGTAACACAATAGAGCACAAATTAATATTCAGAAATCAATAGCTTTCAGATATGTACAAAGACAACAACTTAGGAAAACCATTAGCTGCAATGATGATAGGACGGCAATAAAAGGTAAAATATGTAGGAACACACGAGGAATGTGAGCACGTATTAATAGGAAACTTTAAAACTCCCTTGGGAGACATGGCACAGGCTTGAATAAATAGAAATGCACACTGTGTTCTTGGCTAGAAAGACATAACGTTATAAAAATGTCGGTCTACCCTATCGTGTTTACCAATTTAACATTTCAATAGAAATACCAGCTTTGTGGGCTGTGGGGAGGGATGGAGCGGTAGAGAGCAATTAGACAAGCTGATTCTGATGTTTATGTGGAAAAATAAACAGAACAGCTGGGAAACTTTAAATCAGAAAAACAAAGAGAGAGTCCAGGCCCTATCAGATATTCAAATATATTATGCATCCTCAAAAATGAAAACAAATTTATACTGGCTCATCAAGAGACTGATTAATGGGATTAAATAGAAAGTCCAAATACAGACTCAATACATAAAGGGATTAAGTATATGATAAAGGTGGCATCTCTAATTAATAGGGAAAAATGTGTTCCCCCGTCAACGATGGTGAGCTGTTGGTTAGGCATGAGGTCTTGGACTTATCCTTCACACTAGGATGTATAGGATGGCTTCTAATTAGATCAGAGATTTAAGTCTGAAAAAACTAAGCCGTAGGAGTGCTAGAAGAAAACACGACTAAATGTCTTCAGAACCTTGGAGTAGAGGAGGCCTCTTTACTCTGATGTAAAATCAAATTGACCTGACAGAAAACAAAAATTGTCAACTTTACCTGTACAAAGCTAAAAACCCTCTTGATGACAAAAACAGAGCAAAGCAAAACAAACACCACAGCAAGCAAAGACAAAGGCCAAACTGAAAACAGTCTTGCAACTCTATCATAGGTAAAGGGCTAGTCTAATATATAGAGTACTACCCATCAATAATGAAAAAATAAACACAGAAATCCAATGCTAGCTCAACATTTTAAAGCAGATTCAGCCTCCTGCATGAAAATAAAATGCAAATTAAAACTTCTTCTTAGAAACTAAGGCCTTAGACTTAACTCATAAACCTCAGAATCAACTGGCATCCCAAACACTCTCCTATCACATTGCAAAAACTCACTCCCAACCTCTGGGATTGCCCCACTCCCTCCTCTTCCGTTTTTTATTTTATTTATGTATTCACCTTTTTCTTTTTCTTTTTTTTTTTTTTTTTGAGACAGAGTCTTGTTCTATCATCCAGGATGGAGTGCAGTGGCAGGATCTTGGCTCGCTGCAACCCTCTGCCTCCCAGGTTCAACTAATTCTCCTGCCTCAGCCTCCCAAGTAGCTGGGATTACAGGCGCACGCCACCACACCCGGCTAATTTTTGTATTTTCGGTAGAGACGAAGTTTCACCATGTTGGCCAGGCTGGTCTCGAACTCCTGACCTCAAGTGATCTGCCTGCCTCGGCTTCCCAAAGTGCTGGGATTACAGGCGTGAGCCACCATGTCCAGCCTATTTATGTGTTTACTTGTTTTTTGCACTCTGCTTGCTTACAAGGCTAAAATCTAAATACACAGCTTTCTGATGAGCTCAACCTTCTAACCATTCTGTGAAAGGCTCAGATGGGAAAGGTACCACCTCTGTTGCCCTTTGCTCTCCCCCTTTTTGTGGACTTATCATGGCTTTAATGAGTTTATCTACCTAATTATTGTGTTTTCAGTCCTCCATTTTACCCTTTAGAAGGGCTTCGGGAAATACCCAAATTAATTCTGCTCTATTAATCTCTGCTTCCCCAATTTCCTTCCTCCAAACAACTTCCTATTTTGTTTCTACCTCCACTCACTGCAAACCTTTGGAAATAAAAACTGCTAAGTAATTTAAATTTTCTGCCTCTTGTTCTGCCATTGGGGCCTTTTATTTCAAGGGACTATCCCTGTCATAAGGTGGAGAAGAGCCTCTTCCATTATAACCCATTATTTGCTATAAATGTACATTTGCCCTTTCTCTTCCATTCCCCATCTATCCCTGTGGGCAGATATCCCTTCCTATGGGGACACAGACGTTGCATGGAATCGTGGGCCAATGCTGGGGTTGACAACCACACCCCGTCCGAAAGTGCAGGTACACCTTTGGGACCTCTCTGGGCCCTCTCCTAGAAGCCTCATTGACGTTGCCGCAGGGCAGAAATTGATCCACCCCCCCCACCCCTTCCCCAGACTGTCCTGGATTTTATCAGATGCTTGCCTAACTAGGTGTTCCATTCATACAGTTGCAACAACAGGCCCACTGGGCCTTGGCTTCAGATAGTCATTGTTTTCAAGGTTGCATAGTTTGCATAGAGTCCCTGGAATTGAGCTAAAATCTCACAAGTTGTGATCCTTTCTAACCTTAAAGACACCATCCACTGGCCAGGCACGGTGGCTCACACCTGTAATCCCAGCACTTTGGGAGGCCGAGGAGGGCAGATCATGAGGTCAAGAGATCGAGACCATCCTGACCAACATGGTGAAACCCTGTCTCTACTGAAAATACAAAAATTAGCTGGGCATGGTGGCACGCACCTGTAGTCCCAGCTACCTGGGAGGCTGAGGCAGGAGAATTGCTTGAATCCAGGAGGTGGAGGTTGCAGTGAGCCGAGATCATGCTGCTGCACTCCAGCCTGGTGACAGAGTGAGGCTCTATCTCAAAAAACAAACAAGCAAACAACAACAACAAAAAAAACACCAACCACCTACTTCAAAATACAAAGACCTGTTGACTGACACTTCAAAAGTGAATTCAGGTGAGAGCAGGATACCACAGATACACTGGGCACAGCAACTCAGTAGTTACACAGTAACTCGTCTGGACTGCAAATAAAATCGTTATTTCCTCAAGACATTTTTAATTAATGTGAGGAGAATCCCCACACTGAGAGCAGACATCTACTGACCGAATAATCCTGCTAAGAGCTGCTCCTGTTTGCGTCTTAGGGGAAGTGGAGGAAAGACCATTAACTTAGCCATTTTTCCCTTAATCCCTTTTACAGTGTGAATTGCCACAGAGCTCCAAATTATACCTAACGTCTTGTAATCAATTATGAGTTCCATGAAATATTTCATCTCTGTTTTTTAGTGCCTGAATAGTATGAGCCAAAATTGTTTTAACTCCCCATAAATTTTCTTTTAATGAGTGTATCATCCATATAAGGGATTACATAAATGTCTAAGGGAGTGTATTAGTCCGTTCTCACACTGCTGTGAAGAAATAGCTGAAACTGGGTAATTTCTAAAGCAAAGAGGTTTAGTTGACTCACAGTTCCTCATTGCTCGGGAGACCTCAGGAAACTTACAATCATGACAGAAGGCAAAGGAGAAGTAGGCACCTTCTTCACAGGGAGGTAGGACAGTGAGGGCAAGCAGGGGAAATGCCAGTTACCATATCAGGGAAACCTTAATAGTGCCTACATCTTGTCCATCTGAGACTTGTGTGATATGGCTTGGCTCTGTGTCCCCACCCACCTCTCACCTTGAACTGTAATCATAATCCCCACATGTCAAGGCTGGAACAAGGTGGGGGTAATTGAATCGTGGGAGCGGTTTCTCCCGTGCTGTTCCCATGGTAGTGAATGAGTCTCATGAAACCTGACGGCTTTGTAAGTGTCTGGCATTTCCCCTGCTGGCACTCATTCTCTCTCCTGCCACCCAGTGAAGAGGTACCTTCTGCCAAGATTGTAAGTTTCCTGCGGCCTCCCCAGCCATGCAGAACTGTGAGTCAATTAAACCTCTTTCCTTTATAAATTACCCAGTCTCGGGTATCTCTTCATAGCAATGTGAGAACAGACTAATACAATGTGCAATCACTATCTCTTGATGTAACCCTGTACCAGGTGTGCAAAGATATATTTTGCCTCTTGTGAAGTGAAAGCAACTTGTCTCTGAGATGTCTTATAGATTAGAATGTGTAGCTGCCATATATACTTCAGTGAAATTAGTTATTTATTTAGTGATGTGGACAATGTCAAAGAGCTCTGCATTTCTATTGTCTTACTTAATAACAGATTATCTGTTATAAATTTCTGTAGCCATCTAGCTTTTCCAGGCATGAATTGTATGATTGCAGAGTCTTATAAATTTGGAAATCATCACACTCTGAGTAGTTGATAAAGTTTGGATATTTGTCCCGTCCAAATTCATGTTGAAATGTGATCCCCAGTGCTGGAGGTGGGGCCTGGTAGGAGGTATTTCAGTCATGGGGTGAATCCCTCATGAAAGGCTTGGTGCTCTTCCTGAAGTAATGACTGAGTTATCACTGTTAGTCACCTGGAGATCTGATTGTTAAAAAGAGCCTGTCGCCTGCCCACCTTGTTCCCTCTATCACCATGTGACATGCCTGCTCCCCCATCACCTTCCACCATGAGTAGAAGCTTCCTGAGGCCTCACCAGAAGCAGATGATGGCACCATGCTTCTTGTACAGTCTGCAGAACCATGAGCCAAAACC
This sequence comes from Macaca thibetana thibetana, assembly GCF_024542745.1. Classification (NCBI taxonomy): domain Eukaryota; kingdom Metazoa; phylum Chordata; class Mammalia; order Primates; family Cercopithecidae; genus Macaca; species Macaca thibetana. The sequence goes on from NC_065598.1 coordinate 8,542,461, forward strand.
ACCTCTTTTCTTCGTAAATGACCCAGTCCCAGGTATTTCTCTATAGCCATCCAAAATGGATTAATACAGTAGCCAAGACAAAACAACCTGTGTACCTGGGTAGCTGCTGAGCCTCTACAGGAGATGCAGATGCTATTCTAGTTATATATCGTGTCCCACATCATTTCATAAAACCAAGCTGTTGACTATTGATACACTCAACAACTTGGATAGCTCTCAAGGGAGAGGCATCTAAGCGAATCATGCTGAGTGAGGGTGGAGAGACAATCTCAGAAGGTTATATATGGCACGACTCCATTTACGTTACATTCTGGAAATGACAGTTATAGAGATGGAGAACAGATTAACAGGTGTCAGGGGTTAGGGATAGTGGGGAAAGTCCCATGATGGCTGTTAGTGGAGAAAATAAAGGCAATAGAGAACATAAGGCAATTTCATGCTATTCTCAGCAAATCAAGACTCCCCAGTCCAGCTTGGGGCTCTTCCTTACCTGCTGCATAGTGAGTTATCAATGCACAGACACACTCATTGTTCCTGCTCAGAGAGAAAACCCAGAGCAAAAGGGTAAGATTGCCAGGAAACTATTTCTACTGAATGAGAAGAAAAATCTTCCTAATGCTCAGAGATGCCCAACAGAGTGCCCTGATGACCCTTGAAAGGCAGGAATATTGGGAGGGGGGACACTGAGCCAAGGCTGGAGAGCCAAAAGTGACTGTCCATTGACCACCATGCTTCCGTCGGGTGGGAGACCAGGCAGAAAGCCTCTGAAGTCTTTTCCAGTGCAAAGTCTCGAATTCCTCATTCCTCCTCTCTAAACAAAATACTTCAAAGCCATCTGCTTGCTCTTAGTTAACCTTGCCAGCAAAAGCATACAATGATACGAGCAGATCCAAAAATTCTCCACTCTTAGATTTGTAATGCCATACCATTTTCTTGGTGTGGAATACTTGGATTCATGCCTGCTTTTCCTTTCCAATACCGTCTCCCTTACTGAATGCAATTCAGTCTTCCTTACTGAAGGCAGAGGAGAGGTCTGAGCATCTTGAGGAGGAACCATCCTGTGCCTCAGACAATGCACAGAGGCACATCCACAAGTTGTAACTCCCTCTCCAAGCATCATTGGGAGCTGGGCAGCAGTTTGTTAGAGCCAGTGGGAAGACACAAGTTGATGCATTTGCTTCTCTTCTGTGACCTTCTTGGCTTCCTTTAAAAGTTCATGGCAGACCGTGAAAGGTTCTCTCTTCCCTCTTATCCTCTCCTCACCCATTTTTTTAATGTGGCACAAATAAGAGTTCAATAGTTTTGCCTTTGCTTTTATACAGTTAATTTAGAATTAAAAAATGAGCCTGTTCCTGCCTTCCAGCAACATAAGCCAGGAAAAAACACACACGATGAATCTCTCCCTACAAATCACCAGGAGGCCTCCCACTTCCAGGCTCTCATTACACTTTTGTTGGGATTTTGTTTGTTAATTTTTATTTTATGACAGAGACTGGCTTCCCGAAGGAATGTTATATCTGTATTTTGGGTATTTTAAATTTTTCTGACAGCTTTATTGAGGTATAATTGATATGCAAAAAAACTGTACATATTTCATGTATACAATCTGGTGAATTTGGACATATACATACACCTGTGAAACCATCACCACAATCAAAGTGACAGACATGTCCATCACCTCCAAAATTTTCCTATGTCCCTTTATTCTGAGGTAGCAACAGTTAACAGGAGAGCTACCCTTTAAGCAAATGTTTAAGTGCACATTACAGTATTGTTAACGATAGTCACAATGTTGTAAAGCAGATCACTAGAACTTACTCATTTTGCATAGCTTAAACTTTACATCCACTGAATGCAAAGTTCTGTAAGCATCTCCTTGAGGTTCTTAGACCTTAATGCTACTTACGTAATTGAAATTGTAGATGTTGACCCTTGTCTACATTTAGCCAATCTAGCCTGTCTTCTGTGCATATTTGAAACCACTTCTCACCCTGCCAGTTTAGCTCGTAGCTTATTGACATGATAATTCATCTCTATCCCTCTTTGCACCTACTTCTTCTATGCCTTCCTTTTCCCCGGAAGCTTGCATCCCAAGTTATGCGTCTATCAGGAACCCCCAAACTTGGCACTAGTGACATTTGGAGCCAGATGGCTCTTTGTTCTGGGGGCGGTGCTGTGCACTATAGGAGGTTTAGCAGTGACCCTGGCCTCAACTCACTAGATGCCAATACCACCAGCCCCAGCTGTGACAACTAAATAAGTCCCCTGATATTGTCCAATGTGCCCTAAGGAGAGGAGAAAAATCAAACTCCCCTCCCACCCTCATTGAAACCGCTTACTACCTAGTCAATAGGAAAAGGGGCTCTCAGATCCCTCCAGCGTGATTTTTAGAGCAAGCACTCACCTGGGCTGACAAGGAGACTGCTGTGTAGACCCCTGAGGGGAGCCGTTGTGTAGACACCAACATGGATGTGACTGGGAACGGGAGAAATACACAGAGAATGCAGACTGTCCTCCAAAATAGTCACAGTCTCTCAGGCATGCCTCTGAGAAGATGGGACCTGGCATTTGGAGGGAATGCTACAGGGGAAGCACTGTGGCTGAAAAGGGTAGATGAAGTCTGCACGCTAGGCAGGCCGGGGAGGAGATTCGAGAGGACTCAGCTCACACAGAACAGACCCGTCAAGTGCAGAACATCAGGACATAATACAGACCTGCATTTCTGGGAGCCAATTGTTGAATGAGAAAGGCATGGCCAGATGACCCAGGTTCAAGCAGGCTGGATCCACAGTAACAAAGTCAAAGAATCACAGGACATGCTATGAAGCCACTGAAAGCACTGAGTCACACCCAGGATGTCAGGCCAGGCTTGGTTTCCTCAGAGCCTTTTTGATGGGGCCCAGGGCCAGAGATGAGGGAACTTTAAGTGAAAGATGGGTGCTGGGCTGACGAAAATGGCTTCACTTCCCGTTCACCACTTTGCTTATCCTCTGTATACTTGTGGGAAAACATTCCACTCACTCCTTCCCTCTGAGAAGCCTTATTATTTGTCCACATGACTAGCTTTCTTCCAACACCTCACAGCACTCACATGCACCTATTAGAGTAAATTACCCTGCAACCAAGAGACCCTGGGAAATGGAAAAGCAGAGGAAGTAGAACACTATGGAGGCAGGGAGCCAAGGGCATTCTCCCACTTATAGACTTATTTCCATATCCAAAAACCTAGGATTCACTTGTTTAATAACTTTACTTTCAGGCCAGTAGAGCCAATTTGTCCTCCTGCTACTTCCCTCTCCAAGACAAAAATGTAAGGTGTTTTCCCATCAGAAAGAAGGAGCTACCGGTCCCTGCATCAACCTGGATGAGCATCACAGCTACTGCTTTGAGGAAAAGCAGCCAGACATACAAGAGTCCACGCAACCTGCTCCCACCTCCATGGACTTTCCAGAACATGGAAAACATGGATGATGACAGAAGTCAGAAGAGTGGCTCTCTCAGGTGTAGAGACAGAGACTGGCCAAGGGCAGGAGGGGTACTGCTGGCTATAAAGGTGTAGACAGATGTAAAACGCATCATGCTGTATGCTTAAGATTAAGGGCATGTACACCACATGCCTTTTACTGATGAAGTAACCACTCCATTTAAAAGTTAAGTGGCTTTCAAATAACGTAAGATCTTAACAATGAAAGCAACCCAGGAAGCACAGTGCTTCTAAGAAATCTCTTCTTTTCTGACCTGAGAAGAAGGCACAACACATTTGTTCTACATGTGACAGAAAACATGACTAATTGTCCTCAAAACGTAAAGTGGTATATTTCCCACTCTATGAGAGTGACATTTTGAATTGGGTGAAAAGCTTCTTGGAGCCTTGTTTGTAGATGAGAGGGTCATAAAATGTAAAAGGATGTATGCACAATGGAGTGCTATTCAGTCTTTAAGAAGGAAATATCCACATTGGCAGCAGCTTGCATGAATCTGGAGCATATTATGTTAAATGAAATAAGACAGGCACAGAAAGTCAAGTACCGCATGGTCACACTTACCTGTGGAATCGACAAAAGTCGAACTCGCAGAAGCAGAGATGAGAATGGTGGTTACCAGTGCCTGGGAGTTGGAAGGTGAAAGAGATGTTGGTCTAAGGATACAAACTTTCAGTTAGAACAGGAGGAATAATTTCATTGTGCAACGTGGCCAAGATAGTAATAATGTATCATATTCTTGAAAATCACTGAGAGTGGTTTCTAGGTATTCTTACCACACACACACACACGCGCGCGCGCGCACACACACACACACACACACAAAGATAAGTGAGAAAAGGCACATTAATTAGCTCAATTTAGACATTCCACAATGTATACATGTTTCAAAAGATCACGTTCTACATGGTAAGTGTATACTATTTCATTTGTTCATTATATATATATATATATATAAAAATTTGTGTGTGTGTGTGTGTGTGTGTGTTTGAGACAGAGTCTCGCTCCATTGCCCAGGCTGAAGTGCAGCAGCATGATCTTGGCCCACTGCAACCTCCACCCCCAGGGTTCAAGCGATTCTCCTGCCTCAGACTCCTGTGTAGCTGGGATGACAGGCGCATGCCAACATACCTGGCTAATTTTTTTATTTTTTGGTAGAGACCAGGTTTTGCCATGTTGCCCAGGCTGGTCTTGAACTCCTGACCTCAAGTGATCTGCCCCCACCACCTCAGCCTTCCAAAGTGCTGTGATTACAGACATGAGTCACCGCACCCGGCCTAAATAAATATATTTTTAAAGGTGAAAGGAAACAGAGGAAATTAAAACCAACAGCAGAATCTACTGTGGATGGCAACCACGTGGAAACAGCCTCCTGTGCCATCAACACCCTGGGGGTGTCACGGATCCTTGTCCCTGGGGTTCACTATGGATGGCCTCAAAGGTGGTGTGCAGAATTTCCGAACCTGGCTTCAGCACCTTGAATGCAGACTCACTATGATGTGATTCGCAAGGACAGCTGCATTTCAATCTCCGTGAGGACAGGTCCATCAAACCTGATGTGTCTGTCTGATAATTACCACAGAGCAGCTGAGACGCTGGCCACCCTCCTTCAGAGGACCTGAGCCCAGCCGAAGCTGATGGTCACCTCTACCAAATAGGCGTATCTACCGTGTGTTTTGGTGTCTGCATAACTTCTAGCCCTTGTCGTGTTGCCTCAGGAAGACGTGAGTAGCTTGCATCTGGAAAATTAGACTGGAAAAGCAGACTCAAGTCTGAAATCTGTCTCAAAACCACATGGCGTGGAGAACTATTTTCATCTTTTTGTCTGCTCTTTCAGTACTCAGGTTCTAGGTTATTTAAATTATTTTTCTTTTTTTTTTCAACTTTTATTTTAGTTTCAGGGGGTACATGTGCAGGTTTGTTACCTGGGTATATTGCATGATGCTGAGGTTTGGGGTACAAATGATCCCATCACCCAGACAGTGAACATAGTACCCAACAGTTAGTTTTCAACCCTTTCCCCTCTCACCTTCCCCCATCTGGTACGTTCCTGTGTCTATTGTTGCCATCTTTATGTCCATGAGTACCCAATGTTTAGCTTATAAGTGAGAATTTACTTATAAATGAAATTATGCAGTATTTGGTTTTCTGTTCCTCCATTAATTGGCTTAGGGTTTTTTCTTTTTCTTTTCTTTTTTTTTTTTTTTCTCCTTTTTTTTTAAACTGAGGATCTAGATCTAACCCAATGGGGTCGTCTTCTGTTCCAGATAGTTTCAGGAGTGATAACGAAAACCTCTCTGCAGCCTCCAACTTAGAAATAAGACATGGAATCTGTGGAATACCGTATTGTCAGCAGTAGGATGGTTTCCATGGTAAGGACCAGACTGTTTCAGTGAGGTCACCCAGACCGTGCAGTCTTGTCCCTGAGCTGCTAGAGACACAGATGAGCCAACCAGAAAAGCAATAAAGGTATGAAAAAGAGATATTAAGGATGCAAGAGTGTTGTTTACCACAAATATTGTCTCCAGGCTGTCTGCACAGTAAGTCTGGTGCTACATTTTAAATGCAGCCAGTAGTGACAGGAGAAAATTTTAAATGTCAAGCAAATTCAAAAGAAGACAAGAAAATGGTTTTAAACAAGGTCTTAAGGCATTCACTTGAAGAGCATCAGGGTGAAAATGAGCATTTCCTGGAAATTCAGCTGGCAAAATATCCCTACCCAACAGTGAAAGCTCTCCCAGAGCATCTTATTTCTTTATCTCCTGACTTTTCCAGGCTCCCTCTCCATTCACTTCCAGCTGGGCATAAACACGGACTGTGGAGTCATAAAGTCCTGGGTTTGATTCCCATCTGTGCCCCTTATTTAGCTGCATGACCTTGAGCAAATTGCCATTTCTGCTGAGCCTCTGCTTCCCTTTGTTGTTTGTTTGTTTGGTTGGTTGGTTGGTTTTTTGTTTTTTGTTTGTTTGTTTGTTTGTTTGTTTCTGAGACTGAGTCTCGATCTATCACCCAGGTTGGAATGCAGTGGCACTATCTGGGCTCACTGCAACCTCTGCCTCCCTGGTTCAAGTGATTCTCGTGCCTCAGCCTCACAAGTAACTGGGTTACAGGTGCCTGCCACCACGCCTGGCTAATTTTTGTATTTTTAGTAGAGACGGGGTTTCACCATGTTGGCCAGGCTGGTTTCAAATGCCTGACCTCAAGTGATCCACCTGCCCCAGCCTCCCAAAGTGCTAGGATTACAGGCATGAGCCACCGCACCCGGCCTGCTTCCTTCTTTCAAATGGAGATCATAAAACCTTTGTCCTAGGACTTTGAGAAGATTAAGCAAAGCATTAGAACACATAGCATGCAATAGGCACGGATACACTAATTAACACCCCGATTCCCCTTTCTGCCCTTGTGAACTCTCACTGCTAAAAGTAGGCTGCGTAATGTGACCTAAATTCCAAAGTGCAGAATGAAGCAAGCATGCCTCTTTAGGAACATCATGAAGATCTACAGCAGATGTCAGCAAACTTCCTGTAAAGAATCAGATAGTAAATAATTTTGGCTTTGTGAGCCATATGGACTCTGTTGCAAATTCTCAACTCTGCCATTATAGCATGAAAGTAGCCATAGACAATAGGTAAACAAGGGTGTGGCTCTTTCAATAAAATTGTATTTACCAAAACAGGCTGGAAGCCATAGTTTGCCAACCTCTGGTCTATAGTCTATTGCTAAAAGTAGACTGTTGATTTATGGTTTATTATAGTAAGTATAGTCTTTAACGGCAGAGGATTAGAGAGAAAAGAACGTTGAAATTGGGAAAATTGCATTTGACTCCCGACAAGTCCACTTGCTGCTCATTTACTCTTGGGCAAATCACATAATGTCCTCAAGCCTTGTTCAAAAATTTGCTGAGAGGCTTAAATGCAGGAGTAGTAGAGTAAGTGAATTTCATGTGTCAACTGGACTGGACTACAGGGTGCCCAGATACTTGGTCAAACATGGTTCTGGGTGTGTGTGAGGGTGTTTCTGGATGAGATTCTCATTTGAATCCATAGACTGAATAAGCCATAATGCCCTCCCCAATGTGGATGAGCTTCATTCAATTAGTTAAGGGTCTGAATAGAACAAAAGAGCGATCCTTCCCGTGAGTAAGAGAGAATTCTTTCTGCCCAACAGGTTTGAACTAAGGTATCGTCTTTTTCCTGCCTTCAGATTCAAACTGAAATGTCAGATATCTTCCTGGGTCTCAGTCTGCTGCCTTTCAGATGGGAGCTACATCATAAGTTCTCTTAAGTCCCCAGTTTGCTGGCTGCAAATCTTGGGACTTCTCAGACTTCTTTTATTTATTTATTTATTTATTTATTTATTTATTTATTTATTTTTGAGACAGGGTCTCACTGTGTTGCCCAGGCTGGAGTGCAGCGGAGCGATCTCAGCTCACTGCAACCTCTGCCCCGCCAGGTTTAAGTAATTCACTTGCCTCAGCCTCCCAAGTAGCTGGGACTACAGACATGCACCACCATGCCTGCTAATTTTTGCATTTTTAGTAGAGACAAGGTTTCACTATGTTGCCCAGGCTGATCTCGAACTCTTGACCTCAAGAGATCCAGCCACCTCAGCCTCCCAAAGTGCTGGGATTACAGGCATAAGCCACTACACCTGGCCCATAATTGTTTCTTAAGTACCTGTGATGATTAGTAGATGCACAGGACCTGAGATGGAAACAAAGAGGAAATCACATGCATCTTCCAAACTCAAGGCCATAAGACTTAAATTGAATATTATTTGGGCCATGAAATTATAACCCGAAGATACAGTCCCTAAAGCCTAGAAGGGTTCATTTCTGGTGAGAAAATCCTCATTCACCCCAGTAAAAAGGCAGCAGAGATGTATGCATCTTATTGATGATAATTCTCTCTTAAAAGAATTTCACGCCCAAGCTTTCCTTCATAGCCTGGAATTGCTTAAATACACAGCCTCCTCTAATTTGCCTGACTGGCAGAAGCCCAACCTCAGCTTTCTCAGCATCCATTTCCCAATGGAGAAGTCCCCATTGATCCCAGCCTCATGTCCCCACATCCTCTCCTTGCTCCACCACTCTATTGACAGACTCTTGTGTAGACCTGCACCCTGATTGATGAGATAAAGATGACAGAGGCAAAAAAAAAAAAAAAAAAAAAAAAAAAAGTCTGGCAACAACCACAGCACCAAAACCTAACATTCCAGTGGGGTTTAGATGACATGCATGTTGCCTGGAGCTGGGTTTTGATAGTTTTGCTCCAACTTCTGGGCTCAGGCCTTTCTCCACCTGCTGCCCAAGTACTGGGACACTGTAATCCTTGTGCTTCCTCCAAAGTTGTCTAATCATTCAGCCAGCCTACTCCTCCAATTCCTGATAAAGAGCAATCATTGATGGGGACCACAATCCCTCACACCACCTGCCACAGGTAGACTGCACCCTCAGTGCCATCCCCAACCCTACTGATGTCAGATGAGACTATTATCGAGCAATACATCCTCCTCCCCAATCTCTCCCTCTCTCCTTCCTTCCTCCCTCCCATCATTAAATTGGCTGTCACTTTACCAAGTTTCCTAAGCTTTTTACACCCTTGGAAACTGTTCCTTGAGTAACACACTGCAACATGGGTGTACAAGAAAATCCACTGGGATATAGAAAAAAGTTGTTATATTTTCTACTTATGTTAGTTTACTTGGCCCTTTTTAAACTTCTATTTTTGCATACATTTATCATGTATGTTAGTATACTGTTTCATATAAAATACGTTTAACTGTAGGTATGCATTTGCAGATATGTCATTCACATATATGCATACACAATCATATAGATGTATGTATGCATCATTATATGTGTATATATTTATGTATACTCAAACACATCTGGTAGAGGCACTCCTAGTTTTTAACAGACAAGGGTGCATAATCAATAAAGCTTGGAGAACACTGCTTTAAAATGCATAGTCCAATTCTACCCCAAAGTCACCTGCCTGTTTGCCATCCTACATCTGTGAGAAGCTCTGCACCAGCCTATACATCATCTTCCTCTTCTTTACTGGCTATTGAGGTCCAAGCTCCCTCAACTTCTAAGATAGTCCCAAATCATCTCTACCATCTGGCATTCACACTCTTGTGTAATCCCCTCCCTTTGAGTGTGGACTGGCCCAGTGACTTACTTCTGACCAATAGCATCTATCAAAAATGATGGGATGACACTTCTGTGATTAGGTTATAAGACCGTGACTGTTTTGGTAGCAACTTTCAATGGCCTTCTTGGTTTGCACACTTCAATGTAGCAAACTGTCATGTTATAAAGGCCCATATGTCAAGGAACCAAATGCACCCCCAAGCAACAGCCAGCTAGAAACTGTGGCCCTCAGTCAAACAGTCCTTGAAGAATTATTTGCATGACAACCAAATGAGCTTGAAAGCAGATCCTTCCCCAGTCCAGCCTTTAGATGAGATGTCAGTCCTGGCTAACACCTTGACTGCAGTCTTGAAAGAAACCCCAATGTAGAAAATCTAGGAGGCTGGGCCCAGATTTCTGTCCCACAGACACTGTGAGATATAAGTGTTTTAATTATTTTATATTTTTTTATTTTTTTTTTATATTATTTTTTTTTTTTTTTTTTTTTTTTATTATTTTTTATTTATTATTTTTTTTTTTTTTTATTTTTTTATTTTTTTATTTATTTTTTATTTTTTTTTTTTATTTTTTTATTTATTTATTTTTTTAAATTATTTATTTATTTATTTTTGTTATATTTTAAGCTGCTACAGTTTGTGGTAATGTGTTATGCCGCAGTAGCTAATTAACAATGCTTTCTCACCAAGGCTACCTGAGGTTTATTATTCTTAACATTTCCCTTGTGCATTGTGGTAATTTAAGAGTTTTTTGCTTTTCTCCCAACTCCCATTTCTTTCTGACTTTCTTCCTTTCCTCAAAAATTCCCAGGCACAAAGTGCCATTTCTCTCACTGATCCTGGCTTCCAATGGTAACTACTGTACAAACTACAAGCCCATCAGAGACACAAGGCAACATAGTCTGCCTCTTCCAGCCTTCCTGTCCCTGGCAGGTATGGAAAGTTGTTCCTTATCTGTGATAAAGCATGGAGCCTACTAGGAATCAGGAAAATTTCTCCAGATCTAAGAAAGGAGCCCTGAATTCATAGGTGTTCTAGCCCATCTGAGCTTTTGATATATGGTAGAAGCAACAGCCAGGATCTGGACAAGAGACAGCTACTCTCACCAACCCAACCCACCATGCCTGCCCTGAGTTATAAAGTCATGCCTTAGGCATTCAGTGAGTAGGAGAAGAAACTTGAAGACTCTTTGCTCCCATCTAACTCTGCCTCTCTTCCATCTCTTACGCTGGTCACCAGCCCTGCCCTTCCCTACTAGTTACCTTCAAGAGACTCCAAGCTTTCCGAACTCTGTTATAAACTTTAGACCTCTAAATCTACTACCTAGTTCTGGATCAATAAATGTTGAGTGAGGACATAAATCTCTGGAGGAATTCATGCAGCTGTAATAACAACAGTGCAACGATTAAAGATTCATAACTAACAAAAAAAATCCACTTGCTACTCTCAAAAAGAGTTCTAGATACACACTAAAACGTTCTCTTGAATCAGTATAATCAAATGTTACATTATATTGGAAGACCAGAAATATACATATGCTCTTCATAGTACTGATATGTCTCTTTGTCTCATTTACTAATAGGGTACACAATCAAAGTTAGGAAACCACTGTTTTCAATCACCCAGAGCAACTTTTGCCACCAAAATGCCTACTCCTTCTGAATCTTACATCCTGACATTTTAATAAATTGTTTGTGAATAAAATATTCTAAGAGCAGGAAAAAAGCTGAATATGCTAGAGTTGTTTGTTTTCTGCATCTCTCCCTTCCTCGCATGGCTATCACTTAACTGCCTGATGTGGCCCTTTATGGAAGTCTCCTGCAGTCTATCAGCAGGAAGGACAGAGTTGCTGCCTCACTGTTATATTTTTTAAAACCACGTGTTCCATTACTTTTCCAGTAGGTAATCACGTAGGTTTCTCAGCGTAAGGAAACAAGTTGGATACAGTAGTGATCAATTTTTCATCAACATGCCCAAGGATACATGTCCCATGAATGCAAATTTCTTCGCATGCTAAATTTCCAAAAATCAGAGCACTCAAGTGAGTTTAAAGAAAAAGGAAACTGAACACTTACCATTTTTAAATGCAGAATTAAATATTTGGTCACAACTCTTAAATTACCAAAATGCATTGAAAAGGGTAGAAATAGATTGAAGACTCAGAGAAATCAACACTCTGCAGGGCTAGCTGCAGTGAACATGCTCACTGCTTCTAAAGGTACCATCCTATTTAGTTCTCACAAGGAGAATATGTGTGGAGCCGGGACTCAAATCCAAGACTTCTGATTCTAAGACTAGCAAATCCTTTTGACAACGAAAACCATCTTTATCCCAACAGAGCTCACCTATTGAGTTTGCACCCATTGAGTTTCCTTTGCATAGTCAGCACCATGAAGAGTGCTGATAGGCAAACAGTGGACAGTGCATTAAAGTTTGTTCCTTGCTGGTCTCAAGAGCCCTGCTGAGTTTAGGACCCCTAAAGGAGACCAACAGAGTTATGCAGCAAAGAAGGGATATTGCCCATTTAAGGGAAGGAAAGATGTGGAGCTTTTGAGATCCACAGGACATAGGTGAAGGTGCCTATACAGGACTGGTCTATAGAACATATCCAGAAATATATATATATTTTGAGACAGAGTCTCACTCTTGCCCAGGTTAGAGTGCAGTGGTGCAATCTCAGCTCACTGCAACCTCCACCTCCCGGGTTCCAGTGATTCTCCTGCCTCAGCCTCGCAAGTAGCTGGGATTACAGGTGCGCACCACTACGCCCAGCTAATTTTTGTATTTTTAGTACAGACAAGGTTTCACTACGTTGTCCAGGCAGGACTCAGGCTCCTGACCTCAAGTGGTCTGTCTCCCTTCAGCCTCCCAAAGTGCTGGGATTACAGGCGTGAACCACTGCACCTGGTCCCTTTCTTTTAAAACACTGGAATATACAGCAGGGTTTGGCGTCTCCTGCTTTTATGTGTATCTTCTGCTGAAATGCTCTTCTTGAACTCCATATGTCCACAATCTAACCCCAAATTGCTGTATTTTCTTCTGCATGGAGCCTTTCTTAGTATATGGCGCCAGCATCTACACAGTTGGGTATCTTACTAAACTCCAATTTGTTCTCTCTCTGACAGAGAAAATTTCAATCCATCCTTCAACATCTAGTTGAAATAACATCCATTTCATTAATCCTTCCCTTAATCCCCAACTAAGAGGGAACTCTCCATCCTCTGGAATTCCATAGTGCTGTGAAAACTTATTACATGGTACCCTGTGTTGTAAATATTTGTATGGATGCCACCTCCCCTTCTAAAATGCAATCTCCTGTAAACAAGTTTAAGCAGAATGGCACAGTGATGCAGGAAAAGCAAAAGTTTTGGGAACAGGTAAATCTGGGTTCAAATTTTGACTCCCCACACTTAGCTCTGAGATCTTGGGCTATGTACTTAATTTTTCTGAGCTTCAGTTCCTTCATCTGTAGCGTCATGAGAGTCTGTTCAGCAAATGAATGGAAAGCATTTAAGACAGTGCTCCCCTCCCCAATATGCACACACCTTGTACTCTGTAAACCATGTAACAATAATAAATACATAGATACGCATGAGCTTCAGTATCACTTTCATTCCCCAGCCCAGCAAGAGGAACATACCCACATGATTGCAAGGCCAGAGAAAAGCACAGTGATTCACCGATGGGAAGAGAATAGTTGAGGTCCCCAGAGACCAGAGGCAGTAGTTCAACATGGAGTCGGAGTAGACATTTGAGCTGTGTAACCAGAGAGTGGTAAATCCACCTCTATCCAGTTCTCCAAGAAACAAAACAAAGCAGTCAATACTTGGTGAACAAGTGGTAAAAAGGAACCAGATACTGACACATGCTACATGGGTGAAGCTTGAAAATATTAGGCTCAGTGAACAAAGCCAGCCACAAAAGTCCACATACTGTATGATTCTATCTACATGAAGTGTCCAGAAGAGGCAAGCCCATTGAGACAGGAAGTAGATTTGTGGTTGTCAGGGGCTGCAGCAGGGGAAATGGGGAATAACTGTAAACTGGTGAGAGGGATCCCAATGCGGTGATGGGAATGTTTTAAATGCAGTTAGAGTGATGGCTTTACAACTGAGTGCATTTACTAAAAGTCATTGAATTGTACACTTAAAATGGGTACATGTTATGATATGCAAATTATACCTGCAAAAAAGTTGTTAAAAGATATAAACACAGGCTGGGTGTGGTGGCTCACGCCTGTAATCCCAGCACTTTGGGAGGCAAAGGCACTTTGCCTGAATGGACTAAGACACTTACTTTACCTTGGATGTACAATCTTCACACCAACTTCCACCCCTCATATTCCAGTACAAGTGTTGCCGGCAAGGTCACTTAAGATCCTGTGGATCTTTTCCTCTTAAAAATTCCACTGTCCATTCATGTCATGAAATCACTATTTCATAGTTCTCTTACTTCCTCTGCCACGCAGTCTCCTTACATGCTCTCCTGGTGATTTGGAGCGTCCCATCTTTAGCCTGTTTTTCTCCTCACTCTGGGTACTTTCCATAGGGGATCCCATCCATTGTATATGCTGATAGCTCTCAAATATATATATACACACACACATACATATACACATATATCCCATCCCAGATCTCTCAATGGTGCTACAGGGCCTATAAACACAACTGCACCAAGGGGGCATGCTCACGTCAAACTCAATACATCCAAAAATGCGATCAAAAGACAGGTGGGGTTAAAAGACATCACCATCTACACTGGATCTTGTGCTAAGTTCCTGCTCCTCTCTCAGCCCTCATCAGAGTACCTAGTAATCTCTCTAATCCATCTATTCATCTCCAGCCCCACTGTTCCTGGTACCAATTTGTTTGGAATACAGGACTGGGCTTCCACCTAGTGTCTCTACACATGGATTCTTGGGTATCTAGAATCTACACTATCCAAAACATTAATATGATTGTGTGGTCTATCCAAAACATTAATCTGATTGTGCAATTCCCCAGCTCAAAATATTTCAGGAACTACCATCACGTGCAGGTTCCTTTAGCAACTTTCCTTTCGCTTTTCCCAGCACATCCTCTTACTACCTACCCACAGGCACCCTGTTGTAGCCTTTTGAAGCTACTTGCAATAGTGCCTTATTTGTCTAAGGCACCATGCTCTTGGTACATTTATGTGAGTTACCTCCTGTGCCTTGACAACCTGTGTTTTCCTTCTCCCATCTAGCTAGTCCCTCACAGTTCATCAGGACCCCACGTAGCCTCACCTCCCCCATGGTCTTCTCTGACACTCCCAGGCTGGATTAGCCTTCCGCTGCCTCTGCATCTTTCAGCACTTTGCACATTCCTCCTCCATCTGTTTTTATTACCTGTTCATTCTCTGACTCATTCACCAGACTGTGGAAACCTTGGGGCCAGGATTGAGTCTTTATTCTTTGTATGCTCAATGGTTAAGGCAGTGCTTTCCCACAGCAGGCACTCAGTAAATATTATTTAAGAAGTGAATAAGAGTTGTGCCCAGACACATCAAAACCTAGTAAAAGTGTTATTTTCTATTTCTTCCTCTCCCAGGTGTTGCCTTTCATATAATTATAGATTGATATATCATTCTGAGTTATGGCCCCACCAAAACACATGCACTGCATCTTTTTGATCTTCCATCATATGTCAGCCCTTGAATTTATTTCATCATTTCTTTCTCTTTCTGTTGAACTCTCTTCAAACGGTGTCTTTCAGCTACTAAAAGGTCTAAAATATTTATCATGATATTTCTGTGCTCCTTTTAATCTCACTGATTTCTTTCCACAAGATATGGTAGCCTTGAAGCCCATCATGAAAGCATACCAGAATATAACATTTCAGAGCTATTTTTCACTGACATAATTGAAAGTAATAGAAAACTGAGATTAAGCATATTTCTCAAAATTTAAGATTATAGACAGTTTTATTTACTCATTTATCCTGACAACAATTTTTCTTAATAATTAGATATCATTTACATAGAATAAAATTTCATTACAGATAGCACATTCACAAGCAGTCCTAATGTTATACATATATATCTAATATACAAATAAAAGTAATTTGTTTTAACCTGGCACAACAAATAGCCAGTGGTTTCATCAGAAATCAGATGCCAATGACTGCCTTATGAAAGTAAGACTAATTTCAATCCCCATGTTTTTAAACATAGGCATAAACATATGGCTGTCTTAATACTAAATTTCTTAGAACAGCAACACATATTCTGATTTTTTTGGTCATAATAAGTGCTAAAACTTGGATAACTTCTTTTTACCATCACTCATTATTTCTAAAGATTTAACAATCATCACATTTTTCCATAGGTAGGAGAAATTACAAGTCTATAATAGCCTCAGGTGGTTTTGTATTTGGATGAGAAAAACATGGCAAGGAGAAAGTAAGAGTGTGAACAATAAGAGTTTGTTTTCTCACATACCAAGAAGTCAGGAGGCAAGTAGCCAAGAGCTGGTGAAAATGATGCTTCTGGGGTCCTGTGCTCTCTCTGCATCTGTCCCTCAACCCACAGCACCTTGTTCCATATCCATCACAGCTGTGACCTTAGGGTCTTGAAGGCTGATTCATGTCCAGGCTTCCATGCATAAAGGATGGGCAAAACATGAAAGGGCATCCGTGGAGTCTCTCTTTATCAAGAGAGAAAAAGGTTTCCAGGATCCCTCCTGGCAGACTCTCACTCACATGACCTGGGCAGGACCATCATATCATGGCTCTAGTTGGAGGAGACCAAAGGGATGCAAGCTGTGAATACAGGTGGAGTCCACAAATTAAACGTTTCTTCCACAATGTGAATGTCTAATTATCAAAACTGTCAATGTAAAAATAATAAATTTGCTTTCTTTTTGCCTTCTAAACTTTAGAAGAATGTGTCATTCTAGACATTGAGAGAGAGAAAAGAATATAGGTCATATCTCCTAACCTCTTCCCACCTATAGCTTACTACATCTTTCAAGAAGCTACAAGAAAGAACCACCTTAGGCATTTGCAAAGACTTATCATCCATGCATTGGAGCCATTGCTGATCATGGTGTTGTCACAGATGGGTCCACACTGGATAAGACCATTTTCCAACATGTGCTGTAGTCTTACACAAAGCTTAAAACTACAAAGATTCCAAAAGCAGCTGAAGTAGAACCCAGGACCCTCAGAAATTAAATTGTTTTTTTGAGTCCAACAGGGACTAATTCCTATGAACTGGGCATTTCCTTCAGGGCCATGTGGGGAGTCTGTAGATTGGAAGGCAAACGCACTTATATCCTAACTGCAGGACCTCGGGCAAATTACTGACCCTCTCTGAGCCTAGTATGCTCAACTGTATGATGAAATTAGCCAGGCCCATTTTATACTACCATTTGGAAGACTAAGAGATGGTATGTATACATAATCACCCAGGAATGGCCTGGCCTGTTGTAGCTTCAAGTTTTCTCCTTTTTGCTTTCTCCTTTGTATCAGATCAGAAGTAAGATCTGTGTGGGAGTGGCCGACCTACCAAAAGACTAATATAAATGAGTTTTCAGTTAGAGGGATCTTCTAGATTCTTGCACATTGATACAGGGAGCACAAATTTGCACAGTTCCTATGAAAGCTAATTTCATTTCTATTTCTCTCAAAATTACTTTTTTTTGTGGAGGGGACAAAGGTTCACTCTTGTTGCCCAGGCTGGAGTGCAATGGCACAATCTTGGCTCACTGCCACCTTTGCCTCCTGGGTTCAGGCAATTCTCCTGCCTCAGCCTCCCATGTAGCTGGGATTACAGGGTCCAACCACCACGCCTGGCTAATTTTTTTTTTTTTTTTTTTTTTGTATTTTTAGTAGAGACGGGGTTTCACCATGTTGGCCAGGCTGGTCTGGAACTCCTGACCTCAGGTGATCCACCTGCCTCAACCTCCCAAAATGCTGGGATTACAAGCATGAGCCACTGCACCCAGCCTCGAAATTACTTTTAATGAATGAAAGGGAGGAAACAAGATTCATATCCATATATACTATTTGCATAGAGAAATTCAGTAAGTATATATAAGATGAAGAGAAAAGTGATTACCAGAGATTGGGGATATGACAGGCAGTGTGTGGAATCCATACTTTTCACTATATGTATTTTGTGTTATTTTTATTTTGAAATACATGAGAGTATTATCTATTTAAAGTAGAAAATGCAGCCAGGCATGGTGGCTCATGGCTGTAATTCCAGCACTTTGTGAGGCCAAGGTGGGCAGATCACTTGAGCCCAGGAGTTTGAGACCAGCCCAGGCAACATAGTGAGACCCTATTTCTACAAAAACATACAAAAATTAGCCAGGTGTGGTGGCACATGCCTGTAGTCCCAGCTGCTCAGAAGGCTGAAGTGGGAGGAACACTTGAGCCCAGGAGGTTGAGGCTGTAGTGAGCTGTAATTGCACCACTCCACTCCAGCCTGGGTGACAGAATGAGACCTTGAAAAAGAAAGGAAGGAAGGAAGGAAGGAAGGAAGGAAGGAAGGAAGGAAGGAAGGAAGGGAAGGAAATACATACTTCTCAAAAGGGGGCCTTTTGTGCTCATTTAGGGGCAAGAATTCTGGCTTATGCTCAGTAGATGCCTAACTAAAGACAAGGATGAAGGATTGTGTGTAAAAGAAAGCTGCTCTGTCTATGTGGCTAAAGCTCACTTTTCAGAGGACCAAAAAGGTAATCTAAATATGAAAAACTTAATCTAAAAAATTATTTTATGACATTGCTTTAAATAATTACTTCCTTTTGGTTCACCCATGATACTCAGTACTGTTATTTTTTTCAATCCCAGCCTGTTCGGGAGAAGGGTTTTGTCCAAATTTGTGCTCCTTTGTTCAAGTTTGTGCTCCTTGGTTCAGGGCAAATTTATGACTGTGAAAGTCAAAGTGAAATGCACCCAATGAAAAATAAATCTCAAGGGGAAAGTAGATAGCATAGTTCTACCTTTCTATCTGAGGATCAAAACTTCCCTACTAAAACCTAGGAACATTTTCTGCTTTGATTTATGCTGTTGTACTTGGTGGTGGTGGTGGTGGTGGTGGCGGTGGTGGTGGTGGTGGTTTATCTTCTTCAGTGAACCATTGCCTTACTTTGAAAAGCAAACATAAATCCAGCGAAGAAAAAAAAAATGGATCATGGAAAAAGCATTAGTACTGTCATTAAGTCCCAAGAGAAAATGTCTTACTGGACCAGGTTTGTGAATAATTTCCTTACCAACCATGACCTTGTTCTGCAGGCTCTCCGTTGCCAGAAGGAGAGTAAACCATGATCCTGAAAATCAGTTTCTACTCCTTGACACCATCAGTGGAACCAAATGTCAACATTTCTATATTGGTTTCCTATCCCAGCATAACAAATTACCTCAAATATCATGGCCAAAAAAGCCACATTTATTATCTCACAGTTTACATAGGTCAAAAGTCTAGCTCAGTTTTAGCTGCAGCTTTAGCTCAATGTTTCACAAAGTTGCAATCCAGGTATTAACTGGGCTGTGTTTCTTTCTGAAGCTTGGGATTCTCCTCCAGGCTCATTTCATTTTCTTGTAGCTGTAGGCTCCTATTGTTTTGCTAGTTGTTGACCAGGGGTTGTTCTCCATTCCTTGATGCTTGGCCCACTCTATAGCCCTCCTCACACTTGCAATCTTTTTGACTTTGGAGAGGTTGAGTTCCTCTTAACAGCTCACCTGATTGCATCAGACCCTACCAGATAGTTTCCGTGCTGTGATTTGAGTATTTCTCCCCTTCAAAACTCACGTTGGAATTTAACCAACAATGAGGCCGTTCTGACAGGAGGAGGCCTTAAGAGGTGATTGGGTCATGAAGGTTCTGCCCTCCTGAATGGATTAATCCATTTATTAATCAGTGGGTTAATGGATTAATGAGTTATCATGGGAGTGAGACCGGTAGCTTTATAAGAAGAGAAAAAGACACCTGAGCTAGCACATTCAGCCCCCCCACCATGTGATGCCCTGTGCCAATTCAGGTCTCTGCAGAGTCCTCACCAGCAAGAAGGCCCGCACCAGTTGTGACCCCTCAGCTTGAGCTTCTCAGCCTCTATAGCTATAAAAACAAATTCCCTTTATTTGTGAATTACCCAGTTTCATGTATTCTGTTATAAGCGACAGAAAAAAGACCAAGACACTCTCTTTTGATTAAATCAAAGTCGATTGACAAGTGACCGAATCACAGGAGTGATGTCGCATCATACCCAAAGGCTCTGCCCATGCTCAAGGGGTGGAGATTATATAGGGCGTATATACCAGGGAATGGGAATCTCTGGGACCACCTCAGGATTCCGCCCAACTAATTTCCATTTTCTTCTACAACCACAATATCCAAGTGGAAAACAGAGAAGTCTGGCTTCAAGCCCTTTAGTTTTCTTGGCAGAAACTCAGTCACAAGCGATGCATTGCAGATCACTTTTGGCAGTGCCATCTGGGTGCATCTGAATCAGCAGAAAGGGAAAGTTGTTAGGGCTGTAGAGGCTTTGGTAGACTCTTGGCATTCCATGAAATGCTGAATGCTACAGGGGATTGTCAGTTGTTTCGCTGATATAGAGAGAGACAAGGAAGAAAGGAAGGAGAGAAAGGGAAGGAGGGAAAGATGGAGGGAAGAAGGACTAACAAATTTTTTTAATAACCATTTTTACCACAATGAGATACTAACTCACAGCAGCCAGAATGGCTACTATTAAAAAGTCAAAAGACAACAGATGTTGGCGAGGCTACAGAGAAAAGGGAATGCTTATACGCTGTTGATCGGAATGTAAATTAGTTCAGCCACTGGGGAAAGCAGTTTGGAGATTTCTCAAATAACTTAAAACCAAATTACCATTTGACCCAGCAATCCAATTACTGGGAATATATCCAAAAGAAAACTAATCGTTCTACCAAAAAGACACATGTATTTACATGTTCATGGCAGCACTATTCACTACAGCAAAGACAAGGAATCTTCCCCAGTGCCCATCAGTGGCGGATTAGATAAAGAAAATGTGGTGCATATGCATCATGGAATACTACACACCCATAAAAAGAACAAAATTATGTCCTTTGCAGCAACATGGATGCAGCTGGAGGCCATTACTCTAAGTGAATTAACATAAGAACAGAAAACCAAATAATGCATATGCTCTCTTATAAGTGGGAGCTAAACATTGGATGCTCATGCATATAAAGATGGCAAATCTCAGCACCATGCAAAATAGCCAGGTAACAGACCTGCATGCCTACCCACTGGATCTAAGATAAAAGTTGAAAAAATAATGATAAATAAATATTTTTTAAAAATTTCCTCTATGCATTTATTAAGTACATGTTTAAGGAAGGCCTATCGAGCCTCGAACTGGCTGAACTGGCTTAGGTTCTAAGGATGCAGTGTTGGACAAATGACACATGCAACCTGCCCTAATGGTGATAACATTATATTGAGAAAAACAGCCCACTGCGATAAAAGTAAGCCAATACACAAAATAGTCACAAATTGTAATTTGCACCATTAAAGAAATTCTGTTCAGAAACTGTGTGCTATAGAAGAAAATATGTTAATTCTTTTATTTAACACACTAATGGTACATTGGTCAGGTGGCCGCATTTGCCAGTGTCATTTTGGCTTTCTGGGGTGTCATCTGTGTTGTGCAGACCACACCTTTGGAAACTGCTGTCTTTTCTCTCAGTCCTGGATTAAGATTACAAACTCCTAGCTCAATGTGTGCAGCTCCAGACTCTCAGTAAAGATCTCAAAGCAGGACACCTACAGCTGACATGTCTCCTCAATCTGCAAGGGTCCGGGCATCCTCCCTGCCAGACATCTGTGGCTATTTACTCAGTAGATGCATCCCCGTGGGGAGGGCTTACTTGGATTTTTATGCTCCCCCTAACAGGGAATTTCTTCTCTCTGAGATTTGCTTCTGCACAATTGGCTTCTGCTCATCATGATCTCCACACAAGTTTCGACGACTCGTTGACTCCAGGTCTTTTTGTTTTCTGTTTTTCCCTGTTAAATCGTGTATTCCTTTCCGGGTACGGAAACTGCATTCTTACTTAAAAGCGAGAACCCGAATTTCCCTTTTCCTCTAGCCAGGGGACTAGTTGCATCTATAGCTCACATATTTTCCATCCATCTCCAAGACAAGCTCAGCATACTGGAGGCATGTGCAGCAGATGTCTTCCTGGTTAACATTTTCCCAGTAGAAGGCCTGTTAACCTTGAGTACCCAAACTTCAGAGAATGTTCACATTTATCCAATGCAACATTTGTGATGTATTTTAGGCTCCTTGTTGGCATTTTCCTGCAGATCTTTGATTTTCCAAGAACAGACTGCTGACGTTTGCAGGGTAGAAGGTGGCTGTGTCTGTGCCAGGTCTCAGTACCACTTCTCTCAATGCCGATGCCTCCTCTACCTACTTGTGATTCCCCATGAAAAACGCCCTCTTTTAATTCACCTGAATAAACTGCCTCTTCACCACTCCTGGATTCTAATACACTGTGTGGGTGTGGCAGGGGATGACACCACTTCCCTTCAGAGCAAGCCTCTGTTTCTTCGGTAAGCATGGGAGGCCACTAAAAAATTAATTTCAGCAAGTTGAAAAAGTCTCGGCAACATCACAAATGCTAATACAGCAAGGTAAGAGGGGCATGATTGCCTTTAAAAAAGGCCTTTTCATTGATAGTATTATCTCAAATGCTCTTAATAAAAAGAAAGGGTGCCACCCCTGGTTGCAGAGATCTCCTTAATGAGCTCCAGTTTTAAAGGAACATGAAGAAGGCGGAGTCTGCAAATGGAGATGAGCAGGGCCACAGTGAGCTGGGAACTTGTGAAGTGTGCCAAGTTCATCTGCAGCATCTACAGAGACTTTGTCAAGGATAGGCAAGAGATGAAGAGGAAGCAGTCGGAACAGACACTTTGGGCGGCATAAGTAGCACAATACTATCCCATCAGAGCAAGAAATGTTTGCTACTAAGGAGAATGTTTTAAGCTGGTGTGTGAGTCATTTTTTGCTGTGCAACAAATAACAAACTTAGGACCTTGAAACAACACACACTGGTTAGCTCACAGTTGCCTTGGATCAGTTCAGATACAGCTTAACCGGGTCCAGCCCTCAGGGCTTTGCAAGGATATAATCAAGATGTCAGGCTGTGGTGTCTGGAGCTGGGTGTCCAAGATCACATGGTTTTGGGCAGGAATTAAGTCAGTCCTTGCAGCTGTAGCACCGAGGCCTTTGTGCTGTCACTGGCTGTCAGGCAGGGGTCACTGCCAGCTCCAGAAGCTACCCTCAGGCCCTAGCCTGTGAACCTCTCACAAAATGATAGTTTGTTTCTGCAGTGCCTTTCAGTTGTTCCAGGAAAGTGCCTCTCTCTCCCCAGCCTGCCACCGTGGAGTCTTATATGACATAATGTAACCACGAGTGGGTGACAACTCATCTTTGCCATCTAAGGTAACGTAATCAAGAGAATGACATTCATCATATTCACAGGTCTCACCCACACTCAATGGGAGATGATTAGACAGGGCATGCATGACGCATATACCAAGCACCAGAGGAGCTTAGGGTTCAGCCTCTCATAGCTAGACCGGAAGATACAACACGGTTAAGAGGGCCAAAACCAAGAACAATCACAAGATGTCATCTACAATTAGTTTAAACTTAGTTCAGCATTCTAGATGCAGGTAAGAATTCTAGGTCCATTCAAGTTTACTGAAAGGCTGTCCCCAAAAACTGCAGGGAACCACTCCTAGTCATCCTGAAATATAGGCACGTCCCCTCAAGTCTGGAGTTGCCACCAACTTGAAAATAAGGCAAAGAAGTAGACTCCAAACCAAAGACTCACGGTTTAGCTATGAATTGTAAAATACATCAGACGGTTTTTTCTCAAGCTCCTAGAGAATGTTATATTGATTACCAGGAGCTAGTGCTGATTCACTAAATCAGTTCCCTTCAGTCTAACCCAGTTCTTTCTTGATGCAGCCTTCAGTAGAGAGCTGAGAAAATACTGAGAACATGATCCCCATTGACTGTAAGATAACTCACAGAGGTGCTCTTTGTGGGGAAAGTGAAGAAGTATTATCTGAAGTAAAGCGCTCGCTGTTTTTTTAACTGCTTTACCTAGAAGTGGGTCAGCTATAAAGTGGGATGGATATTAATCTGAAGAACGGCATTTTGCAGTGAGAGGAAGGACTGTGCACTCAGCACTGGCCCACTCAATACTAAAATGGATGTTTTGGAATGCTTGTAGATTGCCTATTTTGGGAACAATGGTCCATAAAATAAATCACGACCTGGACATTCAATATCATCCCTACAAGCTTAGCCAGTTGGCAGCAGAAAAATCAATTGAGCTTTCATATCATATGCTGCCTCGCATACAGTTGACCTTTAACTCAATACTATTTAACAGAGATCGAAGTAAACTACTCTATATAGGCTCAGAACTCCACTGAGGAAATACAATATGAGGAATCCCTGGCTTAACAGCTTTCATGTGACAAACATCAATAGTTCTAGTGGCCTTGAGGCACAGTATTAACAAGAGCCAAGAGGGAGAACCCACAGTCTACAGAGAGTTACAGCAGTGTATATTGCCTGTGCCTCACAATGCGAACAGATGGATAAATGGGTGTGGGGGGGGGGCGTTCATCATCAGATACATGTGGAAAATGTCCAGTCAAATGAAGTTAAGCAAGTTTCATTACTGTAATCCTTCCAGATGTCAGCATGTATTTTGAATATCTAAGGGTGGACAATGATTTCACTGAGAATTTCATGGAACTAGATTCTGGAAGCACTCAGGGAAAAACTAAATTATCACAACACCAGGCTGTCTTCATTAGTATGCAATGTCTATATTTAAAAAGCTAAAAGTCAAAGGTCATCTGCCCTGGACACAAGACTTCTGGCTTGTAGAGGTCAGTTCTAAGGGCCTGGAAAATTCCAAGTTATTCTGGCTAACCAGAGCACACCCAGAGGGGGAAGACAGATGCAGCACAGGATACGCTCAAGAGGATCTCCCTCTGTCTGTCCATGTGCACTGCTATAAAGAAACACCTGAGACTGGGGAATTCATAAGGAAAAGAGGTTTATTTTGGGTCACAGTTCTGCAGGCTGTATAGGAAGTGTGGTGCTGGCACCTGTTTCTGGTGAGGGCCTCAAGAAGCTTCCAATCATGGCGGAAGGCATGACGGAAGCAGACGTGTCACACGGTGAAAGTGGGAGCAAGGTAGGGGAGAAGGTGCCACACACTTTTAAACAATCAGATCTCACACGAACTCAGAGCAAGAACTCACACATTACTATGAAGAGGGCACCAACTCATTCATGAGGGCTCCACTCCCATGACCACCTCCAACCAGGCTCCACCACCTTTAGCATTGGGGATCGCATTACAACATAAGACTTGGAGGGGACACACATCCAAACCATATCATCCCCCTTCCTGTGTCTTGTCGTATCTCATTTTTAGTTGCCTTGTTCACAAGACAGCCTTATGAGCTGCAGAAGATGAAGCCATGGCATCCTTTCATCCCTTATGGTCTCTCTGCCCTCATATATGCATAACTATCAAGAGATAAGATGGTCTCAGCCTCTTAACAAGTTCTCAGTAGGAGGCCTGACCATTTGGGAAGCTTTTCCTTCCAAGTATTCATGGGCTATCAATTTAAAAGCAAGGACATTAAATCTACTCAAGACTCCGGACACATTCCTGGTTCCCTCCTATGGTAGGCTGCTTCTAAAGCGGCTTCTATGAATCCCACCTCCCTGTAGAAGCCTCTCTGCCTATCTGTGGGCTGGACCTAATGACTCACTTTTAAGCAATGGAATATGGCAAAAGCAATGTGACTTCTAACATCAGTTGTAAATGTCTGTGACCAATCTATAAATACATAAAGCAGATTCATTGTTGCTAAGGGTTGGGATGGGGGTCCGAGGCCTACGGGTTGAGGGGTAATAACTGAAAATATATGAAGTATCTATCTATAGCTAGACCACCCTGAACATGCCTGATCCCAGTTGATCTTGGAAACTAAGCAGGGTTGGGCCTAGTTAGAACTTGGATGGGAGACCACCTGGGAATGCTGGGTGCTGTAAGCTTTATAAGATAAAATAAAATTTTAAAAATAAATAAATATAAAAATGAAAAGATAAGAAATTTCTTTTGAAGGTGACAAAAATGTTTTAAAATGTATTGTAGTGATGGTTGCATAAATCTGCAAATACACTAATAACCATTGAATTTTACAAATTAAATGGGTGAATAGTATGGTATGTAAATTATATCTCTTTTTTGTAGCAAAACTTTGATAACATTTTATTAAATATAAGTATCTTTAAAAAGCATTTTAACGTCTCTTAAATCAGTTTGCATTTTACAATCAATAATGTCTTTTGATCACTGTTGGGATAGACTGAGAGCATTTTAAATTAAAATTTCTTCATGAGATTTTAGACCACATGGGTGGTGTCAACTCAGAATATAAATCTGCTTGCCGTTCAAAATCCTTTTCCCCTCCCTCTACCTAGTGCTATGATTGAGACATGTAAGTTTCCTTGCTGTTTCTTTTCACATGGTAGTTTTGCTTATTTCTATCCTAGGCCTTTGGTTGTAAGCTGCCCTGTAGAGAAGCCCATATGGCAAGGAACCGAAGGCAGCCTTGGGACAACAACCAACAAGGAACTGAGGCCCTCGAGCCAATACGCCTGCAAGCAAAGAAATCCTGCCAATAACACGGGTGTGAGCTTGGAAGCAGATCCTTCCACAGTCAAACCTAAAGATGACCATAGTCCTGGCCAACATCTTCAGATGCTGAGGACCCAGTTAAACGACCCCCAGATTCCTGACATAGAGAAACTTGAGATAAAGCCTCTAAAGTGGGGGCCATTTGTCACACAGCAACAGATAGCTCATATAATTCAAAAGAGTTCCTCGGTCCTCTCCTCCATTTTTTATTCTTGGCCAGACCTCTTTTTAGTTTCCAGAAAGGAGCCTTGAAAAAACTTTCTGGTGCAACGCCTCATGCAGGATTATGCAGACCATCCCCGCCCCCACTCCTTGACTCTCACCACTTTCCTCTCCTGGAATGTCCCCTTCTCTCTCCTTAACATGCATATGATGTTGAGACTTCCGTCAGGCCTTTGTGTCTTTTATGAAGTGCAAACCCACCTTCCAGGCATACACTTTCTTTCCCAGAGTGACTTTTCCTGTCTGGGAATTTCCAGGGCACAAGTTGACACATTGAGCAACAATATCTTATGGTATTTTTTAATATATAGGTCACCAATCAGGAAAATTTCTTTTAAATCGCTTTTCAGGAAAAAGAAGTTTATTTTCTCTCAATACTTATATTTCTGTATAAATTTTTAGAGATTTGCATTTCTTTTATCCATTGCTCTGATTCCATTTTTGCTTGCTCTTCTTCAGTATCCCATTTTATATAACTAAGGAATTCCCATTTTTGTCCTTTTCAGAGTTATATTATATGGCATTGTATTTTTTCACATATTTAAACTTATTCTTACCTAATTGATAATAATTTAGATTTCCAGTTGTCTGCTACATTGTAATATTGTACTTATGTTTAATTATTCCACATCTATGTGTGTATTTTTAGTACCCGAAATACCATCTAAGTTCTGCCACTATAGCTACTTCATCATCCATTTTTGGATTCTTAAGCGTGCCTTGCCCAGAACCTTTAAATGGATTTGCACTAGATTTACTACCTTTCTTGGGCTGAGAAAGTTATTACAGTTTTTAAAGCCCCAAACTTATTACCAGACATTTGGTAGCAAAGGAAAATTGGTTCAAGTTTTGGGAGGCTCTAACTCAAGATGAACTTCATTTCATTCAAGGTTCTTCTTTATCATCCTTGGATGAGATGAAATTTATGTGAAAGTGTTCTTACAGGTAAATAAAAGCTGACATAATAGAAAAATGAATTGTGACAGAATTCACTAAGAAGTTAATAACAAAGTAAATACATTCAAGAAATCCTTCCTAGGCTAACATAATTGAAGGTCGGCCAAGGTCATCATTAACTAATTGTGGACTTACTTCTCCATCCCCTGTTTAAAGGAAATAGTTTACATTCTTCTCCCATATACCCAATTCCCAAGTGATCTAGAATCTGATTTGTGCTTTATAAGCTCAAATACATTTCAGCACAGCTTGTTTGATGTGGCTCTAATATCAAATACACTTTTAAAAAGCAGTTAATCAAACTTAAGAAAGCATATGTGAAAGATGATTATATTAATATATTTTTAATAGCTGTTTATTTCAAGGGCTCTTTGGTTTATAAAATCTACCCTTGTCTACAGTGCCATCCATTTAAATCCAGTTTGTATTCAGCTTACTTAAGTAAGTATTAATACATGCAAACACACACACACACACACACACAAACACACACACACACACACATACTGGCTCTTCTCTCAAAAAATCGCTGCAGGGTTGAGACCACATCTCCTGACCCATCAACTCAAGGCTATCTTCTCAGCCATCCTAAGCAAGAGTGTTATGAGCGGTAGGGAAGAATTATTCAGCAAAGATAAAGCAAAATTTCTTCTGGGCTCAGAAAGACTGTTCCATACCTACTATTCGCCGTGCAACTTTATGCTATGTTCTTTTCCCTGTTGCCTTTTTAATGCATGTCATTTCACACCGAGAAAGTAAAGAAAACAGAGGATACTGGAGGCTGGGAATGCAAGGCAAAGGAAGGGATAGGGAGAGATTTGTTAAAGGCTACAAAATTACAGCCAGATAGGAGGAATAAGTTCTAGTGCTCTATAGCACTGTGGGAAGACAATAGTTAACATTAATGTAATACATAGTTTCAAATAGCTAGAAGGAGGATATTGAATGTTCCCAACACAAAGAAATGATACCATGTTTGAGATGATGGAAATGCTGATTACCCTGATCTGATTACTATACATTATAGGTGTTGAAACATCACTATACACCCCATGAATATGTACAATTGTTATTTGTCTATTAAAATATTTTTAAAAAGGAAAAAAGAATTGAAGATTCTCCATATATTCCAGCTGTCCTGGCAAAGATAAAGAAGCCGACTTTGTCATTAGTAATGTGGGCATCTAGGAACCCCTCAGAGCCCCTGCTGAAATCACGCAGCCAGCTGTGTCACCTCTCCAGCCTCCCCACACTCCCCCTCCCGCATTCATCCTACCCTCAGCCCCTGCAAATCTCATATGCCATGCACAGCTGCTGCAAGTGTTCCCCAAGAACATCTTCAAGAGGAATAAAAAGGGAACGCAGAATTGGCGAAATCTCTAGTTCTACTGATCTATGTGCTTAGGCTCCAGTAAGGAGACTTCACCTACGCACTTCTGGTAAAGTGGTACTCAAGGAAACTGGGTCTCCATAGGACCCAGATTCAGTGAAGGAGAGTAGAAGGCGTGTGACTATTCCTCACGAGCAATGTCCCAGTAGGTCAATAAAAAACCTTTGCCCTCATTAAACTCTACGAGCTTTTATTTTTATGAGTTTAAGTTTCTGGTCTATTCACAAAAAGAAAAGAAAAAAAACTCCATAACATAGACTCATGAACTAAACAGAGATGATGAACTAATTTTTTATACAAATCCCTCCTTTTCTGTTTTTACCTTTAAACTTCCATCCTGCCCTCCCCTGTTCTAGTTTCTTCTATTAAAATGAAAAGTTACAACCAATGAATATTAGCTATTTTCTTCTGGGAAGTTTAATGTTACTTAAATTGAACAATGGTGCAGCATTAATAAGAACAGATTAAACTTCTTGCTGCACCACTTAGTAGTTGTATGACCTTGGGTAAGCTACATAACCCCTTCAGTTTCCTGTGTGCAATATGAACATAGTGATATTACTTATCTCATGGGATTTATAGAGTTAAAACATGTAAACCACTTACAAAAGTGTCTGAGACATAGAAAGGGCTCTATGAGGGCTGGCTAAAAGTATCTGTAGACCCAGGCCGGGCGCGGTGGCTCACGCCTGTAATCCCAGCACTTTGGGAGGCCGAGGTGGGCAGATCATGAGGTCAGGAGATTGAGACCATCCTGGCTAATACGGTGAAACCCCGTCTCTACTAAAAATACAAAAAATTAACCAGGCGTGGTGGTGGGCACCTGTAGTCCCAGCTACTTGGGAGGCTGAGGCAGGAGAATCACTTGAACCCAGGAGGCGGAGCTTGCAGTGAGCCAAGATCGTGCCACTGCACTCCAGCCTGGGCAACAGAGCAAGACTCCCTCTCAAAAAAAAAAAAAAAAAAAAGTATCTGTAGACTCCTATTCTAATAATATCACTTCTTTATCATAGCTTTTGATACTCCCACTGTATAGCTCTCTTTTACTCAATGCTATGATGCCACACTTCCTGGACTTCCTCCTACTTTCATAAGTAGTCCTTCTCAGCCACTGTTACTTGTTCTACTCTTTGACTCAACTTTAAAGGCAGGTGGTGTCATTTAAAGACATTGCAAAACTATCCAGAATAACCAAAACTACCCTGAGCAAAAAGAACAAAACTGGAGGGATCACATTACCTGACTCTCACCATATACAAAAATCAAATAAAAATGGATTAAAGACTTAAATCTAAGACCTCAAATTATGAAACTACTACAAGAAAACATTGGAGAAACTCTCGATATTGGCGTAGGAAAAGATTTCTTGAGCAATGCCCCACAAGCACAGGCAACTAAAGCAAAGATGGACAAATGGGATTACATCAAGTTTAAAAGTTTCTGCAAAGGAAGCAATCAGCAAAGCAGAGAGACAACTCACAGAATGGGAGAAAATACTTGCAAACTACCCATCTGACAAGGGATTAACCAGAATATATAAGGAGCTCAAACAATCCTATAGGAAAAAATATAGATCAAAAAATGGGCAAAAGATCTGAATAGACATTTCTCAAAAGAAGACATATTAATGGCAAACAGGCATATGAAAGGATGCTCAACATCACTGATCACCAGAGAAATGCAAAGGAAAACTATAATGGGATACCATCTCACCCCGGTTAAAATGCTTATGTCTAAAAGACAGGCAATACCAAATGCTGGTGAGGATGTGGAGAAAAGGGAACCCTCGTACACTGTTGGTGGGAATGTAAAGTAGTACAACCACTATAAAAAAACAGTTTGGAGGCTCCAAAATAAAAAATAAAAATAGAGCTACCCTATGATCCAGCAATCCCACTGCTGGGTATGTACCAAAAGAAAAGAAATCAGTAGTATGTCAAAGAGATATCTGCACTCCCACGTTAACTGCAGCTTTGTTCACAATAGCTAGGATTTGGAAGCAACCTAAGTGTCCATCAATAGGTGGATAAAGAAAATGTGGTACACATACACAATGGAGTACTATTCAGCCATAAAAAAGAACGAGATCCTGTCATTTGCACCAACATGGATGGAACTGGAGGTCATTATGTTAAGTGAAATAAGCCAGACACAGAGAGACAAACATCTCATATTCTCACTTATTTGTGAGAGCTAAAAATCAAAGCAATGGAACTCATGAAGATAACGAGTAGAAGGATAGGAACCAAAGGCTGAGAGGCTGGGAAGAGTAGAGGAGATGGGGATGGTTAATGAATACAAAAAATCATTAGAAAGAATGACTAAGACCTAATATTTGATAACAGAACAGGGTGACTATAGTCAATAATAATTTAATCATTTATTTTTAAATAACTAAAACTGTATAATTGAATTGCTTGTAACACAAAGGATAAATGTTTAAGGTTAAGATACCCCATTTACCCTGATGTGATTATTACATATTGCATGCCTGTATCAAAGTGTCTCATGCACCCCATAAATATACACACCTACTGGGTGCCCACAAAAATTTTTTAAAAATATTTTTTAAAAAGGCATTGTGATGTCGTGAAGACTAAAGTAGACTCAGAGGCCAGCCATCCAGGGTTTCGGTCATGGTACCAGCATAGAGAGATGGCATGTTCAAGGGCAATTTCAGACACTTAATGAATGAGAAATGAAGTGTGTATCTGCAGAGGTGTGGGCAGGCTCAAGGGAAGCAGCAAGGGAGGGTGACGCTCTGAGGGACTAGCAAGAATATTCGCTCTCCCTCACCTAAATGCCTCTAGGTCTCCTTTCCCCTCCCTAGGCAGCATGAGTCTCCTCCTCACCTGGTCGTTGTTGAAAGAGGGTCTTAGTTGTGCTCGTGCATGAACAAACTCCTACAATATTAATGTGCTGATGAATCTGGTTGCCATGGTCCCCAGCCTCGAGCTCTCAGCCAGTCCCTCCAAGTTCTCTGCAGTACAGGTCTTATGAGTGGCAAAGAATTCCTTTAAATCGGAGCCTGCAAGGCTGTCTTTTCCAGTGTTCTTCTACTGAGGCACAGATGCATTCCTAACTTCCTGCTGGTATCATCACTCCTATTCACAATGTCTCTTTCCCCCAAACATCTGTTTCTCCAGCTGTATACTTGAGAAGATATTGCTCAAGTAAGAAACCACAGGGAAATATGTGGAGTTCTGTCCTCCATCACTGGGGTCCTGCCAACTCGCCTCCTTTCCAGCCTCAACTCTTACTGCCTTCTTTCTAGCCTGCCCCCATCCTCTTGCAAGATGCAACAGCCTGGGCATTTGAGCCCTCACCTTCCCTTGCTTTCATCTCCTGGCTCAAGAACCGTCTGTGGCTGTTGTGCATTAGAGAATAGAGCCAAGAGTTTTCAAGGTCCACCACATCTGAACCCAGGATGCCAGCCTATCCTACTCCCCAACGCCATGCTTCTTAATGCCTCCATTTACCCAAATTTTCAACCTTCTGATTCCTCACCACTTCCACGATGTACCGTGCACTTGCCAACTTTTCCCTGTCATGCATATCCTTCCCCCTGGTCTGGGTGCCCCTCCTGTCTGCCCCTGCACCATCTGGCATTTGGGCCTGACATCTCCCTTCCTGTTTCCAAAATATTAGATCAAATATTCCATGAAACCTGCCCTTACTAACATGGCAGAAGCAATCAACCTTCTGCATGACCACAACTCTCGGTATTTACATAACGTACCCAGCTCTGCTTTCCATTTGAGTTTGAGTGTGAGTCTCCACTCTTCCTCCCTCTGACCCCATTAGAAGGTGAAGTCCCCAAGGACAGAGAGCACTGCAGCAGCAGCATCTTGATGTTTCCCATGGCGCTTTGCATGGAGTGGATCCTCCAAAAATGTTTGCTGAATTTAATGATGCCCTGTTCTGTCTCATCTTGACCTTCAAATAACTCTTCACAAGGCCCCTCTTTCAGGATGAGGCACTAAATGTCTACTAAAGCATGTATTCCTTTCAGAATCATTTACTCTGTTCCTTAAGCTTGTGTCACATGTATAAGTTGTCAGTATTCACTGTATGAATAGATGAATGAATAGACATTGTAATTCATCACTTTACTCAAACAGTTGTTACAACAGCCAGGATTCAGTTGGTGGTTACATTAAATGGTCCTTTGTTGCTACCAAAAAATCTGACTTCCTAACTTATCACTCCACAAATGTTTGTTCCCAGGCTACATAGGATGGGGGCAAGCACAGAAAATGACAGTAAATGTTGAGAAACTCTTAGTCATTACCACAATATCCAATTATGTGCACCCACCTCATTGAGCAGGGTACAGACCAGTTCAAACATTATTGACCTTGCATGGAAAGTCATGGGATGAGTCGGAAAGTTGAAAACAAAGACAAACAAAAACAATCAAACTGCATTCCTTCACCACAGACAGTTTGAGAAGCATGGCTTTGCTGTAGAGTTTCCAACAGGAATAGGAGAGGTTTCTACTCCAAGCCCTCTTCTAGTACACCCACGACCGCCCCCAAGAGACAGGAGACCGCTAATCCTGTAGCCTTCACTGTCTTCCTCCCTCTCTATGGCTAAGAAGGTCTAGGTGAGTCATTAGAGTTGTCTTTCTGTTCGCCTGTGGGAACTGCCACACGGTACAGTCAACCCAGGCGTAGGGAAAGGAGCCGTGTGTGAGCCAAGAGACTGAGGAAAGGCCCATTGAGGAACTTGCCTCTTCCTTTGTTTTCGTCTCTATAATCAGAGACATATTCCAATCTTCATTTGTTTGTTTCTGTTATATGCTAGGCAGGGTTCTCGGATGCATTATGAAACAGAACACAGGAAGAAGAAAGGAGTAGGAAAAGAAGGAAGAGGAGGTGGGGGAGAAGGACAGGGAAAAGAGGAGGAGATGATGATCAATAATAACAGTGGATATTTCTGAAGCCTTACTCTGCACCACTCACTGGGCTGAAGACTTCTTGTCCACTGCCACACTTAACACTCAGAACTTCCCTGTGATATAGAGGTTGAGGCCTAACACAGTGAGCAAGCTACTGGGTCTGCTGAGCTTAACAAGGAAATTGTTTTTTAAAATGGGAGGTGGGGCAAGCACATTCCCAATTCTGACTTATATTCCTTAATCCTGGGACCAATGGAAAGTGCTTTCTAATATAAATCCATTTGGATTCAGCACAGATTAGCTACCAAAAAAACTGTCTGCACATCAGGAGCATATCTGTGTAATGATATACCAAAACGGCTGGGCGCAGTAGCTCACACCTGTAATCCTAGCACTTTGGGAGGCAGAGGCAGATGGATCACCTGGGGTCAGGAGTCCGAGACCAGCCTGGTCAACATGGTAAACTCCGTCTCTACTAGAAGTACAAAAATTCGCCTGGTGTGGTGGAGGGTGCCTGTAATCCCAGCTACTCAGGAGGCTGAAGTGGGAGAATCGCTTGAACCTGGGAGGCAGAGGTTGCAGTGAGCTGAGACTGTGCCACTGCACTCCAGCCTCGGCGACAGAGTGAGACCCGGTCTAAAAAAACAAACAAACAAACAAAAAGGATATACCAAAACATAAGTCGAATT
This sequence comes from Macaca thibetana thibetana, assembly GCF_024542745.1. Classification (NCBI taxonomy): domain Eukaryota; kingdom Metazoa; phylum Chordata; class Mammalia; order Primates; family Cercopithecidae; genus Macaca; species Macaca thibetana. Next base: position 8,577,008 of record NC_065598.1, read on the forward strand.
GTAAAACTGAGCATGAACATCAATGTGTGAATCTAGATATCAAATGTTCAAAGCATTGAAACCTATGAAATTCCAGAAAATAAATCTTTATAAAATATATTGTGTCCTGACCAAAATCTAAAAATGTTCATCTATTTATTACACTACTAGATAAAGCTCTAAAATAGATATTTATATAGTAGAATCTTGCCAAATGACTCTGTGATGGAGACTTGATGACTCACTGCTTTAAAGAAAGAGCCAGCCAAGAATGTGCCGAAATCTTTAAGATACCCATATAACAAACAGTGTTGAAGATAGAGATGTCATGTACAAGGAAATGAGAAAGATACTCAAAATAAAGAGAAAATATCTTGCATAGATAATTGAAATGAATGTGCTTTCACTTCCAAATATTAAACTAACACTAATCATGATAAGAGCTAAATCCCCAGGCAGGGCTTAGAAACCCAAGAGGCATGTGGGGCCCATTAACCAAAAGAGGCTTAAGCTCGGGCGATGACAATATCTGCAAACAAATACATTTATTAAGAAAGAAGTAGTTCAGCATCCTTGAAGAGCAAACTTCCTCTAAAGTGAAGTAGAAATTTTTTTCATTAGTGAAAATGTCTATTTAGCACCAAACTGGCACTGTGTCCACATTGCCTGAGCAAACTATAAGGGGAAATTGATGTTTATTTACATCCCATTTCTCCTCCCAAGGGATTTGAAAGACCAGGAGGAAGCTATTAAGGAGACAATGTATTTTTTCCATTGTTATCCTCATTTACGATATAACCATTGCTCTGTCACTAAAATAGCTGCTGAGCCACTTGGTAAGGCAAAAGGGAATTCTAGGCAATATGGCAGACTAAGTTGACACAGACAGACCCTACTCCTTCTGCAACACTGGACAAAACATATGCATATTCCAGCTTGGGGCAGAGGGGAGACTGGGTGGGGAATGTCCTAGGTGCCAGACACAAAGAAGTGATCAAAGTAGAGTCATAAGTGACAGACAGTAACAAGACCACAGTGCAGTATGTGACTTGTATGATAAGATCTGTGGACTGGGGTCTCGGTGCTCGCGAGAAGACAGGAGGCATGGCCTTGGGCCTATACAAAGTGACTAAGCTAGTACTGGTCTCAGGGAAATCCAGAAGTCTACATGTGTTACCCACCCATGAAACAGAGATGGGAAGAACTATCCACTGGCCAGGGACACAGAGGCTTTTCAAATCTCCAGGGCCTGGGTCACACAGGTAGAAGCAAACAGGCTTCATATGACATAGAAAATCTGGCATTGTACTATGTTGAGAGTACAGGCCCCCAGCTTTGTTCATTTCTTCGTTTGGAACCTGAAACCAAGAAATTAACATAAAAACTCAAGGGGGACCAGCAGGAGCAAAAGAAAGAAGAAAGAAGGCAAGCACAAAAGGAGCTGAGAGAGCACACGAACATGACAAGCAGGGAGAATGAGCAGCTGAGGACTGGAAATCATCATGCCACCTAAAAAAGACAACACAATAAGCTTCTAAAAAGGAGGGAAGAGGAAAGAGAAAGGATAGAAACCACACTGCAATAACAAGGTATTCTTTTTTTAAGAAAAGAACTATTTAGAGAAACACTACACAGAATTCTAGAAATGCACACACATGCCCACACACAGAAACGCACATAGCTTCACTGGCATGAAAAACTCCATCGAGGAATGGAGGAGCTCCAGTTTCCAATAATACAGGCTAAAGTCAACCTCCCATTGAAAGCAACAAAAGAACCGGGTGGCTTGTAGTATCTCAAATCACCTGGAAACGTGGAAGACCTCAGCAGCTGTGGGGGCCTCCCAGGCTAGTTTTTAGGTGCATACTGGAACTAGGGAAGAAAATAGGTATCAGACACCAAACCTTTCATACATGCCTTCATGCCACTGTGAGGCTAGGAACTCACACCTGGCCTTTTGTTCTCATTCTAAGAGAAATCTAATGGGTCTCACAGAAGACCTTGCCCTGTATACTGGTGAGAACAGACAACAGATAAATTAACTCTACTGCCCACTCCTTAACCCAGAGGACTTGATCTGAGTGGAAAGGAAAAGGGAAAGAAAGCAAAAAAGAAGGACACACACATGGAAGTTGTGGCCACTGACCCACCCTAACTTGCTCAAGAAAAAAGAAGCTAAGGATACCTTCTGTCACCTTTTCTACTCACCATTGTTCTGAGAATCAGAACACACACATAGATGTAGGTTTTAATAAAAGACTTCACATCTTCATAATTTTCAGACAAGATGACTGTCAAATCATAAAAATTCTAACTGAATCTACAAAGAAGCTCTTGGAACTAATAAGAGAGTTTGGCAAGATTTTTGGATACAAGGTCACTAAACAAACATCAACAGGGTTCCAGCAACAATCAACCAGAAAAAAATATGTTAATAATCCCATTCACAATAGCAACAAACAGTGTAAGTTACCTAGTCACAAATCACATAAAGAAGGTACAAGATCTAGATGGAGAATATGGTATGGACATAAGAGAAGATCCTGCAATCCCACTCTTGGGTTATACCCTAGAGAACTGAAAACTTCTGTATAGGCATGTATAGAGTAGGTCTAAGCATAATCACCCAAACCAAGAAAGAACAAAAATCTCCTTCATCTTGGTGAATGAATAAACAAAATGTGGCCCATCTATACAACAGAGTGCTATTCACCAATCACATGAAATGAACTACTGATACAACTTGGGTGAATCTCAAAGGCATTATGAGCTAAATAGGCCAGTCTTAACAGGTTACATATTGTACAAGTTCATTTATATGACACTCTCCAAGAAAAAACTGTGGTGCTGGAAGACAGATCAGTCGTTGCAGGAGTTGGGATGGACAGGACGTAACCGCAAAGGAACAGCATTCAAGAGTTTCGGGACTGGCAGAACTGTTCTATATCCTCATCTGACTGGTGGTGACATGTATAAAATCAATAGAGCTGTGTGCATTAAAAAGTAAATTTCACTGTACGTTAATTGAGAAAATAAAATTTTAAAGTACAGGAACTTTTTTAAAATCCAGTTTTTAAAAAACTGGATCTGATGTGATGGGAAGGTAATTCAATATGGTAAAGATGACATTCTCCTCAAAATGAATCTACAAATTTAATGAATTTCACAAAAACCCAAGAGTTTAATAAAACTTGACAAATTGATATTAAAATTTTTAATGAAGAATAAAGATCTAGGTGTAACCTTTTGGAGACAATTTGAAGAGAGGAAAGACATGGCTTACCACATGCCAAGAAATATTATAAAGCCCTAGTAGTTAGAACCATGAGAAAGGGGGATAGAGATAGATAAACAAAACCTGACAGTGTGCACAGTTACACCAGGAGATTTATAAATTGCTGTTCATGCACTATTCACAATAGCAAAGACACAGAATCAACCTAAATGCCCATCAATGATAGACTGGATAAAGAAAATATGGTACATATACACCCTAGAACACTATGCAGCCATAAAAAAGAACAAGATCATGTCCTTTGCAGGGACATGGATGGAGCTGGCAGCCATTATCCTTAGCAAACTAACGCAGGAACAGAAAACCAAATACTGCATGTTCTCACTTATAAGTAGGAGCTAAATGATGAGAACACATGGACACATAGAAGGAAACAGCAGACACTGGAGCCTATTGGAGAGTGAAGGGTGGGAGGAGGCAGAGGATCAGGAAAAATGACTAATAGGTACTAGGCTTAAGAACTGGATGATGAAATAATCTGTACAACAAACCCACATGACACAAGTTTACCTATGTAACCAACCTGTACATATACCCCTTTACGTAAAATACAAGTTAAAAAAAATAGATAAATTGGTATTCATGTATATAAATTCAAATCTCTCTATCATCTATCAATCATCTATTATCTATCATCTCTCAATCTTCTAGCAATCATCTGTTGCTTATCTATCATCTGTCATCTATCATTTATTTATTTTCTATCAACTATCTATCTAACTAACCATACTCCAGGCACAAAAATAAATTCTAATCAGATTAAATTCCGAAAGGTGAAATGCAAAACATAAGAAAAACCTCCTAAAAATCCAGAAGAAAAAAATATGACAGAAAAAAAATAAAGGATATGAAAAAAGTATGCCCCAAGGGCCATCAGTCAAATAAAAATTACAGCAATACAATTTTACTTCACACCCATCAAATATGTGAAGATGCAAATGCTTGGCATTCAAAACACTGGCAAAGATGAAGAAATGAACTTTTTAAACAGACGTTATCACAGCAGTTTTGGATTAACAGAAAAGCTACAGAAAGTACGGACTTCCCATCTGTTACCTTCCCTCACCTCCACAGTCAACATTTTGGTACTTTTGTTACAACTGATGAATTAACACTAAGAAATTTATTAACTAAAGTCCATAGTTTGCATTGAAGTTCACTCTTTGTGTTATAGTTTTCGTGAGTTTTGACAAATGTATAATTAACTTGTGTCCAGCATTAAAATATCACGCAGAATAATTTCACTGCCTTAAAAACTCCCTGTGTCCACACTATTGCTCCCTTTTCCCCCCTGAAACCCTTGTAACCACTGATCCTTCTACTGTCTCTATAGTTTTCCTTTTTCCAGAATGACGTATCCTTGGAATTATACAGTATGTAGCCTCTTCAGGCCGGCTTCTTTCACTTAGCAATATGCATTTAAGTTTCCTCCATGTCTTTTGGTGGCTTGATAGCTCGTTTCTTTATATTGCGAAGTAATAGTCCATTGTCCCAGTGTGCCACAGTTTGTTTATCTACTTACCCACTGAAGGACATATTGGTTTCTTACAAGTTTTGGCAATTATGAATTAATGGGCTTTTTATATATCGTTGGGAGAAAGACAAAATGCAACAATGGCTTTGGAAGATAAGGTTGCAACATTTAATGCAGTTGAAAAATTCTTAAGGAAGAATGAAGACCTAGGTATAGCCTTTTGGGGACACTTTGAAAAGAGGGAGGAAGGGCATGCCTTACCACATACCAAGACTTACTACAAAGCTCTAGTAGTGAGAACCATGAGGAAGGGCCGCATACACAGAGCTCAGCACTTCCATTCCTAGGTACACATCACAGAGAAACTCTTGCCAGGAAACATACAGAAAAATGTCCATTAAACACTTTCTGTAATGGAGAAAATTGCAAACAAACTAGAAGTGTGCCAATTATTGTATTGGGATAGGAGACAAGTCTCCACGAGGCTCTCTCAGATGTCTGCACATTTTCTCAGCAGAGGCACTGGCAACTTTTGTTCTGGACGATCTTTTCAAGAGTATTTGTATGGTGAACAGCCTCAGAAGATAGTGATAGTGTCTCCCTCTAGAACAAAGTTTAGGCAGACTGGCTTACTGGCCATTGTAAAAGATCTGAGTTTTCTAATTTCAGGGCTCCTGGGCTATGACACCGACTAACTGCATGTGTAGCAAACACGTGGACTCTTCCATGTCACCTCCATGGAATTCGAGGCACAAGGAGAACTGGTACAAACATGAAGCTCCTGCTGTTCATTGTGCAGTGAGTAACAGAGTCCATTGTCTGATCCAGGAGTCTCATGATTTCTGTCAGCATCCATGGTACTGTGACTGGCAAAACTGTTCATATGAAAGTAGGGTAAAATCTCAGACCCTCCTCAGCTCTTGAGAAACGGATAAATAAAATTTTGAAGTGGTTATACAACAGGTTGCCATAGAACAGAATGAATAAATTAAAACAACAGCTATCCACACAGATAAATTTCAATAATAGGCCAGGCACAGTGGCTCACACCTGTAATCCCAGCATGCTGGGAGGCTGAGGTGGACAGATCACCTGCAGTCAGGAGTTTGAGACCAGCCTCGCCAACATGGCAAAACCCTGTCTCTACTCAAAATGCAAAATCAAATAGAAAGATCAGCCCAGCTACTCTGGAGGCTGCGGCATGAGAATCGCTTGAATCTGGGAGGAGGAGGTTACAGTGAGCCGAGATGGCAGGACTGCACTCCAGCCTAGGGGATAGACAGAGACTCTCTCTCAAAAAAAAAAAAAAAAAAAAAAAAAATTCAAGGTGAACATAGCTAAAGCACAAAATAATATATCCAGCACTTCCATAAAATCAATGTTTCTTTGGGCACATACACATGTGTAAAATACAAATGGGCACTGACATATAATCTTCAGGATAATGCTTAACTCAGGAGAAGCAGGATGGATGAACTGAAGCAGAATTTCTTAAATCTTATGAAAATATCTAAAAATGCTTCCATCAGCTGGGTATAGAAGTTTGCTATATAGATCCACAGTCTTTATATGCAATTCTGAAAAATTTGTTCTTAATTCTCTTTCAAAAATTTTACAGTGGCTAAAACCTAAAATGAAACGAGAGAAGCTATTGATAGTCTTTATTTGCCTCACTTTATGTGACTGTTCAAACATTTCATGCATAACTATGAAGGTGTTTGATTATGGTGTGCTCCCCCAGCCCCGCCAGCAGTGTGGTCTACTCAATGGCTTATGCCCATAAGATTTCTAAAATCTGGAAAATTCTGAATTCTGAGTCTCCATAGCTTCCAAGATTTGAGGTAAGGGCTTGTAATCTTGACATATTCTCTTGAAATATGATATATATATATATATTACATATTTTATATATATTATATATATTACATATTTTATAATTTAAAGGTACTAAAATGAGGGCCAGGTGTGGTGGCTCACACCTGTAATCCCAGTACTTTGGGAGGCTGAGGTGGGAGGATTGCTTGATTCCAGGAGTTCGAGACCAGCCTGCGCAACATAGTGAGACCCCCCCCATCACTACAAAAGAGGAAATAAAAAATTAACCAGGTGTGGTGGCATGCACCTGTAGTCCCAACTACTCAGGAGGCTGAGGCAGGAGGAGTGTTTGAGCCTGGGAGGTCAAGGTTATAGAGAGCCATGATTGCAGCACTGCACTCTAGCCTTGGGAACAGAACAAGACCCTGTCTCACAAAAAAAAAAAAAAAAAAAAAAAAATATATATATATATATATATATGAAAAAGAAAAAAGCTCTAACACTAGCTCCACCACTTTTAAAATGTAAAACCAAATGTGCATTGCAGAATGCACATGATTCTCTACAAAACAGAGCTCAGGGCATAGGTCAAGGAGCCCTTGGATGCATCACATCAGCCTGGTGTCCACTCCTAGCCTCATAGTGACAAAAGGAAACCTGTCCCTTATGCACAGCATGGAGAAGACCATTCTGGAAACATTAATCCATGGTTTTTGTAATTCCTAGAGCATATTCTAGAAAACAAATATATTATTTTAAAACTTGGTAAGATAAAATGATACAAGATTTTTCTGTAACTATGAAAGAGCTAAAGCTTACTTCTGTTCATATTGCCCTTACGGTCCCTGCTTGACTATTCGATTCATGCCTGACCTAAGAGCTCCAGGTCCCCCAAGTGATGAATATAGTTGAGCACTTGTGTCTTTGGATAGGGTGCCTCTTACACAGCTCTTCAGAAGCTTTTGGCCTCTCTAGTCTCCTTTGCCATCACCCAGCTCTGCACAGGCTCTGAGCAGGTCCATGCAGCTGCACCCTGATACCTGTCAGATTCATGCTGGGAGCCTCCTGCCTTCCTTCTCCCTAAGGGCATCTCTGTTGGAGTCATGGTATGGGACAACTTGGGTGTCTGCTGACTGCACACTCTGCGATGCAGGGGAATGGTTGCCTGCTGAGGGCGAATGTTTGATCAGAGAGGTTTGGAGCCAGATGACAGATGCTCTCCCTTCCTCACCCTGGCTGGCTGGTCTGAAAAACATTCCCGCCCTTTACAGACAGTGTCACCGAATGGAGTAACCAGTAGCCCCTGGTGGTGACCCACTGGGTAAATCGCTCCTGAATTAGATCCTCCTCTTCCTGCCCAACCCACCTTGTCCGTGGTTTCTGCCCATGGGGGTTACTCTCCAAAATAAAATGTCCTATCTCAGGCTCATTCTCTGAAAAAATTAAGCCAAAATAGCTTCATGCCAGTCTCACATTTCCAGGTAGGTCCAGGTATTTTGGGAAAAAAAAAGACTTTTCCCCTAACTCTAAAAAAAAATCCCAGGTAACCTCAGAAACTCAGAAAACCATTTCTGAGTTGCTATCCATTTCTGTGCACTACTTTTTACCTAGGGCAGTAAGATCTTCTCTGAAGCTCAAGTTTTCTTCCAAAGCACTCACTTAAATTGCCCCTGTTGGCAAACAATTCACAAACCTGCCTCCGGTGTTGTCAAAGACCAAAGCTGACTTATTAAGACACATCCGTGGTTTCCGGGCATTTTAATTGATGGTAGCTTGGTTTAATTCCTGCCTGTCTGCGCAGGCCCTTTGATCAGAATGAGCCCTTGCTTTGCTTCTCTGGTCCTAACGATGAGCTTCTACCCATGCATCCGATTTGCCTGACAAGAGTCACACACTGGAGCTTGGACTTCGCTTCTGTGACTCCTAAGCGGAAATAAAGCCATTGACCTGCGTGAGGAAACACGGTCAATTTCAAATTTCAAAGTCTAGCGGGCTAGACTCCTCCGCTTGGTGTCCTGCTCAGCGCCTTACACTGCACAAAACCAAATCCAAACCATAACTGAGCCACAGGACGTCTTCCTCTGACTTCTCATGCTAGCACTCATTCTAACTTCTCTTCCGGCATGTTCTGTGAAGCAATAAATAGAACCAAGTGTCTTTTTAGGACATTTTTTATTGCAACATGTTTTTTTTCTGCCTCCTGCCATCTTATTGTGTTATGTCACCAAACACCAGAGAGACACAAAACAGATGTTCCCAATAGGAGCAAGCACAGAGGGAATTTCCCTATCAGAAACCATGACGAGGAATCTCTTGGAAATCAGCTATGCTCATGGTGATACTATTTGGAGCCCTGTATGTAGGTGGAGTGAGCAGCCCACACAGGAAGGGTAGCACTAAGTTTCTCTCTGTGGAATAATGTAAAAGGAAAACAATGTCTTGGCAGTTAAAAAGGAAATGAAAGATCAAATGCTTATTGTTACAAATGCTTTGAGATAATGTCCAAGTTTCTTTGTGGCATTGGAAAAAAAAAGTTTCACAAAAATGTTGTTTGGAAGGAACATACTGCTGCGTAGTTCATGGACATTTTTATAAACAACTATTTTTTCTTGGGGTGGTATTGGTGCATTGGAGTACGACTGAATTTTATGTCTGACATATTTCCATACACAAAATTCTATACCCCCAAATTCTTACCTCCTAATGTGTACAGAAGAAGAATGATAATGTGAATGAAAATAAGAAAGAGTGAAAAATAAGAATTTATAAAGTCCTATTTGGTTCATTACATATATTTAAGACAAAGATATTAGATTATTTATTATCTTGCAGAACTCCATGCCCCTTTTTACAAATACGAACTGAAATAAGTAACAATATAGCTCACAGGCTTCCCATTGAAGAAAGCAGACTTAGCGCATATTTTACATCGTTTCTCTCTTAAGACTTCTTAAATTGATGGTAAATGGGTGATCAAAATAACAAATCCATGACAATAAAAATGTTATGGTGTAAAGCTATTGACAGATATGCAATTTCAACTAAATTCTACATCAAAGTTTCCTAACCCCAGCACTCTTGACGTTTGAATAATTCTAGATTATGAGGGCAGCATCTCCGTAATATGAGTTTAGCAGCATCCCTGGTCCCTACCCACTCAATACCAGTAGCATCTTCCCTCACCCCCAACTACAACAACCCCAAATCTCTTCCAGACATTTATCAAGTATCTCCTGGGGGCACCATCATCCTCGTGAAGAACTAATGGTCTAAAGACAGAGAGAACATGAAGGAATGTTTACTCACACAACTGAGAAGAGAAGGCCGCAGCCTAGAACATTTGTAGAGGGTACCACAGTGCAGAAGACAGGCAAGTTGCACATCAGAGCATCCAAGAAAGTCTAACAGGGATGCTACTGTGCAATAGAGGATCAGAGAGATGGAAGGAGTGAGGGAGCAGAGAATACTGAGACTGAGTGGAGTCTGTAGACAGAACAGTAGAATAAATACATGTGTACATACACACACATGCAACACACCCACATACACATGCACACCCATGCAGATACATGCCCTCAAACACACTCACACATGCACACACATCTGGATGCACATGCATGCACACATACTCTGTCATACTCACATATGCAGCGGGCAGAATGTCCATCTACACATGAATAAACAGTATGTGGTCTACCCAGACGATGAAACATTATTCAGCCAGAAAAGGAATGAAGGACTGACACATGCTACGACATGGATGAAGCTGGAAAACATCATGCTCCGTGAACGGAGTCAGACACAAAAGGCCACATGTTGTATGATTCCATTGATATGAAATATCCAGAATAGGTAAATGCACAGACACAGAAAGCACATGAGTGGTAACCAGGAGCCGCGGGAGGAGGAAAAGGGTAGTGACTGATTAGTGGATAAGGATTTCATTTCCGGATGATGAAAATGCCCTGGAACTAGACAGAGGAATAATCTTGTGAACGTACTTAATGCCACTGAGCCGGAAACTCGTACACTTAAAATGGTCAATTTTATGTGTCTTTGACTCCATTTTTTAAAAAAGAAAAGAAAAAGAACTCTCTTGGTGTTGGGAAATCAGATTACTCTGGGAGCCGAAGGCCAGGTGTTCCCACACTGCTGAGAGCAAAATGCAGTAAAAATCTCTGAGTTTAAACAAATTGGATTGAAATCCTGGTTACTACGTATGAGTGAGGTGAGCGTGGACAAGTTAATTTTTCTATAGTTGGATTTCCTTTCCTGCAAAGTACATTCCAGGATTGTCCTGAGAGACTATGAATGAGGCAGATGGAAGCTCCTGGCACAGAGCAGGCCCTTCGGTGCTCAGGGGCAGCCCTCCCGGCCTCGGTGGCTCCATTCCACTCAGCAGCGTACCCAGCTCTTCTTCAGAGCCAGCAGTAGCCTTATTACGTGCTCACCATTTGCAGAATGTGACAAAAATCTGCTGCAGCTTTTTTTGTTTGGCCATGGTTTTCTAGGTGAAGGACTCATTCCGCTAAGTGTAACCTTCACTTACAGAGCGTAAAACGAGCCTGATGCTTAACTGAAGGACCACAAGCATAGCTGTAATAATATTCAAGCAATATTTTCAGACCATGCAAGGGACTCACTGTGAGAATTCAGCCTCTATTTAACTGGTAGGATTGTTCTCACAATTTCTGTCTTACAAAAAACTCGACAGCAAGAATCTCAAAAAGAAGCTGAAACAGATTGCATATGCTTTGTGTCTTCCACAACTGTAGCCCTGCAAACATACTTGGCTGAGTTAATGGTCTTCATGAAGGGCTAGCTGCAGTCACACTTAGTGTACCCCCTTTAGCCAGCTGAGAAAACAAAGGGATTAGACTGCCAAACGTCACGGCGGCTTTGTCAACCTTCTCATGTATCCCACGAACGCCTGTAAGATGGAAACTTTGCAGGCCAGCAAGCTGTCCAGGCAGCAGCCTTCTCCTGCCTCTTCATCCTCCTTAGCCCCCTCCAGCTCCCTCCTCCACCCCCCAGCCACAGCCCGCATTTGCAAAACACAGCCTTTGCTTGTCCCTTTCAAATGCATCCCAGCCACTGACAGAAGCTGGCTTTGTTTTTAAAAACTTTTCCTGTAATAGCTCACCGAGGTCAGGCCTCAGTTTTGTAGGCAGCTCTCGTTAAACTTAGGTTATCAAAGGCTTTCCTTGCCACTGTCAGTTTGCCAGGCTTAATGGGAATAAGCAGTGTAATGTTCCTATTAATTTTTTTTTTTTTTTTTTGAGACGGAGTCTCACTCTGTGGACCAGGCTGGAGTGCAGTGGCACGAACTCGGCTCACTGAAACCTCCGCCTCCCAGGTTCAAGCGATTCTCCTGCCTCAACCTCCCAAGTAGCTGAGATTACAGGTCCTATTAAATATAAGAAGCATTTTGAGCAAATATCACAAGGGTTCTAGCTTTATTTACAATTTGTGGTTCTCAACTTGGGGCAATTTTGTCTCCCGGGAGATCTGAGGCAATGTCTGAAGACATTTCTGGTTGTCACAGTTGGGGAGGGAGGGTTGCTACTGGCATCCAGTGGGGAGAGGCGAGGGATGCTGCCAAGCATCCTCCAGTGCACAGGACAGGATCACCCCATCCTCTTGCAGCAAAGAAATTAGGGGTCCCAGACGTCAATTATGCTGAAACTGAGAAAACTTGACTTAGAGGAACACCCCAATAATTTAAACATTCATCTCACTGCCCCCCAAACAAAAAACCATAACTCATAGAAATTTTTCTTACCTATTCATTCTTTACATATGTATTCATTGCTGAGTTTGTTTCTGTCTTGAGTCTAATTGGGACTTGCACCGCGGGTTGCTGCAGAGCCTTTGTGCACATTCCTTCCTTGTTTTCCTCGGGAAGTTGCTAGGATAGAAGGGAAAGTCTGCTTGTTTATTCCTAGGATAATCGATGGTGCAGTCAGGCCGGGTTCCTGCAGTACAGTTAGGGTATTTTTTTTTTTTTAAGAGATAAATCAGATTCATGCAATGAAATAGCAGGGTTTTTGTTGTATTTGGGTCATTCTTCAATTTTAAGAGAATTTATCTCAGCACAACATCACCTGAACAAAAGAGAACTAGAAGTGAAATCCTTAATTCGGTAATAAAGTTGCTCCTTGCCCAAGGAGCTGAGTCCTCAGAGGGAACAGGCCTGGCCTTTAAAGGGCAGAGTTCTTCCCAGATTCACAAAGCAGGAGATAGAGCAGTGCTTCCCAAATGTTGATATGCATCAGAATCCCCTGGAGAGCCTGTGATGGGGCAGATTCCTGAGCTCATGCCTGAGATGCTGACTCCTTGGTTCTGGGATGGGGCTGAGCATTGACATTTTGAGCAAGTGCCCAGGGAAGGAGTGCACGTTGAAAAGCAAGCCTCTGTAGTGTAAAAATGCACATCTTAACACCAATATCACCTGAAGAGACTCATGGCTCCTTACAATTTGTCTATAGAAGATCCTCATGGTCCCAACCAACTTCTTTCCCATATGTACTTCGGGCTCTGAGTTGCTTCTGTTAAATCAAGTTTAGCCTGAAGCTGCCTCCTTACATCTTTTAAGTTCAGCTTAAAGGTTTTTCTGTACAATTGTGAACTATAGCCTAAATGGAATTGTAAACAGACTATAACCTACTCTTCTGCCAATCACTGAGTTTTGGCCAATCACAGGTGACCAACTGTTCAAATCGTGTTCAAATAAGACAAATGCCTAGCTGTAACCAATCTGGCTGTTTCCGTACCTCACTTCTGTTTTCCGTATGTTACTTTCCTTTTTCTGTCTATAAATCTTCCATCACGTGGCTGTGCTGGGGCCTCTGAGCCTACTCCAACTTGAGAGGCTGCCCAATTCACGAATCATTCTTTGCTCAATTAAACCCTCTTAAATTGAATTAGGCTGCAGATTTTCTTTTAACACTTCTTCCTGACTCTCCTATTTGGTTTTGTTGCACACCATGCAGAGTGCAATGGAAATTCTGGGGTGGGACAAGGTCAAGGACAGACTTGAGACAAGAAATACAAAGCACATGAGGCAAAGAATGGAACCCCTGTGAGCATATTTGTCATGGAAACACAACTTTACAGTGTGGCGATTCTTGGTTCACTCACTCCAAAAGGAGCATGGCATGGTGCCATCAAATGTAAGTATCAGATTAACAACAAACAATGTTTAAGACTACTATGCATAGTGATGGAGTCAAAGGTATGAAACTCGACTCTGCCCTTAGGATGTTATCAATGACTTGGAATCCTGGTCCACAATGGGAGAAGCACCGTTGTAAGCACTGGTGCCCTTGTGCAACATAGAGACTCACTCCTGAAAAAAGGAACATAAGAGATTTTGAGGTGCTTGTTTTTCTGCAGGCAGCATGGATCCATTTTATCTATAATGTTGCTTTTCATGGAAACCAGTGACTAAAGCAACAATGGAAATATCCACAGTAAAACAACTTGGAGCGAATGGCACTTGGACAGGGTTTGTCCATGGAAATATCTGACCTCTCTCTGAGCTCCAGAATTGCAGGATTATTATTTCTGTGCTCTTAAGTTGTCAAGGGGAAGACCTGCCTATCGGAACATCTGCATAACTCGGAGTTTTACTGAGCAGTAGAACATTTTGTACTTCTCAGATACACATTTACTAGTCTATCCTCAAAAGTCCAATGTGAAGATTAATTAGTCTAATGTCCATGGAGCACAGACGAGCTGAAAATGTACCATAGACAGATCTGGCCCTCACTCAGTCAACCCTGTCGCACAAATTCAGTTACAGCTGGCTGGGTCTTGAAACACGGACATGATCCGTATCCCTCCTTTAGAGGGCTTGTCATTGAAATACCTGCCATTTCTCTACTGTCCTTCCGAAATCAGAGATGTAAAGCCTGTGGTTTCTTCAAGGAAGGTTAAGTAACTGGCCTTCATATGTGCTAAATAATGACTTTAGTTTTGAAACTCCAAGGAAGCCAAGAAAGGCTTTCTATTTCCAGCTTGCCAGAGGATTGTTTTTCAAACCCGGTGTGCAATCCTAGTGTGCTTCAAACCCGGTGTGCAACCTTTGCGATAACTTGGCAGGCTAAAGACCACAGGATATCGGGCCATGGGAGCAGTGCCTGAAGAGCACAAACCACCTGATCACCCTATGGTGGAGACTCTACTCTGGAATGCGGGAGCAGAAGGAAACTATGAAGGCACTGCAGGGGCAGTAGGACATGCCAGCCTTTCATCCACCTGGTCCCAGACATTCCCCATCACATTCCCCTGTCACATAAGAAACAATGCACCAACTGCTTTTACATTTTAGTCCTTAGATGGCTATTTCTGTGCCTTAACTTTGTCAAGATCAAGACAAAAAGGAGTGTGGATCAGAGATAGAAGCATTCACTCAGCCTAATAGGAAATAGGATCAGGCATCAGGCAATAACTGAAATGAAAGCAAAATGGATGGTAATGAGTGAAGATGTTTGTGAACTATCCCCAAGAGGAGACGCCATCTTGCTTAGTATAAAAGGCATATTTCTCCAAAGCACTTGTCTTCTGTGAACCTATAACCAGAGTCCAAAAGGTAAAGGTTTTTCTCAAGAGCATATGACCAGTCAACATGAGGACTCGTGGAGGGGAGCCCACCAGACCCCTCCCAATTCCAGGCCCCAGTCCCTTTCCATGAGCCATGTGGTATGTATGTGTTTATTTATTGCCAACATTGTATAGCACTACCTGAAATGGGCAGAAATGTAAAAATTACACTTCTTTGAATTGACATATCCTAAACCACGTATGCAAACATGAGACCTTAAATAGGACAGAAGTAAATGATTTCTGTCTTCTCCTTATATTTGGTCTGCAAATTGACACAGATACTGTTACAGAAATACCAGGGGTTCAGTCTAGGTCCTGTTGCTCACTGCTCAAAAGCCAATCACTGAGAAGACGATTATTGCCAAGGAAAAAGGCTTTAATCACGTGCTACAGCCAAAGAGATGGGAGATCAGTCTCAAATCCATCTCCCTGACTAAAACTAGAAGTGTATATAGCAGAGAAGAAATGTAACAATGTGTGAGAAACAGGAACTAGGGAAGGGCAAGGAAGCAATCATGATGAATAAGGGGTGCAGCATCTCACAATGCAGTGATCTGGTGAGTTTCAGTTCTTTGATACTATCTTTAGAGATCTGAAGGTTGTTTCCTGAAGGATCTCAGATATAACAAATACAAGTTTCAAGCTTTAAGACCAGAAGGGTACATTTCTATGTTTATATTAAAAAAAAAAAAAAAAAAAACTATCTATGGGACTACTGGGTCAGTTTCAGTTGGGGGCACTTGTGCCCCTCTGGGGACATTTGGTAAAGCCTGAAGACATTTTTGGTTGTTACAACTGGGGTGAGCGGTGTTCCTGGCATCTACAGAGCGGAGGCCAGGGTTGCTGCTAGATGTCCTCCAGTTCACAGGACAGCACTGCCCTTCCCCATCCCTACAAGAAAGAACTACCAAACCCATGATATCAGCAGAGGCGAGGTTGAGAAAACATGACTTAGACTACATATTAATATCTAAAACAATAATATATAATAAGATTTGCTATAGTGGACCAAGAGAGGAAAAGATCCATGTGGATTCGTGAAACACACATTCTCACTAAAATGTTTGCATGCTGGCTAAGTGGACAGATCAACAAATTGAAACAGGGCGTCACACCTGCTAGTCCTTTCTCTGCCCCAATTTGTAATCTGCAACATTAGGGCATGCTGAGGTGTTTTCCATTTCAAAAGGCCATAAACTGCAACTTGATTATTTTTCAAATAATCAGAATATTTTTAACACAAGTAGCTGCTCCCAAATGCTCAACATTAATGACTAGTTAAGTGTTATACAATGATCATTTCAAAGCTTCAGTCTAATTTCCCAGGTTCATTTGTTTCCATTTTTACTACAATGTTTTTACGCAAACTAACATCAGATTTATTTTCTTAAACAGGTCAACTTCAAATATTAATTTCTGCTATGTTTTGTTTAGTAAGTCTATATTTCATAAACAGTAAAAGATGATTTATTTGTTTGCAAACCAAACCCCTAGCAGAATGTCACAATGTAATTACTACTTTTTAATTGTTTAATTATTTTTTATAACATAAGAAATCAAAACTTATTTCTTGTATGTCTAATTTCCACTATTATTTATTGGCTAAAATAATGGAAATGATAAAAAGGTAAGAAAACAGTCAATATATCTTTTACTTTCCTACGACTCCCAAAAATACAAGCCTACATGGGTCAGTAAATCTCCAAATCTTCTATGTACCTAAGTCGCAATTACAAGCCAGTGGTCAGTGAACTTTAGTTTTGCTGATTCTGAGTGGCCAGAAGACATCACCTTACAAATCTCTTAGTCACATGGTGCTTGAGAAAGGAATTTTGTACCTTTTATTTGTTTAAAGGCTCTAAGAATGT
The DNA here is from genome assembly GCF_024542745.1 of Macaca thibetana thibetana. Lineage (NCBI taxonomy): Eukaryota > Metazoa > Chordata > Mammalia > Primates > Cercopithecidae > Macaca > Macaca thibetana. Next base: position 8,594,046 of record NC_065598.1, read on the forward strand.
GTTTTGGGGACATTACAGAACCAAAATGATGTCAATGTCTTCCAGCCAAAGACTCACCAGGAAATCACTTGTAGATAATTATAGTTGGGTTGACTGACTCACTGCAAGCAGGAAGAACACACATCTTGAGGGACCATGAGCATCTCAGTAAAAGGTTAGAAAAAGCTCGTTATAGAACACAGGCTTATGCCAGGTGACTTAGGGGAGGATTCAGAAAGCGGGGCTTTGCTTCTGGCTGGATGCTATCAGAAGGCAGAGGTCATTACCTAATTAGGCATCTCGATACATCTTGTCCAGAAGGCAGGAAGTAAGGCTACAACTGTAATTAGTAAAGAAGCAGCAGTCAGGAAAGTGGGATGTTTGGTCATTTGGGTGGTTTGAACAATGTTCATGTCTCTCCCCACATTCGGATGAGATTATGGAGTGGCCTTGTAGTTTCCTGACCCATCATGGTCATAGAGTGGCCTTGCCTGATGTGGGGGTCCTGTTCAACCGGAGAGCATCATGGCCTAGCTGTGAGGGCCTGACTGACTTCCAGCTGTGAGCCACATTGTCTTGCTGGATGGTCATCTTCCTCCCAACTCACCTAAGAGGCAATTCTGTCTGCTGCAGTCTAAGTTCACAAAGAGATTGCGTCTGCTGGCTGGCAACAATCCCTTCTCCCATGCTGGCTGCAAAGAGAAAAGTCTCACTGGAGGCCTATGTCATCCAAAGATTCAAACTAAATCCTTAATTTGATTCTTCCCTTCTGAAAGCCTTATTTCTCATCCTTCCCCATTCCCTGAAGTGAGTAGGAATTCACTTGGAATTGGGTATCATATTTAATGTATTTAACCAGGGCACCAACACCTCAGACTGTATTCCAGTTAGGTGTTAGAGGTTCCCTGATTTGCCTGGCTCAAACTCTTCAGTTGCTGGATTTCAGGGAGGTCCAAGGTATCCAGGGACAAGCCAGGGTTATGGATGGGCACTCAGGAGCTAGAAGCAGTGGTTATTTATCAACTCATCCAAAGGTTAGAAAGAGTATGATATTTTTGGAAAATTGAAGTTGAGTTCTGTAGTTCACAAGTGCGAAAAAAAAATCTAGGAGCCAGTTTGTGTGTTGCTAGGGTGTTACAGGTTGAATTATTTTCCAGATACTTTCACTCTGTCCCTTTACTTTCTTTTTATTTTTTATCTTTTATTTTTTGTAGAGACAGGATCTTGTTGTGTTGCCCAAGCTGATCTCAAACTTCTAGCCTCCAGCAGTCCTCCCACCTCGGCCTCCCAAAGCACTAAGATTACTGGTGTGAGACACCATGTACAGTTATCCCTTTACTTTCTTAGGGGAAATATACTTTCCCACCATATTGGAGTTAGCTTTGGCTATATGACTTGCTTTGGCCAATGGGAGGTTAGTGGACTTGATATGCAGAGGCTTGAAAGAATAAACGTGTGCTGGCTGGCTCCCAGATTTGTGGATATGCCCAGAGAAATCAGCAGAGCCACCCAAGTGAATCCAACTTAGATTAGCCAACCCCAACACCACCGCCCATCAACCCACAGACTTGTGCACTGGTAAATGCTCATTATTGTATGCTGCTGAAATTTTGTGATTGGTTGTTATACAGCAGCAGCTGACTGATACACTAGAGTACAAGACCACTGATTTATAATTCAGCCAATCACTTGATTATTTCCATCTGTCATCCAAAAATAAATTCCATACTGTACAGATAGCATGTTTAAGGTCATGGGTACATTGCCCAAAGTTGATCATAAAACAAAAATAATGTACTGACAAGAGGGGAAAATGAACATGTTAAGGCAATAGGATAATAAGGTTATAATTTCAGTGGTCACAAATAGTACTGTCAGAATGCAAAATAAGATATTTATTCATTTATACATTCATTCAACAATGTTTATTGGTAAGAAAAATACAATGTAACCAATACTGATAAAAACCAGGAAGACAGTCGTGGGATAGACATTTTCCCATCCTCATGAGGGTGATAACAGAGGATCTAGAGGTTTGCAGTGAGAATTTCATAAGGATTAAAGAAAAATTAAACTCAATGGATTGGACTCCATGCTCCAGCCCCTTGCTCTCTCCCCACCTTGTGTTCTTATCACTGTGTTTCTTGCAATGACCAATCAGTCTCCACTTTTTCACAGGCTGAGACCAGAGAAAATAAAAAGGGAGAGATTTCTGGTGCCCCAAATTAAATTTGCATGCCTAGAAGTATCCTGAGACTCCAGAAGCACTTCCCAGAGAGAGCTGTGAACATCCCTTTCTTGGAGATATGTAGGCAATGGGTATGAAAATAGTCTTGGGGAAAAGTTTGAAATTCAGTTCTGCCCCATGGAGGTCGGAGAGCAGAACCAAGTGATTGTAAGAGCCCCAGACCCTCTGGTTGGTCTCTGAAAAAATGACTATCCCTGCGCAGGTTTTGTTTCCCATTTTCAATTCAGCTGGCTGAATTTGAGGTCATTAATGGATTGTTTAATGTGTATTCCATTGTGGCAGCTAGTCTGCTTTCAGAAATAAGCTAAAATAATCGATTTCTAAAAATATCCTCCAAGTCCAATTGCTTTTGGCATATCAGACACAGGCAGCATTTCCTACGGAAAGTTTAGCAAGTGGAATATTTTTGTAAACCCAGACTCAGTTGCAGTCATCACCACACTGACAACCATCTGTATCAGTCTACTTATCCCTTCCCATTTTGTTCAAGGGAAGTGAAAGTGAATGGGCAGAACCTGATGTGTTCCAGGAAAGTAGAATAGAAAAGTAATGGAGGCATAGACGTTAAAGAAGGAACCGTGACATGCAAGTCACTCTTTTACTTATATAGTCAATAAGAGTGTACTCATAATACGTGCAAAAAGAAGCATTAGGAAACCTGCTGAAAAGAAAATTGTCAGTTGGTATCACCACCAACAACTGGACTTAATGGCCTGCTGCTCCCAACGTGAGGCCTGCGAAGGATGCAGCTGCGTGTCAGTGGCATGCCTGCCCCAAAAATGTAGAACCCGAACCCAATCCTGGGACGTTTCAGGCCAGCCAACTTGAGTGTATTTTTCAAAACACCTGGCCTGTACCTTCTGAAAATGCCAATGTCATTAAAGGCAAAGAAAACACAAAAACTAAAGACAATGTGGATCAGAGAATCCTAAATGGGGGAAAAGTTTTCCATGAAAAATATTCTCGGGAAAATCGGTGAAATCTGAATATCAACTGTATGTCTGACAATAGTAATGTATCAGGGAAGGTGGCAAAGGTTAATGGGTACAAAAAAACACAGTTGGAAATAATAAGACATACTATTGAATGGCACAACAGGTGACTATAGTCAATAATAACTGTACATTTTAAAATAACTGAAAGAGCGAAATTGGATTGATTGATTGATTGTAACTCAAAGGTTAAATGCTTGAGGCGATGGATACCCAGCTTTCCATGATGTTATTATTTCACATTGCACACCTATCTCAAAACATCTCATGTATTCCATAAACATATACACCTACTATGTACCCACAAATATTAAACATTTAAAGAAGAGTAGACAATACTATACTACGCTGTGATAAAAACAGTAATGTATCAATATTAAATTTCTTTCATTTGATAATCATGGTGGGCTTTGGAGATATGCTCTAAAATATTCAGGGGTAAAGGTATAATGTCAAAAATTCACTTTCAAAAGGATGGTTGGATCGTTCCGAAAACACACAGATAACAAGCAAATGGGGCAAAATGTTATCAGTTGGCAAATTTGCTGAGTGTTCCTGGGAATACATTCTAGGCCTTTTGTGATTCCTTTATAAATTTTAGTCTTTCAGAATAAAAAGTTAAAAATTCTTCAGCAAAATTTCTTAATGTTTAAAGACTGTGGTAGCATAAATTACTAAGAAATCCTTTACCCCACCATCTGATACGTAATCAGATTGAACTTTAATTCTGTTAGTATGAATTCTTGGTAAAAATGGCATTCAAAACAAGAAATGTCTTGACCTAAGAAATAGCTGCTTAACCTTAGCTAGTTGCTCCATGGAATCCACAATTTGTTAGGACTTACAGAATGACAATACTGATTTTAAATTTGAAAGAAATTATACAATTGGAATAACCAGTGTTATTTTTATAAAATCAATTGCCATATTCAACCAAAAAGGTAAGATTAGTGGGGGGTGGTCCGACCCCTAGGCAGCTGGAATTCCTAATGTAGCAGAAGATCTTAATGCATGGACCCAGCTTCTTGTCTACACTTGAGTTGTCTGCTACAAGATTAGCTCTTTTTTTTTTTTTTTTTTTTTTTGGTCAAAATGGCTGCATTTTTTAAATAAAGTTGTTTGATTAAATTTATCAACGATTGGCCGAATCAGTATTTTCTAAGTTAGTTTAAAAAAAAAAAAACCAAAATGAATTTTCTGTACATTAAGCCATGACTGGGGCATTCTCAGAAAAAAAAAAAAAAAATTTAAATCAAATATATCTTTATAGGAGAAAGGGAACTTCAAGGTCTTTGAAATACATCAATAAATAATTTTTTGGTCCTCATTCTTTAAAACATTTAAACGAATCATATTTGGAAGGAAAAGACATAAGTGGCAAATAAATTGTAAAGGAGTAGGAATACCTCCTTGAACGGGCCCATCCTTTCACAGGAATACCTAAAATCTTTCTTGTTATTCTTAATGCCAGAAAGCCTGAAAGGCGAATGTTTTGCTGACCTCCAAGAATGGCTAAAGCCAATGCTCAGCAGTAGGCACCAAAACAAGCTTCCAGGGTTGCTGAACGCTGAAGCATGTCGTCTCTCTGCCAACAGTAACCCACACTTTTCTCATCCCTTATGCCATCAACCCACCTCTATCATGTGCTGGGCTAACTCCTGCTCATTCTTCCAAACTGCTGTATCCTACAAGTGTCTCCATACCCCAGAATGCCAGGTGTTCCCTTAAGTCTCCATACCCCTGACTTCTTCCAGCATAGCACCTGTTAAACACTGCGAAACTGTCTGTCTTTGGTCTTTCTTTTCACATGATCATCTCTGACAGCACAGACACTGTTCTTCTTACTCACCTTTGTACCTCTAATCCCTAGACGGGTGTATACGGCAAAAACTCAGTAAATGTCTGCTGGATGAATGATTTAGACATCGTAGCCCATCCTTCGTGACGCACTGATACCGACCATACTATGTGGCATTTTCTCTTTCCCCGCTTTTTTTCTATTTAAAAAATAAAACTAAGTGTACGCTCTGCTCATGGAGAGTTACAAGTTCAAATCAAACACGTGAGCTGTGACTCAATCTGCACCATCTGCCCATTCATCTGGAGATCATCTGATTTTCTCTGGGATTTTTGTAGGGCAAAAAATGCATTATACGGACCAGAAATAAACTAGAAATTGTAGCTGCAGCCTTTTGTGGGTCAGGATATATTTTTTTAACATTTAGGGAACATTGTCACCCCATGGGAGACTGACTACTCCAAATTGAAACTCTCAGTTTTATTCAAGCTGGTAACTTTCCTTCTTAGGCTCACCCTTAACAAAGCTCCAGAATAAAATGTTCCAGGGTGACTGAATGCTCATTCGTAAGTTAATTGCTTGTAGCAAACCCATGGCTGTCTGATAATACAAATACACTGTACATTTGTCTTTCACAGTTCTTTGTGTAAAATGACAGGCAGCTAGACTACATTTGAGGGACTTGTTTATATAGTGCCATTGCTGAAAATAAGCACTTCATCATAAATCCATTAATCAAAACTAAACCAATGATCCTGCTTTTCTCCAAAAGAATATATCCATTTTCCCAATGCATTACAATAAGTTCAATGAATATTAAACTCACGATGACAGTGATTCTCAGAAAGAGCATTTGGCAGCTCTATTCTTTAAAGTATTTACTGGGACTTTCAATATGATAATCCAACACACTTTGAAAGGAGCTGGCAAGAGGACTGCAACAATCCACTGTGCCTTCCAATCAGTAACTAATTCATCACTACCAACTGGCTTCTTCAGAGGACAGAACCAGCTCTGCTGCCCAGGCTGGAATGCAGTGGTGTGGCCATGGCTCACTGCAGCCTTGACCTCTCAAGCTCAAGCCATCCTCCCACCTCAGCCTCCTGAGTAGCTGGGACTACAGGTGCATGCCACCACACCTGGTTAATTTTTTAATTATTTGTAGAGATGGGGGTCTCTCTATGTTGCCCAGGCTAGTCTTGAACTCTTGGGCTCAAGCAATCCTCCCACCTTGGCCTCCCAAAGTGCTGAGATTACAGGCTTGAGCCACCACACCCAGCCTATCAATGACTTTTAAGAAGCACAATGGAAGATAGTTTATCATGATGTCTGTGACTATTCCTTGCAGCAGCACCTCTCATTTGGGAATGTCTGGAGACATCTTTGGTTGCTGTATCCTGGAAGAGCAGTGCTATTGGCATATAGTGGGTAGATGCCAGGGATGCTGCTAAACATTCTACAATGCACAAGACAGCCCCTCGCCACCACCAAAAATTACCTGGCCCAAATTTCAGTAGTGCTGGTGCTTGAGAAGTCCTGCCTTATAGAAGGTTAACAGATGTAATTTCTAGCTCTGTGCCATTCACTGTGGCAGCCACTAGCCATATATGGCTATCAAGCCCTTAAAATGTGGCCAGTTCACATTGAGATGTATTGTAAGTGAAAAATACGCGCCAGATTTCAGACTTAGTATGAAAAAGAATGTAAGACACTTTAATATTTTATAATGACATTTTATATTAAAATAATAGATTGGATGAAGGGTTAAATAAAACATGTTATTAAAATTAATTTCATATCTTCCTTTATACTGTTTTCATGTCTACTAGAAAATGTAATATACATATGTGGCTGCCCTGCATTTCCCTTTGGACAACACTAGGCTGGGGGGTTCCTCCTGTTTCCTTGATGATGTGCTGTCTCTATCCATGTAACCCACATTCCGATAAGCAGTTCTCTCAAAGTTAACCTAAATTCAAAAAGCACCCATTTGCTATATTCAGGTAAGGCAAATAAAAGTGCCAAGTTATTTAATCAGATTGAAGATACATGAAGTACAAATTAAAGTTTCCCTATTTCTGTTGATCATAAAACCAAGCTGAGATGAAGCAAATGAAGCATGCAGATGCATTTTCCTTAAGCGCACATCATAAGGAATTGACCCCTTAGCAAACTGCCCAAGTCGACAAATTCAAAAGCTGGAAGGCACAGAAACAGGGCTTTCAATAGCAAGCAAATATTATATGTCCAAGGAGAGTCAAGCACAGTATCTTGCTCATTAAAAAGAATAAACCTGAAAAGAGCACAAAAATTAGGCAAATCTGTTAAACTGATTATTCATCAGACTAGCAACCCTTCTAAACACAGCACAACAGGGGCAGGGCTGGATGGTAGAGAAAAAGCCACAGGTCCTTTCTTAAAGATCCACTTTAAAAGGCAGGGCAGACAGTTGAAAACATTACATATTGAAACATGAGAATGAACAGGGATATTCCAAATGAGAGTTCAGAGTCAAAACCAGAATCAGTGAGGTGCCATACTTGGGCATGGAAATAAAGGTAGAACTTAGACCAGCAAAAAACCATGTTATGCATAAGACAGACGTGGAAAGCAGAGTAAGATAATGTTCTGAGCTGAAATAAGTATGATGCTTGTGACTGAGACAGTCATACAAGCTGATTTGCCAAGGCTTTGCATTTATGTTGAGGAGGGTGTAGCAACCGGGCAAACTTCTTTGTGATGGGCCTTAACAACCAGAATGAAAACTTAGAACTTTATCCCATAGGCAACAGGGAGACAGAGAATGGTATGGAAAGAGAGAGAAGTATAAGGAGAACATTTTAGACGTGTACATGAGGTGAATCAGAAAGAGAAGAAATGGCCAAACAACATGTAATTAGCTTAAATGTATAATGATGAACCACCAGGCTGGTAGTACTGTGTCTAGAAGACAAGATGCCAAGTGAACATCAGAAACAGAAAATAAAGATGACTCCAATTTTGAGTTGGAGTAACTAGGGAGGAAGGTACATAGATACAACAATGAATGCCATGGGGGCACTGACATCGGGATGACTGATTGTTGGCTATCAAAGCTGGGACTAGGGTTCCAAGAATAGAGCTATAAATACAAGGGTCAAACTAATAGATATACCATGTTGCCTATTATTTTCTAGGACATTAACAACAGTCTGTGGGCTAGGTTGGGAGGTAGGTTCATCTCCACGCTACAAAGAGGTCAAGGTTGCTTGGCCACTGCATGTTGGAGCTGGACCAAGAACTCCCAGAGTTCTATCTTCTAGGATTGCTTTCATCCCAATGTGCCACACTTTTTCCCTCTAAACTGTGCAGATTCTAACTCACTGAGGGTGGTCAAAGTTACAAATAGGAGTTCTGAGAGAGGGAGGGAGAGAGAGAGAGAGAGAGAGAGAGTCAACTAACTTGGGCAAGTCTTGAATTGACAGAAAATCCTGATTTCTAACCTAGATCCCATGCACTGGGTCCAGTTAGGACCATCCATGATGTTCTTAGTTTGTGCACCCTTCCTGCCTCTCAGCATCATTGTCCACTTGTCTATACCCTAGGTTCTCAAATTCTATTACCTGAGAACCTTGGTAAGGCATGATAATACCGACTGAGGAATAATGACCCACATAAGCTTAAAAGGCCACCCACTTCGGAGGTATTTGCATTTTAACAACGGTCTCTTGAAGACACAGTCCTTCAAAACTCTGGAATAGTAACTATGATTCAGTGATTCAGATGGTAGAGTTGGGGGAATATTTCTTCATGATAATCTTCAAATCCTGCAATCAACATATGCATAGGGCCTGCCTTATTACGGGGATAAGATGTAGATTTATCCTGCCTGTACTCCGAATTCTATTTCCTTGGAATGCCTTCCAAATGTGATTTAGTCATCGCTAGAAACCAGTATCTACACCTGGAAGGGGAAAAAAAAATGTTTTCACCAAAGTGCTAGGTCACCTCCATGAAGGAAAACACGAAATACAGGGCTGTGAATCTTCCCCAACTCATCTCTAGGAGGATAAATGAGTATCAAAGAAGTGTGCCGAAAGATGATCAATGAGGAGCTAACAACTCTGCTCCCAGGGAGTTATCACAGTGAATTTGGTGTATGGAAAACCAAAGCTCTTCCATGCTCATTCCAACTTCAGTTTTAAGGGAATTTTGACTTTGTTGCTGTGATATGTAAGCCTCCCCTTAACTCCAGTGGCAAATGCTTTGATATAGAAAATAAGTAGCAGGCAATGAGTTTCACATGCTTACCTTGAACTTTAATGAGCGGCGATTTCCCCTCTGGTTTCTGAAATTAGGCGTGTCACATGCTTTAACACAATCAGCTTGTCCTAACACCATGGCAATAACTCCACGTGCCTGCGGATATGAAAGAGATTGCATTATTGGTCTAGTATTCATCATCAACAAAACACCAAGCAAATGTATGGTCAGCATTTTAAAGTGTGAAAATATGTACAACTATTAGGTATCAATAAAGTATACTTTAAAGAAAGAAAAATAAAGTTACATGTCCTGGCAATGAGAATACCATCATGCCTAGGAGTTACTAAGTACCAAAATGATAACTGATAATGGTGTTTAAATACTCTGTTAAACACTATTCTCTAATTTTCAAAAACATTGAGGCCAATCTTAAAGCCCACTTATTTCACCAGCCAATCTAGTTATATTGAGTGTAGTAGGAAGTATATCATTCTTGGCAAAAGAAAAAAAGACTGATTAAAATCTCAGATAATCAGACAAAATAACTTGGCTTCTAAGTGTTGTTAGTCACTTCCTGACAATCCAACATTTCCGAGTAGGATTCAAGTTTTCACAGGAAATGTAAACTCAGCATTTCTACCATTTTCATCGTGTAAATACAGAAGCAATAAAGGAGAAGAAGAAAAAAGTTTTTCTTTAATTCATTTTAGTAAAACAAGAAGAAAGTTAAAACCCCAGACCTCAGTGTCAAAACCACTACAAATGTCAGTGGAGACTGATCAGGGTGCGTTGCAGAGGAGACAGAGGTAAACAAACACCACGGGGATCCCACAGCAGTTGGAGATTTGCCAAAGAGCAGCAGAAGCACGCTTCCCAAATACAAGGGGCACAGGCAACTTTAATCATGTATTTGCAAGAATAGAAGTCAGGGTGAACCAGCTTCAGCGGAAGCCTCCTGCACCCAATTAGGTTCCAGAAGCAGAAAAGGTGAATTAAATGAATTATATTTGCAGGCATTATTCTGTCTTTATGGTATCGGGAAAAGGAGAAATTTAAGTTGTTAGCAAAGAAATTTGAAAAACTAGCCTTTGTTGGCTGAGAAACAAAAGCTAAAGAAACTTATCACGCCTGTAATTCCAGCACTTTGGGAGGCCAAGGCTGGCGGATCACCTGAGGTCGGGAGTTTGAGACCAACCTGACCAACATAGGAAACCCCTTCTCTACTAAAAATGCAAAAACCAGCCAGGTGTGGTGGCAGGTGCCTGTAGTCCCAGCTACTCAGGAGGGCGAGGCAGGAGAATCGCTTGAACCCGGGAGGTGGAGGGTGCAGTAAGTCTAGACTGCGCCATTGCACTCCAGCCTGGGTGACAGAGCAAGACTCCATCTCAAAATAAAATAAAATAAAATAAAAGATATTCCAAGGACCAGTAAGCACATGAAAATTGTTCAGCCTCATTAGTCATCAGGAAAATGCAAAATAAAACCACAGTGTGATACCACCATACACCCACCAGATGACAAAAATTGAAGACTGACAATACCAAATGACGTTGAGGAATTGGGGCAACTCAAATCTCATGCATGCATGTTGGCAGGAGTGTAAAATGGTACAACCAGTTTGGAAAAAAGTCCAAGTTTCTTCAAAAGCTAAAAACCCACCCCATGACCCATTGTATCAGGATGTTCTTGCATTGCTATGAAGAAACACCTGCAACTGGTAATTTATGAGAAAAGAGGTTCAGTTGGCACACAGTTCTGCAGGCTGTACAGGAAGCATAGCTCCAGCGTCTGCTTCTGGGGAAGCCTCAGAGGGCTTTGACTCATAGTGGAAGGTAAAGCAGGAGCATGCACAACACATGACCACAGCAAGGAAAGGGGAGTGGGGGCGGAGCAGGTGCCACACACTTATAACCAACCAGATCCAGCAATAACTCACTATCATGAAGACAGCACCAAGATATGGAGGATCCGCCCCCATGATCCAAACACCTCCCACCAGGCCCCACCTCCAGCATCAAGGATTACAAATCAATATGAGGCCTGGGCGGGGACACATATCCAAACTATATCACCCAGCAGTTCCACTCATAGGTATTTGCCCCATCCCATGCCAAGGAAAAGGGAAAACAAAACGTACGGGACCACAAAAAAGAGCTGTGCAAGAATGTTCATAACAGCTTTGTTCAGAAGCACCAAAACCTGCAAACAACCCAGGTGATGGTTAATAGGAACACAGAGAAACCAAACATAGGATAGTCATGTAATGGAATAGCACTCACCAGTGAAAAGCAACAACATGGAGAAGTCTCCAAAAACATTACGCTTAGTGAATGAAAGAAGGCATCCACAGAAAGAGTGCATACCACACAAAGTTCTAGAACAAATAACTCATCTATGGTGGTAAAAGGTCAGAGCAGTGGTAGGCTCTGAGGGAGTGGGCATAAGGATTAACTGGCAAGAGGCATGAGGAAAACTTCTAGGGTGATGGTAATGTTCTGTATTTTAATAAGCATTACACAAATGTATGCTTTTGTCCAAACCCAGTGAATGTGCACTTAAGATTTGTGCATTTCACTGCATGTAAATTTAAGGTGAAAATAAAAAATACTACAAATATTAAACTCTAGTTCGTGATGTGCATGCTGAAGTATTTAGTGGGATGTACACTGGTATCTCCAATTTACTTTGAAACGCGTCCGAAACTAAGATGGATTAGTGTATACAGGGCCGAATAGATGGATAGATACATGTTAAAGGAAGGTTAGTAAAATGTTAATGGTAGAATCTAGGTGGTGTGTAATGGGTGTTCACTGTAAAATTCTTTCAACATTTCCATACGCTTAAAAATCTGTATAATAAAATGTTGGAAAAAGTCTGAAGAAACTAAAACAGTAATGAAGGAAGACTAGCCCTGTATATAGCATGCCGAAACATAAATAAAACCTTAATATTTAACTTAAGTAGAAAGAAAGATCAATGGAACACAGTAGAAAATTCAGAAATAGAACCCCCAATATGGAAATGTAGTATATGTTATATGTGGCAACTCAGGTCAAAAAAGAAATGGATTATTTAATAATTTTGAGAGAAATGAGCTGCCTTCTGGAAGAATATATTTGGTTCTATGCCTCACACCTTATGCCAGGATAACTTCCCAACTGATCAAATATTTACATATATATAAATATGTAGAATTCAGTGATAAATAAAAGAAACCATGGGATAATTCTTCTGTTAATACTAAGGGGGGAAAGTACTTTCAACTATGACCCAAATGCCAGACATGATAACAGACTGATGAATTCAACCACAAAAACGTCAGAACTCTTCAAGCAAAGCCATAATAAGCAAACTAAAAAGACAGATGGCAAACTGGGGGAAGATTGTGAGATCTCATAAAGTTAATTTCTCTAATAAATAAGAAGCTTATAACTACAATGAAAAAAAAAGATGGAAAACAATACGAACAAATAATTCAACAGAAGACAAATTGTTTTTAGTCCCATACAAATATCCTGAACTACAAACAAAAATGGAAAAATGGATTGCCATGTAGTTTCAACTTGCATTTTTATTGGAAGTTAAAAAAAAAAAAAAGCTGCAATGTATAATTCACTTTAAAAAGGAGAGAAAGAAAAACACACACACATACACACACACACACACATATACATAACAACACATAAAAATGTGCTCGTAGATATTTTTAAAAGCTCCAGAACATGCATTGCTTGTTCAGGGTGACAGGGAGGTTTTTTAACAGCTTATCCTTTTATACTTTTTAAATTTTGAACCATGTAAATGCAATACCTAATTTTAAAAATTAGATTTAAGAAAGTGAGAATAGTTATGTTGCAAACAAAGGCAGTAGCGTGGGAGGCAGCCCAAGCTCCAGCCCAACTCTGCTACTAATTAACTGGGTGAACTTGGGCCAGTCTCTTGGAATCATTGACTATTCTGGCTGTAAAGAATCTCAGAAATATTCTCATTCCACACATGTTTTATGGAATAGGAAACAGAAGCACAGAATAAATTAAGTGACTTAGCCAATGTCACATGCAGTCAGTTTACTGCAGAGCCAACAAAAGCTGTTGATGTGTCAATTTCTTCTTAGATAAGACGGGAGTACTGCCATTAAGAAAAGGCAAGCTGCAGAGATGGGGAGGAAATATTTGCAGATCACATAACTGACAAAGGACTTACATCCAGAATGTATGTTTTTAACTCTCAAAACTCAACAATAGGAACAAAAATAAAAACCTAAAACTGCTTAAGATCATTAGCCATCAGGGATATTCAGATTCCTAAAAACCACAGTGAGATACTACTGTGCATTTATTAGAATGGCTAAAACTTTAATTTAAAAAGCCTGACAATAACAGATTGGAAAGGATATGGAGTAACCAGAACTCTCATTCATTGCTGGTATACAAAATGCAAAATGGTACAACCACATTAGAAAACAGTTTGGCAATTTCTCATAAAGTTAAACATATACTTAGCCAATACCACATAACCCAGCAATACCACTCCTAGGTACTTATCCAAGAGAAATGAAAAATTGCGCTTACACAAAAACTTGTACATAAATGTTTACAGCAGTTTTATTTTTAGTCTCCAAAAGCTAGAAACAATCCAAATGTTAATCAACTGTAGTACATCCATGCAATAGACTATTATGCATCCATACAATGGAATATTATGCAGTCATAAAAAAGGAACAAATGTTTGATACATGCATCAAACTGAGTGGATCTCAAAGGCACAATGCTGAGTGAAAGCAACCAACTTCAAAAACCTCCATAGTGCATGAGTCCATGTACATGACGTTCTGGGAAAAGGCAGAATTGAAGGAATAGAAAACAGATCAGAGGTTGCTAAGGACTGGGCAGGGAGAGAGGCTGACTAAAAAGGGGGAGCATGAGGAAATTTTAGAAGATATTGGAACTGCTCTGTGTCATCACTGTAGTGTTGGATACACGAATCTATGCATTTTTAAAACCCACAGAATTGTATACCACCAAACGCAGATTTTACAGCATGCAAATTTAAAAATAAATTTTTCCAGCTTTCTTGAGGTATAGACAAATAAAAAGTGTATATATTTAAGGTGTACAATGTGGTGTTTTCATATACATTGTGAAACATTAGCTACCACAAAGCTGATTAACATATCCATCACTTTGAAGAGTGAAGTCATCAATCAAAGATCTCTGTGATCCTTTCCAGTTCTAGAAACATAAAGATTCTTTCACTTTCTGTGGCCGGACACAGTGACTCACATCTGTAATCCCAGCACTTTGGGAGGCCGAGGTGGGTGGATCACCTGAGATCGGGAGTTCGAGACCAGCCTGACCAACATAAAGAAACACTGTCTCTACTAAAAATACAAAAAAAAAAAAAAAATTAGCTGGGCATAGTGGCGCATGCCTGTAATCCCAGCTACTTGGGAGGCTAAGGCAGGAAAATTGCTTGAACCCAGGAAGTTGAGGTTGTGGTGAGCCAAGATCAGGCCATTGCCCTCCAGCCTGGACAACAAGAGCAAAACTGTGTCTCAAAAATAAAAGATTCTTCCAGTTTTTAAAAAACAAATAGCAATTAATTCCCAAGGACTAGAACAGGTTTGTATTACATGTGACACAAAAAATCTTATAATTTTTCTTTAGGAAAGATAAATCTGAATAACTATGAAATTCATAATACAATGACAATGCGGAGAGACAGAAAACCCTGAAAGGAGTGTAAAAATAATGTCTTGGAATTTCATCTCCTTGATAATTCAGCTAGGTTTCAGACATTCTAATTTTTCTCTCATTTGGAAGTGCTAAGTTAATAGAAAAATAGACCAGCCTATTTTTCCATATTTCTCACTGCTTAAGTTTTGCTGATCACATTTTAAACTTCCTTTTTATTTAAAGATGAAATCATTGATAAACACCATCTCTTATGTATCCTTTTTCTCCCTCAAAGCTTGTTCTTGTGACATCTGGACTGTCTAGAAAGACATGATCCTTCGAATTATTCCTTGTTTAGTTACAATCTCTTTTGTTCCAAAAACTTCAAATAAAATATCTCTCATGTAGTATTTTTTACCATTTTGGGGTGATGTACTCCTTTGAGAATATGATGTAAGCTATAACTCTATTTGAAAAGTTTTGAACAAAAACAAGACCATAAATACTGTCTTAGTCCATCTGTGCTTCCGTAACAACATACTTGAGGCTAGGTAATTTATAAATAATACAAGTTTATTTATTATGGTTCTGGAGGCTGGAAAGTCCAAGATCAAGGCACCAATAGGTTCAGCATCTGGTGAGGGCTGCTCTCTGCTTCCAAGATGGTGCCTTGTTGCTGTACCCTTTGGAGGGGAGGTTCACTGTGTCCTTATATGCCAGAAAGGATGTAAGAGCAAGAGAGTGCTTCTTCAACCTTGAGCCCTTTAAAAGGGTGCTAATCCCGTCCATGAGGGTGAAGCCCTTGTGACTTGCTTCCCAAAAGCCACGCCTCTTGATACCTTTGCATTGAGGATTACGTTTCAACTTAAATTTTAAAGGGGATACCTTTATTCAAACCATAGCAATACCCCTACATACGCAATTCTGGTGGCAATGTCAGAGGTTCAAGGGTTTTCTGAGTCCTGTGAATTTCAGGATTCCAGGCACGTAGAACGCAAGCTCCTGAGGGAAACCCTTGGTTCAAACCCTTGCACTGCTATTTAACAGCTGTATGACCTTGGGCATGTATTTATCTTTTCTCTGCCTTTGTTTGCACATCCACAAAGTGCAAATAATAGTACTGCTAGGGGCTGGATGTAGTGGCTCACACCTGTAATCCCAGCACTTTGGGAGGCTGAGGTGGGAGGATCCCTGAGATCAGGAGTTTCAGATCAGTCTGGGCAACATAGCCAGACACCATGTTTACAAAAACATTTTAAAAAATTAGCTGACTGTGGTGGCACATGCCTGTAGTCACAGCTACTTGAGAGACTGAGGCAGGAGGATAGCTTGAGCCCAGGAGTTTGAGGCTGCAGTTAGCCATGATCACACCTCCACACTCCAGCCTGGGTGATAGAGCAAGACTCTGACTCTTAAAAAAAAGTGCTACTAGGATTTAATCATGCCTTGTCACTGGAAAACTTCAATAAATATCACCTAGAGGGTGAAAGAAAAATTGACTGATGCCATTTTCCAAGGCTTCTAAGTCAGCCTCCTTAGAAATTTGGATTCTATAGAGTATTGTCAAAGTGTCATCTGCAATCCACTGAAGTCAACTGAAGTGCCTCCTGTTGGGAGATCCAGAAATGCAATGTTATCAAAGAAAATTACGTGCAATTCCATAGACTTTCATATTCTAATGTATGACTAAGGGCTACAACTGGTAATTGACTGAGTTATTAAGAGTTACCAAACGAAAATTAGCACATTACTTGATTTTATGCAAGACTTTCATTAGTTTTCTACTCAGACTCTGCTGCCAAACAACCCATGGCAATATCACAAGATACTTGCATCTCATGCCTACAGATACTTGGCATCTTCTAGACTGGAGGAAGGATGTTATCACAGCATCATCAGCATTGTCTTGACTGAGGGATGGTTTTTATTGTTGCTACTCTTAACTTTGATGATTTATATTTTACAATTGGTTTCATCGTTATCAATTTTGTTTACTGAGAGTCATTCAATGGACCTGAGGACAACAACAATAGTATCAATCATATTTTGGCCTGTAATTTTCCAATGATTTGGTTTTAAGTTGTATATGTATAACATGGTTCCAATGGGAATCATTCAAATTCTGATGGCTGTAGTAGACATGCACATGATCTCCCAAAATATTATCATATTCTTACTATTGGCACCCAGTGTTTGGTTTTTAGGGGGAAGGGGTGGGGTTGCTGGTCGGTTTGCTCACTATTAGAAAGTAAGAGTTGGCAGTAGAGATGAGAGAATGAATACAGTCTTTTTTTTCCATCAAAGTAGACCATAGTAAAACATGCGTGCACACACACACACACAACTAAGAATCACTAGGTAGCTAAATTTGAAATTAGATATCAATACTTTTCACTTGCCAGACCCTGAAGAAGTGAGTAAACTTCTCTGAATTTAACTAAGAAATCCAGACATCTACCTGGCCTCCTACAGAAAGAAACTTTTTCGTAAAGAGTAATTTGGTAAACACACTGGGCTTTGGGAGCCCCAGGGTCTCTGTCACAACCACTCGACTCTGCTGAAGTCTTGTGAAAGCAGACATGGACAGTACAAAGCAACTAGCGTGACTATGTCCCAATAAAGTTTTATTTACAGAAACAGGTGACAGTCCACTGGCTGTAGTTTTCTGAACTCTGCCATACACCTTTGTGAAAATAACATGGCAAAATTCTGGTGATGATATTATTGCTATCATCTTTATCATCACCATCATCAATGCCCTTCACTGTTTAGAAAGCACTCCCATTTGACCCTCCCAATCACAGAAGCAGGAGCAAACACTACTCAGGACGCTTTATAACTAAGGAAGGCAAGTTCACAAGAAGCTAAGGCTTCAGCCATGGGGTGGGTGGATGTACTGAGAGCAGCCTTCAGCTCCCCTGACCATTAGACGTCTCCTCTCTGTCACTCAGAGACCTTGGGAAGCCTCGGCCCATTGTACATTTATTTGTAAGGCATAGTTTTCATGTCATTACACTGTCCTCACTACTCCCAGAGAGAAGGTAAACCTTCTCATTACTGAGGTATAAAAAATGCTATGGGAAAAATAGAAAAACTTTTATTTATATTATTATAAGCTTTTAAAAATGATTTTGCCTGAATAGGCTATATTCCTCTTTTCTGTCTGATTATTACCATTTTTATTTCCCAGTTGTAAAAATATATGTTTGCCATTTGTTTGAAGAACAATGCAGCTCTCTCCAATCCATCACATAGCTCTGATCTTAGCAATTCTCACAGCTCATCAGGAAAATGATTGCCTGATTAAACAGGCGTGACTAAGCCACAGCATCCTCAGAATGTGCGTGGAGTCCTTGGCCCTGAATGCATCTTATTCCAGCAACGCCAAGCATCGCCTGATGCACAGTGCAAAGAGCAAGACCAAAGGGGAGTTTTCAAAAGAAGAAAATCATGTATTTTATGACCAGCAGAATTTGTAAAAGCTATTTTCCAAGTAATTATGTGAATTGATTTTGGGAAGGCAATATGATTCTTTCAGCCTGATGATTCAACAAAATGAAAACCTTCAGAGGGAGAAAAAAATGATCAGGTAATCTTTCTCCTGACCACGATTCATCCTGTGTTATCTCAGGGCTCCACTGAAGTGCTTGTTGTGCACAAAATGCCCTCTAATAATTTCTTCTTAAACATTCATTGTGAAATTAGCAAAGCAGCAGTCGACAGCTGAGTCTTATAACCTAGAGTTCAATACTGAGAAGTGGGGTTGAGTTGAATCCTATCTCTGCTACAGAGAAAACATCCATACTCCACTCACTGTGACTTCAGATGCAAACTACTTATATTTTAAGACTCAGTTTCTCCATCTGTTAAATGGGACAAAATAGAAACTGCCTTATGTGGTTAACGTATAGATATGCAGTTGACCCTGAGAGAGGAGAGGGGCTGGAGAGTGAGTTAATAATCAATCATGCTTACATGACGAAGCCTCCTTACCAACTCCTAAACTAAAGGGTTGGGAGAGCTTCTGGGCTACTGAAGTCATGGAATAGCTGGGAGAGCGGCACTCCTGGAGAGAGCACGAAGCTCCACACCCTTTCCCCACACCTCGCCCTGCGTGTCTCTTCCATCTGACTGTTGATCTGTATCCTTTGTAATATCCTTTTTTATAAACCAGTAAACATAAATAAATGTTTCCCTGAGTGTTGTGAGCCATTATACCAAATTATCAAACATGACGAGGTGATTGGAGGAACCTCTAATTTATAGCCAGTGGGTCAGAAGCACAGGTGACAACCTGGGGCTTATAATTGTCCATCTGATGTTGGGGAAAGTCTTGTGGAACTCAGCCCTTAACCTGTGGCGTCTGTGCCAACTATGGGCAGTTAGTGTCATAATACAGTAATAGAACACCCCACTGGTGTCCACCAAGAATTGGAGAATTGGTTGCTGCAGGGAAAAAACCCACACATTGGTATCAGAAGTTGCATGAGTGTCAAGAAAACAGTATTCTTCTTTTACTGTCAATTCTCTGAACTGTCCATCCACTTTCTCCTTGAACTCCTGCAATCTGATATCATCAAAGAATTGTCTTGATACTCATTTTGTTCAGAACCACTCATATTTTTTGTCACTGACCAACTTACCTTGCTATCTTACTGGTTTTGAACTCTGAGCATTTCTTGTCAGCTGAGTCCTGCTGCTATGTCTGAATGTGTCCCCCAAAATTCATAGGCTGGAAACTTAATCCCCAATGCAACAGTGTCAGGGAGGGGGAGCTTTTGGCAGGTGTTTAGGTCATGGGGGCTCCACCCTCATGATTGGATTAATGCTGCTATGAAAAGGGCTTTGGCTAAAGCAACTGCGACAAAAACAAAAATTAACAAATGGGACCTAATTAAACTAAAGAGCTTCTACACAGCAAAAGAAACGATCAACAAAGTAAATAGACAATCTACAGAATGGGAGAAAATATTTGCAAACTATGCATCTGGCAAAAGTCTAATATCCAGAATCTTTAAAGAACCTAAACATATTAACAAGCAAAAAACAAACAACCCCATCAAAAAATGGACAAAGGACATGAACACTTTTAAAAAGAAGATATACATGCAGGCAGGCAATAAGCATATAAAAAAAATGCTCAACATCACTAATCATTAGAGAAATGCAAATCAAAACCACAATGAGATAGCATCTCACACCAATAAGAATGGCTACTATTAAAAAGTCAAAAAAATAATAGATGCTGGCCAGGTGCAGTGGCTCAAGCCTGTAATCCCAGCACTTTGGGAGGCCAAGGCAGGTAGATCACTTGAGGTAAGGAGTTCAAGACTAGCCTGGCCAATATTGTGAAACCCCGTCTCTACTAAAAATGCAAACATTAGCTGGGCGTGGTGGCGGGAGCCTGTAATCCCAGCTACTTGGGAAGCTGAGGCAGGAGAATTGCTTAAATCTGGGAGGTAGAGGTTGCAGTGAGCTGAGATCATGCCACTGCATTTCAGTCTGGGTGACAGAGCAAGACCTCGTCTCAAAAAATAAATAAATAAAAAATAAGGGATGCTGGCGAGGTTACAGAGAAAAGAGAGTGCTTACATACTGCTGGTGTTAAATTACTTCAGCCATTGTGAAAAGTAGCGTGGCAATTTCTCAAAGAACTTAACACAGAATTACCATTTGACCCAGGAATCCCATTATCGGGTATATTTCCAAAGGAATACAAATCATTCTACCATAAAGACACATGCATGTGTATGTTCATTGCAGCACTATTCACAATAGCAAAGACATGGAATTAACCTGAATGCCCATCAACAGTAGACTGGATAAAGAAAATATACACCATGGAATACCATAAAACCATAAAAAAGAATGAGATCATGTCCTTTGCAGCAACATGGTTGGAGCTGGAGGCCATTATTCTAAGTGAACTAATACAGGAACAGAAAACCAAATACTGCATGTTCTCACTTATAAGTGGAAGCTAAATGATTAGAACACATGGGCATGAAGAAGGGAACAATAGGCACCAGGGACTGGGTGTGGTGGCTCACACCTGTAATCCCAGCACTTTGGGAGGCTGAGATGGGCAGATCATCTGAGATCAAGAGTTCAAGACCAGCTTGGCCAACATGGCAAAATCCCATCTCTAATAAAAATACAAAAATCAGCTGGGTGTGGTGGCGCATGCCTGTAGTTCCAGCTACTTGGGGGGCTGAGGCATGAGAATCACTTGAATCCAGGAGGCATAGTTGCCGTGAGCCGAGATTGCTCCACTGCACTCCAGCCTGGGTAACAGAGCAAGACCCTGTCTAAAAATAAATAAATAAATAAATAAACACCAGGGCCTACTTGAGGGTGGAAGATGAGAGGAGAGAGAGGATTGAAAAACTACCTATCAGGTACTATTATCTAGGCAATGAAGTAATTTTGTACACCAACCCCCCATGACACGCAATTTACCGGTATAACAAACTTGCACGTGTACCCCTGAACCTAAACTAAAAGTAAAAATAAGAAATCACACCTTTTACACTGTTGGTGGGATTGTAAACTAGTTCAACCATTATGGAAAACAGTATGGCGATTCCTCAAGGATCTAGAACTAGAAGTACCATATGACCCAGCCATCCCATTACTGGGTATATACCCAAAGGATTATAAATCATGCTGCTATAAAGACACATGCACACGTATGTTTATTGCGGCACTATTCACAATAGCAAAGACTTGGAATCAACCCAAATGTCCATCAGTGACAGACTGGATTAAGAAAATGTGGCACATATACACCATGGAATACTATGCAGCCATAACAAAGGATGAGTTTGTGTCCTTTGTAGGGACATGGATGCAGCTGGAAACCATCATTCTTAGCAAACTATCACAAGAACAGAAAACCAAACACTGCATGTTCTCACTCATAGGTGGGAACTGAACAATGAGATCACTTGGACTCGGGAAGGGGAACATCACACACCGGGGCCTATCATGGGAGGGGGGAGGGGGGAGGGATTGCATTGGGAGTTACACCTGATGTAAATGATGAGTTGATGGGTGCTGACGAGTTGATGGGTGCAGCACAGCAACATGGCACAAGTATACATATGTAACAAACCTGCACGTTATGCACATGTACCCTAGAACTTAAAGTATAATAATAATAAAAAATAATAAAAAATAAAAATAAAAATAAAAAAAGAAAATGTCATCTCCCCAAAAAAAAAAAAAAATTAAGTGCCACGTTTATTAGCAATGGAAGTGCTCTTATAAACTTATGCTCTCTTTGCCTTGATCAATGCATGAGAAAATAAATGTACCTACTTCTTAACTTGGAATTCAGAGAGCAGTAGGTATTTGTGTGACAAGTTTTACTAGTCAATAAAGTTTCCCTGATCTAAAAAAAAAAAAAAAAAAAGAAATCACACCTGAAAAAGGGGGCTGCTTTGGGAATGGGTTCACTCTTCCACTCTCTGCCATATGAAGACAGACTTCCTCTCTTGCTTTTCCACCTTCCATTGTGTGATGACACACTAAGAAAGCCCACACAAGATGCCAGCACCTTGATCTTGGACTTCCCAGCCTCCAGAACTGTAAAAAATAAATTTTTGCTCTTTATAAACTACTCAGCCTGTGGTATCCTGTTATAGGAGCACAAAATAGACTAAAACACCTGCCTTAAAAAGTATTTGTTATTTATTTATTCATCCTCCTCAGGTTTTTTAATAAGGAATTTTTTGATATCTAGTGCATTATATTGCCAAAACTAAAATCAAAATCAAGTTAAATAAGATATTAAAATGTCTCTACTAATGACCCATCTGCTTTCTGATCTTACTTCTATTTCTCCACATGTTTCCCCAAAACCAGAAAGTCTCCTAAGTGGCCCCATGGTCACTCAGGATCACTTTTATTCTCAGAATCCAAATTTCTTCCCTGCCTAGAATTTCTACTTTCTTTCCTTCCACCTAGCCCAGGGTTTCGCATCCTCAGCGCTACTGACATTTTTGTTTTTGTTTTTGTTTTTGTTTTGAGACAGAGTCTTGCTTTGTCACCCAGGCTGGAGTGCAGTGGTGTGGTCTCGGCTCACTGCAAGCTCCCCCTCCCAGGTTCACGCTGTTCTCCTGCCTCAGCCTCCTGAGTAGCTGAGACTACAGGCGCCCGCCACCACACCTGGCCATTTTTTTGTGTTTTTGGTAGATATGGGGTTTCACCTTGTTAGTCAGGATAGTCTTGACCTCCTGACCTCATGATTTGCCCTCCTCGGCCTCCCAAAGTGCTGGGATTACTGGCGTGAGCCACCGTGCCCAGCCCTGCTACTGACATTTTTGCAGGAGAATTCTTTGTTGAGTGAGAGGAAGCTGTCCTGTGTATTGCAGGATGTTGAGCAGTGTCCCCGGCCTCTACCCATTGGATTCCAGCAGGACCCTTCCTAGTTGTGGCAAACATAAATATCTCCAGGCGCTGCCAAGTAGCCCCTGGAGGGTAAAATGGCCCTTGGCTGAGAGCCATAGTATTCATGTGCAATATTATCAATAATATAATAGTGATTAACATTAATAATAATTAATGTGCAATATATTCTAACCTAACAGGTCAAAAGGTACAATTTAGCACTATAGCACTGCATATATTACTGTCCTATTATTCCATGTTTTTCCAAATTCACTTGACAATCATTTTGTTTCTTAACTCACCTAGCATACCATGAGGCACAGAGCAGGGACTCAATAATATTTATGTGCTGCGACCAAAGGGAAAATGTCAATTCCAGGCTTTTAGAAAATTTGGTCAAAAGACTCAGTGTGTGTACACTGGCAGAGACAACTCAGTCAGTAGGCACAGGAATGTGAGAACATTCAGATTAGTTGTATGATTAAAACTAAATCTGCTGGTGACTCACGCCTGTAATCCCAACAATTTGGGAGGCCGAGGTGGGCTGATCACCTGAGGCCAGGAGTTCAAAACAAGCCTGGCCAACATGGCAAAACCCCATTTCTACTAAAATTACAAAAATTAGCTGGACATGTTGACACACACCTGTAATCCCAGCTACTCAGGAGGCTGAGATAGGAGAATCGCTTGA
Organism: Macaca thibetana thibetana; assembly: GCF_024542745.1. Taxonomy (NCBI): domain Eukaryota; kingdom Metazoa; phylum Chordata; class Mammalia; order Primates; family Cercopithecidae; genus Macaca; species Macaca thibetana. The sequence goes on from NC_065598.1 coordinate 8,618,065, forward strand.
ACCTGGGAGGCGGAGGTTGCAGTGAGCTGAGATCGCTCCATTGCACTCCAGCCTGGGTGACAGCGAGACTCCATCTCAAAAAAAAACAAACCTAAATCTGCTAAGTAATCATATCCTATAGTGAGCTTTAAACCACCAATTTTAATAATTTAATGATTCTAAAATTGCAGATTAATAAATTATATTCGATCCACTTGAGAAACTGATTTGCTGGCTTTTAGACTTTAATCAAATTTTAAATAGCTTTCCAAAGTGTTAGAAATATTTCTTCTCTTTTTTGCAAAGAAGACAAATTGGCTGATGAAACTCAGTGGCTTTAGGTCACCCAGGAGCAATTAATCAACAGATATTTGAATAAACGTCATTAAATGACAACACATAAAATGTGATTAAGACATAATGATTATCGGTAATCATAAGAGTGAATAAATGGTTTTAAAATGTCAGTTTATGACATTCAGTTATATTGTAAGAACAATTCTTTGATGCATTTTCTGCTTGTATCTATATTTATACTGGCAATATAAATTTGACATTAGATAATGCCTGAAATATCTTCATATTTAAACAGACAATTATGCTTATCAATGTTTTCATTTAAACTAATTCACACTTTTTGAAACATTGCGGAATATGTGATTATACTTCTCTTTTAACTTTTGTTTATAAAATAGAGGGCATTATTCCTTAGAATTAGATTTGAAGTACTTTTGTTAGTCTCAAATATTTCCAGTAGTTCTCATCATTTTAAAAAGTTACTTTCTCAGTACTGATCTCGCAAATGTTAGCAGGTTTTTGAGGCATTTGAGTTGCAAGGACTTACATCTTAGTATAAATCCATCATGGCTAAATTCTTCATTCTTCCTCAAGTGTCCACACAATATCCAACATCCTGATGTAAAGTGAAAACGTTAATCATCACTCAATCAGTTCCATGTATCTACATGTTTGGCGCCACAGACAAAACATGATTGCCAGAAGTTTTCCTTCTCCCTTTGCCCCAATGCTCCAGTGTCACACTGATACAGCAAAGGAAGAAGATGGTATTATGGGAGAGGAGAAAAATGAAGCTAATCTTATTTGTTGAGACATCTTGCAGTTATGTGAGCACCAAAGAAAAGGAGACATCCAAAATCATGCACAATTCTATCACCAAAGGAAGAATTCAAGATGGTATTTCCTTCTTAGTGTCCCATGACTGACTTACTCACACACCTCTTTTATCCCAGGCCACCACCATGCTCTGATAAATTGTCTGCATTGGGTTGTGGCTTTTCTCTTGTGAGCCTGTTTTTCTATGACCGTGTTTGAAATGAGCTCTAGAATCCCATCAGCAAGTCTAGTTTGGATGAGGTCTATCCTAGCTGTCCTTCCAAAAGTTGAAATTCATGAGCATCCCTAGATCTGTGTGCATCTGATTCGTATTTTAGGTTGGTGCAAAAGTAATTGTGGGTTTTGTCATTACTTTTACTCAGGTTTAGAAATAATTTATGATCCTTTAAACCCTTTGTTCTGGGACCAAGGTAGACTCAGGGTCTTACCAACAAAGTTGTTCTAAATTTCTGTTTTCTTAGGCAGCTGCTCAAAAAAATCAAGAAGGGTCAATCTCTTTGCCTGAGAGTCAACAGGACCTACGGTGGAAACAGCGAAGCAGGGTTCAATGGAAAGGGCACAGAGCCCCACCCTCACACACAGGTACCTGTTCTGACTCACCCAGTACTCAGTGCGCAGTTCACAGCAACATGAGTGCCTGCTAATAGCTGTAAAAATAAGAGAGAACATGGGTAAACAGCTGATTGATATCTGTAGTTAGTTTGCATGCAGCAAAAGTAAGCTGGTAGAGGGAAAACAGCAAAAGTGGACATTCTCACAATTGGATTCAAAAGGATTTTGTTTTAATTTGCAATATGAGACATGAGTTCCTTTAAAGATGTTACATAGGTAAGTAGATAGCTAGATAAATTGATAGATTAGATAGATAGATAAATAAGCATATTGGATGGATGGATGGATGGATGGATGGATGGATGGATGGACGGATGGATACCGAGAGAGACCAACTTGCAACCTCTGAAAGAACCAAACCACTCTGGTCTTCCTAATGCTGTCTTCCTCACCTGAAATGCACTCCCTTCACTCTTCCTACCTGCTCAGAGCCTATTCATCACTTAAGTCTTGGACTGATGAGCAAAGAGGAAGAACAATAGTGCCAACTTAGAAATAAGATTAAGTTTCAGCACTTCTTTTAAATTACGTAATTTCACTAAGTCAATTCCTGCTGCTCCTCTATGCCTGTTATATAAAATCCTGTCATTCTAAGCTATCTTTGACCTGGCTGGTTCCATCATATCTTCCCTTCCATGCCACCCTCTAACTAAGACAACCCTTCCAACCGGGGGTAGTGATCACCTTGCTGCAACATCCACCACTCTCACCTGCACATGGTTATCTCCAACAAAGGTATCACTGGATGGCTGCTAGGGTGGTTAAGAAAACACAGTTTTGAAGCCAGAATACCCTAATTTTGGACATTAGTTTCTTTGTTTACCAGCTCAGTGACTTCAGGCACATTATTTAATCTTTTGGGATCTCAGGTTCCTTAGATATAAAACATGAACCACAATAATAATTCCTACTTCATGGGGATGACGTGAGGCTTGAATTAGATTATTTATTTGAGCATCATACTTAGAAGTATCAACCACTGTGAAGGGTCTTAGATTTTAGCAAACAAGTTAGCTTACCACAGATTCAGGGATGCTGGCAGAAGACACAAAACTCCTGGGTCAGAGACAAATGACTCTACTACTCACAGCAATATCAGCAGCCAGAGTATCATCAGTTAAGATTATTCCTCAATCTCCAATTGACAAAAGGCAATGCAAAGGCCATGTGACCCCTGCACACACAGTGCATTACATTACAGGAGAGAGAAACTGAGTATATTATAATAGGCAGTACACCTGCCTGATCTTTGTCCTAGAGAAAGACATCATCTCTGTAATACTGCAGAGTAAGCAAACAAATCTGCTGCATGCTCTAGACAGAGACACTATCTCATCTTCCAAACTGTAATGGACATAAACACCAAGATAGTCTGGAATAAAACGGCATTTTGTGCCACATTTGTAGGACATGCTGAAACACAGAAAACCTCTGAAGAGTTATTAATATTTCCCAATAAGAAGTCAGTAGATCTCCACTCATTTTCCTTTCCTTGCTCTTGCCATTTCTCCTGCCTGGAGTTTTCTCCTTGTCCCCTTCACAGATCCAAATTCTTTGCTTCAGTCTTCCTCAGGCTTTGACCATGGCAGGACAAGAGGATCTGGTGAAGCAGGAGATTCAGTAGGACTGGGCGAACTGGGAGTACATTGAGATAATCACCAGCAGCATCAAGAAAATCACAGACTTTCTCAGACTTTCTCAACTCGTTTGATATGTCTTGTTCAAGATTTGCAACACTAAGGGAGAAATTGACAGCCCTTGAACAGAGAATAGAGTACACTGAAGCATGGGTGACAAAAGGTGAGATGCTCACCTAGAACAGTGCCATGCTGCTGCTGGGAAGTTGCTTTACAGAACACAGGTCATGTGAGAAAGGCCCCACCAGCCTTCAGCTCCTTCCTTTCTCGTTACAGAGCAACAGGGCTTATTCTTGTTTTTCTTTTTTCAAAAGTGTGACCTTTGGGTTCTTCCATGTACTTCTGAGGGTGTGATGTGGTATATGAGGAAAAGTCTAGAGGAACTCTTGGAAACAACATTAGGTATTTTACCTTTCCAGTAACATTTTGTAGATCTACTTGTCAATGTATTTGAGACATTCACAGCCAAAAGCCTGGGATTCTTTGTGAAGGTCCTCCCCACCCCTATCCTTCTTTCTCTCTCAGACTTTCCTTAAAGTTCTCATTGCCTCTGCACTGCTTCTGTGAACAGTCTTTGTCTCTTCCCCACCTTTGGTGGGAAGTGGGAGGCAGTCCTGGCCAAGACACTCATGCCCTGGCAATGTGGCTACCAGAGAATGTTGTTGCTAACCCGCCAGTTTCCTGTTGATTTGGGGAGGTCAAGGCCAGGTTCCCACTTGGCTTGAAGGGACATTTTCAGACATTTCTTTCTGTCACTTGGGGTGTCTATGCCTCTCAAATTTCCCTAATAAACTCCTCAACTTTATCTGACTGCTGTGATTATGGTAGGGACAGGACCTAGAGATGGGTTCACTTATTCCACAGAAATGTAATGTATGGGATTATTATTCCAACAAAACTTTCAGATGTAGCTATTTGATTCAAAGCCTAGGTGGCTTACCAGCCCAAGCCCCCATGTTTGTACTTTCAGCTGATTAGTTCATCCTGGGAATTATTTGGTCATTCAGCACATTTATCAAGTACTTACCATGTAGGCGTGTTATACTCCAATAAAAGATACAGCATTGAACCAGAGAAAAAAGCCTTTCCTTCATTCAAGCACAAATCGAATGTCCCTTCCTTGAGGAGCCTTTTCCAAACACTCCAGTCATTATAAATCCCTTTGCAGAGTTCCTACTTCCATTTGTAGTCTATCTCATAAAAACAAGTCATTTTTTGACTTGTTCAATGCTTCTCCTACTTTTTAAAAACTTTAAATTGAGGGATGTATTGTAAGGGGTTGTAGTAAATGCTAGTTGTGTCCCCTTAGCCCCATGAGTGACCAGCTCATTACCTGAGGGCTCTATCTAGGGACTCGAATGTGCACCTGCAGTCCTGAAGAGCTAGGGAATTAAGCTCCACCCCCCAGCAGCCCTCAACCAATGGCAGATGGAAGCTGATGTATCAATGCCCCAGCTCCTTTGTTCCTTGGGTAGGTGCATGCTCTACCCTGGTTCCTAGAGTTCCTGTGGGGCATTAAGCTCCATTTATCCTCAGTGGAACCTGGCTTGATGACAGACACTTTGGTGGGTGCCCTCCCTTTCCTGTCTTGCTTTTCCCCTCCCCACCCAGTGTTTTCTGAGAAGACCAGCTCCCCAAAAATCTAGTTGCACTAAATCATACAGCTTTTACTCACAATTACTGTCATATCAATTACGAGCATGAAGTCCAATTCCATCATAAATATTTGAAAATCATCCTTATGTTCCCAAAGAATAAAATAATCATGATATTACAGTTATATTATCACTGAAATAATGTTTGGAGCTAAATGAATCTATGTGTGAAGGCAACAAAAATATCAGCAGCCAAAGAGATGCATTTGGCCCCAGAATGTGTCTGAAATGCTGCTTGGCATCTAAGAATGACTTAGAAGTGCCTTTCCAGCAGTCCAGCGTGGGATGGGATGTGACTAGAGGGGCTTTAAGAATACACAGAGGACACTCGAGTGCTACAGGGAAGGTGGCAAAGGTCAACTGCTTCTTTTTCAAGGACTTTACTTGCTCCCGCTCCATCCTAATATATACCCTGAGCTTTTGATGACATGACATTCTGATGGGGAACTGCCCCCAACCCTATCATTGTGGCATGATTTGTGGCTTTTTTCTTCCTGGTAGTCAAAAGTGGATAGCTGGCTTCTTGAGTCACGAGTTGTGCTGTCATCCATGCTTGTAGTAGGAGTAACAGGGGCATGTTAACTGGTGTGTATAGATCCCCCCTGAGGTGTGAGAGGAGTCATGGTCCTAGGGGGATTTAGGATGGGGCCCCTTTCCTGAGGGGATCAGAGTAGCCCCAAAAGGAAACACAGCATCAAACATTTTAAAGCCACGATGACAAGGCAACAAAAACACCAGCCACCAGGATTCTGCGCAGGATCCTGTCATGCTTCCCCATCATGTCTGGATTGACACCAGGTTGCAAGGCTGTTTCTATCATCAAATACAGCATAGAATCTATTCACTGAACAGGTCATGGAAGATAGCCCATGGATTCTTTCCCCACCATTGCCCTGAAACTCAAAGGAACACATGCCACCTGGCCACTGCAACCTGTCAAGAACGGGTTAGAGGAGGGAGCCTTGGCAGAGAAGCCAGCTGTTTCACCCTGCTCTCTTACTAAATGCACTAAAGCCACTCTTGCTATATAATTAGTCCCCAAAGAGAAACTAAAGTAATGGGAAAGTAGAAGCTTCCTTGCTAAGACCCTAGGGATCTCTACTGAACTCCAGTGTTACTGAACTCTAGAAAGGATACGACTCACCTTGCTCTTTCAAAGGCAATCCGTCTCTGACATATCATCTAGGAATTGTTTCTTTGATGTCTCCTGTATCCTTTACCCTGTTGTATCTACAAAATGCATGCACACACTTTATCCAAGAAAAGACAGTTTTGAGGGATTTTTTTTATCCTAGAAGTATTGACCTTTTTCAAGTTCACTTATAAAAATTAAGCAACCTAGTGTCAGATTATCTAGAAAGACATAGAAAGCAGAAGGAAAATAAATCAGTGGACCTAAAACACTATTACCATTACAGTAAGGAATGTGAAATTTTAAAATAGGTAAATTCAAACGTGACCCATAAACCAGGGTCCACAGTGTACAAAACCAAAACCCTTCACACTGTAGATACTGGTCCGGGACAGGCGCACTCAAAGAGATCTGGGAAGAGTGAAGATGCCTAGGACGTAGGAAAGCTACAAAGAAAGAGACCATTCTGGGGATGAAGCTAGCTGGAGAAAATGATCACTGCATTTAACAGAATGTGGATGTACTCTGCAAATAGGTACTATATTAAGGAATTTCAAAGGTAAAGGGTAATTAAATATCAGCTTGAGTCTTATATCTGAGCTCAATCAAGAGGGCAAAAAGGTTCCACAATCTCAGAACAGGATTCTCCTGAGTGAGAAACACATCCCCCTCTGAAGGAAAAATATTCCCTGCTGCCAGCACCACCCCCAGGTGGCAGAACTATCCGAGTTTGAGGTCTGGAAGTCCTCATCTCCAGCAGAGAGCCACTATACGATAGCCCTGCCCTGGCCCTCAGGCCTCCTAGGTGCGCGGGAGTGTGTGGAGGAGAGGATGATGGGGAGAGCCTGGTGGACCCCATGAAAACCACCCAAAGTCTCCTGGGTGCCAGGAAGAAAGCTTTCTCTCAACTCCGTCCTGCACATGGTGATGTTAACAGCTGCTATTATGCTTTCAGGGTAGCCCAATTCATACATGTACCCAACCCACCCCCATTTTTCTCCTTCACTCTAAAACTGGCACTGATGAGCTATTGTTTGACTTAGTGGTGTAGCCGAGTTCCCAGCCAACTGCTTCAACCATCCCATCCACTTGGGTCTCTGTGGTTGCTACTGGCTGATGTTCCCCAAGGCTATTTCCTCTTCTTCTGGGGCCACAGGTGGACTATGTTTCCTAGCCTCTCTTGCAGTCTCTTGTGGCTATGTCAAAAGAACAGTAGTACAAGAGAAAGGTCAGTGTGGAAGAGAAAGTACCAGTGGATGGTTAAATGTTTGGTATTCTGAGCTTTACTGGCACCACAAAGAAAGAGTGTTCTTTGGATGAAAATTCTAGGAGCCACAAGAGGGCTAAGCTTCACACAAGCTCACGTCTAATTCCAGTCCTGTCCCTGGCCGCTCAAAGGACACGGGGCACGTCATACTTTCTCATCAGAAACACAAGGGAATTACATTGGATGGGCTCCAAGTTTTATCCCAACATCGAAATGCCATGATGTGTCTGTGGCTTGTTTATTCCTCCTAGCCACTAACACACGGTTGCTATTTACTCTCCTGATAATTCAACTTCAACTTGATTTTGCAGCACACTTTCACACTTCCACATCTTTTCCAAGGTGCTTCCGTATACATTGCCTTACGTCCCATCCAACAGCTCTGTGAAATAAGAAACAGAGGAGGCTGGCACCCTGTTTAGAGATGGGGAAGCTGATGTGGTAAAATCACCAACCTATCCAGAATTATAAAATATTAGAGGCAGAGCTGCAGTCAGAACTCCACTCTCATGACTACTGGTTTTCTTCTCATTCTTGTTCATTATGTCACATTCAGTTCCTACAAAGAAGTGGTCACTAATGTTGCTTTATTAACTTAGTTCTTAAGCATTAATAATCAGGGGCATTGCAATTTATTCTATTCTCACTGTAAAATGATGCAAATGAAAAAGAAGACTTAGACTCCCAAAAATATGTTCCTAAAAACTTTCTGAGGACCATGATTTTCATCACTGAGACAAAGCTTGCATTTACACATATTATTCACAGAAGAGCTGGAGATGACGAGAGGTTGGGGTTCACATTAAACAAATGTGTGATATAGGTCCCAAGCCTTTTTTTTTCCTACAAAAGAACTCAGGTCTTCATTTGGGAACATCAAAATACACATATGTGAGTCATCTCTCACACATTTCCAAACCAATGGGCACGTCACTGGGTTATGCAAGGCATGCAGTACGTTTCTACGGTAAATTGCAAACCAAGAACTTAGACTGACGTCTTCTTTTTAACCAGTTATTAAGAAAACTTCTCTGCGCACCCATTAGGAAAGCTATAATAAAAAAGACAGTAATAAACGTTGGTGAGGATGTGGAGAAATTGGGACCCTAATAGATTGCTGCTGGTGGAAATGTAAAATGGTGCAGCTGCTTTGGAAAAAGTCTGGCAGTTCCTCAAAAAGTTAAACAGACAGTTACCATGGAACCCAAGTATGCCACTCCTAGATATACACCCAGGAAAAATGACAGCATATGTCCCCACAAAAACCTGTGCACAAATGTTCATAGCAGCATTATTCATAATAGCCAAGAAGTGGAAACAGCCCAAATGTCCATGAACTGATGAATGAATAAACAAAATATGATCTAGCATACAATAGAATATTATTTGTTAATAAAAAGAAGTGATGTTCTGATCCATGCCACAACCTGGGAGAACCTTGAAAACACGATGCTCAGTGAAAGAACCAGACACGGAAGACCACATATTGTATGATTCCGTTTCGAGGAGAGGCCCAGAATAAGTAAATTCAGAGACAGAAAGTAGCTTAGTTGGGTTGGGAGAAGGGAGGAATAGGGGTCATGGCTAATGAGTATGAGGTTTCTTTTTGGGGTGAAGAAGATATTCTGGAATTAGATTATGATAATGGTCGTGCATCTCTGTAAATAATGAAAGAATGTCAAATGCTTAGCACAATACCTAGCATATGCTTGGCATTATAAGGGATATTACAATAGTAACTTTATTACAACAATAATATAGTAACAATATTATTTTTAAAATTTTGTATAGTTACAGCTGTGAATAATTTCATGACCTCAAAGCATGAGCAAAACCTCTTTTCCTGGTTTCCTTTCATTCAAATCAACCAAGTAGGGCCCATAGGCCAAATGTGACCCCATGCCTGTTTTTATAGATGAAGTTTTATTGGCACTCATTCATGCCTCCTGGCTACATACTGCTTATGGCTGCTCCAGTGCCACAAAGGCATCATTGAATAGTTTCAACAAAGACAAATGCTTGAGGTGATGGATATCCTATAACTCTGGCATGATTATGACACTGTGTATGCTTGTATCAAAATATCACGTGAACCTCATGAATATATACAATCCATATTTACCCATAATAATTAAATATAAATTATTTTTAAACCTAAATACCATCTGAACCTATACAGAGTCATTTTGCTGACCGCTCTGTTCTATGATATTCAGAATATTGTCATTTTTATCCTGAGAGAGCACATATTACAATCCTTCCAGAGAAGCCAAGAAACAAACACATTAGCTGCGACAGGGCGCGGCGAGCACTCCCTGGGACTCGCACGGCTGGGCTTCGCTCCTTCTCCTCTGTGCCCCTGGCCTTCCCCAGACACTATTGTCACAGATGTGCCCACTCGGCCTGATAAGCAGGTGTTAAAAGCACAGGTCAATCAAGGAAGCCTCCATGCAGGCTAACAGCGCTAACTCATGTGGACAGTTAGGGTTTAAAAAAACAATATTGTTGGGGGAATATGATCTGTCCCAGAATGCTAGTCATGGCTATTTGATGTCAACCTGCATTCCAGCTCCTACTGCTCCAAAAATGAAGTCAGTGTTCCATGGGTCCACAGGAGTTAGAAGAGTAAAGCCTCAACAGCGCTGTTGACCTACACGGAGCCTGCCTTAATTGCCCGCCGCCTCAAACGCCCAAGTCAGAAGCTGTTTTCAAAAGCGATTTTCATGTGTCCCATGTCAGGGTTGTCACCTACCACCACAGAATATGTTGCACTCTACTAACATACTGTGGGAATTGATGCCTATGTTTTTTAAGCTGATTAGGATTCCTTCCTTCCTTCCTTCCTTCCTTCCTTCCTTCCTTCCTTCCTTCCTTCCTTCCTTTCTCTCTCTCTCTCTCTCTTTCTTTCTTTCTTTCTTTCTTTCTTTCTTTCTTTCTTGAAGAAGGAGGAGGACAGAATGTCAGGGTTGTCACCTACCACCACAGAATATGTTGCACTCTACTAACATACTGTGGGAATTGATGCCTATGTTTTTTAAGCTGATTAGGATTCCTTCCTTCCTTCCTTCCTTCCTTCCTTCCTTCCTTCCTTTCTTTCTTTCTTTCTTGAAGAAGGAGGAGGACAGAAGAAACAAAAAAGAACAGAAAAGGAACAGTGAGAAGGGAGGAAAGCAGGAATGGAGAAAGGAGAGAATCGGCAAGATTGTTTCTTCACACGTCTGTCGCCCACTCCCTCATCGGGCTCCCGCCGCTGTCCAGTGAGCTGTGCCACATCGCGTGGAAGAGACGAGCATCGAGACAACTGCATGTAAACTTTCTTAAAGAAAAGAAAAGCAAGCGCAGAAGAACAGACGGTTTTTTGCCTTTTCCAAAGAACCAGACAATAACTCCAGATCGGCGCATCAAAATCAAAGATGACTGCAGCTTCAAAGCTCCCCGGGAAGATCAAAGGCGAAGTGTGAAGAAGGCAGGCAGGATCTTTGAGGGTAGGAGGAGGCCTTCTCGGCCTTTGTGGAGCTCTGTTTCAACAAACCAGAATCTCCCGTAAGTCAGCTCCCACGTTTAAAATCAGCTCTGATCCTCGCACAGGGAGCTTTAGGGAAAGCTTCTTCACAGAAACAAAAATGAGGTGTTTTAGCAATAACACGGAAATCAAACTCTCCTGGCGGAAAGCTTCCAGGCAAACTCCTTGCCCTAACTCCCTAAAAAGATTGTCTTGCCATACCACACTCTTTTTGCTGCAACCTTCCCAAGTGGTGGAAGGAAGAATAAATATTAGCCCCAAGTAGCTTAAATTCTTAGAATTGGACTACCGATTTCAGTATAATTGGTCAGAAATTGCTTCTACTTCTCTCTGCTGCTATTATAAAATATTTCTTCCTTTAACTCATGTTTGCCAGAACACTTGTGCTATGTAATTGCAGAGATAGTCCTATAATATCCGAGTGTGGCAGTGGAATGGATTCCACATAATTAGTTGAACATAATTGAGCAATAATGTGTAGTTACGGAGGAAATTTATTGGGCCTCGCACAAAGGAAAATTTCAAGAGCAGTGACGTGTTGTTCCCAAAGTAATTGTGCAAAGCATCACCCACAGTACTGACTGTGTCTTTTCTGCTTCGGAAACATCATTAACACGGCTACCTCTACAGCAACATTCTCTACTCTGTCCTTCTCTTTCTGCAGAGTGGCCAATTTCAGAGTGGTCGTAAGGGAACAAATCAGTCACTCTCAAGATCACAGGATGGTCTTTGGCACATAATATATAGGTGTCCAATAAAAAACTCTTTTCAAAATTATTTATTAAAAAACTCACTGAGGCTGTTCTTTCTTAGAGAAAACACAAGACACACATATTTCTAATATCATTATCTCCTTATCTGGATTTTTCCCATATGTAAAATTGCTGTTTCCCACTGCCTTAGGGACTGTCCAACTACATGCTCTTAAAAATAGCTCCAGATAGTTGAGCAGCACTTTCCAGCTGAATAGAAAACATCATTGGTAAAACCTAGGTCCAGATTCTGATGCCTATAAATGTTTTTCCAGTCATTTCCTACACCTTGATTCCTGTAGAATCCACAAGCCTAAGGCAACAGATGCACACACACGCATGTGCACAAACACACATGCTGTAAATACAAAAAGCCAAAACCACCTTATAAAGTGTTTGCACTTGTTAATATATTGAATCTTGTCAAATCACATCAAGCCTTCCATTTTTTCCACACCTCAATGCCACCTACACCTATCGTTTACCCTATTTGAAAAGGCTGTGGGAAAAAAATCTGCAAATCTATAAATAAGCAAATAAGGCTATATATAAGTGTTTCTTATTTTATTTATTCATTGTGTACTGCTATACTCAAGCTAATTCTATTCAGTACACCCAAGATGCCTAAAGCATTAACTTTTTCTGAAAGGCTAAGCTGCCCCTAAACGTTTGATACTGATGTTTGTTCCCCTGAAACAGGTTAACGAGTATTAAAAAAAAAAAAACAACAACAACCAAAACTGGCTAATTTTTAATGCAACCAGCTTCACAAAAACAGATGGTGTATGACCTGCCTAATTAGATAACACAGATAGAATCTCATTCCCTGAACGAAGCTGCCTCTTGAGTAAGCCTGCTACATATCACGTATCCCAGCCATAAAAATGAGTCTGTCAAGTGGGTTTTTCCCCCTGAATATCATCAATCATGTTCTTTCTGGTTTCTTCTCTTGTCCCTCTTATGCCTCCAGGCTCTATCTTCCTGTTTTTATCTACATTGACAAATTTGAGAAAAGATGGGCAAATGCCAAAGTTTGCCACTAACTCTTAACATTAAAATAGCTGAAAATTTGAAAACTTTCCCAAATGAACATTTTTTCGCTGCCAAGAAAGTCCCTGGGGATATATTTGTTCTCCATACTGTAGTCTTATGTGGCTAAGGGGACGGGTTTTGAATGACCACACCAAGATATGAAATCAACTCTTTAGTTCATCCCATTTCTCTGCATAAAAACACACACAAAGAGCCGTCCTAGGCCATCAATCCCCCCATCAGGGTGGGATCCAGCCATACTTGCTTATTCTCCAAGATTATCTTATGGATAATTATTGGGCTGTGTCACCAAACTCACCCCCACCAAAAACACACACATGTGCACGCACACACACATCTAATTTTCTGAAACAACAAGGCCTAAACCAATGATGAGAAAAAGAAACATTTGTCAGTAGCAGTTGTATAGACTACAGTTCTAAAGACTATAGTCTTTGGTTCCTTTCATGTCTTTTTGGAAATAGCTAGAAATGAAGGTGGTGGAGGAGTCTATTTCTGGGCCACTAACACCTTCAATCCTGAATCTTTCATGACACAAAGAGAAACATTGAAAATATAGCTGCAGCGAGGATTTAATGGAATTCCTAGGTGAGGGACTCTGGATATAGGTGTGTGGGTTTATTTTTCCAGTTTTAATCTGGAAGAAAGGGAATGGCTTGTTTCCGCCATTGTTTAACATTGATGAATCCTTCTGTCTCCAGATTGAGACTGGAGCACGTGGAAGGCCTACAACTTGTTTTCATCCTTTTATCCCTGACTCTCGGAAGAGTGCTAAGCAGAGGGGGTGCTTCATGATTGTTTCTTTCTGTAAGTGTGGTGTTTACGGATGCCTTGGGACCCGACATGGCTTCACTGTGCATCCTTTTTTCACGCACACAAACACTGGGATCACCACTGCCCTCCTCCAGCTGCTGGTCTCAGTTACACAAGCACTGAGATCCCTGCCTTCCTCCAGCTGCTGCTCTTATTTACACAAACATCAAAGTCACTGCCCTCCTCTAGCTATTGTTCCCTGGGCCATACAATCATCCACGTTCAGGGTTTAATTTTACTAGGTGATAAAAATGGATTGCAATGCCTGTCTGGGGATGCAGTTTGACCCATTTTGTCAAGTCTCTGTGACCGTGTTCATTAAATTCATGCATGATCACCGTTCAGTAATGTTCCAGTAAGATCTAGGGAGGGAGCTGCCACAGCAGTGTCACAGTTTCCAAAGGTCCCCGCATCTCCACAGAAACACAGACAGAACGAGCAGCTGGTAAAACCACACATGCAGCAGATTCACAGCAAAATCAGGTGAAGAGCAACCTGCAAGGCTTGCAGGATCAGTGTCTGTGTGGGAGGAAGTAGGGAAACATCAGGGATTCTGGCAGACGCGGAAACAGAAGAACCTGGAAACAGCCAATAGGCTTGTGCTGGAAAGCATAGTGGGCCCATGTGAGAATAGCAGTGGAAATCAAGAGGAGTCTCGCTGAACTCAACAGACATCTCTGCCAGTCTGAAGGGGCAGGGGGAGCTCTCTGGCCCCCACATACCTTTGGAGCTGACACTGGGCTCCCTTCAAGGCAGGGCCCTCACACTGCAAGTAGAATCCAAGCTGAGCAGGGCAGGGACAAGAGAAACAAAGGGAAGAGAATCTCCAGCAGACTCAGAATCTTGTAAAATCTACATGAAAACAACACAATAGTGAGATCAGTAAGATTAAAATGCTACTCAACACAACTACTTCTAATACTTTAGGAAAACTAACTTTATGTGAAAATGAACAATGGAAAAGAATCATGCTTGAATCTGACTCAAATTTATTATAAGAAATGAAAGAAGAAAGAGCAGAGTAACCTCTCCACAGACAAGAAAAGTATGCCAGAAAATACATTTTTATAAACCACTTGAAAACTGTAATTTTCTGTTTCAAAGAGAGCTAAAAAATACTCATAGAAATGGCATACTACATTAAAATACAACATAAATCAGAAACTGAAATACTCAGAAATCACAATGCAGAACTCAGGACAATGAGAAATAAGAAAAATAATCACAGAAATAAAGAATAAACTAGAAAAAAATATGAGAGAGAATACATTAAAAATAACAAGAAAAATAAAAGGTAAAAAAATGAAGAAAATTTAAAATTAAAAAAAGTTGAAGATACAAAAAGTATTTGAAAGAAAGCGATTAAGCATTTAAATGAGCAAAGAACATTGAATGTGTTGACAATAGAAATCCCTGAAAGAAAACCCAAACAGGGCAACAAGTACCAAAAATATAATTCAAGAAAATTCTGCAAAATAAGGATTCGAAATGACATATGGAAAGAGCAACTAACATCCCTGAGACTACTGACCCAGAAAACTGACATGAAGATGCTTTCTACTAAAATGTCTACTAAACTTTAAAGGAAAAGAATCCTGTGGGTTTATAGGCAAAAATGGAAAGTGACACATAACTTAAATAAATTTACATCATTATCAAACTTGAACAGCAAGGGTTTTTTTTCCCAGTAGAAAATGGAGTAATATATTTAAGACAGGGTCCCCAACCCCTGGGCAGTGGATCAGTACTGGTCCGTGGCGTGTTAGGAACTAGGCCACACAGCAGAAGATGAGCGACAAGCGAGCCAGCATTACTGCCTGAGCTCCGCCCACTGTGAGATCAGCAGCGGCATTAGATTCTCACAGGAGCACAAACCGTAGTGTGAACTGTGCATGCAAGGGATCTAGGTTGCATGTTCCCTATGAGACTGTAATGCCTAATTATCTGAAGTGGAACAGTTTCATTCGGAAACCATCCCTCCCGCAGCACCCCATTCGTGGAAAACCTGTCTTCTACAAAACCAGTCCCAAAATGGTTGGGGACTGCTGATTTAAGATACTCAAGGAAGGAACCCGTGTCTAAGTTCTTTATATTGAGCGAAATTGACCTTCAAGCACGAAGAGCACAAACTTAAAGATGTAAGAAGCCAGACAATGTTTTTCCCAAGAGCCCTTCCAAAGGCATCTGCCAGACAATGAGTTACAGAAAACCAGAATGATTGACTAGAGAGACACAGACCTAAGGCTGGTGTTCAGCATTAAATATACGACTTGCACACAAAAACTAACCAGCAGTTAAAAGGAAGAGAGCATAACATGCAATGGCTGTACACTTAGACGATGTGAAAAACAGCACAACCATGAAAAATGGGGAAAGATTGAAGACAACAGAGTTAAAAAATTTTCTGAACTGTTTTTGGTAACCATTTTGGTGGTGATGGTAGCATTTGTATCATTATTTTGAGACAGTTGTGTGTGTGATGCAAGATAAAGCAAATGAGTAATTATGCAATATTTTAATTCTAGCCTTCCCAGTGTTCTGGAGAATGCGGATCATTGGTGTGGGAAAGGGAGATTAAAATTTCACACAGAGACAAGTATTACTGTAAACTCATAAACTACGTTGCCTTAAAAACATTTCCAGCTCTTTTCCCCGCAATTTCCTGGAAACAATGGCTACCCAATGGCAATGAATTCTATCCTGCCTCTCCCACAGGAATTGCACCGCTGGACAACACAGAGTAGATGAGAAGTGATGCCTAGTAACATTATTACAGCTAATAAATGCAAACAACATGATAGAGTCAGAATATTACCATTTTGCAACTTCCAGTGAATTAACAGATCTAGGCAGCTGCTAACATCAAAGAATGAGTGCAACTCAGTTACCATTATGGCTCCTGAGGAAAGAATTCAACACTGCCTCATGTTACCAACAAATTGACTCTAAATCTGGTCAAGCCTCTACATCCAGCTGCAGGAAATACAGAGAACACAGGAAAATATTCAGCTGCACCATGAGTAAGTAATCCCAAATATCCAACCTTTGAGAAACTCGACAGGTCCAATGCCCTGGCTTTTTCAACAGGTAAATTGTAAAGAACAGTAACAGCAGCATAAAGGAATGGAGGAGAACACCATACATTAAAAGCCTTTAAAAGATCCAACTATACAAGTTGGCAGAACCTATAGTGTCTAGGGATACATATCTTAGAGAAAGAACTACACAGAAATGCAAGAAAGCAATTGCTATAAAAGTTAACATAGTGGGTACACAGCAAGATAGAAGGGATATGACCAGGATGGGGCACATGAATGGGGCTTCTACAGTGTCTGCCAATGCTCTTTCTTATGACCGGGGTGATATTTACAACGGTGCTTGCCACAGAATCATAAATTAACCTATGCACGTTTGTGTCGTTTTCCTTTTTTTTTTTTTTTTTTTTTTTCCTTTGAGACAGGGTCATCCTGTGTTGCCCAGGCTGTAGTTCAGTGGCATGATCATAGCTCACTGCAGCCTTCACCTCCTGGGCTCAAGTGGTAACTCTCAGCCTCTCAAGTAGCTGAGACTACAGGTGCATGCCACCATGCCCCAGCTAATTATTTTATTCCTATGTTTTAGAGGCAGGGTCTCACTGTGTTACCCAGGCTGGTCTCAAACTACTGGCCTCAGGTAATCCTCAGCCTCCCAAAGTGTTGTGATTACAGGCTCAAGCCACCACACTCAGCCAGTTTTGTATAGTTTTCTGTTCCTTTGTTTTATTTTACGGTGAAAAGCTTAGTTTAAAAGGTAGAAAATTAATAATGTCTCAAGTTATCAAAGAATAGGGACAATCATATAAAGGAAAGAATCCAACAGGATAGCTGAAGCTCTCGAGAGAGGAGAGCATGGAGCTCCTAACTGCAGAAGTCAGGGCCAGGGACTCCAGGGATTTGAGCACGGCTGTGCTATTAAAGAGCTCAGAAAGCCCAAGTCCTGAGCCAGGTATGCTGGACTAAGAGGGGACACCTGGCATCGGCAGGCGACGTCGTTAAGGAAAGCACCATGATTCAGCTCCACAGGGGTGGATCCCAAGACACAAACCACCAGTCACAGACAGGCAGGCTGAAGAAAGAGAACTCAGCAGAAAGTCCCAACTACCTGGCTCCACCTCATCCATCACCAGACACCAGCAGTACCTATGAGATAAAGATAGGCTGCAAGAAGAAAAACACTTTTAAAAAGGAAGTGACAGCGGCTGGGCCTGGTGGCTCACGCCTGTAATCCCAACACTTTGGGAGGCCAAGGCAGGGGGATCACGAGGTCAAGAGATTGAGACCATCCTGGCCAACGTGGTGAAACCCTGTCTCTACTAAAAATACAAAGAATGAGTTCATGTCCTTTGCAGGGACATGGATGAAGCTGGAAACCATCATTCTCAGCAAACTATCACGAGAGCACAAAACCAAACACCCCATGTTCTCACTCATAAGTGGGAGTTGTACAAGGAGAACACACGGACATAGGGAGGGGAACATCACACACCGGGGCCTGTTAGGAGGTGGGGGGCTAGGGGAAGGATAACACTAGGAGAAATACCTAATGTAGGTGATGGGTGGATGGGTGCAGCAAACCACCATGGCACGTGTACACCTATGTAGCAAAACTGCATGTTCTGCACATGGATCCCAGAACTTAAAGTAAAAAAAAAAAAAAATTAGCACACACCGGTAGTCCCAGCTACTCGGGAGGCTGAGGCAGGAGAATCACTTGAATCCAGGAGGCAGAGGTTGCAGTGAGCTGAGATGGCGCCACTGCACTCCAGCCTGGGCAGCAGAGTGAGACTCCATCTCAAAAAAAAAAAAAAAACAAACCTGAAAGGGCACTTTGGAAAATAAGGGTTTTTTTTAAAAGAACGATAATAATTTTCCCCTGAAATACATGTTTCTGAAAACTTTTCCAGAGGGACCCAAGACGGACATGATTTTCTGGATCTGTTCTAAAACATTTTCACCTTCTCCTTCCCAGTTCCGATGACGTGCCTTATGCATCACCTTGGACCCTCTTGGCCTCTCTGTCCCTGAGGAAGTCACTCCTGGTGAGTAGTGGATCCATAAGTATAAAGGCTTTACCTGTGGTTGACAGAGTGGAGACATGGGTGGGAGGTAATGTTCTGAGGGGGCACAGTGATATTTATAAGGACAAAGTGCAGGACGCTGTTGGAAGTTTTGCAAAAAAATATACACCTTTACACTGTTGGTGGGATTGTAAACTGGTTCAACTATTGTGGAAAACAGTATGGCGATTCCTCAAGGATCTAGAACTAGAAATACCATTTGACCCAGCCATCCCATTACTGGGTATATACCCAAAGGATTATAAATCATGCTGCCATAAAGACACATGCACATGTATGTTTATTCTGGCACTATTCACAATAGCAAAGATTTGGAATCAACCCAAATGTCCATCAGTGACAGACTGGATTAAGAAAATGTGGCACATATACACCGTGGAATACTATGCAGCCATAAAAAAGGATGAGTTCGTGTCCTTTGTAGGGACATGGATGCAGCTGGAAACCATCATTCTCAGCAAACTATCGCAGGAACAGAAAACCAAACACCGCATGTTCTCACTCATAGGTGGAAATTGAACAATGAGATCACTTGGACTCTGGAAGGGGAACATCACACACCGGGGCCTATTATGGGGAGGGGAGAGAGGGGAGGGATGGCATTGGGAGTTATGCCTGATGTAAATGACGAGTTGATGGGTGCTGACGAGTTGATGGGTGCAGTACACCAACATGGCACAAGTATACATATGTAACAAACCTGCACGTTGTGCACATGTACCCCAGAACTTAAAGTATAATAATAAAAAAAAAGAATTTCTACCTAAAAAAAAAAAAAAAAATATATATATATATATATATATATAGGCTCAGGGTAGTTAACCACCAATTTATGAGACTCATCTCCAGCAACCACAGGGCAAGCAGATGGTGCTGAAAAGAAGATCCAGGTTTTCATTTAACAGGTAGCAGAGCTGCAAAAATGACTGAACATGCAGTCTGACTTCTAAGTCAAAGCCAGAGCTCTACTGAAGAAACGATGGGACTCTGAGACACAGGGGGGGATTTTAACCTGGACCAGCCTAAGAACGGTAAGCCCCCTACATCCCCCCAGGGATTCTGAGCACCCAGAAGCGGCGCCACTCCTCTGTGGCCAGAATAGACCCGCACCTCCTTGTTTGGAGACCTCAAAATGGCTGCACCTAAAGTGGCTGTCTTATCAGATGATACCATTCTTCTTTATATTGTCAGGTCACCAAAACCTCTGCAGAGTCCTCCAAGGGTCCCTCCACCTGGGCCCCCATGCAGTCATCTGTGTGTTGGGGAGAGGCTGGGCAGCACGAGTCAGGGCTCCTCCTCAAAGTCACCAAGGTGGAGAGTCACCAAGAAGGAGAGTCACCAAGGTCACTCTACTTCTATCCATACCTCTTCTCCCCTTCTTGGAGCCCTAGCCAATATTGTCTAGTTTTTTAGGTTAGCTGTCTCTCCTCAACTTCCAAATATTCCCAGATTTTCCCTCTAGAATGGGTCCCCTATTCTCCCTAGCATCTTAGGCTCCTAGAAACCAAGGCCAACAGGAAACCCTCCTGTTATTTTCTGCTTTCTGCACTGAGGCCACGAGTTCACGAGAACCTCACTGCTTAAGCATGGGAAAGGACAGATAAGGGAACAATCAGGAAGGAATAAATGGAACTTCAAAAATATTAACACATCATGGTAAAAATAAATAGAAAAATGGTGCAGGCATAAATGAGTCCAAGAGAGGGACATAACTCCCTGTCAAAGCAAGATTCTATATGAAAACATCTAATCCTCCACATTGGCCAGGTTGCAAATCACTATTTGCAATCTATCTTAAAATAGGATGTAGTAAAAGCAAAATTGAAAGAGACAGAAAAACCTCCTTGCACAACTTAACACAACTTTGATTCCTTCCCGGCAACTTTTGAAAGCCTCTTTCAAATAACAGACCCCAATTCCTCTGATTATTACCTGGCTCCATGGGAAAACCTGGGTGCAAACATCTGTTAGGTGAATTTTTTTATCAACCTGTTTTAAAAGCTTGCCAAAACTCATCACCGAAAGGGTTTTCTAATACCATAGCTGGACACATATCTCTGTCCATAAACAAACACGCTTATGGGGAAATTATTTTCATCAGCCGCATATAAATGCACATCTTTATCCTGTAAATCAGAATCCTTGTCACGCAATCATTTTGCATTTAAATTCTCATCCCAGAGCAACAGTATCCCAGGGAGGTATACACAATAGCTTTAAATTTAAGTGTCAGCCTGAACATAGACCTCACATCAGGCCTATTTTCTTAATGCCCCAAAATACAAAATACAAATCGCATTTTAGATGCATTAATCTGCTCATAGCCGAAAAAGCAACCATCCAATAGCTATTAATTAAAAAATATTTTAGGGCAATCCAGATGCCTTCAATCAAGTATCGTAGCTGCTTAGAGTTGCATTAAATTCGTTTATCTTCAGTCCAAAGTTTCACTTCATCCATGAAATAATGTAAGTTGATCCCTTAAAAAATAAAATAAAATAAAATAGAAGTTGGAGCCTTCCCAATTGTTTTCGTGAACGTGCTTACCATCTGGAGAATTATCCTTCTATGTTCACCACCACTTTAATCACCTTGCCTAATAAACAGGCGTAATTGATCAGAGCTGAAAGACCACTTCCCGTTCAAGGACCCAAAGGCGCCATTCAGTGATGATGTGCCTGAGAGTGGCTGGAAGGCACACATTCCCAGAGAACCAAACAACTATGAGCTTCACAGCCCTAATAAAATAGAAAATTAGCTACACAATTTCAATGTAGATATCAGTGGACATTTAAGCTATTTTTTAAAAATAGGGAATAAATCGTATTTTTCAGTCACACTTGACAACTGTCTGAAAATGGTCCAGGATGCAGCAAACCTCAGCAAAAGCTACCTCATAGTCATCAAACATATATGACCAGCAGCCAACAACAATAAACACTGTACTTAGGGCTGACAACAGCTGAAACCCAGCCATCCTGCCTGCCAAGCTATTTTATGTGTTCCATTCTGGAAGTTGGATTATCTGTTATCTTCCTATGTCATTTCTATGAAATAAACTAAAGAATGGGTTTAAGTATATTATATGCAATGAATATAAAAGAAAATTAAATCTGTATGTCTTCAAAAGAAATACATATGATCCAGGTGGATATCTTACATATCCTATACATATATATGATATATATTATATAATATATATATATATGGATGCTTCTAAATTTTGTTTTCAGCATTCCAAAACCTGAATTATCATTTTGCTTAATTTAAAATGGCTTATACATGCATCACTATTTGTTCGGATACTGTGTAAATCTAGGTACTAGGCACCAAAAAAAATATTGAAGGAACCAAAATGTTCCTTCAGTACAAACACAAGCCGGGTCTCAAAAATAATTTTCAATGAAAGGGACAAAGAGCTTTCCCACATCTGACCTTATGAGCAGAATTCTCATATGTGAACCCTTTCCTATATGAAACTCAAGGTTCTCCTACCTTCTCACGCACTTCTATGCACATGGGTAAGGCGGCTTCAGTGATAAAAATCAAGAGACTCATCTCCACTATGGACAGAGGTGGCTTAGGAAAAGAAAACCCATCATGCTGGTGAAGGCGTAGTCAGAGGCTTGACAAGCAGTAAGCACCTGTAGGTAGACTACATAGTGGAACGCTAAACTGAATGGCCACATGATGTCAATAGGTTTGGTGAAGATTTCCTGCTGATACCTACGGGTTGACAGTGGGTCCTTGTTTCTCCTAGCTATCCTTCCAAGAGCATTGCTTTCTCTTATTCTGTGTTACCCAACCAGGCTGATTTTTTTTTCCCCTTCCTGTCTCCTTCTTACATGCCAAAGGTTTGGGTCTTCAGATGCTATTTCCTTGCCAACATCCTGTTTGGGTTATTGATAAAGAAGCTGAATATTGGAAAGCTCTCACCTTTGAAATAGTTCTAAGGCTATAGTTTTGCAAACTGTGGAGCGCACACCTTTCAATATTTATGCTCCTTCTATCGACACTGAGTAAATTAGAATGTGGAATACCTGCAACATCCAAACCATCTGCTTCACTGCATTTTAAAAAAAGAGTAGGTGAAGAACATTTATGAGAATTTCCTCTTATGTCTTGTTGCTAGGGAAACAACCCTTTTTTTTTTTTTTTTTTTTTTTTTTTTTTTTTTTTTAAGCACAGATGATTCCAGCATCTCAAAAGAACCAGGGCACAATCTTTCTTCCCCTCTTTCTTCAAATGAAATAAATGTCTTCCCTGGGCAGTTTTCTCCTCTGTCACACTGGCCACTCATTTTCCAAGGATGTTATATGATTCCAAGCAAGTCACAAATACTGACTGAATAGGGCTGAATTTTTGCTGTGTTTTCACAGTCGGCCTGTGCCAAACAGAGCAGCCCACAAAGTTTGCCTCCCAAAAAAAAGTGCCCGTTTTCACTAGGTGTGTTTTATAAGGTGCTATTTTGTCATTCGTGCACAGAAGACTCTGGAGAAACACAAAGATCTGTCCTGCCCATCAAACTGGAAGTCGTTTTCCTGAAAGAACCCCTTGTGTGATGAAGACAAAATAAAAAATAATGATGTTCAGTTCCATGGAGCTTTCTGCCTGAAAACATAAAAGGGAATCCACTAGCAGAGTGGGAAACTGCCCACAGTTTTCATATCTTCAGGGGCCCTGGAACACACCACTCCTTCATGTAGGCAGCCTGCATTTTATCATAGGAGAGAACACCCTAAAAGGGCTTCTGAAATATGGCGTTTGTGTACGGTAGATTTGCTTGTTTCTCTGCAGCATCAATTGCCAGTGGCACATTTTGTACTAGAAAGGCCATTGTGCCCAGAACGGAAAATGACTGTGGACCACCTAGTGATTTGCATTCTGCTTTTGGGGATAATCGGAACCCCCCTCCCCCAAAAAAATCCACATCACATTTGCATAATTCACTTTTGAAACGCTGTTTTTCATTCTCTTGAGCCCACAGCTGCTGTGCGGGGAACTGGCGTGGTCCACATCCAGCTTCAGATTCTCTCCTACATAATCCCCAAAGCAGAGAAGTTTTGCACACAGTGAAGCAAGAGGACGCCGACGTTAAACAGGGACAGATTTTCTGTCTTATGCTTAGGTGTGACCTACCAGAAAGCAACCAAAGAAAGAAAGAGTCAATGATCCTAGCTGGGGATGGCAAAAAGAAGTAAAAATTGAATTTGGATTACAAATGGTCGAGGAAAGAGACTTCTGCCTCCACCCCTCTATTTAGCGAAGCAGGAAATTAGTGTAAAAGGGGCCTTAAAGTTCAAATGTAATTTTTTTTCCTTTCAGTCAGAGACAGGGTCTCTCTGTGGCCCAGGCTGGAGTGCAGTGGTGCAATCAGAACTGCAGCCTCCAATTTCTGGGCTCTAGCGATTCCTCCCCCTCAGCCTCCCAAGTAGCTGGGACCACAGGTGTGTGTGTGCCACCACACCTGGTTAATTTTTTTTTTTTTTAAGAGACGGGGTCTCACTATATTGCCCAGGCTTGTCTCGAACTTCTGGCCTCAAGCAATCCTCCTGCTTTGGCTTCCCAAAACACTGGGATTACAGGCAGGAGCCACCCTGCCTGGCTTCAAACGCAATTTTTACTGTTAGCAAAACTTCATATTAGCATGATCCCTTTCACAACAGATGCCAACTATAACCAACACAGTCCAAGACTCATGCTTTGAGTTTACTGGCTTGTTTGCCTTCCTTTAGGTACCGTCAGCAAAATTAGATAAGTGTGTAGACATTATCATCATGAACCAGAAGACCCAATGATATGCGTCAGAACAACTCAATGTGTGGTCCTTGGGCCGGTAGCAGCGGCATGAACTGGGAGCTTGTTAGAAATGCATATTCTCAGGTCCCACCCTAGACCAAGAGGACCAGAATAATGGGGTGGTGTCCAGGTATCAGTATTTAGCAAGTTCCCCAGGTGAGGCTGGCACACACTCAAGTCTCAGAACCACTGGCTTGAGTTGTTAGGACCCTACACACTACGAAACCTCCAATGTTCTCACTTGTAGCACTAATTACCTATTTGTGAGTTATTGTTTAGACAAATTAGTTATACACACATATATCTCTTCCTATTGCACTTCACAGATATTGCATTTTTTACAAATTTAAGGTTTCTGGCAACCCTGCATCAAGCAAATCTTGATTTGCACCATTCAAAATTGGCACCATTTTTCCAACAGCACATGCTCACTTTGTGTCTCTGTGTCACATTTTGGAAATTCTCACAGTATTTCAATTCAAACCGTTTCATTACCATTGTATCTGTTATACTGATCTGTGATCAGTGATCTCTGATGTTATTATTGTAATTATGTTGGGGTACCATGAACTCCACCAATAGGAGATGGCAAACTTAATAGATAATGTTGTGTGTGTGTGTTTTCTGATTGCTCAACAGATCAGCCATCCTTCCCCCTCTCCTCAGCCCTCCCTATTTCCTGAGACACAACAATATGTTGAAATTAGGACAATTACTAGTCCTACAATGGCGTCTAAGTGTTCATGTGAAGGGAAGAATCACACGTCTCTTACTTTAAATTAAAAGTTAGCAATGATTAAGCTTAAGCTTAGTGAGGAAGGCATGTTGAAAGCTGAGACAGGCCAAAAGCTGGGCCTCTTGGACCAGTGCACCAAGTTGTGAATGCAAAGGAAAAGTTCTTGAAGGAAATTAAAAGTACTACTCCAGGGTACACAGGAATGATAAGAAAGTGAAACACCCTTGTTGCTGATATGGAGAAAGTTTGAGTGGTCTGGATAGAAGATCAAACCAGTCACAACATTCCCTTAAACCAAAGCTAATCCAGAGTGAGGGCCTAACTCTTCAATTCTATGAAGGCTGAGAGGTGAGGAAGCTGCAGAAGAAAAGTTGGAAGCTAGCAGGGGTTCATGAGATTTGAGGAAAGAAGCCGTCGTCTTAACATAAAAGTGCAATGTGCTGCAGCAAGTGCTGATGGAGAGGCTGCAGTAAGTTCTCCAGAAGACCTAGGATAACATCACTAATGAAGGTGGCTACACTAAACAACAGATTTTCAATGTACATGAAACAGCTTTCTATTGGGAGGAGATGCCATCTAGACTTGCATAGCTACGGAGAAGTCAATGCCAGGCCTCAAAACTTCAAAGGACAGACTGACTCTCTTGTTAGAGGCTAATGCAGCTGGTGACTTTAAATTGAAGCCAACACTCAGTTGTCATCTCCAAAATCCTAGGGCTCTTAAGAATGATGCTAGATCTACTCTGCCTGTGCTCTAGAAATTGAACAACAAAGCCTGGATGACAGCACATCTGTTTACAGCATGGTTTACTGAATATTTTAAGCCCATTGTTGAAATCTGTTGTTTAAAAAAAAAGATTCTTTTCAAAATATTATTGCTAATTGACAATGCACCTGGTCATGCAAGAGTTCTGATGGAGATGTACAAGGAGATTAGTGTTGTTTTCATGCCTGCTAACACAGCATCCATTCTGCAGCCCATGGATCAAGGAGTCATTTTGACTTTCAAGTCTTATCATTTAAGAAGTACATTTCATAAGGATATAGCTGCCATAGATAGTGATTCCTCTGATGGATCTAGGCAAAGTAAATTGAAAATCTTCTGGAAAAGATTAGCCATTCTAGATATCATTAAGAACTTTCGTGATTCATGGGAGGAAGTCAAAATACCAACATTAACAGTAGTTTGGAAGACTTTGATTCCAACCCTCATGGATGAATTCAAGGAGTTCAAGACTTCAGTGAAGGAAGTAACTGCAGATGTGGTGGAAATAGCAAGAGAGCTAGAATTAGAAGTGGGGCCTAAGGTGGGACGAAATTGCTGCAGCCTCATGATCAAACCTGGATGGATGAGAAGCTGCTTCTTATGGATGAGTAGAGAAAGTGGTTTCATGAGATGCACTCTACTCCTGGTAAAGATGCTGTGAACATTGTAGAAATGACAACAAAGGATTTAGACTAGTACGTGAACTTAGATGATAAAGCAGAGGCAAGATATGAGAAGATTAACTCCAATTTTAAAAGAAGTTCTTCTGGGGGTAAAACGCTGTCAAATAGCATCATATGTTACAGAAAAATCTTTCATGAAAGTAGAGTCAACTGATGTAGTGAACTGCATTGTTGTCTTATTTTAAGAAATTGCCACAGCCACCCCCGCCTCCTGCAACCACCACTCTGATAAGTCAGCAGTCATCAACGTAAAAGCAAGACCCTCTACCAGTAAAAAAAAAAAAAAAAAAAAAAAAAAAAAAAAAAAGATGACTTGCTGAAGGCTCAGATGACCATTAGCATTTTTAGCAATAAATTATTTTTAATTAATGTAATTACATTATATTTTTATACATAATGCAATTGTACTCTTAATAGACTATAGCATAATGTAAACATAACTTTTATATGCACTGGGAAACCAAAAAGTTCGTGTGACTCACTTTGCTGTGCTATTCACTGTATTGCGGTGGTCTGGAACTGAATATGCAATATCTCCGAGGTACTGTATTTTATTTCTGGTACCATTAAGATGCAGCTAGATCACAAAAATACAGACCACATTAGCCAAAATCCTATTTAATATGCATTAACTTTATAAGTCATAATTTACTGAATCCTTGAAGCAGACACAGAACAGAAGGAAATATTAAGGGGAAAGGTAGAAGAAAATATTTAAGAAATTATGCTGCCATTAAATATACTGTTTGAAATGAATATGTAAAAATATGAAGAAAGACATTACAATATTAAACTTAAAATTCAGAATACAGAATTATATATTCAGTGTAATCACAACCTTAGAATGCAGATTTTTAAAAATTCAAAGATTGGAAAGAGATTCACTAAAATGTTAGCAGTCAGTATCTTTAGGTGATGGAGATAATAAATGATTTTGTTCATCTAAAACTTGCTGATGCAAAGATAAAGGTCATCAGTGTTCATGGTCAAGCTTTTACTCCAGTTGACATACTCCAGAAATGAAGCAAAGCTGAGTCACTCCTGGGTTTGCTATTAACACATAAACACAGTGCTATCATTTTACTAGACTATCCTGTGAAGCATATTACACATATTAGGAAATGATCTTAACAGGTGAGAAATGCTCTGAAAATATATACACGGAGTGCTAGGAATCATGTATGTGCCCAAATGGGTTTCACTAAAAGGGAAGACTCGTTCAGAACGGAGACACCCATACAATACATTCAGCCCTTCCTGTTCTCCGTTCTAGGTCTCCTCCACCATCTAAGAGGGACAGACAGTTCAGGAGATCTTAGGGACCCAATTCTTAAACCAAGTGATTTCCTGACCAGTTTCCTAGCTATAGATGTGCCTCTGCCTAAAACTGTCCCAATTGCTTCAAATTTTGAGACCCCAGAAAAGCAGATGTCAAACAGATATTCAGAAGGATAGAAAATGTTGTTCCCCCAAATGCTGACTTAACCTTGCAATGTCCTTTGGCTGCCCTCAAGAAGACCCCTAAAGAATTCTTCATAAATACAATGACACTGCTTTCATATGACACTGGCGGCTTCAGGTTGTGAATAACAGGAAGCACCAAGCGGTCACTGATCAGAAGAGCCTCTGCTTTACACTCAGGCAGGACAAGGCTGAGGTCCAGGGTCTGTTACTCTGGGTCCAGTCTTGACCACGTTTCATCCATCAGAGAGCAATTAAGGGAGAAAACAAAGCGGGGAGGGATAAAGAAATAACAAAAGTAATAGCAGCTACAGCAAAATGAAGAGTTGCGAATAATTTCTGTCTTAGTCCATTCAGGCTGCTCTAACAAAACACCATAGACTGGCGGCTTATGAACAAGAGACACTTATCGCTCACAGTTCTGGAGGCCGGAACCCTAAGATCAAGGCACCAGCAGATATTGTGTCTGGTGAGGACTCACTTCCTGGTTCATAGATGCGTGGTGGAGCCACAGTGCATCCTCGCTGTGTCCTCACAGGGTGGAAGGGCAAGGGAACTCTCTGGGTACTCATTCCGTTCACAGCGCTCCACCCTCATGACCTCAGCAGTTCCCAAAGGCCCCACCTCCTGACCCCATCACCTTGGGGGTTAGATTTCAACATGAATTTTGAAGAGACACACATTCAGCCACTAGCAATGTCCAATCCATAGAGAAAGAGCAATACAGAGAAAGGATGATCCATGCGAGTTTGAGAAGTAAAGAAATAACCAGCACCAAGTTCATGCTATGAGAAGCACCAGGCGGAACACCGAGCAGGGAACCCTGTGCTCTGGGCAGGGGACAGAGGTCCATATGAACTTATTCTGTTCTTTGAAGATTTCACACTTAGGTGTGAATGTCACTTTTAAAGACATTAATCTCCACATTTTCACCTTCTTCCTTTGGAAGAGAAAGAAGGAAAAAAGAAAAAGATCTTTGCATTCTGAAAGATACTTTGTCACCACCTGAAAAAATAAAAAATAAAGGGCTGCTCCAAAGTAGTAATACATATTTTTTCATTTACTGAGCAGCTGCTATATGCCCCAAACCCTGCGGAGTGCTTTTGTTTATGAGTTCATTTAAGTCTTGAGGCAGGGGCTCTCTGCTTCTCTTTATGGATGAGATGGAGAAGCCAGCATATACACAAGTGAGGTCTTTTCTAAGATGTCAGTCACATCTGGCTGAATTATCTGATGCCTGAGCCATTTCTGTGTCTGCCCCACACCATGGGTCCCCACTCCAGCCGACTTCATCAGTATTCTGGACGATGCGAACAGCATCCTAGGACTACTCTTGCTGTGTGACTTCTCTCCTTTAATCAAAGGTGCCAGGGGCCCAAACCTGAAATTGCAAGGGAAGGAAACAGTAAAAGCAGTAACTACCTCATCTCTTAGCTCTGGTAAATCATCTATTTCTCTCAACTATAGTGCCACAAATGCATGCTCCACGGTTTTAGCAAATCTTGAACTCCCAGTAGAAAACAAATGCCCAAGCAGTACATGTTCATTAACACAGGTGCTGATTGCTTTGTCATTCAAGAAAGGGGAGTCACTTCTTTTAATCAGTGTGATGAGAATCATGAAGACTAAATGCAGTTTGCTGAGACTCTGAGATGTCTTGAAGGATTACATAATTCCCCTACAAAGTGAGAATGTTAGCATGTCAGAATCACCCTGAGGGTTTTAAAACATCTCGGTGCCCAGGGCACACCCCAAACCATAAGATCACAATGTCTAGTCAGGCAAGGAGGGGGAGCCAGGCTCCCGTAGATGATTCTGGGCTGTCAACACCAAGAAACTGGGGGAGTAATGAAATCACGTGAGGTAATAAGTGGAAAAGGGCTGATGAATTTTCAGGTGATTTTCATTTACACTGAGGAAATGTAGTAAAGTTGGGAGGGAAAAAGTCAATGATCTCTACGACCTAATGATACTGAAAATTTTACATTTTCAATATAATATTATACACACGTAGTACTCAGGGAAAAAGAACAGCCTTAGTCCAATTATGATGTTCTTCTCCCCCTTTCTGTTTCAGTTCTGGCCCTAGAGCAAAAATGTCTGCGAGGGCGTTCTGCCCTTTGTGACTTGTAAAAGGCACCAAGGCGCAGCCCGGAGGAGACAGCGCACACTGGCCCTCCCCGCCGCCTCCGCCACCTCCCCGGGGATGTTGGTATCCTTGGAACTAGCTGATTTTGAACTTTATCTTCCCTTTGAATGACTATGCTATCTCTATTATTTTTCCAAAGAGAACAGAGCCCTTCCAAAAATGGTTTAGGTTCCTGGAAAAGAAAAATAACCATTTTCTCCAACATTTACATTACAAATTACATTTCAAACCTAATGGGAAAGTCTGTTTATTTTTTATTCAAATTACGTCAACTCCTTTCCAGAAACAAATTAAACTCCAGTTCCCTACTCAGTTTAAAAAAAAAAAAACTTCAAAACAAACCAGGGAGATGCTACGCATAAATATCTAAATGTAGCCTCATTATATATCTGCTCCACCACCCCTATATCTAATAAAGATATCATTTGATACATACTTATACATTATATATAGTGATACACTAAAATATGGATATTTATGCATAATACTTATAAATATGTAACATAGCTATTTTATAGGTATAAAAATATATAAAGCATATTTCTATTATAAATATAAATATACATACATGTAATATACAATTATATATAATATATGTTATATGGTTGTAAACAGATATATAGAAAATATGTGGTTATCTGGATGTAACTGATAATAGATACATATAACTGTATGTTTATCATATATAAATATACATATAATACATTAAATATATTTATAGCTTATGCATCTTTCATATATTATTTCATTTATATAGATATGTTAGCCTGGCCAATATGGTGAAACCCCATCTCTACTAAAAATACAAAAAATTAGCCGGGCATGGTGGCATGTGCATGTAGTCCCAGCTACTCAGGAGGCTGAGTCATGAGAATCGCTTGAATCTGGGAGGCAGAGGTTGCAGTGAGCCGAGATCGCACCACTGCCCTCCAGCCTGCATGACAGAGAGAGACCCTGTTTCCAAAAAAAAAAAAAAAAAAAAAAGATATGTTAATGTGTGTGTATTCATACTAAACATATCACATATCCAAAATGATTCCAAACAATGAAATTTAGCATATAAACTCAGAAAGTTACTTTCTGGGCAGAGAGAAAGCTAATTCAATCTTAATTTGTTCTATTACTTTAAGATGATGATTGAGTGTACTAACCAATACAAAAGAAGTTAACAAAAAGTACCTGAGGAAGATCAGTTTTGCAGGATTTCAGAGTACTATTCACCAAATCTGCTAAGGGTATGTTATTTAAATCCAACAAAGTCCCATTTCTGGGGTTCTAAGTAAATGTAAGGTATGGCTTCAGCCAGCTCCATCCAAGGCTAGAGTACTAAAAGCCCCCTCCAGGAAGACACACCATCAGACAACAGTAGGGAAGGCAGAAATGCCTCCCACAGCCAGGCTGTGTCCATTCCACTGGTGGTTGACTACTGTCTGGATTCATTCGATCATGTTAATTCACTGGACAAGTTATGTTTCCGGTAAGCTTCAAGAATTATCTTGAATTTGAAACTAGTGGGATAGAAATTTAAAAGTTTTCTCAATGCTTTCTGGACATTTCTGCCTCGTTGTATTTTCCCCTGTGGTTAGAGCTGATGCTGGCTTACTTAGGGACACCCAGGTACCCACTGATGTTTGCTGATGCTAGTATTGATCCTCCAGACCAGCCAGTAAGACCTCTCTTAGGAGCTTCTATCACCACCAGTCACTTTGTCTAAAACTGCGACATCTCCCAGCCTGAACAATCTGGACTTTTCCTCTTGCCTCTCTTGCCTCTAACATGCTGTGTCTTTCACATATTTATTTTGCAGATTTTTCAACACTCCTATTAGACTATAATTTTGAGCTGATTGTTCAAAATTTTGAGCTGTTCAAAATTTTGAGATTGTTCAAAATTTTGAGATTGTTCAAAACTTTGAGCTGATTGTTATAAGCAAATGCTTATAACAGTGCCTAGCAAACACTGGATGGTCAATAAATATTTGTCAATGACATGAATCAATCAGAATGCAGGCAGATTGATCAAGATAAAAAGGCAAGAGAGTAAGAGGAAAAGGGGGAAAAATAGATCTTGACAACTTTCAAGTGGTTCAGCACCCAAGTCAATTTGTTTTCAGGGTGAAACTGAGTCTCAATGTTTCTTTCAAATATGTGGACTATTCCTTAGTCATCTCAACAAGAATTTTCTGGAAGACTTGGGCTTAGATGTAACAGGTTTAATGGACCCAACTGCCCTCAACTCTTGCCAAAATGAGAAACACTTTGGTTTTGTTCAATTCATTTATTTCCTGTACTTGAATTGCCATCAAAACATGTAAATGTTGAAACTGATTTGATTTTAAATAGACCCACACTTCTTGGCCTCTTGCCAACCCTTTTATAATCAGCTCCTAACCAGCCTTTGCAACCCACACTCACAGTTGTGTATGTTTTTGTTCAACTTACTTTACAGATTGGCAGAATGTCATGTTCTACTTATTTTCCAAGTGGTGTATGGTTTTGTTCCACTTATTTCACCCCATTACCCAGGGCAGGTCCTTGCGTAAAGCCCAGACAGTAAATATTTTAGGTTGTGCAGGCCACACAGTCTCTGTAGCAGCTACTGACTCTGCTGCTGTATCCCAAATACAAGCCATATGTAAACATGTGGCTATGGCTGGGCTCGAATAAATCTTCATTTTTGGACACTGAAATGTGACTTTTATATAATTTTCACATTTCAGGAAATATTATCTTCTGATTTTTTCCAACCATTTTAAAATGCCAAAGCGATTCTTAGCCTGTGGCCCATACAGAAACAGTCAGTAAGCAGGGCTGTTGCTTGTGAACCTAAGTTTGCCTAAAGTGTTAAAAAGATCACTTGAAGTGGTTCTTAACCTTCAAATCTGGTGCTTTTCGGATCCTTCTTTCAATCTCTATTCCATAAATGCAAGTTGCCACAGGAAAGGTCTCTTCAAACACAAAGACTAAAGCTGCAGAATGAACCATATTCTCACCAGGGGACTTAAGTTTCATGTGTTCATTGTTTTCAGCTCTTTGGGGCTGTTAAGCCAACACCTATTTATAATCCTGACTTTAAAATATTAGCAGGTGACCAGAGAGATGGTAGCAACATCATTCCTCATCTTCCCTAGAAATGTTCAATGTTCCTTCCCCTGGGCTCTGAGAGCTTTTGTTCATCTCTGTCCCAAGGAATCCTGAAACACGTGTAGCCCCTTGAGGGTAGAGTCGATCTAAGCCTTATTCAAAGTGTAGCCCAACACTCACAACCCGTTCAGTACCAAAGACGTTCCGTGCATGCTTGTTGAATGCTGTTTCCTCACCTTAGTCAGAACTGGGAAAGTATCCCTGAGTGTGGAGCTGAGTGAAGAACAAAGGCAGCTTTCTGGGACATATTTCATTGGGAACACATACAAAATGATTTGTCTATTTGGGAGGGTCTCTGAGATTTATGTCTATTGGATTGGAGAAAGAAAACTTTTTCTACATCCTCACCTACTTGGAGAACACATTCACTGACCTAAGAGGCTGGATGGAATGGGCAGCTCTTGGCAAAGGTAAAATGCACAGCCATCTTATGAAATAACTGGCCAGGCACAGTGGCTCACACCTGTAATCCCAGCACTTTGGGAGGCCGATGCAGGCAGATCATTTGAGGTCAGGAGTTCGAGACCAGCCCAGCCAACACGGTGAAACCCCGTCTCTACTAAAAAGACAAAAAATTAGCTGGGCATGGTGGCACATGCGTGTAGTCCTAGCTACTTGGGGGGCTGAGGCAGAAGAATTGCTTGAACCTGGGAGACAGAGGTTGCAGTGAGCCAAGATCGCAATACTGCACTCCAGCCTGGGAGACGGAGCACAACCCCGTCTCCCCACCAAAAAAGGAAATAACCATGGCTTCATTTCCTCCCTTCTCTCCTCCCTATGGCCTGCCATTACCATTTTCCAAGGGCCCCAAGCCCCAGCTGCTAGCGATGTATGGAAGTACCAGACATGTTTTAGCTGCTACTGCTCACACTATCATCTGCAGGCAGACCCTGAGATGATCTCGAGGGAAGTGAACCCCAATACTAGCCTCTTCAAAGCAGCATTTGCCCCAACAGGAAGACTCTTTGGCCAACCAAACGCAGGTGTTGTTGGAATGGATTTGTTCCTGCAATGCCCTCTCTTCACCTCTTCCTCTTGCTAAAACTGTCCTTTCCTTCTTCTTTACTCAAGGTGGGTCACTGCATTGAGCATACACAAAAAAAAGGGCTTGGAGTTTTCTCCAAACACATTTTGAACTGGAAAATTATGCTATATTTATTTTGCCTTTTAAATGGGTTAGAAGAAAAATCACTGAGTAGATCCCAGCATTGGCCAATTGCTTAGTGCTGCGGGCAGATTGGTGGAGATATTGGTGGACTCCATAGGTTGTGACCTTCCCGTCGCTTATGAATTGCATATAGCATCAGAGCAGAACTCTCGGGGACTTCCATGTCAAGAAGTACCAGGAAGTGCTGCCAGAGATGGGCTGTTCTGCCTCACAATTGTGATGAACAGTCTAAGATGGCCCCAAATTCCAACCACCTATCCTGCAATGATACATGATCCCCTCCCCTTGACATACCCAAGATGGGATGCACCCCATAAATGCATACAAACATTATGTGTCTATTTTAAAAAGTTAACCTGGGCCAAAAGAAAGAAAAACTGCAATTGCAAAGCATCTAAAAGTTGTTTTTGGTGCTAAAAATGGACACAGCATGATGATGTTTTTAATGAGGGCACCAGTCCATGAGTGTTTTTGGTTATTCAAGTGTGGGTCCGCCCCTTGGTTGAGGAGCATGATGAGTCACAGGCATTTGGAGTGTGGGGTAGCAAAGTAAGAGTGCTCCATACTGCGCTAGTTTTCTATTGCTGTGTAACAAATAACCACATAGTGACATCACACAGCACAGATTTATTATCTCACAATTTCCGTGGGTCAGGTTATCTTAGTCCTCTGCTCAGGGTCTCACCAGGCCACGAGCAGGGTGTCAGCTGGGCTATGGTGTCATCTAAGGTTCATAGTCCTCTTTCAAGCTTACATGGCTGTTGGCAGAATTCAGATTTTTGTGGTTGCAGTACTGAGGCCCCATCTCTTGCTGGCTGTCAACTGGGAGCTTCTCACAGATCCTAGAAGCTGCCCACAGTTCTTTGCCATGTGGCCCACTCCACAAGCCTCCTCATCCTTCCCACCACTCTGACCTCAGGGAGTAGCCATTTCCTTTTAAGCCATCACCTGATTAGGTCAGATCCACCTAGGTCATCATTCTTTTGATTGACTCAGTGTGAACTGAATTAGTCACCTAATCACAGGGGTGACATCGATGCCGGGTTCTGTTCATACTCAAGGCGAGGGGGTTATATGGGGTGTGCACAGCAAGGGGCACAATATTGAGGACCATCCTAGAATTCTGCCACAAGTACAGAGCCTGGGGAAGGGGAAACACAAGGGAAAGAAACAGTTTCATGCATGGGTCCATTTTTGTTCAGAAGACAGTGAAATGCCTGGCCTGAGTTAATAGGAAACTTTTTTCAAGTAATGAGGGTGGAGGCTGTGTGAAAGAGGTGAGACCAACTTTTGCATACACTCGAAGCCAAGCAGGATATTGGAGCTAATAGAGTAAGCCTCAGGAAACTGAGGCTAAACCACTTGCTTGGGTCTATTCAAAGTATGGCCCATTAAAAGGTCCATCAGCATCACCCAGGAGCGTGTAAGAGACATACATCTTCAGGACCCCCACCTCAGACCTGCCCAACTAGAATCTCTGGGGTGGTGCTCAATTATCTGTTTTAACAAGTTTTCGGGGTGATTCGAATGCAGCCAGTTTGAAAAGCATGGAGTTAGCTAACCCTATGAGTTTGGTTTTTTTCCAACAAATATTAAGCATCTACACAGTGCTCACAAGGATCTTAACTTTGAGACAATAATTCAGTTGCACTTAAAAGAGATAAATAACTTGCCAAACACACAAAAGTCTGAAAATCAAGGTTATAGATGAATGGACCCTTAAGAAGCATGGTCTGACCCCAGGGCAGGCTATCCTTTAGCCCTCTGAACAGCTGAATGTTCTCACACATACCAACAGGCATCTGCCACTATCGACTCTCAAAGAAGCCACATACAAACTCTGCTTTGATACTAGCACGGCCAACGGGGAATGGAAACTTTTGGTCAATTTGATGATTTGGGTATTTTAAGAACAGAAGTTCAGCTCTTCAGCCCATCCAATGAATCTGGTAAAAGTACATCCTGAAGATAATCCCTAAGCACTACTCAATGGAAAAAAAAATTGTGCTGCTGGGACTGCACTGGCACACAACAGTCCTGTGAACATCTCACAGAAGCTGAAGCCCAAAATAGAAGCAGTGTAGCCTGGTGGTTAGGAGTTCAGGCACTGGCATGTTGCAAACTTGGGGTGGAATTCCAGCTCTCCTACCTGCCAGCCTCTCTAAGTTTCAGCTCTTCTCATCTACAGAAATGGGTCAATACCAGTGCCATCCTCATTTAGTGAGGATCCAATAATTCAGGCACCATTCAACAATTAAAAGGCAAATAGTCCAATTAAAAGTGGGCAAAGGATTTGAAAAGACATTTTCTACAAATTGCCACTGATGTACAAATTGCATTAAGTGCATGAAAAGATGCTCATCATCGTTAGTAATCAGGGAAAGACAAATCCAAACCACAATGAGACAGCATTTCATACCAACCAAGGTGGCTATAATGAAACAACAGACAATAACAAGGGTTGGTGAGGATGTGGAGAAACCAGGACTATCATATACTACTGATGGGAATGTAAAATGATGCAGCCACTTTGGAAAACGGTTTGGTGGTTCCACAAAATGTTAAACATAGTGGTTGAGTCAGCTCAGGCTGCTCTAACACAATACCACAGACTGGGTGGCTTAAACATACATTTATTTCTCACACTTCTGGAGGTTGGGAAGTCCAAGATCAAGGTGCCACCATGCTCAAGTTCTAGTGAGGGCCCTCTTACTGGTTTGCAGACAGCCACCACATGGCAGAGAGAGAGCATCTTTCTAGTGTCTTTTCAAAGGCATTAATGCCACTCATGAGGGCTTCACCCTGATGGCCTACCTACCTCCCAAAACCTCCACCTCCAATTACCATCTCACTGGGGGTTAGAGCTTCAAAATATTAATTGTAGCGAGACACAAACATTCAGTCCACAGCAACACAGAATTACCATATGATTCATATATATCTAAGAGAATTGGAAACACATGTCTATACAAAACCCATATATGGATATTCATTCACAGAAGCATTATTTATCATAGCCAAAACATGAAACAACCCAAATATCCACCAGCCGATGAATGGATAGACAAAATGAGTTCCATTCATACAATGGAATATAATTCACCCACAAAAACGAATAAAGTACCTGATACTTGCTACAACATAAATAAACCTCATGAACATTACTCTACATGAAGAAAGTCAGTCACAAGAAAACATATATTGTATGATTCAATTTGTATGAAATGTCCAGAATAGGCAAATCTATAGAGACAAAAAGACTAGGGTTTCCAGGGGCTGGGAGAAGAGGGGAATGTGAGTCACTGCTAAGGGAAATATTCTGGAATTAGACAGATATAGCAAGACTTTGTAAATATACTAAAAACCATTGTTTTAGACATTGAATTTATGGTGTGTAACTTTTATGTCAATTTTTTAAAGTAGAAAAATCCACATAGATTGACCTTGTCAGTGTCCCTGACACCTAGAAAATGCATACAAGTTATCATAACAAAATGAGATGTGGAGAAATGTAAAATGGTGCAGCCACTATGAAAAACTATATGGTGGTCCTTCAAAAAATTAAACATAGAATTACCATATGATCCAGAAATTCTACTTCTGGTTACATACCCAAAAGAATGGAAAGCAGGAACTTGAACAGACATTTGTATTCTCATGTTGATAACAGCTTTATTCACAAAACAGCTAAAAACTGGAAGCAACCCAAGTGTCCATGAAGGGATGAATGGATAAACAAAATGTGATATAGACATACAATGGATATATATACACAATAATATATAATTATTCAGCTTTTCAAATGAAGGGAATGCTGACCTACTACAACATGGATGCAACTTAAAGACATTATGCTAAGTGAAATTAACCAGACACAAAATGACACATATTGTATGATTCTACTCATGTGAGGTACTTAAGGTAGACAAATTCATAGAGGTAAAGAGTAGAATGGTGGTTGTCAGGGGCTCAGGAGACAAAGGAATGAGAATTTATTGTTTAATGGGACGGAGTTTCAGTTTGGAGGCTGGAAAAACTCTGAGATGGGTGGTGATGATGGCTGCACAACAATGTGAATGTAATTCATGCCACAGAACTGTACACTTAAAAATTGTTAATATGGTAAATTTTATATTATAAGTATTTAATCACAATTAAAGTGTTTTTAAATAGAGCATTGTAGATAGAGGCTATAAAACAATGCCTTTGTAAATTAATAATCAAGCAATAATAAAATGATTATTATATGTTCCTGTCTTTAAAAAAAAAGAAATGGGAATTATGTATTCCTTCACTGTAGTGGACTGAGGACAGCAATGCATTCACATGAATCTCCAGGTTCAGAGAGAGGAAAATGACCAAGGAAGCCTTTTCAGGACTCACTGGTGGTCTCTACTTTCTGGGGAGCAATTCATATGCCATCTTAGCTCTGAAATATTTGCACACCATCTCTTCAGAGGCAGCATCTGAGCTGTATTCCCTGAAGAGATGCCTTGGGTATCTCTGGAGCTAAATCAGGCTAAATCCAGAAGCAATCATCACTGAGGTGTTGTTTTTCAGAGAACAAATGGCCACCTGTATACTAAAGACATTTTGAAAGGCTAGGGAGAGCTGTCCAATTTGAGGTTAATGAAGTCTTTGAAAAGATAACCATACCTTGTCAAGAAGATGCTAAATCTTTGCATGATAATTACTTTCCTGACATATCCAACTTTAGTCTCATTCCTACTTCTACTTTTTCATCCTAAAGGTGCTTTTCCTAATGGAATTTGTCGTGATTTTTCTTCATAGAATTTTTTTATGTGGCCAGCCTGGTAATCATTTTTATTCCTCATCAAATAATTTCAGAAAAATACTGTGCATGCAGAACAATATAATGATAATGATCATTTAAACTATTCAGGGAAATCTTAAAATCCCCAAGAGGAAAATATAATTATATAAGAGTTCTGCTGTAGTGTTGTTAGTTTTATTTCACCAGACGCGTAATACCTCTTTGGTTTGATTTCATACCTCATCTCGTACCTCTAGAGAAATTTGTGTGCGTGGGAGGGGGGGGAAGTCTCTTATGATGCACACCTGCTATTTATTATTTCAATTTCTCATAAAAGTTGTAGTGTTTACTCTATTAGCATCACAAAAGCAGTGTAAAGACCAATAAATAGTGACTATCTCTAGCTGATAATACACATACAATGAAAAACCACATCTTAAATTGTTTTCTCTACTTCACACCAAGAATATAATATGTTTCAACAAATTTTTTCACTGATTAATTAAAGTATCTGCATTATATGGATGTGATATGAGGAGATTTTTAAAATAGGATTTAACTTCTAGCTAAACATGGCCAATTTAACCCATGGATTTCTCTCTAAGGAGTTACATAAATCCCTTACAGGGATTCCATAGCTTGCTCTGAGGGTAGCCATGAGGACACTCATGTCATGAGGACACTCAGGTATCCATGTGGAGAGCCCACATAGAAAGGAACCAAGTTGCCAACACCAAGTTGTGAGGGCGCCATCTTGGAAATGTATTCCTTGGCCCTAGTCAAGCCTTTCCATGATTGCAGCCCCAGATGACACCTGACTGACAACTTAGGAGCAACCACAAGCCAGAACTGTCACATTGAGCTACTACTGAATTCCTGACCAATAGAAACCTTGAAAAATGATAATAGATTATTGTAGCTTTAAGCCACTAGGTTTGGGGTGATTTGTTCCACAGTAGTAGATAACTAATAGAAGTGTTTTCTTCATTCTCATTAGGAACTTCCTGAAATGTGTCTCTCATCTGCTGCATTAAAACTCATTAACAAATTTCCATTTTCAACATATTAAGTCCAAACTTCCCTTCATTTTCTATAATTTGGAGCCTACTTTAATTCTCACCACTCCATCCATGCTGCAATGTAGCATAGATGTGGTTTCAAGAATTAATCATTATTCTTCAATTAGCCTCTGTGAAACTAGCATGCACTTGGGAGTCAGAGAGTCCTGAGTCCTAATTCAAAATCCACTTCTTGTTTGCATATTTATACTTACCACATTCCCAGAAGAGGCCACTGCATGAAGAGTGGAATACACTCCACGACAAGAAGGAAAAAAAGCACCATTAGGATCAAAAAGTAAAAGTAGGAATAAGACTACAGTTGGATATGTCGGTTAGCTATTGCTGTGTGACAAATCACCCCAAAAGTTAGCAACTTAAAACAACACACACTTATTATCTCACTAAGTGTCAGCCCAGGATTTGTGATCCCATATGAAGACTTGACTGAGGAATGACCTGCTTCTGAGTTTGTGTGATCATTAGCAGGACTCAGTTCCTTGCAGGCAATAAGACTGAGTCTCTAAGTCATCAATAGTGGCAAAGTCTGCTAGCAAGATAAGCATTACAATCCTTTGCATCCTAATCAACAAGATGACATCTCACCACTTTTATCATATTCTATTGGTAAAAAGCAAGTTGCTAAGTCAATCCACACTCAAGGTTTGGTGGGGAGGTGGGGCAGGGTACACAAGGGCATAAATATCAGGAAGTGGGAATCACTGAGGGCCATCTTAGAAGTCTGCCCACCATGGTTTGGGTACATAAAATAACCTACGTATTCACTTTC
The DNA here is from genome assembly GCF_024542745.1 of Macaca thibetana thibetana. Classification (NCBI taxonomy): domain Eukaryota; kingdom Metazoa; phylum Chordata; class Mammalia; order Primates; family Cercopithecidae; genus Macaca; species Macaca thibetana. The sequence continues at coordinate 8,659,264 of NC_065598.1, forward strand.
ATGGCTTGATGTTTAAGAATATAGACGCTGGAGCTAGACTGCCTGAGCTCAAATCCCAGCTCTGCCACTTTTAAGACTATGTAACCTTACAGAGGTTACTCAACAGTACCTACGTCACAACAAAGTTCACAATGTACACAGGCTAAAAATAAAACTAATTCAATTGTATTTTTAGTGCAATAGTAGGAAACAGTAGGAAAAGTACTATTGTTAGTACTAAGACCTTACAAAAAGTTCTCCCCAGCACCCCATGCGTAATGGAAGCAACAGCATTTTCCAGAACTGCTTCACAGTAAACACTACAATGAATTTCTGTAGACCACTTGATAAAACTAACCTTAATCTAAACCGATGGCACCCACCAAAGTTCAACGTGACACGAGCAATTCTTGGAAGAGCCAGAAAAATCAGATCTACAGCTTAGCTCACCCTTGATCTGATTTGACCTCACTGATTTCAGAATATTTGAAAGAACAGAGAGTTGGCATGTCCTTCATGTAATTCTCCCTAAAAACCATTTATTTCAACGATATTTCGATGAAGACTAAGTAGCCATAAGTTTGAAATTGTAGTTCCTGGTATAAGGATTCAGGTAATTTATATACATAAGATGTATATTTTTTAATTTACTGTACAAATCTAATAAGATATTTTGATGAAGACTAAGTAGTCATAAGTTCAAAACTGTATTCCCTGGTATAAGGATTCAGGTAATTTACAGGCAAAAAGTAATCTAATAAATATTAAATATAGGGGCCGGGCGCGGTGGCTCATGCCTGTGATCCCAGCACTTTGGGAGGCCGAGGCGGGCGGATCACGAGGTCAGGAGTTCAAGACCAGCCTGGCCAACATGGTGAAATCCCGTCTCTACTAAAAATACAAAAAAAAAAAAATATTAAATAAAAATATTAAAGGTTTTGCTGTTTTCTGTTGCTGGTTGAAAACAAGCCCAAGTCTTGATCTGAATTAGGGCCCCACCACTTACTGGCTTACTCTATGATCTTGGTCAAGACTTGTCTGAGCTTCAGGGTTTTCAACTTGGAAAATGAAATAATAATAATGTCATCATATTGGGTGGCTAGGAGAATTCAATGAGATTGTGTTTGCAAATTGCATAACATGATACTTGGCTCAAAATAAGCTTTCAAAAAAATGGTAGCAATCCTTAAATATTATTTTTAACTGAAAAGTCTCCTTATACCACAAGTGTATGAATCTTAGGGCTGGTTGATTTGATCACTGTTCAGCAAATATTCATTCTTTTCCCTGCCTCCCCACAGCCCACCACCCAAACGTCCATGGCGGAGTGTACTTCCTCAGACCACAGCTATGTGACTTTCTTTCAACCGTGCAAGTGGACAGAAGTGACAGTGTACAAATGATTCTGAACCTCGGACTTAAGGGGTATCATGCATTCCCTTTGAAAGCTACGAACTTCTGCCAGGAGAAACATATACCCCTCTAGTTTGGGCCCCAAATAAGACACATGCAACACAGCTTAACCCAATTTGCAGCCTGGAAGCTGGAACCCAGAGCATAGAGTCCAATTTCGTTCAGGAGAACTATAGCTGGTCTTGAAACTGGTAAGTATTCGAATAATTTTATCTTAAGCCCCTAAGTTTCAGGGAAATTTGTTACGTAGTATTATTGTGGCACTAACTGACTGATATGCTGGATAAAGTCACTTTAACAACTACTCTCTGAGACACTGGCCTCCTACTTGCCAAATGCTAAACGCTTTGCTCTTCCCTATGTTGCATCTCTGTGCTAGTCCCCAATGCAGGGGGTGTCATTATGTATAATTTGTGTCTCATTTTACCTATGTGCTTTCCCTCTGTTTCCACCATGGCTCTCAATATCATTCTAGATCAATCTCAGGTATTAGTTGGTGAATGCTTTGTTTTGTTTTGTTTTTTTCTTTTAAGTTTTTATTTTGACATAATTGTATAATCATAGGTAGTTGTGAAGTAGTTCATAGAGTCTTGTGTACATCTCAGCCACCTGTTGTCAATTATGACATTTTATATAACTAGGGTACAATATCAAAACCAGGACACGAATAAAGCAAAAGTGAAATATATATCTTTTTACCTGAGCTTTACTTAGTAGCTATGCAATCCTTGGTGAGTTACCTATTATTACTGAAGCTCAGTTTTCTCATTCATAACGTGGAGATAATAACTCCTACTCCAAAGGTTTGTGGGAGAATTGAGATAATGTTCCTAGAACACCTAGAATGGCACTGAGTTAGGCACAGAAGAGGCAATAAATGGCAGCTCTTGTGATTTTTCTGTAGGTTTCACAGTGAAAAGCAAATAGTAGGTTGCCAAGTCATATAAACTGATGCACCTTCTCTATGGGATCAATAGAATAACACTGGATTTTTCTTTAAGAGTTCCACAAGATTTGTCATCAATACTTCAAGGATAAAGAAAACATAATTCGGACACTCAAGGAGAAAAGACAAGTAACCTACAAAATAGGGTTACACATCTCTGCAGTGACACTGAAAACCAGACAGTAATGGAGCAATGAGTACAATATTCTAAAGGAAAGAATGTGAGACTCACACGAAATCCAGTCAAGACGTCACGCCAGCAAAGAGGTGGCAGAGAAAGCATGAAATGGTTCAGAAAAACCAGCACCCATGAGCCCTCTTGATAAAAACCACTTGAAATGAAATCCAGACAAATAGGTCCCTACAGAACTAAAACCTCAAGAATGGAGACTCTTCGGTCAAACAATGGAGAAGGAGCAGAGAATCCTATTACATAGAACTGATATTAAGCAATTGTCAGAATTATGGTTACCAAGCATAACATAACCGTTATGTAAACTTTCACAGCGTGAAAATAATATAAGGATGAGGAAAATCACAAGGGAAAGTGGAGAGAAATATGAAATTACTAACATCCTCAAATTTCATAGCAGGAAGTCAATCAATATTATCTAAAATTGAAACTGTAATTCAAAGATATGTAATGTCTCCAACTTCTTAATGTTACTAATCATCTCTTCCTTTAACCTTAGAAGCAATCTTTTAGGAGCTAATTAATATCTCTTGCAGAACAAAATCTACATGAAGTTTAGTGATTCTCTCAGTTCCATATCAGTTTCATTTCTTTCTGAAGTAAAGTAAAATTAATGAAGTAAAGATAATGATAATACTTTCATAAAGCTGGATGAATAACAAACTACTAAAATAAAAACATGGTTTTGTAGAACTATCTGTCCATCTTTACTTCCATCCTTCATCCTGGACATGTACTTTGGAAGGTGCTCAGGACAAGGGTCGTCCAGCACTGATGATATTTATTCCTCGTGGGTGGGAATTCCAGCTGGTTTTTATTTTATTTTATTATTTGTATGTCTCTGTATTGCTTGATCTTTATCACAAGGATGAATTGCTTTAAAACAACGAATAAAGCCTTCGTGACTTGGCCTCTCATGGGCCGCCTCTTGCAGCCGTTTGTCTTTCTGTTCCAAGTACTGCTTAAATAATGTAAACTGGAAAGAGAAGCCAGCTTTGATCTGATTTATTCATGCTGTCCATTTATAAAAACCGAAGGCAGTGGATAAAGGCCCAGCCAACCTGCTTCTTGATGCATGTAAACAGTCACAGAGAGCCACAGGAAGGGCGGAGGGGAAGGTGCTCAGCCATCGGTGCGGGTGTGGGTCCTGTTTGTGAGTCATCCTCTCCCTCCCACCCCAACACACTCTTGAAAGCCCATCTCAGGGTCTTCGTCAGGACACACGCTCAGAGCGACACTTGAGTCATATCCCAGAAAAGGTCAATTCTGTGATCCTGACTCAATCTATTTTTCTGCCTCTTTGGCTTCTCTTCCCTCTGAAACTTGGAGCAAATAAGTATTTCTTTCTGATAAGTTTTTTGTTAATTTTCACATGAACAATAACAAAAATCCATATATTCGGGACATGTTGCAAGGTGCCTCGTGCTTTCGTCAATAAAATTCAATTCCAGTTTGTAGCCATTATCAACAAAAATGGAACTTCCTTGGCTGTGGCAAGAAGGGACTGTTTCCCGCCAGCTGCTGAGTCACTGGCTGTAGTTCTGTCAGGTAAGTGCTCCTGGAGCGAGCTGCAGATGCTGACTGCCACAGAAACCAGAAAGCCTCGCTCCATGCCCCTGATAGATTCAAATAAACACTTGGGCGATTAGCCAGGGGCGGTCTGAAAGGACACTGCCCTGAATAAAACCTAAAACCGGAGTTGGTCATGGAAGGCTATGTGCTTCAGGCGATTCAGAATTTCGTCGCCAGCGAAAACCCTCAGGAACCTGCTGAGAAGAAAGATCCACTAGAGGACATGGGCCCTCCCCACTTTTAGAGGGTGAGCAGAAAAAGCGGGTCCCTCTCCACTTTTAGGGGCCAAGCAGGAACCTGCACAGAAGGGAAACTGAGGCGGTGGACGCCTGTGCTTCCTGACGGCACTGCCTCAGCCAGGGGGCTCCCAGCATCAGTCACTCTCTCCCATCACCCTCTAAATGTGCAGGGTGACAGTGCTGCGGATCCCGGCCCAAGGTGCATGCTGGTCAGCCTTGCCCAGCTAACCACCTCTATGTATGGTAGCGAGAGCTGCGCTTGGCCCATCTCAACCCGTAGTTCTCTAGTACAGCTTGGCGAGTGTTCATGGCACCACACGGCGCTCACTGTGTATGTGTGTGTGTGTGTGTGTGTGCGCGTGTTTGTGTTCTGACATCCCTTAAACAGCACTGATGTTGCTAACGGTGTGTGTTTGTGTGTGCTGTACCTAGGTCCCCTTTTCTATTAACACTTGTTAAAATACTGTTGAGTTCAAGGCAGAGGAAGTATTTCTGAATTCAGGTTATTTGTGAACACTCCACACACTCCATAAGAAGACTTCAATTACATAAGCTAAAAAATTTTTTTTAAATTACTTCATTAGGCCAGGCGCGGTGGCTCACGCCTATAATCCCAGCACTTTGGGAGGCCGAGGCGGGCGGATCACAAGGTCAGGAGATCAAGACCATCCTGGCTAACACAGTGAAACTCCGTCTCTACTAAAAATACAAAAAATTAGCTGAGCATGGTGGTGGGCACCTGTAGTCCCAGCTACTTGGGAGGCTGAGGCAGGAGAAGAGCATGAACCCAGGAGGCGGAGCTTTCAGTGAGCTGAGATCTGGCCACTGCACTCCAGCCTGGGTGACAGAGTGAGACTCCATCTCAAAAAAAAAAAAAAAATGACTTCATTATAGGCAATTCATGCCCCACCTCACCCTCTGCATGACCCCACAATGACCCTATGAAGTCACAATTTAGTGTATGTAATAGAGGAAGAAAAAAGGGATTTTAATGTGGACTCAAAGCACCATCGCTCATGTTCAATAGGTGAACAATTAGTTCTACATATAAACGTGTGCACATCTGAGATGTAAGGAGAATTTCTTTTTCTGCTTCTTTTTCATTACCTTTCACTCTTTCCTGGGACCTGCCTCTCAATTGCCCTCCAGACTCCAAGCCTTCAGGCTTGCCTCTTTCCCGGATGGAAATCTCATCCCAGAGAAAAGTTTGAAAAATCCATTCATACGAAGCTCTAAAAGTTCATTAATGTAAATATTTCTAGGAGCTTGTTGCATATGCATCCATCTTCTATATTAAAGCAATGAGTGCCCAGTTGATTTTTGTGCACTGAGAAAACTCCTCAGAAAACATTTGTGGAATTAGGACAAAATTGCCTCTCCCAGGAATATTCATATTTTAGCAGAGATGAAAGCCTCAAAGCCAAGACAATGAAACTCTATGGAGAGACATTGACCTGTAGGCAGAGTAAGCATTTCTGAATCAGGGAGGCCTTTTGTAGTCCTCCAAAAGACGTTACCCAGGTGGCCACCTTCGTTAGTAGTTCATTAGCCCAAGTTTCAAGCAATCTGGTTTATTCTTTGATCTGCAGCAGTAAATCTCAGGACCCGCGTGTTCATTAGGATGAAAACGGGTGTTGCACAGAATTAAGGAAACTGTGGCCACATAATTTTGGCACACGCAGACAAAACTAAGCAGGTGTTTCTACTGAAGACTTTCTCCAGTATTAAATACACTGAAGTGTACCTAGGATCTTCAAGAGGAAAACGCATTCCTTGATGCTTCTCCAAGTCGATCTCTCTTAGCACCAAGCTCCGAGACACAGATCTTCAGCAGTGGTTCCAGCATTTAGATTCCTGGTGGACATAATAATTGTCTTGAGGGCTGTGGCAGCCACAGAGTTGCATGGCTCAGGTCTTTCCCACCTGCTATGGGGTGTGCGGTTGGACGGCATTGTTCAGATATTGCACCTTGATTCCACAACAATGTTCTTGCCAAGCCCAAGCTTCCCCTGGGCTGCTCCAACCAATGGCAGACTTCAGCAGCAGCACCAGAACTGGCCATTCCTCTAATGCAGGGTTTCCCAGCCTCAGTTCTACTGACATTGGGAGCTAGACAACTCTTTGTTTCGGGGCCTGTCCTGTGCATTGCAGGATGTCTAGCAGCATCCCTGGGCTCTACCTACTCAATGACAAGAGTATCCTTTCCTCCAAGTTATAACAACCAAAAGTATTTCCAGACTGCAAAGTGTCCCTGAGACCAGAATTGCCCTCAGCTGAGACCACGTGTTCTAATTGGCCATCTCGACTTGAGGACTCCCCAGCAGCCTAGCTAAAATGTCCAATCTACATTGTAGCCTGAAGTTTTTCCTACAAAATCTTCCTTACTTCCTGCTCTCTTTTGACATGTGCTGACCCTGCATCACTGCCAGCTCTCCCACCTTCTGCTGCCCCCCATGCCTTTTTCCTTCACGGACATGAAGGAAGAGACATGGACATGATGTTAGAGACATCATGTACTCTGAAAGATATGTGTATCCAGATTCTATAAAAGGGAACTTACTTGAAACTTATATGAAAAACCAGAGTGTTTTCATATAAACATCACACGCACAACACACAGAAATACACAGACAGAAGATCCAGTAGTTGTAAAATTTTTCATTTTCCAGTTTTTAAGCTTCTTAATTGGAATACTAGCTTCAGGGTGGAGACCTTCAAGGAACAAGACCAGGAAACGTGTAGTTTCTAGGGCCTAATAAGCAGGCACATCTGGAAAGCAAAACAGATCCCCAAAAATTAAGGGTCTCATTTTTATACCAGTTCCTGGATCTCAAAAAGAGGGAATCAGCCCATCTCCCATGGAAATCTTATTTCTCAGTGGGGGGTGGGGACATTTCCATGCCTTCTAGGTGGTCAAAAGCATGCTTCTCTGATCAAAAAGTGCAAAGAGTTAAGCATCCCTCCATAAATGCTGTTAACCATCCCCAAAAGTATATTTCTTACCTAGCTCTTTCATAATGCAAAGTAATTTCTGATACCCCCAAAAGTCAAAAACGTCAAGCAATGCAATGCAAAACAGAGCAGAGCCTTAGATTTTGAGAGGGACCTGTCTGCTTACAGCTCTTGGGGTTCCAACAGGAAAACAGAGGTTTTTTCCAAAACTGGGTCTGTGGCACCTTTTCTGCTTTTCCCAAAGAGTCCCAGGCTGCTAGAAATTACTTTAGGTCCTCTCATGTGGGCATTGAGAGTGGCAAGAAGACAGACTGGGGAAATAATTCAGTCGACTGAACAGAAAAACAAACAAAAACTTTCTCTCAGGGAAAAATATCAAGATTTTATTTATTTATTTATTTATTTATCTATTTTTGAGACAGGGTCTCACTGTTTTCACCCAGGCTGGAATCCAGTGGTGTGATCATGGCTGTCTGCAGCCTCGACCTCCTGGGCTCAAGCAATCCTCCCAGCTCAGCCTCCCAAGTAGCTAAGACCACAGGCACGTACCACCACACCCAGATAATTTTTTTGTATTTTTAGTAGAAACGAGGTCTTACCATGTTGACCAGGCTGGTGGAGGGCCATTTAAAACACAGGTGGCGAGGCCCTATCCCTAAGCTTCTGAGTCAACAGATGTGGAGCAGAGCCTGAGGGTTTGCACTTCCAAAACATCCCCAGGTGGTGCTCACGCTGCTGTTTCACGGAACACACTTTGAGAACCACTGAACTACAGGAAACCCTTGACAACACATTCCTCTAAAGAATTCCTGGATTCTTCCCAGCCTTCCAGAATACCAAAATGCTCTCTCTGAAAAAGGTCCCTGAGATCATCTTTTCTTACTCATTCTCATTGTACTGAAGAAGGAACTGAGTCACAGGGAGGTGAGAGTATGCCTTGTAAAATCAAGCAGATCTCAGATCTGGGTTTTGAGCCAGAGTTTGTTGATTCACGCCAACACATTTGCCCACAAGGCCTGTCCAGCTTTTTCTATTTCTTCTAAACTCAGTCCTGCAAAATGTGGCTGGTATCAATTGCCAATGCAAAAGCAGCAGAGCATCCCACGTCACAAAGCTAGAGTCCAGTCTCCAGTGGGAGAGGATGCCAGGGGCCCATAACTAGGATCGTGGGAGTGAAACGGGAACTGCTATGGAGATTAAAATTGAACATACCCGATAACTCGGTTCTGCCACCCTGATATGTCAACTAACAAAATTCAGCAAAGAGCTCCATTTTCATATATAGTTTATAAGATTATAGCCTATATATTCTTTACACTTTGAAGTGCAAAGAAATTATCCAGTGTCTAATATGAAGATGTCCCTAAACCTTAAATGCTGCTGCCTCTTTTTCAGTAAAAATATCAGCACTGAGCTTTCTGCTGTCAGGAAGGCCGCAGTTTGTTGTGTCTAACATGGACCAGAATTGACTTTTTTTTTTTTTTTTTTTTTTTTTTTTTTTTGCCTTTTAAGTGTTATTGAGTCTACAAAATGTAGAAAGAAAATTTGCCAGACTTTGTTATTGAATTGGCCGGCTTCTTAGCATTATCTACATTGTTCCATTTGAACAGAATAGGAAGAAGGCCTATTTTGGACAAACATGGCCTAAAACACACTGACTCAACTTCTCTGTGCAGAAGGGATTTCTGGGCAACACATGGTCCTCACAGTGCAGTCAAGTCTGGAAGCTTCGGAGGTTATGGGAGGCTCTTTTTTTTTTTTTTTTTTAATTTTGCTGCCAATAACATGATGGATTGAAGAAAGCAAATAGCTCTTTTATCATGTCACATAAATCCTTATGACTAATTTACTAGCACAGTCATCTCCAAAGAGCAAATGTGGATACTGGGTGAAATCTGTTACCATCAAAACCACCACAAATCAGGCAGTGATCAATGTTTTTGTAACTATGGAGAAAACAGCAATGGGAACCCATTTTCACAGTTCCTGCGAATGTAGAGCAAGTGGCTAAATAGTCAATTCGTGGCTTCACTCAAAGATGTTTTTCACTGTTTTCTTCTGGGCAGGGTGAACAGTGACAATGCATATTCTGAGAATTTATTTCAAATGGTCTAGGCAATTTCTCTGGAAAAGTGGGCAGAATATTCCTGGGGACTAGGGAGAAGCCAACAAGCACTCACAAAGGTCAATTTTCTCATCTGCAAAAGTAAAGGAATGTATCTCCTGTGAGAAGGGCAGCAGCATGGAATCCAACACACCTAGGTGGCAGAAAGGTATTGGGCAAGGATAAGGATTATGTCAGTGGCCCTTGATTTATCCAGCCAGACACCATGCTCAGTACATTGCATAAATCGTCTTATTCATCCCTCGTACCACCCTGTAACTTACACACATCACTATTTCCATGTTTCAGTTGAGAAAATTCATACACAAAGAAATTAAACAATGTTCCCTAAGCCATATGGATTGCTGATAAATTGTGGAAGCCAAGTGAATACTCACTTTAATCACATTCCACAATCCACAGCCTCGATATAAGAGTAAACTACCAACTTTCCTATCCCACTCTTGTTCTTATTCCCAAAAGGACTTAAGGCAACCCTGTAAAGAACCATTATGGTCAGTTTCAAAATAAATAAACAAACACACATAAGCAAGGAAAGTGGAGTATAGAGAAAAATACCGTCAAATGTGTGTTTGTATCCATTGCAGGGCAGCCACACTCTTGCAAAGGTCTCCGAGATTTTATTCTCGAGGTGGAGCATGTGTTTAAATAATATCTAGATTTCCAATAATTGGTTAAATGGAAGTGTGGAAGTATATATGTGTTGTGAAATTAAATACATGCAATTCATTCCTACTGGTAAAATATTAAAACATATAGTTTCATCTAATGGTCATTAATATTTGAAATTAAGGCAGACTCTTTAAAAAAAAAAAAAGCAATTCGTTTTGGGAATCAATGCAGAAATACTGTATTTCTTAATCATCCATCCTTGCTTAACACACTGTAGTGATCTTTAGCCTTGAGGGATTGCAAAGTCTTTCCTGGGCACCATAAGTTGGCCTCTGTTTTTACACACAACACAGTCCTGAAAATGTATGCCAAAGGTCAGTATGACAAAAGTAAGCAACTGAACAAACAGAACAATAGTCCTACCCCATGTATATAAGAGGACCTCTTTTCTTTTGAGGCAAATAGATAAAATACTGAGTTACACATTGTCCTTCAGACACAATCTTCAGCAATATACTTTCTAAGTCACATATATACATTTCTAAGTCACAGCTAGAAACGTCCACTCCTCAGCTGACAAACACAGACTGCAGTATCTGTTTTTGTTATTTTATTATTATTATAATATATATATTTTTTATTATACTTTAAGTTCTAGGGTACATGTGCACAACGTGCAGGTTTGTTACATATGTATACATGTGCCATGTTGGTGTGCTGCACCCATTAACTTGTCATTTACATCAGGTATTTCTCCTACTGCTATCCCTCCCCCATCCCCCACCCCATGACAGGCCCCAGTGTGTGATGTTCCCCGCCCTGTGTCCAAGGGTTCTCATTGTTCAATTCTCACCTATGAATGAGAACATGCAGTGTTTGGTTTTCTGTCCTTGCAACAGTTTGCTGAGAATGATGGTTTCCAGCTTCGTCCATGTCCCTACAAAGGACACGAACTCATCCTTTTTTATGGCTGCATCGTACTCCATGGTGTATAGGTGCCACATTTTCTTAATCCGTTCTATCACTGATGGACTTTTGGGTTGGTTCCAAGTCTTTGCTATTGTGAATAGTGCTGCAATAAACATACATGTGCATGTCAGACTGCAGTATCTTAAAGGCAAGTTAGGAGTGTTGAAGTATAGTTTGCGAAAGTACATGATGTTTAAAAATATTAAATATATGAAAGTTGAGGACTACTTATGTCATATAATTACAATATCCCCTGGCATAGACAGAACAGGCTTTATTTCCCCAATGCTATCAGAAAGCAAAAGATATAAAAGAAAGAAAATCAAGATTATAGATCCATGAACGGAAAAGGGAAAGGTGTCATCGCCTGGAAGCGTTTGTGTTCAACAAGTAAGCCAATTTGTATGCAGATGTTCCTTCCATGCCCTATGTATGAGCAAGTCTTCTCAAAGCTCTGGATCTAGAATGACCGAGGTGGTAAGTTTTAGTCCCTAGAAAGGAAGGGTAAATGAAAACCAGCTCCCTGCAGAAGTACACAAGTTGGTTTTATGCATCTGCCAAAAGGACAGCTGCATACGGGTATCAGACAGTCAGACAGACTGACAACCTTTCTCAAATGAAATTAGAGGCATTCAATTCTGTCCTAATTAGCTCGCCCTGAAAGATCAGCGTTTCTCAACCTCAGTACTACTATTGACATTTGGAGCCAGATACATCTTTGTGGCAGGAGTATCCTGTGCATGGAAGAGTCTTTAGTAGCATCCCTGGCCTCTGCCCATGAGATGCCAGTAGCCATTCCCCACATTTGACAATCAAAAGTGTCTCCAGACATTGCCAAATGTCCTCAGGGAAGGAATGAGCCAAAATCATCATGTCTCCAACCTGTCCAGTAAGAGTCACAGCCTTAGATGATCAAACCCTTTAAGCCCACAACGGACTTGGGTATGGATGGGTCTGTTTGAAGGATTCAAGTACAAAGAATTTCTTCCCAATCTGTTCCCTTGGCTGCACCATGCACAAATAAGCCAATATTCATGGATACTATAAACCCACTCAACCCATCTCTCCAGCCAGATATTTGCTGAAGTTAGAATTTTATTACCCAGCCCACACACCCATGCGAATGATATGGATTGAACTGTTAGTCTGAGTGATTTCTGAAACTGGAAATCTGTCAAAAGTTAGTAAAAGAACTACAATCCCCAAGTTTTGCTTAAATAGTCATTTAGCAAATTCAATATTCTTTTAAAGTTCTTAAGATGCATTAGCTAAAATTAGAAATTACCTAAATGGCAGGCAACAGAGTGGTAGTTAATTAAAACATAGTATATCCTTAAAATGGAATCGCATGTCATCCTTAAATATATTTTTGAAGATATATAATGACACAGGAAAGTGCCGAGGACATGGTGATAAATAAACTAACCAGTATTTAGAATTATATAAATACATGTGCACATATTGTGCTGTTCAAAAAACTATGAGCATAATGTTGTCAGCGGCTATCTCAGAGTAACAAGATGTTGATGCTTTTCATTTCCCTCTTTTTGCCTTTATTTTCCACATGTTCTTCATTGAACGGCTAACTGTTATAATTTGAAAGACCCAAACATTCTGTAAAACGTGCTACCTATTAATTTACCCAAAACAAAAATCAAAAGTTAATTTTACATGCTCTCTTTTCCTATAAAATCCATCTTGGAGGTTCAGTTTCTTACCAAATTATTGTTTTGCTCAATAATTGGCAATATTGATTGCCAACTGGTGGCAAACACCATCATGACTGTGTTTGTGAATCAGAACTAACACTTTCTTCCCACCCATGGTACCAATGGAAAAACACAAACAAGACAGCACCCTTCTTTGCTGGAAGCATAGTATCCCTTGCAACTGTCTTGATTCTGTTTGGTCATGAGGTAGCAAACACTGGTACCAATGCATAGATCTCCAACATTCATTTCTAAATCAAAAGCCACAAAGAACAAACATCGCCACTTTAAAGAAAACTTACGAGTCAGAAAGAGTCTAAGACATCACAAACATTTTTTTAAAAACACTGAAGAACATAACTAAGATTAGGAGGCATCAAGGATGATTGGAAAAGTGGGCAGCTTGGTGAGGATGTGAAGAGCAGCAGGGGAGAGGAGTTCATTGAAGAGCAACTCTAAAGGCAGAAGTGTGTCCCAGGTGCACAGCCAGAGCTCCAGCAGATGGCAGTGGAAGGTAAACCAGGCATGCAAATTAGCTCGGGACCACCAGGACCAGGGCAGAAAGGGGGTGAACAATTTCTTCATCATTCTTCAGAAGAGTTATATTCTTACCTGCAGACCAGAAAAATAGGAAACGACCTGTAATGGTTGGAACAGAAGCCAGGATTGAGCTTCGTCTCCAAGCTCTGCTATTACTCCTTGTAAAAAATGTTTAGGGGACTACAATGAGTCCATGGTAACCGTTGCTTTGATCATTTCACCGTTACTTGTGGGGGCAAGTAAAGGATAGCGTTCGACGTTTTGTGCTTCTACATCTTCAACTCTAACCCACAAGTAAGTGAGCTTTGGGTACTACATGAAGAATTTCAGAACAAGAATTTCCTGAAATGAAGGCAACTAAACTCAGAAATGTCTTTTGTAGGCCGGACATGGTGGCCTATGCCTGTAATCCCAATACTTTGGGGGACAAGGCCAGAGGACTGCTGGAAGCCAGGTGTTCAAGACTAGCCTTGGTAACAAAGTGAGACTCCATCTCTACAAATTTTAAAATTAGCCAGATGTGATGGTGCATGCCTAAAGTCTCAGCTACTTGGGAGACCGAGGCAGGAGGCTCACCTTAGTTCAGGAGGTTGACACTGCAGTCATGATCGTACCCCTGCATTCCAGCCTGAGTGACAGAGACAGACCCTGTCTCTAAATATATATATATATATATAAATAAAAAATAAAAATAAATAAATGCCTTCTGCAGAAGGCCAGAACATCTCTATCCTTTGTGTCTAGTACATTTGCTGACATTGCCAAACACACAATTTCTCTTGGGCTCATTTTCTTATCAGTAAAACAAAGGACTCAGGAAAGACAAATTTTATGGTCCTCTCCAATTCTGAGATTCCAAGGTCCTAGAATTCTTTACCACATATTCTACATTTCCATCTGCATGGAACAGAGTAGGTAAGATTGTATCCAAAATGTAACTCAATTCACTTCTAGTCACTCAACACTCAAAATTCACCCCACAAAAGTTGAACACAAAATTCAACTCAATTCTCTCAACACTGTGTTGAATTCATCTCCCTTGGAATAAAGAAGTAGCTTCAGATTTCTCAAGTGGCTTCCCAACACCAGAATTCTGACACTTTCCATTCATCAGTGCCTCCCAGTGTAATAGGGTGACTCCTTGACTGTTCCTTGGATATCCACCTTGTGTGCAGGCAAGTACTCTGCATCACCTCTTTTGACTTCCTTGGAAATAGCCTTGTTTGGTGAGATGCACACATTCTGCAGAGACTCTTATACAAGTAAATAGCAGCAAATGACTGATGTTCCCACTTTGTTTCACATCAGAGCCAAAAGTAGAGGAAACAAGCATGGCGCTCAACAACACTTGGCTTGGGTATCACGGCCTCTAGCAAATGCATTCCCAGAGTCAGCCAAAGTTCAGCTTCATTTCCATCTGAGAGACTTTGCTTTGGGTTTCAGAGCCCTGTTTGGCTAGATAACTCCACTTTGATCATTTTTTATTCTCCCTGCAACATGATTTCTTAAAAGCAATGCTCTTTACATCTCATTTGGGGGCTGCACTTAACACTGATCAAAGATAATGACATTTTCAGCAAATGAAAGATACCATTTCCCTGCTCTGTCTTTTTCTAGGGCAATTTGTTGAAGCTGATTTTAGGGAAGGCTAAAGAGTAGGGGAAGTGCTCCAACTTGTGTTGCTGTGGCAACTTCTACAGAAGCTCAGGATACACTTGCTCTGCTTCATGAATGCCGCTTTACTTCTTAAAATATCGATTTCCATGGTGCAGAGATGCAATTAGTCAGGTCTGTAAAGGAGGAAGATTTTTTTCCCTCTCTTAGATGCTGGAAGGTCAGGTTGAAATGAAACCTTTTCATCGATATAATAACAGTAGAACTTAAAAAGCTGTTCCAAGTGTGCTTGGACGGAGCGATGGGTGGTGTGTATAAGGTATCCCACCCCAAAGACCAAAACTGTCAGAGACCACCTGAAGACAACCATTTGAAGGGGGCAGTGGTGGGTGTCATTACAATGTGGTACTTAGCACGCAAGCCAAGAAAGCCGCCTACTAAATCCATTCTGTGGCACTTTGGGTGGTTCATAGAACCCTTTTAGGTTGCCTGTACAACTTATGTGGCTTTGTGGTCCTAGTCCCTGACAACTGTTAGGCCCGCAACAAGTACCGAATATTCGTTCTCTACAGGACAAGATGAAATGTCCTCTGGATGGCGGCAGTGGGTGCTGCCAGCAGAAGAAAAGGGAAGCACAATGCCTGACCTCAGGAACTGTATCCTAAAATGGAAGAAAAGCACAAATAAATGACATGAAAGCATGCACTGCAAAAAGACATCCTACTTCCTCCTCATCCTCTTCATCCATGACATCACTGCCAAAGAGGCCTTCTGCACCACAGAATCCTTTCCAGGAACCAGCAATAGACTCTTATTACCTACAGAATAAAATTGCATTCATTTGGGTAAAATTCTAAGCTTTCTTTCATGTGGCCCCAACTATATTATCATCATTTTTCTTCTGCGTGCCTTCTCCAACTGCCTGCTGCCATATTGTTTCTGCATTGGCTTTCCCACATTTCCTTTGACCTTCTCCAACTTGGCAAATATACTCGGCCTTCAAGGATGACGTCAGACCCCACCTCTTCCAAGAAGCCAACCCTGACTCTCTTTTTCTTTGCCCTTTGCTTTTACCTTTATGTTAATATTTGTAAGCTACTTGCTTTCATGAGAGATTTCCTCCCTGATACTAGCAGCTCCTTGAAGGTGAAGACTGTGCCATATTCAACTCTGCATTCTCCACAGACCTGAACAGTGTGCTTTGTACAAAGCAACGGCAAAAAGTACTCACTGCACATACAGACTTGCAGACGTGGGCATATGTCTGTGTGTGGTCAGTGCCCAGCTCTGCAGACCCAATGAAGCTTTGGCAGATGTGGGAGATACCGGGCTGGGTTTGGGGTCAGGTGGGGCTTGTCTAAGAAGATTAGATTACAGAGGAGTATTGAGCAGTGCTTTGCAGAAGGAAAAGAGCTATCCTGGCGAATAAATAACAGACCACAGGGGAACCAGTATGTGAAAAGGCTGGAGGGCAGGAACAGAGGAGCCCTTTGGAACTTGGTCTGCCTGGAATGCCAGGTATTAACTGAGATGTTAAATGCATTTAAAGGGAATAAAGGATTATTTTTAAAGCCTCTCGTTCCATTTACCCTTCTTCCTTCCATGCAGGCTGCATGGTAGAATGGAAGGAATTGAGGCTTTGGAGCTGAGTGGCCTCGTCAGAGAGCCCACTTGTGTTGCTCACCAGCTGTGTGACAGAAATTACTTAACTTTTAGGAGCCTCAGTTTTCTCATCTGCAAAATGGGAGCAATACCTTATAGTATAGATTAAGCCATAATCACAGGGAGCTGCCTCACGTGCTGCACATAGACCACAAAAATGTACATATTCACATTTTTCCCTGTTGGGTAATAATGTATAGAACACACATACGAATTTAATTTCAGCTCAAAGCAATGCTCAATGTTATCTGTAACTGTTAAAGAAAACTCTGTTTTACTATCTTAAATGCCTCTTTGCTTTTATGAACTCTGTTTCATAAAGTGGTAGCTATGAAATCCAAGGACATTGTAACAGGATTATAATTTATAGGTGCAAACTCAGGACTGCCCTTGGAGGCCAAAAAGGTACTTAAAATTGATGGTCGCACTGGATTTAGTGACTCAAGTCCAAAGAATGGGGTATAGAAAGAGAAAACAACAAGTAACATCACAGTGGAGAATCTGGCAAATACCACCCTAACTGGGCAATCAAGGTCAACACCAGCAGTGACAAGTCATATGGATAGCATGCTCCCTTGAAATCATGTGAGAAGAAGGGCACCTCCTGTCTGTAGTCTTCTTCCCCAAACCCTTAAATTCAGGCTAATCATGAGAAATACATCAGAAAAATACAAATCCAGGGACATTCTATAATATACCTCATCAGTCCTCCTCAAAACTGTCAAGGTCATCAAAACCTGGAAAACTGTCCCAGCCAAGAGGACACTGAGGAAGCATGACCACTAAATGCAACGTGGGGTCCTGGATGGGATCCTGGGACAGAAAGGGAACATTTGTGAGAAAACTAATGAAATTCAAATAAAGTCTGGAGTTTAGTTAGTAGTAGTGGACCTATGTTGGTTTCTTAGCTGTGACAAATGTGTCTCTACACATTTGTTGTAAATCTGAAATTTGTTTCACAATAAAGTCTATTAATAATGTAAATAGCTAGACAAACAGATAACATCTGATGCCTGCATTTACCACCATGCAAAACAGGGACCATGAACATTTGAGCTGGATGTTGGCAGAATCAAGGCTGCAGCCACCCAATCCTCAGGCCACCACACAAGCCTCAGATAGACATTCCCAGCCTGACTGCCCTGTGGTCATCTCCTTGGAAACATGAATCCTGACTTCCTTTCAAGATCACTCCCTTCCTTACAATGCACACTACTGCAAAACTAGAATCTCAAGCAATCGTGTGTGAGAACGTGTGTGCAGAGAAGAAACAGCTACATTTGTTTATAATTGTTTTACGATCCCACAATGCCAATCATCAGGATTTTTTTCCAAATTATTTTCAGCATTGTAAAATCTATATCCATAAATGGTCTTTGGTTGTTTGTTCATTTGTTTGTTTGTTTGTTTTTGAGACAGAGTCTCACTCTGTCGCCCAGGTTGGAGTGCATTGTACCCTCCGCCTCCCAGGTTCAAGCGATTCTCATGCCTCAGTCTCCCAATTAGCTGGAATTACAGGCATGAGCCACCATGTCTGGTGAATTTTTGTATTTTTAGTAGAGACAGGGTTTCGCCATTTTGGCCAGGCTGGTCTTGAACTCCTGGCCTCTAGCGATCTGCCCACCTCGGCCTCCCAATGTGCTGAGCACCTCCCAATGGGCATGAGCCACCACGCCCAGCCACATAAATAATCTTTGAATAAACATTTTCCTGAAGGCAGCTATTTCAATACTGCCTTCACAAGTAGAGTACAATGCTATCATAATAAAGGCTTTCATTTACTTCTCATTAGTTCCATCAGCAATACGGGGCACTGGGAAGAAGCCAGCCTGCTGAACTGACTGCTGAATCCTGGGTGTTTAAATCAGTCTCCCACTCTCTGGTTGTGTGCACCACCTAGCCAAGGGGTTTGGTCTCAGTTTTCCAAATTGTCTAATAAGAGTAATATTCCTTATACCCTACATTTGTTAGGAGGGATAAATATATATAAAACACTGGGCTTCAAAGGGTTAATAAATGTGCAAATACGAATCTGCCCATTTGGGCAGCGGTGAAGCCAACGTTTCCCTTTTGTCCAGAGACAGTGCAGAAAAAGAGTATAAACAAGACGGGATGTGAGCTTTGTGGAAAGCATTTGCAAAATCTCTCTTCAATGCTTTTGAAAGACCTGCTCCCACTGGATTGCTGTGGGTAGTTCTTAACCTCAGTTCAGCTTCAAAATGCCATCCTTCCATTAAAATAGGTCCCCTGTGTAGCAGAAAGTGCCCTAGTTGCATGTTAGTTATAGAAAAATATTAGCAATGATTCTCCTCCAATATCCTTTTAAAAAACAAAAAATATAATTCTTATTGAAAGCAACTTAACTGTTCTTGAATATACAACCATTGCAAAGATGGTTTCAGAGTGTGTGTGTGTGTGTGTGTGTGCTCTCATGCGTGTGCTATTCCAGAGTAAGCCAAGATTCTGACTACAAACTTTATCCACTAGCTGATGAATAGAGTGGATATGTGTTGCCATTCTAGAAGTCAAGCATCCAGCATTCAGCCTTTAACCAATGATCAAATTTAGCATCATCAACATCAACAATGGGAAAACTTATACCAGAGGCCTCCTGATGTATGATTTATTAAGAAAGGCATTTCACCTAGGAGGTATTCTTACCAAGAAATGTTAATTTTAAATCCAATTATGAGCAAACAGAAAGATCCAGAATGGAAGACATTGTGTAAGACAGTATTTCTCAACCTTGGTGCTACTGTCATGTGTGTCCAGATAATCCTTTGGGGGCAGGGGGAGCTGCCTGTACACTGTAGGATGTTGAGCAGCATCCCTGGCCTCTACTTGCTAGATGCCAGCAGCACTACCCAGGAACAACAACCAACAGTGTTTCTAGACATTGCCAAATATCCTCCAGGGATGAGGGGATACATTTATCTCCCTCCCTCATGCTCTACATGTAGTTCAAAATCACGTTGTTAGAAAACTGGCCTGACCCTTCGATGTTTTATAGGCAACTACACATAAAGGAGGTGGCACGGGCAACTAAATATAAAGGAGGCAGCACAATTCTAGATAACATGCAATAACCAAATGCATGCCGGAGACAAGACCAATAACCATTTCGTAAGTGTTGGCGCTGCTCTTACTCACAGATGCCCTACTGTGCTCAGAACAGGGCTGCATCTTCATGCCCACACCAATCCCGGGGGTGGGGATACGCCTAAAATGCAGAATCTCCATCTGCAGGTCCGCATTGCCAATGAGCTCCAAGCAGCTGCCCTCTCTGCTGTCCACAAGCCACACTGGGCCACATCTAGAGGAGGGTATTTGTTTTTTAACATACATTTGTTAGGCTGTTGATTCACCTGCAATTAATATATTGTCAAAGCGTTATTTGAGGCTGGGTACGGTGGCTCACGCCTGTAATCCCAGCACTTTAAGAGGCCAAGGCCAGAGGATTGCTTGAGCTCAGGAGTTCAAGACCAGCCTGGGCAACATAGTGAGACTGTCTCTACAAAAAATAATAATAATAATAATAAAATATTTGAGAATAAGGTGCCTAACTGCTTATGTGACTGGCATATCTTTTCTGCTTTTGGGTAGAGGAGGAAGATGGGGATAGCATGTTAGTATATTGTTTAAAGGAAGTAGGCCCCTATCATTAATCTCAAGATAAATTATACTCATTTGTATGAGAATTTAAAGGTAAAGTATTTGAGAAGTATAATGAAATTATTGAAATAATTTCTATAACATGCCAAATTTTTCAATGTTTTTACGTTAAAATACAGCTTATTTGTGAGAGAAAATCTGGGGGGAAACACAGAAAATCAGAAGAAAATGAAACTACAGCTTAATCATTTAAATTTAATTGCTACCAACCTTTGTAAGTATTTCACTCTGGACCTTTTCCCTACACATAGATTCATGTTGTTTGTCATAACAATTTTGTCTCTTTCCCATCTGTCTTACATTCAGGAGCACTTATCTGTATTATTATGAATTTTTCCTGAACATCACATTTGTGAGTCAATAATATTCCAAATCACATTTAATATGCCATCCTCTGAAGTAAGAAAGCATTCACATGAAGCTTTCCTTTTTTTTTAACTGGTTTACATACTATAAATGAATTTTACATATTTCTAGGAGGAGGATATTCAATGTTCCGAACACAAAAAAGTGACAAAGGTTTGCGATGATGGATATACTAATTACCCTGATCTTATCACTACATATCACATATATTATGGCATCACTATATACCCTATAAATATAGATAATTATTATGTGTCAATTAAATTTTTTAAATATTTAAAAATGTTTAAATGTATTTATGTATTTATTTTTGGAGGAAAGGTCTCGCTCTGTCACTCAGGCTGGAGTGCAGTGGTGCCATCATAGCTCACTGCAGCCTCAAATTCTTGGGCTCAAGCCATCTTCTCACCTCAGCCTCCTGAGCCACTGCACCTGGCAAAAATGTTTTATTCAAAGAAATAAATAAAAGCAAAAACTAGGGATAAATGACCAGAGGGAGCTTTCTTCAAAAACTACTCAGGCAAATTTGATGTCCATCCTGCTACCTCCTTGGTGTGTTGATCACAGCTTGATCAAAGAATAAAAGGACTAAAATGCTTTCTTCTTTTTCATTCTAAATTATGGGGAATTGGATCACCCCAGGTGGTTCTAGCTGTAAAATCATTGGCCAACTTGGTGTAAAAATCCCTTGAAATACTCACAATGCCCTCAGCATGAACAAGGATGAGCAAGGTGGGTGCTGATTAACCTAATTGAGTTAATCCACTTCTCTCTGGTTGGTTGGGTAGTTAATTGGCTGCTCCTCCTACACTCAGAGTCGAGGGGCTGTAAGCCCCCTTAGAAGTTCACCTGTACAGCATGGCTTTGAAACTTTTTTAAGTCTAGAGCCTGAAACACTACCATTTCATGACTGAGCATCATGCATTTTCAGAAACAGCAGTTAAGCTGAAAATGGAGCCAAGCTCTTACATGCAGAGCACACTGCCGACCCTGGAGCAGGGCTCGGGGAGGACAGAAAGGAGGAAGAGCCAAACTTTTGCTGTCGACACATGTCCAAGACTAAGGCCCGTGCCCTGAAAGCAAACTCTAGATCATATACGAGCAAGAGCTGTGGGACAGGACAGAGACTTGTGGATGCTGCTTCTTCGTTGACTTTACTTATTTGGGGGAACCTGCAGAAGTCATCAGAGTAGACATCGGCAAAGCAGATGCCAGTCATTGGTTTTTTAAAAAATATGGATTCGATAGCCCAGGTGAAAATGGGGAACATTCAAACGAAAGCAAACACTGGGACACTTTCTCACCTTTAATTCCTTGCCCTCCATGAGTTATCTGAAATTGAACCACCCCACATGGCTCTAGCTACATGGTATAAAATGTACTTGGCAGTCAAATACAAATGAACACATGCAGTTTTATATTGTTAAGCTACTGCTTCCATTTGCTTGATGAATCAATTGTCTTCATTTAAAGAGAAAAAGATGATGGGAAGGAATTGCATTCTTTCCCCCACTGCCTGCAGGCTGGGGTGCAGCGGCGTGATCACAGATCACGGTTCACTACAGACTCGACCTCCCAGGCTCAAACAATCCTCCCAGCTCAGCCTCCCAAGTAGCTGGGACTACAGGTGTGTGCCACCATGCCGGGCTGATTTTTTGTATTTTTAGGACAAAGTGCTGGGATTACAGGCGTGAGCCAGTGTGCCTGCCCTGCATTCTTTATTTAAGTTATTTAGATGGAAATCTAAAGAAGGCGATCCCAGTAGCCTGGACAAAGTGGCCCAAAGCATCAACAATCAGGACTGTTGGGGGCTGTGTGTGTGAAAGGTTGGGTGAGGAGGGGCCACCTGCCTCAGAATCACTTGGGGAGTTTGTCATGCATGTGGATTCCTGGACACCATCCCAGACCTGCTGAGTCAGAGTCTTGCATGTTTAACAAGCTCCCTGAGGGGATCTTCCACATGCTAAAGGGTGAGAAGCATGGACTGCAGTTTTTGGAGATGAGATCAACAAGATATAGGGTCCAGGTGTCACAAAACATGCCTTAAAGTTCCTGAGCAAGCAGAAACTGCCAGTGAGCCTTTAGAGAAAGCCTTGGGTTACACAAGCATTTGAAGGGGCCACACGAGAGTCTACAAATAGTGAATCTTCTCTGTGAGGTACTAAACCAACCCCTTTAGACTTGCTGACAACTGCGTAAGAAGAGGATGCAAGGGAGGGAGAGGGGCATAAAGGGAGAAGGGAAGAAAGGCCTCAATCCAGCCGTCTGCAGAGAACACAATGGAGAATTCTTCCTGCTGCCACTTAACCAAAGCCCTACCAGGCAAAGCCCTCTGCTGAAGGCGCCGAGTCTTCTCGGGCTTGTGACAGGTGCATCCTGGCAGGCCGGTTTGCTCATCAGCAGACTGTCTCTTGTGAGAGGAACGCCAGTGGGGCATTTATGAGCACTGTCTTTTGGCAACTCCACGACGCAGGCCTGTGAACGCGCAGCCAAGAATCCCAGCACACCTCTGGCATCTGTGTGGGCAGAGAGCAGTGACGCCAAAGTCCACTTCTTGAAAACGTAAGGCTTCGTAGCTTTCTTCCAAAAAGAAGCTTCTCATTTGAATGACTTTAGGAAAGCACACTGGGGCGGGGAACTTCTGATGGTAGGGTTACTTTCTTTTGTGGGCCATTCTGTGGAAGATTGGTGTATAAGTCTTGTATGGAAAAATAAAGCAGGAGCTTCTATTCATGCTGTTCAAATTGTCAGACTGTGAAGGGGCAGTGGCTGCAGCAACTGAGTGGGACGCAGCAGGAAACCGGTGATTAGAAGCGGGACCAGTCCATACTTGTTCCATGCATTTCCTACCAGTCTTTTCGGGGCCATGGTTGATTTGGTCATGGAACATTGATTATGGTGAGGAGACACAGTGTTAGGCTCCCTATCCACACCAACTATTAGGTATTTGCTAAGTGTAAGCTAAACCTGGGATGCCACACTGGAAGAGGAATACTGTGAGATAACCCCACCTTCCTCATTCTTCTAGTCACAGTTACCACCATGGGGCCAGGACGGCTCAAACTGGATGGAAAGGTAGACTCATGTGTATACGAATTTTCCTTCCAGCAGAAGGGACCTGCTATAGTGAGTCATGATCATCTGGCCTCCAGGAATCTCGACTCCATCTGACTGCTCAGCCCTGCCCATGTTCACAGATGCCCAGATTCACATCAGCCCAGCTTTCCCTAAATGAATGAAAACTGCAGCAAATCCAAATTTTGCAGAATAAAGCTAGAAGTCCTCTTCCCTCACTGACTATCTCTAGGTGGAAACATCATGTTTCACATCCAAGAGACTGATGCTAGCAAACATACCACACCGTTCACATCTGATCCTGCTAACCACAGCACACAGCTGTGGTTAGCACCCAAGCACCCCACATACAATCACAGCACCCCCACAGCAGCTGGATTCAGGAGTCAGGTAGCCTGGAGTTGAGGCAGGCTTCACCTGCTGTAGACCATCTGTGCGCTCTCATAGCTCTCTCTGCCTCAGTTTCCTCATTGGTAAGTAGAGACAATAATAATGCCAACTTCATAGACTGGCTACAAGGCTTATGTGAGTCAATATTTGTAAAGGGCTTAGAACAGTGGCAGGCACATAGGTGAGCATATTCACACATATTGGTTGGTATAAAACAGAGATTTATGATCTCACAGTTCAGGAAGGCAGAAGTCTATAATCAAGGTGTTGGCAGGCTTGGTTCCTCCCGGAGGCTCTGAGGAAGAAATCATCCCACGCCTCTCTCCAGCTTCTGGTGTCGGCAGCAATCCTTGGTGTTCCCTGGCTTGGAGAATCTCTTGGGGAATCTCCAATCTCTGCATCCATCTTTACAGGCCTCCTCTTTCTGTCTCTTATAATGTAAACCCAGCCCCATCCAGTATGATCTCACGTCCATTCTTATCCTAATTATATCTGCAAAGACCCTCTTTCCAAATAAGATTATATTCTAAGGTTCCAGGTGGACATCAATTTTGGGGGAACACTATTTAAACACTACAAAAAAGATATATGTGTTTCTGAAATAATTGTGCACATGAAAGGCAGACTTCTCCAGTTTCAGTGTGACTGTCATTTTTTCTTCCTGTGATGTTTAGAAGAACTTACCAGTGTAGCTATCTGGGCCTGGAGTTTTCTTTGAGGAAACGTTTTTGACTATGGATTTATTTCCTTGAAAATGCATAGAATATTTCAAATTTCCTATTTCTTTTTGTGTTTAATTAGAAATTCACTCTTTTCATCTAAATATTTGAATATATTGGCCAAACTTTTGTTTGTTTGTTTTTGTTCGTTTGTTTGTTTTTTACAATTTCCACTTATTTTCTTTTTAATGCCTGGCAGATGTAGTTATATCCCCTTTTTCATTCCCGATATTGACATCTTGTGCCTTCTTTTCTTTCTTTTCTTTTTTTTTATGATTAGTCCTTCCAGGGATTTATAAGTTTTATTAGTACTTTCAAAGAGCAATGTTTGGTTTTGAATTTTGGTTTTCTTGATTTTTCCTTGTTTTATATTTGTTTTCCACTTTATTAATTTCTGTTCTTTAATATTTTCTTCTACTTTATTTGAGATCAGTATGCTTTTTTCCCCTAACTTCTGGAAATGCATGTTGAGATTCTTGACTTTTGGCATTTCATCTTTTCTCATGCCTGTATTTAATAGTAAATATTTTCTTCTCTTCAGGGTTTTAACTGAATCCCATAAATTTTGATATGCCATGATTTCACTTCCATTCAGCTGCAAATATTTTCTAATTTCCATTGTAACTTTTTCTTTCACTTTTCTACTATTTAGACGAATACTGCTTAATTTCTAAACATGGGAATTTTCTAGTTATCTTTTTATCACTAATTTCTAGCTTACTTCCATTGCAGTCAAGGAATATATTCTGTGGAATTTTAATTTTTTAAGATTTGTTAAAACTTGCTTTATGAGTCAGTATATGGCAAATTTTGGTCAATTTTCTATGTGCACTTAAAAATAATAGTATGCTTTGCAGTCTAAGCTTTAGCGTTTTATTACAACAATTAGGAAAATTATGCCAAATATGTTTAGATAGTCTCTGCTTCTGAATTTTTGTATCCTTTCAGTTGTAGAGAGAGATGTATTAAAATTTCATGCTTTAAAAAAAGGTAAACTTCTCTGATGAACTGTTCTCTCTCTCCTATGACAACGCCCAGCGTGAACACAATCCTGTCTCAAAGGGGAAAGGCAGAGCTTCCATAGCTTTCCACATCCATGAGCAAGTGAGGAAGAAGAACTTAGAAAGATGCTGACTCAGCCCCTCACCCCCACCCCAGCTGGATTTGCCTCTGAATTCAGTTGTAACAAAGAAATCCTAGTGTGCCTGGCAGCCCTGGGCCCCTTCCCTAGCTGGGAACCAAGGGTCACAGGGGCCACCGCACTGCATCCATGGAGGTGCCCTGAGCAGGCTGGGGCCCAGGCCGGCACAAGCATCAGCCCGGCCCAGCAGACAGACGTTCCCACTCACATCTAAGCCTTCCCCAGGCCCCAGGCGACTCATCTCCCTCTCACATCCCAGAGGGAACCTGATTTGGAGCTTCGTTGTGACTACACAAACACACATAAATATGCGCACATATATATTTATTGATATGTAAGTTTTTTATACATACAAATTTATAAATTATTATAAATATGTAATATTTGTTTATATATTTATGTAATCATTGTTTTAATTACTATTTGTAATATTAAATAATTTCATAAAACATTAATTATGCAACATTTTATTATTAAAATATAACATTAAATAACTATATAATCATTTATATAATTACTTGTATATAAATAACAGTTATATATTATATAATTATATTATATACATATGTAAATACCACCTATATTATATAATAATATGATTTCAATATAGATCATGTATTTATGTTTAGGTATAAGTAAATTATATGTAAATGTATACACAAATATTTATATTAATTTACATATCTATATAAGTTTATATATGAAAAAATCTAAATGTATTTTTAAAATATATTTAATATTTCTAAATACATATGTTATGTATTTCTATGAATTTCAACACATTAATATATCTATTTTGACGACCCTTTGTAGAAAGCCGACTATAATCCATGCTGGGGTAAAGTCATTCTTTCTCCTGCTTTTTTTAAAGGAAGTTAAAACATTTTCACGGGTCCTGGGCGCTCTGCCTCGTGAGCCTGGTGGAGACGTCTGTGTGGCCTCGCGGAGGCACTCACAGAAGTTTGACATTCTCTGCCACCGTGAGACAAGTGGATAGTCTGCCCTTGAGATGACATCGTGAGCTCAGCAGGACACTGTGTGCAGCCCCGCAGTGACTCAGGAAATGTTTAGTGATGATCCCGGATGGTACAGACCTCTATGCACTTGGATGTGACTTCCTCTGAGAGGTAGTGTAGTCCCAAATCCAGAGAACTGGACTGAATTCCTGTGAGAGTTGAGGTATACATATCACCAACAAACGAAGAGTCAGGGAGCTCTGGGGGATTTCGTCCTTCTCTGAAATGGAAAAGTGAGTTTCACAGAACTCGTGTTTCTCTTATTAGAAATAAATCTGCTAGGTAATACCCGTTGATGCCGCAGGCATAGGACTTTGTGTTTATTTGCACAGTTTTGGGTTAGGACCAAATTTGGACGATTTTATTTTTGTATTTCTATAGTGATACACAGAATCTAATTTTTAAAAATGTGAACTGGTGTAAGGAAAAAAAGCACCGAAGAGTGATTATGTTCATTGCCAATGATTTGTCACTTGCTGAAAAGTGAGGGATGTTCCTTGGATGGGAACAGAATGTCTGCCAGAGCATCCTCTTGCCAACAGAGGAAAGGAGATGCAGGAGCAAGGGCTGTTCCTGTCATAAATGTGAATCCTGGCTGGGCGCAGTGGCTCATGCCTATAACCACAACACTTTGGGTCGCCAAGGTGGGTGGATCACTTGAGCCCAGGAGTTTGAGACCAACCTGGCCAACATGGCAAAACTCCGTCTCTACTAAAAACACAAAAATTAGCTAGGCATGGTGGTACATGCCTGTAATCCCAGCTACTCAGGAGGCTGAGGCAGGAGTGAGCCGGGATTATGCCACTGCACTCCAACCTGGGTGACAAAGCAAGCCTCTGCCTCAAAAAAATTAATTAAAAAAAATTTTTTTTCAGTAAAAACATGAATCCTACCATGAATCACTTCCACTTAATCTAGATTTGAAGATACAATTCCATATGATTTTTAAAATTTTTTAATTTTAATTTTTAATTTTTTAAAGACAGAATCTAACTCTGTCCCCCAGGTTGGAGTGCAATGGCACTATCTCGGCTCACTGCAACCTCCACCTCCCAGGTTCAAGCAATTTTCATGCCTCAGCCTCCTGAGTAGCTGGAACTACAGGTGTGCACCATCATGCCCAACTAATTTTTGTATTTTTAGCAGAGACAGGGTTTCCCCAGGTTGGCCAGGCTGGTCTCCAACTCCTGACCTCAAGTGATCTGCCTGCCTCAGCCTCCCAAAGTGCTGGGATTACAGGTGTGAGCCATCATGCCCGGCCTCTTACGAAATTTTGAGAGAGTACTTAGCTCCCCTTTGCTGGTGGCATTGTCGAATTATGGTCCCTAATTCCAGCGAGACAAACCCTACTGTACTCTAGGCTCAAGTGATTCAAATCAAAGAGAAATCAAAAGGAGTGTATAGAGAGCAGAGCATGACGGCAGAGGTGTCAGACCAAAGCGGCACTCACTCTGGATTTTTCCAAATAAAAATTCAAACTTTGCAAATGGATGGTGCCAGGACACTTGGATATTTGTATGGGGAAAACAATGAATCTTGACCCTTGCTTCACACCACACTCCCAGGTTGACTCAAAGCGCGTCATATACGAGAGAACTAAAGCTCTGAGATTTCTAGTGATGAACCTAAGAGAAAAATCTGTGGGAAATCAGATCAAGTGAGGATTTCTACATGAGGACACAAAAGGCACAACTATTTTTTAAAATTGATAAAATAGACATTATCAAGATTTAAAACCTTCGCTGTCTGACAGATACAGTTAGGAAAAAATGAAGAGGAAATCCACAGTGTGGGGAAATTTTGCAAAACATATCTGACAGAAGGCATGTATCCAGAATATAGTAACTCTCACACTCAATAAGAAGAAAAACAACCCAATTTTATTTTAAATTTTGTTTTCTTTTAAAGACCAGGTCTCACTCTGTCACACAAGTGGAGCATGGTGGCACAATCATAGCTCCTTGTAACCTTGAACTTCTAAGTTCAAGTTATTCTCCTGCTTCAGCCTCCCAAGTAGCTAGGACTATGAGCATACACCACCACAGCCAGCTAATTTTTTTTTTTTTTTTAATCAAGATAGCGTCTTGTTACGTTGCCCTGGCTGGTCTCAAACTCCTGGCCCCAAGTGTTGCATCTCAACTTTTCAAATGAGCAAAAGATAAGAATAATCACCTCAAAAGAGAAGATATAAATATCAATACACTTACAAAAAGATGCTCAAAACCGTTAGTCATCAGGAAAATCCAAATGAAAATGCCTATATGTTTAATAGAATCGATAAAGTTAAAAAGATTGACAATAACAAGTATTAATGAAAATGCAAGCTGGGCGTGATGGCTCATGCCTGTAATCCCAGCATTTTGGGAGGCTGAGGTGGGAGGATCACTTTGAGCTCAGGAGTTTGAGACCAGACTGGGCAACATGACGAAACCCTGTCTCTACAAAAAATACAAAAATTAGCTAGGCATTGGTGGCTTGCACCTGTAATCCCAGCTACTTGGGAGGCTGAGGTGGGAGGATCACTTGGGCCCAGGAGGTGGAGGTTGCAGTGAGCTGTGATCGCACCACTGCACTCCAGGCTGGGCAACAGTGAGACTCTGTCTCAAAAAAAAAAAAAGGAAAATGCAGAGCAAGTGAAACTCACATATATTGCTGGTAGGAATGCAAAATTGTTCTTATAAAGTTAAACACACATGAACCATATGACCCAACAATTGCATTCCTAGGTATTTACCTAAGGAAAGTGAAAACATATATCCACACCAGCATCTGAATGGGAATGCTTATATAATTATATGTTACAATGGCTTTATTCACAGTCACCAAAAACTGGAAACAACCCAGCATCATTCAACAGGTAAATAGAGAAACAAACAAATATCCATCCAGCTGAATACTCTCAAGGGATAGAAAGAAAAGAATGACTGAATCATGCAACTCAAATGCATGATGCTAAGTGAAAGAAGCCAGACACGAAAGCCTCATACTGTATCCTTCCACTTAGTAACATATTAGAAAATGCCAAAAACAAATTCCATACTCAATTTAATGCTCTGCTGTTGCCATCTTTAAATTCTTAATTTTTGAAAAGGGGGCTTCATCCTTTCATTTTGCTCTGGACCCTGCAAGTGATGTAGCTGGTCCATGCAGTGTTTTTGAAAATATGCAAGAATTTGGGAATGTCATTTGTTCTTATGCTTACCTGTTCCCAATAGGCCCCACACTCTTAATTTTTTTTTATACCCAGAGCTTCCTCAAACAACAACATTACTGCCTGACTCCAGAAAACATTCAAGTCTTCAGAACTTGCAAAAGCATGCTGGTCACACGATCTCACAAACTGCAGGGGAAAAAAAAAAAAAGGCAATTGCATACATAAGAAAAACCCTGCTAACCAAGTTTACACTCATTCTCCTCAGCCTGCACTTCAGTGTATGGGTTGAATCACAGCCACACGCTGTCAAGGCCCCTCTGAGATGTGCAAAGCTCAACCTGTCATCTCACTAGATTATTCCATGTGTTTCAAGGACTGATGGAATTTTTTGCTTTCTGTCTTGATGTTCTCTTGGCACTCACCCAGGAAGGTCTTGGGTAGTGTACTGAACAGGAAAATGACATCCCCAATCTCCAGCCAGGAGAATCTTAACAAATGTCCAAATGTCTCTGCTTTCAAAAAAATCTGCCTCATGGCCAGGATGGATTCTTCCTACCCTGTGAAGTTTCCAGCTGCCTTTTCTAAAAGTGGCCTTATAGAGCCCCATATCTATAGAAATCCTGCAATCGATATCTCTATAGTTCCTGCAATCAGCATGGCAATCAGCATGGACTTGCAGAATAAAAAGTATCATCATTTCCAAAAAGCAATCCACACCAGAGAAAAACAAATCATCTTCAATACTGTGAAAATGCCTTGGTGATCTTCGACAAAGAAATTGAAGATTTTGTATTAAAACTGACAGAGCAAGCTTCCTGCTGAAAGCCACAGGCCAATCCCCAGAGGAACATACGTCTTGTCAGCGAGAAGAGCCACTGACATCACATCATGAGTTTCCATGAGCACCAATGATGGAAGCCATGGAGAAGAAAAACTGCACTGCCAACTGCTTCAACACCATTCCAAAGACAATTTTTAGTACTGGAGGAGAGAAGAGTGCTTTTCATTAGGCAGACTTTCCTGAATTGATGCTGAGAGGGATGCAGCAATTTTGGTGGTCAGTTCTGGTGGCAATTCCGAATGATGTGCTGTCGCGATGGTACATTCAACTCAGCCTGGCCCCTCTATGTTGCTGAGAAGCACTCCAAAAGCACACACTCTCATTATTTCACTCCACACAACTGTGAAGGAGGTGAGTGGAAAATTGTTGTTTGTCTTGTGTTACAGATTTTCTTTAAAAATGTGAGGATGCAATGGGTTAATGTGCGCTTTATTTTTGAAATCACAAGTTTGCTCTAATGCCATCTCCAGCTATGGGGGAAAGGAGCTACCACTGAACAGGGAGTCTCACTCTGTCACCCAGGCTGGAGTGCAGAGGTGCGATCTCGGCTCACTGCAACCTCCACCTTCTGGGTTCAAGCGATTCTCCTGCCTCAGTCCCCTGAGTAGCTAGGATTACAGGCACCCACCACCACGCCTGGCTAATGTTTGTATTTTTAGTAGAGATAGGGTTTCACCATGTTGGCCAGGCTGGTCTCAAACTCCTGACCTCAACTGATCCACCTGCCTTGGCCTCCCAAAGTGCTGGGATTACAGGCGTGAGTCACCACGCCCAGCCAACACATTTCCATTTGAGGCTCATCTCCTCATTATTTGGATTTATGAGAACTCAAGTCACAGAGGTAGCATTTTATACGCCCCAGAGGAAGGGCAAGTGGGCCCATCAGCCTCTGCAAACTAGCATCGGCAGACCTTGGAACCAAGGCAAGGGGGAAAACTATAAATATTCTTTAGGACTTTGAAGGAAAATATGTGTGAGAAATAAAAGAGAAGTAAAGATTTCCCTGTGCTCCAGTTGGTCTAGAGCAAAGTTATGAATATTCTAAGAAGACAAAACAGCACTGCATTACAGCAGGAGAGAGATGGTAAAGTTGACATATAGAAGGATGTATGTGTATTCATATGTGTGCATACATGTGTGCATGTGTGTGTGTGGGCAGCCGTCTAAACTCATTCAAGTAAAGTAAAAAGACCAGCCTCAATTATCCAGTTATGGACTATCTAACTGATCCTGATTTCACAAAGCATTTTCTTTGACACACATTAACTGAAAGCCTGCTCTACAACCCACCACAAATGAATTTTCCTCCAAAAGTATTCTTTTTAGTGTGTCAGTCTTGTGTTCCAATTACTAGGGTATGTAACAAATTATCCCAAATTTGTTTGCAAATCTGCAACCTGGACAGGGCTTGTCAGAGATAAGTTGCTTCTGTTCCTCTCCATCTTAGCTGAGGGAATTTGAAGGCCAAGGCTGGAATCCTCTGAAGACTCACATGTCTAGATGTTGATATTGGCTGGCTATTGGCTGAGATCTTTGCTAGGGCTGTTGGTTGAACAACTTATACATGGCCTCTTTGTGTAGTGTGGGCTTCCTCACAACATGGTGGCTGTGTCCCAAGAGCCAATGTTCAGGGAAGAGGTAGAAGCCATGTTGAATTTTATGACCTAGCCTAGAAAGTTATATAGCATCACATTTGCCACACTCTACTTGTTGGGATGGTCATGAAGCCTCACTCAGGTTTAAGGAGATAAGAAATAGACACCACCTTCTGATGAGAAATAGCAAGATGCTAGAAGAGACATGTGGGACTAGAAAGCTTACAATAATTCATGGTCTCCACTCTGGCAACTCACAGGGTGATGATCTATGATACATTCTATTGTATCTTCTAAGACACAAGTGCTTGTGACAATTGTGGAGCCATAAAAAGAGATGTAATCACCACCCAAAGTTCCCTTAGCACCCACAGATCATGAGATTAAAATAGCTTCATGAGAAAAAAAATCAGTTATTATTTCTTTATCCACTCACAGCATTAGTACAAGGCAGCTCATTCTGAAACTCATTAGAAATCGTAACATAACAACAGATATTATTATCTGAGAAGATATATCCACTATCCTTGACCAAAAGAATTTAAATGGAAATTGCAGCATTTCTACAAACCAGTATTTCCTTTCTAGCATGCTGGCTTCGACAGCAGAGCAGTGATTTTCAATTTGTTATGTGCTAAATATTTTAATTACATTTTGAAGTAAGCAGCATTCCAGAAAAGACAAATAGTCCAAAATGAGGTAATTAATTCTTGAAGGTAACCATACTAATATATGCATCTTTCATAGCAGAAATTAATTATTCTCAAGACAACTGTCTTTTCCCCTTGTAAATTAGGACATTTCTCCTCTAATTAGTTGAAAATGCCTGTAGGACATTATCACCACTGAGCTATGGAATTTCCTTCAGCAGGTGATTCCAGTTAGAATTGAGAGGTGTTTTAAATTGAAAGCAGAGTTTTAGGCTTCAGCTTGTTTCTGCTCAGTGGGGTGCAGAATCACAAATATAAAACCATTTACGATTACGAAGGGCCTTCGTCCTGTATGCATGGGTAAGTAAGTGTTTAGCAGGGCGACCTAGACAAGGTACCAGTGGAAATATCTCTTTCTCATTTATACTGTCATCTTTTATCTTGCAAAAACAGCTCAGGCTAAGAATGCAGGAATGTTTTCCCTGTGGGTCAAGCTGCATGTCATGCTGAGATCCCAACCAAGAAAGAAAGGGCAATGTGTTCATACTGTAATGTGCCACTTAGGGTGTTACTCAGATAAAGTTCAATCTAGAACTATCTACCAGTGCTTCTTTCTGCTCCTCGAGGAACAAAAGCACTTCTCCTCCTTGCCCCCCAACCCAGTGAGAGCAGTAGAATGAACAAGGCAGCTTCAGCCCATTGGAAAAAAAAAAAAAAAAAAAAAAAAAAAGAACGCTTTGCTTGTGTGCTCTCAGCCTCAATCATCATTTAGCATGAACTCTGCAGCCCCCTGAGTTGTTGGTGAACTCAGAATTGGCCAATTCAAGGGAAGGAGAACCAGGCCAATTCGCTGGCATAAGGCAACATCCTTGAGAGCTGGACACACACATTCCCAGCTAGACCCAGCCCAATTCCCAATGCACAACATCATCATCATCATAATTAGTAAGTGTTCAGTGAATTTGTAATTAATGAATAAATTATGGCAACTGTCCGTTTTTTTACTCTTTAACAATTGTTTTAGAATTATTCACCAACTATGTACTAGGTCATTATATGGTAGTCAATAAAGGAAGCATCATCTCTGCCTCATGGGACATATATTTCAGTAGAATTATGTTTATTCCACTCAAAGTTATTTGTATAAATAGAGACCAAGTGCACAACCATTTATTCAAACCAACTGGCAGAATTGTCTCCTCAGTCGGTTTTAATGCAAACACCCAGAGACCACTGGAGTTAGTGCCAGTTTTTTAAAAACCTTATAAAATATCTATTTTTAACAAGATACAATCTCCTGCAAAGCAAGGTGCGGAAAGCTATAATACCTGCAAGCTGTCCTCCTACATCAATCTTGTTCCAAGATAACAGAAGAAGATGAAGCTTTCGGATCCAAGATTTACCCACTGGGGCTGTACCAGGTTAAATGAATATAGATAAGACATAACGTGGAACAAACAAAGCCACAAGAACAGTATGTACTGTAGGAGTCTGATCATGTGAGGTTCAAAAACAGACAATGCTAATTCATGGTGATAACAATCAGAATAATAGTTACCCTGGTTGTAGGGGAGGATGGTGACTGAGAAAAAGCATGAGAGAATGTTCCAGGACACCAGCAATGTTTCCCATTATCCACTGAATGGTGTTTACAGATGTAAGTATATGGAAAAAAATCATCAAGCTGTATAGTTAAGATGTGTGTGCTCAGCTGAGCGTGGTGGCTCATGCCTGTAATCTCGGCACTTTGTGGGGCCAAGGCAGGAGGACTGCCTGACCCCAAGGAGTTCAAGACCACCCTAGTCAACATGGTGAGACCTTGTCTCTACATTAAAAAATTTAGCTGGGTGTGGTGGCATGCATCTGTGGTCCCAGCTACTCATGGAGGCTGAGGAGAGAGCATGGAATGGCTTGAGCCCAGGAGGTCAAGGGTGCAGTGAATGGTGATTGCACCACTGCACTCCAGCCTGGGAGACAGAGCTTTTTTTTAAATTAAAAAAAGATATGTGTGCTTTATTATATGAAAGTTACACCTCAGTAGGAAAAAAATAAAAGTGTAGAATGGAAAAGATCTTTATGAACTGAAATTTCCAGGACATATTGTTCAGTGGAAAAAAAAAACAAAGTGCAAAGTAATATCTTTATAATATGCTATCCTTCATGTAAGAATGAAGGAGATATAAGAAAATAGTCATGTATTTGTTCTTTTGTGCAAAATAAACAGGAGAGCTGAATCAGAAGTGAATGCAGCTGGTTACTTAGAGGGGCGGGTGAGAATGAAGAAGGAACGAGAGAATGGGAGTGGGGGATCACAGATGGAGGGGTGGAGAGCAAGACCTCTCTGTTTATGCGTTTTGTATGATGTTGACTTTCAGAACTATGTTATGTTTCCCTTACTCAAAAAGTAATAACTAATTAAAATCAGCCAGGACAGTGGTGGTGGCAGTAGAGCAGGGACCCAAAAAGGAATTTAAAGAGTAACAAATGAGCCCAACTCTACTACAAATGAATAACACAGACATGCTAAAAGAAGAAAATAACTGATCTAAATAACTTCGAAAAACAATATTTTGACTACATACTAGAAGACTTAGAAGACAAAAAGAAATGTGCACATATACTGTGTTCTAGTTAATACATGTTCTTTTCAAGTGGTATGTGAGTTAGCAATTTGGGGACTGTAAATATGCATACACATATATGTTAGGGCTGAGTGAGTTCATAAATATGTTGAGGGTAATGAGGGACAGATACTTTACTGTTGAAGAATTACAAATACAGGGGAAGGCTAGAATGAACACTGTGATGTTAGACTGGAATCAGTGACAGTATAACCTCATGGTCCTTAA
Organism: Macaca thibetana thibetana; assembly: GCF_024542745.1. NCBI lineage: Eukaryota > Metazoa > Chordata > Mammalia > Primates > Cercopithecidae > Macaca > Macaca thibetana. Next base: position 8,695,257 of record NC_065598.1, read on the forward strand.
TATATAAACATAAAGGTATATACATATAGGTGTAGATGGTTATATGTGTATGTCTGTGTATTCATAGATATACTGGAAAATAGCCCTGTTCTTTGAGAGAGTTAAGAAGAATTGACACCACAGTAGCAATGAGCATGCCAAGCTCCCAGATCTTGTTTTCTAAATTCCTTCCTCAATACAAGGAATGGGGGCTCCTAGGAAACTGTTTATTCTCAGACTGAGGCAAGGGAAATATAAAATATTCCAGCAATATCATATGGTGCCTAAAATTAAGGAAGTATTTAGAAAATGATGGGCCATGTCAAAAGGAATTGACAGTTAAAGGATCTCCCAATGGGCAAATCGGGGGACAATTGGAGCAATAGCAGAAATAGCAAAAAATACTAATACTAGTGAATTATAACCCATAGAATAAAATGATTATCCATGAATTCATTACTACGAAATCAAAGGAGAAGGTATAACTCTTTCTTATCATAGAACTCCCATTATTCAATGTAAAAGAAATGAAAGAAATAGAATACCACCATTTGCATGTATCACAGTAATAACTGTTCTTGAAGAAGCCATTACTGAATGTTAACATTAGCTGGTGAAAAAAAAAAAATGTGATAAAAAACAGGACATTTGTATACTGTCAAAGTATCTCCTCACAATTTTTTTTTTTTATTTCAAAGGAAAAATAGTAACTTTACAGTGGAGAATCCTGGCAGACACAGCTTTAGCCAAATGATCAAGGTTAATATCGCCAGTAATAAAACACAGTGACATCGTGTGTCCTCCTGATAAGATGCAGAGAAGGACACAATATCAATTCCTTGGCATTCTTGCAAAAAAAAAAACATATAACCTAAATTTAATAATGAGGAAACACCAGGAAAACCCAAATTGAGGGGCATTCTAGTAAAAAACTTGCTAGTGCTCTTTGTAAATGTCAAGAATACAAAGAACAAAGAAAGACTCAAATTGGAGGGATTAGGGAGACAACACCTAAATGCAATGTGAAGTCTTGCATGCACTCCTGGACCAGAAAAAAACAAAAACCTGAAGAAAATCTGCAGGCTAACTAATAGTATTATACTCATGTTACTGTCTTAGTTTTGATCATCATACAATGGCTACATAAGATACATTTTTTAAAGTTGGGTGAAGGGTATATGTACTATATGAAGGTAATTACTTTGCACTAAAATGTTTGGCAACAATTTTATAAGTCTCAAATTCTTTCAAACTGAGAGGTAAAAAAATTTATTTTTGCTTTATGCATATATTTAACAGTTTTTGGAGAGGTAGGTAGTGTATCTGAATGGCACCTCTCAAAGTCAAATCCTCTGACTTCAAGGTAATTGACACCATGTGACTTCAAGGTAATTGTTTACATCCTCTATCCCCGATTTAATTCTCCATCTGTGCAGTATTTATCATAATCCCCATTTTACAGATGAGAAAGGTGAAGCAGTGTACACAAAGTGGCCACCATTGGGTATATGATGTTATTATTCTTAGAATAACGGATCAGGGAATGTCATAATGCAAGTGAAATCATCCATTTCAATTATTTTTTACTAAGAACTTCCTCGCCCTATGAAGAATGAAAGGAAGAAGCCAGGGACACAATGAGTGGGAAAGTAAAGGAAGAAAGAAGATGGAAGGAGAAGGGAGGGAGGCTCAAGAGAGGGAGTCAAAGAATAAAGATTGCCTCCTAACTGTGATAAATGTGATCTTCAGTATCATCAACATTAAGCCTTCGAACAAAAAAAATTATGTAAGGACTACATCCCTTTATTCATTCCTTTCTATACCAGGGTTCTCAAAAAGTATATCTTCACACTCATACAGTTAACAGAATAATTGCTAATTAAAGTTTTAATTCACCATGTTACTTAAACACTGTTTCCTCATTACATCGATCATAGTAATTGATCATGATGATAACAAATCCATTTCCTTCAGGAAGCAATCCCAATCTTAACCTCTTTTCTAATACTGTTTATAGAATCACCTTGCCCAAATTTGTGTTTTCTATCTGAAACCTAATTTAGATAGATAGATAAAATGCATAGATGGATGATGGATAAACAGATATGGATGGATGGATGGATGGATAGATAGATGAAATGGATAGATGGATGGATGGATGAATGGATGGATAGATAGAGATGGATTACCGTCAGATGTACACATGCATACCATCATTGGTAGAGTCAAAGAAAATTCTTGGGTGGAGTGACACCCCGCTAATATAAGTATGACATGCCACCAAAATCAAAACTACTGTACTCAGGAATATATCTATGCATTCATTTATTTATTTACATTATATATATTATTATATATAATATATATTGTATATTATATATATATTATTATATTTTTTATATATATATAATTTTTTTCTTTTGAGACAGGGTCTTGCTGCATCACCCAGGCTGGAGTGCAGTGCTGATCATAGCTCACCGAACCCTGGAATTCCTGGGCTCAAGCAATCTCCCTGCCTCAGCCTCCCAAGTAACTGGGAATATAGGTATGCACCACTGCGCCCAGCTAACTTTTTGTAGTTTTTGTAGATATGGGGTTTTGCCGTGTTTCCCATATTGGTCTCTAACTCCTGGCCTCAAGTGATCCTGGCCAAAAGTAACCAGGCATGGTGTCACACACCTGTAATCCCAGCTAATCTGCGAGGCAGAGGTTGCAGGCAACAGAGTGAGACCCTGTCTCAAAAAGAAAAAAAAAAAGTGTGATAAGAGGAGAGGGATTTCAGAGAGGGGCCACATGGGAGTGAGTGAGGTTAGGAAAGGTCTCTAGAGAGAATAAAGACCTGTATGATTATCTTGGGGAAAATGGTGATAAGTCAAGAAACTGCAAGTGCAAGACTTGGAGATCGGACTGACTGTGGCAGCCTGAGGAGCAGAGAGAAAGGCAGACTGCTTGCTCAGAGGGAGAGAAGGAGTGGGCAGCATATGAAAGGGAGACAGCAGCCACATCATTTGGGATCTTGTAACCCATGAGACCCCATGTATATCACCATTGGATGTACACATGCACACCATCATTGCAAGACTCCAATACAATTCTTGGCTAGGATTACACAGGAATTTGCAAAAACCCATGGGAAACCAGTCTCCTGTTTTATCTCTGGACTCCACACGTTCCTAAAACCCACGGCAGCCTGGAAACAGGAGTTACGCAGAGCTGGAAACCTTGGCAGAGGAAAAAGCCTTCAGTTGAGCCAGACTCTACAGGGCGAGGCAGACATTTTTTTTTTTTTTTTTCCTCCTTGTTTTTGTTGCTTTTCACATTTGGCTTTCTTGTGTTGCTTTCAGACCATCCATCTATGTTTGCATAAAAGGGTCAGGGCTACATGGCATGGAAAAATGTAGCTTTCTCTGCTTGTTTATAGGCCCAGGCCTTTTAAGGCACAGATGCCCGAAGATCTCCATCCTTACCTGGAAGTGGCAAAAGGCAATGATAGTGGAATCAAGCCAGCCTCCCAGAGTGTCCAAACCTTATTTAAAGCTATTTTGGAGCCAAGGACATTTCCCTGAATCTGTTCCAAACTAGAATGAAGATGCTGGTGAATGATATTTTTGCAAAATCTGCCGGCTCAGGAATTGACAGTCTTGACATTTACGTCAAATATGAAGAACCATTTACGAATCCTTGTTGCAGAAGGCTGCTGTCAGCAAGCCAAAAATATAGCATAAAGAATAATAATAAAACAAAGCTGGCACAAAACCTTGTTTCCTCCTGAAAAGGCCAATTTTTAGTTTGATGGCAGTGACTCTTAGAACCCAAAAGGAAAACAAATTTCTACCCACACGGTCTGTGCTGCTCTTCTCTTCATGTTAATTTTATCTCACATCTCAAATACATAGTGTTTTTTTCCTATTGAAACTGAAAGGTGTTCTTCCTATTGAAACTGAACGGTGTTCATTCTAAAAATAAGTTGTCTGTATTTAATTCCATAAATGGTTTCTTCCTGGTTGAGTGCTATTTTTCAAGAATGTTGCTTGACTGAAGTTATAATAATGACTTAGATACAGTCTCTTGAAAAATTCTTTTGAGATACAGAGTCTTCATGATGTGGAAACTGCCCATTAGCTTTGTTCACATACATAATAAAATATTTCCATGAAGTTAATAATCATCAAACTTCTTTGCTTCATGCTGTTTGACAGCTAGAAATTCCTTTTCTACCCCCAGTCAACCCACAGTAGGCACTTCCTGAAACTCAGTATTTCTGACACTCACTTCACCCTTCTTCATTCACAAAACACCTAGTGTAGCTAATGGGACCACCATCCTTGCATTCTCTCAAGTCAGAAAGCTGTGAGTTAGTCACATTTGAACTCTGTCCCATTAACTCTCCACCACCCCATGGCCATCCAATAACCACTTGATTTCTTGCTGATTTCCTCTTTGTAGCATTTTTGAATCTTATGGAAGAAGTGTAAAATGTATGCTCTGAAAACTATAAAACATTGTTGAAAGAGATTAAAGAAGACCTAAATAAATGAAAATGCATCCCATGTCTATGTTCATGGATTGGAAGACTTAATAATGTTAAGATGGCAGTACTTCCCAAATAGATCTATAGACTCAGTGCAAGCTCTATCAGAATCCCAGATGGCTTTTTTGCAGAAGTAGACAAGCAGAATCTATCATTCATCTGGAAATACAACAAACCCAGAATAACCAAAACGATATTGAAAAGGAAGATCAAAATGGAGGAGTCACACTTCCTGATTTCTAAACCCTCTATAAAACTTACAGTCAAAACTTATTATAGTAATAAAGGCAATGTGGCAGTGGTAAGAGGGTAAATATGTAGATCAACTGAATAGAATTAAGAGTCTTAGCAATAAATCCTCACATTTGTAGTCAATTAATTTTAAACAAGGGAGTCAATACAATTATGTTGGGGAGAGAATAGACTTTTAAAAGAATAGTGCTGGGACGACTGGATACTCAACATGCAAAAGATTGAAGCTGGATCCCTACTTCACACCATATACAATAATTGACCCAAAATGAATCTAAGACCTAGATGTAAGAGCTAAAACTAAAATTCTTGGAAGATATGAACAATGTCTTTGTTTAGAAATCTAGAGGAAGAACTTTTAAAGCAGCTAAAGAAAGGCTGGGTGAGAGGTGGCTTTATGGGCAAAGTAGTATCTGACCAATGAATGGCTAATTGGTCCAGGGAAGCTGCCACCTGCCTCTGGCACACCCTGTTGGTACCCCCTTCTCCATCTTTTTTGGGCAAGAAGACAGGGAGAAAAAAAAAATCTAGCAGGATGTTGCCTACTTAAAAGAGTGAGAAGCACTTGTTAGAATGTTCTGCCCACTGTGGGGGTGAAGATGAATGTTATCAGTTGAAAGAAGAATTGACATCACAGTAGCAGTGAGCATACTAAACTCACAGATCTTGGTTTCTAAATCCCTTCTCTAATAGAAGGAACCAGGGCTCCTTGGAGACTGCTTATTCTGGGACTGAGGCAAGGGAAATCCAAGATGTTCCAGCAATATCGTATGGTGCCTAAAATTAACGAAGTGTTTAGAAAATGTTAGGGACATGTTTTTCAGTTAAACATCAGGTGAATTTATATTTGCAGGCTAGTTTTTAAAAATAATAGCTGATTTGAGTGGCTTTTGCATTTGGTGAGTTTTCAGGAAGTGCCTACTGTGGGTTATAGTGTCCCCTAGAGTGGCTTTGGTATAGAATTTGAGTATACATGTTCAAGGCGAAGCCTTGGATGTGACTGAGATCACCTGGAAAAATGAGAAAACCACAGCAGGACCAACATGCACAGAGAGACATGAGTCAGTGGAGAGGCTACACAGGACTAATGAGCAAGACAGGAGCAAAATCCAGTGGGCTTTTTGTCAGTGTAGTTAAAATAAGAGAACATGTCAAGATGGGGTGTCAAGAGGACCCTCAGGAAGGCCAGCAGGAACCAGGCTGCATATGGGGGCCCAAGTAAGCAGGCTGCTGTCTGGTCTGCTTGCCAGTCTGTGAACACCAAGAAGACAACTGCAAAAGTAGCCCATCTTTACAGCAAGTCTTCACACAGCATGGAGGGAAAGGAGCTGAGTCAGTGGACACATTGCAAGGACATTTAGTGAGTCCTGGCCCAACAAGAAGCAGATGTCCATGGGGGATTAAGAAAATCAAGATGGTTTCAGGGAGAACACCTCTCTAAAAGAAAGGGCAATGCAAGTCTGCCCCCACTTGAAGGATAAAGGGAGGGAAGGTTGGAACGTTCTTGACTGATACACAGACTAAGACAGGTTCCAGGCAACCCCAGGGGAGTTCTCAAGCCAATGTCAGTCATATTGGGTCACTGGTTGGGATTAGTCAGTGAGAAACATGGCCTCTGCACTCCTGCACCAACATTGCAAGGGACGGCACAGCACAGTAGCTGGGGCCCTTGATCAATTACGTGCCCTGCACTTGGAGTCTGCCAGATTCCAATGCAAGGCTACCACATACATCAATATCTGGTGTGGGTTTTCCTGTGTTGCTGGAGAACTCACTAGTAGACAAGAGGTCCCTGTGTACTCTGGAACAATTGAGAGAAGCTGAGGAAAGACCCAAGAGATGACAACAAACAAAAGCCAAGAAGAAAGAAAGAAAATTATGTTTGGAAAGTAATGGAGCCTGCATACATGCCTTTCTTTCCTCAGAATTTTTTTTTTTTTTTTTTGAGACAGTTTTGCTCTTGTTGCCCAGTTGGAGTGCAATGGCACGATCTCAGCTCACTGCAACCTCCGCCTCCCTGGTTCAAGTGATTCTCCTGCCTCAGCCTCCCGAGTAGCTGGAATTACAGGCGCACACCACCATGCCAGGCTAATTTTTTGTATTTTTAGTAGAGTTGGGGTTTGGCCATGTTGGCCAGGCTGGTCTCAAACTCCTGATGTCAGGTGATCCACCCACCCCAGCCTCCTAAAGTAGAAAATTACATTTTATACCTTCTAGACCAAACACCATGAAACTAATATAATTGATTTTTTTTCTCCTGGTAGACTTGAACAATGAGCTTGGGCTTAAATTATCTCTCCAACAAAATGCACACAATAAAATGAGAAGAGGGGGAAAATTGCACCTGATTCTTTCTAGTGCATATCCTATCAGCCGCAGCTAATTAACTAAAAGCCCAATTACCTACTGCTCAAAAACTGTAAAGGAGCAGAGAAGCCTATTCTATGCAGAAAATCTTCATCATAATGAAATCATTAGCTTCAAGAGGAAAAAGAGTTGTACTTCAAACTTGGGAAGCGAGAAGTGTCTGATGGCTTGTCGAATTACAAGTTTCTATTCTACTTGCGGAAAAAAATATTCTGTTAATGTGTTTTATGTGTCAGATGAAAATTGTATCACCTAGCACAGCCTGTCTTACATTCTGGAAATTAATGTTTTAGAGCAGGGGGATTTTTTTTTCAACCCAGAGCATAATGTATGCTTTGACGAATGAGCTCTCGCTTTTGTCAATAATATTCAAAAAGTAAGTAGCAATAGGACAGAGGCAGTTCTATCCATGAGAGAACAGCCAGGCATGTTTTATTGCACAGAAAGAAAGGGAAAACAGAATCATATACTGTACAACAAAATTAAGTTTCAAAAGATTCAAATGTAATGTGTCAAGAAACTTTTATTTGCAAGTGGAATTTAAAAGGAAACCAAACAAAAGGATCGATACATGTTTCAGCCTCATAAGAGGACATTCCCTTCTCCTCTTTCCTTATAAACAGTATTGATCTGGGCCCACTGCTACAACCATCAGACTTCCATCACAGTCAGCATTTGTGTTTGAAAGTTCTGTTTCATCTTCCCCACACCCTGACCCTCCAAAAAGTTCAGTAGGAAATCATTCTGGGATCAGGAGAGCATCAATAGTCGCTGCTCCTGGTGGTTCCAGCCACTCCCCACCTCCTGTGCAAACAGGCTCCAGAGCTTTGAGTTCGTCACTCCCTGGGGCCCTCTCTCTCCATCAAAACCTCACAGCTTTACGTCGCGTCCCATAAAGACCAAATTCCAGCTCTGATATAATGAGCTCCGGCCACAGAATAGTATGCCATAAGTTACACAAAGATCATAGCTGTATACAAACCACATGGAAATGTCTTCCATCCATTTTAAAGATCTTTTCCACATAGCACAGCCTTCTTGCAGACAGTATAATTTACTTATTTGTTATTATCACATATTGTCTCTTCCTCTGCTAGCATGCAGATCCATGGTCCTGGGGGAGCTCTGTATGCTTTATTTGATGATCTATCTATCCCACGCCTTCAGGCAGTGCCTGGGAATTCCTGGCAACAGGTGCTCCATAAATACATGTTCAATCAACATGCTGAGTGTGCTTAAGGCTTTCCATTTTTACTGTACAGATTTTTTAGTAGTTTTGTTTATAACCAACACGTATTTGTGCACCCATAGGGAATTCTGACAGTTAAGATTTTAAAAAGGAAATAAGAGAAATAAAAGGCCTGCTAATGAAAGTGAGATAATCTATTATCCTCTATCAATATGACAATAAGTGACAAAGTGAAAATAGTCAATTCAGATCTCAAGGACAGAATGTAGGATTTCCAGGTCTTGTCTATGTTCATGCAGAAGATGTTTGGGGTCAAGTGGAGCCTTTGCTCAACTCCGTAGATGTGGCTTTGCCTGGCGTGATCCTCTGGAGAAGTCTCTATTTCAGCCCCTCCCCATTCTTTGGGTTTCGAGACAATAACCTTCTTGACTTACTAGGACGCGGCTCATATTGGGAGCACTGCCAACAACATACAAGCAAAATAGATTAAACAATGGTGTACTGCCCTCAGGCTTCTGAAACTCAGATCTAACGAGGACATTTTTGTCTTCACACCCTTAATGACCTCCTGTCGCCCACGAGACAAACGCCAGTTTTTCAGGGTGGTTAACTTCCATGGCTCTCCAGAACATTCTCCAGCCATTCATCTCCATATCAGAGTTTTCAGATGACAAATCCTTCCTACCTCCCTTCCTTGGGTCACTATTCCTCATGCTCTTCCCCTTCTTCATGAAAAAGAGTCACACATATGTCATTCAGTTTGTCATAACCCCTAAGGTCACTCTTTGACCAAAAGCCATTCATTGAAAACAAAACATGGCAACAGCTATGTACTAGGCACCGGGTAGAAAACAAACAAACAAACAAACAAACTTTCACCTGAATTATTTCATTGTAATCCTCCAAAAAATTCTGTCCACATGATTGTCAGAGTACATATAGAAGGAAACTGATGTTCAAAATGTAGTAAGTGTGCTTCACTCAAGGACAGCTGAAGATGGCAAATAAACGCAGGAAAAGATGTTCACCATCTTTAGCCATTAGGGAAGTGCAAATTAAAAATCACAGTGAAATACCACTATCTGCCTATTAAATGGGTAAATTTAGAAAAAAAATAAAAGAACAATAACAAGTGCTGGCAATGATGTGGAGCAACCAGACTTCCATATATTGCTGGTAGGAATGTAAAATAGCACCGCCACTTCGCAAAACAGTTAAGCAGTTTTTTTATAAAGGTGAACACATACTTGCCATATGCAGCAATCACACTCCTAGAGATGCATTTATACAAGAGAAATGAGAACGTATGTCCACATAAAGACTCAATTGCAAATGTGTACAGTGACTTTATTTGTAATCACCAAAACCTGGAAACAACCCTGTGTCCTTCCACTGAGAAGTGGACAAACATTCAACAGTAAGTACATCCATACAAGGGAATCTAGCCAGCAATAAAAAAGAAAGGCTGGCAGGGTACAGTGGCTCAAGTCTATAATCCCAGCACTTTGGGAGGCCAGGGCAGGAGGACTGCTTGAGGTCAGGAGTTTGAGACCAGCCTGGGCAACATAGCAAGACCTTGTTTCTACAAATCAATTGAAAATTAGCCAGGGATGGTGGCACGTGTCTGTAGTCTCAGCTACTCAGGAGGCTAAGGTGGGAACATCACTTGAGCCTAGGGAGTCAAGCTGCAGTACGCTATGATGACACCACTGCACTCCAGCCTGGACAACAGAGCAAGACCCTGTCTCTTTTAAACAAAAGGAGAGAGAAAGGCCTACTGACGCATGCAACAACATGGATAAACCTCAACGACACTGTGCCTAAGTTAAAGAAGCCAGACATGAAAGCCTCATACTGTCTGACTGGTTTTATATGAGATTTTGGGAAAAGTAAAACTATGAACAGAAATCAGATCAGTGGTTGCCAGAGGCCAGGATGGGAGCAAGGACAGACTACAAAGGAATATGAGAGAATTCGGGGAGGCTGGGGGATGACGGAACTGTTCCAGATCATGATTGTGATGATGATTGCACGATTATACTGGCTTGTCAAAGCTCACCAAACTATACCCCTCAAATAGATGCATTTTACTGGATATAAGTTATGCATCAATAAAACTTAGTGTAAAAAATAATCAATCAATCAATCGGAAGAAATACAAGCACTTCATCACAGGCTATAAGGCTTCTGAATGGTCAAGCTGGAGCTTGCTCTTGCAATGTGTCTATTTATCTATTTACAAATTACCTGCAAGTGCTAATATCAGTAATATCTCAAAGCACATGTATGAGGCTAGGAAAATAGCTATCATTAATGAACTTGGACATAGAACTGCATTTCAAATAGTCTCTTGATCATTTTGATTTTTTTTCTGGTCAGTTTCTTGCCAGACCTGATGAAGACAATGTTTGGACCTCTCAATACAGTAAAGAACTCACATCAGGAGTACAAATTGACCCCTTTCTTGTGGTCACTTGTGCTTGGAGTATTACTCTTGCCTTCAACAGGTTGCACATCTTCAAAAGTCTTTTTAAGCTATTCACCTACACTGTGAAGGTAGGTTTTACATAAACTCAATGTCATCTCTGGGTTCACATGACCATACCTGGGTAAGGCACGATACATGCCAATATGTGGGATAATGCGGGATACTGTGGGGTTCCCCACTCTGCCCTTGGATTACTTCTCATTTCATTTCTGACTCGGGACATTTGGCACATGCCTGGGTGTGAGCACCAGTATTGCTCTGTATAAACATTAATAATGCCAAAGATAAAGACTTAACATTTATTCTTTTTTTTTTTTTTTCTTGAGACAGTCTAACTCTGTCACCCAGGCTGGAGTACAGTAACATAATCACAGCTCACTGCAGCCTCCACCTCCTGGGCTCAAGCAGTCCTCCCACCTGAGCCTCCCAAGTAGATGGGACTATTTGGGAGGCACACCCCACCACGCATGGCTAATTTTTTATTTTCATTTTTAGAGATGGGGTCTCACTATGTTGCCCAGGCTGGTCTTGAACTCCTGACCTCAGGCAATACTCCTGCCTTGGCCTCAATTCTTTTTTTTTTTTTTCTTCAGATGGAGTCTCGCTCTGATGCCCAGGCTGAAATGCAATGGCGTGATCTCAGCTCACTGCAACCTCCACCTCCCAGGTTCAAGCGATTCTCCTGCCTCAGCCTCTCGAGTAGCTGGGATTACAGGCTTGTGCCACCACACCCATCTAGTTTTAGTATTTTTAGAAGAGATGAGGTTTTATCATGTTGGCCAGGCTGGTCACAAACTCCTGACCTCAAGCGATCCACCCGCCTCGGCCTCCCAAAGTGCTGGGATTACAGGCCTGAGCCAACACGTCTGGCCTCAATTCTTTATTCTTAAAAATGTTCTAATATTTTCTTCCCACATGCAACAAATTGCTACCAACACCCCCCAAATTATATTCACTCACTATGGAGGCCTCTACTCCTATCGGCCTCCTCTCCCTGATGCAGTTATAAGACCTTTCACAGACTTGAGTCCTGTGGCAAGTCTTATATAGCATACTGGATCCATCAGATCTGACATTTGCTGGTCACTACCTTTTCTCAATTATCCTTCCATTTATTGAAAGCAATCTTTTTTTTTCCTGCTATTGTCATTTTAGGACATTTCTTCAAGAATGACATTTCTAGAACATTTCCTTAAGAATAATGTTCAGAAGAAAAATCTATAGTATACGTTTTTTTGTGGACTTCTAGAAGCAGGTGCAAACAGTAGGCAAATCTCTTCAAGGTTACTGATGTCCTCAATCCTACCTTTCAAGGCTGGCAGTCCCGCAGTTTCCTTTCCTAAAACTAAATGGAGTGTGGAGGTTGTCTCTCTACCTGTAGTTTCATGCCCTTCAATGTGTCTCGCTCATTAAAATCCAAGGACCTGTGGTTCATGCATGTAACCTCAAAACTGTGGGAGGTCAAGGAAGGAGGATCGCTTTCACCCAGGGGTTTGAGACCAACATGGGCAACATAGGGAGACTCCATCTCTACAAAAATCTAAAACCTTAGCTGGGCATGGTGGCACTCTCCTGTAGTCCTAGCTACTCTGGAGGCTGAGGTGAGAGGATCACTTGAGCCCAGGAGGTTGAAGCTGCAGTGAAGCGTGATCGCGCCACTGGACTCCAACTTGGGCAACAGAGTGAGACGACTTTGTCTGAAAAAAAAAAAAAAAAAAAAAAAACCTCAGGGATCCACCCACAGTCACCTCCTAGGTCAGGCCTATTTGCGGTTTCCCACTGCTGTGTTTAGACCTTGACATTTTCTGTTTACTTTTTAAGATGCTGGGTGTATGCCTAAGCCTACAATGATAAAATAGGATTGCTCAACTTAGCACTATTGACATTTGGGCAAGGTGATTCTCTGTGGAGGGATACCTCCTCTCCACTGCAGGATGATGAGCAGCACCCCAGCCTCTACCCACCCCATACCAGGAGCACCCTCTACCCATTTGTGACAACTGAAAATGTCTCCAGACATTACTAAATGTCCCATGCCATAAAGTTACCTGCTTTACTTACAAGAAGCACCAAGGTCCTAACAACTTGGGCTGCTATAACCAGAGAATAACTACCCTATTGAATTTGTCAACAAATTGCAAGTAACCCCTTGAGGACAAACATTTCTTAGTGTAAGGGAAGTACTCATTTTCCTAGAGAAGATGAGAAATTCTTCCTTCCTCATAAGAAGAGAAAAAAAGACCACTGCAGGCATGTGTTCCGCCTCTCTCAAGAAGCGCCTCTGAGGCAGAGGTTGCAGTGAGTCAAGATCACACCACTGCACTCCAGCCTGGGTGACAGTGAGACCCTGTCTCAAAAAGAAAGAAAAAAAGAAAGAAGAAGAAGAAGAAAAAGAAAAAGCACCTCCTAAAGCCCCTCTGTTCCTTCTTTGCCAACATTCCTCCCAGAGATGACAGCTCCTTCTTGCCTCCACGTACAGGGAACAGGTGGGCCACACCCAAAAAATCCTTCCATCTTCACCCCATCTGAACAGTGGAGACAGCAATGCTACATGCCAGCCAGGCACAGGAGCTCATGCCTGCAATCCCAGCACTTTGGAAGCCTGAGGTGGGAGGATCACTTGAAGCCAGGAGTTCAAGACCAGCCTGGGCAACATAGTGAGACTCCGTCTCTACAAAAATAAATGAATAAAGAAATAAAATAAAGAAATAAAATAAAGAAATAAAAATAATATTTTTCAAAAATGCTAGTGCCTATCCAGGCATGTAACAAGGATTACACGAGTCATTTGTAAAAGCACTATTACATCTAAATATAATAGGATAACACCTTTATGGCCAGAAACTACCGGGACTCAATGACTCTATCACACTCTGGCTTTACATCCACCAGAATTTACTAAGCACCTGCACCATGCAGACACTGTGCTGAACCAGCGTCATTGCATTCAAGAAGGTTCTAGTCTGTAAGGAGACAGGGATTATGAAAGTGTAGACAAGGTGCAAAGACATCGGTGGGAGGTGGCGCCCAAACTTTTCTGGAAGCGTCAGGGAGGGCTTCCCATAGGAGGCAGTGGTTAAACTGAGACCTGAATGACAAGAGGGAATTTTCCAGGAGCCAAGGAGGATGAAGAGCATTTCATTCAGAGGTACAAACAACGGTGAAAGTCCAAGGGCAGAAGGTAACATGATATTTTTAGGAAATTAAATTTCCAAATCACCATCAACCAAAAATATAATCAGGGGAGTTACAGAAGAGAAGGCCGATGAACAAGTTGGGGCCAGCTGACACGCAGGAGAAGCAAGATCAACCAAAACCATGGGAAATGCTAGGTCAAACCTAAAGGAGTTTAAAGTGTCAAAGGTAGTGGTGAGTTTTCAAAAGGAAAGATCATAAGCAGCAGTTCTCAAATGTAGGTGATGATCTCGGAAGTCCAATGTTCAGGGTTCTGAAAGGGATCCGGGTTGGGAAACACTGCTGAGAGAATGACAGGTCATTAAAGACTGATTAGATAAAGGAATTTCATCACCAGCTGTGCACGTGAGAAATGACACTCTGACCTGACCAGCATGGAGGGACTGGACGGGACAGGCCCTGAGGCATGGAAAACACTTTCCCAGGAAGGGAAAGGCTAAACCCAGGCACGGCCATGGGTGGTGGGCATGGAGGGGCTGGAATGCCTCAGAGAGACAGAGACGGAGAGGAACAGAGACACCACATTTCCCCCTTAAGCAGCAGGTGAGATGGTGGAACCATCCAGAGGGAGAAATCGTAGGAAGAAACTGGTTTGAGGAGGAAGACAAGGATTTCTAGTTAAGTGCATAGAGTTTAAGGTGCAAGTGAACTATCATGAGTATGTGGGGGTGGAGGCTCCAGAGACTTGGCCTTTAGATATAAATTTAGGAGTCAGTGATCAAGAACTGGGCAGAAACTATTGGCATCAAGTGGTTCTCAGGATCACCTGGAGGGCTGCTTATGACCCCCGAGCTTCTGATTCATGGGGTCCCAGGTGATGCTGATGCTGCTCATCTGGGGACCCTACTTTGAGAACCACAGCTCTAGATAAAGGAATCCTGCCCTTTCTCCTCTACTTTGGACAGAAATGGTAGGTAAGGAAAGCATAAATGTTCCATCTTTTTCTCTCTCTGGCCCTTGAACTCCAGAAGATCAGAGTACTTAGCTTGACTGCATCCTTATTCCAACTTCAGGAGTCCAAATCTACCACAATTTGCCAAATGTGAGAAGAGTATGGACTGTAAGACACACCTGTAATTTAAGTAATGCTAAGAAGGAGAAACGGATACCAATAATTATGAGATGTGGCTGACTGAAAGAAGCATTCTGATTTTCGAAATAGGAAAGGCTGAAAAATGTGCATTTTAGAATTGACCAAAAGTGGTCATTCCTGTCCTCTGGGGCCACCCTGGAAAAGTCCAAGCAGAAGCCTGTGCACCAGCAGGAGCCAGGATCCCGGATCTTCCTGCTCTTTGCCTGCGGTATATACCACCACATCCACAGGAACCTGCCACACACAAGGGCTCTGCTCTCCATAAGATCTCCCAGCAGCAGGGTCCTTCACCCAAACCTTCCAAAAGTGCCTCATCCCACATTCCCCAGAGAGCTGCTGAAGCTCTCAAAACTCAAATGCAAACATGCAAGGACATTTAATAACAACTCCTGCATTTCCCACTTTCACCCATGACTACAAGTAGTCATACCCAGGATGTTCTTGCTCAGAGAGCCTACTACAGAAAAGACCCAATTAGGAAACACCATTGGCCAGACGCAGTGCCTCACGCCTGTGATCCCAGCACTTCGGGAGGCAGAAGCAGGCGGATCACTTGAGGCCAGGAGTTGGAGACCAGCCTGGCCAACATGGTGAAACCCCGTCTCTACTAAAAATACAAAAATTAGCTGGGTATGGTGGCACACGCCTGTAATCCCAGCTACTCGGGAGGCTAAGGCACGAGAATCACTTGAGCTTGGGAGGCAGAGGCTGCAGTGAGCTGAGATCATGCGACTGCACGCCAGCCTGCATGACACACTGAGATTCTGTCTCAATAACAACAACAAAAAAAAAAAAAAAAAAGGGAAGGAAGGAAGGAAAGAAAGAAAGAAAAAGGGAAAGGAAAAGAAAAAAGGAACACCACTGCCAAAACCAGCAAAAGATTAAAGGAAGCAAACATCCTCATTCTATTTCTCCTCTTATGCAGGAGAAATCCCCTGAGTTGCACATATTAACCCACAATGTCTTTTTTTTCTTTCCAAATTTTTAGGTTCAGGGGTACATGCGCAGGTCTGTTATATGGGTAAATTGTGTGTCATGGGGGTTTGCTGTACAGATGATTTCATCATCCAGGTAGTCAGCATAGTACCCAGTAGATAGTTTTTCAATCCTCACCCTTCTCCCGCCCTCCACCCTCATGCACGCCCTAGTATCCATTGTCCCCTTCTTTGTGCCCATGTGTGCTCAATGTTTAGCTCCCACTTATAAGTGAGAACATGCAGGATTTAGTTTTCTGCTCCCTAGCCTGACACTGCCCAATGTCCACAGCCAAAATCCTTAGGCAAAGCAAAAAGCACAAGTGGCCTTTGCACCTAAACGACAGTGTCTTCCACTCCAGCCTGAAAGAAACTCCCTGGAAAAATTGGAGCAAAATAGCTCTGTCCTTCCCAGGGTCTCAGAGGCCTCCTCTGTCTTTGGAGAGTATTCTGCTTGAATCCCTGGGCTCCCCTTTTGTTCTCAGAAGTACACGTTGAAGGCAATCTCTCAAACTTCAAGGAGTATCCCAAAGTCAAGCATCTCTGTTGTTGTCAGGCTGCAATAAATAATCATGCTTTCATCTCCAACATACCCTTGTAAGAAGAACACTTTACATATGTTTTACAAAATGTTTACAAAATGGCTATGTGGAGGTCTAGCAGATCAGAAACAGCAGAGGCCGAGAGCCTATGTGTCGAGATACCTTCTGGCTCTAACCCCAAGGCCATGCTTCCTCCCAGAGGACCCACACCTATATGTAGCTACTGCTAAAATGCTCTCACCCGGGCAGCTCCTGACAGAGAGGCCCAATTCATGACATGCCATTAACACAGTAGAAGAAATTTCAACCAAAACAAATCTGTTATGCAAACAGTTACCAACTAACTTAGGAGGGTATTCTGAAATGACAGGCGGGGAAACCTGATCCGTACCTGAATATCCCAGGAGGACGTCCAGTAGTAGCAAATCCTCCAAGAGGGTCAAAATTGCCTGCTATTTTTAAAACCTGAAACTTTAAATAATTCCAGACCCCCTCCGCCACATGTTGAGCAATCTGCCAGATAAGTTATACACATGGAGTTGATTCCAACAATCTGCCAAAGAAGGGGATCTCCCAAATCTGGCCACTTCTCATTTCCATATGGGAAGAATTACCATGACTGGGCAGAGATGGAGGGAGAGGGGAAGAGGAGGCGGGAGAGGTGGTGATGATTCCAAGGAGCTGATGCCTGTTATACCATGACATGTGCAGCATCGAACATCGTCACTGTAATCATCATTTCACATATTTAAAGGAAGACTTCAGGAAAAGTTTGTTTTATTATTTTAAAGATAGTTAATACATTCATTGGAGTTTTTGTGGTTGGTCTTAGTCTTGTTCTCATTCTGTACATAAGAGTTTTGGGGGGTTTTTTGTGTTTGTTTGTTTGCAAATCTGAGAGTAATTAGTCCTTTGCATTCAAGCTCTGGTATTTGGAAAATTCAGCTACCTTTGGAAATTCAGCTACCTTTGGAAATTCAGCTCCCCAACATGCAGGAAAATTCTGACATAACATCTGTTTTCCAGTAAGATCCTGTTTTGACACAATCTGATACTCGTTTGCATTGCCCCACGTGTTAGAAGGTCAAGCAATAGATTCAAGATCACACTGAAAATGAGGCTCCCTTTTAATTTCCTGGATTCCTCCTGAATGGTTTCAAGAGTAAATGGGTTCCAGGAAACCTGAGGAGAAAGAATGAAATCACTGCAAGAATATCCAAGCTTCCCCATGTTTGGTTTGGTTAGAAGACATTTTTAAATAAAGCATCATTCACATGGTCTTCTTCTGAGTTTACATACCACGTTTCAGGTTCTCTCTGGAATTCCGTAAAATTTTGCAGCTCATTGGAATCATCACCCAGTCTCCCCTTGTTTGGCGCAATTGCCAAATCTATTTATAAAAAGCACATGCTATCTAAACACTTGCTACTCGAAGTATGGTCTATGAACAAGCACCATCAGCACTTGCTGGGCACTTATTCGAAAAGCAGAATCCCCCTTCCCCAACCTCTGACGTATGATGTCATAAAACTGTTCCCAAAGTAATCGGGATGCACTGATTAAGCCAGGGGACAACACGCTGTGAGCCTACAGGCCAAATCTGGCCACTGCTTGTTCTTGTAAATAAAGATTTATTGAAACATAGCCAGAGGCATTAATTTGTCTATGCTAATTTTTGCTGTAATGGCAGAACTGAGATGTTTCAACAGAGAAAGGGTGGCCCACAAACCTAAAACTATGAATTATCTGGTTCTTAACCAAAAATCTTCACTGACACTGATCTAAACCTTTATTCTATAGGGAGGAAGAGGAAGGATGAAGAAAACAAAGAAGGAGGAAGAAGGGAGGAAGGAGGAAGCAGGAAGGAGGAAGAAGGAGGGAGGAAGGAGGAAGAAGGAAGAAGGAAGGAGGAAGAAGGAAGAAGGAAGTAGGAAAAAGGAAGAAGGAGGTAGAAAGAAGGAAAGAGGAAGGAAGAAGAAGCAGGAAAGAGGAAGAAGGAAGGAAGAAAAAGGAAGCAGGAATGAGGAAGGAAGAAGGAAGATGAAGAAAAAGAAAAGAGGAAGGAGGAAGAAGGAAGCAGGCAGGAGGGAGAAGGAAGTGAGAAGGAGGAAGAAGGAGGAACAGGGGATGAGGGAGGAGAGAGGAGGAAGGAGGAAGAAGGAAGGAGGGAGAAGGAAGAAGGAAAGAGGGAGGAGGAAGAAAGAAGTAGGAAGAAGGAAGACAGAAGGAAGAAAAAGGAAGAAGGAAGGAGGAAGAAGGCAGTAGAAAGGAGGAAGGAGGGAGGAGGAAGAAGGAAGTAGGAAAGAGAATAGAGGAAGAAGAAAGTAGGAAGAATGAAGGAGGAAGGGGGGAAAAGGAAGAAGGAAGTAGGAAGAAGAAAAAAGGAAGACAGAAGGAGGAAGTAGAAAGGAGGAAGAAGGAAGCAGGAAGGAGGAAGAAGGAAGGAGGAAGAAGGGGGAAGAAGGAAGAAGAGGAAGAGGAAGGAGGAGGATACACTTTTTACACAGAGTTCTGCTAATTTAACCCTTATGTGAAACAGTTAAATAAAAACCCCTAGTGAGACAGCAGGTGGAAAGATTTGAAGGGAAGCTGTTACTGCCACAAGGGAGGTTTGATGGCAGGACTTGGGAGTGTGTATGCATGACGTACTAATTAAAGTATTAGTACAGCTTTTTTGGGGGGTGTCAGATAAGTGTAGAGGAACCCCCTACTCTCCACCTTTGTCTAGGGCAATGTCTGCATCAGAGACTAGTGCCAGTGTACTAATCAGTCTCATAGAAAGTTGGATTCAGAGTCTGGAAAGATGGAAGATAAAATCTTTACAGCCTATGGATAGACCCTCCTTTCCAGACCTTAGCATTTGGAATATTAGTACAGTTTCTATATCAAAGGTGCTTGCCAAATGAAACTCTAGATTCACAACAAATTGTGTTTTGAAAAATATTGTATTTGCCAGGCATGGCAGCTCATGCCTGTAATCCCAGCACTTTGGGAGGCCAAGGCGGGTGGATTACGAGGTCAGGAGTTCAAAACCAGCCTGACCAGGATGGTGAAACCCCTTCTCTACTAAAAATACAAAAACTAGCTGGGCGTGGTGGCAGGCGCCTGTAATCCCAGCTACTTGGGAGGCTGAGGCAGGAGAATCGCTTGAACTCGCAGGGTAGAGGTTGCAGTGAGCAGAGATCATGCCACTGCACTCCAGCCTGGGCAACAGAGTGAGGCTCTGTCAAAAAGAGAAAGAAAGAAGAAAGAAAAGAAAGAAAGAAGAAAGAAAGAAAAAGAAAGGAAGGAAGGAAGGAAGAAAAGAAAGAAAGGAGAGAGAAAGAAAGGAGAGAGAGAGGAAGGAAGAAGGGAGGGAGGGAGGGAGGGAGGGAGGGAAGGAAGGAAGGAAGGAAGGAAGGAAGGAAGGAAGGAAGGAAGGAAGGAAGGAAGGAAGGAAGGAAGGAAGGAAGGAAGGAAGGAATTTAAGTTGTCCATTCAAATGAGCCGGTAATAAGCCAAACCACCTGTCTCATAGAGAGCTGGAGAGAGAGAAGGGTCAGGAAGGGAAATGATAAAATAAACAAATCACTGCTATGAAAATTTATATGGCTCACCCCGCCTCTGAAATGAGAGTTCAAAATAGAAATGCTTGCTCCTTAACACTGGTTATCATAACAAGATGCATTTAATACATGAGTTTGCTGAATACCATGATTCAGCCGTGCTATATTTTTTTTCCATGATAGATTTGAAACATCCATCGCTTCATTTGCTGCCTCTTTCCACAAAGCAGATACTGGAGAGCAAATCTCATGCAGATGATGTTTTGTCTAGAGGCAGCAAACTGTTTTATAATAAGGCAGATGTAGAGGATGCAATTTCAAACACACACCCGAAAGCACAGGGCTCACTACCTGTAACTGAGAAAACGAGGCAGAGATGGATGCCCTGTTTGCATTCATGCAGGACACATGCAGAAAGTTCTGTCTGCCAGCTATGGGAGGAATATACAAAACACCTCCCACAAAGCACGGGTGGGGTGGCAGAGGAGGGGGCGGTGGCAGCAGTCCTACCTCTATGCACAGAGTTC
This sequence comes from Macaca thibetana thibetana, assembly GCF_024542745.1. Lineage (NCBI taxonomy): Eukaryota > Metazoa > Chordata > Mammalia > Primates > Cercopithecidae > Macaca > Macaca thibetana. Next base: position 8,715,939 of record NC_065598.1, read on the forward strand.
CATCTTCACAAGTAGGAACTCAAGCAGTTGAAGACTAGCAGCAAGCTGGCCATGCAGCCGCAGTGTAAAAATGGACGGCCTCTCCGCACACTATAGACAAGCCCCGCCTTGAGCAAAAAACCAATGTACACGATCCTTTCCAACCTGCAGAACCTGCCATTCCAAGGGGGCCAAAAATAACCAACCAACAAAAATAAACAGCAAAAACAAGTCAACAAAAACTTTAGTGCCTTAGAACATCTTCATTTGCCTTTATTTTTCCTCTGCTTTTCATTTAACAGTGCTCTTTTTTTTTTTTTTTTTTTTTTTTTTTTTTTTTCAGAAAAATAATTAGTGACAAAAACTTGGTATACTTTGGAATTGTATTTTAAAGGAAAAGGACACCCCAAATGGATTCTGGCCTTCTTTAATTCTGACTTTTCTTAAAATGAACTCATTGCAATTTAGGGGAAAAAATGTAGATTTTTCCATCTTTCACTACAGAGCATGATGCTGTGCTGATGACGGTGGCATTATATATATATATATTTGTAAATCTAGAAAAGTTTGATGCATTCCTAAAGAATACCAAGAATATAATTTAAAAAATAGAATTAAGGGCCTAGCACAATGACTCATGCATGTAACCCCAACATTTTGGCAGGATGAAGTAGGAAGATTGCTTGAGTCTGGGTGCTCAAGAACAGCCTAGGCAACACAGCAACACCCCGTCTCTACAAAAATAAAACTAGCCATGCGTGGTGGCATGTCTATAGGTCTATAGTCCCAGCTATTCAGGAGGCTGAGACAGGAGGATCACTTGAGCCTAGGAATGCAAGGCTACAGTGAGCTATGATCACGCCACTGCACTCCAGCCTGACACAGCAAGACCCCATCTCAAAAAAAAAAAAAAGTAGAATTAAGGGATCTTCCTGCCTGGTCAATTTTTTCCAGATGTCTCCTGCCTTTGCCTCTCCTTGGCTGGCTATAAACTTTAAAGCAAAGAAAAACTAATTCTAGAAGAAAATTCCAGGAGAAATTTCAAACAAAATAACATGTAGAAATATTATATTCAAGAGCTAATGCGGAGCTGTACACAAATAGATAACGACTTGAAAATCATTACAAATCAAGAAGAATCCTGAATTCTCTTACAAAAGAATCACATTCTTGAAACTTACCAACAATACCATCACACTATTCCTATTAAAATATGTACACAACTCCCTTAGTCATTATATTCGTTTTCTGGGGTTGCTGTAACAAAGTGTCACAAACTGGGTGGCTTTAAAAGCCAGAATTGTTATTCTCCCACCATTCTGGCGGCCAAAAGTCTGAAACCTAGGTGTCCAGCAGGATTGGTTCCTTTTTGTCCTTTTTATGATACAATAGGATTTTTGTTTGTCGTTTTTTGTTTTTGCTTTGTTTGTTTATTTGTTTGTTTGTTGGAGACAGGGTCTCACTCTGCCAACCAGGCTGGAGTGCAGGGGTGCCATCGTAGCTCCCTGCAGACTCCAACTCCTGAGTTTAAGCAATCCCCCCACCTTAGCTTCGGGAGCAGCTGGGACTCCGGGGTGGCGCCACCACGCCTGGCTAGGGTTGGTTTCTATTGAGGGCTGGGTGGGAGAATCTGTCCCGGGCCTCTCTTCTTGCTTCTGGCAGCCTCAGGCTACCTTTGGCTTGTAGACATCTTCCCCCTGTGTGTCCACCTCGTCTTCCCTCTGTGTCTGTCTGTCTCTGTGTCCAAATTTCCCCTTCGTAGAGGGACACCAGTCATATTGGACTAGAGCCCACCCTAATGACCTCATTTTAACTTGATTACCTCTGGAAAGACACTATTTCCAGATAAAGTCACATTCTAAGGTCCTGGGGTTAGGATTCCAACCTATCTTTTTCAGAGTGACACATTTGCACACATATAATCACTATATGCCTCTGTTCTGTGTATTCTAAGACTCAAAAATAGATTATGCTCTAAGCTGCAGTAAGTTCCTGTTGGAAGAAGTCAAAGGATGACTCTCCTCAAGGAATAGATCCATTGATGATGACCAAAATGCACATACATCATCATTCGCCATTGAATGCATTTGCAAAGTACCCCAGGATCTTTCCACTGGCAGCCTCTCCTTCTTGTAGTGTTTAGAAACCCACTTTGGAAAAAAAAATGCTTTTTCCTCCCCCATGAGCCAGTCTATAAAAGCTCTCAACTAATTTACATCTTCAAAAGTAGATCACGTCAGACACTACCAGGCTTTCCGTGCCTCCCCACTGGGATCTGGCCCTAGCCTCGCACAGCTGTCTTACAGGTGGCACTTGCTGGGCCCTGCCACCCCACATCCCCTCCAGCCATACAATGCTTTTTGCTGGCTTTACCTCAAATGTGCCTTGCCTTTCCATGGCCCTGAGCCTGTGTTCAAGCTGCTCCCTGGCCTTGACATTTTCGACTTCTTTTCTTTACCTATTAGAATCCTTCAAAGTCCCGCCAGGCCCCGTGGCTCACTCCTGTAATCCCGGGACTTTGGGAGGCTGAGGTGGGCAGATCACTTGAGGTCAGGAGTTTGTGACCAGCTTGGGCAACATGGTGAGACCCTGTCTCTATTAAAAATACAAAAATTAGCTGGGTGTGGTGGTGCACACCTGTAGTCCTAGCTACTCAGGAGGCTGAGGCAGGAGAATCGCTTGAACCTGGGAGGCGGAGGCTGCAGTGAGCTAAGATTGCACCACTGCACTCCAGGCTGGGCGACAGAGCGAGACTCCGTCTCAAAATAAATAAATAAATAAATAAATAAATAAATAAATAAAATAAAATAAAATAAAAATAAAATCCTTCAAAGTAATTTCCAAGGCTCTGTCCTCTGCAGAGACCTTTCTCCGCCACCTGGTTCTGATTCTCCTCTCCTTTTTCTGTTTTCTGCTTTCCTTTCCCCCAAGGAAGCATTTCGATTTCTCTGCCCATGTTATGTCAGCCTCCTACCATCTGCCGTCCTGACCACAACATCGTAGCTTCCCTCCTGCCATGTCTCCATAACCCCATACAACCCAGCACATAGCAAGACCTCAAGCAAGCACTACTGGCTGATGGAATGAGTCAAGAGATGGGGGTTGTGGGGCAGAGCCCAGTAGAGTTATCCAGCTGGCTGAAAATCCCAGGCTTTCCAAGGAAAAGGTTTGGGATTTATTTTCCTTAGTTCATGGTCTGTGCTTTGAGGATTCAGCAGAACAAATCAGCAGATTAGTAAGTGGGCACCTGATACCCAGATGGGAAGAAATCACACTGTTCCCAATGACTATGGACTCGAAACTGCATTTTCAGGATAACTGTGTTCCGGACTGTGTACTCTCATGAAAACACAAGCTCACTTAGCAACAACCAGAGTAGTTGGAGGAAGAATGTGAAAAGATGGCAGAATTCATCTACAATTCCTCTGATACAAAAGAGTAACTAGCCAGTTTTCAGAATTTGTAAATATCGCCCCTCTGAAATGCTGGATGAGGAAGGCAATGATCTCAAGCTTTTTCTGTTTCTCTCTGCCAGCACTGGCTTCCCTATTCTTCCTTATCTGGTAAAAGCCAAGATGTCTCAAATTGCAGCTCTCTTCCTGAACCATCCAGCCTGGAGTATCCCCTTCCCTGGGCCAAACTATTTTTGAATGCCTAAGGGCTACTCCCCTAATTCACTGTCTGCAATTCTTAGTTATCTTTTTCCTATAATTCTGTTTAAATGGCTTAACTTGACTAAGAGTTCCTTGAAGACAGGGACAACATAATGTGTCTTTGCATCTTTCGTGTATCTAAAATGTCTCCAACTTCAGCTGAAATTGAAAGTAGAAACCCAAAGCTTTCAACAGTGTTGAAACATCTTCTCCTGCCCCTATATGCTTCAAGAACTGCTGAGTAAATTAAACTGCACATCTGAGAAGGCAGCTCCATTTCTCCGTGTCCAGCAGAGCTAGCTAGTCAAGATCGATAGCAGGAAAGAAAAAACATTGTGATAAACACTATTAAATGTCCAGGCTGAAATCTGCCACTAAAGCAAAGAAAAGCTTTCCAATTACAAGCTTACTTTGAACTCCTATTTTCATTTCCGACATGTAATTATTAATAAATAAACCAGGCTGAGTGAATTAACACTTTTTCGGAATGTAGTCAAGAAAAACTGTAAGTACAATATTTTCAGTAAATTATTTACAAGAATGAGAAAGGGGCGCATCAAGCATTTTGCTCTAGTATGATGTATTGGAAAATTAGTTACAGTGTCTATTAGATTCAAATGTGAAGAAGATTACATGTATACATATAGGTATAGATATATGCATATATACATGTGTATCTACACACACGTGTGTATGTGCTTGTTCATTTCGGATCAAGTTTTCATTTGGGTATAATTACTGGAGTTTGGGCAGTGGTCTCTTGTCTCACCTTCAGTTGTAAATACTGAACATGGAGTCCTGTGAGGAACTCCAGTTGGGCTTTCTATATTTGAACCTCTCACCCCCGTAGTTTTACAAAGTGTCAGGTAATTTTAATATTTGGAGCCGTCTCCGCCCTCACACTCTGAGATCACATCCCTCCCTTACGGACAGCAAGGGCTCAATCCCACCCTCCAGCTGGTTTCATCTCTCCGTGCCCCGTGGCCTCAAAGTCACAGCCAGGGGAAGTGCAGTGGGCCCAGCCTGCATTTGACCTCCATGTCTCCATGTCCCCCTGCCCAGCCCAGGGTGGTGCCCTCTCTCTGGCATTTTCAGGCAATGGCTAAGAGCTGCAAGTCCCTGAAGGGCTCGTGTGTTTGCTTCTCCTCCCCATCCCAGCCTTGGGCTTCAGTATTAATGCTCTTGGTGGAATCCACTTCAAGAAACTTAGGGGAGCAACACTACAGCTCACAAATGGCCTTCTAGAAAACATGTCCACATATGTGTTTGACCCACCAGACAAATACAAACATGCTAATAGTGACACCTTCACAACTATATCAAAGAGCCAATAGTGTCTGGTGGTGTGACAAGGTAAAGCAATGCCCCAAAACAATGCAAAAGATAGCTATGAACACTCAGAGTGCAAGAGCTGGAGATGTCTTCTGAAGGGCAAGGACCATGTCTGACCAAGGAAGAGGTTATCTTTAGGCAGACAACCTTGAATTACAAGAGGCAGCTATGTACCCTTCCTTCCCGTACACAAAACAAACCCTAGCTGGCATCAACAAGAACTCAAACTACCGTTGATTTTTTTTTTAATTGTACCTGTAAATCCTGACTTGAATGCTTTCCAGCAGAGAAGCATGGTGAACTCAGGTTGTAAAGTCAGGAATACTTCCTCCCAAATGCATTTAACTTCAAATGGCTTCCCCATTTCTCTAGAACAGAGACATGCAAATCTTCCATTTGGATGCACAAGTATCCAGACGAGACTTGTACTCCAGATGCACAGGCCTCATCTTATGGCTTCTGTGCTGTGAGGAGAATTGGCATCTCCGGTGCCCCAGATGGCTCACCATCCTAAGGGCCTGAAACCTAGGAAAATGCACAGGCGATGTATACACACTAACTTCCAGTGTGGGAGCTCAGTGTCCAAGCTCAGCCCCTGTATGCTTAAGCTAAAGTCCCCTGGCTCTCTGGCTTGACTGGGCTCTACATTGCATTTCCCCAAGGTCGGTTCCTGCACCAATTGCTTGACAAGCCATTTTGAGCCACTCTCATCTCATCCTGGACAGAATTTTGGTATCCACTCGCCAGCATCATCCAGCATAACCACAGCTGAGGAACATTCAGTCCTCTGCCAGTCCAGTCCCGAAAGGCCTGTCCATGTGGGACCAATTTTTGGGCAGATGGAAACATACATTCTGCAGCTGCACAAGGGTAAATCTTAATTACAGCCCTCAGTCTGGAGTGATCGGCAACCAGCATGGTCACCTTTTCAGACTTCCGCCTATATAAGCTCTGCTAAAATCTTAGAGCACATAAGCCTTGCTGTTCAGCATGAACCCAGGAGGCGGAGCTTGCAGTGAGCCGAGATAGCACCACTGCACTCCAGCCTGGGTGACAGAGCGAGACTCCATCTCAAAAACAAAAAAAAAAGAAAAAAGAAAGACAACATGAGGGCAACATATACATGAGTGTGTGTGTGTGTGTGTGTGTGTGTGTGTGTGTGTGTGCATGTGCATACTAGGTTTCCCTTTCTACCTAACTCCCAGAAACGCATGGAAGCCCCTCTGCATCCAGACATGATAGATGTAGATTTATATTCTATTTCAGTATGCTGGACCTTCCGTGTGATTCTGAGTTGCAGCAGCTTAATAGGTTACAGGAGGAGTTTTCGAATTGTGCCCTTAGTAGGCAAGTAGACAGCTCCACTGTGGGGCACAGAAGCAAGTGTCTCTGAAGTCCTGGACATGCTGAAAAGAATTCTGTGAAGAAATCACAGTTCATCTCTTGTGACACTACACACAGCTGTACGCACAGCCCCTTTTGTGTCAGGAAGCCCCAGGACTTCTGAGTAAACAATTGAAGAGTGCAGGTAACAAGAGACCATTCATCGCTTGCAACAATTTAAAATACCTTGAAGTATACTTTAGAAAGTAATTTTTTTTCATTTTTGAATTTAAATATGAGAGTGGCAATCTTCTCAAATCACTAACTTCAAAATCAATTTGTATCTTTCAGAATCACTCCCTAAACGAAACAAACAAAAATGCATAATTTACATGAATGTTCACAGCAGCATTATTCATAATAGCCAAAAGGTGGAAGAAACTCAAGTGTCCATCAGAGGATGAATGAATTCACAAATTGTGGTTCATCCCTATAATGGGATACTATTCAGCCATAAAAACGAATGCAGTGCTGATGCACGCTGCATCATGGATGAGCCTGGAAGTAATATGTTAAGTGAAAGAAGCCAGACACAAAGGGATGAATACTATATGATTCCATTTACATGAAGTATTCAGAATAGCGAAATCCACAGATGCAGAAAGCAGGTTTCTGGTTGCCGGGGGTTGAGGGAAGGAGAGAATGGAGAGGAACTGCTTAACGGGCATGGGATTTTCTTTGGGGGTGATGAAACTGTTGAGGAACTAGACAGAGGCAGTGGTTTCACAACACTGAACATACGAAGTGCCACTTCATTGTTCACTTGAAAACGGTTAATTTTATTTTATGTAAAATTCACCTCTGTTTTTCCAAATGCATGATTGAAAATGCATGAAATACATTTTGCTAAGTAATCTGTGAAGTCTTTGTTCCAAAGGGTTTAGGTTTGTTTGGTTTTTTTTTTTTTTTTTTTTTTGGAAGAATCCGTTTAAGATACCTCTAAAGTCTTATATTAATGTCACTTTTTTAAATGCCTCTTAGTGGATTCTGAGAATAAGTGGTTCTAAAAAACAAACAAACTAAAAAAAAAAAAACAAAATAAACTCTACCCTGTGGAGCTGGCAACTGAAAGGCAAAACCAGTGCAGTTCATCTCCCCAAAATCAAATCAAGTAAGCAGAGATTAAGATACATAGCTGGGCCATTATATGTGGATTAATGCAAGGACCCTGACATTTTTCCAGGTAAAGAAATTGAGACATCGACATCAGTATAGCCCCAGGCTTCTTAAAGCATGGTCCATGGACCACCAGCCTTGGCATCACCCCAGAGCTTCTTAAAAATGGAGGGTCTCCATCCACGCTCGAACTGCTGAATCACAGTCTGCATTTTGACAAGGTCCCCAGGGCATCCTCATTATAGCTACAGAAACAGTCAACCGGCCCCTCTCCCTGAAGTTGTATGATTTTGCCTTCAACAAAATGCCTCCACAGGGTCTCTAAAATGCATGTTCCACAAACATGGCTGCCCAAAGCTTCCCACCTCCCCTCCAAGGCCCCTAAGACTGTTCTATCCTCCCCCCACTCCTGCCCCACCAGACACCTACAATGATCAAGACTGTCAAGCCCTGCTGCATTACTTAGAGACCCATCAGAACGTTCTAACCCAGTTTTTACCAACCAAGACTTTGCCTTCATCCTGGAAAGTAAGTCCTTCCTCTTCCTCCATCCTTCCCCAGCTGGTAAAAAAATCCAGTTGGTTCTATGTCAGGACATCTGTTTTTCACAATGCTCAGACATTACCAATCTCCTTATCTCTTTCCAATTTTTTTTTATTTCTTTTTTGAAACGGAGTCTTGCCCTGTCTCCCAGGCTGGAGTACAATGGCGTGATCTCGGCTCACTGCAACCTCTGCCTCTCAGGTTCAAGCAATTCTCCCTCCTCAGTCTCTTAAGTAGCTAGAATCATAGGTACCCGCCATCATGCTTGGCTAATTTTTGTATTTTTGTAGAGGTGGGATTTCACCACGTTGACCAGGCTGGTCTTGAATTCCTGGCCTCAGGTGATCCACCCACCCTGGTCTCACAAAGTACTGGGATTATAGGCGTGAGCCACCGTGCCCAGACTCTTTCCAACTTCTATTGGCCACAAAGAATCACCTCTAATGACTGGCAATAGGCAAAAAAGCAGGATTCCGGGTGGCTGAAGAGGAAAGATAAGGTGGCTCAGATGTGTGTACTAGAGGTATTGCCGATCCCCATAGACTGGAGTGGGCTGGAGAGAAAAACAGACTGAAGAAGGACTCCAAGATGGGCCCGAGCTACAAGAAGGAGGGAGATTCCCATCCCTAAGATGAGAAAGGAAGTAGGAAGGGCAAGTTTGGTGAGAAATTCAAAGCATGCTAAAAAAATGCTAGAAACAGGCCAGGCACAGTGGCTCAAACCTATAATCCTGGTGCTTTGGGAGGCCCAGGCAGGAGGACTGCTTGAGACCAGGAACTCAAGATCAGCCTGGGGCACAGGCCCCCTGGGGTGCCAGGCTGGAGGAAGTTCTAGAAGGTGAGCAGCTAGGACCAGCCAGAGGTCTTGAGCGAGGTGAGTGATTTGGGATGCCAGACACACTACGGGTGAGCATGAGGAATGGGAGTCAGCTCCCTCCCAGAACCATTTTGTGAAGTATATCTTATCTTCACAAGCCAAACCTGTATTTGCCAGAGTGGGATAACTGCTGGAACAAACAGCCTTAGTGGTTCAGCATAGTGAATGCTTACAGACAGTCCTGACTTAAACGATGGCTTGACTTACAAATGTTCAACTTTATTATGGTGTGAAAACAATATATATTCAGTAGAAATCATGCTTCTCTCTCAATGCTGGGCAGCAGCAATGAGCCACAGCTCCCACTCAGCTACACATTTTTGGCATAATGATATTTTCAGCTTATGATGGGTTGATCAAGATGTGACTACGTGGAAAGTCAGAGAGCGTCTATATTTCTTGTTCACATAACATTCCAATGGGCAAGTTCCTGCTCTGATGGTGCTCCTGGGCACCTTTCCTGCTTCTGACTTTTGGACCTGCCACATTCTAGGATTATAAAGGATTCGCCTTCCAGGCATACCAAGAGGGAAAGAGCCAGCATGGAGCATTGCTCAGGAGACTGTTTGGGGCTGGGCCTGCAGCCAGCATAGGTCAATTCAGCCACATCCCACTGGAGAGAGCCCAGGCATATGGGTACATAGAAGTGTCAGAGAAACTGGGAAGTGTGGTGTAGCCATGAGCCCAGGAGGAGAAGGACACAAGTGTGGTGAGTAACGAGGCAGCTTCTGTCACAAGGCACCAAGTAGTGACCACAAAGACAAGGAAATCGGGCAGAAAACTGTCATAGTGGAAAGAGCTTTTTAGAAATGGTTTACCCGATACAAGGAAAGTCTTTAGAACTACCACTGCTCTCTTCATCCAAACTTAAATCATAAAGAATAACAACAACATGATAATAACAATAATAATAAGGTTGGGGGAATGCACTTAAAAGAAACTGGCTAAATCCACACTAGAGAGGATATGCAATGAATTAGAAATTATGTTATAGTTGCAATGTTGGCCATCAAACCCATCAATAACAAACATATAAGAGCAAACGTTAGTTCAAGTCTCCCTGCCTTGGTGGCAATTCGACCCACATCGTCTTTCCATGTCCTGGTTCTTCTAGCTCTGCTATAATTCCAAGCCAGTGGACAGCAAACCACAGCCTGAGGTCACATCCCACCTACCTGCTGTTCTTGCACGGCCTGCAAGACAAGAATGGTTCTGGCATGTTCAAATAATTGCACAAGGCCGGGTGCAGTAGCTCACACCTATAATCCCAACACTTTGGAAGGCTGGGGTGGAAGGATTGCTTGAGGCCAGAGTTCAAGACCAGCCTGGGCAACATAGCAAGATCCTGTCTTTACAAAATTTTAAAAATCAGCCAGGCTTGGTAGTGTTCGTCTGTAGTCCCAGCTACTCCAGAGGCTTAGGCGGGAGGATCGCTTGAGCCTAGGAGTTGAGGGTTGCAGTGAGCTGTGTTTGTGCCACTGCACTCCAGGCTGGGTGACAGAGCGAGACCCTGACTCAAAAAATATATATAATTTTTTTTAATTTAATTTTATTTAAAAAATAAATAATTTAATTTAAAAAATAAAAAGTAAGAGTTTGTCAACCCCAGGTCTAAGCCTGATTGCTTTCTACTATTAAAAACTGGTCAAATCCACTGTTTGGACTTCTCAAGGTACAGTCTATTTGATGTTCAAGCTTTTCATTGTCTCTACTTAAACAGAACAACAGGTGAGCAACTCTTCCTGGACCTCCCTTGCTCTTGCTGTTCCTACTGCATCAATTCATACAGCATGGAAACCTCCATAAATACAGCATCTACTGACGTGGGATGCCGCTTTTGTTTTTGATATCTGAACCAGGAAGATTTTACTAAACTTCAAAAGTCTTAAGCAGAAGAAGAAATATTTAGGTTTGTGCATGATGTGGAAGGTTTCCCACCATTTCTTTAAAGGGCTTCCCTATAGGTTTTAATAGGCTTCCCTCTATTTTCTATGTCCCATTTATAAACACCGTCACTCCCGGCTATAGCAGTTGGAATTCAAAACTACTTCCTCCGCTGGTGATTTATCATTTCACTAGTTTATACTCACCCTGCATCCGTTCCCTAGGGCGGCCATAACAAAGTCAAAGCCAAGATTTACTCAAGTCTGAATTCAAAGCCCAAAATAATTCCTTCCCATTAGCTCATTTTCCCAGCACTTTCTCTACCCCAGGATAAAATGCCATGAATCTATTTACTATCCCCACAGTCCTTATACAGATCCACTGATTTCATCTGACATTTTCTGGCCTATGGGTCCTTTTTCTCTGCCTGAAACAAAATATCTACTTAATCTTTCTTCTTCAGACTTCATCAAGTACTTCATCAAGTACTTTAATTCCTAAATTCAACAATGTGACTCTTTTACTCTCCTCTGTAGCTAACAGAATTACACAGACCAATCCTGCAATTAATAATAGCCATTAACCCTTTTTACACCTGTGTAGAGTTTTGTCATTTATTTTATATAAATATATATTTCCCACTGGTTTCAACCCACAGTGAACCTGCCTTGAAATACAGCCTCCCAAAGACCCCTCCAGGTTGGCCACACTACCTGGGCTCACTTCCACGGGCCCACCTTGCTGTGCTCAGGCCAACACACCTTCCCGAGCCTACTGGCAACTCAGCTTCCCACATCACACTGGTTACATAATTCTGCCTCTGGCAACTTTTATTGTCATTTGTAAGTGGCTACTACTGGAGGAAGCCACACATTTTTCCTGAATTTTAGGTCATTTTTGCCCTCCCAGACACGATTTCCATTTGGACTACCAACAAGTAATTGTTTACCTCCACAAGTTTCCATCATGCCATACACTAACAGCCAACTAGTTATGTAATCATTAAACAAAGTCCTCAAAGCTTCAAGGTATTTCAAAAAAATTTTTTATTATAAAGCGATGGATAACCCTTAGCTAAGTTATGAGCCAATTCCTATTTTGTAAAGTTGTGAATTCTATTACACAATGGTTACTTTTCATGCGAGAAAAGACAGAGCAATATTCGCGTCCAAATGCAGAACCTGGAAGCAATGCAAACTACCAAATTGTCTTCAGCTAAAACAAAAGCCAAACATTTCATAATTGAGCCAAGACCCTAATCCAACTCATAACAGTAAATCAGTGGCACAGATGGTAGCCATGGCGACCTTATTTTGGCTCTATATAATCTACATGTCAGATGTCGCACACGTGAGATGGGATGTTAGAGTATTACTAAAACAGTGAACAATTAACTCACTTCAGATTTCCAGATTCCTTGACCTTAAATTTAAACTACCCTTTTAAATCGATCTGAAAATATTCAAGACAGCACTCAGGCTTCCTGATTTATGCTAACAATTCGATTGTCCTTCCCTTCTTTTAGCAAAGTTTACCACATTTGAATACACTGAACATTTAACCACCTCAACACATTTCTGATCAAAGCAAGTGTGAAATAATTTCTCCTGCTCTGTACAGCAAAATTCTTTCTGCAAGTAAGTAAGAGGAGATAATGCAATTCAAAAGGCGTGAAGACTGGGCTTATATTATAGAAGATGTATTTGCGAATATAATCATATGAAATTGTTTCTTTTGTTTTCTTAAGCCTCAGTCGGGAGACAGTGGCAACTGAAATGATGTTCTCACATTGTAGCCTGATCTTCAAGATGCTTTACAAATGAAATTACTTTCTGATAATGAAATCCACTAGACTGTGGGAGAGCCTATTAGGAGAAGCCCATGATTCTCCTCGCTGCTTTGGGCCATTTCAAAGCCGATGCTCAGGGGCCCTTCCCTGACTCTGGAAGGAAAGCCAGTGAGCAGATCCTGCGTGGAGAGAGGGAACGCGGGAGCCCTGTCTCCTGGCCTTGTGCTTTAACATCCAATTCTCATTATTTGGGCCTCCAGGGGCAAGGAGCTCGCAGTATCAGGGAGGTGAAACACCATCTGAAATGCAGGAAAATTCTGGGGTTTGTCGTAAAGTTTTAAAATCTGCATCCTTCCTATAGAATTGTCTAAGCTTCAACTTTTTCAGAAGAAAGGTTCTTATCAGGAATAATCCTAGTGTAACTGCACAAGTCTTTACCAAAGCGGGCGGGCAATCTGAACACTCTCTTGCCTGTGCCCTACTCTCCCACATTTGGAGTTTAACTTGCATTTTCCATCCCGTTCAATTCCCTTGGTCCTGGGTTGAGTGGATCTTGTGAGAGAAAAGGACACGGTCCCAGAATCTGCAGAGGGTGTAGAGTTTTCCTTGGAGCAATGGGTCCCATACTTTAGCAGCAAGTATATCAGGATCCCTTGGAGGTATTTTTTCTTTTTCTTTTTTTTTTTTTTTTTTTTAGACAGGGTCTCACTCTGACAACCAGGCTGGAGTGCAATGGCATAGTCTCGGCTCACTGCAACCTCAATCTCCTGGGCTTGAGCAATCCACCTGCCTCAGCTTCCTGAGTAGCTGGAACTACAGGAGCACACCGCCAAGCCCAGCTAATTTTTGTATTTTTTGTAGAGACAGGGTCTCACTACGTTGCCTGGTCTGGTCTTGAACCCCTGGACTCAAGTGATCCGCCTGCTTCAGCCTCCCAAAGTGCTGCAATTACAGGCATAAGCCACCATGCCCAGCCTGGAAGTGTTGTTGGAAAGGGCCGCCCACCCAGGAGTTCCTGATTCAGTAGGTCTAGGTCGGGCCCAAGAATGTGCATTTCTAATAAGCTCCCCAGTGAGGCAGATGTGGCCATGGCGAGCACCACCCTTCCAGAACCGCTAACCTGGAGTTTAATTAAATACGCTGTGGGGAGGATGTGAAAAGCTCATTGCAAGCTCATTCGCAGAAGCTGCCACTTGATTGGCACATACTGTCTTGTCGCGACATGTTTTCTTTAATACCTGTCTGATTGCACACATTTTCTATTTGGAGAGAAGCCACACTGCCCAGGTTAGAATCACAGCTTCCTGCAAGTGTGTGGTCTGAAGGAAGTCTCTGAATGTCCTGGGGGTCTTAGTAAGGACGTCAGAAGGGGGCAAAGAATGAACTGGGGCAAGTGGAGCAAAGCAGTCAGACTGCCCGGTGTGTGAGACAGCCCAGAAATGCAGTGATTTTTATTCTTATTTTTACCAGCCTCAGATATGAAAGCTATAACATGACCGACTCTGATAAATCAACACCAGTGGGTCGTAATTCCTTATAGCATTCATGTGCAGCCCCTACAAGTGTTAAGTGGTTTAGTGTCTCCTTGGCCTAGATGGTACTAAGCGGAATTAAGAGTATGTTGTGCTATTATGTTTAAGAAGACGACTTGGGCCAGTCACGGTGGCTCGCGTTTGTAATCCCAATACTTTAGGAGGCTGAGGTGGGAGGACAGATTGAGGCCAGGAGTTTGAGATCAACCTGGGCAAGATAGTGCAAGCCCCATCTCTACAAATAAGAAATGAAAAAATTAGCTGGTGTGATGGCATGCACTTGTGGTCCTAGCTACTTGGGAGACTGACATGGGAGGATCCCTTGAGCCTAGGAGGTCAAGGCTGCATTGAGCCATGATGGCACCACTGCACTCCAGACTGGGCAACAAGGTGAGACCCTGTCTCCAAAAAAAACAAGACGACTTATTAAAAAATTGGGGGGAGATATGGCAATAAATATAAGAAAACTTAAGGAGGAAATATTATGTCCATAGGAAAAGCATGGTTATATATTAAGGTAAATACTATGCCCGGTTCTCATCTGATTATTGTGAGGGTTGTCAAAGAAGGAAAGTGATTTTATAACCACTAGAATTTTTTCAAAGAAGGGAGGGAGGAGGGAAAGAGGAGAGAGAGAAGAACCTGAAAGGAAAAGGGAAATGAAAAGAAAAGGAAACAAAGGGAAAAGAAATCTCTCAAAACATCAGATGTGTCTTTGTTTAGTTGAGTATAGACTGTCTATGGTGGCTTGGTGTTGTGGCGTTTTAATTGCACAATGCACCAACATGATGCTGCACATGCAGTCTAAACAGCTAACTGAAACGAGAGTACCAAATGAATACACACAAGCCTCCTCAGAAGCCGCCTCAACCTGGGCAGCTGGAACATCTTTTGTTACCTGAGCCCTTAACACTTGTCTCCAGGCAACCGATGCTCCCTCCCCTCTCATCTAGAGTGGGAGGCGCCAGCCCCCAGCAGGGCTGCGGCTCTCCAGTTTCATCTCACAGGTCCAGATTGCTGAAGAGTTATGTTTAAATAACGTCTCTATTCCGTAATCAGTATGTTCCTCCCGACCCATTAATACAGCGAAACTGCAGCCTCATATTTGGGGCCTCAAAATCACTTCTGATTGCAGGGTGGGAAAACAAACCATCACCAAAGTTACAGGTTATACACAATACCCAGACAGAGGCCCACAAAGAGATGTGTATACCTATATGTGCACACAAACATGCACACAGTACACATGCACGCACATACATGTGTGCATGCAAACACACATGTGCATATGTACACATAAACACGCAAATGCACACACAAACATGTAAATGCCATGTATGCAATTGCATACACACATGCACATGTAGGCAGTATCATGTCTGTACACACATGCACACCTATGTGTGCATATGGGTATGTGTGCATACACGTATGTATACACAGACACACATACCCATATACACACATGCACATGCATATACACCCACACATATTAATATGGTGAGCTGTGTTTTTCAACTGAGAGACTGAATAAAGTAGCGACGTTTTAAGGCCTTTCCTCAAAGAGATTCATTGTTTAAAATTGTAGGCCAGGGCAACAACATTCTAAAGTCTCCAGGCTTTGAACTCGCACCTCCAGTATTCCAGTCTCTGCTGTGTGCTGTGTCGTCGGGCCCTTCCTTCTCAGAGCACAGGAACCATTAGCCTTGGAGTTCTGGGTGGACCCCTATGGGTTCTCTCTCTTATCGCAATGATGGCTTGCCCCGGGGCCTACCTAGCCACCTCCAACTCCTACCAAGCACAACGAAGCTTTCCATAACAGGAGACCAAGTCAAAGAAAGGCAATGGCCACCGCCTTTCCCATATTGATCTTCCACTAACAGGCAGATCATAACTGAGCACATCAACCCAAACCTAATGTATTCCGGGGCTTACTCCTTGGCAAAGTGGACCAGCCCTGTTCTCCCTGAGCCAAGGCAAGAAAACTATGTAGAAAGCAGAACATGATAAATCAATCGGATAAAATGAGACCAGCTCAGAGAACAGTCAACAGTGACCTCTCCCTCAGTCACCTGTCTGCTCTCCAAATTAGGAACTAGGTCTTCCTAGCAGGTAGGCAGGTGCCAGGTGGGGCCCAGGTGTGGGTGGCAGTGGGAAGGGGAGAGGAGAACCCACCCTATACACCGCATTCCCTCCTGCAGACCAAACAGCCAGCGGCACTTTGGTCGCTGGATGCGGGGAGCCAAGAACAATTCATTAAAGGCTTTCAGGATGAAAATCCTCACAACAAATTGCCTTTCTCCTCTCCCTCTGAGTCTTCACTCTTATGTAAATGTATTCAAAAAAACCACCACTGTACTTTCAGTGAAATGACATCGCAAAGCTACCAAAGGTCTCCGGGCTGTCTGGGTGCTTGGCAAATGTCTCTAACATCCCTATTAAAACACAGCCCGGATCTGCAGCATCCAAACAGAGGGAGATTAGCCGCGAGGCAGGGCGCCTTCGGACGGAGCTAAGCTGGGTCATCCTAAGCGTCTCTCCTCCTGATCTCTATCAGGCAATTTTACGTAATCAGAAAAAAATCAGCTTGCAAATGAAACCTAAACCTCAGAGTCAAAAGTTGAAAATGGAAAGTTTTTTTGTTTGTTAATGGGTATGGTTTTAATCCAACAGAACAACGTAGTTATATCCATCAAGTCCTGATTCTGTGAAGAGTTTCCAGTCAATTTTAATGTCAGCTTTTGTTCCAATCTTCAAAAGTCGATCAGATGAACAGTAGGGATGTTCATTAGAGGGTCAAGTTAAATTGCCAGGCTGCCATCAGTAGAAAGAAAAAAGGAGGCCAGCGAGCGTGTGCAAGCACTGCAGTTTCCAAATCGTTTCTATACCTTTTCATTTCAGGGATGACAGGAAACATTGTATTTCACTTAAGCCCTATCTTCCCCCCAAACAATTTCTTATATAACCATATATTATAACCACAATCAGTTAAATACAACAATGAAATACTTTGTGGTAATTGTCCAAGGTAGAAATTCAGAGTAATATTGGAGTATTAACCCATTTTTGTTTTATTCATGTCTAGTTCATATACAAGCTTACTTGTTGTGACTGGATTCCTCAAGTATCACTCGAATATCATCAGACTCAGAAGGGACAGTCCTTACTTGCTGTGCAGGGTGTGCTGTTTGATCTGTCCATTATAAGCACCTTTATAATTGAAACCTAATGCCATTTAACTGTGTATCATAATCACGACAAACAGAGAATGGAAAGGAGGTAGCGCCAGTCAATTATCTCATCGAACCCCCGCAAGAACTATCTACCCACCACTTCACAAAGGAACAAACAGATTCATAGATGATGAGTAACCTGCCCCAGGCCCCCCTACGCCGGGCTGGACACAGGCTCCAGACCCCGATGCGTCATCACTCACCCGCCTCACCCACACAGACGTACCTGCAGAGCCTTCGCTGCCTGCAGATGAAAACACACCATTTCTCACCTAATCCATGTGCAGCTCCATTTTGGCTCCTGAGCAGGGATCTAATATCTTCCCAAGCATAAAAGAAAGAAATCTCACCCTCATAAGTATTAATACACAACAGGATGAAGGAGTCTCAATACTCAATTCCAGCAGCCTCCACAGCTGCCCAAAAAAACAGCAGCATATCGCATCCACACAGGGTCTCAGACGAATTCAGCAAGGAAATGTCTGCTTCCCTGATTTTCCCTAGAGCTGGGCTTCTCAATGTTTTAAAGTCAATTCCATTTTTATATCAATTAGATTTTTAAATAGTATTATGCCTTATTTTAAATTCTCACAGGGCCAGGCACAGTGGCTCACACCTGCAATTCCAGTGCTTTGGGAGGCCAAGGCGGAAGGATCACTTGAAACCCGGAGTGCAAGATCACCCTGGGCAACATAGTGATACCTCATCTCTACAAAACATTAAAAAATAAAAGTTAGCCAGATGTTGTGGTGCATTCCTGTAGTCCCAGCTACAGGGGAGTCTGAGCAGGGTGGATTGTTTGATCCCAGGAGTTTGAGACCACCTGGGCAACACGGAGAAACCCCATCTCTACAAAAAACTAGCTGAGCATGGTGGCGTGAGCCTGTGGTCCCGGCTACTCAGGGAGCTGAGATGGGGGGATCACCTGAGCCCAGGAGGTGGAGGCTGCAGTGAGCTGAGATCACCCCACTGCACTCCAGCCTGGATGACAGAGCAAGATCCTGTCTCAAAAAAAGAGAAAAAAAGAAAAAAAAAAAGAAAAAGAAAAGAAAGAAAAGAAAAAGAAAAAGAAAGAAAGAAAAGAAAAAAGAAAAATGAGGAATTGATGGAAACAAATGATATCACGTCCCCCCATTAGACATACACAAAGTAAAATATTAAATAAATGTTGCTAAGAAACCTTTCACTTCATGTGGCAGATACTCAGCACCCCAGATTCCATGCTCTCTTATGGTCTTATAAAGAGAAGGATAATTCTGTTTCCCATCATACAATCCTCGATTAAAATATGATCTTCCCAGAATCCATCAAAGCTGCAGATAGCTATACAATATAGTTCGAGCAGGTAAGACATAAGCAGGGGTCTTCCAGACATTTCTGGGAAAGAATTTGCTTTCCTGATAGAGACCTCTTGCTTCCCTTCTTTCCTCTTTCTTTCCTTCCTCCCTTCCTTTCTTTCTTCCTTCCTTTCTTCCCTGTTTTCTTCCCTCCTCCTTCCCTTCCTTCCTTCCTTCTTTCATTTCTTCCTTCCTACCTCCTTTCTTCTTTAGAACACACACTTTGGGTAAGCAATCTTGCAGAAACAAAGCACTAAGCATGATGATTAAGGATACAAGCTGAGGACAAGAGTGGGAAGGAGACAGAGCGTGGGATGCTGGTGAGAACACTGGGTCACAGCACCAGCCCTGCCTGGACTGTGTTTATCTGGATCATTTTCATTATGAGAAGAAGAAATTACAGCAATCCTTGAACAACACAGGTCTGAATTGCACTAGTCCACTTATATGTGATTTTTCTTCGGCCTCTGTCACCCCTGAAACAGCAAGACCAGCCCCTCCTCTTCCTCCTCCTCTTCAGCCTACTCAACATGAAGATAACGAGGGTGAACACCTTCGGGATGATCCACGTCCACTTCGTGAATACTAAGTATATTTTCTCTTCCTTAGGATTTTCTTAATGACAATTTCTTTTCTCTGGTTTACTGTATTATAAGAATACAGTGTATAATTTGTAAAACATACAAAATATGCATTAGTTTACTTTTCTGTCTGTTTTTGAGACAGGGTCTGGCTCTGTTGCCCAGTCTGGAGTGCAGGGCACAACCTCAGCTCACTGCAACATCTGCCTCCCAGGCTCAAGTGATCCTACCATTTCAGCCTCCTGAGTAGCTGAGGCTACAGGCACCCACCACCAGGCCTGGTTAATTTTTGTATTTTTTGTAGAGATGGGGGTTTCACCATGTTGCCCAGGCTGGTCTCGAACTCCTAAGCTCAAGTAATCTACCCACCTTGGCCTCCCAAAAGTGCTGGGATTACAGGCGTGAGACACTAGGCCCAGCCCTCATTAGTCGACTGTTTCTGTTATTGGTGAGGTTTCTGGTCAACAGTAGACTATTAGTAGTTAAGTTTGTGGGGAGTAAAAAGTTATCTGTGGATTTTCAGTTGTAAGGGGTCCAGGCCCCCTGAGTTGTTCAAGGGTCAACTATAATTCTTGCTTGGTCAAGACTATGAGCCTAACCCTAGCATGATTGATATTAGCCCAGTATTGTCCAGACTTATTTGGACACACAAGCTCTTTTTCCTAGTAGGCTCTATTAACAACATCTCACAAAACTAGTTCTGCTGATCATATTTTTTGAAAAATTGACCATATTTATTTAAATAAAGGGAGGGGAGAGTTCTCCTACTTTGACATTTTAATAGCCCATGTGCTGCTCTTTGGGGGTTGGCGGGGTGAGTTTTAATGAAATGTTACCATAGTGGAAAATAACTCAAAGAATAAAACTCAGAAATCCTGGAAGCATTATGTCAAAAGTGTATTAGTCACCTTTATCTCCAGAGCACAAACATTTTAAATATTATGTTCTACTGCAAAATTTATAACCTAGTTTTTATTACTGATTTGCATTACTTGGACGGGAGTTATCATTTAAACCATCTTCCATGAACAAAATATACACCACAGCTGCTTGCTACTCTGCCTTCTTCTACCTACAGTAATTCAAAATAAGCACCAGCTCTTTCTTGTTCCTATTTTACACATTCCAACACGCAGGTCTGGAAGGCAGTGTGGAGTTGCTGAGATGGGAACTGGAGTAGGACTGAAGGGCTGTCCTGGAGCTGGGCCTTCTGAGAGGGCAGTCATCGGGTGCAGCTAGCTGTTCCACACTGGAAACGTGGCTAGTCTGCATGGAGATGCACCATAAGTGTAAAATATACACAAGATTTCCAAGATCCCGTATGAAAAAAAAACATAAAATAGCCATTAATAATTGATATATGAATTACAGCTTGAAATCATAATATTTTTGACATATTAGGTTGGCCACATGTATTATTAAAATGAATTTCATCTGCTTATTTTTCATAATGGGGCTGCTAGAAAATTTAGAATTACAAATATGGCTTGGATCTGTGACTGGCATTATATTTCTACTAGACAGTGAGTTCCAGACACTTTTTGTTGTTGTTGTTGTTGTTGTTGTTGTTGTTGTTGTTATTGTTGTTGTTGTTGTTGAGACAGGGTCTCACTCTGTCACCCAGGCTGGAGTACAGTGGCACAATGTTGGCTCACTGCAACCTCCACCTCCCAGGTTCAAGTGATCCTCTTATCTCAGCCTCCTGAGTAGCTGAGACTACAGGCATGTGCCATCATGCTAGACTAATTTTTGCAATTTTTGTAGAGATGGGGTTTTGCCATGTTGCCCAGGCTGGTCTCAAACTCCTGGACTTAAGCGATCCACCTACCTCAGCCTACCAAAGTACTGGGATTACAGGCGTGAGCCACCATGCTCAGCCTTAGACACTTTTTTCTCATTATTATGTTGTGACTTGTTAGGAGAATCTTTGGGCCTCAGTTTCCCCTATCTATAGAACGTGGTGCTTGGAACACGTTTTTCCCAGCTTCAGACTTGTGGATTGTAAAACCTGTGCATTTCCTCTTTCCTTTCCTTGTCTCCTAAGAAAAACAGTCCTTTAACATCTTCCTGGGAAGAACACTGAGCTTACAGTCAGAAAGTCTGGTGTGAATCCTGTTTCTGCCACTCCACGGCCAAGTAAGTGATTTAGAAAGGTCACTGATTCTTTAGTATCAGTTTTGCTGAGAGAAACCCATGTTTAAAATGTTTTAAATAAAGTCCTCCCCAAATGTTAGGCTGGCTCTGAGTAGACATGTGGTTGTCTTCAAAGAGTGTGTTTATTCACAGAGACAGAAAACAATATGTAGGAAAAGTCTTTTGAATAATGGAGGAACGTCTTCCCAGGAGCTTGCAGCCTGAAGCCTAAAATGCAGAATCACAAAAAATGCCTCCCACAACTGCCTTTATGAGTTACTTTCAATCATCCTTCTGAAGACTGCAGCAATTAGCACTTGGGTTCCCAAGGGGAAGTGAATCTAGTAAGACAACAAATATGTAGCAGATACTCTTCCAAGTACTCAGAATACAGCAAGAAAACAAAAATTCTGGCATGGCTTCTCCCACTTTTGGAGATTATGTTCCTGAGATTCCAGAAGTTATAGCATTGCAAAGACCTGTGCACGAGGAATTAGGAACAAAAGTAGCTACCACAAAAGACATGCAGGTGGAAAAGTTTCTATAAACATGACAGAAAGTGCCCCTCTATTAAAGTTGGAACTTTAGAGAAATTACACACAAATTGTCTCAGAATTTTGCAGTGAATTGATCTCCTGTGACATAAGTAGGTGACAAATCAGAGATAGGTAACTATAGAATGACCAAGAAGATGAAGTAGAACAGATACCCCTGGTGATGCTAGAAGCCAAATGAGAGGAGACACTAAGGATCCAAAGCAGAGGGGCAGAGGCAGGGCTTGGGGCAATTTCCTGAAGTTCAGCTTTAGAGTGGGTTTCTCAGACCATGGGCAGCAATTTGCCCAATGTTCAGTTTGCAGGTTTAGGAACCAACGAATCACTTCAGAAGCCACTCTATATGTATAATTGGATATTTTTCCTAAAACTTTGTATATTTTGATGCCTTAACTGTTATTAAATCATATGTAATGTATTCACAGTCGTAATCCATGTCACTCAAGGACTCACTGTCTTGGATTTACCCAGAATCAAGTTAAAATAATGTATTAAGATATTTTACAGGCCAGGCGTAGTGGCTCATGCCTGTAATCCCAACCCTTTGGGAGGCTGAGGTAGGAGAATAGCTTGAGCCCAGCAGTTCAAGATCAGCCTGGGTAGCACAGGGAGACCTCATCCTATGAATCTAAAAAAATTACCCAGCATGGTGGCCTACACCTGTGGTCCCAGCTACTCAGGAGGCTGAGGCGGGAGGATCACATGAGCCCAGCAGGTGGAGGTTGCAGCGAGCTATGATCATGCCACTCCACTCCAGCCTGGGCAACAGAGCAAGACCCAGTCTCAAAAGAAAATATAAATATATATATATATATTTATTTTACAGAATACTAGCTCATGGTGGCCTCAGACCTTCAGGATCAGAATTTGCTCTGCAACAAGATACCCTAGTGATCCATGAACACATGTAAACACCACTGATTTAAGCTCTTTCTCCTCTTTTTGATAAAGTCCTTATTCCAATGACTTCAAATATCATCTGTGTTGATGACTCCCATTATAAGACTGTGTTCATACCATTATTATACCAAACTGCTGCAACTTCCTACTTATCTTTTTTTTTTTTTTTTTTTTTTTAAGACAAAGTCTCACTCGACCTCCAGGGTTTAGGCAATCTTCTTGCCTCAGGCTCTCGAGTAGCTGAGACTACAGGCATGTGCCACCATGCTCAGTTAATTTTTTTTTTTTTTTTTTTTTTGTAGAGATGAGGTCTTACTATGTTGCCCAGGCTGCTCTCAAACTGCTGGGCTCAAGGAGTCCTCCCACCTTGGAGTCCTCCTACCTTAAAGTCCCAAAGTTCTGGGATTACACGCATGAGCCACCATGCCTGGAGTCCTCCTTATTCTGATTTTGGTAGCTGTGTTTTTTTTTTTTTTTTTAGACAGAGTCTCGCTCTGTTGCTCAGGCTGGAGTGCTGGAGTGCTGGAGTGCAGTTGTGCAATCTCAGCTCACCGCAACCTCTGCCTCCTTGGTTCAAGTTATTCTCATGCCTCAGCCTCCTGAGTAGCTGGGGTTACAGGTACCCACTACCACACCCAGCTAATTTTTTTGAATTTTTAGTAGAGACAGGGGTTTTGCCATGTTGGCCAGGTTGGTCTCAACTCCTGGCCTCAAGTGATCCACTTGCCTCAGCCTCCAAAAATGCTGGGATTACAGGTGTGAGCCACTGAGCCTGGCCTGTTAGTTGTGCTTTTAATGTAGAGTTTACAAGTGGTCTCTGTTTCCTAGAGTCACTGACAGTGTGACTCGGGGGTTGCCACTCTCCTTGGAGCTCTGTATGGTTCCTGGGAGAAGGCAATGCAGAATTAAGCTGCCACCATGTTTCTATCAGAACCAGAAACTGTATTCTCGGGCACTTTTGAAATGATTTCTTCTTTATTCCCTCTGTTTTTCAGTTTTCTTTTTTGTTTTCTCTTCCTGGAACTGCTATGTTCAGCTACTGGACCTGCTGGCGTGGTCCGGTAGTTTTCTCTTTTGTTATCCATTGCTTCTTGGTCTTTTTGTTCTACTTCCTAGGAGATCCTCTTCAACTTCATCTCAGGAAGTGAGCCCTGTCTGTACACACCCAGATCCAGCTGGCATGCACATGTATGTCTGTCAGCCTGTCTTCCAACTGCCAACACCAACAACTCTTGGCTTGGGGACTTTCTGTGGTAACCAGATTCCACTCCACTCTTGAGGGTGGCAAGCTGTGAAGGGGGGGGATTTATTCTACTGTGAAGCAGTTCTCAACTAATGACTGACTGGCTTCACTCACTCAGCACGGCTCCCTGGAGATCTGTCGAGTAACTGCCTGCATCAGTGGTTTGTTCCTTTCATGGCTGAGTAGTGCTCCACAGCACAGACGTACCACAGCTTCTTTACCACCCATCTGTTAAGGAACACTGGGAGCTGTTTATAGTTTGGGACCATTATGAATAAAGCTGCTATGAATATTCAGATGCAGGTCTTTATGTGAACATAAATTTAATTTCTCTGCAACAAATGCCCAAGGGGGCAACTGCTGGATGGTACAGTATTTGCATATTTTACAGTGGCAGGATTTTGAAGAATCATCAATGCCAAGCTAGAGGAGTTTGGATTTCAAATAATAGCATGAAAAGTGTTCACAAACCTTTGGGTAGACGCGAAGTGATCAGAGTAGTCACACATGAAAAGTAAGAATCCCTTGCAATACAGAGACTAAATTGGGCAGGAAGAGTCTGGGCCACAGTAATCAAAGGTAGGACAAGGTACGTGAACTCAGATGGGCTCACTGAGGGAGGACAAGGGAAAAGGACCCAGGGGCAAGGTTCTTTGAGATCTCAGGGAGTTAATTCCACAGTTGGAAAAAAGATATCCTTGTGAATATGCCTCTCTGGACTTCTTCAGCCCTCAGGAAGATGTTCGAGGGGAAATATAAACAAAGCAAAGCAAAATAGAAACTAGTTGTGGTTAAATGTATTTTTAATTAATGTGTCCATCTAACATTAAAAATGATTCCTATAAACAAAAACTATGGCTTCAGTAATAGCTGAGAGAAGATTTTCCCCCTCATTTTTTCCAGTCTGCAGCCTCCGAGTACTGCTTTTAACAAAATAAAACACAATGTGCTTCTGTGGGTAAATTATGATTTTCCCCTAATATATTCTAATTCAAACTATTTTCAGAGCCTGATCTGAAAATTGCTCCCATATCTATAAAAAGCACATGTATTTTGAGAAATAAAAGATGAGAAACAAGACGAAAAAGATACTAAAAAAAAAAAAAAAAAAAAAAGTTGCAGCCTGTCTGGTTACAACTTGAGCCAAGAATCTGAGAAAGAAAATGTCCTGAGAAAATCGTTCTCTCCAACAGTTTCAAAAAAGAAAGAGCCCAGACAAAAATAAGCCTCTGGCAAATGGAGCCTGTACAAGAATCCATCCAAAAAATCTAATTTAAAAAATATAGTATCTTACTTGCACATCATATTTTGGATACCTGAAAGATAAATTATTACTAAATTTTTTAAAGAATGATCCCAACTTTATCACAGCCCCCTATCTCTTTGTAGTTTCTTATAATAGGGTTAAAGTTGGCTGGTTTGTTTATTTGGTTTTTTATTTTGTTTTGTTTTGTTTTGTTTGTAAAGTTGTTTTTCACAAAACCTTAGAAGTAGAAAGCAAACCTACCATTCAATGTTTCAAAGCTGGCTGGTCAGGAAAGCCAGTTTCAGCAAAGAAGAAAAGCCATGCAAAACAAACAAAGAAATAGAAGGCCGGCAAAGATGGATTTGGACTTGGTTTTCTTCAGCCAAAGGGATAGCACAGTTGTTGCAATTTCGTTAGATAAAACAACTATGAACAACTCCAGTCAAAGAGACTACGGGATCCTGAATCCAAACACTGCTTTCCCTAGACTCACATGTTTCTCTAATAGTCTCTTTCTCCAGCCTATTCCTGCATTCTGCTATACAAGGAACACACAGTTCTTGCTCCAAGAGTGTATTTAATGAGACATCAGGCGATGTTTCAGTTGTAGAGCCACCCCCAGAACTCTGAAGCTGATTCTCATAAAGATGTATGAGGTGCATCTCCTAACACTCTGAAGTGGGCAGGTGAGTTTTCTCTGCCATATTTACAAATATCTGCACTCGTCTTCAGAGGCTGCCAAGGGTAGAGAGATTTTATAAAATCTGACACACCAGAATTTTTTAACTAGCTTCCAAATCCGGAATATCCCCGATTTTCTCACATGTGAATGTGTTCCCTATCAAACCATAGCACATACAAATGTGCTCTGTATCCAATACATTTAGATAAACGTGACCTGTTTACTTGAATTACCATTATAGTTAGTTGTTGGGTGCTCGAGTATACATGACTTGTAGCCAAGCGAAGGGGAAGAGCGTAATTCAAACTTAAGTACGATTGCATCTACAAAGCTTTGAAATCTTTTATCCATTACACAAGGACGTGGCTTTAAAACCACTCTTTTGTTCAAAAGCTGATCACATTCATGATTCCTGAATGGGTGGTTTCTGAACTCACTTTTTTAAAACCTTAATTCTTTTGTGCCATTTGCTTATGTATGTCCTGCCCACTAGATTGTGGGGAAATCAGTATATTTACTAAGCACGTTCTCAAATGTAGGTAACAGCATGTGACTGACGCCTACACATGAGGGTAGCCAGCCTCCAATGTGACCCTCAATGATCTTTACCAACTGGAATTCATGCCCTTGAGTTGTCCACTCCCACATCAACCAGGACTGGTCTCACACATCCAGTAGAAACAACAGTGTTTGATTTCCAAGGCTAAGTCCTAAAAGGCATCAACACTCTCACCTTGGCTTTTGGATCACCCACTCTGAAAATGCTGGCTGCCATGTTGTGAGAACACTCAAGCAGCAGGGGGAGAGGTCCACATAAATAGAAAAGTTCGCCAGTCACAGAGGGAGCCACTGTGGAGGCACTTGGAAGTAGATCCTCCAGTCCCAGTCAAGCCTTCAGATGAACATAGCCTGGGATGATGGCTGACTGCAACCTCCTGAGACACTCAGAACCAGAACCACTCCACTAAGTCACTTCCAAATACCTGACCCTCACAATCCCTGAGAGATAAGAAATGACTGCCTTTGTTTCCTCTTAAGCCACTATATTTTGGGATGATTTGTTACACAGCCATTGTAACTGGAATGCACACATACATGTATACACCAAACACAGATTACCCAGAAAAAGACTCAACTCTACTATGAACAAATTTTGCCAAGGTCTCAGCCCTTCCAGCAGATTATTCAGTGGATCAAATAAAATAATATTTTATTCAAGGTCTTTAAAGGATTCAAACATTGTGAATATTTTGCATGTTAACTATATTTTTCATCTTAGAGCCAATGAATCTCCTCCTATAACGTTCCTTTTTCTACTTATATTCTGATGAAGGGTATGGAGATAGTCTGAATGCCTCTCCAAATTTTTCCTTAACTGTCTACATATGACTGTCCACAACTCATGCGGGTTATGAAATTACGTGATATATCATCTAACTGACGAAAAGTAGAAATCAAATTGACAAGGTATAGAACATGATTCAGTTTTTTTTTTTTTTTTTTTTTTTACAAAAGCCAGCTTGGCCGGGTGCAGTGGCTCGTGCCTTTAATCCCAGAACTTTGGGAGGCCAAGGCAGGAGAATTACTTGAGGCCAGGCGTTTGAGACCAACCTGGCCAACATGGCAAAACCCTGTCTCTACTAAAAATACAAAAATTAGCTGGGCATGGTGGTGCACGCCTGTAATCCCAGCTACTCAGGAAGCTGTGGCGGAAGAATTGGTGAACCCAGGAGGTGGAGGTTGCAGTGAGCTGAGATTGTGCCACTGCACTCCAGGCTGGGCAAAGAGCAAGACTCTGTCTCCTAAAAAACAAAGGAAGGAAGGAAGGAAGGAAGGAAGGAAGGAAGGAAGGAAGGAAGGAAGGAAGGAAGGAAGGAAGGAGGGAGGGAGGGAGGGAGGGAGGGGGGAGGGAGGGCGGGCGGGCGGGGGCGGGCAGGCAGGCAAGCTTAATAACTTAATAGAGTTTGGGGAAAATATTGAGATAAAATTTTAAGTATTCTATCAAATACTTACATTGAAATAAAATTAACCTCAAGGATTTTTGTTTGTTTATTTGTTTTACTGTACGCATGTAATGGACTGAACATTAGCTGTATTAGATGCTACATTGTGGACAAGACTATACTGGATATGCCAGGCCCTTTTTTAAATTTTTTTTCTTTTCTTTTCTTTTTTTTTTTTTTTTTTTTTTTTGAGACTGGGTCTCACTCTGTGCCCAGGCTGGAATGCAGTGGCGCAATCACAGCTCACTGCAGCCTCGACTTCTCCAAAGCCCTTTGTTTTTAAGAAACAATTTCTCTGGATACAATGAGATTCCTATAAACCAGGTTTGCTACATTTGCTATGTGTTTTCTATCTTGCTACACCTATACCAAGATGAAATTCTTATCATGTTAGCCAAAGTCTCTTTCAGTCAAATATATCCCAAATTATATTCATAAAATCAAATGTATGAGATTTGCTCACAGATAAGTGGAATAACTCAGTTCATGTGAAATTATATGAACAAACCCAATATCCAGAAGACCCCTAAAGAGAATCCAACCTGTCATACACAATAAAATCTAAAACAAAAATTAAGAAGGTTCTCTCACCGTAGCAGGGAGTTTCTCAAGCACAGAAAACTGCCTTCTACATTCTGAGTAATTACCCAAATAAAATGTCTACTCGTCCCTCCTTCAGCCAGATGTTTCTCCAACCGCAGTGCCACCTCCTCCTTGAAAAGTCTACCCTCTAATCCCACAAGGAAACATCTTGTAAAAATAAGGAAAAAATTTTAGTAAGTGACTATCCTGCTTTCTTGTGTATCTGGATTTAATTTTTCACTGTTTACATCAAGGGAAAAGAAACATGGCACAAAGTGGCTTTTTCGTGTACCTTAAAAAAATTTTTTTTTATTGACCATTTCCTATGGCCAGACAATGGTTCTAAGCATTCAATTATCCAACTAGGATTGCTCGTGCAATGCTATGTTGGGATTAGTACTGTTATCCACCTTTTCACAATAAGGAAACTGAGGCTCAGAGACAGGAAATTTCAGCCAGTTCATACAGCTAGTATGAGGCAGGATAAGAGTTTGAACCTGGGAAGTCTGATCCCAAAGCCTACACCCTTAACCATTATTCTATGCCCCTGGTCATCTGAATTCATAAAATCAGCCTCCAAGGGCATCTGTACTTAGTGGCTTTAAAACAAGCTATTTTGTCATCTATCCCACAGTGCAGAACAGAATGGAATTCCCAAGAAATCTGGGAGTCCCCTGTACAGGTGTTGCATACTTTCTACAAGTCCCTCACACCTTCCAGAAGCCTCTCAAAGATGCCGGTGATGCTGCTTCATATTACCGATGTACAAAGCAATGCACTGAAAGGGGTTTTCCTGACTTATAAGACTATCATTGAAAAACCAAGTGCTTCTAATTCAACTACTACAAGAAATTCCAAAAACAGAGTGCATTTTAAGGAAATGTTTATAGTCAAGGACTAGGGTTGGTGGCTTGGTGTCAAGTCAAGCAGCATCAAGAAAGATTTAATTGTTGTTCTAGTCCTGTGTTCTAGCATTATGTAGTATTCTGTACGTGTTTTGTGTTTTTTTGTTTATTTGTTTTGTTTTTTGTTTGTTTGGTTTTTTTGGAGACAGGGTCTCACCCTGTTGCCCAGGCTGGAGTAAAGCTCCAGCTCACTGCAGCCTCAACCTCCCAAGCTCAAGCAATCCTCCCACCTCAGCCTTCCAAGTAGCTGAGACTGTATACATGCAATGGACAGATGCATGGCACCACACCCAACTAATTTTTGTATTTTTTGTAGAGACAGGGTTTCACCATATTACCCAGGCTTGTCTCTAGTTCCTGAGCTCAAGCCATCCGCCCACCTCAGCCTCCCAACGTGCTAGGATTATAGGCATGAGCCACCACGCCGGGCCTGTACATGTTCTTGGCCAGTTTTAAGATGAGAAACACAACAGTGGCCAACACAAAATCAAAATATACTTATAAAACATAGTTAATCTAGGGAAATTGATAATTAATATGTAATTAAGGAGAACATAGCAACTGGTATATTGGAAAGTAACTTGACTTTGCTAATGGCAAGTTGTTTGCTAGAAACACAGACACACACACACACAAGGTTGTGAAAGGGTAAACAATAAGTGTGGTTCCTTTTGTTACAGGGACTCAATAATTCACTACTAGGAAGTTTTCTAAAAACTCACCCTACAGAGAAAAGAATTTGAATTAATGTAAAGTGTTAAGGCAGTTGATGGATGGGGAATTGTCATATTATCAAAATGCCATGTGATGATGGTATCTGAGTGAGACTGACACCGCTAACCATAAAATAGGTGAGCCCTGCAACAGCTTGACAAGGTTAAGCACCTTAGGAAAGCAATGATAGTAAAGATGAAATAGTAATTAAAATATCATCTTGAGTTTACGCACTCTCCTTGGAAAAAATACCAAGAAATCATCACTGGATACTATCTAACTATAATATAGCACTATGATAGATTACTGACTTGTATTTTTTTCTTTGAGGTGTCCAGTTCAACGAACAATAATTTAATTTAGAATCATTAAAAAGTGTTAGAGTTGAAAGAATCTTTAAAGAGCATGAATGCAATTACTTTGTTTTTAAATGGTGAATCTAAAGCTTGGACAAGCCGACTGAATTACCCCAGATCCTGTCTTTATTTCATTTGTGTTTCTGTTCCCTCATTCAGCACACAAGGCATAAACCAGCAACCATGCTGAGCCAGGGTGATGTTGAGCCTGCACAACCTGTGCCACCACCAGGCAGTGCAAAGCTAATATCAGATCCAGACTTCCTGATTTCTGGCCAAAGATGCACAGAGAAAGCACCAAGGCACCTATGTCCACTGTCGGAGTGAAAAGTCTAAAAATAAAGACATTTATTTATTTATTTATTTATTTATTTATTGAGACAGAGTCTCGCTTTGTCACCCAGGCTGGAGTGCAGTGGCACGATCTAGGCTCACTGCAAGCTCCACCTCCCAGGTTCACGCCATTCTCCTGCCTTAGCCTCCCGAGTAGCTGGGACCACAGGCACCTGCCACCACACCCAGTTAATGTTTTGTGTTTTTTTAGTAGAGACGGGGCTTCACCATGTTAGCCAGGATGGTCTCAATCTCCTGACCTCGTGATTCGCCCACCTCGGCCTCCCAAAGTGCTGGGATTACAGGCATGAGCCACCGCGCCTGGCCAGAAGACACTATTAATACCGAATGGTGATGTATATGGCAAAAGCACCAACACCGTAGCCATCACCACAGTGGCCTGAATGATTCTGACAGCCATGGGCCAGTCCATTAATTCCAGAAACACTTAACAGTGAGTTCTGGAAAAGTAAAAGCAATGCCCCATTTTCTTCGAATGTACAGCATGCGGCAAAGCAGTCCACTGTAGAGACCAGAGTACGTGATCACCAAAGATTGCTTGACTGAGCCTAGCAAGTCGCGTTAGAGGGCTTCTGCTGCCATTGTATGTCGCTTCTTGGGCACTTTTCTCATCTTTTCTGATACTGACCTTTAGGAAGAAAGAGGGGAAATTAGGCTAATTGTGGGAAAAAGAAAAGGTAAAAATGGCCAATGGTCAGAGAGACTTGCAACTGCCCGAAAACAGGCAAGTAAGCACTCTTGTTAAAACAGAGCCACAATGGTGGTGTTAGGGATATCAGCCGATAAAAGCCAAAAGCTAACAGTAAAGGAGAAACACACATGAATGCCTTCATCACAGAAGCTGCTGATCTCTACACACCAGGAGCTTACAAACTGAAAGGGTTAGACCAGCATAGACACAGAAGTGGATGCCAAAGGAAACAACTGGCACACTCATCCCGGCTGGGATTCAGGGCCTCACTACTCATCACTGGCATCTGCGTTAAAGACACAAAGGAAGAAACTAGAAGAAATGAAGCTACAAGATAGCCTTCACCACAATCACTAACACGTGGAATATGCATAGTGTTCATGTGTAGTGTTAAAGCATTATTTGCTCTTCATTAGCACAAGGCATTCCTTCATTTCTTCATTTGTCACCAGCTGGTTTTTTTGTTTGTTTGTTTGTTTGTTTGTTTGTTTTTGCATCCCTTTTCTGCGTATCTATGTTGGTTTAACTCTTTTCATTGGTAAGCCCCTAATGAGTAGAGATCAGCAACATCTATGAATTGAAACTAATGCTGAAAAGTACAAAAAAAAATGTGGATGGAAAATAATAAACATCTTGGGGAGGAAAAGAGCCACTGAAATTTTAAACATGATAGACAGAATCTACTCTAAGCTGGCTGAACATAGCCAAGAAAAGAAATCATGATTAGCAGGCTGAATCACAAAATCTGGCCAGAACAGACAGTTACAAATTGGTTTAATCAAAGAAATATTGAGGAACTCCAATCCATATCAACCTAAAGTTTCAATCGAAGAGAATGAAAATAGTCTGGGCATAGTGGCTCACTCCTGTAATACCAGCACTTTGGGAGGCCGGGACGGATGGATCACTTGAGGTCAGGAGTTCAAGACCAGCCTGGCCAACATGAAGAAATCCCATCTCTACAAAAAAAAAAAATTAGCTGAACCTTGCAGTGTACGCCTCTAATCCCAGCTACGCCGGAGGCCGAGGTAGGAGAATCACTTGAATGGAGGAGGCAGAGGTTGCAGTGAGCCAAGATCATGCCACTGCACTCCAGCCTGGGCAACAGAGCAAGAGTCCACCAAAAAAAAAAAAAAAAAAAAAGAAGAGAATGAAAATGAAAAGATGGAGAAAGTCTTCAACAGCCCACAGCATCAGGCCTGAATCACCCTGGAAACTCTTCAGTGCTTGACAAATGTCTTGGACTGCATAAACAGGGAGTTTATAAGTGTGGGGATCCATGTTTCTTGCCTTTTTTTTTTTTTTTTTTTTGAGACGGGCTCTCACTCTGTCAACCAGGCAAGAGTGTAGTGGTGCAATACAGCCCACTGCAGCCTCAACCTTCTAGGCTCAAGGGATCCTCCCACCTCAACCTCCCAAATAGCTAGGACTACAGATGCACACCACAATGCCCAGATAACTTTTGTATGTTTTTGTACAAACAGGGTTTCGCCATGTAGCCCATGCTGGTCTCAAACTCCCGGGCTCAAAAGATCAATCCACCTCAGCCTCCCAAAGTGCTGGGATTACAGGCATGAGCCACCACATTCAGCCACACTTTTCAAAATGACCAACCTCTATATAACTCCTTAGAATTTACAAATCTTTCTTCACTTAGTCCTCTCTTAGCAGCTTTGTGACATAGGTATCATTGTTTATAAAATTTATTTTTACTCTTAATTTTTTATAGAGACAGGGTCTCACTCTGTTACCCAGGCTGGAGTGCAGTGGTGCGATCATAGCTCACTGCAGCCTCAAACTCCCAGCCTCAAGGGATCCTCCCGCCTCAGCTTCCCGAAGTGCTGGCATTACAGGTGTGAGCCACCATGCCCAGCCATGGGTCTTATTAAACTTATTTCTCACATGAGAAAACTAAAACTCACAGGGAAATGTAGACACTTGCTCATCATCCACAGCCAGAGGAAAATGAGCCATATTTAAATGGTTTTTAAATATGTCCAGTATCTTTGACACTTCTTTCAAAACATGGAGCCCAATTGTTCTTCTTTGAGTGTGGGCTGTATTTAGTGACTTGCTTCCAACAAATAGAATAAGGGTGAAATAAAGGTATAAGACTTCCAAGACTAAGTCATAGAAGGCACTGTGTCTTCCATCTGGCTCTCTCTTGGATCACTCACTCTGAGGGAAGCTAGCCACCATGTTGTGAGGACACTCAAGCAGCCCATTGGACAGGTCCACTTGCTGCGAATGAGAATGACAATCAAAAGCCAAAGAAGAATTGATGCCTCCTACCAAAAGCCATGTGGGTGAGCCATCTTGGAAGCAGATCCTCCAGCCCCAATTAAGGCTTTAGCTGACTTCAGTCAGAGCTGAAGTCTTAACTGCAATCTCATGAGAGATCCTGAGCAACCCAACTAAGTTGCTCCCAAATTCCTACCCCTAGAAACTATGTGATAATAAACATTTGTTGTAAACTGCAAGGGAGTGACTTGTTACATGGCAATAGGTAATAAATATGCCAGGAATTAAATCCAAAGGTTTAACCCCAAAGGCTGTGCTTTTTCGTTTAACAACGCTACCTTTTCCATGACGTCTTGTGTAAAATCAAAATATTTTGACCATCTCAACTTACATTTCCCTGTCAGTTCAATTTTTGCCAATTATGTCACCTTATTCTGTGCCTAATTATAGGACTTCTTGCATTTCTGAAACACTAATCCCCTCTTCTGAATAATAACGGCCATGAGAACAGGGGATAGAGTAGTTTTGGTCAACATAGCATCCCCAGGATCAAATTTACTGCTCAGTAAGTAATAAGCACTGGGTGCATATTTTTGGACTAATGAATGAATGATGGCTAAAATACATATGACACAACTAGTCTACCACAGGGCTTTGTTCTCATTTTATGCGGACACAAAAGGGAATAAATTCTATATCTAAGAAGAAACTAGGAAATATGTTGGAGTTGTGATTTTGATTGATCTGAGCTTCCCAGAAGAAGTTTGTTTTATTCAGAAAATACTTTTAAGGGCAAGAAGTACGACTTTTTTTAATAACATGCAAAAATCCCCAGGGCATGCAAAAATAAGAATAATTTCCTAACCTAAAGTGTCTTGTTCAGTCCTCCAAGTGTTCTTCCGCTCCCTGTTCTAGGCCCACTGGAGATTTTGGGCAGCAGGCCCTCAGGCAGGAGTGGTCTGGCCTGCTGATGACCTCATCTCACCCCAGCCCACCTCCAGCTGCAGAGAGGAGTTGTGAGCACTGGGTTAAGGCAGAGTTTTTCTGGGCAAGTTATTTATGCTCACATGAGCCGTAAATCAACATTCAGTCCTAAGTTGCAATGGCTTTTCACTTGGTAGGAAATGCCTAAACACCCAGACTTCTATTCCACAGGCAGGAAAAAAATAACGTGTGAGAGAAACAAAATGCAGAAGCACCTATCAGACGTGACTGAAATAAAAATCCCGAGGAACGAGAAATGTTACTATAGTGATGCAGCTTTGATCACGGACCAAACATTTTTCTAGTAAACACTAAAACAGGATATGTCACATGTACATTTTTCATACAGTCCACCCTCCTTCGGTGTTTTACCATCTCGTCCTCTGCCACCCACTAAATTTCCGTGATGATGGAAATGTTCTGTGCAGCCTAACAGAGTAGCCACTAGCCACTTGTGGTCACTGAGCACTTAAAATGTGGCTAGCATAACTGAGAATTGAATCTTATTAGTAATTTAATTATTAATCAATTATTAATTACTAAATTCATTTTAGTTCAATTAAATTTAAATAGCCGCATGTGGCTAGAAGATATATTGTATTGGACTGAACCATTTCCCACAGAGTTCTGGGCACATTCAAACGGTTGGAGTAATTTAGATCGAAGACAGGCTGGGAATTACAAGCTTTTGCCAAAGATGGATAGAAAGGTACTCAAAACTCCAAAATCTCAAGCTATGTTTCAAAACAATGACGGAACCCTATGGGTCTACTATTTTCTGGAGTTTCTTAAAATCAACACCTAATCTGAGAGGAGAGATAAGAAAGAGAGAAGACAGTACAGCTAAGGTCTTCAACTCAAGTCCCATCAAGGAAAGAAGGTTCTGTGTGATCTACTATACGAGAACCAACATGTACCTTTGAGGTGAAATGGGGCTGCAATGGGAAGCAGAGGCTGCTTAGAATACAAATCGGATTCCATGGCCGGGTGCAGTGGCTCACACCTGTAATATCAACACTTTGGGAGGCTTAAGCAGGGGGATAGCTTGGGCCCAGGAGTTTGAGACCACCTAAGCAACACAGGAAGATCCCATCTCTACAAACAAATTAAAAATGAGCTGGGCATAGTGAAGCATACCTATGGTCCCAACACTTTGGGAGGCTGAAGCAGGAGGATCACTTGAGCTCAAGAGGTCGAGGCTGCAGTGAGCTATGATCATGCCACTGCACTCCAGCCTGGGTGATGGATGAGAAGGAAGAAGGGAAGGGAGGGAGGGAAGGAAATGAAGGAAGGAGGGAAGAAGGGAGGGAAGGAAGGAAGGAAGGGAGGGAGGAAAGGAGGGAAGGAGGGAAGAGAGGGAAGAAAGGGAAAGGAGAGAAAGGAGGGAAGGAAGGAGGAAAATAATCAGGTTCCGAAGCCCTTTGAGTATCCAAGTAAATTATAAAGCTGTAAACTGCTTAGGGGTGAGTTCGAACTCTGCAAGCTGCAAGGAAGCACCCACCGGGCCCTGCCCACCTCCTGAGACCCAGCTACCTTATTTCTCTTGGCTCCCCAAGGTGGCCCTGACATGGGCTCGGGGAGCTGGGTCTCTAAACCCAGGCTGGCACTTTCTTTCCTGCTCTCTGTATGGCTTCCTGACTCTATGCCCATCAAGCTCTCTGTGGAGCAACTGGAACCTCGCCCCCTCCTGGTGGGAGTGTGAACTGCTGCCACTACTTAGGGACTGTCTACCACTCTGGGGCATACACCCCACAGAAATTTGCATATATGATGGCCCTAAGACATGCATTTGCATACCCATAGCAACAGACTCTTCAAAGTGTCTATCACGAAACATCCCAAATTCCAACAACAATAGAATGGATTAATGTGATATATGTTTACAGGGAAATACTACCAGCAATGAAACAAATGACCTGCACCCCCACGTAACAGTGATATATCCCACAAGCGTGATGATGAGGTAAACGAGCTAAATACAGCATGGTTCGGTGTATAGAAAGCACACAAATGGGTACCATGCATTCACACTGCTCAGAGAGGTGGTGAGTGGCAATGGGAAGTGAATGGGGGCAGAAGGTTCCAGGGTGCTGGGAGTGTTATTTTGTTGATATGGCTGCTGGTTAGGTGTGTGTGCTCTGTTGTCAAAAGTTAGCAATGGGCAGGGTCCAGTGACTCACGCCTGTAATCCCAGCACTTTAGGAGGCTGCTGTGGGAGGATCACTTGAGGCCAGAAATTCAAGACCAGCTGGGTAACACAGTAAAACCCCATCTTTACAAAAAATGGAAAATAATAATAATAATTAGCCAGGTCTGGTGATGCACACCTGTAGTCCCAGCTACTTGGAAAGCTGAGGTGAAAGGATTGCTTGAGCCCAGGAGGTCAACACTGCAGTGAGCCATGAGCACATCACTGCACTCTAGCCTGGGTGACAGAGCAAGACTCTATCAAAAAAAAAAAGAAAAAAGAAAAAAGCTAGCAATGCATACCCTTACAATAAACACATACTTTACTTCAGTAGTTTTTCTTTTAAGAATGTTTTATCCATCCTCAGAGTACAGCTGAAAACTCACCACTTCCTTGAACCATGAAAGTGTCCTATAGCTATCTTTCATTTTCTCTCTATTAAAAAGAACATAAATTATTTCATGCACATTTGTTCTATTGTATCTGTCAGATTTTTTTTTTCTTTATTTTTTTAGGACAGAGTCTCACTCTGTTGCCCAGAATGGAGTACAGTGGCATGCTCTCGGCTCACTGCAACCTCCATTTCCCAGGTTCAAAAGATTCTCATGCCTCAGACTCCCAAGTAGCTGGGACTTCAGGCATGAGCCACCACGCCACCACGTTAGGCTATTTTTTTTTTTTTTTTTTTTAAAGTAGAGATGGGGTTTTACCATGTTTTCCAGGCTGGTCTCGAACTCCTGACCTCAAGTAATCCACCCATCTCGGCCTGCCAAAGTGCCAGGATTACAGGTGTATCTATCAGAATTTAAACACTGCAATTTTTTTTTTTTTTTTTTTTTTTTGAGACGGAGTCTCCCTCTGTCACCCAGGCTGGAGTGCAGTGGCGTGATCTCAGCTCACTGCAAGCAAACTCCGCCTCCCGGGTTCACACCATTCTCCTGACTCAGCCTCCCGAGTAGCTGGGACTACAGGCGCCCACCACCACGCCTGGCTACATTTTTTTGTATTCTTAGTAGAGACAGGGTTTCCCCGTGTTAGCCAGGATGGTCTCGATCTCCTGACCTCGTGATCTGCCCGCCTCGGCCTCCCAAAGTGCTGGGATTACAGGCGTGAGCCACTGCGCCCGGCCAACACTGTGATTTTTAAACCTCTTGGTGTTGAGCCAAGTATTGTTCACGAAACGCATACTTCATAAACTCTTTTAAACCAACCATAGCTTTTCTATTACTAAAACTTGCTTAAATGACAAAAGACAGGTATTATCTCACAGTCTCTGTGAATTTTCAAACAGCTGAGTTTAGTTAAGCACACAGTTCCCTGCACGTATAAAAAATGGAAAATATTGCAACAAAAAGAGACTCTGGAATTTTCCATCCACACAGCTGTTGCTGCGTGGCATCTATGGTATAACCTTCACTTGATGGAACTAACTCCCACAATCCCACGCAAGAGAAATGATCCCATTCCATTACAGTCCTGTCACTATACAGGGCAATAGCATCAGAAATGATTAAGAAAATAAGAAAAGACACTGCACTCAAAAAAAAATGTGATGAAAACTGTTATAGTGCACTAGATCAAGAATTTGAAAACTCATAGTAATTCCTATATTTGTGGGTTTCCAAATGACAGGTGACTACTTAGTATGCCCATTCTATTTATGTATGTATGTATGTATTTATTTTTCGAAAGGGAGTTTCACTCTTGTTGCCCAGGCTGGAGTGCAATGGCACGATCTTGGCTCACTGCAACCTCCGCCTCCCTGTTTCAAGCCATTCTCCTGCCTCAGCCTCCCGAGTAGCTGGGATTACAAGTATGCACCATCATGCCCGGCTAATTTTGTATTTTTAGTAGAGACGGGGTTTCTCCATGTTGGTCAGGCTGGTCTTGAACTCCTGACCTCAGGTGATCCACCAGCCTCATCTTCCCAAAGTGCTGGGATTACAGGCTTAAGCCACCACGCCCGGCCGCCCATTCTTTTGCTCATAAATTATGAGAACAGAGAACAAGAGATATATGACTTCATCAGCTAGCCCTAAATTATGTTAGTCACTTATAGGAGACCTCACCGAGACCCCCACACATACGTAATAGGGAGGATTGGCCAATTCAGATTCATCAGTGGACAACTCTTTCTTTCACACCATATTCCTCACTTCTTTCCTGCTAGTCAAACGCTCCCCACAAACAGGCTGCTTCTTGAAACGTTCTTATATTTTGCTTGGTTTCAACAGCGCTGCAGAAAGTGGTGGGGAAGTAATCTCCAATCTGCAGAAATGACAGAAGCCAGGCGTCTGTGGGTCTCCTTAAAACTTTCACCTCCGCTCTAAATACCCAGGCTGCCAATCTCCCCATCCCTAGAGTTTAATGGGGGAAGTTCAATGTCATTGCCTGTAGCGTCATCTGACATATTTATAAACACACAGAGGGAAAGCAGAACAGAACATCCGCAGTGTGTTCCTTAAAAAGACTCTTCTCAAACTTCCACAAAGTCACACAAGCCGCATATGAATGTAAAAGAATCCACGAAATCCTGGAACCAGCCTGCCCAGCTCAAGCTGTTTGGAGCGCCATGTGTTAGGCTGACCCAAGACTTTTCACTCGGTAGGAGCTACATAATTGCTTGGTTAATATACACTTGGACTAAAGAAATTTTCAGAATAGTCAAATTTGTCACCTCAGTTCTAAGGAGTGAACTAAAAGCAAAAACTTAAAACACAGATACTTCCTCCCTTTTTCTCCCTCGATCCCTCCACCTCTCTCTCTCTCTCCTCTCTCTCTCTCTCTCTCCTTTCTTTCTCTCCCTTTCTCTCTGTCACTCACTCAATCTCAGACATTCACTACCCTGAAGCCCCCTTGGTCCTGCCTCAGGGAAAAGGACTCATGAGGCCAAGGGGATGTAGGGGATGCGCCAAGCTGGAGCCTTCCGCTTCCAGACCATGCCTGTAGGCCCTAGCACCTCTTCCCTCCATGGGGACAAGTGTGAGGGCCCCTAGGGTATACTGATGGAGGGTCTGTACCAGGGTGTGAAGACCTCCCACCACAAAGGTCAGAGCCTGAGGGAGTAGCAGAAAACCCGGGCGTGGTCCAGGGCTGTGCGCTGTGCATCACTTTGTATCTGCATTGCCAGGGAGGCCAAGGAAGCTGCAACCAACCCTGGCTGTCTAAAGTATGGCCTGGAAGGTAGCAGGATAGAAGAGATTATCTTCAGCAGGTAGTTAGCTTGATTTACAGCTCATGGGGTACACCCAAGGCAAGTGGGGATCTGTTTGTGCCCCAGCCCTGGACCCTCAGCAACGCTGGAAAGGGCCTGCAGGCCACACCCCAAGTAGCAGGAGAGACAGAAGACAACAGAAAATACAAAACCAACCAGGCAGAGAACAGCTCAAAGAGGCGCGCATGGGAAAGCCCGAGACACAGCTGCACAGACAGAAGCTTGACCTGGGCGTGGAGAGAGAGGGCCCAGCAGTGCCAAAGAAACAGGCCCCACCCACCCAAGGATTTCACAAGGAACATTCCAAATGCCCCGCTTGTCACCCAATGCCCAGTTGCACACGCTAAATTATTGCACATCTCTGAGCTTCCTATTATAATATTATAACCACCGCCTGCTGTTATCACACTCTTTTGAGCCAAATTGCACCCAACAGAGCGTTTCATTGTTCTCGTCCTGTCTCAGGCTGTTCTTCAGGTGACAGAATTAAAATAAAGAGGTGAGTGTGTGTGTGCATGCATGCAGTATACACCACATGCACACACACATAAAGATGGACCACCAGGCCAGGCGTGGTGCCTCACACCTGTAATGCCAGCACTCTGGGAGGCCGAGGTGGGCAGATCACTTGAGCTCAGGAGTTTGAGACCAGCCTGGGAAACATGGCAAAACCTCACCTCTACAAAAAAAAAAACACAAAAATTAACCAAGCATGGTGGTGGGCACCTGTAGTCTTTCTCGGTGCTCTCTGAGGGCGCCTCACTGCCCTGGACTTTCCCCTCTGTCACTGGTCCTTTCTTCCAGGTCCCCTGGGGTCCTCTCCCGCCTGGGATGGTGGTGTTTCCCCAGGAGCTCCCCTGCTCCCCTTCTTGTGACCCATTCCTCACTTTCCCTGGGCCCCTTGACGTTCACGGATGACTTCCAGTCGACGGCTCTATACTGGGGCTTCCTCCAAGCTCTGGATTTTGAATGAACCAGAAATATCTCAAAGTCAGTATGTTGGGCATTGGAGTCACTATGGCTCCTTCCTGGCACTCTATTCCATTCCGGTATTATTTTATTATATTCCCCTAGGAGGGAGAAGGGCAGAATTGGTGACTTCCAGGGAGGATGGAGGGACATAGATGATCCCTAAGTTTCAAGCATGCATGACAAATCAAGCTTGATGACAAATCGTTCAGCAAGACTTGACTAGTACAGATTACTGATTTTGTTGGCTATACACCCACAGGAAGATGCACTTCCCCAGAGTTTGGGTCACAATGGGGTCTCCTGCCACATTGCAGTTACCCAATGAGTATTCAGTGAAAAAACAGATGAGTGAGAATTGATTAATAGACTTAGAAATGACAAGGCAGGTTCTGTTTGCAAAGGACTGAGTCATATTATAAAATCCTCAATTGCAGCATAACTGGATAAGGTGTTTCTGTAATTCCCTGAGTGTTATATAATGGGTAGTGATTAGGGCTCATTTAGTTGCAAATAACAGAAACCAGCACTCTAACCAACTTCTACACTCAAGGTAAGGTCCTGTAACAGAGAGGCCCAGCAGGAAGGCTAAAGAGAGGCAAGACTAGAACTGGTGTCAGAAAATCATCAGGACCAAGATCAGGTTCTTTGCAGTTCTCAGCTCTGCCCTGTCAGCCTGCGTTTTCCTTCCAGGTGGGGTCTCCCTCGTAGGCCGCCGATGAGTGCAAGCCATTCGGCTGCTTCCTGCCTCTGGTCCAACAGACAAGAGTCTTTTCTGGCAGCACCCAGGAACGAATAAGGCCTTCCTTTCCCCTTGTCTTTGCGGCAGGTGTCGGTCTCTGGATGCATGAACAGGACCAGCAGGGATGGAAGAGGCTTTGGCTGGGATCCAGCTAATTCACATGTCAGATACAAAAATGGGAGAGAATGAATTCCCCAGCAGGGAATCGGGGTTCTGTCGAGCAGAGTGGTGGGAAATCTCTGCAGAAAATGCGAACTCTAAACCTAAAATCTGCCGTGTATACGTAATGACTGCAAATGTCAAAAACCTAAAGTCAGTGTTAAACATTGAGCAAAATTTTACTTTTCTAAAATCATTTTTTATCTCAAATTGTAGCTCTGTCAATTTTTAAGGACAATGGAAATTTTTGATGTCTTGATTGTGGTAGTAACTGCATGACTGTTTGAATCGGTCAAAATTCATAGAACTTCAGCAAAGTCTAGAGACTTTATGTAAAGGTCTAGATAATAAATATTTTCAAGATTGAGGGCCAATACTGTTGCAATTACTCCAGCTTGCAGTTGCAGCAGCAAGCAAAGCAGCCATACACAATATGTAAATGAATAGAAATGGCTACATTACCAGAAAACTTATTTTTTTTTATAAAAAGGTCAATAGGTTGAATGGGACCCCTGAGCCGTATGCAGCCTGAGGAGCCCTGAACTTAAAAAAATATGAATTTTATTGCCGTTAATTAAACCTCAATAAATAAATAGAATAAAGGAAGACAAAGGAAAAATAAATGCTCTAGGGGAGAAAACTGTAATTCCTTCAACTTAACCTGAAGTGAAATGTCATCAAAAACACAGAGGGGCTGAGTGAAATAAGTTCATGCCTGTAATCCCATAACTTGGGGAGGTTAAGACAGGACGATCACTTGAGGTCAGGAATTCCAGGATCCAGTGATCCATGATCACACCATTGCACTCCAGCCTGGGCAACAGAGCAAGACCGTGTCTCTAAAAAATAAATACATAAATAAATAATAAAAGACAACAGAGGTACAGTACTCCCCCCTTATCTGCTGTTTTGCCTTCCGAGTTTTCAGTTACCTGAAATCAACCATAGCCCAAAAATATTCCATGTAAAGTTCCAGAAATAAACAATCCCTAAGTTGTAAATTGCCTGCCATTCAGAGTAATGTGATGAAATCTCTCATCATCCTGCTCCACCTTGCCTTGGATGTGAATCCCCTCTTTGTCCAGTTGGCGATCCGACCAACTGTCTCAGTGTCACGGTGCTTATTTTACCTAATAATGACCCCAAAGCACAAGAGGAGTGATGTTGTCCATTTGGATATCGACAGCATAAGAGAAGCCATAACGTGCCCCCTTTAAGTGAAAAGGTAAAAGTTCTCGACTTCATAAGAAAAGAAAAAACAAATCTTACGCCAGACTTGCTAAGATCTACAGTAAGAGCAAACCTTCCACTGGTAAAATTGTGAAGAAGGGAAAAAATTCACGCCAGTTTCGCCGTCACATCTCAAACTGCAAAGGTTGTGGCCACAGCGTGTGATAAGTGCTTAGTTAAGATGCAAAAGGCATTAAATTTGTGGGTGGAAGACCTGAACAAAAATGTGTTACAGGCTGGGTGTGGTGGATCATGCCTGTAATCCCAGCACTTTGGGAGGCCAAGGCAGGAGGATAGCCCGAGCCCAGGATTTTGAGACCAGCCTGAGTAACATACTGAGACTCCTATCTGAAATATACACATATTGAAAAAAAAATTATTTTTTTGAGATGGAGTCTCACTCCGTCACCCAGGCTGGAGTATAATGGTACGATCTTGGCTGACTGAAACCTCCGCCTCCCAGTTCAAGCGATTCTCCTGTCTCAGCCTCCTGAGTAAACGGGATTGCAGGCATGTGCCACCGTGCCTGGCTAAATTTTTGTATTTTTAGTAGAGACAGGGTTTCACCATGTTGTCTAGGCTAGTCTTGAACTCCTGATCTCAGATGCTGTGCCCACCTCGGCCTCCCAAAGTGCTGGGATTACAGGCGTGAGTCACTGCGCCTGGCCCATATTGTTTTTAATTTAAAAAACAATAAGAAGGACGTGTTCTGACTGACAGCAATCTGGTCCAGTGCTATCGGCGGTTTCAGGCATCCAGTGGGGGTTTCAGAATGTACCCCCTGCAGATAAAGGGGCACTACTAAAGTTTTGTTTGTGAGAGGGATTTCCTGATGGTCGTTGTGCAAAGGCTGAGCCAGAAGATTTACAAAAGTTAAACAAAGAATGTTTAACTTGGCTTTTGAAGACATTTTATTGACTCACTTGGTAAACTCACTAAGAAGTCGAGTACCCACCTCTGTTCTTGACAAAGGCATCTGCAGCAGGCTGTGTTCCCATCACCACTCCAAAACTGAGTTTCGTTAGGTTTTTTGTTCCATTGTTTTTTTCTAGTGGGATGACTTTGACAGTCATTATCTTGTGCTTCTGGCTCTTTATTGTTTGCTCCTTTACAACATGGCAATCTTCACTAGACAGAGATTGTGAAGGAGAACCAGTCATTTATTCCCTTACTCCAAATAATGGCACGAACAACGCAGCTCCAAGGCCATGAGTCCATCCAAACTGAATGGAAAGTCAAACTTTGGGGACCCAGAAAGTGAATACTCTCGAGAAGGAAAGTAGGGCCAGGCACGGTGGCTCACGCCTGTAATCCCAGCACTCTGGGAGGCCAAGGCGAGCGGATCACTTGAAGTCAGGAGTTCCAGACCAGCCTGGCCAACATGGTTAAACCTGGTCTCTACAAAAATATAAAAATAAGCCGAGCATGATGGCGGGTGCCTGTAATCCCACCTACTCAGGAGGCTGAGGTGGGAGAATCGCTTGAACCTGGGAGGCGGAGGTTTCAGTAAGCCGAGACGGCACCACTGCACTCCAGCCTTGGCAACAGAGTGAGACTCCATCTCCAAAAAAAAAAGAAGAAGAAGAAGAAGAAGAAGGAAAGGGGC
This sequence comes from Macaca thibetana thibetana, assembly GCF_024542745.1. Classification (NCBI taxonomy): domain Eukaryota; kingdom Metazoa; phylum Chordata; class Mammalia; order Primates; family Cercopithecidae; genus Macaca; species Macaca thibetana. The sequence continues at coordinate 8,760,873 of NC_065598.1, forward strand.
GGTGTGGGGCGGGGGAGGAATGGGAGAAGGAAAAGCAGGAGAGTTCAAAATCAGAGCTCATCAGGCGGCATTCAAACACCCAAATTGACGTACACAAAGTGATACAGGGGTGTTACTGTGCGTGTGGAAATGCAGGTTTTATACAAGATTCACAATCAACCTCTATCATCTGGATTTTTTAAGCTGAAGAACAGATAAAGAATCAAGGTGTTCACCTCATCTTTAAGTAGAAGAAATAGACTTTTAAATCAATCAAAGGTAGCTGATGTGCAGCTCGATCAGCTGGAATTTTCCATGATGTTCCTTCCACCACACAAATATCAAGCCCTCGGAGCACGTATATTAAGGAGCAACAGTCATGACAGTCATATTAGGCATGGCTCCAGGAAGACAAATAAGACATGATCTACCCCTAAATAACTGAGAGTCCGGTTGGGAAGAGAGATGCATACACAAATATTTAAGAAAATCTGTGTTCTAACAGAGTCTCTCCAAATACTTTAGCAACTCTAAACCAATTTAATCTATAAGAGGTAGGCAGGTGGCTCACGCCTGTAATCCCAACACTTTGGGAGGCCGAGACAGGTGGATCACTTGAACTCAGGAGTTTAAGATCCGCCTGGCCAACATGGTGAAACCCCATCTCTACTAAAAATACAAAAACTTAGCCAGGCATGGTGGTGGTGCCTGTAATCCCAGCTACTCAGGAGGCTGAGGCAGGAGAATTGCTTGAACCCAGCAGGCGGAGGTTGCAGTGAGCCGAGATCGCATCACTGCACTCCAGCCTGGGCAACAGAGTGAGACTCCATCTCAAAAAAAACAATAATAATAATAATATATAAGAGACGATGTTAAACATGAAAGTAATAGTTCCCTTTGAATCAATACCACTAACAAATATAAAAAGAATTGTGCAAGAACAAAACTTATATATATCATTCATTTCCCCCCTCATAAACCTCATGCTTCTAAGGATAGGGGTGCAGAATTTTCTTTCTTTAAAAAATGCTAATAAAGCAGAAGGGGTATTTTAGTTGTTTTGTTTTGTTTTGAGACAGGATCTCACTCTCACTTTGTTGCCCCGGATGGCACTAACATGGCTCACTGCAGCCTCGACCTCCAGGGCTCAAGTGATCCTCCTGCCTCAGCCCCACCAAGTAGTTGACACTACAGGCATGCACCACCATGCCCAGCTAGTTTTTAATTTTTTTGTAGAGACGAGGTTTTGCCATGTTACCCAGGCTCATCTCCAACTCCTGACCTCAAATGATCCTCCCGCCTAGGCCTCCCAAATTGCTGGGATTACAGGCGTTAGCCACCGCACCTGGCCCAGAAGGTTTATTTTAGCCTGATTGCTTTTTGTGTGTTTCTTTGGATTTTACTAAGGAACTTGAAGCTTATATTATTAAGAGGGATTAGAAATAAGTTAAGCTAAAACAGATCATCAGAGTTAACTTTAGTCACAATCCTGGTCTTAGCAACTACAGAAAGTTTTAAAGACAAAATTGTGATATGGTTGAGACGACCACACCATGAAGCTAAACTTAGGTTGAAAGCAGAAGGTCACTTTTTCCATTGAGTCATTCCCTAGAATCAGACATAAATATCCCCGACACTTTTTGCACTGGACACAAAATGGTAAGTCAAGAATAGCTCCTACAATTGATTACACTCACTGCAAGTTTATTTTGGAATATGCCACCTCATATAAGGAGTTTTCAAATTGTAAAGACACCTCGGAATGATCACCAAGGGTGTTTGTTTCCTAGGTACCACCCCGTAGACAGCTTGGTTCAGGAGACTAGCATGGGCCCAGGAATTCACTCATCCCACAAAGTGTATCACATTCCTAGTGTGACCAGGAGGGAACCATGAGCTACAGAGGCAGTAACCAGCATGTGTAACCAAGATGCCAGATGAAGTTAAATTTCATCAAAACTATGGCTGCTTTTCCATTAATTTTGTCACTGACTAAGATTTTATTTCCTTAAAGTGACAGCCATTTCTATTTATCTGAAGTTAATGGTTTTCCCTCGTCAGCAAAGGAACTATATCAGCATTTCTTTTTCTTTGCACCTGGTACAAAATAGAATCCCGTACCCCCAGCATGAGGCACTTCTGAGGTCCCTCTCACCACAGCCATCCACGTGTCTTTTGACAAACGAAGGAATCTCAAACCCAACTACTTAGAAGGGAACAGACTTTACATGCAATCACACAACCACTTTTTATTTTATTTATCTATTTTTTATTTTATTTATTTATTTTTTTTGAGATGGAGTCTCGCTCTGTCACCCAGGCTGGAGCGCAGTGGAGCAATCTCAGCTCACTGCAAGCTCCACCTCCTGGGTTCACGCCAGCCATTCTTCTGCCTCAGCCTCCTGAGTAGCTGGGATTACAAGCGTGCACCACCACGCCCAGCTAATTGTTTTATTTTTTATTTTATTTTTTATTTTTAGTAGAGACGGGGTTTCACCGTGTTAGCCAGGATGGTCTCGATCTCCTGACCTCATGATCCACCCACCTCAGCCTTCCAAAGTGCTGGGATTACAGGCGTGAGCCACTGCGCCCAGCCAAGAGATGGAGCCTCACTCTGTCACCCAGGCTGGAGTGCAGTGGTGTGATCTCGACTCACTGCAACCTCCTACTCCTGGGTTCAAGTGATCCTCCTGTCTCAGCCTCCCGAGTAGCTGTGACTACAGATGTGCGCCACCACACCCAGCTAATTTTTGTAGTTTTAGTAGAGACAGGGTTTCGCCATGTTGGCTAGGATGGTCTCAAACTCCTGACCTCAGGTGATCTGCCTGCCTTGGCCTCCCAAAGTGCTGGGATTATAGGCGTGAGCCACCACATCCGGCCACACAATCACATTATTTGTTGAGTCCAAGTATGCCAAAATCTATTTACGGCTAGCCAGTAACTGATCGGGGCCCATTTGATTTTGCAATGGCAATTACACTGTTTGTTGCTTATCCCTAAGTAAATGACACAGCTGTGCCTAAGTAAACTGGCTGAACGGGAGATTTGGTGATTGTCTAATCCGGGATTGGACAATTACAGACTGATTTATGGTTTTGTGAAAATAAAGTTTTATTAGAACTCAGACACATCCATTCATTTGCATATTGTCAAATGCAACATAGAAGCAGGTTTCTGTCACTTACACTTAAAAGAGCCCTACACAGAAAAGAACAGAAAAACATAGGAGAATAAATATGAAGGACTCTAAATATCCAGGGAGGGAGATGTTCAACCTTTCTAGTAACTAAAGGAATACACATTCTCTTTTTAAAATGGGACTTCAAAAAAATTCAGTGGCATCTCTATCATGTATTTGTGTATGTGTCCTCTGAACTAAAATTGTCTACCTCAAAGTAGTGGTACCATAAGCATTTTTAATTCTCTTAATTACACTTTTCTGTATTTTCTAAATTCTTACTAATGAGAATCTGTGACTTCCATATATTTAAAATTTTAATTTTCCTTTTCCCTTTTTTATTTTTATTTATTTTATTTTATTTTAGACAGAGACTCGCTCTGTCACCCAGGCCAGAGTGTGGTGGCATGATCTCGGCTCACTGCAACCTCTGCCTCCCGGGTTCAAGCGATTCTTATGCCTCAGCCTCCAGAGTAGCTGGGGTTACAGGTGCCCGCCACCACGCCTGGCTAATTTTTGTATTTTTAGTAGAGACGGTGTTTTACCATGTTGTCCAGGCTGGTCTCGAAATCCTGACCTCACATGGTCCACCCGCTTTGGCCTCCCAAAGTGCTGGGATTACAGGCATGAGCCACCACGCCTGGCCATTCTTTTTTGTTTGCTTGTTTTGTTTTGTTTTGTTTTTTATTAGATAAACTCATAATACATCAGATGTGAAACATGTAGGACCTGGAGAGTAAGATATTTTCAAAGAATTCCAAGTATTTGATGACTCATAGGGGGAAGATGAGTGAAGCCTCAATGGTGACTTCATGGTTCAGAGCATATTTTGTTCAGCTTCTCAGCACACCCTGACTGTAGCATATTTATTATTGCTGCAGATTTAATAGCAGCACCAGTATCGTGATTGCATCATATATTTAAGATACTTTAATTTATTAGATCCTGATTTGAGTGTGGTAGTGGTAGTATGCTCACCAATACCCAAGGACCTTCCCTGAAGAAGGACTAAACATCTGCATGGTTGAACTTAGCTGTGGCTGCGTGACTTGTTTTCCCCGATGGAAGATGAGAATTAAGACATTTTAGTGGGATACTTCATGAACCACACTGTGGCTGTCATTTTCCCCCATCTCCATCAGCCTCAGTCCCTATATGACTACAATAAGCACAGTCCCCCGGCCAAGTTAGCAACACATAGTTATAAGACATTGAGCTTATTCATTCCTGCGCCATAACAAAACCTATCCTCACTAACACAAGGGAATCCAGGAAGAGACACCATTGGGGAATCTCTGGAAAGGTAAGCAGGATTGCATGGACTGTGTTGCAAAACGTATCTTAACAATGTGACCTAATGTTCTTTTTTCTTGTTATTTTTACACACTGTAATTATTATTCTTGATATTTTACTAACTTAGCAAAAGGTTCTAGTGCTTTTTGAGCCTGATTAACAAGCAACCTGAGGGGAAACCTTGGCTGTATCAGAAGCTTTAACATTCACAGCACAACTCACACGATGCACTGAATTCCACTGCCACCATCGGAGTAAACCACACGCAAGCCCACATTCTGTAATGCATTACCCAACCCGCGACTCCCTCAGCCCCCAGGCTCAGGAAGGGAAGAGGCTATAACAAGAACCACACAAGCAGCTATTAGTAATTCTTCCCAGATCTGTTTTATTCCCATTCTAAGCATGAGTTTTGACCCAAGATTGTTGTCTTGTGGAAGCTAATTTAAATCATTTCATTAAATTCAGGCTCAGCTTGTGAAATGTGCATATCAAGGGGGAGAGTGTCTTTGTGTTGCATGAGGGATGTGCAAATAGAAAGAAACCATCCTTCACATCACAGTAAAGGAAGAACGCGTTTCAATATAAATTTAAATATTAATTGCTGGCAATTACCTCCAGCGACCTTGCCTATGAAGGATATATAAGGAAGAGTGAAATTACTTTTTAAAAATAGATTATCATCATCCAGAAGTCAAATAGTCCCATGGTCCAAATGTTTGTGTCCCCCCAAAATTCCTAACCCCCAAGGTGAGAGTATTAGGAGGCTGGGCCTTTGGGAGGTGATGAGGTCATGAGGGTGGAGCCTCAGGACTGGGATCAGTGCCCTTATCAAAGGAACCCCAGAGAGCTCCCTCACCCCTTCCACCATGTGAGGACACAGCGAGAAGTCAGGAAGCCGTTAAAAGACACCAACTCTACCAGTGCCTTGATCTTGGAATTCCAGCCTCCAGAACTGTGAGCAATAAATGCCCGTTGTTAATAAGCCACCCAATTAATGGTATTTTGTTACACCAACACGAATGGACTAAACAAATAGCTTCTCACAAGTTAAACTGCCTCATAACAAAGGAATGCACACACACACAGGCACAAACACCACCTACAATGGAGTAATCCATTTATACACACACATACACACCGCATGCCATCTTCCATGAGGCAATGCACATGTGCTTATACGCAGGCACACATGCCATCCACAGTGGATCAAAGCACACACACAGAGGCCAATGTGCCATCCAAAATGGAACACGTGCACATGCGCAGCCACACATACACGGGGACGTGCAGGGACACATACAGAGAAACAGACACACGTACAAAGGCACACACACCATCTGCAATGGACCACAGCACATGCATGCATACACAAATGCACACATACAAGAGATACCATAAGAAGTATTTGCATCACATTTAAAATGAAATTTCTACATTACCAGGGCTTTTCAAAAAAATGCCTGTCTTCCCAAACCACATCACTAAGAGTTTGGGCTGTATCTTGCATGCTGATGTAAAAACTTTCTTGGTTGGTTGTCAGGGAATTTCTACTGTCATAACATTTTCACCATGCTTGACTGTTGACTCAACGAGGTAAACCACAATGTTTTATGAAAATACAATTTCCCTTTGGCCTGGGGCAGGCAAGGTCACCTAGCATAGCAATGCTGTTCAATGATTGCCTGAGATGTTACTCTTTGGCAAATTAAACGGCATACATTCTGGCTGAGGCAAGAGATTAGGTAAAACAGAGTGATATCAAAAATATCAGAGCCGTGTGTGTGTGTGTGTGTGTGTGTGTGTGTGTGTGTGTGTGTGTGTGTGTTGCCATGTCATGTGTAGAAGGTTCAAAAGAAACTCTGCCTTTTAAGAATGATAGTAGCCACAGGGACTCTCATGGGTGAATGTGGGGATAATTTCAGCATTAAAAAAGTAATAAAACAATAGCGATGGTAATTCTTATGCCACGTATAACAAAAAAGCAGCCAGGAATCAAGAGTGATACTCAAAAGCTGAGAGTACAGAAATAAAGCTCTTCTTCATGGAAAGATTTCAACCAAGAACTTTAGAAGAAATGACAGCATTAGCAATGCACCAATTTGTAACCACCAATGGACTACCTCAATAAGGAAGGGATTATGAACAGAACACAGTCTCAAATATCACGCCCAATTGTGTAATTCCTTACACGGGAAAGAAGGTATCTGCACAAGGGCGAGATCCGGTGGACACAACCCTCACCAACAGATCCAACTCAGCAAAAGCAATGCAAGAACAACTTGACCATCTGACCCCTATGAAACTCAATGAAAAGGACATACCAAGTCTTCTTGCCAAAGATGTCCAACCCAAATCAAAACATGAGGACGCAATCTGACAAATATGGATCATGGGACGTTAAAGACAGCTGGCATTCGGGCATGGTGGCTCACGCCTGTAATCCCAGCACTTTGGGAGGCCGAGGCAGGAGGATCACTTGAGCTCAGGAGTTTGAGACCAGCCTGGGTAACATGGTGAAACCCCGTCTCCACAAAAAATAGAAAAATTAGAGGGCATGGTGGTGTGCACCATGTGGTCCCAGCTACTTGGGAGGGTGAGGTGGGAAGATCACTTGAGGCTAGAAGGCTGCGGTTGCAGTGAGCCACGATGGCACCACTACACTCGAGCCTAGGTGACAGAGAGAGACCCTGTCTCAAGTTAATTAATTCATTAATTATTTAAAAGACAGCTGGGATGGACTTTTCCCAAAAAGGTCACTTCCACACAATAAAAACTAAAGGCAGGCAGACTGTTTTAGATTTTTCTTTTAAATACAGTCATAGCCACACGCAGTGCATGATGCTTAACTGGATTTCAGACGTTTCTAAGGCTGTGAAAGGACATCTTGTGCTGACACAGAAAGCCCTGGCAGCCACCCAGTGGACACAGGTGTCCAGATAGGTGTGGCAGTCACTTTTTGCTCCGGAGAGTGCTCAAGTTGGAGGTGCGTGGTGCAGGTTTGTGAGCCCCTGCCTTGGTGACAGCATTTGGGCAAGGTCGAGACCCAAGCTGTCAGGTTAAGGCCAGGTAGGGGGTGCCGGGCACTCCAGGCGTGTCCCTGGTGACAGGTACAGGCAGCTCGCCCAGACGCCCTGGGGCTGAGACATCAAGCACCAGGGTCCTCACAACTATCATTTCATTTTATGTTATTATTTGTATACATTGATGGAGTACAACTGTAATTTTATTACGCAGCTTTTAGTGCAGCCATCACCTGAATAATGTACATTGTACCCCTTAAGTAATGTTTTATTGTCCACTTCTCTGCCACTCCCCAACCTTCCAAGTTTCCATTGTCTGTCATTCCACACTCTATGCTCATTGACTACGGTTTTGATGCAGAAGTCCCTGGAAGAACTTAACACAGTTTCCTCTATCGAACCCTGGCATCCTTTTGCTAGTGACACCATTTTTAAAAAGAAAAGAAAAGATCCCAGCAACAATTTCGAAAAGGGAAAAGACAGTTTAGTTTAGAGAATTAAACTGAATCCATTTAAACTTTGTATTTATATATTAGTTCACATTACTAAGGATTTTGTACTTTTCACATTACTAAGGATTTTGAATTTTAGCACTATTCAAAGGATAATTTTCAGGATGAAATCATATATGTAACGTGCTGAACTAAGTGCCTACCACACTGTAAGTATACACTACATTTGCTTACTTTTCTTCCAGTAGAGTATCTAGACTTGTGACAATTTAATGAAGAGTGAGATTGGGGGAAGAGATGTCCCTGAATCTGCACTCGTGTGAGCAAAGGTACTCATGGCAATCCTCCAAGGTTGTAAACTTTTACATTTGAAACATGCACCCCGATACCAGCCCCAATCTAATCCCACAGGACTTCCCAGCTACTTAAGCAATTACATCAGTTGCAGTGAAATTAAGTTTACACACTGACACTGAAAGGAAAGATAACAACAAAAATTGAAACTCAACTTCAACAATGACAACCGGGCATGATTCATAGACTGCAAAACCGAAGGGACACGAATTATCTCCAGCTCTTCTCAGCACTGAAGAGAAGAGCATGAAAAGGGCTATAAATCAAACTTTAATTTAGAAATTTCCTGGGATTTCACTTTCATTTATGATCATCTTATTCCGAAAGGACTTCTAAGTCACTCTCATCAGTAAAAGAAACAGATAAGCACCTCACTTAAGTACAAATCATGGCTGATGTGTCTCAATTCCCTAGCTCACCTCGCAAAAATATGTCTGTGCCTGTCATTTATTTTTTTTTAAATGTGATCCCGAATAAATTTTACATTTCAGGATATGTTCCAATCTGATGAAAATCAATTCTAAATTACATCATAGGCTAGGCACGGTGGCTCACGCCTATAATCTCAGCACTTTGGAAGGCCGAGGCGGGAGGATTGTTTGAGACCAGGAGTTTGAGACCAACCTGGGCAACATAGTAAGACTCCATCTCTACAAGTTTTTTTTAATTAAAAAATAAAATAAGATAAGTTACATCATACCATACTCTTAGTAGATAAAACGTTTTAATTTGGTAAGGAAAGGGTTTTAGCACAGCAGTTCTTTGTAAAAATTATTTTCCCTTTACCCAAGACCCAAATTATTTTCCCTTTACCCAAGACCCAAGCCTCCCCATTGCTGTAATTTCATCTTTTTTTGTTTGCTCATTTGAGACAGGGTCTCACTCTGTTGCCCAGACTGGAGTTCAGTGGCACAATCATGGCTCACTGCAGCCTCAAACTCCTGGGCTCAAGCAATCCTCCCATCTCAGCTTCCCAAAGCACTGGGATGACAGGCATGAGCTCCTGTGCGGCCTCATCTCTTGAACCTGTTAGATGGTGCCACTATGTTTTCAATGCAGTGTGTATTCAGTGTGCCCTCCACCTCTATAGGACTCAGGACAAAACATTACCTCCTGGATTCTCTTTGCCTCTTCATGATGGACGGCAATCCACCCCATCCAGGAGGCTCTGCTACAGTAAGGACCCACACGCTAGCAGCCATATGCATGCTTTTTCTTCTCTCTTATTTAAAAAAAAAAAAAAAAATCAAGATCTTGCCAACACTTTTCTATGTAATACCTGAACCATATTGCAAAGGGTAAATCGTCCATTTAACAAATTGCTTGGAGACACAAAGATATGCCATTTAAAAATTACACATAAAAAAGCCTACAGAATCTCTAACGCAGGGGTCAAGAAATACACCTGCAAGCAAAATAAGGCTTTATAAATAAAGACTAATTAGCATTCAGCCACACTCATGTGTTTATATATTGTCTATGGCTGGAGACAACTGAGTCAAACAGTTAAGACAGTGACCCTATCTGCCACAAAACCTAAGAGATTTGCTACTGGCCCTTTACAGAAAGTCCACTAATCCCAGCTCTTAACAGAAATGAAGTGCAGGTAGCATGTGTAACTTTAAAGCTCTCAGTAGCCATATTAAATCAGTAAAAAGAAGCAGGGGAAGTTAATTTTAATGACACATGTTAGCCCAATATATGCAAAATAGGATCATTTCAACACATAAGGAATATTAAGTTATTAATGAGAAATGTTCTATTTTTTCCATAAAAAGACTTGGAAGTCTGGTGTGTTTTACACTGGTCAGATGACATTTTGATTCAGACTAGCCTCAGTTCAAGTGCTCCCTAGCCACTGGTGACTAGCGGCCACCACATTGGTCCCTATATATCTGAAGAGCATGCCAAGTAAGAAGAGAAAAAGATGGAAAAGAACACAGTTTCCACTCAAGGCTGCAGCTTCAGACAAGTCCAATTACACAGTGATTGCGAGAATGTACACTTTCTGCTCATCTAAGTAGATCCCAAGTAATATTTGGGACGTACTTACACTAAAACATCATTCGTTGCATTGAATGAGATTCACACACAGCCCAGTGTCCTGTATTTTATCTGGCTCCTAAGCCTCTGTCCCTGAACCCTCCTGCTTGTCAGTAACAACTCAAGTGAGGGTAGCAAGCAGAGGCCAGGCCTGCTGAGATGCCTCCCCTACCGTAAGCTCTGCCAAAGATGCCGCCAGAAGTCTTTGCTTTGGTCGTGCAGGCATTTAATGCTTTCTGAAAATTGTTCACAGGTGCATACCCACTGGTCTTGTAAATCAATTAAAAATACATTCAGCTGGGTGCAGTGGCGCACACCTGTAATCCCAGCACTTTGGGAGGGCGAGGCAGGCGGATCACTTGAGTCCAGGAGTTTAAGGCCAGCCTAGACAACATGGCAAAACCCTGTCTCTACTAAAAATACCAAAATTAGCCGGGCATGGTGGCACACACCTGTAATCCCAGCTACTCAGGAGGCTGAGGCAGGAGAATCGCTTGAACCTGGGAGGTGGAGGTTGCAGTGAGCCGAGATCGCACCACTGCACTCCAGCCTGGGGGATAGAGCGAGGTTCTGTCAGGAAGGAAGGAAGGAAGGAAGGAAGGAAGGAGGGAGGGAGGGAAGGGAGGGAGGGAGGGAGGGAAGGAGGGAAGGAAGGAAGGAAGGAAGGAAGGAAGGAAGGAAGGAAGGAAGGAAGGAAGGAAGGAAGGAAGGAAGGAAGGGAGGGAGGGAGGGAGGGAGGGAGGGGAGGGAGGGAGGGAGGGAGGGAGGAAGGAAGGAAGGAAGGAAGGAAAAAGAAAAGAAAGAAGAAAAGAAAGGAAGGAAAGGAAAGGAAAGGAAGGAAAGAAAGAAGAGAAGAAAAGAAGGAAGGAAGGAAAGAAAGAAAAAGAGAGGAAAGAAAGAAAAGAAAGAAGGAAGGAAGGAAGGAAGAAAAAGAAAGAAAGAAAGACAGAAAGACAGAAAGAAAGAACAGACAAAAGAAAAGAAAAAATGGGATACATTAAGGATACATTCATCCAGCCCAAGGGCTGCTGGGTGTCGTGCAGAAGTGCCTGCCTGCACCGTCTGAAGATGGGTCATAAATGTCATCGCCACCAAACGAGTCTGCTAGTCGCAACACAGAAGCCATCTCCCTCTTAAGTAGAATTGCTTAGAGGAAAAAAAAAAAGAGTTTTGTCTCACCCAGACCCTACGAACGCTTTACAAAGAATATAAAGGACTGACAGAATCAAGAGTCTACAATAAGAGTTGACTATATGGCCAGGAGCGGTGGCTCACACCTATAATCCCAGCACTTTGGTAGGCCAAGGTGTGTGGATCACCTGAGGTCAGGAGTTCAAGAGCAGCCTGGCCAACATGATGAAACCCCATCACTACTAAAAATACCTAAGTTAGCTGGGTGTGGTGGCGCACACCTGTAATCTCAGCTATTCGGGAGGCTGAAGCTGGAGGATTGCTTGAGCCAGGGAGTTGGAGGCTGCACTCCAGCCTAAGCAACAGAGTGAGACTCTGTCTCAAAAAAAAAAAAAAATTTTTTTTTAAAAGAGTGACTACAAATAACTTTCCTTATTGCTGTGGAAAAAAATGATAATCACCAACGTCTCCTTTTTGCCTCGAGGGACTATAGGCCAGCCCTTTTAGAATCAGTCAAAATGAAGAGCTTGGGAATAGACAATGAGATGTCCAAAGAGTAATTTTAGAACGTGAGAGCTGTCTGAGAACCCACATACAAATCCAAGTTGTAAAAAGCAGAGCTTGTGTGTTCTGTTTCCCATATCCGAGAAATCAGTGACATAGCTCAATATTTCTCCAACACAGAGCCTTCCAAATGTGGTTTCTTCCTAAGGCCACTGTAACACAGTTGAAAGCACAGGGTGAAAGCTGGATTGTGTGGAACAGAGGACTGTCAGGTGAGAGAGGAGTTGGGGTCTGTGGTTGGGGGACACTTTGCAGATGAGTGAATCAGTGGGCAATTGTGGCATAATCAAAGTTGTCTACATGATTCGAGTAAGTAAGAATAGACTCCCAAAATGAAGGAAAAGATCTAGTGACAGCCACAATTATGCACTTTTCCTTTTACTCATCTTGAAAAACCATTTGGGAGAAAATTTCTCACAGAAAGAACAGAGAAGATTTATGTCATGCTTTTGCAAGTTAATTTCCATGCAGAGTCAAATTTCTCATCATCAATCCATTAGTTAATGATTGTTCAGAAGACATTTCCATGCAGAATGAGGGTTATCTTTCAGTTGGAACAAATTTTTTTTTAAACTCTGTGCACATTAGTGAGGTCAAATGAACATTACAACCCAGGAGAAGACTAAAATAATCCCACTCCCAAACCAGAATGTTTTCTTTTCAGTGTTTCCCTTATCATTTCACCGTATAGTCTCAGCTACAAGAGAGGCACTGGGAGGGCTTGTCAAGTGTCCAGAATTCTGGGGATATGCATTCAGTTCTCACGAGCTCTGCATTTGTGGTGGTACCATCTTTTCCTCTTATTTTGCTGACAGCCTGCCCACCTCGTCTTGAGATACGTTTATCCTACAAACCAGAATGCTCATTCCAAAACAGAAAGCATAAAATGCTCTGCAAAAACAACAGCCTGCATGGTATCAGTAGGCTTCTAAAGGAGTTGTTTCCTTCTCCCTGTACCAGGAAAACATAGCCCATCAAATTCTCAAATTTCTTATTGGGCAGAAAGATTTCTTTTCGGCCGGGCGTAGTGGCTCATGCCTGTAATCTCAGCACTTTGGGAGGTCAAGGTGGGAGATCACTTGAGCCCAGGAGGTTGAGGGCGCAGTGAGCGGTGATCATGCCACTACACTCCAGCCTGGGCAACAGAGCAAGATGGTGTCTCAAAAGAAAAAAACAAAAAAGCAAACGCTTGGCAGTCTATTTTTTTAAAACCTATGACAGAAAGAAATATTTTGTTTGTTTGTTTGAGACAGTCTCGCTCTGTTGCCCGGGCTGGAGTGTAGTGGCGCCATCACAGCTCACTGCAACCTCTGCCTCCCAGGTTCAAGTAATTCTGCTGCGTCAGCCTCCCGAGTAGCTGGGATTACAGGTGCACGCCACCACACCTGGTTAATTTTTTTATGTTTAGTAGAGACGGGGTTTTGCCAAGTTAGCCAGGCTGGCCTCAAACTCCTGGACTCAAGTGATCCACCTTCTTCGGCCTCCCAAAGTGCTGGGATTACAAGGGTAAGCCACTGAGTCAAGCCAACAGTCTGCATTTTTTACTTCACTAGAAGTTATCTTGTCCTATGTCCAATCTAGAATTCATTAATAAGAGGAAATAAAATGATGAATGCACTTAATGCCACTGACTTGTGCACTTAAAAATGGTTACAATAGCAAACTTTGTGTTATGTATATTTTACCACAATAAAAAAAACTAAAAGTGAAATAAAACCAAATAACCATAAAAGGCCACCCTCAACACCAGGTTTATGGAGAGTCTTATTCTTGTGTTCCCAGCACCCAACGATGCCAAAGTCTGCTTTTCCCCCATGAGCCGGAGTTCTGGAAATTTCTCTCCCCACTAAGCAGCACATTGTTTGGTCATCCTGGCCATTCAGTCCTGTCTGGGAATGTGGCCATAATTTAAATATGCTGTTAAAATGCAGAGCTATCTATTCACAGCATGGTCTACTTATTTAGCCATAGGGTGTAGACAAACAGAATTCTGTTTAAATATTTCCGCAATATCCAGTTACATCTCCAAATTCGATGACCACAGCTCATGTTTCCCCTTCCTTATTGACAATCATAAGCAATTTCTGTGCAAAGGGAAATGGTGGCTATTTTCATAAGCAATCACATTCTTTAATGAGGTTTTTTTTTTCTTTTTTGTCTACTTGCAGGTAATTTATGAGTAGGTGTATTTTGACTTTTTTTTGAGATTAAGCTTTCCTAATATAATCCCACTCTCCAATCTGCTGTGCTAGTTGACTTTGGGGATGGTTGTCAGCTCTGCGACTTGGTTTTGTGGCCTCTTGACTGTCTACACAGGGCACTCCATGGACTTGGAGGAAGATGGGAGAGTCCAGAGGTAAGGAGGATATTGCAGGGCTGGGACTAAATAACAAAGAAAAGGCCAGAGAGACTCCGGGAGAGCAAGATCAGTTCACACAGAAGAACGAAGTATATGGCAGGCACGTGGGGCCAGGAGGCCATGCAGCTGCGGCTGTGAAAGGTCAGTTCAGGAAGGGCCTATATTCCTGGCTAAGGAGTTTAGATTATACCCTGCAAGGAAACGGGAGACCACGCAAGGGTTTTCAGCAAGAGGGTATATGGTGAGCTGAATAGCAACTCCCAAAACATACATCTAAGTTTGAACTCCCAGAACCTCAGAATGTGACCTTATTTAGAATTAGGGTTTCTGCAGGTGTAATTACAAGGATCTCAAGGTGCGAACACACTGGATTTAGGATGGTCCCCAAGTCAAATGACTGGTGTCCTTACAAGAGAAAGGAGAGGGAGATTAGAGACAGGGACAAAAGCGCCATGTGAAGACAGAGGCAGAGACTGGAGTGACAGTGAGTCTGCAAACCAAGGAGCACCAAGGATTGCTGGCTCCACCCCCACCCCGGAAGCTAAGAGAGCTGCCTGGGATGGAGTCTCCCCCAGAAACTTCCAGAAGGGACCAGCCCTGCCGACACCTTGATCTCAGGCCTGTGGCCTCCAGAACTGTGACAAAAGCATTTCTGCTGTTGTAAGCCACCCCCAGTTCGTGGTGATTTGCTACAGCCACCCCAGGAAATGAACACAGATTCACATCGTCAGATGTGCATTTCAGAAACATTACTGTGGCTTCTGTAGAGGAATATAGCTTGAACCAAAAGAGGCAAGCGTTAAAGGGAGACCAATCAGAACAACTAACGCAATAATTCAGATGAGAACTGAAAACGTCCGGTTCCACACAGGGACAATGAAGATGAGGTTTAAGGCAAAGGACTTGCACAGATATGGTCAGATTGCCCTACGTAGGGAAGGGAGAGCAAAAGGACAAGGATAGGAGGTACTAGAGGGGTGCAGGGCACAAGTGCGGGTGACCTGGAAAAAACGGGACAACTGGGCCCTGGAACGGCAGGCATGAAGGGCATGGATGTAGATAACGTTCCTTGCTGCTAAGTTAAGAAATGAAAGAACTTCCTGCACAATGACCTCCATAAAGAGGCAAAGCCATCTTCTGAGAATGTGCAGGGAAGGGGTTGGGGGAAGCACTGATCATTTAACAAAGGATGGAAGACAGGGCTAAAGAGGGATGCACAGAATCTCTTGCTCTCAGGAGGGCCCAGCTGGGGTTGAAGATCACAATGCTGTAGTAACACATATTTGCTCCGTTATGCAATTTTTCCTGAGCAGCCATCAACTGCTTGGATGTGGACCAAGGCAGGCAGATGGCTGGGCTGATTCAAGACTGGGCTTCTGCACAGAGTGATGCACATTTCAGTTTGTTTCCAATATGAGCTCTGTTGCACTGATCGACTTCAATAAATTCTCTACAGAAACATCCAGTACACAAGGTACTCTCTAATGGATACATCGTGTACTGTCACACGTGGGATGCTATGATAGCATTGAGAATGAATGAGCTATAGTGACAGCCGATAGGAACACTGCACATACAGTGTTGGTGACAGATGCAAGACCCCAGAAGATACATGCTGTATGATTCCATTAATACAAAATTAATTCTTTTTGAGGATGTGTACATAGACAAACTGATTAAAAAAAAAAAAAAAGCAAGGAGATGATTTCCCCAAAAGCCCAAATAACGGTAGCTTCCAATGGTAAGAGACTTCTAGTAGGATGGTAATCATAGGAGGCCCCTGAGCAAATGGCAGTGTTCTGCCTCTTCACTTGGGAAATCACTGATTTAGTAACATGTATATGTCTCTGGAATGCTCTTTAACACTTATAGGTCATAAGTCACAATAAAAAATGAAAGGGAAGGAGGAAAATTCTCTGTGGCTCCAACAGCATCATATATATATATATATATATATATATATATACACACACACATACACACACATTTTATTACCTTTTTTTGAGACAGAGTTTTGCTCTTGTTGCCCAGGCTGGCGTGCAATGGCGCAATCTTGGCTCACCGCAACCTCCTTCCCAGATTCAAGCCATTCTCCTGCCTCAGCCTCCTGAGTAGCTGGGATGACAGGCATGTGCCACCACCCCTGGCTAATTTTGTATTTTTAATAGAGACGGGGTTTCTCCATGTTGGTCAGGCTGGTCTCAAACTCCCGACCTCAAGTGATCCACCCGCCTCGGCCTCCCAAAGTGCTGGGATTACAGGCGTGAGCCTTCATGCCCAGCCTATAATTTTAATACTCAACAAAATAGAGGTTAGTATTTCAATAAGCCAAGAACATTTTTCAGTGACAAGCATTTGAAACTAAAGTCAAATGGGGCTACAAGAAAGAAAAAAAGAAGGAAAGGAAAGGAAAGGAAAGGAAAGGAAAGGAAAGGAAAGGAAGGAGAAAAGAGAAGAAAAGAAAAAAGAAAAGAAACACATTGGTTCACATAACTGCAAATGTCATGTGTGGCCTTCAGGCTTGGCTAGATTCAGGTATTCCCAAGCTATCCAGGGAGGTCTCACCCCTTAGCTCCATATTCCTCACTACCATTTTCGGTCTCAAGGAGTGATAAGAATGATGTTTTTTTTGTTTTTTTTTTTTCATTACTGGGTTTACTGGTACCTGTTTAGCAACCCTAGCAAAAAGAACAAACAAACAAACAAAAACAAAATAAACCAAAAAAACCCTTTTCAAGAATTCTAATAGAAGCCCAGATCTGGCTGTCTCTGGGTCATGATGGGTCAAAGAAGTCGCCGTGGCCAAGGAATGTGAGATGCCGTTTGGCCAGACCTGGGCCCCCAGCGCTGGAGCTCTGTATCTCAGGGACTGAGAATAACAGCCTGTGTTCCCCAGAGAAAATTTGAGTTGTTTTAACCGAAAGATAGAGGCCAAACACGGAGTCAGACCAAAACTACCAACGTCCACTACACATATTTTCACCTTCCTTTGGTGCTATCACCAAGCAGCAAATTTCCGTTCATTTGTCACTCGTATATTTCAAACACCTTCCTTCCCTTCCAACCCTCCCTGACTTAAGAAGCTAAGGCAAACAAAATAAAATACACACAAAAGAAGCAAGAGTTTAGAAGAAGGAAACAAAAGGCATGAAAAAAATGAGTGAATGATTATATTTCCCCTGCCTTTGGCCTCTAGTGAATCACCTACTAGAAATTTGTGCAAAAGGTCTGCATTCACTCAGGTACAGAACTCTTAGGAACCCTGATAGACATTCCTGCTGGCACAGTTCAGTAGAAGAGAAGACTTGGAGCCTCCAGGGACGCTCGGCTGTTCCTTAAAGAGAGAGGTGAGCTTGAAGAAAGGGTGAAAGATCGTAAATGGCCCGAAGGACTCGGGAGTGAATGACCCGAAGGACTCCAGAGTGTTCCGGACAAAGTGGATTTCCCCCAGAGGGAAAGGACAAACTCTGCCTACAGCTGACCAAGCCAGCCGGCTCCCCAGGGCTTTGCCAGGAAAATCACCACCAAAAATGTCTCCACCATCGTGTCTGTGGTTCCTTGAATCCTTTATGCTTCTGCTGAAACTGCCAAGGCAGGACTTGAAGGCTTCGCTGTGCAAATTCAAAAGCATTGTGAGATCATCAACTCTCTGGAGTCACCACCATTTGGAACCAAACCTTAAAAAAAGCCACCGAGACGGAAGCTCCAATACACTTTCGCCTCTGGTCATCTCCTTTCCGAGAAAATTCATGATATCAGATCATCCACAACTTTGATATTTCTCCCCACATTTCTGAGTTTTTCGGCGGCCAAGGAGAAGACTCCCTCTGTTTCTTAATAATTACTGATAATCGTTTCACCACAAAAGACACTACTTTGGATGAACAAGCTTTGTGGTTTCTGTCAAGTACAAACAAGGAAGATTAAATTAACATCTTGAAAACCCACAGGGTGAGCTTGCTCCTCCCCTCCTTTAGTCTGCAGAATTACCTGGAGCTCCTTCCCAGGTGCCAAGCACACAGATGTGAGCAAGACCCTGAGACACCACTGCTGCCCTGCGCTATCACCCGGGAATCCTGTGTCCCTAGCAGCTTATCCAGCTGGCTCTCAGGCTACAGTGAAACTGCAACACAGAAGGAATATTCCAAAAGAGAATTGAAAATGCAGCTGTCATATGGGCGACAGGCCCAAGTCTAGCAGTTAACAGCTACCCTGCCCCCACCCCTCCCACTTCCCTGGGAGCACCCTGCTCTCCAGTCTGCAAACCCAGGGGCTGAGGGGCCAGGGGCATCCCAACGCCTGGGTGCCCAAGGGGTGCAAGCTCCTTCCCCACCCACTCTGCTTCCCTTACCAAGCCTCTGAAGTGTTCTCCCCATCCCATAACGGGGAATAATCCCTAAAATTCAAAGGCTGAAGCTCTAATCCCCACTACCTTTTGGAATGTGACCGTATTTGGAAACAGGATCTCTAAGGAGGCAATTAAATTAAAATGAGGTCATTAGGGTGGGCCCTGATCCAGTAGGACTGGAGTCCTTACAAGAGGAGGCAATGAGGACACAGGCACACACAGAGGGACAACCATGGGAGGACACAGGCCGTCTACAAGCCACCGAGAGGAGCTGAGGGAGAAAGCAGCCCTGTGACACCGGGTTTCAAACATGTGGCCTCCAGAATGTGAGGGAATCCATGTCTGCTGCTCTGACATGGCAGCCCTAGCCGGCTCATACGGGCCCATCCCCCACTCACCATCTCAATGTGGAGACCCTACAGGAACTCATGGCCCAGGGATGCCTTTTGGTCCCTTCACCCCCATTTTCAAAGCCCACACAGTTAGATGCAGGGGGGCTTCTTGCTCTTAAGACTGAAATGGTGCAGCTCCCGACACCCGTCTGTGTCCACGGCCATCCCCAGTACAGCAAGCTTACATGCGACACCCAGATCCCCTCTCAGGTCCCCCTTCCCCCTTCTACAGACACATCCCCAAACCCTTTTAAGATGTTGCATAACCTGGCTCCGGAAGCCAATAGAGTTTTTACTGAATCTGGCTTCACATAATGGCAACAGATTGTGAACTAGACATTTGCCAACTTTTCCCCCGTGCCAGACCATTTTTAAGTTATGTGTGCACAGAATGGCATTTAAAGGCCTTAAATAACTCTCCAGGGGAAGAAAAGAGCAGAAAATAGCCCACAAGGCCCCCATAACAAGGGCAGGCACAGCAGCAGCAGTTTGGGGCCAGTGTTCCGCTTGGTTTTAGTTGGGGTGGGAGGGGCTTTTCTATTAGATTGTGTTTTTGTTGTTTTTGCTTTGGGGGTGAAAAAGGGGGACAGAGAACAGAAAGGAACCTAGTTTATAGTGACAGTTACTTAGGAAAGTCATTTCTAGATGAGAGGGGAGAGCCCCTAGGGGCTGCTTCTAGATTCCACTCCTTGGGGTTGGAGGGGCCGGGTGAGCAGGCTTTGGGGAGTGCCTGCGTGACTACCCCAAGCCTGCCTCAACCGCACCCCCTCCCTGTGCACCGACAAATAAATGGTGGCTGTTAAAAAAAAAAAGAAAGAAAATTTTTTTAAGCAGTGCTTCCTGTTATGTTCAAGGAAGACTAGGGCCGTTTTATTATTAAGCAGTTTTCTCTTTTTAAGTAAACACACACAGGACCACATTGCTACAAGGCTAAAATCTCTTGCCTTACTCAAGCGTCGACATTTTCAATCTCCTATTTTCTTAAGCCCTCAATGAAGCCTTCCAAGAGCTTGCCTATGTTTAATTTGCATTCCGAAACAGAAAATCTAATGTGTTTTAACATTGTCTGCTTCAGCTGAAAAGGAAACTGTAAATTTATACAGTCTGGTTTAAAAAAAAAAATTGGCCATTGCATCTAAATGAGTCTCCTCCGGAAAGAGGCTGGGTGGCGCCCCTCCCCCTCTTCCCTCTTTCACTTCCCCTCCCCCTTCTCCCTCTTTCACTTCCCCTCCCCCTTCTCCCTCTTTCACTTCCCTTCCCCCTCGTCCTTTTCACTTCCCCTCATCCTCCCTCTCTCGCTCACCTCCCATCCCCCTTCCTCCTCCTCCCCTCCCCCTGCCCCTCTGTTTTTCACCCCCTCCCTTCTCCTCCCCTCCCCCCCTCTGCTTTCTACCCTCCCCCTCCGCTTTTTTACCCTCCCCCTCCGCTTTTTACCCTCCCCCTGCTCCTTCCCTCCTCCCCTCTCCCCTGCTGCTTTCACCCCCTCCCTCCTCCCCTCCCCCCCCCCTGCAGCTTTCACCCCCTCCCTCCTCCCCTCCCCCCTGCTTTCACCCCCTCCCTCTTCCCTCCCCCTCTGCTTTTTACCCTCCCCCTCCTTCTTCTCCCTTCCACCTCTCCCCTTCCCATCCTCCCCTGCTTTCCACCCACTCCGTCGTCCCGCCTCCTCCTCCTCCGGTTCGCATCCCTGCCTCCTCTTTCTCCTCCCTTCCCCCTCCTCCTCTGCTTTTCATCCCCTCTCTGTCCCTCCCTTCCCCCTCCTAGCCTCCTCTCCCTGCACTGGGGTTTAGGCCACAACCTACCTCCTCCCACTTCGTCTTCCAGCCTCCTCCCCTCCCCTCACCTCTCTTCCCCTCCCCTCCCCCAGGATCAGACTCTTGGGGCCGGTCTGTGCCAGCGCCCTACATGGACCGGGAAGGAATTACCGACGACCTTAGAAGAGCTGCGCACTCTCAGCGCCCCGCCCCCACGCCGCCGGCCGCCCGCGCGGGTGTCTCCCTGTGCTCCCAAAACAGGGCTCAGGCTCGCTGGTTCCTCCCCGGGGATCTCAGGGCTGTTGAGGGGACTGTGGTTTCCAGAACCCCGCGACACTCCGAAACAGGAAAGGGGACGGCAGAGGGGTCCTGCAGCGGGGGAGCCCTTGAGAAGGCCTGGGGAGAGAGGGACTTGGGGACAGAGGTAAAGAAGGGAGTCTCTTGAGGGTGGGGAAGTGCCTGGGAAGAGCACGAGGAGGAGTTGGGGAAGGGAAAATCAGGCCCAAAGTTTTAGGGCTCTGTCTCTACTGAAGGTCAAAAAGGGTTCCTGCAGGACAGTGGGAGACCTGCTCCTGACGACCCCGCCCTATAATTAAATCTCTGAGTGAGAACACTCCAGAGTTGGGGCCCAGTAGCTGCCGTGCGCATCAGATGCCCCCTAAGCGTACCCCTGGAAGCCTCTGATTCTGTGTCATCAGCGCAGTAGGGGATTCGAGGAGTTATGGACGACGCCAGGATAGCATTCTTAAGCCATCTGATGGGTGGCTTCTTCACTTCTTCTTCACTTCACTTCACATCTTCACTTCGCTGTGACTTCATTACTTAGATGTTAAAGCGTCTTCTCTTCCTAATAAAAAGCAAAGTGTAGCCACTTTTCTGTCCAATAAAATAAAAATTCCCAGAGAAAACCAACGTTGACGTTTGCATTCATGACGTGCCTGTCGTTTTCCTCTGTGTGGAAGAATTTTCCCATCCAAAAATGGGAGTTGAGGGTGGAGGGGAGGTAAATAATAAAATCGGGCTCACTCTGTATAAATAGTTTAGCATTCCGATTTGGTTACCTAGTCTTAAGAAATACATATTTTTCTAGGTCACTAAATATTTTTCAAAGTTATACTTTAAATGAGGGCTTAAATTCCACCGCGTGGAATTGTATATGCCAGAATGTAGGAACCATTTCCCTCTTGCACAGTATTCCTCTTGTTTAACGTTTAAGGACGGTATCCTAAGTTATTCCCCATTGTGTAATCACATAAGTCACCTTGTTCTTCACTAGCTTCAGTGCAGGAAATGAATACAGTTTCTCCTGCACCATGGGTCTGTCTGTTGCCATTGCCTGCACTGGGGTTGTTTGGAATTCCTGCTTGAAACTTTCTAGTTAAAGGCAGAAAACACTGGCCAAGTTTCCAAGCCCAAAGCTGATTCTTGACCTTAATTAGACCTTATATCAGAAAAGAGGGTGACAGCTACTTGGGAAGCTGAGGTGGGAGGATTGGTTGAGGCTGCAGTAAGCCATGATCGTGCCACCGTGCTCCCGCCTCGGTGACAAAGCAAGACCGTATCTCAAAAAAAAAAAAAAAGAAAAGAAAAGAAAAGAAAAGAGGTAAGCAAAACAGGTGAGTGGGGGGTGCTCCAGGTGTCTGGGGGGCATCGCCAATATCCCAATATCCCAGAGCCTCGGGAGGAGCCCTCTCTCCCAAAGCACTGCCCTCTGTGTTCTGGGGATGTCCTGCAAAACCTAAATATTGACAGTGGTGAGTGGAAATGTTCCCTTCTGTTATATTCTCTATTAGAATGTTTTGTATATTGATATATACACATATGTGCATTTTAGCAGGATAGTGGATTTTATTTTTTCTTATTTTTGAGATGGAGTCTCGCTCTATTCCCCAGGCTAGAGTGCAGTGGCACAATCTCAGCTCACTGCAACCTCCACCTTCCGGGTTCAGGTGATTCTACTGCCTCAGCCTCCTGAGTGGCAGGGATTACAGGCGCACACCACCACACCCGGCTAATTTTTGTATTTTTAGTAGAGATGGTGTTTCATCATGTTAGTCAGGCTGGTCTTGAACTCCTGACATCAAGTGATCCGCCCACCTCAGCCTCCCAAAGTGCTGGGATTACAAGCGTGAGCCACCACACCCGAACCTGAGTGACATTTTTTTTTCTTTATGATGGAATCTCGCTCTATCACCAGGCTGGAGTGCAGTGGCACCATCTCAGTTCACTGCAACCTCCAACTCCCTGTTTCAAGGGATTCTCCTGCCTCAGTCTCCCGAGTAGCTGGGATTACAGGCAGCACCACCACGCCCAGCTAATTTTTGTATTTTTAGTAGAGACGGAGTTTCACTATGAAGGCCAGGATGGTCTCGTGATCCATCCACCTCGGGCAGTGAGCCGAGATGGCACCACTGAACTCCAGCCTGGGAGACCCAGCAAGACTCTGTCTTTAAAATAATAATAATAATAATAATAATAATACCAATCCATCAATTTATGTCACTGGTGATGGATGAGGTTAAGCCCTGCCTCCTTAGGTTTTCCTTGAACTAACCTCATCTGACTAGCATGAGCTCTTTGGTGGTTCCTTCTCCCCCAAGGAAACTCCCATCCACAGTAAGAAGTACATTTCACACAGAAACACAAGACCCACGTACACATACATGTGACCAAAATGTGACACGATGCTCGTGAACTTATCCTTCCCCTTGCCATGGACTCATTCTATAATTTTCTGGGCTATCCACTTCCATTTCATGCTTTCAGTGCTAGTCACCTCCCACTCAACTGAATGTACGACCAACTAATTTTTGAGATAAGCACCTCAGCAATTTAAAAAGCATTGGTCTAGACCAGTGGCCCTCAGCCAGCAGGCATTTTGCCCCACAAGGGATATTAGGCAATGTCTGCAGACGTTTTGAGTTGTCTCAAACAGGTGCAGAGGGTGCTCTTGGTATCCCATGGGTGGAGGCCAGGGATGCTGGTCAACCCCCTACCATGCACAGGACAGCCCCACCACAGAGCACGCTCCAGTCCCAAACGTTCACAGTGCTGATGTGGAGAAACTGTGGTCTCAACTACAGAAAAGGCTCCAGTCTCGGCCCGGTGCAGTGGCTCACCCCTACAATCCCAGCACTATGGGAGGCCAAGGCAGGCAGATTGTTTGAAGTCAAGAGTTCGAGACCAGCCTGGGCAACATAGTGAGACCCTATCTTTACAAAAAATACAAAAATTAGCCAGGGGTGGCCAACCATGGTGACTCATGCCTGTAATCCCAACACTTTGGGAGGTCGAGGAAGGCGGATCACTTGAGGTCAGGAGTTCAAGACCAGCCTGGCCAACATGGTGAAACCCCATCTCTACTAAAAATACAAAAATCAGCCAGGTGTCGTGGCGGGCCTGACACCTGTAATCCCAGCTACTCAGGAGGCTGAGGCAGGAGAATCACTTGAACACAGAAGGCAGAGGTTGCAGTGAGCCAAGATGGCACCACTGCACTCAGCCTGGGCAATAGAGCGAGACTCTGCAAAAAAAAAAAAAAAAAAAAAATTAGCCAGGCATGCATGGTATCAGGTGCCTGTAGTCCCAGCTACTCGGGAGGCTGAGGCAGGAGGATCGCTTGAGCCCAGGAGGCAGAGGTTGCAGTGAGCTGAGACCACACCATTGCACTCCAGCCTGGGGGATAGAGTGAGACCCTGTCTCAAAAAAAAACAAAAAAAAACAAAAAAAAAGAAAAGGCTCCAGTCACTTCATTGACTAAACAGATCTTGTAGTTAACTCTAAAATAAGTTGAAAGGAGAATTCTCAGTAATGAATAAAAGAGAGCTTGTTCCTGCCTCTCCTTCCCCCTTCTTGCCAATATCTCCGTGCTTGATGTTATTAATCCCATGTGTGCCATGTAGACCCCAGTCAACATTGGATCCCAGCCACAGTCTCTGACTGTACAGTCGTTATTTAAATGAGGGCTGATTCGCAGTGGATTTGCACAGGCTTCCGTTGCCTTAGCTTATGTGGAGGGGTATTGTTCCTATCCCTTGGTCACCGCCTCCTGCACAGCTAACCCCGCTCACCCCACATCTAACCATGTGTCCTGTGATGCTCCAGTCTGGCCCCACACTGGGGACACTCTGGGAGCTTCAAACACTCCCACGACCCAGGTCCCACTGACAGAGACTGGGGTTTCATTCATCTGGGGTGTGGCCTGCACAACCAAATTCTTGAAAGCTGCCTGGCAGCTTTCAATTTTTTGCCTTTTTGTACTGGCAAGGTTGGAGCTTCGTGATACACCCCTTCCAACACTCCCAAGGCAGGCTGCATGCCTCCACTTTGCTCCCATTGTGAACATTCTCAGACTGCACGTTCCTCTCTATTTTATGATAGAGACAAACCCATAATCGCCTTTTGGGAGGCATTCTCCTATAAGTTAATATTCTGAATTCTGGTTCATGGAAGCTTCTCTTGGGGAAGAAATAATGCTAGATTATTGCTGGGGAATGGAAATGAATAACACTTCTACAAATAGAATTGTTTATGTAAGTCAATCCCGGCACCATTGGCATTTGGGACTGGATAATTCTGTTGTAGGGGGCTGCTCCGTGCATCGTAAGATGTTTGGCAACATCCCAGGTCTCCACCACTAGATGCCAGGAGCACCCCCCATTGTGACAAACAAAATTGTCTCCAGACATTGCCAAATGTCCCCTGGGATGGGAGGAGCAAAATTGCCCCCAGTTGAGAATCACTGACTTAAGAGTCTACAGAAATATATTTCTAATTTGCTGATTTTTAACTATATGAAAACATATATATATTTTCTCAAAATATTTTCCAACCAATTATGTAATACCAGATGTGCTGTGTTTTGTTGAGGTGGGAGAAAGAACCATGCCTATTTGCTGAGGTTACATGGATAACTGCTTTAGAAGATCCATTGGTAGACTGAGTTCTGCAAGGAAATTTTAAAAAAAGAAGAAGAAGACCCACTGTAAGAATAACTGGAAAAAAGACACAATTCCATTGGCAGCAGAGCATGGTAATGGGCTCTATGAAATTAGCAAAGACCAGGGATCTGGCCAGTCCTTGTTCCTGCTGCTGGCTGTCGACCAGTCCCTGGGGCAACTCCTGAGTGCCATTCTGCCTTCTCACTAGGCAAATGCACATTCCTGTCTTTGGGGGAATCATGGGATCTCTTCCCTTGCTGAAGTTATCCCTTCAAACACCTGGAGAGTAGCCCGCCTATGAGGAACAAGACCTGGCAGGTTGGGGACAGTGTGTCACTTCTACATTACAGGGAGCTATTGGGCATGATTCCATCCAACTGCTTGTCCCTGCACAGAGCTGCACTGGGGAAAAAAGTAATGCATAACTATTTTTAAAAATAAACAGAGCATCCATGGATTTTTAAAATTTAATCTGCAACACTTATAGAACTATGTTAGGAATTATAAACTATGTTAGGTGAGCAATTGGCCATCTGAATTCTTTCCCTGTGAATTGTTTGTGTGGGAATGAGTCATCCTTTTCCCCTTTCTTGGACCTGCATCCATTATCCTGCAGTGGAGCGATGTGTTCATATATGACTTACACATGGGACTGGCTGCATGATTTGTGGGGCACAGTGCAAAATGTAAATTTGGGGTCCTTTTTTCAAAAGCAGAAAAGATTTTTCCTTCCCCCCTCCCCAGTCGTTCTGGACCTGTCATGGTGTTTTTTCACCTATTATTATTATTATTAGAGACAGGTTCTTGCTCTGTGGCCCAGGCTAGAATACAATGCCGCAATCATAGGTCACTGCAGCTTTGACATCCTGGACTCAAGCAATCCTCCCGCCTCAGCCTCCCAAGTAACCGGAACTAGAGGCACACACTACTGCGCCTGGCTTTTGCTTTTTACTTTTAATGTAGCACTTCTTTGGGCATAGGGATACTCAGAGGGCCAATGTGGACTCTCACAGGCTCCTGGGGTCCCACCCACGACTTGGCAAGTGGGGCACATGCCTGCTGACCTGAACCTCTCCACGCCTGCCAGAGGGCGGAGGGTAGCCGCATCTTTGGATGGGGGCAGGGAAGCAGAGCACAGAGAGTCCATCCTAGGAGGCAGGAAGGTGGCACCTCCAAGCCCTGGGCTCATGCTCCACTGTCCCGTCAGACCGTTGCTTTCAAAATACAAACTCGAAGACAACATGATGAGGCACTGCACTATGGAGGTTGCAGAACATTAAACCAGTCCATGTGGGACTGAACTGTCACAAGACAGCGAAGCTGGCCCTGCTTACACATAAAATACTAGCTAATCTCTATATAATCAGGGAAAGGATACATTCGAATGTTTTCCAAATCACAAGGATGATACTATAACCAGCTACCCAAAACATTCATACTTTTAGGTTAAAATTTACATTTTAGTCTCCTTGACGTCTGGGTATTTGGAAAAAAAGAAAAAAAAAACTAACGTTTTAGGCACTTCCATTTTCCTCGAGAGCCAAAAATTTCCTTTTGTTTTCATTATTAATGTCTACACAATGAAAACATGCATCGTACATTTTTAAAATCGACTTCCCTTTTGCTGTTTTTGCCATACATTTCCTGATTGGTTTGTAAAACAGCCAAAAAGAACTGAGGAGTGGTAGCTTATGCTATGACCAAAAAATATACATTTCACAAAATTAAGTTGTCCCACGCTTGAAAATAAAATAAAATCACTTGCCAGTGACTTTGAATATGGCTAAGCAGTGTGGGTTGCCAATGGTGAAGTGTGATGGTAAAGGATTGTCACGCTAAACTTGTGTTCTTTCATTTGATGTCAGTTTCTCAGAGTAGGGACCTTGAACCACCTGTACTGAACTTGGAACCACCTCAAGCTGCCCAGCTCCGTGGGTCCCAGCTCCAGCGTGAGATCTTAGGCGACTGCCTTTGTAACACACACCACAGGTGGCTGAAACACACCCACAGTTTAAGACCCACTGTCTGGTCTAACATCACTCTGTCCCCGGAATTTTTTTTTTTTTTTTTTTTTTTTTTTTTTGGAGACGGAGTTTCACTCTTGGTGCCCAGGCTAAAATGCAATGGCACGATCTCGGCTTACTGCAACCTCCACCTCCCAGGTTCAAGCGATTCTCCCGCTTCAGCCTCCCAAGTAGCTGGGATTACAGGCATGCGCCACCATGCCTGGCTAATTTTGTATTTTTAGTAGAGATGGGGTTTCTCCATGTTGGTCAGGCTGGTCTTGAACCCCTGACCTCAGGTGATCTGCCCGCTTCGGTCTCCCAAAGTGTTGGGATTACAGGAGTGAGCCACTGCACCCAGCCTTGTACCCGGAAATTGAGAACAACATAAGCCCCTCCCGGAAACACTACACATCCTCTCTTGTTGTAGCTGCTGAGCTTATTCTGACACATTCCTTGGCTGAAATACCAGCAAGCCACAGACACACCTTGCCTAAAGGCGTCCACACCACCACTGATGCGAGCAGTCGCACAGCAAAATTTTGCGGCCACGGGATCCACCTGCTGGCCCACAACTCATGTCTCTGGCCGCTTGGGTTCCAGGTGCACTCAGGAGTGAATCACACACCCTTCTTCTTGGCTTCTCTCCTCTCCTGAGCCAGGTATTGCAAATACAAACACCCATTTCCTTCTCTGTGTTTATGCTTTCTTGGCACAATTCCTACTTGCAAGGTAGGAACAAAAATTCAAAATGCAAATACCCTCAGCTCAGGAATCACATTCCTATCTTTTCTTAGGAGCTGACTTTTTTTAACTTTAAAAAATCCTCAAGATAAAAAAATGCTTTTGTTACATTCTTGAGACAGAAATCTGCTAACTTGGCAATTTTTTTTAAAGTGTATTTCTTTCTTTCATTGTGGTTGCACACACCTTCCTTTCCTAGGGGCAGTAATACTTTGCATTAGATATGATGCACATTTGCTTTCATTTCTCAGTGTCTAAAATACCATCTTCTTGTCACTTCTCTTTATCAAGCCATGCACCTAACAATGACTTGCTCGCTCCAGGAGACTCAGGAAAAGGAGCTGCTGGTCCTTGTTTTATCTGCACCTTTCTTGAAGGATCCCATCCAGCAAAATCTCACCTGCCTTCCCTGGAATTTTAATTTTGCCCCAGGTTGTGTGTTGGTTTTATTATTTAAACACGTTTTAAATTACAAGAGCACAAGGAGCCCTAGACGCAAAAGAAATTATACAGATGACTGCTTAGAAGCTTTCGTAAATTCTGCAAGGTGGTGATAACTGTCGATGACTCGGCAGGTTTTTCAGAGAAATGTACAGGAAGCGAAACCCACTGCGTGTCTAACGGGTCCAGTATGTCATTGTGCAATGTCCCACAGGCCTTTGATGTCCTCAGAGTTATTTTGTGACCTACACACTGCATGGAGATGCCCCACCTGCTTTGATCGCACCCTCTAGCAAAAGAGATTTCCCTGCAGCTTGAATGGGGCAAAGTAAGTTCTTTGAAACAACAACCAAAAAAGATGCGGGTTGGGAAGAGAAGCTTGACTCTTTCCCCAGACTCTCCGGGTAGCGCGGCTTTCCTTTTTTCTATCCTCCTGGCTTTTTCTTCTCCATCGTTACTCTGAGTCAGCAAGGAAGAAATGGCAAGGGACTCCGGAGAAACATGAGTGATAGGGTGCCTGAGCAAAAGGCAACATCTCATCAGTTCTTTTTATGAATCAATCTTTGATTTGGGGATGCACTGTCCAAAGTGAAAGACTCCTTGGAGACTTGCCTGGTAAGAGAGAGACATGTAGTAAACCAATTCAAGGTCAGGCAGATCGGGCTTGGGTTGCATAGGTTTTTGCAGCCCAGCTCCCAGGCTCTCCACTCACTCTGCAGCACGCATTAGCTGCATGTCTCTTTGCATAGAGTCACTTTTCACAAGGATCCTAAGGTGCAGGGGAGCAGCAGCCAAGGACAGCTGCCCAAAGTAGCCTACTTCCAGGACTGCAGACAAGTGGAAAGACCAGCATGAAAGGATCCAGTCATAGCCCGGCACAGTGGCTCACACCTGTAATCCCAGCACTTTGAGAGGCCAAGGCGGCCAGACCACTTGAGGTCAGGAGTTTGAAACCAGCCTGGCCAACATGGTGAAACCTTGTCTCTACTAAAAAATACAAAAATTAGCCAGGCGTAGTGGCACGCACCTGTAATCCCAGCTACTTGGGAAGCTGAGGCAGGAGAATCGCTTGACCCCGGGAGGCAGAGGTTGCAGTGAGGCAAGATGGCGCCACTGTACTCCAGCCTGGGCAACAGAGTGAGACTCTATTTCAAAAAAAAAAGAAGAAAAGAAAAGAGAAAAGAAAAGAAAAGAGTACCCAGTCACACCAACTAACCCATCGATGTCCAACGGGGGCTATGCTTGGTTACAAAACACATACCTGCGTGTTGAGAACCATACAAATAGAAGCGTCTGAGCCAGGCACGATGGCTCATGCCTGTAATCCCAGCACTTTGGGAGGCCAAGGCGGGCGGATCACCTAAGGTCAGGAGTTCGAGACCAACCTGGCCAACATGGCAAAATCCCGTCTCTACTAAAAATACAAAAATTAGCCAAGCATGGTGGCAGGTGCCTCTAATCCCAGCTCCTTGGGAGGCTAAGGCAGGAGAATAGCTTCAACCTGGGAGGCGGAGGTTGCAGTGAGCTGAGATGGCACCACTGCACTCCAGCCTGAGTGACAGAGCGAGTCTCGGTCTCAAAACAAACAAACAAAAAACAATTAGAAGTCTCTGTGCAATACTAGCTAATATTCTGCCTGCATTTCCAGCCCTGCTGACTCTTCTACAGGACCCAAGGTCAACAGTTCTTGGGCTCTGAGGAACTTCGCTTCTCTTATTGGCCTCAGCTCCACAGGCTCCATGAACCCAGGTCTAGGGATCTACTTCACTCAAAGGGACTACAAAATCAAGCTAAGCCACTCAGTATTCTTATCTTATCCTCCTCCAAAAGCAACAAGATGTATGCTCAAGAAATAGGAAGACTCTAGCAAGCAGACCAGAGTGTGTCTGACATAACTCTTTTTGGAATAAAGTAAGTGCCTTCTAATTAATGGTATTGCTCATGTAGGTTTTCAAGTTTTATTTAATTGAATAACCACTTACATGGCGAAGCTCTATGCTAGCATTGAGAGAAGAGAGACAGGGATCCTACCATTGAGTGGGTGGCTTTGTAAAAGGATCTGCAATCAGTGAGAGGAATTTACAAACAGCCAGAGCATTCACAAAGCAAAGGAGGAAATTTACAAATATCGGTATCTAAGTAGGTGAGACCACAGGGGCTCAAGATCCCTTTGCATCGGGGGTTGGTCAGGGCTTCAGGGGAATCCTTTGGAATCCCATCTCATTAAGGGGTGCTCAGAGCTCTGCCCCAGACATCCTGAGATCCAGTTCTTGAGGAAGTCATCCATCAGTGCCCAGGCAAGACAGGTGGAGATGGGAGGTCATGCATGCGGAGTGCCATGACTAGGCCGTGAAGTGCAGCAGCTGTGTAAGGGGGTGATCCACAGCGAGGTGAGCTTCACAGTCATCCTCGGATGTGCACAGAGTGGTAAAAGTCTTTGAAGTTGCTCAACATGCATGTTCCCAGCTGAGGTCAAATGAGGAGACCCTCTGCCTTCCTGTTTCAGCTCTCATTGCTGTAAACCAGTGTCTTTTTCACAGCCTACCTTGTGCCATGTTTTTTGCATGTTTGTACTTGTAACTGATGATTTCACGTATTAAAATGGTCCCCAAGTGTAGAGCTGAAGTCCTGTCTTCTGTTCCTAAAACAAGTAGGCTGTGATGTGCCTTATAGGGAAAATACACATTCGACACCTGTTATTCAGGTGTGAGTTACAGTGCCGTTGGCCGTGAGTTCAACCTTAATGGATCAATAACATATATTAAATGAAGTGTCTTCAGCAAAACACACACAAAACAAGATTATGTATTGATCGGTTGACAAAAATGTTTGACAAGAGGCTCCAAGGCCCCGACCTGTGTGTTTCTTCTAGGAGCAGAAGTTTAGTATTTGCTAATTTGGTGTGCATGGAGTCTTTAGAGAACGTCGCTACTTTGAATAATGAGAATTGACGGTATTTGCTAAATGAATTAAAGGAAATGTGTCAGAAGAGGGATAAGGAAAATGTTCTGGGTGTTCAGAGATCACTACCAATGGAGGGAACCATGGAGAGCCCACTGGAGGGGACACATGTAAGCTGCGTCTTGCAGAGTGGGTCAGACGTGGATAAAGATAGGTCATGTACGCCCTAAATGGTGGAACGGCATGAGCACAATCCCGATGCAGGAAACCTTGGCACTTGTACATAGAGCTTGCCCCAAGCTCAGACCCTTTGAGTCTTGATGGCAGTTCTATGACTCACAGGATGTGTGACCTTGAGGAAGTCACTCAGCTTCCGGCGAAGTGGGGTTAGCAAAATCACCTATCTCCTGAGATTGCTATGAGGAACAAAATAGATTACATCTTAACCAAGAGCATGGTTGGTGCATTGCTAAACGTTCAAAACCATTCAGTTATTTTTATTGTCATTATTATTCATATTACCGGGTCGCTACATATTTCCATTTGGCTCAATCTTAAGGAGTTCGAGGAAAAATTGTGGGAAATAGGGCTGTAAATACGGGATGAAGTCAAGTCTCAGCAGACCTTGGAGTCTAGGTTAAGAAACTGAGGGCTCTTTTTACACCATAGTTCTGGACAGCAAGAGAGGGTTTTTGAACAAGAGACAGACATGATAGAGTTGTGTTCTAGCCTGAAGCTGACAGTGAGAACAGATGGGGAGAAGCGCTGACGGGACTGAGGGACAAAGGAGAAGAGGGCCCAGGAAGCATGAGGGCTCCAGGATAAAGGGGAAAGGAGGACGTCAACTCAAAAGAGGCAGAAGGGCGTGCAGGGCGCTGGCAGTGTTCCGCGTCTTCACCTGGTGCTGCTTCCAGGGAAGCGTTCTGTTTATGAGGTTTGGGGAGCTGTGGACCTATCATAGGTCTGCTTCTCTGTATGTAGATGGACTTTGGTTAATTTGTTAAAAGGTGATGGAAAGGTTTCAGGCAGGATGAGTTAGAGGAGGGAGTGATTTAAGTAAACAAGATGGAAGAGGGACAGAGTTGCGTGGGGAAGACACTGAGTTCAGTTTGCAGCAAGTTGAGGCGGTTTGGATGGAAAGCCGATGGCCCCATGCTGGGAAAAGGCACCATGTCAAATCCACCATCTCAGAATCAAGAATCTGGAAGTAGGGTTATAATTCTCATGGTTCTTAAGTGAAGCACAAAAAGGAAGGGAAGGAAGAAGGAAGGAAGGAAAAACGGGCCTTATTAGGTAGCAAAACTCAGGATATTCACTGATAGTCGGGCCAACATTCCTGTCTTCTCACATATGAAGAAATACAGGTTTCTGGGTCCTGTAAAAATCTGGTTCCCAGTTTTTCCTATGAAACAGGGATGTACAGCAGCCTGACTAAAATTCTAACGGAATGCCAAGAAGTTTTGCCAGTGTCTTAGCTTTTACTGATAACCACCACCTGTCCAGGAAGGGAGACATAGATGTCCACAAAGAAGCTTTTAAATGTCTTCATTCTTCCTCTGTTAATCAGACTCATCTCACTTTGGGAATTAGGCTAAAGTGGAAGTGGAAGGTGAAAGTAAAAAAGCAAATTCGGGCCGGGAGCAGTGGATCATGCCTGTAATCCCAGCACTGAGGCCAAAGCAGGCAGATCACTTGAGGCCAGGAGTTCAAAACCAGCCTGGGCAACATGGTGAAACCCCATCTCTACTAAAAATACAAAAATTAGCTGGGTGTGGTGGTGCATGCCTGTGATCCCAGCTACTCAGGAGGCTGAGGTGGGAGGATTGTTTGCGCCCAGGAGGTCGAGGTTGCAGTGAGCTGAGATTGCACCACTGCACTCCAGCCTGGGTGACAGAGCAAGATCCTATCTCAGAAAAAAAAAAGTGAAATCCTATTTGTCGTCCAAAACCAAGCCTGTTTTCTGTTTTCACATGCTTAAGCAAGTCATCAGAGACGGCAGCTATGTCTGGTGTCCTGGTCTTAGTTAACCTGTGTTTACTCGCAAATAGCAGGGGGTACATGGGGCGCTTATTTCAATGAAAACAATTAAACATGCACATTTTGTCTGTTCAGCATTAATGATTCCCTGTTGACAGAGCTGCACACTGGATGCTTCTTGAGTTTCAAAGCAAGCTTATTAAATAGAAACAACCGTCAAGTCTTGTAATTTGGGTAACTGCCAAACAGACCAAGGATGAAGGCAGAAAAAGAAGAAAATAAAGACTGATTACCTGCAGCACTTCTTGTTTTCACTATCAGAAAAATTACACTGGAGACCCCAATGCTTATCTGCTTTCCCCATACAGCTTCCATGAGGAAAGGCCTCCTGCATACCCAAGTGGGACCATCTGAGCTTCTCTCTAAGCCTGAACATTATTTCTAAGCTACCTCCAGGGTACCAAGGCCAGGAGGAAGGGTTAATTAGGGCAAATAAATTCAGAGGAAGCACTCTATTTGCATTATCGCCCTTATTCTAGAGCTGAAGGAGTTTGTGAATCTACCAAACTTCCCACCATACCATTTGGGGATCTGTATTTGATTTTCATAGTCTCACTAAAAAAAGATAGCATTCACCATAAACTCAAAAAATATTTACAAATACAGGTTGAAGCTAGGCACGGTGGTGCACACCTGTAATCCCAGTGATTTGGGAGGCTGAGGCAGGAGGATCACTTGAACCCAGGAGTTCAAGGCTGTGGTTAGCTAAGATCGTGCCACTGCACCCCAGCCTGGGTGACACAGTGAGACTCTGTCTCTAACAATATAAAATAAAGTAAAATATAGGTTGAGCAACCCTAACCCAAAAATCTGAAATCTGAAATGCTCCAAAATCCCAAGCTTCTGGGGTGCAAATACGATGCCACAAGTGGGAAATTCCACTCCTAACCTCATGGGAGGGGTCACAGTTAAAATGTGGTTAAGACTTTGTTTTATGCACGAAATTATTAAAAATATTATACAGGCTGGGCGTGGTGGCTCACTCCTGTAATCCCAACAGTTTGGGAGGCCTAGGCAGGAGGATCACTTGAGCCCAAAAGTGCAAGGTCAGCCTGGGCAACAACAGTGAGATCCTGTTTCTACAAAAAATTGTTTAAAAATTAGCTGGGTGTGGTGGCACATGCCCATAGTCTCAGCTACTTGGGAGGTTGAGGCGGGAGATTGCTTCAGCCCAGGAGGTTGAGGCTGCAGTAAGCTATGATCGTGCCATTGCACTCCCGAGTGGGACACAGAGACCCTGTCTCAAAAATATATCTATATATTTTTATGCCATATGCAAAATATACATATAGTATAAAATTCCCTTCAAGCTCTGTGTATGAGGTGTATATGAAACAGAAATGAGTTTCATGTTGGGACTTGGGTCCCATCCCCAAGATATCTCATAAATACATGAAAATATTTCAAAGTCCAGAAAAGAAATCTGAAATCTGAAACACTTGTGGGCCAAAGCATTTTGGATTAGGGATACTCAACCTGTACTCTGTATCCTCAATGAGTCGAACACGTCTCAATCAAAATTGTTTTCCAAAGTCTGATTCCAAGAAAGGAGTCACTGTTGATGAAGATGGGTGAGACTTAATTGAAAATGTAACTTCCAGAGTGCATATTGGGGCCATTATATAGAAATCACCCTTAAAGTAAAGTGGAGGGCTTGTTAGCCCAGCTGAACGCTGGTCCCAGGGCAATGTAGGATCCCTGTCCAAGGAAGATTAAATTAACTCCAGCATGCCTCACTTGCTGCAGGAGGGAGGGGGACTGAACTTTTTTTTAGAGTGTCGCAACAAGGCAGTATCTAAGAGTCTTCTGATGAAACTCGGAAGCCAGGAAATTAACTTCAATTCCACAATCCACCCCCCAAGGCTTAACTGTGCTTTAAAACCTAAAATGTATCTTCGTCATGTGAAAGATAGATCTGACTAAAAACTAAACAATAAGAAAAAATATAAATAAAATATTCCAAATTGTATTTAACAAGAATTATCATTTGATGAACAGGAAGTCAACAGTCTCCTGCAATTTCTGTTCACCCTCCTGTGAATGGGCCACCCTCGACCTGGCAAACTAGGATCTGGTTTTTGTCTGTGGGTGTGAAACCAGTTGGTTTGGGGGCTCTGAATGGGCATCAGTTACCAACATGCCTAACAGAGATAATAGCCTTTGAGCCACGGACTGTTTACTTGGCCGTTGACACCAACACGTGGATCTGTTTTTTGCAGGGGTGCTCACAGAGCACAATTGACATTTGGTTCCAGATAAAATAGCTGAGCATGGCGGTGTGCACCTGTGGTCCAAGCTACTCATAGGAAGCTGAGGTGTGAGGAGTGCTTGAGTCCAGGAGGTTGAGGCTGCAGTGAATGGTGATCGTGCCACTGCACTCCAGCCTGAGTGACAAAGCGAGACATTGTCTCAAAGAAAAAAAAAAAAAAAAAAGCCAGTCATAACGTTGCACCACACAATCATGCATCCATTTGCCATTCCCCACTACCGGGTTCACAGATCCCTGCCTCTAACTCTGATCCTCGGGATTTGGACTTCCTCACAAGACTGGTTGGAGCACACACTCAGTTTTCTTCCAGTTCCTCTTCTGTGGGATCTCCAAAGGGAGGAAATTCTCCAGCAAATAGCCCAGGAACTCAGAACCTTGCCAACAAGCCCCTTCTCCACCCACAATCAAGGCAAAGGAATTCAATGACCACCATGGAGTCTTTCTTCCCTTACCCTAAGGACGACATAGCAAAGGAATCTGCAAGTTGGCCAACGGACCCACCATATTGCGTTTCTCATTCTGTCATCAGTTGCCTTGAGCAACTCTCTTTATTTCAGCTAAGAAATAAACAATAAAGGCAATAAAGGCCTGGCGTGGTGGCTCATGCCTGTAATCCCAGCACTTTGGGAGGCCAAGGTGGGTGAATCACCTGAGGTCAGGAGTTTGAGACCAATCTGGCCAATATCGTGAAACCCCATCTCTACTAAAAATACAAAAATTAGCCAGGCATGATGGCAGGCACCTGTAATCCCAGTTACTCCGGAGGCTGAGGCAAGAGAATCGCTTGAACCCAGGAGGCAGAGTTTGCAGTGAGCCGAGATCACGGCACTGCACTCCAGCCTGGGTGACAAAGCAAGACTCTGTCTCAAAAAATAACAATAATAAAAACAAAAAAGAAATAAACAATAAAGGGTTCATGCTTATCATCAGAACCCAGTAACAAATAAGTGTTTGATATGGTTTGGAGATTTGCCCCTGCCCAAATCTCATGTTAGAGTGTAATCCCCAATGCTGGAGGTGGGTCCTGGTGGGAGGTGTTTGGGTCATAGGGGAGGATCCCTCATGGTTTGGTGCTGTCCTTTCAATGGTTCTGGTGAGATCTCGTTGTTGTGAAGTGTGGCCCTTCCCCCGACTCTTTCTCTTGCTGCTGCTCCTGCTCCTGCCCTGTGAGACCCCTGCTCCCCCTTTACCTTCTGCCATGATTGGACGATCCCTGAGGCCTCCCTAAAAGCAGATGTCGACACTGTGCTTCTTGTACATCCTGCAGAACCGTGAGCCAATTAAACCCATTTTCTTATAAATTACCCAGTCTCAGGTGTTTCTTTATAGCACTGCAACATTGGCCTAATACAGTATTTATTCAAAGAGAAGCAGGAGGCTGGGTGTGGTGGCTTGTGCCTGTAATACCAGCACTTTGGGAGGCTAAGGCAGGAGGACCTCTTGAGGCCAGGAGTTCAACCCCAGCCTGGGCAACATAGCAAGACCCCATTTCTTTAAAACATTAAATTTAAAAATCAAAAAATTAGCTGGGCATGGTGGCATGTACCTGTAGTCCTACCTCCTTGAGAAGCTGAGATGGGAGGATTGTTTGAGCCCAGGAGGTTGAGGCTGCAGTGAGCTATGATGGTGCCACTGTACTCCAGCCTGGGTGACAGTGAGACCCTGTCTCTAAAACAAATTAAAAATTAAGAATTAAAAAAATAAAAACAAAAAGAAGCAGGGCCAGTGAGGACCTGTAGTCAGAGAAGTTTCCAGAGAAGAGAGGAGACCTGAGAGTGACTTTGAAGTATGGGCAGCACGCAAGTCCTCAGATGTTTCAGAGAATATGAAAGCAGTAAAATTCCCGGCTCTAGGGGTTTCTAATCTCATATCAAGCTGGCCGTTGGCTGATGCCAGTCAGAGAAATTAAAACTCCCCCAGTTACCAATCCATCCTCCTCCTTGCCAGCTGGATTCCCCAGACACGCCTGATTTCTGCCTTCTTCCCACTATCATTTATTCAGCAAGCACTTACCGAGCGTCTGCTTTCTGCCAGAGCCCGAGCTTGGCACAGGGAGTATACGCCTGAACCAAAATGATGGGCTCCTCGAAGCCCTGCAGCTTGCAGCCTGGAGGGAGGACAGGCCCACAGAAGTCACACGGCCACTCGCCAAGTGCATCCCGCAGCGTGCACGCTGATGGAACAGGACGGGATCCAGGGAGAGTGAAGAACGGCGGGAAGGAGGCCTATGCACATTGTGCGGTTTGGGAAGTTGCCTCTCTCAGAAGAAGGAATATTAAAACTGGAACGTGAAGGATGAAAGAAAATCTGCCAAGCGTAGCAAGAGGGGAAGGACATGTTCAAGACACGGAAATCACACGCAAAGGCCCTGAGGCAGGGAGGAGCTGAGGCCATGGGAAGACCTCAAAGAAACTCAGGGTGACTGAGATTTAGAGAATGAAGAGAAAGCATAGCATGAATTTGAAGAGCTGGGAAGGGCCAAGATGGTGCGAGGACTTCTCAGCCCTGGCGAGGGAGTTGGGTTTGTGCTAAGTGCACTGAGAAGTCATAAATTTTGTTTGTTTGTTTGTTTGTTTGTTTGTTTGAGACAGGGTCTCGCTCTGTTGCCCGGGCTGAAGTGCAGTGGTGCAATCATAGCTAACTGCAGCCTCAAACACCTGGGCTCAAGCGATCCTCCTGCCTCAGCCTCCCAAGTAGCTGGTACTATAGGTGCATGCCACCATGCCCAGCTAATTTTTTAATTTTTTGTGGAGATGGAGCCTCAGTATGTTGCCCAAGCTGGTCTTGACCTCCTGGCTTCAAGCAATCCTCCTGCCTCGGCCTCCCAAAGTGCTAGAATTACAGGTATTAGCCACCAGGCTGGACCTAAGACTTTTACCTTCAAAGAAGTAAAATGCAGGTTCCAGGGATTTGGATGTGAACATATCTTTTGAGGGGCCTCCATTTAACCCAGTACACTGACACATAGTGGGGTCATTATTGTGTGTTCTTGTCCTGGCTCCTGCGTAGACTGTGGGTTCATGGTGAACAGGCACCCTCAGTGGTCTGACGGGGTAATCAATGGGCCCAGGATAACCACTGCCTAATTGGGGTACAGGGGCCAGTTGGACTCTCTTTTCCATCCAGAAGCTCTGACCTTACAAAATTAATATGAAAATAGCTCCCACACATCCAGGTTGCTCAGGACATTGGGGTCAGGTGAATATGTCAAGTAGGAGTCACCCAGATGTCAAACACCTTGCTAAGCACCTGTCCTGTTACTACTGCTTTCTCCTGGGTATCCCTTAATTTAAAAACACTATTTTCACCGGGCGCAATGGCTCATGCCTGTAATCTCAGCACTTGAGGAGGCCAAAGCGGGCGGATCACTTGAGGTCAGGCATTTGAGACCAGCCTGGTCAACATGGTGAAACCTAGTCTCTACTAAAAAGACAAAAATTAGCCGGGCGTGCTGGCGTGCACCTGTAATCCCGGCTACTTGGGAGACTGAGGCAGGAGAATCGCTTGAACCTGGGAGGCAGAGGTTGCAGTGAGCCAAGATCATGCCACTGCACTCCAGCATAGGCAACAGAGCTAGACTCCATCTCAAAAAATAAAAATAAAAAATAAATAAATAAATAAAAATAAGTAAAAATACGTTGTTCTTACTGACTCTTTTCAAAGAATGATTCCACTGCATTTCAATTACGAGTTTTTGAATTCTGAAACAATTGTAAACTCACTGAAATGTTGCTAGGAGGGCACAAATAACTTATTTCTGAACCTTTTGAGATGAAGCTGCTGACTCAGTCAGCTACAAATACCTGAGTGTGTATTTCCCGCAAATAAAGGTATCTTCCTGCATAAACTCACTACAACCACCAGAAGGGAGGCCTTCACTCTGAAAGATGACTACCACCTAACCCTCAGGCTCCATTCCAGGTTCATCAAGTGTCCCTAGAGCATCATTTACAGCTACAGGGCCCAGTTCGGCACCACAAACTGTCATTGTTATCGTGTCTTTTGTTTGTTACTTTAGAGACAGTCTCACTCTGTTGCCCAGGCTGGAATGCAGTGGTGTGATCTCGAGTCACTGCAGCCTCTGCCTCCCAGGTTCAAGCGATTCTCATGCCTCAGCCTCCCTCAGCTGGGACTGCAGGTGCCCACCACCATGCCCAGCTAATTTTTGTATTTTTTGTAGAGATGGGGTTCCACCATGTTGGCCAGGCTGGTCTGGCCAGGCTGGTCTCAAACTCCTGACCTCAGGTGATCTGCCCACCTCGGTCTCCCAAAGTACTGGGATTACAGGCATGAGCCACCATGCCCAGCCTGTTATCACGTCTTCTCAGGATCTTCCCATCTTGAACATTCCCTCAGTCTTTCCCTGACTTTCTTAACCTTGGCACTTAGAGGAATAAATTGTGGCCAGGCGTGGAGGCTCACACCTATAATCCCAGCACTGTAGGAGGCCAAGGCAGGAGGATTGCTTGAGGCCAGGAGTTCAAGACCAGCCTGGGCAACATAACAAGACCCCATCTCTACAAAATTAAAAATTAAAAATAATTAGCTGGGCCTGGTGCCATACACCTGTAGTCCCAGCTACTTGGGAGGCTGAGACAGGAGGATCGCTTGAGCTCAGAAGTTGAAGTTACAGTGAACTAGGATGCACTGCTGCACTCCAGCCTGGGCCACAGAGAAAGAGCTTGTATCTGAAAAAACAGAAAAGAAAAGAAAAAAACCTGCGGTAAAGCATATATCCCATAACATTTGCCATTTTAAAACTTTTAAGTGTACCATTCAGTGACATCAAGTACATCATATTATCATGCAACCATCACCACCATCTACCTCCAGAACATTTTCATCTCCCTAAACTTAAAATTCAGACCCACAAAACACTCTTCATTCTCCTGTCCCCCAGCCCCTGGCAACCACCATTCGGCTTTCTGTCTCTATGGATTTGACTTCTCTGGGTACCTCTTAGAAGTGAAACCATACAGCATTTGTCTTTTCGTGACTGGTTTCTTTCACTGAGCATAATATCTTCAAGGTTCATCCATGTTGCAGCCTGTGTCAGAATTTCCTTCCTTTCTAAGGTCGAATCATATTATATTATATGGATGGACCACATTTGGTTCATACATCTGTCTGTCCACAGGCATTTGGGCTGGCTCACCTTTCATCTATTGTAAACAATGCCCTAGGAACACGGGTGTATCAGCCCTGATACTTTTGAAGAAGACAGGCCAGACATTTCCCTCATCCGGGGTTTGTCTGATGTTTCCTCGTAATTACATTCACATTATGCATCTTCCCAAGGACATCACTGAAGTGATGCTGTATTCTTCTCATCGCATCCTATCAGGTGACACACAATTCAATTTGCCCCAGGCCTGAAAAGTGTTCACTTTGATCCCTGCTTCAGATGGAGCCTGCCAGGATTCTCCACAGCAAAGGTGCTCTATTTCCCTTTGAAACCATTATGAATTTCCTGCAGAGGTCATTTGAAACTGTATAAAGAGCTCCTGCCTCATCAGACCACTGTTTTGTAAAGCACCCCCAGTCAGTAATAGTGCGATCCTTTGAGGGTTGCTCAATACAGTGTGCTGGCTGACTCCTCAGAGCTCCAACAGGTCTGGAAAGGTCTGGAAAGGATCCACAGCCTCCTTTTCTTTTCCTGAACTTGGCTCCAGATCAGAGCAGAGATGCCCTTGAAGGGAATGCTGTCATTCCGTAGTCACTGGCCCAAGGGCTTTTGAAGACAAAATCTGAGTAACTAGAGTTCCCTGAAAAACAGGAAGGGAAGTACAACCACACACCAAGTTTCTTTTAGGGCGTTCATACAAACTTGACCAGGATGGCACAACTCTGTTACATCCACCCCCTTGTTTGGAGAAATGGGTGGCGATAAGCAGAGTCCTCTCGGATGCTATCCACCGTCCATGCCAACAGCTTCAGGGAGGAACGTGGCATCTTCATGAGCCTCTCTCTGCAGCCATATTTGCTTATGAAGGAAATCAAAATATTTCACCCCAAAATATGACTCCCTGCTACAATGAGTATTTTGAATTAAAAACCCTTAGAGATCAACACTGGAAGAGACT
Organism: Macaca thibetana thibetana; assembly: GCF_024542745.1. Taxonomy (NCBI): domain Eukaryota; kingdom Metazoa; phylum Chordata; class Mammalia; order Primates; family Cercopithecidae; genus Macaca; species Macaca thibetana. Next base: position 8,803,159 of record NC_065598.1, read on the forward strand.
TTTCCCCTATCTACATAAGGATAAGACTGACCCACCAAGGAGAACAATTGTTCTTGTTCCCTTCCCTGTTCCCTTGTTATCCATTACAGGAAAGAAGACCTAGACATAACTCCACCTGAACAGACCCTTTTTCCAGATGATGACTGTCTCCAAGGATCACTTACATTCTAAATAGAACTATTTACAAGTTAATTTCTGTTCCCTAGTAATCATGTATTATCCCTCAGTAGAATTCCTCTTCTCCCACTCCCATAACCGGTTTCAGCAGAACCCAAGCCCCATTCTTTCTATAACCTCAGGATAGCGCATAAGCTTCTGGAGCTCCCTGGGAAGTTGGACCACCATTGTGAAGGCATCAGTGTGTACACATTAAATACATTTGTATGCCTTTTCTCCTATGAATCCATCTGCCTCATGTCTATGATTTTCAGCAAATCTTTCCAGGACCAAGAGCTCCTGCAAGACTCATCTACGGGGTATGGAGGTCTTACTCCAAAGCATAGCGTTTGTCCTCATGCCTTCAAAGACCTTATGTCAAAGATTCTAAGCTAGTAAAATGCTACACAAGAAGTGAACGTGGTAGATATAGATAGGTAGACAAATAGGTAGGTAGACAGATATTCCCCTACAAACACAAGATGATTCATTTTGTTGAAAATCATAAGAAAAAATTATTTTCCTACAAAATAATCAGTTGCTTACAGTATGCATTCAAAAAAGTCTATGGCTGGGTATCTGAGATTACAGACTCAATCTTGTTTCAAACCCGAGGCAGGTGGATCACTTGAGCCCAGGAGCTCAAGACCAGCCAGGGCAATATAGCAAGACCCCATCTTTACAAAAACATAAAAACAAAAATAGACAAGTGTGGTAGCACATGCCTATAGTCCAGCTACTTGGAAGGCTGAGGTAGGAGAATCTCTTGATCCCAGGAGGTCGAGGCTGCAGTGAGGCATGATCATGCCACTGTACTCCAGCCCAGGCAACAGAGCAAGAACGTGTCTAAAGAAAAAAAAAATCCTTATGTACTTATTCATTGCATCACCTCTTGGAACAGAAGACCCATTCAGTCAGAGATCTTGTCTGACAGTTAATAATTGTGTTTTCTGCACCTAAAAGAGTGTCTGAAATATCATTGATAATAAATATTTATTGAATGAAATAATTTACTTCTCAAAAACATTACATCAATCAGTATTAATTAAGCATGTCTTGCAAGTTCAGTGGTGGTTTAAGCAGAATGAACTAATGGCTCAATCAAGGATTCCTTGATAAAGGGATAGCTCTCCAGTGACAAGGAGGCAATCAAGTTCATATTTAGGGTTGTGGTCAGCAGCATTCTAAGATGGTCCCCAACATTCCCGATCCTTGGGTTTCAAACACCTTCTCCAAGTTATTCCATCAAACACCCATCGAGGGGCTCCAGTGAAGGGGATTTTGCAGATGTAATTAAGTCTCAGATTAACTGCCTTTAGGAAAGGGGTATCGACTTCAGTGGGTCTGAGCTAATCACCAGAACCTTGAAAGGGGGGAGAGTTTTCCTGGAATGAGACTGGAAGTATGAGAGGGCTATTCTCTGCCACTGGTTTTGAAGATGAAGGGAGTCCTGTGGCCTCTAGGGGCTGAAAAACCCCAGCTGACAGCCAGGAAACAGGGCCCTCAGCCCTATGACTGCAAGGAACTGAATTCTCCCCCAGTCACCTGAGCTAGGAAAAGAATCTGACCTCCAGATGAGAACCCAGCCACCACAGCCCTGGTCAACAGCTTGACTGTAGCCTGGTGAGACCCTGCGCAGAGAGCTTGGCCGCACTGTACCTGGACTTCTGGCCCGTAGAACTGTGAGCTAATACGTGGGTGTTGTTTTAAGCCAATACGTTTGTGATAATTTGTGATGTGGCAATAGAAAAACTAATACAGAGTTCAAAACAACACAGTAATTCAATAAGTGGACCACAGAGTTCACTCTCACATTAACGGAAAAAGGTTTTGGATCACGTCTAACCAAGTGTCTTAGAAATGCATTCAGCCTCACACTTAGTGTGCTATTATTTTCCAACTCTCCCACCAAGCAGAAAGAGCCTTTATCCCTCAGCTATCAGTCCGAAAGTTTTGTTATGTTAATGACAACAGCAACACCACCAGGAAAGTGAGAGATGTATGTAAGACAAAGACCAAAAAGAGGGAGAAAGTGGGCAGATAGAAATGACCAGGACAGGGTAGAGAAAGGAGACTAGGGTGCAGTGCTGGACAAACTGGAGAGAGGCTAGGGGGTGAGAAAGGAGAGACTTTGGGGGCATTTACCATTTCTATGTGATAATAAGAAAGAGATCTGGGAGGCCGGGGCAAGAGGATCACTTGAGGCCAGGAGTTCGAGACCAGCTTAGGCCACATAAAGAGACACTATCTCTACAAAATTAAAAACATCAGCCGGGGATGGTGGCATGCACTTGTAGTCCCAGCTACTCAGGAGACTGAGGCAAGAGGATCGCTTGAGCCCAGGAGGTCAAGGCTGCAGTGAGCTATGATCACACTGCTGCCCTCCAGCCTGGGTGACAGAGCAATACCTTGTCTCCAAAAAAAGACAGCGAGAGAAGGAAGAAAGAGATTTTAACAAGTCCCACCACAGTGAACTATGAATGAACCCCCAGTTTGGGCATTTTCTCAGTGCAGTACAGATTCAAGTCACCTTAAGTTATTTTTTGGATGCCAGGCTGATGTTTTCTTTTAAAGTGATCTCACAGGGAAAAGGCACTGTCAGTGGTCACAAGAGGTGCACCTTTACACAAGCCCCACCAGTATTCCCAGACTCCACTGGGGGAAGCTGAAAACTGGTTCAGTTTTCCATCCTTCTCTTTTTTCTCGGTTCTTCCTTACTCCCAACTTGTGGACCCAGATCTGGGAAAATTTCCTGAAGATCCATATATACAGGATAACATAAAAAATGCCTGACTCCTTCTAGCAGCTTGCTGTTTGGGGGATCACACCTTCCCTGGGAGCATAGAGGAGAATAGAGAACTGAGGACTCTAAGAGAGGCAGATATGTTCATGCTTTTGTGTAAAGCTTTGTGGCTGAAATGACTACTTGCCCCAATTCTTCCAGCCTCTTTCTTTCATAGCAGTGATGGTGAATGGCGGGGGGGTGCTTATACCCCCCAGGGAATATTCAGCAATGTCTGGAGATGTTTTTAGTTGTCATCCCTGGAGAAAGAGGGTTGCTATCAGCATCTGGTGACTTGAGGCCTAGTATGCTGCTAAACCCACACCGCCCAGGACAGCCCCATAGCAAAGAATGATGGAACCCCAAATGTCAATAGTGTTGCAATGGAGAAATCCTGGTGTGCCACCCTCTGTGGGCAAGGACCGCAAACCAAAGGCTCCGAAAGAAAGTAAGGGAAGCCAAACGCATCAGCTCCCATGGGCAGGTTCTTATGTTTTGTACATTTGATGCTTTTTCTGGGAAAAGAAAAAAAAAAGAAAAAATAATTATTTCTCGGGGTAGAAAATATTACGGAAATGCAAACCACATAATGACAGAGTTATCTGGTTTAGCCGGCCAACAAGAAGCCATACAGCAACAGAAAGCTGCCAGCTGGTCTGGGAAGCCTTAGTAAGGCTGCCAGGGGGTGAGATGATTCTCAATGACTCTGCCTGGGAGTCTGCACATCTCACTGGCCTGGTTTGTGCTTGCAGGAGGCCCAGATGGCTATGCCCCTCTGAGAGGTGGGGTGTGTGGGCTCAGGCCCCAGAATTGGGCACCAAAAAGAAAGCTGTGAGCTCTCCTTCTAGGAGGTTCTATGAGAAGGAGAGATGTCATCAGTGGGGACATGGGGAAGAAGGGCTGCCAGAAGACAGAGGACACACAGGCCCACCATGAATGAGGTTCCAGCCAAAACCTGTCCACCTAAGTGGCTTCAAAGCCCCTGAGACGCCAGCGAGAGGAGCCAAGGGATTTATTTTTGGAGGTGCTCTTGAGCCGATGGATGAGCCTCTCACTGTCTCAACACCCACAGCAGGGGCGAGTTTCAGAACAAGGGAAAGCTGAGGGTTCTCCCCATCTCTAAGCCAGGAAATCATGCCCTGTGGAGTCTCAAGAGGGGAGTGGGCAACTGCTCCTAAGACACACACAGAGACACCTCGAGAGATGCAGGAGACGCACAGCCACCCGGAGTCAGAGAGGCTCAGTGGGAGAGGATGGCCGGGGTCTCTTTCCAGATGAGAAACAGGAAATGAAAGCGACTACCATAATCAGAGAAAACAACCTTCGTGGCACAAAAAAGAAATGCCCTCTGTGTGCTTTCCTTGTTCCCTGCTTTCTTTATGAATGCATACATCTGAAGTTTCTATATGACAGGACTGATATGAGCATATAAAGAGGCAGATAAAGAGTCATTAATTTCATCTTGTCTATTCCTTCTGTTGTGACAGAAGCAACCAGCCTTTCGACAGATCCCCAGAAACTGAAGGCTCCCAAGGCACTCATTCCTTCCGCGTTTGCATGCCCCAGTGCTTGTAGCCACAGTTCCTTTCTTGGCAGGCATTTGCATAGCTTACTAATGCTCTGAATGCAACAGCACTTCTTAAAGGCCAAAATAAGTCTCTTCTTTTTCTTAATGTTTGTTCAATACCCATAATTTTATACTGATCCTACAATAGAAGCAAATTTATTTTCAGAAATGTATTACAACCATTCACAGATGATTTTGAGCTTTCATATGCCTCTCTATTTTTTATTTTAAGACGGAGTCTCTCTTTGTCGCCCAGGCTGGAGTGTAGTGGTGCAATCTCAGCTCACTGCAACCTCCGCCTCTCAGGTTCAAGCAATTCCCATGCCTCAGCCTCCCGAGGAGCTGGGATTACAGGCAAGTGCCACCACACCTGGCAAATTTTTTGTATTTTAGTGGAGACAGGGTTTCCCCATGTTGCCTAGGCTGGTCTCGAACTCCTGAGCTCAGGTGATCCACCACCTCAGCTTCCCAAAGTGCTAGGATTACAGGTATGAGCCACTGCACTCAGCCTCTTTTTAATAAAACTCAATGAAACTTAACACTTACTGTGTTCTTGCTGTGCCAAGCTCGGTGCTGGGTTATGGGAGCTGGGGTCAAGCATAAAGGCAAACAAACACCTGCCCTGGAAGAACTTTTTAAATTTGTTTTTCTCTCTGCTGAATTCATTCATTAAATGAAATCAATGAATTTTTTTCATTAAGCAAATAAGGCTGGGCATGGTGGCTCACACCTATAATCCCAGTGCTTTGGGAGACCAAGGTGGGAGGACCACTTGAAGCCAGGAGTTTGAGACCAGCCTGGGCAACATAATAAGGCCCCCGTCTGTACAAAAATAAAAATAAAATAAGAAAATTAGGCCAGGCATGGTGGCTCACTCCTGTAATCCCAGCACTTTGGGAGGCTGAGGTGGGCAGATCGCCTGAGGTCAGGAGTTCAAGACCAGCCTGGCCAACATGGCAAAACCCATCTCTATTAAAAATACAAAAATTAGGCCAGGGGCGGTGGCTCACACCTGTAACCCCAGCACTTTGGTAGGCTGAGGCAGGCAGATCACCTGAGGTCAGGAGTTGAAGACCAGCCCGGCCAACACGTTGAAACCCCATCTTTACTAAAAATACGCAAATTAGCTGGGCGGGGTGGCAGGCACCTGTATGAAAGACTGACACAGGAGAATCACTTGAACCTAAGAGGCAGAGGTTGCAGCGAGCCAAGATCGCACCACTGCGCTCCAGCCTGGGAGACAGAGGAAAACTCTGTCAAAAAAAAAGAAAAGAAAAGAAAAGAAAAGAAAAGAAAAGAAAAAAAGAAAGGAAAGGAAAGAAAAGAAAAGGAAAGAAGCTGGGCATGGTGACATATGCCTGTGGTCCTAGCTACTCAGGAGGCTGATGTGGGAGGATTGCTGGAGCCCAGGAGTTTGAGGCTGCAGTAAACGGTGATCCAGCCACCGCACTCCAGCCTGGATGACACAGTGAGACCTGTCTCAAAAAAATAAATAAATAAAATATACTGAGTGCCTACTATGATCTGAAATGGTAGTCAACCCCATGCAGAAGACAAAACCAGTTGAGAAAATAGGAGAGGAAACACAACAAAACCATCAGTACCCAGAATTCATCCTATCCGCTCTATCTGCTTGTTAGGGAAGGGCCCTATATTTGGCCTCAAGCTTCCCAACAGCCTATGTAAAAAGGGAATCACGATCACCCATGTGTCCACAATATAAAAAAAAAAAAAAAAAAAAAAAAAAAAAACAGAAAACAAAAAACAGAGCAAGCACTTGAGAACAAATTCTGCTCTTCTTCCTGAGAGAATGTTCTCTCCCTTTTTCTCTAACATGGACGTCTCCGTGGTGTGGAGCTGTGTAGCCAGAACGCAAACAAGAAACAAAGTTCAGTACCCGTGAATACAAACCCGCGGGTGCAAGGGTAACATGCGTACAAACAGATAGGAGAGCAGTGGAAAGAGGCCTCGGGAGACCTCGTGCAAAAGGCCCTGAGGGTTGGGTGAGATTTCCAAGGAGAGATAAAGAACAATGCTCCAAGCAGAGGGCACAGCCTGGAAAAGACACGCAGTTAGAAGGAAACAAAACATCTTTTGATACAGGCACCTTGCTGGGGTGGCTGGAGTGTAGGTCTCATGGGAGCAAGTAAAGGAAGATAGGTTGGAAAAGGCAGATTGGAAAATTTCCTGAAGTCAGGCTGAGGAGGTGAGGCATTATTTTATGAGCTGTGTTCTGGATCAAGCAGGGAGGCATGGGGGGTTTATGATGAAAGCAGGGAACCCTGGGGTTGAGGTATGGGGAGAGGAGGAGGTGGAAGACCAGACCCACGGCTGGGGAGTCGTAGTCTACAGATGCCAAGATGAAGTGGGGCGGCAGGCGGAGGAAACGAGGAGTGTGCATGAAAGAGCTCTGGAGAAGGGGCATTGACAAGCTTTGGAAAATGACTCAATCCCTGGCATGGAGCCTCAGCTTTGAATACAGGTGCTGGAGAAGTCTGCGGGATGAGGAATTACGTGTTGAAGATGGGGGAGAGGTATGACACACACACACACACACACACACACACACACACAGACAGACACACACAAAGGCTTTGTACTTTAGAACCTGAGCAGCCAGGAGGAGCCCAGTGCATTAACCAGAATAGGGAAGACAGATGCAGAATCCATCAGACACATTGAGTCTGAAATGTTTTTACCACATGCTGTTGGGGTCCAGATTGGTGGCTGCCTGAAGGGCGTTGACTGCGAAGGGACAGAAGAGGTGATGGAAATGTCTCACATCTTGACTGGGATGGTGGGCAGACAAATATGGACCTTTGTCCAAACCCACCCAAGGGCACACCTAAGAGCTATGCATTTTATTACACATAAATTACATACTTCCTTAAGTTGGGGTTTTTTTAAAGGAAGATTCTAGCAGACAAACAAAGGTAAAGAGATGTTGGCCTGCCCTAAAGGAGTTCACACAAGCAAATAAACACAAAGGAACCCAACAAGAAGGGGGAATATAAGGTGCAGAATAAACAAGGCGGAGCTGAGTCCTGGTTGGAGTTTGGAGAAAGCTTCTCACAGGCAGTGATACTTGAAATGGACCTTGAAGAATAAATATATTGGAAATAAAACTGTCAAAAAAAGCAGGAACTCTAATTTTCAGATGACTCATTGCATTAAAAGTTCAAACACATTCATTGCAATGCATTTTAAGGCATTATACAAATATACGCAAGTATATTCCTATGAAAGAGACAGCATCCAGCTGTACGGAAGAATGTGGGCTTTGGAATGGGACAGTTCTTGGAGATTTAAAAAAATTTTAACAGTAAATTCTTTTGTTGTTATTATTATTATTTCGAGACAAGGTCTGCCTCTGTTGTCCAGGCTGGAGCGCAGTGGCACGATCTCAGCTCACTGCAACCTCCACCTCTTCAGCTCAAGCCATCCTCCCACCTCAGCCTCCTGAGTAGTTGGGACTACAGGCATGTGCCACCATGCCTAGGTAATTTTTATAGAGACGGGGTTTCTCCATGTTGCCCAGGCTGGTCTCAAACTCCTGGGCTCAAGTGATCAACCCGCCTCAGCCTCTCAACGTGCTGGGATTATAGGCATGTGCCATGGCACGCGGCCAGTTCTTGGGGATTGTTATTGGTTATGTTGCAATGGGCAAGTTCTGTGATCTTTCTGTGAGTACATACACTAATATCTGTATTATCTGGTAATATCCATATTACCTGGTATTTGTGAGAGTTAGATGAGTCAATGAACGTGAAGTTGTTAGTTCACAGTAAGTGTCCCTAAGTGTAAACTCATGATTTTACTACATAACAAGGGTGTATGTTTAGTATTAAAATGACTGCTAAAATCACACACTAAATGATACCCACACAGACATATGCTTTTTTCAAAGATTTCAGGTGTAAATGTTTTAAGGTTGGTTTTCTCAGCTGTGAACCCCTGGGAAACTCCTGAATTTAATTTAGGACCCTCCGCAGTGTCTTACATTAAATCTAAGCGTATTAAACATTTATCACGGCAATGTGTATCTAAAACAGAAAACATTCTAACCATGTGTGTGGAGTGCGTGTGTACATCATGTGTGCTGTGGGCTTTTTCCCCTTTTCTGTTAAAAGAACACACGTGGAGATCATATGTCCTCGCTGATTGTGCGGGAGGAACATTGCATATTCCAGAGAAATCCTGTTCCCCTCTCTGGGTCTCGAAGGCAAGAAAAATCACAGACATGAGAATCTGTTGGTTTAAACCATTTCTTCCAAAAATGATTAAGCCCCTGATAGGTCTCACCAATAGCATGGCCAAGACTGATTTTTCCTCAACCTGATTTCTTGAATCAAGGAAGCCATCTTCCACTCTGTCCCCGGACCACTTAGCAACTCCAGCATCCAAATGATACTTCCAGGGGAACTTTCATCCTGCATCTATTATATGTCTAGTGAGCTGTGCCTGACCCAGCTTATCAGAACAATCACTGGGAAATAGAAGTAAATGGTGAGAGAGTGATTCAAGTGATGAATGCTTCTTAAAATGATGATATATTTAGAATACCCAGGCCCGCCCGGTGACTCATGCCTATAATCCCAGCACTTTGGGAGGTCGATGTGGGAGGATCGCTTGAGGCCAGGAGTTCAAGACCAGCCTAGGCAACATAGTGAGACCCTGTCTCTACAAAAAATTTAAAATACATGTAGAATAGTCCGCCTCCCCAGCTTCCAGAATCCTTGGGAAGACTGTGAGATTCCCACATTCATTGTGGGCAGGTATTGGTTTACTCTATTAAAAATTATTTTAAAAGCTGATGGGTTGTTCTTATCTTTCTCTTGTTATATGGGTGTGGGGGCAGAGAAGGTGGTATCTTCTTGTTTCTATATTGTCTATTAATGATTGTAATGGCAAGAACCGTCTGGTAAGTGGAAATTGCAAATATGTCCAAGAGCTAGTGAGGGGACAGGTCTACCTCAGTAAAGTAAAGGTCAAATTCAAGTGGAAGATGAAACCTGAAAATTTTATTTGAGGCAACATAAATAAATGGAATCAGAACTATTTCTGAGCCTGGGAAGTACGCTCTTCAGAGAGGAGAAGTATATGTCAGACTTGAACTATTTATCCCTACGTACTGGGAGGCCATCTGTAGAAGGAAGTATTCTAATAGGAAGTCATGACGTCTTCTACCAGAGACATCCTCGAAGTGTTGCTGCAATTCTCTAACTGTATTAGTCCATTCGCACATTGCCGTGAAGAAATACCCCCAAGCCTGGCAAATTTATAAGAAAAGATGTTTCATTGGCTTCACAGTTCTACAGCTGTAGAAGACGCATAGTGGCATCTGCTTCTAGGGAGGCCTCAGGAAGCTTCCAATCATAGTGGAAGGCAAAGGAGGAGCAGTCACGTCACATGGCAGAAGCAGGAGCAAGAGAGAGAGAGAGACAGGGGAGGTGCTACACACTTTTAAATGACCAGATCTCACGACAACTCACTCCTATGGTGAGGACGGTACCAAGAGGGATGGTGCTAAGCCATTCATGAGAAATCTGCCCCCATGATCCAATCACCTCCCACCAGGCCCCACCTACAACATTGAGGATTACATTCCAATGTGAGATTTGGGCAGGGACACACATCCAAACTGTATCACTAAACTTGGGTTTGAAACTTTCAGCATCTTAAGCTGGAGATAACCTTTCAATATTCCTTATCTATTTCAGACCTACCATGCATGGACTACCCAGCACCCATCATTCAACTCCTCTTACCAGCTCCTCAGTCTTCGTCGTCACTCATGCAGCCGTGTCGTACAGGACTCCACTGGGTTAGAGGGCAGCCCATCACAGTGCAAGCTCAAGCTCTACTATTTAGTACTGCATGCCATCTCTAGTACTAAAGAAAGGCTGTGTATTCATTATTAGCTGCTGCATGATAAATCATTATGAAATTTAGTGGCTTTTTTTAACTATTATTTTAGGTTTAGGGGTACATGTGCAGGTTTGTTATATAGGTAAACTGATGTCACAGGAGTTTGTTGTACAGATTATTCCATCATCCAAGTACTAAGCCTAGTACCCAATAGTTACTTTTTCTGCTCCTCTCCCTCCTCCCACCCCTCACCCTCAGGTAGATCCCAGTGTCTCTTGTTCCCTTCTTTATGTTCGTGAGTTCTCATCATTTAGTTCCCTCTTATAAGTGAGAACACGCAGTATTTGGTTTTATGTTCCTGCATTAGTCTGCTAAGGATAATGGCCTCCAGCTCCATCCATGTTCCTGCAAAAGAGATGATCTCATTCTTTTTTATGGCTGCATAGTATTCCATGGTGTACATGTACCACATTGTCTTTGTCCAACCTGTTATTGATGGACATTTAGATTGATTCCACGTCTTTGCTATTGTGGATAATGCTGCAGTGAACATTTGCATGCATGTGTCTTTATAATAGAATGATTCATATTCCTCTGAGTATATACCCAGTAATGGGATTGCTGGGTGGAATGGTAGTTCTGTTTTTAGTTCTTTGAGGAATCGCCATACTGCTTTCCACAATGGTTGAACTAATTTGCATTCTCACCAACAGTGTAGAAGTGTTCCCTTTTCTCCGCAACCTTGCCAGCATCTGTTATTTTTTGACTTTTTAGTAATAGCCATTTTGACTGGTATGAGATGGTATCTCATTGTGGTTTTCATTTGCATTTCTCTAATGATCAGTGATACTGAACTTTTTTTATATAAGCTTTTTGGTCACATGTATGTCTTCTTTTGAAAAGTGTCTATGTCCTTTACACACTTTTTAATGGGCTTGTTTGTTTTTCTCTTGTAAATTTGTTTAAGTTCCTTAATAGATGCTGGATATTAGACCTTTGTCAGATGCATGGTTTGCAAATATTTTCTCCCATTCTGTGGGTTGTCTGTTTATTCTGTTGATAGTTTCTTTTGCTGTGCAGAAGCTCTTATAATTATATCCCATTTGTCAATGTTTACTTTTGTTGCAACGTTTTTGGCATCTTTGTCATGAAAATTTTGCCCGAATTTACCAAATTAAGAGGCTGGAAGCATCTGAAGACTTGATATGCTGGAGGATCCAGGGCTGGTAAGCTGGTATTGGCTGTTGGAGGGAGACCTCTGTTCCTGTGGGCCCCTCTGTAGGACTGCTTGGGCATCCTCACAACATGGTAGCTGGTTCTCCCAGATGAGTGATACAAGACACCAAAGAGGAACCTGAAATGCCTGTGATGGCCTTGGAAGTCACCCACCATCGTGTTCTTAATATTCTATTGGTCACAAAGGTCAACCATATTCAACATGGGAGGAGACAATGAAAGAGTGTTGTCTTAGTCTGCTCAGGCTGCCAAAACAAAATACCATAAACTGGGCGGCTTATAGCTCCCAGTGCTGGGGGCTGGGAATTCCAAGATCAAGATGTCAGCCAATTCATTTCCTGGTGAGGGCTCTCTTCCTGGTTTGCAGAGGGCTACCTTCTTACAGAATTCTCACATGACACAGAGATAAAGGAGAGAGTGCTGCTCTCTTCTTCTTCTCATAAGGACATTAAACCTGTCAGAGGGCTCTACCCTCATGAACTCATCTATCCTTTATTATTTCCCAAAGCCCCACCTTCAAATACCATCACATTATGGATTAGGGGTTCAACATATGAATGTAAGGGGCCTACAAACTTTTAGTTCATAACAGATGTGAATACAGGAGGTGAGGATCATTGGAGACTATCTTGAACACTTGCTACCATAGGCAACAAAACATAGCAAAGAGTCTTTTGGCATAGTGGTATGGCATGGCAGGTATAGTATAGTACAGGGTAGTACTGTGTAACATACGTTGTGAAACTACATCATTTGGGTTCACATCCAAGCCACTCATTTACTCTGCAGCCTAAAGCAAATTGCTCAATCCCTTTGTGTGCTCCAGTTTCAACATATTTAAAATGTAGTAGATTAGATCATTGTTAGGCAAGTACTCATTCCTGACACCATTTCCTCCCAACCTTCGTAGAAGGAGTATACTTCCCCACTCCATCCGTGTTGGCTTGACACTATAACTTGCTTCGAACTCGTGTTGGGCAGAGTGTACATCCCCATCTCTTTATTTGAGACTCAGCAATGTGCCTCACTTTGGCCAATGTGAGAAGATGAGACACAAGTGGAAGCTTGAAATGAATTGTGCAGTTTTGCTTGCCCTCTTGAACATCTCCCATGACTATGGGAAAGAAACAGCTGCAGTTGGCCTGCTAGTTTAAGGAGAAAGAGAGATGCCCGGAGCAAACCCGAATCCAATGTGCAGCTCGGAGCTATGTGCAGATAAGCTCAGACTAAATCTTGCTGGCTCTCAGCCAAGCTGTGGCCACTCTGGGGAGATTAAATGATTGCTGTGTTCAGCCACAGAAATTGTTTGGAGATGCTTGTTATATGGCATTATTAAGGCACTAGCTGACTGACATAGATATCAATGATAGAACCTATCCCATAGGGTTGTGAGAATTGCATGAGATAACGTATGTAGCACGTTTAAAGCACTGTCTGGTGCTGGAGCTTGTTCACAGAGCCTTTGAACTACCTCTCAGAATATACAGTTGCCCCTCCAGCCTCCTCTGCAGGGCCCCTTTCCCTGGCCCACGCACTCCACAATGTTCCAGACTTCCTTATCCTTCACTGTACTCAGCTTCATCCTCTCATGCCTTTCCACACCTTTCCAGGTGTTAAGTAGCTGATCTAATTCATCCATGTTAGCACAATAGTGGGAAAATGCTACCTCCACCTTACTGCCTCACACCCTTCCTGAAAACAAGTGATTTGTTACTTTTGTTTGTTTTAAACATTTATTGGAGTCAAAGACTCCTTTTGTCTCGCCCTGGGGAATGAGTCATGATGAACAATTCAGACAAGAGATGAGGGGATGGGCAGGCTGTTACAAGCTGGGTAGCAGAGGAAGGCTGCTGTGAAAGGGAGAACAGTTTCTCTGAAAAACCTGGTAGAGTTTTGAGGCAACCCAGACCCTCAGAGCTTGCAGGGCTCATTCAAATCACCCACAACCCAGCTCTCCACCTGTGCTCAGAGCCAACCCCGTCACTCCCTGCGCACGCAGGTGGTCATTGTTGAGAACACTAACCCATAACCCAAACATCATCCGAGGAGCCACAGGAAAACTCTTATGAAAGGGTCAAGGGAATGGAAGATGCTGCACTGGCCTGAGCTACAGGAGCCTCCAACCTCGTGATCAGACGAGGCAGCAGGGGCGGGACACCTCAGGTGTGGCTTACATGGAGACCAGCCAGGACAAGATTTATCGCCCTTGGCACTGCAGACACTGGGGGCCAGCTTACTATTTGCTGTGAGGGCTGTCCTGTGCATGTAGGATGTTGAGCAGCATCCTTGACTCCATCCTCTACATGCCACTAGTACCTCCCCTACTCCCCACAGTTGTGACAATCAGTGATGTCTACAGATATTGTCAAGTATCCTCTGAGGGACGAGGGTCAAAATCCCCCCCAGTTGAGAACCACTGAGCTAGAGGCATGGAGCCAGAACTGAGATCACAAGTATTCTGTCAACAAACACTTCCTAAGCACCTATCATTTGCTAAGCCCTGTGCTAGAATCTGAGAGTACAGGGATGACTAAGGGAAAAAGACCTGTAAATAATGAATAGTAATATCACCTGGTTACTCTCCCATAATCAAGTGGGAGGCGGGCAAGGATTCAGTCTGCTTGGGACAGAAAGAGTCAGGAACCACAGTCAGAGTGGGCACAGACGCCCTAACATGCTTCCCTTCATACCTTCCTCTGGCAGCACTGCACACTGGGAAATACCTGCTCCCTCCTCCTCCTCTACAGCAATTTATGCATAATCAGAGCCCCTCACTTCAAAAGATCCCAGATATACAGTCAAGTAATCCTGTGTGGGGTATGAGATCTGTGCCCCAGTTTTTGAATCATTGCTGGAAGTGTTCCTCCCACTCTAGGATTTCATGTCTACTTGCCCTTTTTGTCCCTACATCTCTCTGATGCCTTTTAAAACATGACTTTGGGGCCAGGCACAGTGGCTCACACCTGAAATCCCAGCACTTTGGGAGGCCTAGGTGGGCAGATCACCTGAGGTCAGGAGTTCAAGACCAGCCTGGCCAACATGGTGAAATCCCATCTCTAGTACAAATATTTAAAAGAAAACACAAAAAAATTAGCCACGTGTGGCGGTGCGTGCCTGCAATTCCAGCTACTCGGGAGGCTGAGGCAGGAAGATCCCTTGAATCCGGGAGTGGGAGGTTGCTGTGAGCTGAGATCACACTACCGCACTCCAGCCTGGGCTACAGAGTGAGCGCTGTCTCAAAAAATAAATAAAAATAAATAAAAACATGACTTTGTCTAATTTGTCCATTTTGTTCTAGTTGTAGAAGCTGTGGCCTGCCCCTAACCCAAAGCAGAAATCAATGTTTTTCCATCTCCCTGGCTGATTCTCATAGGCAACCAGTGTTGTGAAGCTCTGTTTAAGGAAATGCATGGGCCAGGGGCTCTCCAAATGTGGCTCCCATCCAGCAAGTCAGCCTTACCTACAAACTTATTAGAAATGCAACTTCCTAGGCCCCACCCCAGATCTACTGAATGAGAAGCACTAAGAGTGGAGCCCAGTGATCTCTGTTTGAAAAAGGCTTTCAGGTGACTGTGATGCATGTTCAAGTTTTTCATTGGCAGCCAGGCGCAGTGGGGTCATGTCTGTAATCCCAGCACTTTGGGAGGCTGAGGTGGGTGGGTCATGAGGTCAAGAGATTGAGACCATCCTGGCCAACGTGGTGAAACCCTGTCTCTACAAAAAATACAAAATTAGCTGGGCATGGTGGCTTGCATCTGTAGTCCTAGCTACTCGGGAGGCTGAGGCAGGAGAATCGCTTGAATCCGGGAGGCGGAGGTTGCAGTGAGCTGGAGATCTCACCACTGCACTCCAGCCTGGTAACAGAGCAAGACTCTCAAAAAAAAAAAAAAAAAAAAAAAAAAAAAAAATCCATTTTGATTGGCTGCTAGAGGGGCTGTTCTCTGGCTGTATTCGGTTATCACAGGCTCTGCTTACCTCTGTTCTAAGCCCAAGCCTGCCTGTGTTCAACCCACTCACCCATGGCTCTTGAACGGTCTTGCTAAGCAGGAATGCATGCATCCTTGCAAAGCTCTGGCCTCCCAGGTGCGACCGCCTTACTGTGATCTTGGCCCACTTCCCTCTCATAGCCCAGGTTCGATGTCTAGGCTCCCACTTGGTTTTCTATTTTGTACTCAAGTTCTGGACGTGGGGGTTGCCCAACCCAGACACTTTGGTGAGAACTTCCAGCGTTGTCTCCCTGAGTCTGGATGGGTCCCAACCAAAGTCCAGGGCCACCAACACCCAGAGAAGCTCAAACACCTTGGATGCTACTGGAACTGGAGACATCTACACCCTTGCACACCTACATCGTGCTACTTGCCTCACCCTCTGAGGGATCAGCCCCGGAGTCTGTCTAAATCCAATCCCCTGATATAGTGCTGGGCCCAGCGTCCCCTCCCCCAGGCAGCCAGATGCCTGGGCAGGACCGAATCATTACTCAGACCAACCTGCCTCCCTCTTCAGCCCTCCTGCTCTTCTGCTTACTGTAGAATTCATGAAGCAGCTTCCTGTGCATTCTTTAGAGAGCACTCTCCTGCCACCCAGAAAAAAAAAAAAAAAAAATTGAGGGTTGAAGCCAGTGGCAAGGATGGAAAAGAAAGATACAGCAAGAGGAAAAGCAGATAAAATTAAGTGGGGAAGAGGTCAGGCCAAAAGAAAAAGAAGGCAGAGAGACAAGGGGAAAAAACTGAATCGTCATGGTAGAAAGGAAAGGAAGAGACCTGTGGAGGGAATTACGCATGGATTTTATTTGAAAGTGAGAGGCTAGGAAAGCATAAATAAATATATAGAGATTCAGGTGGAATTTTGATTTCTACAAACCTTCCCACTAGTCCTACAAGGAAAAAAAGAAAAAGAGAATCAAGACAGAATTTAAACGGATAAACTCGTGTGGAAATTAGCATGTTCCCATGGGTTCCAAGCATGGGAATTTGCCTTTTTGAGTTACTCCTACAATATTTGCCTGGCTTCTTAACCCGAGCAACAGAAGACCAAGGTTTTCAAAGGGGATCCTGGATGAATCTTAATGAGGCCAATTGTATTAGTCTGGTGTCCTGGTCGTAAACAATAGTACTTAACTCTAGCTAATCTAAACAGAAAATGAATTTATTAAGGAATAATTAGTAGTTCACAGAATCTCCAAGAGGATACATCAGACATAAAGGCAGCGAGGTTAGGAATGATGTGGCAACATCACAAAACAGCTCCAGCAAAGACCAGACTGAGGTCAAACCTGAAAATGACACCATAGCTTGACCTTGAACAAGAGAGTAGGGTTTGCCTAGTAGACACAAGAAAAAGAATGTGTTTTCCAGGCAAGGGATGGTGTTAAGACGTATCTCTGAATATCCATCCTCCCCTCTTGCCTTAGCAGTGGTTCTCAGCTTGCTTTGATTTTACCCCCAGGGGACATAGGGCAATGTCCGAAGACATTTTTTTTGTCATAACTGGGGGTGGGGGGATGCTTCTGGCATCTAGTGGGTGGAGGTCAAGGATGTGGCTACCCACCCTGCAAGGTGCAAGATAGTGTCCCACAGCAAAGAAGTGACTGAACCAGAATGTCAGTAGTGCTATGGTGGAGAAACACCACTCCGCAGTAATAAAACCTGCAATTTTTAGCTGAGTCCCTGGCCACCCACAGTCTGCATCACATTTCCCAGCCTCATTTGCAGCTACATGCATCCATATGAGTAAGCTCTCACCACTGGGATATGGACAGAAATGATGTGTGCCACTCAGAGGAAAGAAGCATGCCCTCCTGTCTTCATCGGTTCAGCCGCTCAGACTACCATGGACTGCGGGGCTTAGACAACTGACATTTCTCCCCATTCTGGAGGCTGGGAGGTCCAAAATCAAGGTGTCAGCAGGTCCAATGTCTGCTGAGGGCTGGCTTCGCTGTCTTCTCATTGTTTCCTTACTTGGTGGAGATGAGAGAGATAAGCAGAAGCTCTCTGGTTTCTCCTCTTATAAGGGCACTAATCCCATCAAGAGGTCCACAACCTCATAACCTTATCACGTCCCACAGGCTTCATCTCCTGACACCATCCCATTGGAAGTTAGAGTTTCAACATATGAATTTGGGCATGACTCAAGCATGCAGTCCATAACAGCTCCTCTTTCTCCTTTTCTCCTCTGGATTATGATGTTATGATTGGACATGGAATAGCGGTCTTAGACCACAGGTTGGACACTGCCGAACCAAGAAAGAGCCACCCAGTAGAGAGAGCCTGGCTCACGGCCAGGTGCGGTGGCTCACGTCTGTAATCCCAGCACTTTGGGAGGCCGAGGCGGGCAGATCACCAGGTCAGGAGATCGAGACCATCCTGGCTAACGCTATGAAACCCCGTCTCTACTAAAACACAAAAAATTAGCCGGGCGTGGTGGCGGGCGCCTGTAGTCCCAGCTACTCGGGAGGCTGAGGCAGGAAAATAGCGTGGTCCCGGGAGGCGGAGCTTGCAGTGAGCTGAGATTGCGCCACTGCACTCCAGCCTGGGCAACAGAGCCAGACTCAGTCTCAAAAAAAAGAAAAGAAAAGAAAAAGAAAGAGCTTGACTCTCTGCTGCTTGCCAGAACGTTGCAGCAGCTCTGAACCTCCGCCCTAACTTTAACCTGAGAGAGAAATGAACTTCTGCCTGGCTTGTGCAAATTTGGGACCTCTGTGTCTTGCAGCCAAAATGAATCAATTTCACTGTATTTACAGGAACCCAGGTTCACTTGCCTGACCTGAGAAGAGGGCACTCGGCACAGGTGAGGAAAAAAGGATGAGGCTGCCTGCGGAACGGGGCTGAAGCAGGGCTGTCTTCCTGACTGTGGTGGCAGAACCTTGACCTCTGAAAGGAATTGGGCCCCAAACCTTCAGATGTCTCCAGGTTTACAAATGTCTCCAAAGCATAATGTCTTTCCCCTTGCAATGCAAGACAGTATGACTTCTCAAGACTTGACTGCACTTGTGACAAGAGAAGGAGCGCAAAGTCAAGTTGCAATAGTGATGCCCACACATGGCTGGTCTCAGTCGCCTGCTGAGTGGCTCACTGCAGCACACTGTCCCATTGTACCCGCAATATAACTGACTGCAGCAAAAACAACACTTCAGCTGCTCAGAACCCAGGGCCACTTCCAGATTATTGATTCTTCAATCACTACATCCATAAATGCTGTGAATCTCCAATTCCAGGGGTCAGCAAACTGCAGCCTGGGGCCCAAATTCTAGCCCACTGTCTGATTTTGTACAGCTTAAGAGCTCTGAGCTATTTTCACGATTTTTAAATTAAATTAAATTATTATTATTTTTTCAGGCGGTGTCTCACTCTGTTGCCCCAGCTGCAGTGCAGTGGTTTGATCATGGCTCACTGCAGCCTCGACCTCCTGGGCTCAAGTAATCCTCCTGCTTCAGCCTCCTGAGTAGCTGGAACTACAGGCATGAGCCACCACGCCCAGCTAATTTATTATTATTTTTTTCTGTAGAGATAAGGTCTCCCTATGTTGCCCAGGCTGGTCTCAAACTCCTGGGCTCAAGAGATCTTCCTGCCTTGGCCTCCCAAAGTGCTGGGATTCCAGGTGTGAGCCACTGCACCTGGCCTTTTTTAAAAGGGTTAAAAGTCAGAAGAAGAATACTATTTCATGGCACAGGAAAATTTTCTGAAATTCAATTTTCAGCATCTGTAAATAAAGTTCTATGGGAATGCAACCATGCTGGCTCGTTCAGGTCTTGTCTCTGGACAGAGGCCATCTGGTTCTCAAAACCTAACATATTTACTACCTGGTGCTTGACAGAACAGGTCTGCTGACCCCTGTCCTATACCATCAAAACATTCACAAGTCAGAGTGCCTCAATTCCCAGGTTGAGCACAATTAGCATCTTCCAACTCGATTAACTGTCTCACTAAACCATAGCACAGATCTTGATAATGTATCCAATAAATAGGGCCAGCTCTGTGGGCCACTACAGTTGCACAGGCCATGGGTACACTCAATGGACAACTTGGTGGGTGTGGCAAGGGTGAGCCTTTTCCCTACCCTGATCCAGATACCTCACACTTTTTCTTGCTTTTGGAACAAGAAACCTTTCTTTAGTGTTTTGCACTGGACTCTGCAGTTACACAGCCAGCCTTGCCAATAAATACTCATTTTTTCATTTGCTATTATTGAAAGGCACTCCAGTTTTATCCCTCTGTGTCATTCTTCAATTGGTCATCTTTGTCCTGAAAGAACCACAAGGAAGTATTTCTTTCCTAGGGCATCTATGCAGAACAGTCTGGTAGTGCTGTGTAGTAACTGATGCTATTGAGTCCTGTCCGTGTTATGTCGCCCCAACCTTGACATACAAAGGAACATGCCTGTGTGCAAGACAAGCAACAAGGGCTGAAAAGTTGGGCTCCTGGAAACAGCACTCAACAAATGACCCTTGGCAGTGAGGGTATAAAAACCCAGCTCTCTTGCCTCTCAGGTGGGATGACTCTGAGGCATGTTCTACATTGTCCCCAGAGGTCCCCAGAAGATTGGGCTTCTGTTGCCAGCAGTGGTCACAGGCTTGGGAATCCTTCTTCATTGGCTGCATTCCCTTCCCTGTCTCACTTCCTGACTCCCTTATGGGTGTCTCCTGGGATTAGCTGACACATATACTACTTGCACGCAAATCCTGTCTCTGGTCTGCTTTTGGGAAAGCCTAAATCTAGACGGTATCAAACTAAGAGCCCAGCTGAGGCATAAAGAAAACTTGCATAGATTAATATTTTAAAACAATGATAATTCAGCAAGACAAAGTGTGGACATTTTTGCTCATTACTGCAGAATGTAACAGACTTTTTTCTCTTATGGTCTAAAAAGACGGTGCAGCTTTGACAAGCACAAAGAAACTCTAGATGGTAAAATAGAGGCACCGAAGTAGATATAATTAAGGTGTATTTTTTTCCTATTTGGTTCATAAATGTAACATGTGAAAGCTAAATCAATTGCTCTACAAAACAGCAATCTGACCCTTCTGAAAATAATATCTTTATGGAAAAAAACTGAGAGAAGAGAAGGGAATGGGCATAGGACAGCACATCACAGTCTTGATTACCTAGCTAACTGGATCAGAGTTCTCAAGCAGAAAAGATTAAATATTGATCCTCAGTCTGGGCAGGGAGAGAACCCTGTGCTTTTCTGCTTCCCTTTTCCCTGAATCTGCATTTTTATCCTCTATATAGGGGGAATTTTCAACTCCCCTGCCATGTCCATGACAACTTTCCATCTCTTACAGAATAAATGATTTTTAGAAAAACCATCTTACTGAGATCATTTGCCTTAATTGACACTGAAAAAAAATTACCATGGCCCCCCTGCAGAGAAAATATATCTTTACATAAGTGCAAATGAAATGTGAATGTCAGGATTATTAGCTGTTAGCATTAAAACTTAATGCACATGTTCAGAGTTGAAATGGCTTTTATAATCTCTTGTAGTCTCAGGTGGATTTTTTTTAAAACATGATTTGTGTCTATTGTAACAGATGGGGAAGTCACTATTATATATATTAGATAAATGATAAAAACAAAATCAGCTAGATTTTAAAAGGTACTTCAAAAATGTGCTTCTCATTATGCTTTTCTTCTGAGTGTTCAGGCAGATAATTTTCATTTTTAACAAGGAAGCATATCCATTTCTTGTTATGACTTCTTAAAATATAAAATAGGCAATGGTGGTTCATTTCAGCCATTTTAATCTTTCTATTCACTTTTGTTAAGTAATTGTCAAACCCTAATCCATATTCATACTAAAAAATATAGATTTTTGTACTGAAGTTGAGGGTGATGTTTTCAGCATCATCAGATGCTTCCTGCAATAATGTTAGCTCCTGGCATGAATTTCCACAGGGATTTTTTTTTTTTTTTACATATTTGCAGAAGTATATCAAGCTTTCTTTACTGTTAATCATAAATTCAAAGGAGGACAAAGCAGCTAACTTTTATTATCAGGAGAGTTTCCAATCCTACTTTATAGAAGAAGCCAAGTTGAAAAGAGATTCCTTTTTAAGACAGACAGTATGGCGTTGGAGAGGAGAATAAAGTTAACATCTTGATTTCTGCCTTTTAGTCATGCCTATTTGAGATTATAATGAAGTCTGCATCCCTCTTGAAAATGAAAAATAATCCAGAACCTTGACCATTTACTGGGTGCCATAGCTGCTGCTAATGGCATGGTTTGTAACTCAATCAGCACAAGGAAGAAAGTAACTGCTAATGCAGAACTGAGCTCAGCCAAGGTCAGAAGAGCCACCTGGCTGAGCCCAGCCCAAACTGCTGACCCACAGAATTACAAGCTAAATAAAGGTGACTGTTTTGCATCATAAAATTTTGGAACCTTTTGTTTAAAAAGCAAGAGCTGACCGATGCAAATACTTTTAAAAATTTTTTAATTTTACTATTCAAGAATGGTGCTCCGAAAATTATTTCTCAACTACTCAAAACCAGTAGCATTTTTAATTTAAAAAAATTTAATCAGCTGGGCGTGGTGGCTCACGCCTGTAATCCCAGCACTTTGGGAGGCTGAGGCGGATGGATCACCTGAGGTCAGGTGTTCAAGACCAGCCTAGCCAACATGGCAAAACCCCATCTCTACTAAAAATACAAAACTTAGTTTGGCATGGTGGCATGTGCCTACAATCCCAGCTACTTTGGAGGCTGAGGCAGGAGAATCACTCAAACCCAGGAGGCAGGGGTTGCAGTAAGCCAAGATTGCACCACTGAACTCCAGCCTGGATGATAGAACAAGACTCTGTCTAAAAAAAAAAAAAAAAAAAAAAAAAAAAATCCTTAAAAACAATTTTTTAAAGATTAAATGATCATAGAGGAGAAAAAGAAAGGAATACTATCAAATAGCACCATCTAAAACATAATCAGAGGCCCTGAAGGGTTAAATTGTTACATGGATCTAACCTTAAGATACCAGGTATTTATATAAATCACTTTCTTATTTAGAAGTGGCAGGCCGGGCGCGGTGGCTCAAGTCTGTAATCCCAGCACTTTGGGAGGCCGAGACGGGCGGATCACAAGGTCAGGAGATCGAGACCATCCTGGCTAACACGGTGAAACCCCGTCTCTACTAAAAAAAATACCAAAAAAAAAAAATTAGCCGGGCGAGGTGGCGGGTGCCTGTAGTCCCAGTTACTCGGGAGGCTGAGGCAGGAGAATGGCGTGAACCCAGGAGGCGGAGCTTGCAGTGAGCCGAGATCGCGCCTCTGCACTCCAGCCTGGGCGACAGAGCGAGACTCCGTCTCAAAAAAAAAAAAGAAGAAGTGGTATGATTGCTTTTTTTTTTTTCCTTTTTTTGGGGTGTGGGGGGGAGGGGACAGGGTCTGGCTCTATTGCTCAGGCTGGAGTGCAGTAGCACCATCTCGGCTCACTGCAACTTCCACTTCCCAGGCTCAAGCCATCCTCCCACCTCAGCCTCCCAAGTAGCTGGGACTACAGGTGCATGCCACCATGCCTGGTTAATTATCGTATGTTTTGTGGAAACGGGGTTTTGCCATGTTGCCCAGGCTGGTCTCAAACTCGTGAGTTCAAGTAATCTGCCCACCTTGGCCTCCCAAAGGATTTTTATTTTTTATTTTTTTTGCATTTTAAAACTTGATGTTTAGGCCAGGCGTGGTGGCTCACACCTGTAATCCCAGCACTTTGGGAGGCCGAGGTGGGTGGTCACCTGAGGTCAGGAGTTCAAGACCAACCTGGCCAACATGGCAAAACCCCATCTCTACCAAAAATACAAAAATTAGCCAGGCATAGTGGCACATGCCTGTGGTCCCAGCTACTCAGGAGGCTGAGGCAAGAGAATCGCTTGAACACGGGAGGCGGAGGCTGCAGTGAGCTGAGATCGCACCACTGCACTCCAGCCTTGGTGACAGAGCAAGACACTGTCTCAAAAAATAAAAATAAAAATAAATAAAAAATCAAATTAAAAAGTTGAGGTTTAGTTTACCTATGGTAAAATGCATATGTGCAAATTGACATTTGGGCTGGGCACAGTGGCTCATGCCTATAATCTTAGCACTTTGGGAGGCAAAGGCAGGAGAATTGCTTGAACCTGAGAGTTCAAGACCAGCCTGAGCAATATAGTAAAATTTCGTCTCTACAATAAATAAATAAATGGACACTTGGATCAGTTTTGACAATGTGTACACCCACATAACCCACACTTCCATCAAAACAGAACATTTCTATCACCCAGACAGTTCTCCTGTACCCTTTTCTAGTCAATCCTCTCTCTACCCAGAAGCAACCACTGATCTGCCTTCTGTCACGAAACATTTTTTCCCAGAATTTCATATAATCACATTGTGTGTACTATTTTGTGATTGGCTTCTTTCACTCAGCAAGAAGCTTTGGAAATCTATCCTTGTGTGTCATTGCATGTATAGATAGATTATTCCTTTTTATTGCTGAGTGATATTCCACTCTATGGCTGATGTCACCATTCTCCTATTGGTAGACTACCTGGACTGCTTCCAGCTTTTGGTGACTATGAATAAAACTGCTATTAACATGCTTTCCTCAGGCTGTTCTAGCCATATACTTTAATTTCTCTTAGATAATTACCCAGGGGTAAAATTTTGGGGTATAGGATTGATGTACGTAAAACTTTTAACATACTTCCAGTTTTCCAGTGTGATTGCACTCTATAAATTCCTTCTGCAGTGTATGTGAATTCTGGTTCTTCCACCTCTTGGCCTTCCTTGGGCATGGTCAATAACATCAGCCAGGCCATGCATGTGTAGTGGTATTTCACTATGGTCTGAAAAAGTCATTTAAAGGTGTTTCTTGCACATAAGGGCTAAGTAACACTCATTTCACCAAACAATAATGATTTTGGATAAATAATTGTCAGGATAAATAATTGTTTGGATTGTAATTGTCAGGCTGGTCTTGAACTCCTGGCCTCAAGCTATCCTCCCACCTCAGCCTCCCAAAGTGCTCGGATTATAGGCATAAACCACCACATCCAGCTGAGAATCTAGTTCTTAACACAAGTATGCATCTAACCACATCACATTTTTAAATAGTTATGTGGCAAACCCATACATCTTATCTCAGTGCAACATGGCTTCTAAGTATTCCAGCACAAGACTAAGCACCACTGGGACATGTACAAATAAAAAATAGACAGAAATGGGGATGTTGGGGAGGGGGAGGAGGAGTAAAGACCAGAAACTAGGTCACTGATTAGTCAGTGTACATTAATCCAGGATTAAATGTGTGTTAGGCCTCTTCATCTTCCACTGTTTTGCTTTAGTCATGGGGTGATAGTTGCACCTGGTAATTTAGTTCATTCAAACATTTATTAAGCCCTTACCTTGTGCTGTCAATTGGGAATATGGTGACCAACAAGGCAGATACTGTTCCTGCCTTCATAGAGGTTACAGTTTAGTGGGAGAAACAGGACAAATAGTAAGGAATTCCAGGACAGTGCAGTGGAGGCTGTGATCAGGGCAGTGCAAAGGGGGACCTATATGGGACATTAGGGGTCAGAAGTGGCTTCCTAGAGAGAATCCAAGAGGGCGAGTGGCTTAGGTGAAAAAATATAGTGTTCTGCAGGGAGAAGACAGCATATAAGCCAAGTGAGAGGGTGTGGTGTAACAATGCATAAGCATAACAACATTTCCGTCACATAGGCCAGTGTTTCCATGAGACTATAATAGCATATTTTACTACACCTTCTCTATGTTTAGCTACATTTAGATTCACAAATACTCACCATTGTGTTGCAGCTGCCTACGGTGTTCAGTATAGTCACATGCTGTGCAGGTTACTAGCCTAGGAGCAACAGGCTAGACCAGAGAGCCTAGGTGTGCAGTAGGCCCTATGAACTAGGTTTGTCTAAGTCCACTCTGTGATGTTCACACAATGACGAGATCGCCCAGTGACTCATTTCTCAGAACATATCCTCCTCATTAAGTGACACCTGGCTGTATTACATCAGAAGCAAGGAGGACCATATCTGTGGTGGGCAGGGCTGATCTTGAAGATCTTGTCAGACGTGTTAAAAACCCGGACATTTCCCAGAGAACAATGGGAAGCCATTGTTTGGATTTACGAAAGAATGTGAGTGGTATCATAAAATGGTACAGCTGCTCTGGAAAACAGTTTGGCAGTTCCTTGATTTGTTAAACATAGAATTACCATATGACCCAGGAATTCCACTCCTGGGTATGTACCCAAAAGAGCACCAGTACTCAAATATGGATACACAAATGTTTGTAGCAGCACTATCCACAATAGCCCCAAATGGGAAACAACCCAAATGTCCATCAGTAGGTGAATAGATAAACACAATGTGGTATTACAATGGAATATTATCCTGGTATAAAAGGAATAAAGTACTGATATATGCTACAATGTGGATAAACCTCAAAAATATTATGCTAAGTAAAAGAAGCCACACTAGAAAACACATTGCAAAATTCCATTTATGTGAACTATTCAGAGTCAGCAAATCTATGGAGACAGAAAAGTGGATTCGTGGTCGCCAGTGGCTGCGGGTGAAGGGCAACAGGGAGTGACTGCTTAATGGGGGTGGCATTCCCTTTGGAGGTGATGAAAATATTCTGGAAACAGACAATTGATACTAGCACAACATTGGGAATGTACTAAATGTCACTGACAGTTTTCTGTTGTGTATGTTGTACCACAATTTTTAAATGAGATTTGTGTTTTTACATCACAGGGAATTAGGGGCTATAAGACTAGAGTCAGAAAGCACAGTTAAGACCATTTAATTCTGGGGAAAACAATAGTAGAATAGTAGTTAGTGGTGGGAGGAAGTTCACAATTGGAAGTAACATTTAGAAGTGATGACAGGGCTTAGTTACTGGGTATAGTGGTGTGTCCCTGTAGTCCCAGCTACTTGGGAGGCTGAAGTGGGAGGATCACTTGAGCCCAGGAAGTTGAGGCTGCAGCGAGCTGTGATAACGCCACTGAACTCCAGCCTGGGCAACAGAGTGAGATCCTGTCTCTAGAAGAAGAAAAAGAAATGATTTTGCTTTTCTCACATCTCTTTTCCCTCTTTAAACTGGCAAGTGTGCATCTTACTCTTGGGCAGTGTAGATTTCCACTTTATACTTCACTGTGTATCCCAAGCACTCTGGCTTTCTGCTGATGGAGCCAGGGGCTGAGTCCATATGGAAAAACTTATCAACCAGTCCAAAAAGCTGGGCTACCCTTTGGGCAACCCTCACCCCATGCTGACACAAACTGAACTTTTCCAGGACTACACGTTTAGAATTGTAATCTTCAGTGAAAGTTACAATTTTTCCATACGTTTAAAATTCATCTCGCGGGAAACAGTCATATCATAAAATCGACCAAAGTGCCCCATGATTCACTCTGTGTCAGATCCCACGGTAAGTGCTTTACAGCAGTTAGCCCACAGGACACGCTAACAATCTAGTGGAGAAGGGAGAAGTCTTAACGTTTGATCAGCTGAGGAAACCAAGGGGTTCAGATACACCCACAGCGAATAAGAGCCGGGGTGGGAGTTTGAGCGTACTTCTGACTCCAAAGCTCGTATTCGTCACCTCCTTGTTCCGCTGGGTAGAAGACAGGGTAGACCCACCTGAATTGCAGGAGCTGATTTCTGCTTGATCAGATCCTAATCTCAAATTTTCAGAGGCCCAGAGCTGACCAGGTGTGGTGGCTCATGCCTGTAATTCCAACACTTTGGGAAGCTGAGGTGGAAAGATCACTCAAGCCCAGGAGTTGGAGACCAACCTAGACAACACAGTGAGACCCCATCTCTACAAATAATAAAAATTTAAAAATTTGGTTGGGTGCGGTGACTCATGCCTGTAATCCCAACACTTTGGGAGGCTGAGGCAGGTGGATCACCTGAGGTCAGGAGTTCCAGACCAGCCTGGCCAACATGGTGAAACCCCGTGTCTACTAAAAATACAAAAATTAGTCAGACGTGGTAGTGCACACCTATAGTCCCAGCTACTCGGGAGGCTGAAGCAGGAGAATCACTTGAACCCGGGAGGCAGAGGTTGCAGTGAGCCAAGATTGTGCCACTGCACTCCAGCCTGGGTGACAGAGCAAGATTCCATCTCAAAATAAATGAACAAACACAAATAAATAAATAAATACGAATAAATAAACAAGCCAGGAGTGGTGGTGTGCCTGTAGTCTCAGGAGGCTACTCAGGAGGCTGAGGTGGGAGGATCGCTGAGCCCAGGAGTTCAAGGCTGCAGTGAGCCATGATCACACCAGTGCACTCCAGCCTGGGCAACATAGCGAGGCCCTATCTCTTAAAAAATTAATAAAAATTTTTAAAAAGGGCCAGAACCCTGTAAGGAATTATCATCTTTTGTTTATTTATTTCTCTTCCCTCACTCCTCTCCCTAAGGTAAACAAGAGCTGAGAGAAAAGCCCCATTCAACCTGGAGGCTCTCCAGAGGTTAATAACGTCCCAAGTCAGGGAGCTGCAAACCTGTTCTGTAAAGGACCAGAGAATAAACATTTTAGGCTTTGCTGTCCATGCAGTCTCTGTTGCAACTACCCAATTTTGTCATTGTAGCCAAAAGCAACCACAGACAATGTTACAAGAATGGGTGTGGGTATGTGTCAATAACATTTTATTTACAAAAATAGGCAGGGAGCTGGATTTGACCCATGGGCAGTAGCTAGCCAACCTCTTCTAAACCAAGGGTTTGGGATCATGTTTTGATTTTTTTTTATTTAATTTTCTTTTCTTTTTCTTTCTCTTTTCTTTTGAGACTGAGTCTCGCTCTGTCCACCAGGCTGGAGTCCAGTGGCGTGATCTTGGCTCACTGCAAGCTCTGCCTCCCGGGTTCACACCATTCTCCTGCCTTAGCCTCCCGAGTAGCTGGGACTACAGGCGCCCGCCACCATGCCTGGCTCATTTTTTTGCATTTTTAGTAGAGACGGGGTTTCACTGTGTTAGCCAGGATGGTCTCAATCTCCTGACCTCATGATCCGCCCGCCTCAGCCTCCCAAAGTGCTGGGATTACAGGCGTGAGCCACCACGCCCGGCTTAAAATTTAATTTTATTTTCTTAGAGACAACTTCTCACTCTGTCACCCAGGCTAGAGTGCAGTGGCATGATCACAGCTCACTGCTGCCTTAACTCCTGGGCTCAAGCAATTTTTCCACCTCAGCCTCCTGAGTAGCTGGGACTACAGACACATGCCACCACGCCCAGCTAATTTTAAAACTTTTGTAGAGTTGAGATCTCACTATGTTGTCCAGGCTGGTCTTGAACTCCTGGACTCAAGTGATCCACCCGCCTTGGCCTTCCAAAGTGTGGGGATTACAGGCATGAGCCACCGTGCATGGAGGGATTTTATTCATCAGTGGTCTGCCTGGTCCTCACTACCAACATTATCCAGGAGCACTGAGTGGTTGCTGAGGAAGTAGCTGTGGGTCAGGGCCAACATCGCAATCCCTGCTTTGCTCCACAGCAGTGTCATGATCATGACTGTCCTGTCATTAAGTGATCAGATATCACTGAGGAACCAGCCTGGTTAGAGGCTGCTCACTTATGTTCCAGACAACAGTGTGCAGCCCCTGCCTCCAGGCAAAGGAGAAGAAAGGAAAACCATTCAACAAATTAATTCTTTGGTCCTCAGCAATTATACCAGCCAGGACTCGTGAATTATTTAAAACTAGAAATTAATTATTCAATGAGAGTTCGCCAGAAGCATTTCTGGCCATACAGAGGAAAGCAGGCCAAGCTATTGCCGTGGAATGCAGATGCAACAAAGCAAGTATCCGAGCTTCCTAATGCTGGTCAGGCCTGGGAATGAGCCTGGAGAGTGGGGCACACTCAACCACTGCGTGTTTCCAGAGAGAAAGGGGGTGAATAGAAAAGATAGAAAATTCACCAACTATGTGAGTGTAAATGCCCCTTGCTGTTTGCAGACCAAGACTCTGAGTGATCAAGCCTTCATTGTACACTTGGCTTTCCTCTGTTATAATGGAGGCTTTGAGAAAATGCAATTTTTATTTTATTTATTGAGTTTTTGGGACAGGATCTCATCCTGTCACCCAGACTGGAATGCAGTGGTTTGAACATGGCTTACTGCAGCCTCAACCTCTGGGCTCAAGCAATCTTCCTGCCTCAGCCTCCGGAGTAGTTGGGACTACAGGTGTGCACCACCATGCCTGGTTAATTTTTTCATTTTTTGTAGAGACAGGTGTCTTACTTTGTTGCCCAGGCTGGTCTTCAGCTCCTGGCTTCAAGCAATCCTCCCGCCTCAGCCTCCCAGAGTGCTGAGATTACAGGCATGAGCCACCATGCCCAGTCAGAAAATGCGATTTTTAGACAAAGCTACATTAAGCACTGGCTTATCTTATTATGGCCTGCTGAACCTTTTTCTGATAAGCTGGAAGGAGCCGAAAATGATACCCACTGCCCGGTAAACTTTTTTTTTTTTTTTTTTGGGATAGAGACTTGCTCTTGTCGCTCAGGCTGGAGTGCAATGGCATGGCCTCGGCTCACTACAGCCTCCGCTTCCCGGGTTCAAGCGATTCTCCTGACTCAACCTCCCGAGTAGCTGGGATTACAGGTGCCCGCCACCACATGTGGCTAATTTTTTTGTATTTTTTAGTAGAGACGGGGTTTCACTATGTTGACCAGGCTGGTCTCGAACTCCTGATCGCAGGTGATCTGCCCGCCTCGGCCTCCAAAAGTGCTGGGATTACAGGCCTGAGCCACCGCGCCCAGCCCCGGGTAAAGTTTTTGCAGAGCACATCTATGAACTTATTCAATGAATCTCTTTGATGACTTACTTAGGAGTCAATGTTTTTCTACCAAATTTTTAAAAACTTTTCATTTTGAAATAATTATAGACTCATAGGAAGTTGCAAAAAATGGTACAGAGAAGCCTCCTGTGCCCATCACCCAACTTCCTGCAATGGTGGTATCTCATAACCATAGGGCATTTCGAACCCAGGAAATCAACAAAGGCTTAATACAATTAGTCTACAGACATCATATGGATTTCACGTCTTTTCATACACTCATGATATGCATATGTCTTTGTGTACAATTTTATGAAATGACACTGCAGATACAGATTCATATAATCCCCCACCACTATCAAGACACAGAACCAATCCCAGCACTTTGGGAGGCTGAAGCAGGTGGATCACTTGAGGTCAGGAGTTTGAGACCAGCCTGGCCAACATGGTGAAACCCCGTCTCTACTAAAAATACAAAAATTAGCTGGGTGTGGTGGCGTGCGCCTGTAGTCCCAGCCACTCAGGAGACTGAGGCAGGAGAATCACTTGAACCCAGGAGGCGGAGGTTGCAGTGACCTGAGATCGCACCACTGAACTCCAGCCTGGGCAACAGAGCAAGACTCCGTCTCAAAAAAAAAGAAGGACATAGAACCATTTTATAACCACAAGGGAAACCTCCCATGTCACCTCTTATGGTCCCATACTCCTTGTCTTTTCCCAACCCCAGACAATCAACGATCTGTTCTCCATCTCTATAATTTTGTTATTTCAAGGATGTTATATAAATGGACTCATAAAATATATGACCTTTGAGGAGACTGGCTTTTTATACTCAGTGTAATTCCCTGGCGATTCATCCAAGTTGTGTGTAAAAATAAATAGTATGTTTCTTTTTCATGCTGCAAATGTACCATCATTTGCCCATGGAAGGACATCAGGGCTGGTGGCATTTTTTTTTTTTTTTGCTATTAAAACTTCGGCTGCTATGGACATTCATGGGCAGGAGTTCATGTTAACCTAAGTGTTCATTTCTCTACTATAAATGTCCAAGTGTGACTTCCAGGTCACAGTGCTGTTTTCCAGGTTTCCAGAGAAGTTGCAACTAACTCTTAACAGCTTTATTTTTATCCCTCTATTTCAGTTCCAGAGAAAACTATATTTGCACACCTACTATTTGGGATTCTGATGAGATGTATCAGCAGCCTCAAAAATCTTGGAACACCTTGACTTAAGTGATTGAACATTAAACAATTCATTTATTCTACACAGAAATCCTGGATTAGAAATAATAGGTGATTGGTGCAAGAAAGAGAGAGAGAAAGAGCGAGCGAGTGAGAGAGAGAGAACTTCTAAGAGGTATTCATCAAGAGTCAAAGAAGTCCAGAAAACAATGTGAACTTTCATTTGGCAGAGCTCTGGTGAGCAAGAATTTCCCAAGCAAGCATGGATAAGGTGTGACTGGATGCCTTTATTTATGGGATTTCTTTGCAGTGCCTGCTGGAACTCAGAATCACTAATGAGAATCAACATTTGTATAGACAGCAGTGTTTCCTGTCCAATCTCTTTATGTTGGCCTCAGATCTGAGACTTGTGGCTTGGGCTGTGGCATCTGTTAAGACTGGCCAAAGTGCGTGGCTCCCTCCCTCCCAGCTCCTCTCTCTCATGACCCTTAGTCACATTTGCTTGGGTTGTTTTGCTTTTTGTTTTTCTTAGAGACAGGGTCTCTCCTGTTGCCCAGGCTGGAGTGCAGTGGTGTGATCACAGCTCGCTGCAGCCTCCAAACTCCTGGGCTCAAGGGATCCTCCCTGCCTCAGACTCCTGAGTAGCTGGAACGACAGGTATGCACCACCACACCAGTAATGCACACCACACACGTAACTTTTTATGTGTATTTTTTGCAGAGACAGGGTCTCGCTATGTTGCCCAGGCTGGTCTCAAACTCCTGGACTCAAGTGATCCTCTCACCTTGGCCTTCCAAAGTCCTGGGATTACAGGCGAGTCACTGCACCCAGCCTTGCTTGGGTTCTTTTGACATCAACTCTTCCTTCATGATGAGTAGGGGGAAAAAATGCGCGTACTGCCTTCAAGGTTAATTTTGCACTATGTTTTGATTCATTGTTGGTTTTCATTGCCTGCAGTGGAAATTTAGCAACGATTTTTACACACCAGGGGGAAAACAATGCTGAGTAAGAAAGTGTGCTTTTAATGACTTGCTTCTTGCTAGCAAAGAAACATTGTGTCCCATGCTCCTGGAGGCAGGAGGGAGATTATCCTGGTGTGTGTAATTGCTGTGTGCATCTCCCCAGCAAGAAGTCTGGTGAGGAGCAGGACAGGGCGCAGCAGAAACAACACTCACCACATTCTCTATTTCCCCACCCGAATGGGCAGAAACATATCGAGGGCCCTGTTTTCAGTGCCCAACAGGCACGATTTCATTTTTTCTCTCAAATGCAGAGAACAAGAACTCTGTTTTGATTATGCCATAGCCCCATATACAAGAAAGTCACTGTTAAGGCCAGGCACGGTGGTTTACACCTGTAATCCCAGCACTTTGGGAGGCCGAGGAGGGTGGATCACGAGGTCAGGAGTTCAAGACGAGCCTGGCCAAGATGGTGAAACCCTGTCTCTACTAAAAGTTACAAAAGTTAGCCAGGCATGGTGGCGGGCACCTGTAATCCCAGCTACTCAGGAGGCTGAGGCAGAGAATTGCTTGAACCCAGGAGGCAAATGTTGCAGTGAGCCAAGATCGCACCACTGCATTCCAGCCTGGGTGACAGAGCAAGACTCTATCAAAAAAAGGACGAGAGAAAAGAAAGAAAGAAAGAAAGAGAGAGAGAGAGAAAGAGAGAAAGAGAGAAAGAGAAAGACAGAAAGAGACAAAGAGAGAAAAAGAGAGAGAGAGGGAGGGAGGGAGAGAGAGAGAGAAAGAAAGAGGAAGGAAGGAAGGAAGGAAGAAAGGAAGGAAGGGGAGGGAGGGAGGGAGGGAGGGAGGGAGGGAGGGAGGGTCTGGGTGCAGTGGTTCACGCCTGTAATCCTAGCACTTTGGGAGGCCGAGGTGGGCAGATCATGAGGTCAGGAGATAGAGACTATCCTGGCTAACACAGTGAAACCCTGTCTCTACTAAAAATACAAAAAAATTAGCTGGGTGTGGGTGGGAGCCTGTAGTCCCAGCTGCTCGGGAGACTGAGGCAGGAGAATGGCGTGAACCCAGGAGATGGAGCTTGCAGTGAGCCAAGATCGTGCCACTGCACTCCAGCCTGGGCAACAGAGTGAGACTCCGCCTCAAAAAAAAAAAAAAAGAAAGTCACTGTTACATAGTAGGTGTTCAATAAATATTTGTGGAATGCATTCTGCAGTCATTTGACAACAACAGAAAATATAATGATCTCACAGATCTTTGTCACTTGCCGTTCACCTTATCAGTGTGGTGAAATGGTTATGAGCACAGAACGGAAGGATGAAACTAGCTGGGTCCAAAGACATCTCTACCACATACTAGCTACTTAGGCTCTTGCACTATAACTTCCTAACAGCAAATCAGGGATCTAAACAGGACCTTCTCTACTGGGTTAAATTGGATCCCTTCCAAAAATATGTTACGTCCAAGTCCCAACCCCCAGTACCTATGAATGTACCTTTATTTGCCAAAAAAGGTCTTTGCCAATAGAATGAAATGCAGGTGATGTTGTACTGGATTAGAGTGGGACCTCATCCTACGGCTGGTATTCTTATAAGAAGAAGGAAATTTGGACACAGAAACAGAGGAGCCAGACATACACACAGGCAGTGAAGACAGAGACAGACATTTAAGCTATGCTGTCACAGGCCGAGGAATGCCCAGAAGCGTCAGAAGATAGGAAGAGGCAAGGAAGGGTTCTGCACAGAGTGTGGCCCTTGATTTTGGACTTCTACCCTCCAGAATTGTGAGAAAATAAGTTTTTGGTTTGTGGTAATGTTACAGCAGTCACAAGAAATGAACACGCCATCCTCGTGGGATTATTGCGAGGATGGAATTCGCTGCTACTATGTCTAGCTGAGCAGACCCTGTTGCTGCCCCCAACTCCCATCTCCCCCATCAACGCTGCTCCCCAGGCCGGCAGGACCCTGACTGTACTCAGGGGCCCACTCCGTCTCATCATGGGTCAAAGGATGCCAAGTCAACCCACAGCTCAAAGTGGTCCCAGTCACTCATAACAGTCCCATTTCCTTTGCTTATGATTGACTTAAACGTGAGCCCATGACTCAGTTCTGACCTTGAAGCTGGGAAGGGATGTTGGCTGGGGGGCTTCTGGAAAAAGCCTGCTGTCTATTAGAAGAAAATAGGAAAAAACATAGTCCCTCTTCTGTCCTGGGACTTAACAATGTCTGGATGCAATAACCAGAACAGCTTTGGAAATCCGGCACCATGCAGGGAGCCCCGCCAGAAAGCAGAGCCAAGCCACAAAGAAGGGCAGATAGGAGAGATGGAAAGGGTCTGGATCCTTGATTGGCACCATTGGTGGTGCCTACACCCACCTTCCTCTAGGCTTCCAAGAGTAGAGCTGCCATATGTATCTAAACCACAGCATAGTGCTCTAGTTATAGAAAAGTACCATTGTTCAAGCCAGTATGGATTGGGTTTCTGTCATTAACACTCAAAAGCATCCTAAGTGATACAAAAATCATTCACACAAAAATGGAACAATGATACAAAATGACACAATACATGGCCCAGAGTAAATGTCAGTCAGTGCTTTAAAAAAAATGACCAGCCAAACAGGGCACAGTGGCTCATGCCTGTAATCCCAGCACTTTGAGGGGCCGAGGAGGGAGGATCACCTGAGTTCAGGAGTTCAAGACAAGCCTGGCCAACATGGCAAAACCCCGTCTCTACTAAAAATACAAAAATTAGCCAGGCGTGGTGGCGTGCATCTGTAATCCCAGCTACTCGGGAAGCTGAGGCAGGAGAATCACTTGAACCCGGGAGGCGGAGGTTGCAGTGAGCAGAGATCAAGCCATTGCACTCCAGCCTGGGAGACAAGAGCAAAACTCTGTCTCAATAATAATAATAATAATAATAATAATAGCAAGCCAGTCATGATGGTTCACACCTGTAATCCCAGAGCTTTGGGAGGCCAAGGTGGGAGGATCACTTGAGTCCAAGAGTTCCAGACCAACCTGCGCAACCTAGTGAGACCCTGTCTCTATAAAAAAAAATTAAAAATAGCCAGATGTGGTGGTGTGCACTTGTAGGCCCAGCTGCAGGGAAGGCTGAGGCAGGAGGATTGCTTGAGCCTGGCAGGTCAAGGCTGCAGTGAGCTATGTTCACCCCATTGCACTCTAGCCTGGGCAACAGAGTGAGACCCTGTCTCTAAAAAAAGTAAAATAAAATAAAAACAATAACAGGCAAAGATCCCAGATGGTAGACATTAAGATAGTGCCCACCACATGGAGGCAAGCCAAGTACTGGGCAGATGGGGAGAGAGCCGTGGAGTAGAATCAAGATGTTCTTGTTGCACACAGTTTCTCTCTGTTTCCCTTTAATAAAATTTGGTTTCAAATGCCACTCCATCTCAGCCATGTTATGGGTGCTGTGGGATATTAGCGAAAGGTCCACGCTTCTATTGTTGGCCAGAGTGTCTCTTAGGCTTTGTGGATGGGGCAACAGTATCCAGTGAAAAATCCCCAAGGGGAAGGTAAATGCCAATGATACAAACCCAGGAACGTATTTGGCAATATCTGAGAACAGTTTAAAGCTTATACTCCTCTGCTCCAACTATCCTTCTTTGAGAATCCTCCTGCAGTAATACCTATGTGCAAAATAACGCATATGTAGAGACATTCATTATGCCATTGTTTGAGTAACAAAAGGCAAGAAATAAAGGAAATGTCCACCAATAAGGGAGCGAGTGAGCTGAGCAGTGCAATGCAGCAGCCATAGAGTGAAAACGCCTTATATACACTGATACCAAACCCTCGCCAAACTTATTCTAATAGGCAGAAAGCAGTTATGCAATAAAAACAAAGCAGTGCTGCTGGGCATGGTGGGGCACGCCTGTGGTCCCAGCTATCAGGAGGCTGAGGTGGGAGAATCGCTTGAGCCCAGGGGTTCTGGGCTGTAGCATGCTATGCCAATCAAGTGTCTGCACTAAGTTTGGTACCAACATGGTGATTTTGGCCTGATGCAGTGGCTCACGCCTGTAATCCCAGCACTTTAGGAGGCAAAGGCACACAGATCACCTGAGGTCAGGAGTTCGTGACCAGTCAGGTCAACATGGCAAAACTCCATCTCTACAAAAAATAGGAAAATTAGCCTGACGTGGTGGCGGGTGCCTGTAATCGCAGCTACTTAGGAGGCTGAGGCAGGAGAATCACTTGAACTCAGGAGGTGGAGGTTGCAGTGAGCTGACATGGTGCCACTGAACTCCAGCCTGGGAGACAAGAGTGAAACTCCAACTCAAAAAAATAAATAAATAAAAGATAGATAGATAGATAGCGACCTGCCGGGAGCAGGGGATCATCAGGTTTCCTAAGCAGGGGTGAACTGCCCCAGGATGGAAATGAAACAGGTCAAAACTCCTGTGTTGATCAATAGTGGGAGAGCACCTATGAATAAACACTGCACTCCAGCCTGGGCAACATAGTGAGACCCTATCTCTAAAAATATTAATTAATAATAATAATTAAAGGATTATGCATAACAATAAAATTCAGAAAGATTTTTGAGAGAGGTGATATGATTATTAGCAAAAGCATTTACATTGGAAAAAGCATAGGATTGCAAACTTTAGATTTTAGTCATTGTTCTCCTGAGATGGGAAAAGGCTGTGATTCTTCATCTGAAGAGTCTTATCTTGGGTACTACTTGCCATAAATGACGAACTGTTTAAATCGGAAGAGGAGCGAACTGAATTACATTGGTCTACACGAACTGAAGCAGGTTAGATTGAAAGGATTGTTGACAAAACGAAAAATTAAAAAGGGTAGACAGAGTATTTGGTTCAGTGAAAAGGCTACAACAGCAAGGACGACACTTGGGAACCAGAGCAGCACCTCATGAACTGTGAGGAATACATCCACGACTTCAACAGACACCACACGGAAAGGCAGAAAGAGAGCACACTGACCAGAACAAACAGTTCCACTCCCAACAATGCTAGGAAACAAATCTCCAGATCCACAAACAGCAGCTTTTCTAAGACCCCTCCTAAGGCACCAGTGACTGGGAGAGACCACGAATCCAAAAGCAGCCAGCTGTTTGCTGCCAGCCAGCAGTTCAGGAAGAGCAGAGCTCTGTCTCTCTGCAGCCAGACAAAAATGGACCTAGTGAAATCGGGTATCAAGATCCTCATGTCTAAGAGCCCCATTAAGCAAGATGCACTGGATGGCTTTCAGAGCGAGAGCCCCAAAAAACTGGACTCCGAAGACAAGGGTCAGGAGGAATCGTAGTGCCCAAAGTGGCAGTGGAAAAGCCAGACAAAGCTTTACTGGGCCCTGGAGCTGAGCAGGCCAGGATGGGGAGCAAGCTTGGATACACCTGCTAGTGCCTCAGGTGCATGGCCCCGTGACTGCAGCCATGGCCACAGGCCTACTTGCTAACAGGAAAGGTACATCTACGCTCATGGATGCATTAACAGCCAGTGGGACAACCGACACACAGACATCTGTTACAGGAGTGAGTGTCAGCAAAAGGAAATTTATTGACAACAGAAGAGAACAGCCTTTTAACAAACGATTGCGTTTCAGTGTGAGGCAAACAGAAAGTGCCTACATATACAGAGTAATTGTGCTCGGGACACAAGATGGCTTCACCACATCTTCTTATTCACTAGATAAACAGGGAATAACTCAGTACATATAACTGTAATGAAAAAAGTCTACCAGCTCTGAGAACAACCACTGCCGATCACAGCAAGCTTGTACTGTTCAGCACCTTTAACAGCGTCTTCTGTTGCGGACTTGACTTTGTTAATTTTATACGGTGTTTCACAGATGACAGAAAAAGAGAAAGGAGTGAAATGGTAGAAGCTATCAGAAACTTCGTGAATAATGTATGGCCATACCACTCTGAAAGAGACAGAAAAAAAGAAAGGGTTAAACAGGCAGAAGCTAACAGAAACTTCGTGAAAAATCCATGGCCATATAACCCAGAACCCGCTCAGTCTCTTCAGATATCAGAAGCTAAGCACCATCGGCCATGTTTAGGGCTTCAACGTAAGGAACTTTGTGAATACTATTATTGAGATGAAAAAACTGTTACTGAAGTGAAAAAAGTTATCAAAAACATCGTGAATAATCTACGACCATACGACGCTGATCATGACAGAAAAAGAGAAGGCATTAAAATGGCAGAACCAACTAGAAACAGTGAAAAATCTACAGAAGCAACAAAGCGAATGCTCCCAATTTCGTCTGCTCTCTGAACTACAGAGTAGACAAGATAAGGCCCAGGGTCCGGCCTGCTTCCTGCGGAGATTGGGGGAACGTTGTAAATGCAATCACGCAAATTAAGCTGACTATTAAAAAGCAGTCAATGGTCCAGACATTCGACTAACAGCATCTGCATTACCTGTTTGTGATATGCTTCAGGCTAATGAAAACGCTTGGTTTCCAACACCCTCTACAACCTTCAGACAGATCCAAGGTAGCTGATGTAGCATTATAATTCCGAAGATACAGGACAACCGGCTGCAAGTGAGAGGCTGCTCAGTGGGTTTCAGCTCATCACACAGGAGGCATTCAGCAATGGCCTTTTCTCCCAGGTGTTTGGATCCTGGACTTTCACTCAGGAGACCGGTGGCTCAGATTAAGAAGCTTGTCTCATATAAGCCAGTAGTGCTGAAAGAATGCAAATCCTTGCTGTGCTGCAATATGAAGAATGATCTGAAACAGGCCATTGAGAGAACGTGTGAAGTACGGAAGAAAATCTGGGGCTCTGCCCAAGAGTTGGACTCCACGTGAAAGCATTTACACAGGAAGATGAATGAGTGTCCAGTGTCAGGCTGCCCACCGTCCACAGCGTGTTCGGACTGAGAAGAACACCATTGGTTCCAGTTGTCCTTATCCATTGTCACACCCTGAAACAAGCTCACTGGCAGCTTGTGCTTGGAAGCAGGACTGGCAACATTCAGGCTACTTATTCGGGGTACTGACTCCAGAAAGTACAGCAAGCTTGCACTGCTCAGCGCCATTGGAAGGGTCTTCTGTTGCAGACTTCACCTACTTTATTTTTTACGACAGCTGACAGGACAGAAAGAGAGCAAGCAATAAAATGGCAGAAGCTACCACAAACGTCGTGTATAATCTACAGCCGTACCACCGTGAATGCTCCCAATCTCGTCTGGTCTCTGAAGTACAGAGTAGACGAGATGAGGCCAAGGATCGGACCTGCTCCGTACTTGGATGGGAGCAACATCGTGAATGCAATCAGTCAGCTAAAGCTGCCTATTAAGAAGCAGTCAATGGTCCAGACAATCGAGTAGGAGCATCCATAGTTCCCCTTTGTGATATCGGTTGGGCAAATGAAAAGGCTTGGTTTCCAACACCCTCTACTACCTGCAGACAGATTCCAGATAGCTGATGTAGCATTACATTTGCGAAGATGATGGGACGACCAGCTGCAAGTGAGAGGCTGCTCAGTGGGTTTCAGTTTATCACACAGGAGGCATTTAGCAATGGCATTTCCTCCCAGGTGTTTAGGTCCTGGACTTTCACTCAGGAGACCGGTGGCTCAGATTAAGAAGCTTGTCTCATATAAGCCAGTAGTGCTGAAAGAATGCAAATCCTTGCTGTGCTACAATATGAAGAATGATCTGAAACACGCCAGTGAGA
Source organism: Macaca thibetana thibetana (assembly GCF_024542745.1). Lineage (NCBI taxonomy): Eukaryota > Metazoa > Chordata > Mammalia > Primates > Cercopithecidae > Macaca > Macaca thibetana. The sequence continues at coordinate 8,843,345 of NC_065598.1, forward strand.
GAACGTGTGAAGTACTGAAGAAAATCTGGGGCTCTGCCCAAGAGTTGGACTCCACGTGAAAGTATTTACACAGGAAGATGAATGAGTGTCCAGTGTCAGGCTGCCCACCGTCCACATCGTGTTCGGACTGGGAAGAACACCATTGGTTCCAGTTGTCCTTATCCATTGTCACACCCTGAAACAAGCTCACTGGCAGCTAATGCTTAGAAGCAGGACTGGGAACATTCACGCTACTTATTCAGGGTACTGACTCCAGAAAGTACAGGAAGCTTGCACTGCTCGGGCGCCATTGGAAGGGTCTTCTGTTGCGGACTTGACCTACTTTATTTTTTACGACAGCTGACACGACAGAAAGAGAGTAAGCAATACAATGGCAGAAGCTACCACAAACGTCGTGTATAATCTACAGCCGTACCACCGGGAATGCTCCCAATCTCGTCTGGTCTCTGAAGTACAGAGTAGATGAGATGAGGCCCAGGAACGGGCCTGCTGCGTACTTGGATGGGAGGAACATCGTGAATGCAATCAGTCAGCTAAAGCTGCCTTAAGAAGCAGTCAATGGTGCAGATAATCGACTGGGAGCATCCATACTTCCCCTTTGTGATATCGGTTGGGCAAATGAAAAGGCTTGGTTTCCAACACCCCTCTACTACCTGCAGACAGGTTCCACATAGCTGATGTAGCATTACATTTGCGAAGATGGTGGGACGACCAGCTGCAAGCGAGAGGCTGCTCAGTGGGTTTCAGTTTATCAGACAGGAGGCATTTAGCAATGGCATTTTCTCCCAGGTGTTTAGGTCCTGAACTTTCACTCAGGGGACCGGTGGCTCAGATTAAGAAGCTTGTCTCATATAAGCCAGTAGTGCTGAAAGAATGCAAATCCTTGCTGTGCTACAGTATGAAGAATGATCTGAAACAGGCCAGTGAGAGAACGTGTGAAGTACTGAAGAAAATCTGGGGCTCTGCCCAAGAGTTGGACTCCAGGTGAAAGCATTTACACAGGAAGATGAACGAGTGTCCAGTGTCAGGCTGCCCACCGTCCACAGGGTGTTCGGACTGAGAAGAACACCATTGGTTCCAGTTGTCCTTATCCATTGTCACACCCTGAAACAAGCTCACTGGCAGCTAATGCTTGGAAGCAGGACTGGGAACATTCACGCTACTTATTCGGGGTATTAACTCCAGAAAGTACGGCAAGCTTGCACTGCTCAGCGCCATTGGAAGGGTCTTCTGTTGCGGACTTGACCTAATTTATTTTTTACGACAGCTGACAGGACAGAAAGAGAGCAAGCAATAAAATGGCAGAAGCTACCACAAACGTCGTGAATAATCTACAGCCGTACCACCGTGAATGCTCCCAATCTCGTCTGGTCTCTGAAGTACAGAGTAGATGAGATGAGGCCCAGGATCCGGCCTGCTGCCTACTTGGATGGGAGGAACATCGTGAATGCAATCAGTCAGCTAAAGCTGCCTTAAGAAGCAGTCAATGGTGCAGATAATCGACTAGGAGCATCCATACTTCCCCTTTGTGATATCGGTTGGGCAAAAGAAAAGTCTTGGTTACCAACACCCTCTAATACCTCCAGAGAGATTCAAGATAGCTGATGTAGCATTACATTTGCGAAGATGATGGGACGACCAGCTGCAAGTGAGAGGCTGCTCAGTGGGTTACAGTTTATCAGACAGGAGGCATTTAGCAATGGCATTTTCTCCCAGGTGTTTAGGTCCTGGACTTTCACTCGGGAGACCGGTGGCTCAGATTAAGAAGCTTGTCTCATATAAGCCAGTAGTGCTGAAAGAATGCAAATCCTTGCTGTGCTACAATATCAAGAATGATCTGAAACAGGCCAGTGAGAGAACGTGTGAAGTACTGAAGGAAATCTGGGGCTCTGCCCAAGAGTTGGACTCCACGTGAAAGCATTTACACAGGAAGGTGAACCAGTGTCCAGTGTCAGGCTGCCCACCGTCCACAGCCTGTTCAGACTGAGAAGAACACCATTGGTTCCAGTTGTCCTTATCCATTGTCACACCCTGAAACAAGCTCACTGGCAGCTAATGCTTGGAAGCAGGACTGGGAACATTCACGCTACTTATTCGGGGTACTGATTCCAGAAAGTACAGCAAGCTTGCACTGCTCAGCGCCATTGGAAGTCTCTTCTGTTGTGGACTTGACCTAGTTTATCTTTTACGACAGCTGAAAGGACAGAAACAGAGTAAGCAATAAACTGGCAGAAGCTACGACACACGTCGTGTATAATCTACAGCAGTACCACCGTGAAAGCTCCCAATCTCCTTTGGTCTCTGAAGTACAGAGTAGACGAGATGAGGCCCAGGGTGCGGCCTGCTCCGAACTTGGATGGGAGGAACATCGAGAATGCAATCAGTCAGCTAAAGCTGCCTATTAAGAAGCAGTCAATGGTCCAGACAATCGACTAGGAGCATCCATACTTCCCCTATGTGATATCGGCTGGGCAATTGAAAAGGCTTGGTTTACAACACCCTCTACTACCTCCAGACAGATTCCAGATAGCTGATGTAGCATTACATTTGCGAAGATGATGGGACGACCAGCTGCAAGTGAGAGGCTGCTCAGTGGTTCAGTTTATCAGACAGGAGGCATTTAGCAATGGCCTTTTCTCCCAGGTGTTCGGGTCCTGGACTTTCACTTAGGAGACCGGTGGCTCAGATTAAGAAGTTGTCTCATATAAGCCAGTAGTGCTGAAAGAATGCAAATCCTTGCTGTGCTACAATATGAAGAATGATCTGAAACAGGCCAGTGAGAGAACATGTGAAGTACTGAAGAAAATCTGGGGCTCTGCCCAAGAGTTGGACTCCACGTGAAAGCATTACACAGGAAGGTGAATGAGTGTCCAGTGTCACGCTGCCCACTGTCCACAGCGTGTTCGGACTGAGAAGAACACCATTGGTTAAAGTTGTCCTTATCCATTGTGACACCCTGAAACAAGCTCACTGGCAGCAAACGCTTGGAAGCAGGACTGGCAACATTCACGCTACTTATTCGGGGTATTAACTCCAGAAAGTAGAGGAAGCTTGCACTGCTCAGCGCCATTGGAAGGCTCTTCTGTTGTGGACTTGACCTGATTTATTTTTTACGACAGCTGACAGGACAGAAAGAGAGCAAGCAATAAAATGGGAGAAGCTACCACAAACGTCGTGTATAATCTACAGCCGTACCACCGTGAATGCTCCCAATCTGGTCTGGTCTCTGAAGTACAGAGTAGACGAGATGAGGCCCAGGATCGGGCCTGCTCCTCACTTGGATGGGAGGAAGATCGTGAATGCAATCAGTCAGCTAAAGCTGCCTATTAAGATGCAGTCACTGGTCCAGACAATCGACTAGGAGCATCCATACTTCCCCTTTGTGATATCAGTTGGGCAAATGAAAAGGCTTGGTTTCCAACACCCTCTACTACCTCTGGACAGATTCCAGATAGCTAATGTAGCATTACATTTGCGAAGATGACGGGACAACCAGCTGAAAGTGAGACGCTGCTCAGTGGGTTTCAGTTTATCACACAGGAGGCATTTAGCAATGGCATTTTCTCCCAGGTGTTTGGGTCCTGAACTTTCACTCATGGGACCGGTGGCTCATATTAAGAAGCTTGTCTCATATAAGCCAGTAGTGCTGAAAGAATGCAAATCCTTGCTGTGCTACAGTATGAAGAATGATCTGAAACAGGCCAGTGAGAGAACGTGTGAAGTACTGAAGAAAATCTCGGGCTCTGCCTAAGAGTTGGACTCCAGGTGAAAGCATTTACACAGGAAGATGAACGAGTGTCCAGTGTCAGGCTGCCCACCGTCCACAGCGTGTTCGGACTGAGAAGAACACCATTGGTTCCAGTTGTCCTTATCCATTGTCACACCCTGAAACAAGCTCACTGGCAGCTAATGCTTGGAAGCAGGACTGGGAACATTCACGCTACTTATTCGGGGTATTAACTCCAGAAAGTACAGCAAGCTTGCACTGCTCAGCGCCATTGGAAGTCTCTTCTGTTGTGGACTTGACCTGATTTATTTTTTACGACAGCTGAAAGGACAGAAACAGAGTAAGCAATAAACTGGCAGAAGCTACGACACACGTCGTGTATAATCTACAGCGGTACCACCGTGAAAGCTCTAAATCTCCTTTGGTCTCTGAAGTACAGAGTAGACGAGATGAGGCCCAAGGTCCGGCCTGCTCCGAACTTGGATGGGAGGAACATCGAGAATGCAATCAGTCAGCTAAAGCTGCCTATTAAGAAGCAGTCAATGGTCCAGACAATCGAGTAGGAGCATCCATACTTCCCCTTTGTGATATGGGTTGGGCAATTGAAAAGGCTTGGTTTCCAACACCCTCTACTACTTCCAGACAGATTCCAGATAGCTGATGTAGCATTACATTTGCGAAGATGATGGGACGACCAGCTGCAAGTGAGAGGCTGCTCAGTGGGTTTCAGTTTATCAGACAGGAGGCATTTAGCAATGGCCTTTTCTCCCAGGTGTTCGGGTCCTGGACTTTCACTCAGGAGACCGGTGGCTCAGATTAAGAAGCTTCTCTCATATAAGCCAGTAGTGCTGAAAGAATGCAAATCCTTGCTGTGCTACAATATGAAGAATGATCTGAAACAGGCCAGTGAGAGAACGTGTGAAGTACTGAAGAAAATCTGGGGCTCTGCCCAAGAGTTGGACTCCACGTGAAAGCATTTACACAGGAAGGTGAATGAGTGTCCAGTGTCACGCTGCCCACTGTCCACAGCGTGTTCGGACTGAGAAGAACACCATTGGTTAAAGTTGTCCTTATCCATTGTGACACCCTGAAACAAGCTCACTGGCAGCAAACGCTTGGAAGCAGGACTGGCAACATTCACGCTACTTATTCGGGGTATTAACTCCAGAAAGTAGAGGAAGCTTGCACTGCTCAGCGCCATTGGAAGGGTCTTCTGTTGCGGACTTGACCTAATTTATTTTTTACGACAGCTGACAGGACAGAAAGAGAGCAAGCAATAAAATGGGAGAAGCTACCACAAACGTCGTGTATAATCTACAGCCGTACCACCGTGAATGCTCCCAATCTGGTCTGGTCTCTGAAGTACAGAGTAGACGAGATGAGGCCCAGGATCGGGCCTGCTCCTTACTTGGATGGGAGGAAGATCGTGAATGCAATCAGTCAGCTAAAGCTGCCTATTAAGATGCAGTCAATGGTCCAGACAATCGACTAGGAGCATCCATACTTCCCCTTTGTGATATCAGTTGGGCAAATGAAAAGGCTTGGTTTCCAACACCCTCTACTACCTCCAGAGAGATTCCAGATAGCTGATGTAGCATTACATTTGCGAAGATGACGGGACGACCAGCTGAAAGTGAGACGCTGCTCAGTGGGTTTCAGTTTATCACACAGGAGGCATTTAGCAATGGCATTTTCTCCCAGGTGTTTGGGTCCTGAACTTTCACTCAGGGGACCGGTGGCTCATATTAAGAAGCTTGTCTCATATAAGCCAGTAGTGCTGAAAGAATGCAAATCCTTGCTGTGCTACAGTATGAAGAATGATCTGAAACAGGCCAGTGAGAGAACGTGTGAAGTACTGAAGAAAATCTCGGAATCTGCCCAAGAGTTGGACTCCAGGTGAAAGCATTTACACAGGAAGATGAACGAGTGTCCAGTGTCAGGCTGCCCACCGTCCACAGCGTGTTCGGACTGAGAAGAACACCATTGGTTCCAGTTGTCCTTATCCATTGTCACACCCTGAAACAAGCTCACTGGCAGCTAATGCTTGGAAGCAGGACTGCGAACATTCACGCTACTTATTCGGGGTATTAACTCCAGAAAGTACAGCAAGCTTGCACTGCTCAGCGCCATTGGAAGTCTCTTCTGTTGTGGACTTGACCTGATTTATTTTTTACGACAGCTGAAAGGACAGAAACAGAGTAAGCAATAAACTGGCAGAAGCTACGACACACGTCGTGTATAATCTACAGCGGTACCACCGTGAAAACTCCCAATCTCCTTTGGTCTCTGAAGTACAGAGTAGACGAGATGAGGCCCAAGGTCCGGCCTGCTCCGAACTTGGATGGGAGGAACATCGAGAATGCAATCAGTCAGCTAAAGCTGCCTATTAAGAAGCAGTCAACGGTCCAGACAATCGAGTAGGAGCATCCATACTTCCCCTATGTGATATCGGCTGGGCAATTGAAAAGGCTTGGTTTCCAACACCCTCTACTACCTCCAGACAGATTCCAGATAGCTGATGTAGCATTACATTTGTGAAGATGATGGGACGACCAGCTGCAAGTGAGAGGCTGCTCAGTGGGTTTCAGTTTATCAGACAGGAGGCATTTAGCAATGGCCTTTTCTCCCAGGTGTTCGGGTCCTGGACTTTCACTCAGGAGACGGGTGGCTCAGATTAAGAAGCTTGTCTCATATAAGCCAGTAGTGCTGAAAGAATGCAAATCCTTGCTGTGCTACAATATGAAGAATGATCTGAAACAGGCCAGTGAGAGAACGTGTGAAGTACTGAAGAAAATCTGGGGCTCTGCCCAAGAGTTGGACTCCACGTGAAAGCATTTACACAGGAAGGTGAATGAGTGTCCAGTGTCACGCTGCCCACTGTCCACAGCGTGTTCGGACTGAGAAGAACACCATTGGTTAAAGTTGTCCTTATCCATTGTCACACCCTGAAACAAGCTCACTGGCAGCAAACGCTTGGAAGCAGGACTGGGAACATTCACGCTACTTATTCGGGGTATTAACTCCAGAAAGTAGAGGAAGTTTGCACTGCTCAGCGCCATTGGAAGGCTCTTCTGTTGTGGACTTGACCTAATTTATTTTTTACGACAGCTGACAGGACAGAAAGAGAGCAAGCAATAAAATGGGAGAAGCTACCACAAACGTCGTGTATAATCTACAGCCGTACCACCGTGACTGCTCCCAATCTGGTCTGGTCTCTGAAGTACAGAGTAGACGCGATGAGGCCCAGGATCGGGCCTGCTCCTTACTTAGATGGGAGGAAGATCGTGAATGCAATCAGTCAGCTAAAGCTGCCTATTAAGAAGCAGTCAATGGTCCAGACAATCGACTAGGAGCATCCATACTTCCCCTTTGTGATATCAGTTGGGCAAATGAAAAGGCTTGGTTTCCAACACCCTCTACTACCTCTGGACAGATTCCAGATAGCTAATGTAGCATTACATTTGCGAAGATGACGGGACAACCAGCTGAAAGTGAGACGCTGCTCAGTGGGTTTCAGTTTATCACACAGGAGGCATTTAGCAATGGCATTTTCTCCCAGGTGTTTGGGTCCTGAACTTTCACTCAGGGGACCGGTGGCTCATATTAAGAAGCTTGTCTCATATAAGCCAGTAGTGCTGAAAGAATGCAAATCCTTGCTGTGCTACAGTATGAAGAATGATCTGAAACAGGCCAGTGAGAGAACGTGTGAAGTACTGAAGAAAATCTCGGGCTCTGCCTAAGAGTTGGACTCCAGGTGAAAGCATTTACACAGGAAGATGAACGAGTGTCCAGTGTCAGGCTGCCCACCGTCCACAGCGTGTTCGGACTGAGATGAACACCATTGGTTCCAGTTGTCCTTATCCATTGTCACACCCTGAAACAAGCTCACTGGCAGCTAATGCTTGGAAGCAGGACTGGGAACATTCACGCTACTTATTCGGGGTATTAACTCCAGAAAGTACAGCAAGCTTGCACTGCTCAGCGCCATTGGAAGTCTCTTCTGTTGTGGACTTGACCTGATTTATTTTTTACGACAGCTGAAAGGACAGAAACAGAGTAAGCAATAAACTGGCAGAAGCTACGACACACGTCGTGTATAATCTACAGCGGTACCACCGTGAAAGCTCTAAATCTCCTTTGGTCTCTGAAGTACAGAGTAGACGAGATGAGGCCCAAGGTCCGGCCTGCTCCGAACTTGGATGGGAGGAACATCGAGAATGCAATCAGTCAGCTAAAGCTGCCTATTAAGAAGCAGTCAATGGTCCAGACAATCGAGTAGGAGCATCCATACTTCCCCTTTGTGATATGGGTTGGGCAATTGAAAAGGCTTGGTTTCCAACACCCTCTACTACTTCCAGACAGATTCCAGATAGCTGATGTAGCATTACATTTGCGAAGATGATGGGACGACCAGCTGCAAGTGAGAGGCTGCTCAGTGGGTTTCAGTTTATCAGACAGGAGGCATTTAGCAATGGCCTTTTCTCCCAGGTGTTCGGGTCCTGGACTTTCACTCAGGAGACCGGTGGCTCAGATTAAGAAGCTTCTCTCATATAAGCCAGTAGTGCTGAAAGAATGCAAATCCTTGCTGTGCTACAATATGAAGAATGATCTGAAACAGGCCAGTGAGAGAACGTGTGAAGTACTGAAGAAAATCTGGGGCTCTGCCCAAGAGTTGGACTCCACGTGAAAGCATTTACACAGGAAGGTGAATGAGTGTCCAGTGTCACGCTGCCCACTGTCCACAGCGTGTTCGGACTCAGAAGAACACCATTGGTTAAAGTTGTCCTTATCCATTGTGACACCCTGAAACAAGCTCACTGGCAGCAAACGCTTGGAAGCAGGACTGGGAACATTCACGCTACTTATTCGGGGTATTAACTCCAGAAAGTAGAGGAAGCTTGCACTGCTCGGCGCCATTGGAAGGCTCTTCTGTTGTGGACTTGACCTGATTTATTTTTTACGACAGCTGACAGGACAGAAAGAGAGCAAGCAATAAAATGGGAGAAGCTACCACAAACGTCGTGTATAATCTACAGTCGTACCACCGTGAATGCTCCCAATCTGGTCTGGTCTCTGAAGTACAGAGTAGACGAGATGAGGCCCAGGATCAGGCCTGCTCCTTACTTGGATGGGAGCAACATCGTGAATGCAATCAGTCAGCTAAAGCTGCCTATTAAGAAGCAGTCAATGGTCCAGACAATCGACTAGGAGCATCCATACTTCCCCTTTGTGATATCAGTTGGGCAAATGAAAAGGCTTGGTTTCCAACACCCTCTACTACCTCCAGACAGATTCCAGATACCTAATGTAGCATTACATTTGCGAAGATGACGGGACAACCAGCTGCAAGTGAGAGGCTGCTCAGTGGGTTTCAGCTCATCACACAGGAGGCATTTAGCAATGGCCTTTTCTCCCAGGTGTTTGGGTCCTGGACTTTCACTCAGGGGACCGGTGGCTCAGATTAAGAAGCTTGTCTCATATAAGCCAGTAGTGCTGAACGAATGCAAATCCTTGCTGTGCTACAATATGAAGAATGATCTGAAACAGGCCAGTGAGAGAACGTGTGAAGTACTGAAGAAAATCTGGGGCTCTGCCCAAGAGTTGGACTCCACGTGAAAGCATTTACACAGGAAGATGAATGAGTGTCCAGTGTCAGGCTGTCCACTGTCCACAGCGAGTTCGGACTGAGAAGAACACCATTGGTTCCAGTTGTCCTTATCCATTGTCACACCCTGAAATAAGCTCACTGGCACCTAAGGCTTGGAAGCAGGACTGGCAACATTCAGGCTACTTATTCGGGGTACTGACTCCAGAAAGTACAGCAAGCTTGCACTGCTCAGCGCCATTGGAAGTCTCTTCTGTAGTGGACTTGACCTAATTTATCTTTTACGACAGATGAAAGGACAGAAACAGAGTAAGCAATAAACTGGCAGAAGCTACGACACACGTCGTGTATAATCTACAGCGGTACCACCGTGAAAGCTCCCAATCTCCTTTGGTCTCTGAAGTACAGAGTAGACGAGATGAGGCCCAGGGTCCGGCCTGCTCCGAACTTGGATGGGAGGAACATCGAGAATGCAATCAGTCAGCTACAGCTGCCTATTGAGAAGCAGTCAATTGTGCAGATAATCGACTAGGAGCATCCATAGTTCCCCTTTGTGATATCAGTTGGGCAAATGAAAAGGCTTGGTTTCCTACACCCTCTATTACCTCCAGACAGATTCCAGATAGCTGATGTAGCATTACATTTGCGAAGATGATGGGACGACCAGCTGCAAGTAAGAGGCTGCTCAGTGGGTTTCAGTTTATCAGACAGGAGGCATTTAGCAATGGCCTTTTCTCCCAGGTGTTCGGGTCCTGGACTTTCACTCGGGAGACCGGTGGCTCAGATTAAGAAGCTTGTCTCATATAAGACAGTAGTGCTGAACGAATGCAAATCCTTGCTGTGCTACAATATGAAGAATGATCTGAAACAGGCCAGTGAGAGAACGTGTGAAGTACTGAAGAAAATCTGGGGCTCTGCCCAAGAGTTGGACTCCACGTGAAAGCATTTACACAGGAAGGTGAATGAGTGTCCAGTGTCACGCTGCCCACTGTCCACAGCGTGTTCGGACTGAGAAGAACACCATTGGTTAAAGTTGTCCTTATCCATTGTGACACCCTGAAACAAGCTCACTGGCAGCAAACGCTTGGAAGCAGGACTGGCAACATTCACGCTACTTATTCGGGGTATTAACTCCAGAAAGTAGAGGAAGCTTGCACTGCTCAGCGCCATTGGAAGGGTCTTCTGTTGCGGACTTGACCTAATTTATTTTTTACGACAGCTGACAGGACAGAAAGAGAGCAAGCAATAAAATGGGAGAAGCTACCACAAACGTCGTGTATAATCTACAGCCGTACCACCGTGAATGCTCCCAATCTGGTCTGGTCTCTGAAGTACAGAGTAGACGAGATGAGGCCCAGGATCGGGCCTGCTCCTTACTTGGATGGGAGGAAGATCGTGAATGCAATCAGTCAGCTAAAGCTGCCTATTAAGATGCAGTCAATGGTCCAGACAATCGACTAGGAGCATCCATACTTCCCCTTTGTGATATCAGTTGGGCAAATGAAAAGGCTTGGTTTCCAACACCCTCTACTACCTCCAGAGAGATTCCAGATAGCTGATGTAGCATTACATTTGCGAAGATGACGGGACGACCAGCTGAAAGTGAGACGCTGCTCAGTGGGTTTCAGTTTATCACACAGGAGGCATTTAGCAATGGCATTTTCTCCCAGGTGTTTGGGTCCTGAACTTTCACTCAGGGGACCGGTGGCTCATATTAAGAAGCTTGTCTCATATAAGCCAGTAGTGCTGAAAGAATGCAAATCCTTGCTGTGCTACAGTATGAAGAATGATCTGAAACAGGCCAGTGAGAGAACGTGTGAAGTACTGAAGAAAATCTCGGAATCTGCCCAAGAGTTGGACTCCAGGTGAAAGCATTTACACAGGAAGATGAACGAGTGTCCAGTGTCAGGCTGCCCACCGTCCACAGCGTGTTCGGACTGAGAAGAACACCATTGGTTCCAGTTGTCCTTATCCATTGTCACACCCTGAAACAAGCTCACTGGCAGCTAATGCTTGGAAGCAGGACTGCGAACATTCACGCTACTTATTCGGGGTATTAACTCCAGAAAGTACAGCAAGCTTGCACTGCTCAGCGCCATTGGAAGTCTCTTCTGTTGTGGACTTGACCTGATTTATTTTTTACGACAGCTGAAAGGACAGAAACAGAGTAAGCAATAAACTGGCAGAAGCTACGACACACGTCGTGTATAATCTACAGCGGTACCACCGTGAAAACTCCCAATCTCCTTTGGTCTCTGAAGTACAGAGTAGACGAGATGAGGCCCAAGGTCCGGCCTGCTCCGAACTTGGATGGGAGGAACATCGAGAATGCAATCAGTCAGCTAAAGCTGCCTATTAAGAAGCAGTCAACGGTCCAGACAATCGAGTAGGAGCATCCATACTTCCCCTATGTGATATCGGCTGGGCAATTGAAAAGGCTTGGTTTCCAACACCCTCTACTACCTCCAGACAGATTCCAGATAGCTGATGTAGCATTACATTTGTGAAGATGATGGGACGACCAGCTGCAAGTGAGAGGCTGCTCAGTGGGTTTCAGTTTATCAGACAGGAGGCATTTAGCAATGGCCTTTTCTCCCAGGTGTTCGGGTCCTGGACTTTCACTCAGGAGACGGGTGGCTCAGATTAAGAAGCTTGTCTCATATAAGCCAGTAGTGCTGAAAGAATGCAAATCCTTGCTGTGCTACAATATGAAGAATGATCTGAAACAGGCCAGTGAGAGAACGTGTGAAGTACTGAAGAAAATCTGGGGCTCTGCCCAAGAGTTGGACTCCACGTGAAAGCATTTACACAGGAAGGTGAATGAGTGTCCAGTGTCACGCTGCCCACTGTCCACAGCGTGTTCGGACTCAGAAGAACACCATTGGTTAAAGTTGTCCTTATCCATTGTCACACCCTGAAACAAGCTCACTGGCAGCAAACGCTTGGAAGCAGGGACTGGGAACATTCACGCTACTTATTCGGGGTATTAACTCCAGAAAGTAGAGGAAGTTTGCACTGCTCAGCGCCATTGGAAGGCTCTTCTGTTGTGGACTTGACCTAATTTATTTTTTACGACAGCTGACAGGACAGAAAGAGAGCAAGCAATAAAATGGGAGAAGCTACCACAAACGTCGTGTATAATCTACAGCCGTACCACCGTGACTGCTCCCAATCTGGTCTGGTCTCTGAAGTACAGAGTAGACGCGATGAGGCCCAGGATCGGGCCTGCTCCTTACTTAGATGGGAGGAAGATCGTGAATGCAATCAGTCAGCTAAAGCTGCCTATTAAGAAGCAGTCAATGGTCCAGACAATCGACTAGGAGCATCCATACTTCCCCTTTGTGATATCAGTTGGGCAAATGAAAAGGCTTGGTTTCCAACACCCTCTACTACCTCTGGACAGATTCCAGATAGCTAATGTAGCATTACATTTGCGAAGATGACGGGACAACCAGCTGAAAGTGAGACGCTGCTCAGTGGGTTTCAGTTTATCACACAGGAGGCATTTAGCAATGGCATTTTCTCCCAGGTGTTTGGGTCCTGAACTTTCACTCAGGGGACCGGTGGCTCATATTAAGAAGCTTGTCTCATATAAGCCAGTAGTGCTGAAAGAATGCAAATCCTTGCTGTGCTACAGTATGAAGAATGATCTGAAACAGGCCAGTGAGAGAACGTGTGAAGTACTGAAGAAAATCTCGGGCTCTGCCTAAGAGTTGGACTCCAGGTGAAAGCATTTACACAGGAAGATGAACGAGTGTCCAGTGTCAGGCTGCCCACCGTCCACAGCGTGTTCGGACTGAGAAGAACACCATTGGTTCCAGTTGTCCTTATCCATTGTCACACCCTGAAACAAGCTCACTGGCAGCTAATGCTTGGAAGCAGGACTGCGAACATTCACGCTACTTATTCGGGGTATTAACTCCAGAAAGTACAGCAAGCTTGCACTGCTCAGCGCCATTGGAAGTCTCTTCTGTTGTGGACTTGACCTGATTTATTTTTTACGACAGCTGAAAGGACAGAAACAGAGTAAGCAATAAACTGGCAGAAGCTACGACACACGTCGTGTATAATCTACAGCGGTACCACCGTGAAAGCTCTAAATCTCCTTTGGTCTCTGAAGTACAGAGTAGACGAGATGAGGCCCAAGGTCCGGCCTGCTCCGAACTTGGATGGGAGGAACATCGAGAATGCAATCAGTCAGCTAAAGCTGCCTATTAAGAAGCAGTCAATGGTCCAGACAATCGAGTAGGAGCATCCATACTTCCCCTTTGTGATATGGGTTGGGCAATTGAAAAGGCTTGGTTTCCAACACCCTCTACTACTTCCAGACAGATTCCAGATAGCTGATGTAGCATTACATTTGCGAAGATGATGGGACGACCAGCTGCAAGTGAGAGGCTGCTCAGTGGGTTTCAGTTTATCAGACAGGAGGCATTTAGCAATGGCCTTTTCTCCCAGGTGTTCGGGTCCTGGACTTTCACTCAGGAGACCGGTGGCTCAGATTAAGAAGCTTCTCTCATATAAGCCAGTAGTGCTGAAAGAATGCAAATCCTTGCTGTGCTACAATATGAAGAATGATCTGAAACAGGCCAGTGAGAGAACGTGTGAAGTACTGAAGAAAATCTGGGGCTCTGCCCAAGAGTTGGACTCCACGTGAAAGCATTTACACAGTAAGGTGAATGAGTGTCCAGTGTCACGCTGCCCACTGTCCACAGCGTGTTCGGACTCAGAAGAACACCATTGGTTAAAGTTGTCCTTATCCATTGTGACACCCTGAAACAAGCTCACTGGCAGCAAACGCTTGGAAGCAGGACTGGGAACATTCACGCTACTTATTCGGGGTATTAACTCCAGAAAGTAGAGGAAGCTTGCACTGCTCGGCGCCATTGGAAGGCTCTTCTGTTGTGGACTTGACCTGATTTATTTTTTACGACAGCTGACAGGACAGAAAGAGAGCAAGCAATAAAATGGGAGAAGCTACCACAAACGTCGTGTATAATCTACAGTCGTACCACCGTGAATGCTCCCAATCTGGTCTGGTCTCTGAAGTACAGAGTAGACGAGATGAGGCCCAGGATCAGGCCTGCTCCTTACTTGGATGGGAGCAACATCGTGAATGCAATCAGTCAGCTAAAGCTGCCTATTAAGAAGCAGTCAATGGTCCAGACAATCGACTAGGAGCATCCATACTTCCCCTTTGTGATATCAGTTGGGCAAATGAAAAGGCTTGGTTTCCAACACCCTCTACTACCTCCAGACAGATTCCAGATACCTAATGTAGCATTACATTTGCGAAGATGACGGGACAACCAGCTGCAAGTGAGAGGCTGCTCAGTGGGTTTCAGCTCATCACACAGGAGGCATTTAGCAATGGCCTTTTCTCCCAGGTGTTTGGGTCCTGGACTTTCACTCAGGGGACCGGTGGCTCAGATTAAGAAGCTTGTCTCATATAAGCCAGTAGTGCTGAACGAATGCAAATCCTTGCTGTGCTACAATATGAAGAATGATCTGAAACAGGCCAGTGAGAGAACGTGTGAAGTACTGAAGAAAATCTGGGGCTCTGCCCAAGAGTTGGACTCCACGTGAAAGCATTTACACAGGAAGATGAATGAGTGTCCAGTGTCAGGCTGTCCACTGTCCACAGCGAGTTCGGACTGAGAAGAACACCATTGGTTCCAGTTGTCCTTATCCATTGTCACACCCTGAAATAAGCTCACTGGCACCTAAGGCTTGGAAGCAGGACTGGCAACATTCAGGCTACTTATTCGGGGTACTGACTCCAGAAAGTACAGCAAGCTTGCACTGCTCAGCGCCATTGGAAGTCTCTTCTGTTGTGGACTTGACCTAATTTATCTTTTACGACAGATGAAAGGACAGAAACAGAGTAAGCAATAAACTGGCAGAAGCTACGACACACGTCGTGTATAATCTACAGCAGTACCACCGTGAAAGCTCCCAATCTCCTTTGGTCTCTGAAGTACAGAGTAGACGAGATGAGGCCCAGGGTCCGGCCTGCTCCGAACTTGGATGGGAGGAACATCGAGAATGCAATCAGTCAGCTACAGCTGCCTATTGAGAAGCAGTCAATTGTGCAGATAATCGACTAGGAGCATCCATAGTTCCCCTTTGTGATATCAGTTGGGCAAATGAAAAGGCTTGGTTTCCTACACCCTCTATTACCTCCAGACAGATTCCAGATAGCTGATGTAGCATTACATTTGCGAAGATGATGGGACGACCAGCTGCAAGTGAGAGGCTGCTCAGTGGGTTTCAGTTTATCAGACAGGAGGCATTTAGCAATGGCCTTTTCTCCCAGGTGTTCGGGTCCTGGACTTTCACTCGGGAGACCGGTGGCTCAGATTAAGAAGCTTGTCTCATATAAGACAGTAGTGCTGAACGAATGCAAATCCTTGCTGTGCTACAATATGAAGAATGATCTGAAACAGGCCAGTGAGAGAACGTGTGAAGTACTGAAGAAAATCTGGGGCTCTGCCCAAGAGTTGGACTCCACGTGAAAGCATTTACACAGGAAGGTGAATGAGTGTCCAGTGTCACGCTGCCCACTGTCCACAGCGTGTTCGGACTGAGAAGAACACCATTGGTTAAAGTTGTCCTTATCCATTGTGACACCCTGAAACAAGCTCACTGGCAGCAAACGCTTGGAAGCAGGACTGGCAACATTCACGCTACTTATTCGGGGTATTAACTCCAGAAAGTAGAGGAAGCTTGCACTGCTCAGCGCCATTGGAAGGGTCTTCTGTTGCGGACTTGACCTAATTTATTTTTTACGACAGCTGACAGGACAGAAAGAGAGCAAGCAATAAAATGGGAGAAGCTACCACAAACGTCGTGTATAATCTACAGCCGTACCACCGTGAATGCTCCCAATCTGGTCTGGTCTCTGAAGTACAGAGTAGACGAGATGAGGCCCAGGATCGGGCCTGCTCCTTACTTGGATGGGAGGAAGATCGTGAATGCAATCAGTCAGCTAAAGCTGCCTATTAAGATGCAGTCAATGGTCCAGACAATCGACTAGGAGCATCCATACTTCCCCTTTGTGATATCAGTTGGGCAAATGAAAAGGCTTGGTTTCCAACACCCTCTACTACCTCCAGAGAGATTCCAGATAGCTGATGTAGCATTACATTTGCGAAGATGACGGGACGACCAGCTGAAAGTGAGACGCTGCTCAGTGGGTTTCAGTTTATCACACAGGAGGCATTTAGCAATGGCATTTTCTCCCAGGTGTTTGGGTCCTGAACTTTCACTCAGGGGACCGGTGGCTCATATTAAGAAGCTTGTCTCATATAAGCCAGTAGTGCTGAAAGAATGCAAATCCTTGCTGTGCTACAGTATGAAGAATGATCTGAAACAGGCCAGTGAGAGAACGTGTGAAGTACTGAAGAAAATCTCGGGATCTGCCCAAGAGTTGGACTCCAGGTGAAAGCATTTACACAGGAAGATGAACGAGTGTCCAGTGTCAGGCTGCCCACCGTCCACAGCGTGTTCGGACTGAGAAGAACACCATTGGTTCCAGTTGTCCTTATCCATTGTCACACCCTGAAACAAGCTCACTGGCAGCTAATGCTTGGAAGCAGGACTGCGAACATTCACGCTACTTATTCGGGGTATTAACTCCAGAAAGTACAGCAAGCTTGCACTGCTCAGCGCCATTGGAAGTCTCTTCTGTTGTGGACTTGACCTGATTTATTTTTTACGACAGCTGAAAGGACAGAAACAGAGTAAGCAATAAACTGGCAGAAGCTACGACACACGTCGTGTATAATCTACAGCGGTACCACCGTGAAAACTCCCAATCTCCTTTGGTCTCTGAAGTACAGAGTAGACGAGATGAGGCCCAAGGTCCGGCCTGCTCCGAACTTGGATGGGAGGAACATCGAGAATGCAATCAGTCAGCTAAAGCTGCCTATTAAGAAGCAGTCAACGGTCCAGACAATCGAGTAGGAGCATCCATACTTCCCCTATGTGATATCGGCTGGGCAATTGAAAAGGCTTGGTTTCCAACACCCTCTACTACCTCCAGACAGATTCCAGATAGCTGATGTAGCATTACATTTGTGAAGATGATGGGACGACCAGCTGCAAGTGAGAGGCTGCTCAGTGGGTTTCAGTTTATCAGACAGGAGGCATTTAGCAATGGCCTTTTCTCCCAGGTGTTCGGGTCCTGGACTTTCACTCAGGAGACGGGTGGCTCAGATTAAGAAGCTTGTCTCATATAAGCCAGTAGTGCTGAAAGAATGCAAATCCTTGCTGTGCAACAATATGAAGAATGATCTGAAACAGGCCAGTGAGAGAACGTGTGAAGTACTGAAGAAAATCTGGGGCTCTGCCCAAGAGTTGGACTCCACGTGAAAGCATTTACACAGGAAGGTGAATGAGTGTCCAGTGTCACGCTGCCCACTGTCCACAGCGTGTTCGGACTGAGAAGAACACCATTGGTTAAAGTTGTCCTTATCCATTGTCACACCCTGAAACAAGCTCACTGGCAGCAAACGCTTGGAAGCAGGACTGGGAACATTCACGCTACTTATTCGGGGTATTAACTCCAGAAAGTAGAGGAAGTTTGCACTGCTCAGCGCCATTGGAAGGCTCTTCTGTTGTGGACTTGACCTAATTTATTTTTTACGACAGCTGACAGGACAGAAAGAGAGCAAGCAATAAAATGGGAGAAGCTACCACAAACGTCGTGTATAATCTACAGCCGTACCACCGTGACTGCTCCCAATCTGGTCTGGTCTCTGAAGTACAGAGTAGACGCGATGAGGCCCAGGATCGGGCCTGCTCCTTACTTAGATGGGAGGAAGATCGTGAATGCAATCAGTCAGCTAAAGCTGCCTATTAAGAAGCAGTCAATGGTCCAGACAATCGACTAGGAGCATCCATACTTCCCCTTTGTGATATCAGTTGGGCAAATGAAAAGGCTTGGTTTCCAACACCCTCTACTACCTCCAGACAGATTCCAGATACCTAATGTAGCATTACATTTGCGAAGATGACGGGACAACCAGCTGCAAGTGAGAGGCTGCTCAGTGGGTTTCAGCTCATCACACAGGAGGCATTTAGCAATGGCCTTTTCTCCCAGGTGTTTGGGTCCTGGACTTTCACTCAGGGGACCGGTGGCTCAGATTAAGACGCTTGTCTCATATAAGCCAGTAGTGCTGAACGAATGCAAATCCTTGCTGTGCTACAATATGAAGAATGATCTGAAACAGGCCAGTGAGAGAACGTGTGAAGTACTGAAGAAAATCTGGGGCTCTGCCCAAGAGTTGGACTCCACGTGAAAGCATTTACACAGGAAGATGAATGAGTGTCCAGTGTCAGGCTGTCCACTGTCCACAGCGAGTTCGGACTGAGAAGAACACCATTGGTTCCAGTTGTCCTTATCCATTGTCACACCCTGAAATAAGCTCACTGGCACCTAAGGCTTGGAAGCAGGACTGGCAACATTCAGGCTACTTATTCGGGGTACTGACTCCAGAAAGTACAGCAAGCTTGCACTGCTCGGCGCCATTGGAAGGGTCTTCTGTTGCAGACTTGACCTACTTTATTTTTTACGACAGCTGACAGGACAGAAAGAGAGCAAGCAATAAAATGGCAGAAGCTACCACAAACGTCGTGTATAATCTACAGCCGTACCACCGTGAATGCTCCCAATCTCGTCTGGTCTCTGAAGTACAGAGTAGACGAGATGAGGCCAAGGATCGGACCTGCTCCGTACTTGGATAGGAGCAACATCGTGAATGCAATCAGTCAGCTAAAGCTGCCTATTAAGAAGCAGTCAATGGTCCAGACAATCGAGTAGGAGCATCCATAGTTCCCCTTTGTGATATCGGTTGGGCAAATGAAAAGGCTTGGTTTCCAACACCCTCTACTACCTGCAGACAGATTCCAGATAGCTGATGTAGCATTACATTTGCGAACATGATGGGACGACCAGCTGCAAGTGAGAGGCTGCTCAGTGGGTTTCAGTTTATCAGACGGAGGCATTTAGCAATGGCATTTTCTCCCAGGTGTTTAGGTCCTGGACTTTCACTCAGGAGACCGGTGGCTCAGATTAAGAAGCTTGTCTCATATAAGCCAGTAGTGCTGAAAGAATGCAAATCCTTGCTGTGCTACAATATGAAGAATGATCTGAAACAGGCCAGTGAGAGAACGTGTGAAGTACTGAAGAAAATCTGGGGCTCTGCCCAAGAGTTGGACTCCACGTGAAAGCATTTACACAGCAAGATGAATGAGTGTCCAGTGTCAGGCTGCCCACCGTCCACATCGTGTTCGGACTGGGAAGAACACCATTGGTTCCAGTTGTCCTTATCCATTGTCACACCCTGAAACAAGCTCACTGGCAGCTAATGCTTAGAAGCAGGACTGGGAACATTCACGCTACTTATTCAGGGTACTGACTCCAGAAAGTACAGGAAGCTTGCACTGCTCGGCGCCATTGGAAGGGTCTTCTGTTGCGGACTTGACCTACTTTATTTTTTACGACAGCTGACAGGACAGAAAGAGAGTAAGCAATACAATGGCAGAAGCTACCACAAACGTCGTGTATAATCTACAGCCGTACCACCGGGAATGCTCCCAATCTCGTCTGGTCTCTGAAGTACAGAGTAGATGAGATGAGGCCCAGGAACGGGCCTGCTGCGTACTTGGATGGGAGGAACATCGTGAATGCAATCAGTCAGCTAAAGCTTCCTTAAGAAGCAGTCAATGGTGCAGATAATCGACTGGGAGCATCCATACTTCCCCTTTGTGATATCGGTTGGGCAAATGAAAAGGCTTGGTTTCCAACACCCTCTACTACCTGCAGACAGGTTCCACATAGCTGATGTAGCATTACATTTGCGAAGATGATGGGACGACCAGCTGCAAGTGAGAGGCTGCTCAGTGGGTTTCAGTTTATCAGACAGGAGGCATTTAGCAATGGCATTTTCTCCCAGGTGTTTAGGTCCTGAACTTTCACTCAGGGGACCGGTGGCTCAGATTAAGAAGCTTGTCTCATATAAGCCAGTAGTGCTGAAAGAATGCAAATCCTTGCTGTGCTACAGTATGAAGAATGATCTGAAACAGGCCAGTGAGAGAACGTGTGAAGTACTGAAGAAAATCTCGGGCTCTGCCCAAGAGTTGGACTCCAGGTGAAAGCATTTACACAGGAAGATGAACGAGTGTCCAGTGTCAGGCTGCGCACCGTCCACAGGGTGTTCGGACTGAGAAGAACACCATTGGTTCCAGTTGTCCTTATCCATTGTCACACCCTGAAACAAGCTCACTGGCAGCTAATGCTTGGAAGCAGGACTGGGAACATTCACGCTACTTATTCGGGGTATTAACTCCAGAAAGTATAGCAAGCTTGCACTGCTCAGCGCCATTGGAAGGGTCTTCTGTTGCGGACTTGACCTACTTTATTTTTTACGACAGCTGACAGGACAGAAAGAGAGCAAGCAATAAAATGGCAGAACCCACCACAAACGTCGTGAATAATCTACAGCCGTACCACCGTGAATGCTCCCAATCTCCTTTGGTCTCTAGTACAGAGTAGACGAGATGAGGCCCAAGGTCCGGCCTGCTCCAAACTTGGATGGGAGGAACATCGAGAATGCAATCAGTCAGCTAAAGCTGCCTATTAAGAAGCAGTCAACGGTCCAGACAATCGAGTAGGAGCATCCATACTTCCCCTATGTGATATCGGCTGGGCAATTGAAAAGGCTTGGTTTCCAACACCCTCTACTACTTCCAGACAGATTCCAGATAGCTGATGTAGCATTACATTTGCGAAGATGATGGGACGACCAGCTGCAAGTGAGAGGCTGCTCAGTGGGTTTCAGTTTATCAGACAGGAGGCATTTAGCAATGGCCTTTTCTCCCAGGTGTTCGGGTCCTGGACTTTCACTCAGGAGACGGGTGGCTCAGATTAAGAAGGTTGTCTCATATAAGCCAGTAGTGCTGAAAGAATGCAAATCCTTGCTGTGCTACAATATGAAGAATGATCTGAAACAGGCCAGTGAGAGAGAACGTGTGAAGTACTGAAGAAAATCTGGGGCTCTGCCCAAGAGTTGGACTCCACGTGAAAGCATTTACACAGGAAGGTGAATGAGTGTCCAGTGTCACGCTGCCCACTGTCCACAGCGTGTTCGGACTGAGAAGAACACCATTGGTTAAAGTTGTCCTTATCCATTGTCACACCCTGAAACAAGCTCACTGGCAGCAAACGCTTGGAAGCAGGACTGGGAACATTCACGCTACTTATTCGGGGTATTAACTCCAGAAAGTAGAGGAAGTTTGCACTGCTCAGCGCCATTGGAAGGCTCTTCTGTTGTGGACTTGACCTAATTTATTTTTTACGACAGCTGACAGGACAGAAAGAGAGCAAGCAATAAAATGGGAGAAGCTACCACAAACGTCGTGTATAATCTACAGCCGTACCACCTTGACTGCTCCCAATCTGGTCTGGTCTCTGAAGTACAGAGTAGACGCGATGAGGCCCAGGATCGGGCCTGCTCCTTACTTGGATGGGAGGAAGATCGTGAATGCAATCAGTCAGCTAAAGCTGCCTATTAAGAAGCAGTCAATGGTCCAGACAATCGACTAGGAGCATCCATACTTCCCCTTTGTGATATCAGTTGGGCAAATGAAAAGGCTTGGTTTCCAACACCCTCTACTACCTCCAGACAGATTCCAGATACCTAATGTAGCATTACATTTGCGAAGATGACGGGACAACCAGCTGCAAGTGAGAGGCTGCTCAGTGGGTTTCAGCTCATCACACAGGAGGCATTTAGCAATGGCCTTTTCTCCCAGGTGTTTGGGTCCTGGACTTTCACTCAGGGGACCGGTGGCTCAGATTAAGAAGCTTGTCTCATATAAGCCAGTAGTGCTGAACGAATGCAAATCCTTGCTGTGCTACAATATGAAGAATGATCTGAAACAGGCCAGTGAGAGAACGTGTGAAGTACTGAAGAAAATCTGGGGCTCTGCCCAAGAGTTGGACTCCACGTGAAAGCATTTACACAGGAAGATGAATGAGTGTCCAGTGTCAGGCTGTCCACTGTCCACAGCGAGTTCGGACTGAGAAGAACACCATTGGTTCCAGTTGTCCTTATCCATTGTCACACCCTGAAATAAGCTCACTGGCACCTAAGGCTTGGAAGCAGGACTGGCAACATTCAGGCTACTTATTCGGGGTACTGACTCCAGAAAGTACAGCAAGCTTGCACTGCTCAGCGCCATTGGAAGGGTCTTCTGTTGCAGACTTCACCTACTTTATTTTTTACGACAGCTGACAGGACAGAAAGAGAGCAAGCAATAAAATGGCAGAAGCTACCACAAACGTCGTGTATAATCTACAGCCGTACCACCGTGAATGCTCCCAATCTCGTCTGGTCTCTGAAGTACAGAGTAGACGAGATGAGGCCAAGGATCGGACCTGCTCCATACTTGGATAGGAGCAACATCGTGAATGCAATCAGTCAGCTAAAGTTGCCTATTAAGAAGCAGTCAATGGTCCAGACAATCGAGTAGGAGCATCCATAGTTCCCCTTTGTGATATCGGTTGGGCAAATGAAAAGGCTTGGTTTCCAACACCCTCTACTACCTGCAGACAGATTCCAGATAGCTGATGTAGCATTACATTTGCGAACATGATGGGACGACCAGCTGCAAGTGAGAGGCTGCTCAGTGGGTTTCAGTTTATCAGACGGAGGCATTTAGCAATGGCATTTTCTCCCAGGTGTTTAGGTCCTGGACTTTCACTCAGGAGACCGGTGGCTCAGATTAAGAAGCTTGTCTCATATAGGCCAGTAGTGCTGAAAGAATGCAAATCCTTGCTGTGCTACAATATGAAGAATGATCTGAAACAGGCCAGTGAGAGAACGTGTGAAGTACTGAAGAAAATCTGGGGCTCTGCCCAAGAGTTGGACTCCACGTGAAAGCATTTACACAGGAAGGTGAATGAGTGTCCAGTGTCACGCTGCCCACTGTCCACAGCGTGTTCGGACTGAGAAGAACACCATTGGTTAAAGTTGTCCTTATCCATTGTCACACCCTGAAACAAGCTCACTGGCAGCAAACGCTTGGAAGCAGGACTGGGAACATTCACGCTACTTATTCGGGGTATTAACTCCAGAAAGTAGAGGAAGTTTGCACTGCTCAGCGCCATTGGAAGGCTCTTCTGTTGTGGACTTGACCTAATTTATTTTTTACGACAGCTGACAGGACAGAAAGAGAGCAAGCAATAAAATGGGAGAAGCTACCACAAACGTCGTGTATAATCTACAGCCGTACCACCGTGACTGCTCCCAATCTGGTCTGGTCTCTGAAGTACAGAGTAGACGCGATGAGGCCCAGGATCGGGCCTGCTCCTTACTTGGATGGGAGGAAGATCGTGAATGCAATCAGTCAGCTAAAGCTGCCTATTAAGAAGCAGTCAATGGTCCAGACAATCGACTAGGAGCATCCATACTTCCCCTTTGTGATATCAGTTGGGCAAATGAAAAGGCTTGGTTTCCAACACCCTCTACTACCTCCAGACAGATTCCAGATACCTAATGTAGCATTACATTTGCGAAGATGACGGGACAACCAGCTGCAAGTGAGAGGCTGCTCAGTGGGTTTCAGCTCATCACACAGGAGGCATTTAGCAATGGCCTTTTCTCCCAGGTGTTTGGGTCCTGGACTTTCACTCAGGGGACCGGTGGCTCAGATTAAGAAGCTTGTCTCATATAAGCCAGTAGTGCTGAACGAATGCAAATCCTTGCTGTGCTACAATATGAAGAATGATCTGAAACAGGCCAGTGAGAGAACGTGTGAAGTACTGAAGAAAATCTGGGGCTCTGCCCAAGAGTTGGACTCCACGTGAAAGCATTTACACAGGAAGATGAATGAGTGTCCAGTGTCAGGCTGTCCACTGTCCACAGCGAGTTCGGACTGAGAAGAACACCATTGGTTCCAGTTGTCCTTATCCATTGTCACACCCTGAAATAAGCTCACTGGCACCAAAGGCTTGGAAGCAGGACTGGCAACATTCAGGCTACTTATTCGGGGTACTGACTCCAGAAAGTACAGCAAGCTTGCACTGCTCAGCGCCATTGGAAGGGTCTTCTGTTGCAGACTTCACCTACTTTATTTTTTACGACAGCTGACAGGACAGAAAGAGAGCAAGCAATAAAATGGCAGAAGCTACCACAAACGTCGTGTATAATCTACAGCCGTACCACCGTGAATGCTCCCAATCTCGTCTGGTCTCTGAAGTACAGAGTAGACGAGATGAGGCCAAGGATCGGACCTGCTCCGTACTTGGATAGGAGTAACATCGTGAATGCAATCAGTCAGCTAAAGTTGCCTATTAAGAAGCAGTCAATGGTCCAGACAATCGAGTAGGAGCATCCATAGTTCCCCTTTGTGATATCGGTTGGGCAAATGAAAAGGCTTGGTTTCCAACACCCTCTACTACCTGCAGACAGATTCCAGATAGCTGATGTAGCATTACATTTGCGAACATGATGGGACGACCAGCTGCAAGTGAGAGGCTGCTCAGTGGGTTTCAGTTTATCAGACGGAGGCATTTAGCAATGGCATTTTCTCCCAGGTGTTTAGGTCCTGGACTTTCACTCAGGAGACCGGTGGCTCAGATTAAGAAGCTTGTCTCATATAAGCCAGTAGTGCTGAAAGAATGCAAATCCTTGCTGTGCTACAATATGAAGAATGATCTGAAACAGGCCAGTGAGAGAACGTGTGAAGTACTGAAGAAAATCTGGGGCTCTGCCCAAGAGTTGGACTCCACGTGAAAGCATTTACACAGGAAGATGAATGAGTGTCCAGTGTCAGGCTGCCCACCGTTCACATCGTGTTCGGACTGGGAAGAACACCATTGGTTCCAGTTGTCCTTATCCATTGTCACACCCTGAAACAAGCTCACTGGCAGCTAATGCTTAGAAGCAGGACTGGGAACATTCACGCTACTTATTCAGGGTACTGACTCCAGAAAGTACAGGAAGCTTGCACTGCTCGGCGCCATTGGAAGGGTCTTCTGTTGCGGACTTGACCTACTTTATTTTTTACGACAGCTGACAGGACAGAAAGAGAGTAAGCAATACAATGGCAGAAGCTACCACAAACGTCGTGTATAATCTACAGCCGTACCACCGGGAATGCTCCCAATCTCGTCTGGTCTCTGAAGTACAGAGTAGATGAGATGAGGCCCAGGAACGGGCCTGCTGCGTACTTGGATGGGAGGAACATCGTGAATGCAATCAGTCAGCTAAAGCTGCCTTAAGAAGCAGTCAATGGTGCAGATAATCGACTGGGAGCATCCATACTTCCCCTTTGTGATATCGGTTGGGCAAATGAAAAGGCTTGGTTTCCAACACCCTCTACTACCTGCAGACAGGTTCGACATAGCTGATGTAGCATTACATTTGCGAAGATGATGGGACGACCAGCTGCAAGTGAGAGGCTGCTCAGTGGGTTTCAGTTTATCAGACAGGAGGCATTTAGCAATGGCATTTTCTCCCAGGTGTTTAGGTCCTGAACTTTCACTCAGGGGACCGGTGGCTCAGATTAAGAAGATTGTCTCATATAAGCCAGTAGTGCTGAAAGAATGCAAATCCTTGCTGTGCTACAGTATGAAGAATGATCTGAAACAGGCCAGTGAGAGAACGTGTGAAGTACTGAAGAAAATCTCGGGCTCTGCCCAAGAGTTGGACTCCAGGTGAAAGCATTTACACAGGAAGATGAACGAGTGTCCAGTGTCAGGCTGCGCACCGTCCACAGGGTGTTCGGACTGAGAAGAACACCATTGGTTCCAGTTGTCCTTATCCATTGTCACACCCTGAAACAAGCTCACTGGCAGCTAATGCTTGGAAGCAGGACTGGGAACATTCACGCTACTTATTCGGGGTATTAACTCCAGAAAGTATAGCAAGCTTGCACTGCTCAGCGCCATTGGAAGGGTCTTCTGTTGCGGACTTGACCTACTTTATTTTTTACGACAGCTGACAGGACAGAAAGAGAGCAAGCAATAAAATGGCAGAAGCTACCACAAACGTCGTGAATAATCTACAGCCGTACCACCGTGAATGCTCCCAATCTCGTCTGGTCTCTGAAGTACAGAGTAGATGAGATGAGGCCCAGGATCCGGCCTGCTGCCTACTTGGATGGGAGGAACATCGTGAATGCAATCAGTCAGCTAAAGCTACCTTAAGAAGCAGTCAATGGTGCAGATAATCGACTAGGAGCATCCATACTTCCCCTTTGTGATATCGGTTGGGCAAAAGAAAAGGCTTGGTTACCAACACCCTCTAATACCTCCAGAGAGATTCAAGATAGCTGATGTAGCATTACATTTGCGAAGATGATGGGACGACCAGCTGCAAGTGAGAGGCTGCTCAGTGGGTTTCAGTTTATCACACAGGAGGCATTTAGCAATGGCATTTTCTCCTAGGTGTTTATGTCCTGGACTTTCACTCGGGAGACCGGTGGCTCAGATTAAGAAGTTTGTCTCATATAAGCCAGTAGTGCTGAAAGAATGCAAATCCTTGCTGTGCTACAGTATGAAGAATGATCTGAAACAGGCCAGTGAGAGAACGTGTGAAGTACTGAGGAAATCTCGGGCTCTGCCCAAGAGTTGGACTCCAGGTGAAAGCATTTACACAGGAAGATGAACGAGTGTCCAGTGTCAGGCTGCCCACCGTCCACATCGTGTTCGGACTGAGAAGAACACCATTGGTTCCAGTTGTCCTTATCCATTGTCACACCCTGAAACAAGCTCACTGGCAGCTAATGCTTGGAAGCAGGACTGGGAACATTCACGCTACTTATTCGGGGTATTAACTCCAGAAAGTACAGCAAGCTTGCACTGCTCAGCCCCATTGGAAGTCTCTTCTGTTGTCGACTTGACCTGATTTATTTTTTACGACAGCTGAAAGGACAGAAACAGAGTAAGCAATAAACTGGCAGAAGCTACGACACACGTCGTGTATAATCTACAGCGGTACCACCGTGAAAGCTCCCAATCTCCTTTGGTCTCTAGTACAGAGTAGACGAGATGAGGACCAAGGTCCGGCCTGCTCCAAACTTGGATGGGAGGAACATCGAGAATGCAATCAGTCAGCTAAAGCTGCCTATTAAGAAGCAGTCAACGGTCCAGACAATCGAGTAGGAGCATCCATACTTCCCCTTTGTGATATGGGTTGGGCAATTGAAAAGGATTGGTTTCCAACACCCTCTACTACTTCCAGACAGATTCCAGATAGCTGATGTAGCATTACATTTGCGAACATGATGGGACGACCAGCTGCAAGTGAGAGGCTGCTCACTGGGTTTCAGTTTATCACACAGGAGGCATTTAGCAATGGCCTTTTCTCCCAGGTGTTCGGGTCCTGGACTTTCACTCAGGAGACCGGTGGCTCAGATTAAGAAGCTTGTCTCATATAAGCCAGTAGTGCTGAAAGAATGCAAATCCTTGCTGTGCTACAATATGAAGAATGATCTGAAACAGGCCAGTGAGAGAACGTGTGAAGTACTGAAGAAAATCTGGGGCTCTGCCCAAGAGTTGGAGTCCACGTGAAAGCATTTACACAGGAAGGTGAATGAGTGTCCAGTGTCACGCTGCCCACTGTCCACAGCGTGTTCGGACTGAGAAGAACACCATTGGTTAAAGTTGTCCTTATCCATTGTCACACCCTGAAACAAGCTCACTGGCAGCAAACGCTTGGAAGCAGGACTGGCAACATTCACGCTACTTATTCGGGGTATTAACTCCAGAAAGAAGAGGAAGCTTGCACTGCTCAGCGCCATTGGAAGGCTCTTCTGTTGTGGACTTGACCTAATTCATTTTTTACGACAGCTGACAGGACAGAAAGAGAGCAAGCAATAAAAAGGGAGAAGCTACCACAAACGTCGTGTATAATCTACAGCCGTACCACCGTGAATGCTCCCAAACTGGTCTGGTCTCTGAAGTACAGAGTAGACGCGATGAGGCCCAGGATCGGGCCTGCTCCGTACTTGGATGGGAGCAACATCGTGAATGCAATCAGTCAGCTAAAGCTGCCTATTAAGAAGCAGTCAATGGTCCAGACAATCGACTAGGAGCATCCATACTTCCCCTTTGTGATATCAGTTGGGCAAATGAAAAGGCTTGGTTTCCAACACCCTTTACTACCTCCAGACAGATTCCAGATAGCTGATGTAGCATTACATTTGCGAAGATGATGGGACGACCAGCTGCAAGTGAGAGGCTGCTCAGTGGGTTTCAGTTTATCAGACGGAGGCATTTAGCAATGGCATTTTCTCCTAGGTGTTTAGGTCCTGGACTTTCACTCAGGAGACCGGTGGCTCAGATTAAGAAGCTTGTCTCATATAAGCCAGTAGTGCTGAAAGAATGCAAATCCTTGCTGTGCTACAATCTGAAGAATGATCTGAAACAGGCCAGTGAGAGAACGTGTGAAGTACTGAAGAAAATCTGGGGCTCTGCCCAAGAGTTGGACTCCACGTGAAAGCATTTACACAGGAAGATGAATGAGTGTCCAGTGTCAGGCTGCCCACCGTCCACATCGTGTTCGGACTGGGAAGAACACCATTGGTTCCAGTTGTCCTTATCCATTGTCACACCCTGAAACAAGCTCACTGGCAGCTAATGCTTGGAAGCAGGACTGGGAACATTCACGCTACTTATTCAGGGTACTGACTCCAGAAAGTACAGGAAGCTTGCACTGCTCAGCGCCATTGGAAGTCTCTTCTGTTGTGGACTTGACCTAATTTATCTTTTACGACAGCTCAAAGGAGAGAAACAGTGTAAGCAATAAACTGGCAGAAGCTACGACACACGTCGTGTATAATCTACAGCGGTACCACCGTGAAAGCTCCCAATCTCCTTTGGTCTCTGAAGTACAGAGTAGACGAGATGAGGCCCAAGGTCCGGCCTGCTCCGAACATGGATGGGAGGAACATCGAGAATGCAATCAGTCAGCTAAAGCTGCCTATTAAGAAGCAGTCAATGGTCAAGACAATCGACTAGGAGCATCCATACTTCCCCTTTGTGATATCGGTTGGGCAATTGAAAAGGCTTGGTTTCCAACACCCTCTACTACGTCCAGACAGACTCCAGATAGCTGATGTAGCATTACATTTGCGAAGATGATGGGACAACCAGCTGCAAGTGAGAGGCTGCTCAGTGGGTTTCAGTTTACCAGATAGGAGGCATTTAGCAATGGAATTTTCTCCCAGGTGTTTAGGTCCTTGACTTTCACTCAGGAGACCGGTGGCTCAGATTAAGAAGTTTGTCTCATATAAGACAGTAGTGCTGAAAGAATGCAAATCCTTGCTGTGCTACAATATGAAGAATGATCTGAAACACGCCAGTGAGAGAACGTGTGAAGTACTGAAGAAAATCTGGGGCTCAGACCAAGAATTGGACTCCACGTGAAAGCATTTACACAGGAAGATGAACGAGTGTCCAGTGTCAGGCTGCCCTCCGTCCACAGCGTGTTCGGACTGAGAAGAACACCATTGGTTCCAGTTCTCCTTATCCATTGTCACACCCTGAAACAACCTCACTGGCAGCTAATGCTTGGAAGCAGGACTGGGAACATTCACGCTACTTATTTGGGGTACTGACTCCAGAAAGTACAGCAAGCTTGCACTGCTCAGCGCCATTGGAAGGGTCTTCTGTTGCGGACATGACCTAATTTATTTTTTACGACAGCTGACAGGACAGAAAGAGAGCAAGCAATAAAATGGCAGAAGTTACCACAAACGTCGTGTATAATCTACAGCCGTACCACCGTGAATGCTCCCAATCTGGTCTGGTCTCTGAAGTACAGAGTAGACGCGATGAGGCCCAGGATCGGGCCTGCTCCGTACTTGGATGGGAGGAACATCGTGAATGCAATCAGTCAGCTAAAGCTGCCTATTAAGAAGCAGTCAATGGTCCAGACAATCGACTAGGAGCATCCATACTTCCCCTTTGTGATATCGGTTGGGCAAATGAAAAGGCTTGGTTTCCAACACCCTCTACTACCTCCAGACAGATTCCAGATAGCTGATGTAGCATTACATTTGCGAAGATGATGGGACGACCAGCTGCAAGTGAGAGGCTGCTCAGTGGGTTTCAGTTTATCAGACAGGAGTCATTTAGCAATGGCCTTTTCTCTCAGGTGTTTAGATCCTGGACTTTCACTCAGGAGATTGGTGGCTCAGATTAAGAAGCTTGTCTCATATAAGCCAGTAGTGCTGAAAGAATGCAAATCCTTGCTGTGCTGCAATATGAAGAATGATCTGAAACAGGCCAGTGAGAGAACGTGTGAAGTACTGACGAAAATCTGGGGCTCTGCCCAAGAGTTGGACTCCACGTGAAAGCATTTACACAGGAAGATGAACGAGTGTCCAGTGTCAGGCTGCCCACCGTCCACAGCGTGTTCGGACTGAGAAGAACACCATTGGTTCCAGTTGTCCTTATCCATTGTCACACCCTGAAACAAGCTCACTGGCAGCTAATGCTTGGAAGCAGGACTGGCAACATTCACGCTACTTATTCGGGGTACTGACTCCAAAAAGTACACCAAGCTTGCACTGCTCAGCGCCATTGGAAGGGTCTTCTGTTGTGGACTTGTCCTAATTTCTTTTACGACAGCTGACAGGACAGAAAGAGAGCAAGCAATAAAATGGCCGAAGCTACCACAAACGTCGTGTATCATCTACCGCCTTACCACCGTGAATGCTTCCAATCTCGTCTGGTCTCTGAAGTACAGAGTAGATGAGATGAGGCCCAGGATCAGGCCTGCTCCGTACTTGGATGGGAGGAACATCGTGAATGCAATCAGTCAGCTAAAGCTGCCTATTAAGAAGCAGTCAATGGTCCAGACAATCGACTAGGAGCATCCATACTTCCCCTTTGTGATATCGGTTGGGCAAATGAAAAGGCTTGGTTTCCAACACCCTCTACTACCTCCAGACAGATTCCAGATAGCTGATGTAGCATTACATTTGCGAAGATGATGGGACGACCAGCTGCAAGTGAGAGGCTGCTCAGTGGGTTTCAGTTCATCAGACAGGAGGCATTTAGCAATGGCCTTTTCTCCCAGCTGTTTAGATCCTGGACTTTCACTCAGGAGATTGGTGGCTCAGATTAAGAAGCTTGTCTCATATCAGCCAGTAGTGCTGAAAGAATGCAAATCCTTGCTGTGCTGCAATATGAAGAATGATCTGAAACAGTCCAGTGAGAGAACGTGTGAAGTACTGACGAAAATCTGGGGCTCTGCCCAAGAGTTGGACTCCACCTGAAAGCATTTACACAGGAAGATGAACGAGTGTCCAGTGTCAGGCTGCCCACCGTCCACAGCGTGTTCGGACTGAGAAGAACACCATTGGTTCCAGTTGTCCTTATCCATTGTCACACCCTGAAACAAGCTCACTGGCAGCTAATGCTTGGAAGCAGGACTGGGAACATTCACGCTACTTATTCGGGGTACTGACTCCAGAAAGTACAGCAAGCTTGCACTGCTCAGCGCCATTGGAAGGGTCTTCTGTTGTGGACTTGACCTACTTTATTTTTTATGACAGCTGACAGGACAGAAAGAGAGCAAGCAATAAAATGGCAGAAGCTACCACAAACGTCGTGTATAATCTACAGCCGTACTACCGTGAATGCTCCCAATCTGGTCTGGTCTCTGAAGTACAGAGTAGACGAGATCAGGCCCAGGATCGGGCCTGCTCCGTACTTGGATGGGAGGAACATCGTGAATGCAATCAGTCAGCTAAAGCTGCCTATTAAGAAGCAGTCAATGGTCCAGACAATCGACTAGGAGCATCCATACTTCCCCTTTGTGATATCGGTTGGGCAAATGAAAAGGCTTGGTTTCCAACACCCTCTACTACCTCCAGATAGATTCCAGATAGCTGATGTAGCATTACATCAGCGAAGATGATGGGATGACCAGCTGCAAGTGAGCGGCCACTTAGTGAGTTTCAGCTCATCAGACAGGAGGCATTTGGGAAACGCCGTTTTTCCCAGGTGTTTGGGTCCTGGACCTTCACTCAGGAGACCAGTGGCTCAGATTAAGAAGCTTGTCTCATATAAGTCAGTAGTGCTGAAAGAATGCAAATCCTTGCTGTGCTACAATATGAAGAATGATCTGAAACAGGCCAGTGATAGAACGTGTGAAGTACTGAAGAAAATCTGGGGCTCTGCCCAAGAGTTGGACTCCACCTGAAAGCATTTACATAGGAAGATGAACGAGTGTCCAGTGTCAGGCTGCCCACCGTCCACAGCGTGTTCGGACTGAGAAGAACACCATTGGTTCCAGTTGTCCTTATCCATTGTCACACCCTGAAACAAGCTCACTGGCAGCTAATGCTTGGAAGCAGGACTGGGAACATTCACGCTACTTATTCGGGGTACTGACTCCAGAAAGTACAGCAAGCTTGCACTGCTCAGCGCCATTGGAAGGGTCTTCTGTTGTGGACTTGACCTACTTTATTTTTTATGACAGCTGACACCACAGAAACAGAGTAAGCAATAAACTGGCAGAAGCCTCCACAAACGTCGTGTATAATCTACAGCCGTACCACCGTGAATGCTCCCAATCTGGTCTGGTCTCTGAAGTACAGAGTAGACGCGATGAGGCCCAGGATCGGGCCTGCTCCGTACTTGGATGGGAGGAACATCGTGAATGCAATCAGTCAGCTAAAGCTGCCTATTAAGAAGCAGTCAATGGTCCAGACAATCGACTAGGAGCATCCATACTTCCCCTTTGTGATATCCGTTGGGCAAATGAAAAGGCTTGGTTTCCAACACCCTCTACTACCTCCAGACAGATTCCAGATAGCTGATGTAGCATTACATTTGCGAAGATGATGGGACAACCAGCTGCAAGTGAGAGGCTTCTCAGTGGGTTTCAGCTCCTCACACAGGAGGCATTTAGCAATGGCCTTTTCTCCTAGGTGTATGGATCCTGGACTTTCACTCAGGAGACCAGTGGCTCAGATTAAGAAGCTTGTCTCATATAAGCCAGTAGTGCTGAAAGAATGCAAATCCTTGCTGTGCTGCAATATGAAGAATGATCTGAAACAGGCCAGTGAGAGAACGTGTGATGTACCAAAGAAAATCTGGGGCTCTGCCCAGGAGTTGGACTCCACGTGAAAGCATTTACACAGGAAGATGAACGAGTGTCCAGTGTCAGGCTGCCCACCGTCCACAGCGTGTTCGGACTGAGAAGAACACCATTGGTTCCAGTTGTCCTTATCCATTGTCACACCCTGAAACAAGCTCACTGGCAGCTAATGCTTGGAAGCAGGACTGGGAACATTTACGCTACTTATTTGGGGTACTGACTCCAGAAAGTACACCAAGCTTGCACTGCTCAGCGCCATTGGAAGGGTCTTCTGTTTTGGACTTGACCTAATTTCTTTTACGACAGCTGACAGGACAGAAAGAGAGCAAGCAATAAAATGGCAGAAGCTACCACACTCATCGTGTATAATCTACAGCCATACCACCGTG
Organism: Macaca thibetana thibetana; assembly: GCF_024542745.1. NCBI lineage: Eukaryota > Metazoa > Chordata > Mammalia > Primates > Cercopithecidae > Macaca > Macaca thibetana. The sequence goes on from NC_065598.1 coordinate 8,877,188, forward strand.
AATGCTCCGAATCTCGTCTGGTCTCTGAAGTACAGAGTAGACGAGATGAGGCCCAGGGTCGGGCCTGCTCCGAACTTGGATGGGAGGAACATTGTGAATGCAATCAGTCAGCTAAAACTGCCTATTAAGAAGCAGTCAATGGTCCAGATAATCGACTGGGAGCATCCATACTTCCCCTTTGTGATATCGGTTGGGCAAATGCAAAGGCTTGGTCTCCAACACCCTCTACTACCTCCAGACCGATTCCAGATAGCTGAGTAGCATTCCATTTGCGAAGATGTCGGGATGACCAGCTGCAAGTGAGAGGCTGCTCAGTGGGTTTCAGCTCATCACACAGGAGGTATTTGGCAACGGCCTTTTCTCCCAGGTGTTTCGGTCCTGGACCTTCACTCAGGAATCTGGTGGCTCAGATTAAGAAACTTGTCTCATATAAGCCAGTAGTGCTGAAAAAATCCAAAGCCTTGATGTGTTGCAATATGAAGAATGATCTGAAGGAGGCCCGTGAGAGAACGTGTCAAGTAGTGAGGAAAATCTGGGTCTTTTCCCAAGCGTTGGACTCCATGTGAAAGTATTTACACTGGAAGATGAGTGAGTGTCCAGTGTCAAGGTGCCCGCCGTCCACACCGCATTCGGTGTGAGAAGAACACCACTGGTTCCAGTTGTCCTTCTCCATTCTCACACCCTGAAACAAGTTCCCTGGTAGGTTTCTTGTGGAAGCTGGACTGGAAAAATCCACTGTGTTTTCTATGGAGTATTTTGAAAGTACTGTAGCTTCGAAATAAAATAAAATGAAATGGAATGGAATAAAATAAAATAAAGTTGAATAAAATAAAACAGTACTACGCTTATTTGTCTAAGCATCAGTACTTTGTACTTATATAGACACAAGTGCAAAAGTATAATGATGAGCTGAAGAATGCTCTTAGAAGCTCTAAATTCTGTTGTCTTTTGCTAGTTTCGTATAAAACCAGAGGTGTGTTTTATTGATTTTGATGACAGGAAAATCTTGAATAATGTTTGTTTTCCTCATGTTTTCTTTCTAGAACAGAGAATCTAAAGGGGTATTAGCCCACCTTCCCTTCCCTGGCCTACATAGAGATACGGAGTGATCTGAGGCATTGGCTTTTTCTCCAAGTAGGCACAGATAGCTGAGATTCAGGAAATTCCAAATCAAAAGTAAGACTTAGCTTCTACGAGAAATACTTCTGATGAAAAATTCACTGAGGAGCATACTCCTAAACCAGATGTATGTTTAAGAGTCATGCTGAGATATCAGTTTGTTTCCCTTTCTTTTTAAAATACATCCAGTTCTTACCCAGTTAATATAAGGAAACCAATATCTCTAGAAGAAAGCTTGCTTTGCAGTATTAGTGAATCACTGAAAAGCTTAAGTTTGAATATTTAATTTAAAAGTTAGTCTTCAGTGGGTTTTAAATAGTTTTTTGACCCTTTTGAAAAGTAACTACATCAGTGCTTCTTGTTGCTGAGTGAGAAATGCTACTTTGTATACAGTTTTGGTTTTCTTTTTGCAGATATGATTGATGTATGACAGCAAAACAAAGTATTTTTATGTTTATATAGTGTAATTTTTGGTTCACTTAGAATACATTTTATTTAATAAGTTAAAATTATTTTGGTACCCTATTAAATGCAAAATCTCCTTTCCAAACAAAAAAGAACTACCTTATAGTCTTCATTGAATGTTCTTGGTCTGTGCTTTTAAGTTTATATAATATAGTGAATTCAGTATGGTGTCCAAGTTTCCCTGCATGGATCCACTCGTGCATTCCTTCCAGGAGGCGGTACTGACTCCAGACTCCACACCCCTCCTTCTAGTTAGGCTTCTGAGTTTGCAATCATATTGAATGTATGATGAGCAAAATAAAATCAAAACCTTCTTTTTGTACATTTTTGAAGTATATACTTGGAACTGACCACCTCCCTGGCCACATGAAGAGCTGTACAGTGTGTAAATCCGCCTTTACCTTGGATTGAGTCATACAGTGTGTTTGCATCTGTGGGACCTACCTTTTCACTCATTAGTTTGAACTATATATAAACTGTATAATCTGTAAAGTTTTTATAGAATATTCACCTGTGAAAACTGGTTAAATAAAATTAATATTTCTTACACATGCACACACCAAAAAGCATTCCACAATGAGCATGACAAAAAGTCCCTCTTTCAGAAAGATGCTTCTGCAGTAGAAGGTGGCTACATTGATGCAATGACATGGCCAGTTCTGACTCCCTAACTTGTTGGGGATGCTTCTGCTACATTTTCAAATGACTTCAGTCAGTGGTTCCCACAAATGCAATATTTGCCAGACAAGACATAGTTGCATTTCTGTGGCTTTTACATTTATTAAACAATTGTTTCCTCCTCCGAGGGTAATAGCCTCCAATCTCCCCACTTTTTCAAAACATTATTGACAATTCTTCTATCATATGTTGACACTGTGTTTCAATTCTTGTATCATTTATTTCCTAGGGCACAATTTGTTCTGCTATGACAATCTCCAGGGTAAGAATTCAATTGTACAAGGTTATGTGAGCTTGCAAATGAAGGAGACAGAGAGAGAGAGAGAAAAAAAAAAAGGTGGAGGAGGGAAGGAGGGGACAAGATGGGGAGAAAGAGAAACTACAAACGGGAGACCTTAATTCTAGCCATTAAAAATGGTGGTTCTAAAAATCCACCACACTGTCAGAACCCAGCTTTTTACATGTGTTCACATCCATACAGAAAAGACATGTTTTGTTTTTTTCCTAGTGAATTAGTGGCAAATACTGTCAGTTTTGAAATACAGGATGGGGAACTCTTTCTCTGAAAATGTAGCTGGGGGAAAAATGATGCAATTAGGTAGAGAAATAGCTGCCTTGAAGAACAAGTTTCCTTGAGTTGATGAAACACTAAAGGAGAGAAGAGGTCCCCTTGCATGTCTTCCCCAACTCTGTGTTTATTTGCTGATCCAAACTGATTCCCGTTAAAATATGCAGGCCAGCATTTCATTTTCAACAAATGCTACTCCAAGTATTCATTAGCGTCTTATCCACTGTCTCTAAAATAATCTACGGTGACCTGAATAGCTGTGGAATGACAGGAGAAAGATTGCAAGGAGGAGACGTGCATGGGGGGCCCCGAAGGAAAGGCACAGCTTGCTGGCTCTGTGGTAAGGGGTGAGTATCTGGCATCAGCCCCTCAGCAGAGAGGGCAGGACTGAGTGTAGCAAGCAGCTCACAGAAAATGCATCAACCCATTGAAATGTCACCAGAATTGAATTGAAATATCACCAAAGAAGCTCATGGGGGAGAAATTGCCATGTACTTTAAAAAATAATTATTATTTAATCCAACTAAAGCATGTACATAATCGAATCAAAGGTACTAGCAATCCTTGTTCCATCTTTCCTCACCCCATCCTCCATCCCAGGAGCAACAACTTTCCATTCCATTCTGTTCCTTCTCAAATTTTCCTCTATATTTCCAAATAATTTGCATATACTGTTATTTCTCAATTTATTAATTTTAGTCATTTTTATCAACTTCTGTTATGATACTGGAGGGTTTTTCTGGCCTAACTACCCCAGTTTGCCTTGACCCATCCCCTCAATTTAGATACTATCAGTTAAAAAAAAATTAATAGTCTTTTTTTTTTTTTAGACAGGGTCTCGCTCCATTTCCTAGGCTGAAGTACAGTGGCACAATCACGGCTCACTGCAGCTTCAACCTCCTGGGCTCGAGTGATCCTCCCACCTCAGCCTCCCAAGTAGCTAGGACTAAAGACACACTCCACCACACTCAGCTAATTTTTAAAACTTTGTAGAGAAGGGGTCTCACTTTGTTGCCCAATTTGGTCTGGAACTCCTGGTCTCAAGCAATCCTCACACCTAGGCCTCCCAAAGCACTAGGATTACAGGCATGACCCACCACGCCTGGCCCCTAATAGAGTCTTTCTATTATTATAGCTTCATATGCTCTCTGTTGATCCACGTGGCAAACTATGACTGCATTTCCTTTCGTGTACTAAGTATTTTCTGGGATTAATAACTGTCTCATGTAATTGCTTAGTTTTCTAGAGATGTTCTCTGATTTTTTTCCAAATGCTTTCCAATGCCTCGTGATGGTTTCCCCAAATGCTCACACACATTAAATAACCTCACTCGCCCATGTCTCCACCCAAACACTGCCACTGAGAGCCATGTGTCCTCCTGCTCTGCAATATACCAGTTTAGCTTTAAACCCAGCACATGGCTAGTGTCCTAAAATACCCCAACCTCTTTCCAGCATGGGGTCTTGTCTCCTGGTTTCCTTGTCTTCCTCCCTTCTTGGTTTACTATTTTGTGTTGCTAAAATATATTCTCTAGTAGCTCCTGCAGAGACATGCACATGAGAGATATATTTTTTGTCCTTGCACGTTTAACCACCTGTTAACTTTGCCCTCGTCACTCTGCCTGAGTGAGTGCTCTCTGCACTGCACCCTCCTCAGAAATTTACTATTGCTCCACTTCCCCCGCAGTATTAGCCCTAAGGAACCTGCCGCCTTTGAACTGTCAGGTGTGGCCTGTTTTCCTCTGTAGAAACTTTTAGCCTAGTGCCGACCAAAGCCAATCGCAATTTTCTTTCTTTTTTTTTTTTAACTTAAAATTTGTCTTTAATTTCCACGTTTCCCCAACTTATTTTTTCTTTGGGTGTGTGTGTGAAGTAGGGGTCTCACTCTGTCACCCAGGCTGGAGTGCGGTGATGCAATCACAGCTCACTGCAGCCTCCACCTCCCGGGTTCAAGTGATCCTCCCACCTCAGTCTCCTGGGTGGTGGGGACGGCAGGTGCACGCCATCACATCCAGCTAATTAAAAAAGAATTTTTGTTGTTGTTGCCCAGGCTGGTCTGAAATTCCTGGGCTCAAGTGATCCTTTCCGATCAGTCTCTCAAAGTGCTGGGATTACAGGCGTGAGCCACCGTACCCGTCCTCAATTTTTCTTTTTTTCTCTTTTTTAGATGGAGTCTCACTCTGTCACCCAGGCTGGAGTGCAATGGTGCAATCTCGGCTCACTGCAAACTCTGCCTCCCAGGTTCATGCCATTCTCCTGCCTCAGCCTCCCAAGTAGCTGGGACTATAGGCGCCTGCCACCACACCCAGCTAATTCTTTGTATTTTTTAGTAGAGAAGGTGTTTCGCTGTGTTAGCCAGGATGGTCTCGATCTCCTGACCTCGTGATCCGCCTGCCTCAGCCTCCCAAAGTGCTGGGATTACAGGCATGAGCCACTGCGCCAGGCCCCGTCCTCAATTTTCTAATAGACATAATTTAAATGGTAAAAAGAAAGAAGTGGAATTAGTTTTAATAATGTATTTTATTTAATCCAGTATATCAAAAAATGCTATCATTTCAAGCTGTAATCAATATCAAAATTTTCGGCGAGACATTTTACTACGCCTTGTTATCGTGAGTGTATTTTACAGCTGCTGCATGCCTGTGTAGTTCTAGAGCCTTCTGTCCATCCCTGGTGCTCTGGGGTCCCCACAGTGGTCCTCGTTGGCATTTAATCTCTGTGCTTGTGCTTGTGCTATGTCCCTCCAGAATCTTTCCAGAATCACGCCTCCTATGCCGTCATTGCTAAAGTCCCCCTCTGGGACCAGAGCTCCTCCTGGTGAGGCCACGGCTTCTGAACGCCATGGGCATTTGGGGTTCCCGCACACCTTGTTGCACCTAAAGCCGCAAGAGTCCTGGTGCTCAAGTGCTCAAGCGCAGAGGAGGGACTTAAGGACTGCAGCCAGCCAACCTTCCCAGCAGGTGTTGGTCACTCCGGGTCATGTCACTGACGAGGATTTCTGTTCCCCAGGGCATGGCCTGAGATTCTTGGAATCCTGCAGGATTTCTTAGGGTTTCAACATTTCCTGCTAAAGAACCAACAATTCCTGGAAGGGGCGACACTTCAGCCTTTATTGAGCAATGTGCAGAAAGAAAACTCGTAGGCCGAGCGCAGTGGCGCATGCCTGTAATCCCAGCACTTTGGGAGGCCTAGGTGGGAGGACTGCTTGAGCCCTTAGAGTATGAGACCAGCGTGGGCAACATAGTGAGACCCTGTCTCTACAAAAAATAAATAAATAAGAAGACTGGCTTACAGCCAGCAGAGACAAGACCTTGCCTCACTGGGCCTCAGGTGTGGGGAACTGGGCTCAAGCAGGGAGAGGGATTAGAGAGACAGAGGGTGAGGAGGGAGGAATACAGGGCACACCTTGTCTCTTTCCCATGTCGCTGAAGACATCAAGGACTCTCTCTCTCTCTCTTTCTGTCTCTCTCTCTCTCCTCACACCCCTCCTTCCCTTCATCCCCCTCTCCCACCAATGTCTCTCTCCTCTAGGTTCCCAGGAGGCTTAAGGAGAATATAATCCCTTTACGTCCACTTAGGAGGCAAAAGATTCCTCCCTCATATTTGTCATCTTAAAACAACAGCCAAGAGCATGCCCTCTGTGCATCTGTCAAATAGCGTCTGCCATCAGCTGGACACTTCCACACCCTTCTACAAGAATGACCTTATTGACTCCCCATAACAAGCCTAAAGAAGACATTGTTTCTGTCCCTATTTTACAGATGAGGAAACTGAGGCCCAGGGACGGTCAGGGGGTAGCCCAGGTGTGTCCCTGGGGGTGGCTCCAAACTTCATGCTCTCACCGTGAGTGGCAGCTTCCTGTCTCTGTGGGGTGCCTGCACAATTGGAGGCAGAGTCAGACATGTTTGGGTGTTTTGCCATGAAATGGTTTACTCTGAAAATAAAGCCTGTGGGTGTTGGAGTGAATTTTGCAGAGTGGATTTAAATCCAGACTTTTGCTGAGTGGATTTAAACCAGAGATTGAGAGCAAGTTCTTAGTTCTAAATGATCCTGCCAGCTTCCATCCTGACCAGAAATGAAAGGCTGGTGCTGAGACCAGCCCCTAGCCCCCTGCCGCAATCACCCTGAGTCTGGTTCCCTTCACTCACCCCGACCCTGCCAGGAACCCCAGGGAAAGTCAGCCAAAGGCAGGAGAACATATCTAACCTCTGTCTGGTAACACCTTCGAATGTGAAACTCCCACTTAACTATGTTGCCATTACATTTTAGTCCATCCTGTTTTTCAACTGTGAACACATTTTATGTTTTCCTTCCTGCCTTATTCAACTTTCCTGCTTTCAGGGTTTGAATTTCAAACCCCTGCAAGTTTTTTGCTAGGTGTCAGTAAGCTCATAATTAATGAGATCTAAGGAATTCGGACTCCACTAATTTGCATTAGGGAATGGTTTTGACAGAAGCTGGCAATATCGAACCTTTGCTGCATGAAGAAAAGGCTTGCTAATCATTTCAATGGTGTAAACATGGCAGGTCATGGAGCCATGTGATTGTTTACATACACGTAAACAGTTCGTGCTGTTTTCTACTTGCTCTTTTGTATACAATATCTGCTCTTCAGTTTTCAGGACTCTCAGTGTAGCTACCTCATCCTTGGGTAACTTGAGTGTCCTTTTGCTTTTTGCTTTGCTGTTACATTTGCATTTGACCTGTCATTGTGTCCCAGAAAGCATCTTGTAGGCCACACCAACATGAGAATGGGTAAATATGTCCTGTTTTCGTCTCTTAAAACCCTACGCGTCTGGCATTTCAGAAGCTGTGCGACGTTAGATCCTTTATGCAACAACCAACCCTAGGTGGAGAGACTGCTAAAACAGGAAAAAAGTTTTCTGAATCAAGGAGCAAAACCTTGCTGTGAATTTCCTAAAGATGACACAGACAAGATAAATACATACTCCCAACTTGGAAACAGGGACATTTGAGGCAAAGCCTCCAGTGCTAGGAATACATATTCCAGTCAGAGAAAAAGAACTGGTAATTGCCAATCTGTACATGAGCTGTGAGGGGAGTCCCCATGCAATGACACTGCAATTACCTTTGAACTAATTGGCAGGAAATAAATAAATACAGGAATGTGGCTTTAGAGTTTTAGTATAATGTTTCAATAACCATCTATGAATAAATAGCTGATTCAGGACAGGTGTTTTCAAAAGTGTATTAAAATATAGCTCTGATCAATTAATTGGCACAAATTCTCCTTCAACAAAGATAATGAATTGTTTTTCATGCATTAGTAAATATTACATAACTAGAAATTGTGTTTTCCCTTACTGTGGTGCTGATATTGTTAGCATGCATCCAAAAATGTGACCTTGAATATTCCAGATATATTCTTGGATTCTAGCATAGTAATTAGTATCTCATTTTACTGGGTTGTTTTTTTCCTCCAAGCTTCCCCCAAAAAGTGCTATACTAATTAGGAATTATTCTCATTTGTTCATTAAAGCAAGCCCTCAAAAGATATCCTTAAGATGACGATTTATTCACCTAAACCAGATTATTATATGTTCCCAGCTTAATAAAAGTACAATTGGGCCAGGCGCAGTGGCTCACACCTATAATCCCAACACTCTGAGAGGCTGAGGAGGGTGGATTGCTCAAGCCCAGGAGTTAGGGACCAGCCTGGGGAACATAGCAAAACCCTACCTCTACTAAAAATAAAAAAAATTAGCCAAGCATGGTAGAGCACCTGTAGTCCCAGCTACTCAGGAGACTGAGGTGGGAGGATTGCCTGAGTCCAGGAGCTGGAGACCAGCATGGGCAACATAGCAAGGTCCCCATCTCTTCAAAAAAATTTAAAAATTGGGCCAGGCCCAGTGGCTCATGCCTGTAATCCCAGCACTTTGGGAGGCTGAGGTAGACAGATTACTTGAGGACAGGAGTTTGAGACTCCTCAAGGCTGCAGTGAGCTGTGATCGCACCACTGCATTCCAGCCTGGGTGACACAGCAAGACCCTGTCTCAAAACAAACAAACAAACAAAACTATAATTGTTCTTTAAATATTTTATTTATTTATTTATTGAGACAGAGTCTTGCTCTGTCACCCAGGCTGGAGTGCAGTGGTGCAATCACAGCTCACTGCAGCCTCGACCTCCCAGGACCAAGAGATCCTCCACCTCAGCCTCCTGTATAGGTAAGACTACAGCCATGTGCCACCACACTCAGCTAATTATTTATTTATTTATTTATTTATTTGTAGATACGGGGTCTTGCTATGTTGCCCATGCTGTTCTCGAACTCCTGGGCTCAAGCAATCCTCCTGCTTCAGCCTCCCAAAGCGTTGGTATTACAGGTATGAGCCATCACACCCAGTCATTCTCTATTTTTCTGAAGTTTTTTATTGTGGTAAAATATATATAACATAAGAATTGCCCTTTTGGCCATTTCTAAATGTTCAGTTCATGATGTTAATCACATTCATTATGTTGTACAATTATCACCACCATCTGTCTCCAGAACTTTCTCCCTTTCCCAAACTGAAACTCTGTCCCCGTGAAGCAATAACTCCTCATGCCTTCCTCCCCCCAGCCTCTGGTAACCTCTAATGCATTTTCTGTCTCTGATTCTGCCCATTCTAGATATTACATAGAAGTGCAATCTTACACTATCTGTCCTTTTGGTCTGGCTTATTTCACCTAACCCAATACTTTCAAAGTTCATCCATGTTGCAATATGACTCAGAACTTCATTCTTTTTTAAGGTTGAATAATATTCCATTGTATGGATGTGCCACCTTTTGTTTATCCATTCACTTGGGCTGCCTCTACCTTTTGGCTATGGTAAACGACCCTGCAATGAACACTGGTGTGTAAGTATGTGTTTGGGTTCTTGTGTTCAATTCTTGCAGTGTATACCTCAAAGATGAATTGCTGGATCACTTGGTAATTCTATGTTTAACGCCTTGAGGAACTGCCCAGCTCTTTCAGCAGCTGCTGCACTGTGCTACATAGCAATTGACCACGTGCGAGTGTTCCGATTTCTCCACATCCTCACCAACACTTGTTATTTTCTGTTGGTTGTTTGGTTGGTTGGTTAATTTTAGCCATCCTAGTAGGAGTGAGCAACACTCACTCTTGATAGAAAAACACACTGAAGACCTAATTCAGGTGCTGCAGAGAACAGGGGGACTGGGTGATTAGGAAGCAAAAGAAGCCTCTGGGAAGGAGGAGTAGAGAAGTGAGGGGTGGGAAGAAAAATGACATGGGACAGGGATCATAAGCTGTGTACTGGGTTTATGTTATCATTAGCCTTTCCAGAATATGGAGGCCTGGCCTATATCCCTCAACCAGGGCCTATACACCAACAGGAAGAAATGCACATGTGGATCTCTTTCACCTTACAATGATCTGAGTAGAGCAAGATAACTCAGAGGGAAAAAGGCTATTTTCTGCTTAACTGACATTACTATCTGATGAGCCCTAGTCTCTGAGCAACACAGGGGGCCGTAAATTCACTGGGAATACTGTTCCTACAATCTTGTTCAACCTGTAGCCAGAAACATCCAATGTAAAAAAAAAAAAAAATTGGGGTAGTATACTGCATAGCATGTTGTGTATCAGATGTAGTCACCATCGAGGATATTTACCTAGTGGTCTTTTTCCTTTGTTACTACAATAGACAATTAAATGATAAACAATTTTATATCTTTAAGACATATAAATAGAAAAAAATTTAAGGGGATTTGGGTGTTTTTCATTATCTTTGTGTGTCTATGATAAAAAACACATAACTGGGCCAGGCATAGTGGCTCATGCCTATATTTCCAGCACTTTGAGAGGCCGATCTGGGAAGATGACTTGAGCTCAGGAGTTAGAGACAAGCCTAGGCAACATAGGGAGACCCCATCTCTACAAAACAACTTAAAAATTAGCTGAGCATGATGATGCATGCTTGTAGTCCCAGCTACTTGGAAGCCTGAGGTGGGAGGATTGCTTGAGTCCAGGAGTTCAAGACCAGGGCAACATGGCAAAACTCCATCTTTACAAAAACTACAAAATTAGTCAGGTATGGTGGCACAGGCCTGTAATCTAAGCTACTCAGGAGGCTAAGGTGAGAGGATCGCTTGAGCCCAGGAGACTGAGGCTGCAGTGAGCTGTGATCGTGCCACTGCTCTCTAGCCTGGACAAAACAAGACCCTGTCTTAAACAAACAAAAGTCACCCAGGGGGTAAATATCAGAGCCTGATCTTTAAAAAAAATATATTGTGTGGTTGAAATGTTAAAAACCAACCACACCAAGTGTTGGTGAGGATGTGGGGAAACTGGAAATCTCATACACAGTTAGTACAAATGTAAAATGATACAACCATTTTTTTTATCACTTCACAAAGTTTGTTTCTGAAAGAGTTAAACATATATCTATAATAGGATTCAGCCTTTCCAGTTCTAGATACTTATCCAAGAGAAATAGCATAGTTCCATACAAAAACTGATAAGCAAATGCTCATAGCAGTTCTATTTGTAATAGCTAAAAACTGTAAAAACCATAAACAATCCAAATGTCCATCAGTAGATGAATAGAGAAAGAAACCATAATGCAACATACAATGGAATACTACTCAGCAATAAAAAGGAATCAATGACTGATACATGAAACAGCATGAATGAATCTCAAAATTATCACCCTTAGTGAAAAAAAATCCAGACAAAAAAGAATACAGACTGTCTAACTCCATTCGTATAAACTCAAGATAATGTGGCAGGAAGCAGACCAGTGGTTACTTGGGAAGAGAAGAATGGAGAAGGGCTGGAGGGAGGAGTTACAAAGGGTTTGAGGGAATGTTTAGAAGTGATGAGAACAGTAATGGACAGAATCATGGTCCCCCAAAGACTTCCATGTCCTAATCCCCAGAACCTGTGAATATGTTACTTTACATGGCAAAGGGGAGTTAAGTATGTAGATGGAATAAGGTTGCTAGCCAGCTGACTTTAAGATTATCTTAAATTATCTGGCTGGGCCAATGTAATGACAAAAGTCCTTAAAAATGGAAGAGGGAAGCAGAAGCATTCAGAGTTAGAAGGAAGTATGACTACGGAAGAATGGTGTCTTGGTCAATATTGAGTTACTGTAACAGAATACCTGAGGCTAGGTAGTTTATAAAGAAAAGAGTTTTATTTGGCTCATGATTCTGTGGCTGGAAATTCCAAAATTGGGCAACTGCATCTGGTGAGGGCCTCAGTCTGCTTCCACTCATGGTGGAAAACAGAAAGAGAGTGGGTGTGTGCAAAGAGACCTCATAGTGAGAAAGGAAGCAGGAGAGAAACCGAGGAAGCCAGACTCTCTTTAACAACCTGCTCTCTCGGAGATGGAGAACATCCTGGCTAACACAGTGAAACCCCGTCTCTACTAAAAAATACATAAAACTAGCCGGGCGAGGTGGTGGGCGCCTGTAGTCCCAGCTACTCGGGAGGCTGAGGCAGGAGAATGGCGTGAACCCAGGAGGCGGAGCTTGCAGTGAGCTGAGATCCAGCCACTGCACTCCAGCCTGGGCGACAGAGCGAGACTCCATCTCAAAAACAAAACAAAACAAAACAAACAAAAAAAAAAACACCTGCTCTCAGGAACTAATCCATTCCAGTGAGAGCAAGAACTCACTCACCCCTGAGGGACAGCATTAGTCTAATCTATTTATGAGGGATCTTCCCCCATGACCTAAACACCTCCCACTAGCCCCCACCTCCCACACAGCCACACTGAAGATCAACTCACAACATAAGTTTTGGGCTGGGACAAAGCATGTGCAAACCATAGCAAATGGTCAGAGAGATGCAACCCTGCTGGTTTTGAAGATGGAGGAAGGGGCCATGAGCCAAGGAATACAAGAAACCTCTCGCAGCTGGAAAAGGCAAGGAAATAGATTCTCCCCTGGAGTCTCCAGAAAGGAGTACAGCCCTTCTGATATCTTGATTTTGGCCCTCCAAGACCCCTTACAGACTTCTGACCTTCAGAACTGTAAGATGATAAAATTGTGTCATTTCAGCTGGGTGTGGTGGGACGCACATGTAATCCTAGCTACTTGGGAGGCTTGCTTAAGGCCAGGAGTTTAAGACCAACCTGGACAACATATCAAGACTATCTCTTAAAAAATAAAGACAATAGGCCGGGTGTGGTGGCTTACGCCTGTAATCCCAGCACTTTGGGAGGCCAAGGTGGGCAGATCACTTGAGGTCAGGAGTTGGAGACCAGCCTAGCCAACATAGTGAAACCCTGTCTCTACTAAAAAAACAAAAATTAGAAGGGCGTGGTGGTGGGCACCTGTAATCCCAGCTACTTGGGAGGCTGAGGCAGGAGAATTGGTTGGACCTGGGAGGCAGAGGTTGCAGTGAGCCGAGATCGCACCACTACACTGTAGCCTGGGCGACAAAGTGAGACTCTGTCTAAATAAATAAACAAATATAAAAATAAAAAATAAAAACAATTAACCAAACATGGTGGTGCATACCTGAGCCCAGGAATTTGAGGCTGTAGTGATTTCAGGGCGAGTGACAGAGCAAGGCTCTGTTTTAAAAAAATAATAATAAGGCCGGGCGCGGTGGCTCAAGCCTGTAATCCCAGCACTTTGGGAGGCCGAGGTGGGCGGATCACAAGGTCAGGAGATCGAGACCACAGTGAAACCCCGTCTCTACTAAAAATACAAAAAATTAGCCGGGCGCGGTGGCGGGCGCCTGTAGTCCCAGCTACTCAGGAGGCTGAGGCAGGAGAATGGCGTGAACCCAGGAGGCGGAGCTTGCAGTGAGCCGAGATCGCGCCACTGCACTCCAGCCTGGGCAACAGCGTGAGACTCCGTCTCAAAAAAAAAAATAATAATAATAATAATAATAATAATAAAATAAAATAAAATTATGTTGTTTTAAGCCACTAAGTTTGTGGTAATTTGTTATAGCAGTCATAGGGAACTTATATTGCTCCACTCATTATTTCTAATGTAGTGATGGTTTCACAGATATATACATATGGCAAAACTTATCAAATTATAATTGTCCATATGCACGGTTTATTTTATGTCAATGGATATCTCATTAAAGCTGTTTTATTTTTATTTTTTTTTTTGAGACAGAGTCTCATTCTGTCACCCAGGCTGAAGTACAGTGGCACGATCTCGGCTCACTCAGCTCACCTCCGCCTCCCGGGTTCGGCTCATTGCAACCTCAGCGTCCGGAGTAACTAGGATTACAGGCATGTGCAACCACTCCCAGCTGATTTTTGTATTTTTAGTAGTGACGGGGTTTCACCCTGTTGGCCAGGCTGGTCTCAAACTCCTGGCCTCAAGAGATCCGCCTGCCTTGGCCTCACAAAGTGTTGGGATTACAGGTGTAAGCCATCAAGCCTGGTCTCAATAAAACTGTTTAAAAAACATTTTTTGTGGCCAGGTGCGGTGGTTCATGCCTGTAATCCCAGCACTTTGGGAGGCCAAGGCAGGTGGATTACCTGAGGTCAGGAATTCGAGACCAGCCTGGTGGTCTCCAACATGGTGAAACCCTGTCTCTATTTAAAATACAAAAAAACTTAGATAGGCGTGGTGGTGACGCCTGTAATCCCAGCTACTTGGGAGGCTGAGGCAGGAGAATCACTTGAACCGGAGAGGCAGAAGTTGCAGTGAGCCAAGATTGTGCCACTGCACGCCAGCCTGGCCAACAGTCTCACTCTGTCACCCAGGCTGGAGTGTGGTGGCGTGATCTCAGCTCACTGCAACCTCTGCCTCCCAGGTTCAAGCGATTCTCCTGCCTCAGCCTCCCAAGTAGCTGGGACTACAGGCACGTGCCACCATGCATGGCTAATTTTGTCTCCAAAAAAAAAAAAAAAAACCAAAAAAACACTTTTTGCAAAACAGATCTTTGTGATTTCTTTTTTCAATTATCACATGCAGAAATACATAGGAAAATAACCCATGTCAATTCAATGGACATTATGAACAGCATGCATTACATATCACTATATCTCTCATAAGTCTATAAGCTTTACTGTCACTTGTACCTGAGGGATATTATAGGCTGGCTCGATATGTTTGACATTGGATTACTTATAAGAAATTAATCCAGCTTAATAACATAAATATTTATCTGTAATTTTTCTCTCTTCTTTGGTATTAAAATAACTAAGTTATCAAATTATATCACAAACTGAACTAAAAATTATCATAAAGATTATAACTAAAGCCAAAGATTATCAACCACACTAAAAATCTAAGTGCACTTACAGTATAAACAAGAGCTCTTCACAGTGAAAGAATTATTTCAGTGTGCACTCATGTTCATTATAGATATACTTCATTAGAGTACAGTGGAGGTCTACCTATAATAAATTGTTAGCTGTGTAAATACAGCCTTTGAATTAAGAGTCAAAGAAGTAGGCAGATCCCAATGTGTACTCAGGTGGGATTCAGTCCTGGTGTATGAGGTAGGGTCCCTGCAGGAAGCAGATGGCATACCACAGATGGGTTGAGAAAAGACAGTTAAATGCAGAAGCTATTTACAGAGAAAGGTGGATGGAGTTAAGGGAACCCAACTAGAAGCTGGAGGGGAAGGGAGCTAGGTGTGGAAGACTGTACTGTTTGTTCTCGATTGACCTATTCCTCCCAGCCAACGTCATGTGCTCCTGTAGGCAGAATATACTTCCTTGCCCCTTTGACCTTGAGCTTAGCCATATGACTTGCTTTGGTCAATGGAATGCGAGCAGATGTGACAAACACCACTTCTAAGCAGAACTTGAAATGCACGGGTGTGGTTGGCATGCACTTGAGTGTCTGCTTTTGGCCTTGAGAAGAGCAGGTGCCAGATAGGATCTGGCTCCAGGTACGGGAAGAGTGCATGGAACTGAGCCAAGTCCAGTCTGTTAGAACTCAGCAAAGGCAAAGCTGATGCACAGCCTCAATGCCTTATGAACAAGAACTAAATGTTTCCTGTAGGAGCAAAAGCTCACCAGATAAACCGGATGGTACAGCCTGCAGGGACCAGCCTCCATGACACACAGCAGGGCAAAGAAGAGCTGAGAATGGATGTGGGAGCAAACTGAGAAGAGCCATGCAGGAGAACATGGAGGGAGAAATGCAGGGAGATTCATTTCCACGAAGGGCTGAGGACAACAGACTTCAAGCTGTGTGGCTAAGAGGCAACCACCACAAGCTGAATGAGGGGAGAGGAGTGAAGAGAGGGCTCCGAACAGAGAGAGCATCATGCTGACACTCGAATTTGTCTCCTAACCAGGTTTTTCACTGGATCCATATTCTGGTGCCATAAGGAAAGGAGAAACAACAGGGGATCACATGAAGGACTCAGAAATATTCTGGGATACATTGCCAAGCTGGGGCAACGTGGTCCCCTTCTAGCAGGCCACACATACAAGACCACCCTCAGCTTTGACTTGTGAGGGCTTGCAGTATAGCTGGGGTAGTGCCCAAGGAGGCGGACAGAACAGTGGTGCCCTGCATGTTACAGTGGTGCCCCCAGGAGGTCTGTCCTTACAAGCCTGAGGACATTCCTCAACCCCTCTGTGAATTTCTTAAAGTCAGGAACCCACCCTCCCACTCTGCATATATGCATAGTGCACACTTTAAGAAATATGCACCAGTAAATACTTACAGCTGTGTATGTGTGTGCAAGTGGCTCCTCCCCCAAGAGATTCAATAAATACATGAAATACGGGGGCTGGGAATGGAGGATGACTGGGACCTTTTCCAGGCAAAGCCATTTACCTATCACCTTGTTGGAGTCTCTGCAGTTTATGCAGGACAGTGGCAAGAAAATGGATTTTCTCATTTGTCTTGGTGGCAGTCTGACCTCATCTTTGTTTTCTCTTTGAGATAAAATCTTACCGAGAAATTTGATTTTCTAACATTTTAAATTAGGATCCTATATGGGAGAAATACAGAGTCTTAAACGGGAGGAGCTAGACTAACAGAGTAAGGGAAGGCTTTGCTGGCGAAGAAATATACACATAGATAGGTAGATAGATGATCGATAGATAATCGACAGAGACAGAGACAGACACACACGGAGAGATAGAGAGAGAGACAGAAAGACAGGTGGTCTTGTTCGATTGCCCAGGCTGCAGTGAAGTGGTGCAATCATAACTCACGGCAGCTTTGAACTCCTAGGTTCAAGCAATCCTCTCACCTTGGCCTCCCGAATAGCTGGGACTATAGGTGCATGTCACCACACCTGGCTAATTTTCTTTTTTTAGAGATAGGATCTTGCTATGTTGCCCAGACTGGTCTCAAACTCCTGGGCTCAAGTGATCCTGCTGCCTGGGCCTCTCAAATTGCTGGAATTACAGGCATGAACCACCACGCCCAGCCAGGGGAAGCAACAGCAAAGGTGAGATTTAACAGGTTGACACAAGCAAACAGAGCACGCGAAAAGCATTGTAGGCAGGAGGAAACAAGTATATATAATTCCTGAGAGAAGATGGAGAAAGGTTCCCAGCCTCAGAGGGTAAAGGGATTCAGGAAAAACGTCCTGTGAGGCCATTTTGTCATGTCCCACGTGGACTGCACCCACCAAGAAGTGAGGGAAAAAGCAGGCACTGCCCTCAAAATCAGAGAATCCTGCAGAACCTGATGACACACTCTGAGCTTTAAAAGCAAGTGTATCTTGGGTCCCACCCCCAGCAACATAAATTTGATTCATTGTCCTGGGATGGGGCCTGGGCTTTGGGGATTTTTTTTTTTTTTTTTTTTTTGCTCTTGTTGCCCAGGCTGGAGTGCAATGGCGCGATCTCGGCTCACTGCAACCCCTGCTTCCCGGGTTCAAACAATTCTCCTGCCTTAGCCTCCTGAGTAGCTGGGATTACAGGCATGCGCCACCACACCCGACTAATTTTTTCTTTTTTTGGTATTTTTAGTAGAGACAGGTTTCACCGTGTTGGTCAGACTGGTCTCGAACTCCTGACCTCAGGTGATCTGCCTGCCTCGGCCTCCCAAAGTGCTGGGATTACAGGCATCAGCCACTGCACCTGGCTGGGCTTTTGGGATTTTTAATCCCAACACTTTGGGAGGCAGAGATGGATGGATCGGTTGAACCCAACAGTTCAAGACCAGCCTGGTCAACATGGTGGCACTCCATCTCTACAAAAAATACAAAAATTAGCCTGGTGCAGTGGCACAGGCCTGTAGCCCCAGCTACCCAGGAGGTGAGGTTGCAGTGAGTCGAGATCGTGCCACTGCCTGGACAACAGAGCGAGACTCTGTCTCAAAAAAAATAAAAATAAATAAAGCCGTGGTTCTCAAACTTCAGCATGCATCAGTAGCACCTGGAGGGCTTGTTACAATATGAATGGTGGGGACCCACTCCAAGAATTCCTGATTCTGGAGGTGTGAGGTGGGGCTCAATAATGTATAGTTCTAACAGTTTCTCAGGTGCTGCTAGGGCTGCTGATCCCAGGACCACACTGTGAGAGCCATTCAAAGAATCGAGGCCGGAGATGTTTGAGAAAGATCCAGCTGTAGGAGTCATGGGGCAGGGCCTACAGGTAGATAAAAGGTGATAATTCTGGGAAACTTGCAGGATTAGGGGTAAGGAGGGCAGGGTCAGGGAAGAATTCAATATGGCGCTAGAGGGTAGGCATCCCTGGAGTGTGTATACCCTAGCAACTGGAAGCCATTCTTGGTAGGGCAAGGTGGCTCATGTCTGTCATCCCAGTGCTTTGGGGGGCTGAGGCGGGAGGATTGCTCAAGCCCAGGAGTTTGAGGCTGCAGTGAGTTATGATTGCACCCTGCCCTCCAGTTTCAGTGACAGGAAGGAAGGAAGGGAGGGAAGAAGAGGAAGGGAAGACAGGAGGGGTGGGTCATTTTTGCCAGAAGTCCAAGCAAGTAGCCAGGAACAGAGACACCCTTCTGAAAGAAGATCCATCCCTGGGCTGTGTCCCCATCCCTGGAGGCCAGAGACAAGCCTGTCCCTGAGAGACAAGGACAAAGAGAACCCTGCATGGATCCAGTCATTGGGCAGGGGCAGAAGAAGGGGACAAGGCATCAGGAAGAAGGAGAGGCAGAGTTGGTAGAACCCCGCTGGCAGGCAGATGTTGGGGCCAGCAGGAAAGGAGCTGTAAAGTTTGGAGTCCCCAAAACTCATTGAGGGGAAGTCCAATCACCATCCATTGAGACTTTGATTAGGGGCTCAGGAGTCGGTATAATTAATCCATGTGCCTCTCCTCTTCCAGTCTAGGTGGTCTAGATTTGATAACACTGCTGGGGGAGAGGATGCAAAGGGGGCAATGTGGAGGTGAAAGCGATGTGGTGGGAGGAATCTGGAAAGAGTGTGTGGGCAGAATGCTAATACAGCCCAAAGGTGCTCACCCCCGGTATACATGCCTCATATAATCCCCTCCACTTGAGTGTGGGCAGGACCCATGAACATTATGGGATGCCATTCCCATCATTAGAGGACTGATTGGTTGTGTTTGAGTCAACCAAACGGGAGATTATCCTGGGTGAATCTGACCTAATCAGGTGAGCCCTTAAAAAACACAGAGACTCTTCCGCTGGCTTCAGAGATGAAGCAAACAGCCATGGTGTGAACTGCCTGTGGAAAGGAACAGCCTCTAGGAGTGGAGGGGTCGCAGCCCTTCAACCACAAAAAAATGAATTCTGCCAAAATTTGATGAGCTGGAAAAAGAACTCCAAGCCTGGGATGAGATCTCAGACCCAACTGACACCTTGATTTCATCCTGGTGAACCCTGAGCAGAGGATCTGGTTGTGCTGTGCCCAGAATTCTGACCAAGGTAAAGTATAAGATAGTAAATGTGTGAAGCTTCTAAGTTCATATATAATATATATTATATATCATAGTCATATGTATACGATTTATTATTCGTTATAAGGAATTGGCTTATGTGATTATAGAGGCTGAGAAATCCCAAGAACTGCAGTTGGCAAGATGGACACCCAGGAGAGCCAACAGTGTAAGTTCCAGGTGAGTCCAAAGTCCTGAGAACCAGGAAAACCATTGGCGTTAAGTTCCAGTTGGAAAGTCAGCAGGGTGCTGATGTTTCAGCTCAATTCCTAAGGCAGGAAGACTGATGTCAGCTCAAGCAGTCAGGCAGCAGGAGCTCCCTCTTACTCAGCCTTTGTGTTCTATTTAAGGCTTCAACTGATTGGACAAGGCCCACCTGTACTGGGAGGGTAATCTGCTTCACTCAGTGTACAATGCAAATGTGATCTCATCCAAAATCACCCTCGCACACACCCAGAACGTCTGACAAAATGTCTGGGCACTCTGTGGCTCAGTCAAATGGACAAATAACATTAACTGTCACACCAGTCCACCAAGGAAAACTTCCTCAGTCTGTCACCATTTTAATATATTTTTACAAACTTTTATTTATTTATTTATTTATTTATTTATTTATTTATTTTGAGATGGAGTTTCACTCTTGTTGCCCAGGCTGGAGTGTAATCAGACTATAACGAGTGCAGTAACAGGTGGGCAGAGGGGCCTGGGGGCTCTCAGAGCAGGGACCCTGCCCTTCCTGGGAATAAGGAGCTGCTGTGCTTCCCCGATCTCAGGGAGCGCAGGAGGCCCCAGAAGTCTGGGGTTGGAATTCAGGTGCCTGAAAACCTTGCAGTGAACTTCATAACTCTTAAAATAAAACAGCCACCTCATTATGCTAGAAAGTACTATTAAAGGCCTTCCTCCAGGACATTGAGTTCTCTTTGGCCAATCATCGCTTCATTGAAGTCACACAAATAACTACAAAGTGTCTGGGTGTGGTAGCTCATGCCTGTAATCCCAGCACTTTGTGGGGTGGAGGCAGGCATATGGTTTGCGGCCAGGAGTATCTGGCCTTCAGTAACCTTCAACTGATTGGACAAGGCCTACTCACAATAGAGCGGGCAATCTGCTTCACTCACTCTACAGTGCAAATGTGAATCTAATCCAAGATCACCCTCTAGGCTGGGCGCAGTGGCTCATGCCTATAATCCCAGCACTTTGGGAGGCTGAGATGGGAGGATCCCTTGAGACTAGGAGTTCAAGATTAGCCTGGGCAACATGGTCTACAAAAATTAGCCAGGAGTGGTAGTGCATGCCTGTGGTTCCAGTTACTCAGGAGACTGAGATGGGAGAATCACTTGAGCCCAGGAGGTCGAGGCTGCAGTAAGCTCTGATCACACCACTGCACTCCAGCCTCTGAGTGACAGAGTGAGATCCTGTCTCAAAAAAACCAAAAAAGCCCCCAAAAAACTACAAAAGGAGTGTGACCCAACTGTTCTTTTCATGCTAGCAATTTTTTTCGGGGATGGGGGTATGCCAAAACTTTATTGAAAAAAAAGTGCAATGAGATTTGTCAGCAGCTTAAAAGAAAGAGGAAACTTAGATACCTCCCCTCAAGCATAGGACCAAAGGCAGACTGGACTCTTTCTGGATATTGTAGTCAGACAGTGTGTGTCCATCTTCCACATGCTAGCAATTTTTAAAAGTTTGTAAAAGGCTGGGCGCGGTGGCTCACACCTGTAATCCCAGCACTTTGGGAGGCCGAGGTGGGCGGATCGCCTGAGGTCGGGAGTTCGAGACCAGCCTGACCAACATGGAGAAACCCTGTCGCTACCAAAAACACAAAATTAGCCGGGTGTGGTGGTGCATGCCTGTAATCCCAGCTACTCAGGAGGCTGAGGCAGGAGAATCACTTGAACCTGGGAGGCAGAGGTTGCAGGGGGCTGAATCATGCCACTGCACTCCAGCCTGGCAACAGAGCGAGACTCTGTCTCAAAAAAAAAAAAAGAAATGCGGATACTTGGGTCTCCCTCACACCTGCTGAATCAGAAGCTCAATGATTGGGGCCCAGCCACCTGGGTTCCATAACCCCTCCGGAAGGTTCTGATGTGTGTGCAAGTCGGAGAGTTACTGCTCTAGCCTAATGGTTTGTATTTTGGGGCAATCAGCCCCTTCATAATTCCCAGGTCTCTTCCCCCCAATTTTTTGGTAGTTGTTTTATTCCGTATTTTGCACTGAATTCTGCAAAGTCATATAAGTAATGTTGTGCCTGCTCACATTTGTACTAATTGAGATCCATGTTTCAGTGAATCATCATAGCTTCAATGTGTTGAGCAAACACTGTATACCAAGCCTAGTATTGAATACAGAAATTATCTTGCCCTCAAATCCATCCTGTGAGAGAGGTAATGCTAGCCCCAGTTCTCAGAGGCAGAATCCGAACACAGCTGTTTAAGTGATGTGTGTATGTTCCCACAGCAGGTCATGCTACACTTGCAACTCAAAATCACCCTCACACAAACCCAGAACGTCTGACCAAATGTCTGGGCACCCCGTGGCCTAGTCAAGTGGATAAATAACATTAACCATCACACCAATCCACCAAGGGAAAGCATCCTCAGTCTGTCACCATTTTAATACATTTTTACAAACTTTTAAAAATTGCTAGGAGGTGGAAGATGGACACACCCTGTCTGATTACAATATCCAGAAAGAGTCCAGTCTGCCTTTGGTCCTATGCTTGAGGGGAGGTATCTAAGTTTCCTCTTTCTTTTAAACTGTTGACAAATCTCATTGAACTTTGTTTTCAATAAAGTTGTGGCATTCCCCCCGCCCCCCAACAAAAAATTGCTAGCATGAAAGAACAGTTAGGACACATTCCCTTTGTATTTTTGGGAGGGGTTGTTTGTTTGTTTGAGACAGGATCTCACTCTCTCACCCAGGCTGGAGTGTCTTGCTTCAAAGTTGGTGTTTGTGATCCCAGACTAAATAGTCTTGGAACCTTAGACTCTGTCTTACAACAGGCACGAATCTCTTAGGGCATGCAAATATTTTGCAACAAAAAGCAGCTTGATGGAGCTAGCACAAAGTGCCACCAGTCAAGGTTGGAAGAGCAACAAATGGGTTCTTCTTGCTGAATTGTTTAACCACGAAATGTGTTTGTCCCGCAAGCTTATTTGCAAAGCGTACTCTTTTGTTCTGGGGGAAGACCCACGCCTCTTTAAGGAACAGAGCAGACCATGCCAAAAGCACTTCAAGGCCTTCCTTATCCGTGTCAATCTGGCACCCTGTGAAAGCTGCAGGGCCTTTCTACTTAGCTGCAAGTTCCCTGCTCCATCCAGCTGGCCCTGGAGTCGGCTTTCTCCATCTGCCTTCGTGTCACCCTCTCCCACCTGAACTCCCTCCCCAGAGCCTTCCAAGCCCAGCCTTCTCTTCCACTCTAGCCTCCATAGCATTTCAGGCACCCATTGACCATCTCTCTGACATTGGGTGTGGCACCATGATCATGTTTGGGGGTCCCTAAGCAAACCCTGACACATACATGGGCCATTCTGCCTCCTGCCTCCTAGTCCTCACTGAGACATTGTCACCCAATGCCTGAGCACTATAAAAATTGAGGGAAAGGGGAAGAACTGCATCCTCCTCCCCCTCAGAGGTCTCCACTAGGGACTGGCTGATTTCTTTAGGGCCTTAAAACATTCCCATTTGCAGAATGACCCTAATAAAATGGAGAAGTAAAGCTATAAATCCTTACCGTATTATTTTCAGAGCAAGAGAGATGGTTACAGATGGGCGGGAGATGGGTAGCGATGGACGAAATCAGTCGATGGATAGTAAGAATAGGTCCTGTAGAAATAAAACACAAGCATTTGTGTATTAATTACTGTATTAAGTCTGTTTAGACTGCTATGACAAAGTAGCATAGACGGGGTGGCTTAAACAACATCGATTTATTATCTGACAGTCCTGGAGGCTGGAAGTCCAAGATCAAGGTGTGGGCAGTGCTGGTTCCTACTGGGACCTCTCCTTGGCCTGTAGATGCTATCTTCTCCCTGCATCCTCACATGGTCATCCCTCTATGTGTGTCTGTGTCCTCATCTACTCTTCTTATAAGAATTCTAGTCATATTGGTTTAGGGCCCACCCTAGTGATTTCATTTTATCTTAATTGCCTCTTTGGAGATCCTATTTCCAAATACATTCACATTCTGAAGTACCAGGGCTTAGGGCTTCAACATATGCATTTGTGGGGGGAGCAAAATTCAGTCCTTAACACTTGCCCATTGCTGAGTAACAAACTGCCACAAACGCAGTGGCTTAAAACAACACACATTTGTTATCTCAGAATCTCCATGGGTTGGGAATTTGAGCTCAGCTTAACTGTGCCTTCTGCTCAGGGTTTCACAAGGCTGTAGTCAATGTGTCAGCAGAACTGCATTCTCATCTAGAGGCTTGGATGGAAAAGAATCCACCATCAAGATCCCTCAGGCTGGGTGTGGTGACTCATGCCTGTAATCCCAACACTTTGGGAGGCTGAGGCAGGAGGATCCCTGGAGCCCATGAGTTTGAGACCAGCCTGGGCAACATAGTGAGACCCCCATCCCTAGAAAAAATTTAAAACTTTGAAGGCCGGGCGCGGTGGCTCACGCCTGTAATCCCAGCACTTTGGGAGGCCGAGGCGGGCGGATCACAAGGTCAGGAGATCGAGACCACGGTGAAACCCCGTCTCTACTAAAAATACAAAAAAAAATTAGCCGGGCGCGGTTGTGGGCGCCTGTAGTCCCAGCTACTCGGGAGGCTGAGGCAGGAGAATGGCGTGAACCCGGGAGGCGGAGCTTGCAGTGAGCCAAGATCGCGCCACTGCACTCCAGCCTGGGCGACAGAGCGAGACTCCGTCTCAAAAAAAAAAAAAAAAAAAAAAAAAAAAAAAAAAAACTTTGAAAAATTAGCCAGGTATGGTGATGTGCACCTGTAATCCAAGCTACTCTGGAGGCTAAGGTGGGAGGATCACTTGGGCCCTGGAGGTTGAGGCTGCAGTAAGCTGTGATTGCACCACTGTACTCCTGCTTGGATAACAGAGTGAGACTCTGTCTCCAAAAAAAAAAAAAAAATGGTTTCATGACTCAGGGCACTGGCTTCTTGCAGGCTGCTGGCTGGGGGCCTGTCCTGGGGGGGCTGCCCTTGGTTCCTTGCCACATGGCTGCTTGCTTCTTCAAGAGTGTGCATCAGGGAACCTTGTCATTGGAGTGGCATCCCATCTCCTCTGCCATATTCTCCTGGTTAGAAGCAAAACAGGCCAGGCATGGTGGCTCACACCTGTAATCCCAGCACTTTGGGAGGCCAAGGTAGGTGGATCACTTGAGGTCAGGAGTTCGAGACCAGCCTGGCCAACATGGTGAAACCCTGTCTCTACTAAAAATGCAAAAAAATTAGCCAAGCGTGGTGGCACACGCCTTTAGTCCCAGCTACTTGGGAGGCTGAGGCAGGAGAATCTCTTGAACCCAGGAGGCAGAGGCTGCAGTGAGCAGAGATCACTCCACTGCACTCCAGCCTGGGTGAGACAGAGTGAGACTCTGTCAAAAAAAAAAAAAAAAAAAAAAAAAGCAGCAGCAGCAGCAGCAGCAAAACATAGGTCCTACCCACACTTAAGAGGCCAGAAGGCCAGAATCCCACAAAAGAACAAGGATCATGAAGACCCCCCTGCCCCCCGCCCTGCTGAAAGCAAAGTTTGTTCCACACACTTTGCGGGTAGGAGAAATGAGAGAAAAAATAGTAATAGAAAGCCAGCAGCACAGGGTAAATTTTACCCCTTCACAAGTTTGCTTGAGGTTGGGCCACATTCACTCACCCATCCCCAAGGTTATCTGTTGAGACCATCCACCCCAACAACCTGGAGCAGTCACTGTTTTGCAAGAGCTTTAGATGAAGACCGAAATGAAACAAGATCAAGGGAAAGATTGGTTTTAAGTATCACTTACTCATCTTCCTCCACCTGCAATTTTCAGCCCCAAAATAACTTGGAGAAAAAAAAAAAAAAAAAAATCTTGGGTTATTTACATTTGCTCTCTATTTTTAACCACTCTTCTGTTTAAAACATTTAATATCTTCTAAAGCCCCATTAGAGCCTATTTAACCTGTAGCAAGATATCGTATTTATTTTTGCAGCTATTTTCATCTGCTTAGGGAACTTTTTGTTTTCATCTGAGCTTTCAGAAGGAAGTTAAGCAAGGTCAACAGGCCTGGCTGACTTGTCAACTGGTTGTGCTGGGTTCTTAATCATAAAATGGAGCTAAATTCAGAGCAACTTATCATGCAACTCTTTTTATGTGGCTCAGTTTTTCCATTACTTGAAGTTCCCAAACATTAATAAACCTAAATGCACTATTTTTGGTGGGAATGAATGCATTATGCTTTTCAGAGTTGATGTTTTTTACATAACTAAATCATGTTGGCAAGAGGGAGGCGAAACCACCCTTTGTAGGGCATATATCAGCTGGATTTTTTCCTACTGATCTGGAGCTGTTGAAGCAGGGAATGGGG
Source organism: Macaca thibetana thibetana (assembly GCF_024542745.1). Taxonomy (NCBI): domain Eukaryota; kingdom Metazoa; phylum Chordata; class Mammalia; order Primates; family Cercopithecidae; genus Macaca; species Macaca thibetana. The sequence continues at coordinate 8,903,315 of NC_065598.1, forward strand.
GAGGAGGAAGAGAGGGGAATTCGGCACAGGGAAAATACACCCACAGATTCTGTTCACCATTTTTACTTGATATTTTTTGTGCTACAGGTTGCTTTTGCAACCACTAAGCAAACATTTTCAAGAGGCTTTAATGAAAAAGCTGTGTTTGGAAGAAAGCAAAATGACTCTACAAGACTCTAACAGAAAATACACTTGTAATTCTTTGAGCTGTAGTTAGGATAAACATTTGATCCTAGAGACAATCTAGTCACGTGAAACCAAAAGCCTGTAATCCCAACTACTAGGGAGGCTGAGGCAGGAGTATCACTTGAACCCGGGAGGCAGAGGTTGCAGTGAGCCGAGATTGTGCCACTGCACTCCAGCTTGGGCGAGAGAGCAAGACTCCGTCTCAAAAATAAGTAAATAAATAAATAAATAAAATAAAATAAAGACAAAAATCCAATCTAGCCCAAGGCCAGTGTAGTAGACACTGCAACGGAATATAAAATGAGTGATTGAAACTCAACAAGAACCATTCAGGAGAAAGATGAGCTGGAATATTCTGTTTTACCCTCTTCCTTCTCTTCCCCACCCCACCACACCTTTGCCCTCCAAGGGTTATTTTTGCTGCACGTTACTTTATTCCTTTTCAACCAGCTTTGGCACAAAAATGTAGTGTTTAAGTGTTTAATATTACATTATTCACATTTCCCTCTTGATGTGTTCTAATTCCACCCTTCAATGTTGGACAAAGACATACAAATTGTATTTCTACACTTTGATCTTGCTTGACAGGTTCTTGTAGCTAACAGCCACTGACCAGAATTTCTGTAGATGGTAGAATCTATAGATCGATACAGCTTTTGATATGTTCCTAATCTGGTATTGCTTATCCTTTTTCTATGAGCTAAGCTGTTATCATTTACTGCCTCTATGAAGGAAGAAAACAGTTATTTGCCCAATGAAGCCTAAGCAATCAACATCCTGGTTTCAATATAGATGGCTGAGGAATCAATGCTGGGAAATATGTGAGGAGACTGAACCTACACTAATATGTATATTTGCAGTAGGTTCTGATTGCAGGTGTTTCTTTTTGCTACTTCTGAAATAAAAACTTGGCCAAACATCAAGTAGAAGGGTCTTTTGTGCTTCTGCAGTCCCGTGGGGAAATGGTTTCTGGTTACTTTTTCATGTATTAAATTGATCTTATTTTGAAAAAAGTTTTACAAAAGCTTTTCCTGTGTTTTTAGTTGAGATGAAATTCACATAACGAAATTAGCCACTTTAATGTGTTCAATTCAGTGGCATTTAGCACATTTACAGACTTGTGCAACTTTCACTTCTGTCTAGAGCCAAAACATTTTCACCAGCCTCCCCAAAAGCCCCATACCCATTCAATAGTCACTCCCCATCCCATCACCTTCTTCCAGCACCTGGTAACCACTAATCTACTTTCTGTCTCTATGGATTTACCTATTCTGGATATTTCATATAAACGAAATCATGTGATATGTGATCTTTTGTGTCTGGCTTCTTTCACTCAGCATAATGTTTTTGAGGTTCTTCCACATTGTAGCATGTGTCAGTAATTCATTGAATTTATTTTTAAATGAAAGTAATATTCAAGGACACTTTCCTGTGTTCAACTAATTATTGATCACCTGTGTGCAAGGCACTGTACTATACATAGCAGGATGTAAAGGTTGGCATTCTCTGTGAAATAATTGTAGGACACAAGCATATGAGTCTCCCGCCCACAGCACCACACTCCCACGCTTCAGTCTCTGACAAAACTACTAGAGGTGGCTGGTTCCCAAAGTAGCCAATTCCTTGTGACTCACAGGCTTTTCCACCCTCCCTTCTCCCCTTCTTAGACAAGATCCGTTTCCCCCAAGACCACACAAGCCATTTTAGAATTGTCATTTGAACTCATGATATGTCAATGAACAGAAAGCATAGCACTGTGACTGTCATAAAGAAGAGTCGGCCCTCAGGAGAGGCCCAGCTTGCAGGGTAGAAATGCAAAATGCAGACAGCAATGGGAACTGATGACACAGACTACATGGCTTCCTCCGGTACAGAGGGTGGCCCCCAAGGCTCAGGGCTGTGAAAGGCCCCGGAGGCCTCACAGAAGCAGTGAGACTTGGAGGAAGGGGGGGCCGGGGGGGGCAGGCTTGGAGAGGCAGGGTGATGGCCTTCATGGACAAAGGGAATATTTGAACAAAGACTTGGCCGCGAGAATACACGTGGGATTTTTAAAAGACGAGACACAGGCCATTTTGTTTAGAAATATTTGTTTGGAAACGAACATGCGGTGATGTCAACATTGGCTCACTTGAAAGGGAAGGAAACGGGAAAATAACATCCCACTTTCCTTCAGCCCCCGCCCACAACCCCCGCCTTGTACCTGATCTTCTCCAGCCCAGGAGCAACCATAGTAGACCACTGAGACGTCTCCCCGCGTCTTTCCATCATATCTTTCTTCCCAGCCCGCCCTAACGGAACCCAGGTAGTTCCTTCAACGGGTCCCATGCGGCGGGGGACCGAGGGGGAGGGGGAACTAACTCTGGGCATTCTGTCGCTCCGTAGTATGGTTCCCATCATGCCCCTCTCCCAAGGTCCTGTCAGGGCCCCTCTCTCAACGCAGTTTTCCATTATGCCCCTCTCCCAAGGGAGTTTCCCACCATGGCCGCGTCCCAAAACAGTTTCCAGTGGGCCAGGAGCGGTGGCTCACGCCTGTAATTCCAGCACTTTGGGAGGCTGACGGGGGCGGATCATGAGGTCAGAAGATGGAGACCATCCTGGCTAACACGGTGAAACCCCATCTCTACTAAAAATACAAAAAAAAAAAAAAAAAAAAAAAAATTTAGCTGGGCGTGGTGGTGCATGCTTGTAATCCAAGCTTCTCTGGAGGCTGAGGCAGGAGAATGGCGAACCCGGAAGGCGGAGCTTGCAGTGAGCCGAGATCGCGCCACTGCACTCTAGCCTGGGCAACAGAGCCAGACGCCATCTCAAAAAATAAAAATGAAAACAAACAACAAAGGCCGGGCGCGGTGGCTCAAGCCTGTAATCCCAGCACTTTGGGAGGCCGAGACGGGCGGATCACGAGGTCAGGAGATCGAGACCATCCTGGCTAACCCGGTGAAACCCCATCTCTACTAAAAAATACAAAAAACTAGCCGGGCGAGGTGGCGGGCGCCTGTAGTCCCAGCTACTCGGGAGGCTGAGGCAGGAGAATGGCGTAAACCCGGGAGGCGGAGCTTGCAGTGAGCTGAGATCCGGCCACTGCACTCCAGTTTGGGCAACAGAGCGAGACTCTGTCTCAAAAAAAAAAAAAAAAAGAAAAAAGAAAAAAAGAAAACAACAAAAAACAAACACAGTTTCCAGTCGTGCCCCCTTCCCAAGGAAGTTTACCGTCATGTCTCTCTTCCTTGCCCCTCCCCACTCTTCCTTCCTTCCTTTATTTATTTATTTATTTAAGACAGAGTCTTGCTCTGTCGCCCAGGCTGGAGTGCATTGGGGAGAATATGGCTCACTGCAGTTTCAGTCTCCGAGTTCAAGCGATCCTCCCACTTCAGCCTCCCTAGTAGCTGGGACGACAGAGCATGCCACCACGCCCGGCTAATTTTTGTAGTTTTTGTAGAGACGGGATTTCACTGTGTCGGCCAGGCTGGTCTGGAACTCCTGGGCTCAAGTGATCTGCCCACCTCGGCCTCCCAAAGTGCTGGGATTTACAGGGTGAACCATGGCGCCAGACCCCTCCCCACTCTTCAAAACCCTCCGCTCCAGCTCTGAAGCAGAGCTCCTCCCTCCTTTGTATCCTCACTTACTGTATCATACTTTTGGAATAACTACTCAACCAATCAAAGAAAGGACATTTTTCCCCACCCAGGTATACCTTGGGCATCACAAATGATGCGGGGACATCATGGACCTTACAACTCAGGCAGAATGAGATGTAAAGTGAAAGCTTCAGCTGGGATATAAGGCAGGATGTGCTAAGTTCCCTATGGTTGGTAGAGGCCCCAAGCGCTCCCCGATATTCAGAAAAGACAGGAATAGCTGGGCGCCACTGGAAAAGCAGGCGGGAAGTGAAGTAGGTAGGGAGGAGCAGATTGTTACAGATGCATGAGCCACCCGCGAGAACAAAGACGCACCACGGTTAAAGCTGGCTAAAGGCAGAGGCGATTCAGAGACTGTCAGAAGAATCCAGTTATGGTGAAAGAGGTCCTTAGCAGGGGCAGTGGAGCTGGAAGGAAAGGGCAAGTGATAACGGGTGGCAAAGGCAGGAGGAGCTGGACGGGAAGCTTGTGGGGACTTGTTGGGGCTGGTGGGGAGAAGTAGTTACAGAAGGTTTCAAGGCTAAGGTTCGGGTAACTTGGAGAAGGTTGTCTATCTGACAAAAGTTGGAAATTCAGTAACAGGGACAGAGTTTCCTTGTTGGGTGAAGGGTGAGATCTGGGCCAGATCATCACTGGGAGTCCACAGATACAGCCCCAAGCCCCAGGGGTAGAGTCGCACTCCTTCCATAGAGGAAAAGGAGACAGCAACAGGACGCACAGAAGAATCGTAACCTGCTACTAGGCATGACTTGGGACCACCGTCACATTTGTTTATGGAACACTTAGCTCTTTAGGGTTCCCAGGGACTAAAGTGTGTGCCTCAAAACACACCCTAACGGCTGGGTGCGGTAGCTCATGCCTGTAATCCCAACACTTTGGGAGGCCGAGGCGGGCAGATTACGAGATCAGAAGATGGACAACATCCTAGCTAACATGGTGAAACCCCGTGTCTACTAAAAATACAAAAAATTAACCGGGCATGGTGGCACGCGCCTGTAGTCCCAGCTTGGGAGGCTGAGGCAGGAGAATCACTTGAACGGGGGAGGCAGAGGTTGCAGTGAGCCTAGATGGCGCCAATGCACTCCAGCCTGGGCGACAGAGCAAGACTGTCTCAAAAAAAAAAAAAAAAAAAAAAAACACACAAAAAAAACACACCTTAAGATGCTGCCTGTTTCTCCAAACAGGCTAAATGACGCATTAGCTTCAGCCGAATCATTCTCACTAGTGGAAATGGTGACCTCCTTCTAGTGACCCACCCTGTGTGCAGAGCTGCGTGGCTTCTCAGCAAGGCCACAGCCTCTCGGCATCCTCAATGGCCGTGGCAGTGGGAACAAAGATGTGAGCGCTGGTGTCCTTGGTCCTCCCTGCCTACTCTCTCCAACCCGATGGCCAGAAAGGGTCTCATACCTGCTTTAGTTTTTGGAGAAGGCCAGGGACTGAGTAAGTGCTGGTAGTTATGGTGAAAGAGGTCCTGAGCATGCGCAGTGGGGTTGGAAGGAAAGGGCAGGTGATAATGGGTGGCAAAGGCAGGAGGAGCTGGACGGGAAGCTTGTGGGGACTTGTTGGGGTTGGTGGGGAGGAGAAGTAGTTACAGAAGGTTTCAAGGCTAAAGTTTGGGTAACTTGGAGAAGGTTGCCGTGAGCACATGTCAGACATTCCCCACTATAATCTCCCAGAAATCTAGTCGGCAGATGAAAGCAGGTGAAAGGAAAGGAAGTGATAGAAAGAGTTCCTGCCAGAGAACAGGTGTGTGCTGTTTTGAGTTTTCCAGGCCCGCACTGCAATGGAGATTGTGGAATTTGCAGGCCTCAACCTGTTGGTGAACATGGTTTCTTCAATTATCCTCAGTAATTTATGGTGGAATATCATGAAGTCACACTGGATGTGCCTTTCAAAATTAGATGGTTTTCTCCTTTCATTTTAATATTTCTGTATTTCATTGAATAAAATTATAAATAGAGCAATTTCAAAAAGAAAGGAATACAGAATAGCAAACTTTTAGAACACCCACTAGGCAAAGTCCAAACTTAGAAAAATAGATATGTAAATCCTTGTCAGATGATTAACCTTCACCCCAAACACACACCCTCATTTCTACTATTTATCACTCACAACTTTTATGAGAGTTAAGAGTTTCTCCTAAGACTCAAGGATCATTTCTATAGTTTATTACTAGAGAAGTTTCTCTGGATGTGTAGAGCACCATAAAATGGAAGGAAAAAGAAAAAAGAATAAAAACTTGAAAAAAAAAAAAAAAAAAAAGGGCTTGTCTCCTAAGAGATTATAAGTTTCTAGAAGATAAGGCTGTGTCTTTTATTTTTTCCCCCACAAATCCATAAAATGTACTCAGTGAATGTTTGTTTGATCAGAATTAAATTTATATTACTAAAAGGGTTTTTGTTTTCAGCTTGTTTATTTTTGCTAGAGGAGCCACTAAGTTGCTATTTTAAGAATAGCTTTGAATCATTACTTAGGAAGTCAGAATTGTGTTAAATGAAGTAGTACCTAAAAACTTCCAGATCCATTAGAAATTATAACTAATGCAATTTGAAAAGAGTTGGATCATTCATTTTATACAAGTCTCTATTTTCAATGACTTTAGTATAAATGAACCCTAACAAAAATGTTTACCTATTTTTTTATTAACTTATCCAATGGCGTTTCCCCTCTAAAATATTTTACATGGCAAATAAAATATACAACTTTGGGCCGGGCACTGTGGCTCATGCCTGTAATCCCAGCACTTTGAGAGGCCGAGGCGGGCGGATCACCCGAGGTCAGGAGTTCGAGACCAGCCTGGCCAACATGGGGAAACCCTGTCTCTACTAAAAATACAAAAAAATTAGCTGGGCATGATGGCGGGCACCTGTAATCCCAACTACTCGGAGGGCTGAAGCAGAAGAATCGCTTAAACTCAGGAGGCAGAGGTTTCAGTGAGCTGAGATTGCGCCATTGCATTCTAGCCTGGGTAACAAGACCGAAATTCCATCTCAAAAAACCAAAAAACAAAAAGCAAAACAAAACAAAAAAAACCTTTATGCTTGTAACTACATTTCTGTCATATTTATATAACTTCTGAAATTTGTGCATAGGTTCTGGCAAAATTGTTTTTTTTAATACCAAGTGAACTTACAGTTAAAAGAATAGAAAGTATTTAAACCTGAATGATTTCTGACGTTGTAGCAGAAGGATCTCCCAAAGAAGGAAAAAAAGCCCTTACCTTCTCCTTATGTGCAGTCTCTTTCACAAATACATAATTTAATGAGGATTGTGTAAGTTTACCTTGTATATTTTTTAGCTACATTAGTTTTACATATAATATCTAATGCAATTTGCTCACGCAAGTGGGAAGGTACTATTATTAGTAGTATTCCTTCCTTATTTACAAACAGCTTGGAATTTAGAAGGATGAAGTTGCATAATTTGCTCCATCCACACAGCTACTAAGTGGCAAAGCCAGGTGTCTGGATTCCAACATTCACGGTCTGGTCCAGTGTAAAACATTTAAACTTGGATCCCTTACAAGTCTATAAGTGCTTTATTGAGTATGCTTAAGTAGAAAAATAATTCCTGAAAACTCAGTTCAAAATTAAATCCTTGGAGCTTACACAGTAAAATTCAACATTCACTTTTGTGGGCCAAGAACTCCTGCTTAGGTGCCCTGGAACAGGAACCCCAGTGCCTTGCTGACAAATGGTTCTCACAGAACACAAATGGCCCTTAGTGATGCTAGAACCAATTGTATCACTTGTGTGTATCTTTGTGTGTATCTGAGAAACACAAGGCAGTTCTCCAATCCTGATAGACCAGTCGAGATTCAACCAGAGAACTGGAACCAGTAGAAGATACATGCTAGGAGATTTATTGCAAGGAATTGGCTTATGTCATTGGGTGGGGCTGGGCAGGCAGGCCTGAAGTTTGTAGGGAAGACAGTTAGGAAGGTGGACTGGAACGCTCTTGGGCACTGGCTGTCCACAGGGGGAATTTATTCTTCTTTAGGGAAGCCTCAGTCCTGCTATAGAGGCCTTTCACCTGATTATCCAAGATAATCTCTCCCTCGGCTTAAAGTCAACTGATTATGGACCTTATTTACATCTCAAAACAGCCTGGAAGCAACACTTAGATTAGTGTTTGTAGTGGGTTGGGTTGTGTATCCTTAAAAGGATAAATTCAAGTTCTAACCCCTGGTACCTATGAATGGGGCTTTATTTGTAAATGAGGTCTTTGCGGATGTGATCAACTTGAATCAAGGCTATACTGAATTAAGGGGGGTGGTAAATCTCTTAACTGGACAATGTGTGTCTTTGTTAGAGAAAGAAGAGGGAGATTTGGACACACACACACACACACACACACACACACACACACACGGAGGGAGAAGGCCATGTGAAGATGGCGGCAGAGATTGGAGTGATGCAGCTACTAAGCAAGGAACACCAAGGACTGCCAGCTGCCATCCGGAGCTGGAGGAGATAGGGAAGGATCCTCCTCCCCTAGAGCCTTCAGAGGGAACATAGCCCTGCCAACACCTTGACTTCAGACTTCTGGCCTTCAGAAATCTGACAGAATAAATTTGCGTTGTTTTAAGCCATCTAGTTTGTGGTTCCCTGTTTGAGCAGCCCTAGAGAATGAAAACGGTATTTGATGGAATAACTGAGGGCTGTGGCCTAGGCAATGGACACATCAAAAGACCATCACCCCTCCATTCCCTTCTCTTCTCCTTTCCCTTTCTTTCCCGTTCCCTTCCATCCCCTTCCCTTCCATCTCCTCCCCTTACATCCCCTCCCCTTCCTTCCATCTCAACCCTCTTCACATCCACTGAGCTCATATTCTGGTTGGGGGAACAGACAATTAAAACTAATGAGCAAGCCAGGCGCAGTGGCTAATGGCTATAATCCCAGCACTTTGGGAGGCTGAGGCAGGAAGATCGCTTGAGGCCTGGAGATCAAAACAAGCCTGGGCAACATGGCAAACCCCATCTTTACAAGAAAAATGCAAAAATTAGCTGGCCATGGTTGCGCTCGTTTGTAAACCCAGCTACACAGGAGGCTGAGGTGGGAAGATGGCTTGAGCCTGGGAGGCCAAGGTCGCAGTGAGCCATGGTCACACCACTGCACTCCAGCCTAGGAGACAGAGCCAGACCCTGTCTCAAGAAACAAAAACAAAAAACTAATGAGCAAATGAACATGAACATGTTAGCCCATGAAAGAAAGACTGGTGAAGAGGGAGGGAGAAGGCACCCATCAGAGCAGAGACCGAAATGCTCCAAGAAGCCTAGGGTCCCTCCTGGAGGAGATGTCCCCACAGAAGCAGCACTGGGTGCAGGTGACAAGAAGAAGCTGCAAACATTCAGGGAATAGCATGAGCATGGTGAGGAGTGGGTGGGCAGGGAAGAAAGAAGAGCAGGGAAAATGGGAGGAGATGGAGTCTTCTACCACTGTTCTTTTGTTGGTTTTATGAGACAGGGTCTTGCTCTGTCACCCAAGCTGGAGTGCAGTGATGCGATCATAACTCACTGCAGCCTTGACCTCCTGGTCTCGAGTGATCCCACCTCAGCTTCCCAAGTAGCTGGGAACAACAGGTGCACCACCACACCCTGATAATTTTTTTTTAATTGTTTTTGTAGAGATGGAGTCTCACTATGTTGCCCAGGATGGTCTTGAACTTCTGGACTCAATAGATCCTCCCACCTCAGCCCCCCAAAGTGCTTGGATTATAGGCATGAGCCACCACACCCAGCTCCTACCACCTGTTGGTTTTTAATTTGCATAGTGACACCTTTTCTCAAAAAAACCGCAATTTTACATGTGTGTACGTATAGAAATTTTGTATGTTTCAAAATAATTATCTTTCTTTCTTTCTTTCTTTCTTTCTTTCTTTTTTTTTTTTTTGAGGCGGAGTCTCGCTCTGTAGCCCAGGCTGGAGTGCAGTGGCACGATCTCGGCTCACTGCAAGCTCCGCCTCCCGGGTTCACGCCATTCTCCTGCCTCAGCCTCCCGAGTAGCTGGGACTACAGACGCCCACCACCACGCCCAGCTAAGTTTTTGTATTTTTAGTAGAAACAGGGTTTCACCGTGTTAGCCAAGATGGTCTTGATCTCCTGACCTCGTGATCTGCCCGCCTCGGCCTCCCAAAGTGCTGGGATTACAGGTGTGAGCCACTGTGCCCGGCCTTCAAAATAATTATCTTTCAAATCAGCTGCAGTGGAGCATTCTAATTTTTTAAGCAAACTTGTAAAATGTTAGAATAGTTTTAGTTACAGAAAGATAAGATTGAGAGTTCCTGTGTATAATTCAGTTTCTCCATTGTTAAAGCCTTATGCCGCCATAGTACTTTTGTTACAACTATGAAGCTGATCTTGGTACATAACTAATAACTCAATGCCCAGTTTTTCCATGTATGTCCTTTTTCTGTCCCAGGGCCCCATCCAGGATTGTACACTGCATTAAGTCATTGTGTCACCCTGGGCTCCTCTGGGCTGTGACTGGCTTACCATGCTTCCTTGTCTTTGATGCCCTAGACAGTCTGGAGCAGTGCTGATTGGGTATTTTGTAGAATCTCCTTCATTTTAGGTTTGTATGATGCCTTCTAGTGATTGGACTGGGGTTATGGATGTTTGGACATTCTTAGGTTTTTATTTACAACATTTCATTGCATACCTAATGTTTCAACAAACATTAATTTATCTTAAAAATAGAATCACGTATTTAATGCAGTTATTGTAATGTCTATCTTTGTCCCCTTTACACAAAAATACATAAAACCAGGAGAGAGGCAGCCACCATTTCATATTCTTAGCTCATACGTGAAACCTTTCCATTTTAAACTTCTGGGAAGAACTTTAACATTAAAAATTCAAACCACTTTGAAATTATGTAGTCAACTGAAAAAGTTTATTTTAGTCATCTAAAGGGACCTGTGCAAAGGAAAAACTACCCTTTTAGAAGCATACTTTTTTTTTTTTTTTTTGAGACGGTGTTTCGCTCTTGTTGCCCAGGCTGGAGTGCAATGGCACGAACTCGGCTCACCTCAACCTCCGTCTCCCGGATTCAAGTGATTTTCTCTCCTGCCTCAGCCTCCCGAGTAGCTGGGATTACGGGCGTGCACCACCACGCCTGGCTAATTTTGTATATTTAGTAGAGATGGGGTTTCTCCATGTTGGTCAGGCTGGTCTCAAACCCCTGATCTCAAGTGATCTGCCCGTGTTGGCCTCCCAAAGTGTTGGGATTACAGGCGTGAGCCACCGTGCCCGGCCAGAAGCATACTTATTTTTCTCCCATTCCAGAAAACATTCCTTGCCTGACGCCCTGACCATTGCTGAAACCATTCCTCGAAACATCTCTACCGGCTGGTGTCAACCTGCCCAACACCCACGCAGTTGGATAGCTGTGTGCTGCTGCAGCCTTTTGTGAGTGGGGGGAGTTTTCTTTTAAATAGTTATCTCTGGCCGGGCGTGGTGGCTCATGCTTGTTATCACACATTGGGAGGCCGAGGTGGGTGGATCACTTGAGGTCAGGAGTTCGAGACCAACCTGGCCAACACGGTGAAACTCCATCTCTACTGAAAATACAAAAATTAGCCAGGCATGGTGGCGCATGCCTGTAATCCCAGCTACCTGGGAAGCTGAGGCGCAAGAATCGCTTGAACCTGGAAGGTGGTGGTTGCAGTGAGCCGAGATTGCGTCACTGTACCCCAGCCTGGGCGACAGAGCGAGACTCCATCTCAAATAAATAAATACATAAATAAACAAATAAATAAATAGTTATCTCTAAAAATGTGATCAATTCTCACCATTATATCAGAAGTATACTAAAATGTTCTTTCCTTTCCCTCCCTCCCCTCAGGGACATTTCAAGATCTCTACAAGACCTGTATCTGGACTTATCAAATGGCTGTGCTCTAGTGAAAATAACAAGCCATAAAGCCTTCCTTACACAGGTACTGGGGAAAAGGTTGGGCTCTAATTCCATGTAGCTTTACTGTGCCTTTCTCAAATTTGCTAAAATTAATGCTTTTAGAGTACAGTTGGCCCTCTGTATCCACGGCTTCCACATGTGTGAATTCAGCCAACTTCAAATCAAAAATATTTGGAAAAAAAAATGGATGGTTGCATCTGCACTGAGAATGTACAGACTTTTATTCTTATTATTATTCCCTAAACAATACACTATAACAACTATTTGCACAACGCTTACACTGTATTAGGTATTATAACTAATCTGGAGATTATCTAAATTATACAAGAGACTGAATGAGGTGGCTCATGCTGTCATCCCAGCACTTTAGGGGAGGCCGAGGCAGGAGGATCACTTGAGGCCAAGAGTTTGAGACCAGCCTGGGAAACATAGCAAGACCCTGTTTCTACAAAAAATACAAAAATTAGCTTGAGTGTGGTGGCGCATACCTGTAGTCCCAGCTACTCAGGAGGCTGAGGTGGGAGGATGGCTTGAGCCAGGAGTTCAAGGCTACAGTGACCTATGATTGCAACACTGTACTTCAGCCTGGGCAATGGAGCAACACCCTGTCTATCAATATAATATGTCAACATGGCCGGGCACGGTGGCTCACGCCTGTAATCCCAGCACTTTGGGAGGCCTAGGCAGGCAGATCACGAGGTCAGGAGATCGAGACCATCCTGGCTAACACGGTGAAACCCCCCATCTCCACTAAAAATACAAAACTTAGCTGGGCGTGGTGGCATGCACCTGTAATCCCAGCTACCCAGGAGGTTGAGGAAGGAGAATCGCTGGAACCCGGGAGGCAGAAGCTGTAGTGAACCGAGATTGCGCCACTGCACTCCAGCCTGGGTGACAGAGCAAGACTCCGTCTCAAAAAAAAAAACAAAAAACATTAATTAACTAAATAAAATAAAAATAAATTATACAGGAAGATGTGCATAGGTTATATGCAAATACTGTGCCATTTTATATCAGGGATGAGCATCCATGGATTTTCGTATCTATAGAGGGTTCTGCAACCAATCCCCTGTGGATACTGAGTGACGACTATACACTTCTATGAGTTTTGACTAACATTGACAGTTGTGCAACCAGCACTGCCATCAAGATACAGAACAGCTCAGTCCCTCAAAAATATTCCCCCATGACCCTTTGTAGTCAACCTTTTCCCCAACCTACTCTCAATCCCAACAATGGAGGATCTTTCTGTCCCAGTAGTTTTGCCTGTTCCAGAATGCCATACGAAACCATGGAATATGGCTGAGTGTAGTGGCGCACATCTGTAATCCCAGCACTTTGGGAGGCTGAGGAGGAAGGATTGCTTGATCTCAGGAGTTCAAGACCAGCTTTGGCAAGATAGCAAGACTCTGTCTCTACAAAACAGAAATGAAACACAAAACCATGGAAGATGTCACCTTTGAATCTGAATTCCTTCACTCAGCCATTTACATTTGAGATTCATCCATGCTGTTGCACAGATCAATAGCTTCCTCCTTTTCAGTGTTCGTGAGTGAACACTGAAAAGTGTATATCCATATAAGGGGATATATCCATATCCATATCCATGTCCCCTTGTATGGATATACTGCAGTTTATTTATCCCTTCACCGGTTGAAGGACACCTGGATCGTTTCCAGGTTTTGGCAAATGTGAGTAAAGATTTCTGCATATGGTTTTTGCAGGAAGTCAAACTTTCACTTCTCTTGGGTGTACATGTAGGAGAGGGATTGTCAGGGTATATTATACATGATGTATGTCCCATCTTATCAAGTGGCTGCTGATTTTGCAAAAGTAATAACATCAAAGAGGCCACTCCTATTGAGTTTCACTTGTGCTTTTCTTAAAGAAATTTATTTTTTATTTTTTGAGATGGAGTCTCCCTCTGTCACCCAGGCTGGAGTGTGGTGGCGTGATCTCAGCTCACTGCAACCTCTGCCTCCCGGGTTCAAGCGATTCTTCTGCCTCAGCCTCCCAAGTAGCTGGGACTACAGGCATGTGCCACCATGCCCAGCTGATTTTTGTATTTTTTGTAGAGACAGGGTTTCACCATGTTGGCCGGGCTGGTCTTGAATTCCTGACCTCAGGTGATCCACCTGCCTCGGGGATTTTCTTTGTCAATGTGGTGTGGAGCTTGACTGTGTGGGAGATAATTTTTGTGAAGAAACTGTCTATAAAATCCTCCTGTCTCCCACACTCGTTCTCTACAGCCAGTGTTAAAAGTTAAGCATGAAATGCAGAAGTGTGGTTGGGCGTGGTGGCTCCTGCCTGTAATCCCAGCACTTTGGGAGGCCGAGGTAGGCGGATCACAAGGTCAGGAGTTCGAGACCAACCTGACCAACATGATGAATCCCCGTCTCTACTAAAAATACAAAAATTAGCCAGATGTGGTGGTGTGCGCCCATAATCCCAGCTACTCGGGAGGCTGAAACAGGAGAATCACTTGAACCCGGGAGGCGGAGGTTGCAGTGAGCCGAGATTGTGCCACTACACTCCAGCCTGGGTGACAAAGACTCTGTCTCAAAAAAAAATAAAATAAAATAAAAAATAAAAAAAAGAAAGAAAAAAATAAATGCAGAAGTGGAAACAAATGGTGGGGGCAGGGGGGAAGTACATAACTTCTTTCTTTTCTTTTTTTTTTTTGAGACCGAGTCCGTTCTGTTGCCCAGGCTGGAGTGTAGTGGCACAATCTCTGCTCACTGCACTCACTGCAACCTCCGCCTCCCGGGTTCAAGCGATTCTCTTGTCTCAACCTCCCGAGTAGCTGGGATTACAGCTGCCTGCCACCACACCTGGCTAATTTTTGTATTTTTAGTAGAGACAGGGTTTCACCATGTTGGCCAGGCTGTTCTTGAACTCCTGACCTCAAGTGATCCGCCTGCCTCGGCCTCCCAAAGTGCTGGGATTACAGGCCCATAACTTCTTTGAAGGAAATATGGTTACCAAAAGAAAGGGGGGAAGGGGAGGAAATCCTTGAAAAGGATAGTATCTCTTATTTTGTAGCTACAACAGCTGAGTGTTATTTGGGTGAAATTGCAACTCTTGCCTGCCATGTGCTCTTTGAGTAAACACAGGCAGCGCTTTGTATTTATTTGATTTTTGGTTTGTTTTCCATTTTGGTCAAAGAGTGGCCTCTGAACGTATTCACCCCTTGAGAGACACCAAGGTTGGTGTGGGGTGGGCTGTGGGTTTTGGAATCAGAGGAGCTGGATTTGTACGTGTTCTGCCCCCTTTTAGTGGGAGACATTCTACAAGGCCACTATGGAAGGCAGAATGTGGTCCCTTGAAATTGTCTGTGCTGGGATCCCTGGGAACCTGTGAAGACATCACCTTCCATCACAAAAGGGACTGCAGATGTGACTAACATGAAGAGCTTTACAATGGAGAGATTATTCTGGATTATACAGGCTATAAATCCTGGGTTATACAGGATCTTTAAAAATAGAGGAAGGTAGAAGAGGAGGCCAGAATAATGCTGTGTAAGAGGGACTTGACCGTCTGTTGCTGGCTTGAAGTTGGAGGAAGGAGGTCCCGTGTCAAGGAATGCCGGCAGTCTCTAGACACTGGGCAAAGTCAGGAAACAGATTTTCCCCTAGAGCCACAGAAAGAATTTCTTTTCTTCCTTTTCTTTTCTTTTCTCTTTTCTTTTCTTTTCCCTTCCCTTCCCTTCCCTTCTCTCTTCTTCTTCTTCTTCCTCCTCTTCCTCCTCCTCCTCTCCTCCTTCTTCTCCTCCTCCTCCCCTTATTCTTCCCCTTCTCCTCTTTCTTTCTCTTTTCTTTCTTTTCTTTTTTTCTTTCTTTCTTTCTCTCTCTTTCTTTCTCTCCTCCTCCTCCCCCTTTCTCCTTCTCCTTCTTCTTTTTTTTTTTTTTTTTTTTGATATAGAGTCTCATTCTGTCTCCCATGCTAGAGTGCAATGACTCACTACACCCTCGACCTCCTGGACTCCAGCAGTCCTCAGCCTCCCAAGTACCTGAGAGTACAGGCACATGCCACCATGCCTGGCTAATTGTTTTCATTTTTTAAAAGATGGAGTCTTCTTATGTTGACCAGGGTGGTCTCAAGCTCCTGGGCTCAAGCAACACTCTTGCCTTAGCCTCCCAAAGTGCTGGCATTGCAGGCATGAACCACCATGCCCAGTCATGGAATACAGTTTTGCTGACACCTTGATATTACCCAATGTGTTAGTCAGGGTTCTCCAGAGAAACAGAATCAATATTATATATATGTATATATATGTGGATATAAAGAGATTTATTATTAAGGTATTGGCTCATGAGATTATGGAGGCTGAGAAGCCTGTAATCTTCTATCTGCAAGCTGCAAGGATAGTGGCATAGTTTAAAAGCCTGAGAGCTAGAGGGCCAATGGTGTAGACTCCAATTTGGGTCTGAAGGCCTGAGCACCTGAAGTATAGAGGGCACATCAATGTCTCAGCTCAACAGTCAGGCAAAGGGAGGGCAAATCGAGCCATCCTCTGCCTTTGTGTTCTGTTCAGGTCCTCAGTGGGTCGGAGGGTGCCCACCCGCATTGGGGAGGGTGATCTGCTTTACCCAGTTCAGCGATTCAAATGCTAAATCTCATCTGGAAACACCCTGAAAGACACATCCAGAAATAATGTTTAGTAAGTTTTGTGGACATCCTGAGGCCTAGTCAAGTTGACATGTAGAATTAACCATTACCCCCAGTGACACCCGTTTGGGATTTTTGACCTCCAGAACCATCAGATAATACATGTGTGCTGTTTGAAACCAGTAAGTGTGTGGCAATTTGTTACAGCAGTGACAGGAAACTAACCCAGCCACTAACCTCTCTGAGAGTCAACTTTTCTCCCTTGTAAAATGAATATGATCATGACAATATTTCCCCAACCACTTCATACGTTACTATGACAATCAGTGACAGAATGTTTGAAAATGTTTCGAAACTATAAAAGCTTTGCCAGATCGAAAACAAAATCTGCTGCTCCCTTTGATCTAGTACTTTTCCTACCCACTCAGCTCTTCCTTTGCTGGCCGGCTTCTGCATCTCCTAGGGTACATTTGATTTGGCCAATCTTTCCAATGACCTTTACCTTTTCTAAATGGGCGGCTGGGCCCGAGGCACTGACCATTTCTGCTTTTTAGAATCCATCATCATTACCAAACAGAATGAGCTTTATATAACATTTTCGTATTTTGTTTGCAATAGAGTTTTTGCATCATTTTTGAGTTTTAAAATATGGCATTGTAATATTATGTATCTTGATGACTGCATTTAGAGATGACAACCTCATCTCTATAAAAAATAAAAAATTAGGCCTGGTGCAGTGGCTCATGCCTATAATCTCAGCACTGTGGGAGGCTGAGGCGGGCAGATCACCTGGGGTCAGGAGTTCCAGACCAGCCCGGGCAACAGGGTGAAACCCTGTCTCTACTAAAAATACAAAAATTGGCCAGGCATGGTGGCACGTAATCCCAGCTACTTGGGAGGCTGAGGCAGGAGAATTGCTTGAACGCAGAAGGTGGAGGTTGCAGTGAGTCGAGATCATATCACTGCACTCCAGTCTGGGCAACAGAGTGAGACTCCATCTCAAAAATAAATAAATAAATAAATAAATAAAATAAATAAAAAATTAGCCGGGCATGGTAGCACATGCTTGTAGTCTCAGCTACTCGGGAGGCTGAGGCAAGAGGATGGCTTAAGCCCGGTGGGGGTTGGTGGCTGCAGTGAGCTATGATTGTGCCACTGTACTCCAGTTTGGGTGACAGAGTGAGACCCTGTCTCAAAAGAAAAGAAAAGAAAAGAAAAGAAAAGAAAAGAAAAGAAATCTGATGTATGTTCCAAGTAGGTTGCTGTGGAAGCGGATTTTGTTTGGTCTCATCACTACTTTGAAATGATGGAATTTATTAGAATCACCTCTAGAGTTTGAATTTAATGTATTGAAAAAGCGGCGCATGTATTACTATATTAGAATTTTTAACAATATTGGATGACTATGTTTTAACACAATTGGGTTTCTTTGTAATCCTAGGTATTATCTGATGTATCAATGCATTATTTTACGCATTTAGAAACAATATTCACTAAATTGCTGAAGGAGGTCTGAGGCACAGACACATTATGATTCTTTCCCTCAATTTTTTTAAAATTTTCTACTTCCAATTTATTTATTTTATTTATTTATTTTGAGACAGGTTCTCACTCTGTCATCCAGGCTGGAGTGCAGTGGTATGATCTCAGCTCACTGCAACTTCCACTTCCCAGGCTCAAGTGATACTCCCACCTCAACCTCCTGAGTAGCTGGGGCTATAGGCATGTGCCACCGCATCCGGCTATTTTTTGTATTTTTGTAGAGATGGGGTTTTGCCACGTTGCCCAGGCCGGTCTGGAACTCCTGGGCTCAAGCGATGCGCCTGCCTCAGCCTCCCAAAGTGCTGGGATTACAGGTGTGAGCCACTGTGCTCGGCCTTTCCCTCAATTCTTTAACCTTTTGAGTTCAATTTTATCATCTGAATATTGGGTCTCCAGGGAGGATCTGGAAGAATCAAATATGATACTGTACATGAACACCTCCATGCCAAATGCAAAGTGTTTTCAGGATTCAAATGATAACTACATACAAAATTTGAAATGAAAAAAGAAGAATAGCAACAGCACACATACATTGGTTTGCTGGGTCTGCTGTAATAGAGTGGGTTGCTTAAACACCACCCATTTATTTTCTCACAGTCCTGGAGGATCAAATCCAAGGTCAAGGTGTCAGCAGGGTTGGGTTATTCTCAGGCCTCTCTCCTTGGCTTATAGATGACTGATTTCTCCCTGTGCGTGTCTGTGTCCTAATCTCCTTTTCTTAAAAGGACTCCAGTCAGATTGGATTAGAGCCTACCCAAATGACCTCATTTTACCTTCATTACCTTCTTAAAGGCCCTATCTCCAAACACAGTCACATTCTAAGGTACTGGGGATCAGGACTTCAACATACAAATTTTTGTGAGGAAACTATTCATCCTGGCTCATAACATCAGGGAAAACAAACAAAACAAAACAAAACAAAAAACAACAAAAAAGTATTGGGTGGCTACCTAGGTCAAGGGATACAAAAGGGGTTTTCAGCCACCTTATCTCAGCTCCATGACAGGTGATAGGTCTTTTTATCTTCACTCCTCTTCGTATACTTCTCTAAGTACGACCTCACATAATGCCACCTATACAAGTAGCTTCCTTCATAGTTTTGGTTCTAGTCTCTCTAAGGAAAATTAGAAGCAAAATTCAAAAGCAAAGAAAGATCGGAGGTTTGTAAATGAAGTTGGAAAGTCCTTCCCCCTTCCTCATCTCATATGGGAAGCTCATGGTGGGCCCTTATTCAGAGAAAAGTCATCATCTATAAACATCAAGGAAAGATTATCACTTCCAGCATGCCTTCAATTTCAATATCTTGGGAGAGCAAGAACGGACTTTTGTGCAGCCTACACATATATCTGGAGGTTGCCAAATAACACTTCCATGAGTTTCCCACACTAAATTAGTTCAGGAAACAGATATGAATAATTTGCTTTATCATGAATGGTTCTTTATGCATAGCAGCTACTGAATACCATTGTCATTTAAAGCAAACTTGGACTTTGCTTTGACTTTTAATTTGTACCTAGGGACCTATTTGCACTGTCTGGTCTTTCTTTTGAGTCATATAACATGAAAAGTTAGGGATATTATTCAGCCTCTCTCCTCTCTAAACAGATGATGATAAGATCTACCTAAACTTTGATTTAAAAAAAAAGGTGGAGTAGAAGGCCGGGGGTGGTGGCTCACGCCTGTAATCCTAACACTTTGGGAGGCCGAGAAGGGTGGACCCCTGAGGTCAAGAGTTAGAGACCAGCCTGGCCAATATGGTGAAACCCCGTCTCTACTAAAAATACAAAAATTAGCTGGTCATAGTCGTGGGTGCCTGTAATCCCAGCTACTTGGGAGGCCGAGGCAGGAGAATCGCTTGAACCGAGAGGTGGAGATTGCAGTGAGCTGAGATTGTGCCATTGCACTCACTCCAGCCTGGGCCACAGAGCAAGACTCCGTCTCAAAAAAAAAAAAAAAAAAAAAAAAAAAAAGAGTAGGAAAGAGACAGGCATGAGGATTGTAATTTAACAGTGAGGCAAGTGGATCCCAGGAATTTGGGTCAATCCTTGGAAGATCAGGGATTTCTGACTGCGCCAGTCATGGAAGGTATTGGCCCATGTGTCAAGAGTCTTTGAAAATTAGATGGGCCTGGGGGAGGTTAGACACTAGAGTCAGTGAAAACCAGGCAGTAGGTCATGAGAAGTTTAATATCTCTCCCGCCTGTCTTTTTTTCTTTTGCCCTTTTCTTTTCTTTCTTTTCTTTTCTTTTCTTTCTTTTCTTTTCTTTTCTTTCTTTTTCTTTCTTTCCTTTTTGTTTGTTTTTATTTTTTATTTATTATTATTATTATTTTTTTAAGAGACAGAGTCTTGCTCTGTCACCTAGGCTGGAGTGCAGTGGCACAGTTACAGCTCACTGCAGCCTTGAACTCCTGGGCTCAACTGATCCTCCTGCCTCAGCCTCCCAAGTAAGTAGCTGGGACTACAGGCTTAGATCACCATATCCAGCTAATTTTTTTTTTTGGAGAGATGGGGTCTCACTATGTTGCCCAAGCTGGTCTTGAACTCCTGGGCTCAAGTGATTCTCCTGCCTCAGCCTTCTAAAATGCTAGGATTACAGGTGTGAGCCACAGCATTTGGCCTGTGTTTCTTTTTTCAAAAAAATTATTAATAGACTATTTTTTTAGAAGAACTTTAGATTTGCAGAACAACTGAGCTGATAGTGCAGACTTACAGTGTTTCTTTCCCCAGCTTCCAGTGTTATTAACATCTTAAGTTAGTGTGGTACATTTGTAGTGACTCAGGAGCCAGTGTTGATCCATTATTATTAATTAAAGTCCATAGTTACGTGAGGGTTTCCTCTTTGTGTTGTACATTCTGTGAATTTTGACCAATGTATATATACACACACACTTATATGTATAATAACGTGTATCCACCATCACAGTATTACGCAGAGTAGTTTCACCACTGTAAAAATCCACTGTGTTCCACCCATTCATCCCTTCCTCCTCCTTGAACCCCTGGCAACCACTGATCTTATTATCGTCTTACCTGTTTCGCCGTTTCCAGAATGTCATATGGTTGGAATCATACAGTATATGGCCTTTTCAGACTGGCTTCTTTCACTTAGCAATAGGCATTTAAGGTTCCCTTGTGTGTTTTGGGGGTTTGATAGGCCATTTCTTTGTAGTGCTGAGTAATATTCCACTATGTGGGTGAGCCACAGTTTGTTTGTCCATTCGCCTATTGAAGGATACTTTGGTCGCTTCCAGTGTTTGGTGATTATGAGTAAAGGTGCCATAAACCTCTGCATGCAGGTTTTTGGAGGATGTAAGTTTTCAACTTAGTTGGGTAAATACCTAGGAGCACAACTGCTGACCGTACGGTAAGACTATGTTTGGCTTTGTAGGAAATTGCTGAACTGTCTTCTGAAGTAGCTGTACAATTGTGCATTCCCAATAGCAACAAATGAGAGTTCCTGTTGTTCTGTATCCTGTCAGCATCTGGGATTGTCAGTTTTCTGAATTTTAGCCATTCTAATGTATGTAGTAGTAGCTCATTGTTATTTTAATTTGCAATTCCCTAATGATATATGATGTTCAGCATCTTTTCGTATGCTTATTTGCCATCTGTATATCTCTTTGATGAGATTTTTTTCTGATTGTTTGCTCTTTGATTCAGTTGTTTATTTTCTCATCGTGGAGTTTTAAGAATTATATATATATACACACACACATATACACATATGTACATATATATGTACACACACATACACACATATACACACACACACACACACTTGAAAAAATTAGAGACAAGTTCTTCTCTGTTGCCCAGGCTGGAGTGCAGTGGTGAGATCACAGCTCACAACAGCCTCCAACTCTTGGCCTCAAGCAGAGTTTTACAGGTGTGAGCCACTAAGCTGGCCTGCATATTTTAAATACAATCCTTAATCAGATATGGAATTTGCAAATATTTTCTCCCATTCTGTGACTTGTCTTCTCATTCTCTTAACAGTGTCTTTTGTAGACTTTTCAAATTTTAGTGATGCCCAACTTACTGTTTTTTTTCTTTTATGCATCATGCTTTTGGTGTTCTAGCTACACAGTCATTGCCAAACCCAAGGTCATCTAGATTTTCTCCTATGTTATCTTCTAAGAGTTTTTATAGTTTTACCTTTTATGTTAGGGAGTATGTTCTATTTTAAGTTAATTTTTGTGAAAGATATAAAGCCTATGTCTAGAATTTTTTTTTTTTTTTGCATATGGGTGTCCAGTTGTTCCAGCACCACTTGTTAAAAAGGATGAATTGCCTTTGCTCCTTTGTGAAAGATTAGTTGAGTATATTTGTGTGAATTCCTACTGCCTTTTAATTAAAATTTTAGGTACTGTATATGGGGAATGCTGGTGGTATTTGTTGCAAGCAGATTCTTGTTTTCCCCTCCCTCCAGTCAATAACTGAAAATAAGTGTTTGCAACACACACACACACACACGCACACACGCACATGGCTAGTGCAGTGGGTATCTGTGTACATCATTGTGGACCCCTCGCCCTGTTATCCTTCAGCTTTCTCAGAATACACTAGCTCCTTCCGGCTCTACTTTATTTCCTTGTTTTCTCCCACCTTATAGGACTGCACATTTGAAAAATCGTTGAAACAGATTAAATAACAGAGTCTAATTATCACCTACCTACAGCCCATCTAGCATTTCAAAAAGAGGAATTTTGGTGAGTTCATGATAAATGTAGGCGGTCTCTCTTCCTGTCTTAGGTCTTACAGTGTCCTTTGGGGCCCTGTGAATCTATGATAAAAGATATTGACTCTTTACGGGTAATAAGGCCGGTGGGATTATTGGGCTATTACCAACCAGTCAAGATGAATTCTGAGCTCTTTTGCTTTGTCAGTTACAGGAGATCAGCTATAAATCCTGGCCACACAGTGCTCCAGTTTGAGAGTGATGATTTCCACCACTTTCCCATACTTTAAAAGATTGGCATCTGCCAAGTGATCAAAACACACAAAGAGGCCTTTTAACCAAGTTTAGCTTGGAATTTCCAGTTGCTAACCACAAGCAGGTCTGGCAAGCTAGGAGGCCGGTTGGCTGCGCAGCTACTCCAGAGTGTGCGGTAGCCGAGGGCTGCGTCCGCGTAAAGCCCAGAGCTGTAATGATGTCAACTTGTTATTTACTTTCCAAATCTGAATGACTGAGCAAGGCGAAAGGAGAATCAATCAACCACAATGTGACCCTACAGGCGGAAAAAACGCAGCGCTCCCACCAGCAGGCGGTGGGGGAAGGGAAGCACGTGTAGCCAGGGCAGGGTTGCATCATGAGCTCTTTCGCTCGGGTTTTCTATTGCACCCTTCGTTTTTCGATTGCATGTAATACTCAGCATCAGTCTGCACAAGCCCAGGGAGCCCGGGAGCAACGAAGGGCAGGCTCAAGGGAAGGCCCCACCAAGTCCTTCTGGGGGGCCTTGAATGGCAACTGATACGTAATAAGACACAATCTATTCTGCTGATTCACAATTATGGAGACTGTGTAAGTGTGTATTTTTTTATTGATGTCCTCTAATGATGGTGTAGCAACAGTCATTTTGCATCATTGACGTTTTACGGCAATATTTTGCAGGGTAATTTTGAGGTCCGCCTTTTTGATGGAGGACCGGCCTCTTAAAAACTCACCTCCGGCCGGGCGCGGTGGCTCACGCCTGTAATCCCAGCACTTTGGGAGGCCGAGGCCGGCGGATTGCCTGAGGTCAGGAGTTCGAGACCAGTCTGGCCAATATGGTGAAACTAAAACTACTAAAAATACAAAAAAATTAGCTGGGCGTGGTGGCGTGCGCCTGTAATCCCAGCTACCCCGGAGGCTGAGGCAGGGGAATTGCTTGAACCAGGGAGGTAGGTGGAGGTTGCAGTGAGTCGATATCGTGCCACAGCACCCCAGCTTGGGCAACTGAGCGAGACTCCGAGACTCCGTCTCAGAAAAACAAAAACAAAAACAAAAACCTCACCTCGGGTCCCCCTCCCCCCACAACCAGAACAACAAATGGTCTAGTGTTCGAGGAAGAGCAAGTAAGGTTATAGTTTAGATTGCTGAGTGCACCGGACTCTTAGCACGAAGCTCATTATATAGTAAAGGAAGGGGCAAGAATATTTGAAAAATATTCAACAAGGCTGACCCCAGAGGTGCTGGGGAGGGGGAGTGGAGATCTGTTTAACTGAATTAAGGCCGCGAGTAGTGGGGAGTAGCCTACGTGGAGGGGAGGAAGGAGCGCTGGGGACTTAAGTGCACCGGGGCCAGGCCGTGTAAGCCATTGCAACATTAAGCACTTTGCAAGGCCCAGAGGGCTGAAGCCTGGGGGTTGGGGTGGGAGTGCTGAGGCCCGAGGGCCCAGGTCCCCCTAACCTCCTCAGCCCCCACACCCGAGCTCCTGGCGCCTATGCTTGTGCGTCTGAGTTTGTCCCTAAGCGTTTCTGGCTCTTCCTGGGAGGTGTTTTGCAAAGGTCGAGGCTCCGCCGGAGCCCCCACTTTTTGAGGTGGGGTAAAGACTACTGGGGTGTCTTCTAAGAGGGCGATTATTTTGAGGGAGATTCA
Organism: Macaca thibetana thibetana; assembly: GCF_024542745.1. Classification (NCBI taxonomy): domain Eukaryota; kingdom Metazoa; phylum Chordata; class Mammalia; order Primates; family Cercopithecidae; genus Macaca; species Macaca thibetana. The sequence continues at coordinate 8,927,779 of NC_065598.1, forward strand.
CCATCGGGCAGGTGGCAGGGGGTTCTCTTGGGGCAGCTGGGTGGCTTCCTTATTGGGGTGGGGGAGGGTAACACTTTAGCAGGGACCGAGGTTCCCCTGCCCCCCAGAAACAGAGGGGGTGGCCGAGGTTCCCGTCCCCTCGAGGCAGTCGTGGAAAGGCTGGGTTTGGGATGTGATGGGGGTAGCCCTGGGGTCCTCTCAGTCCCACGGAGGCCACGGGGAAGGGACCGGGACCGGAGCAACTCGGGAAAGGCTTGAGTTCCCCTCACCCACCCTAGGCGTTGGGGAGCGGGGCGGGCTTGGTAGGGACGCTGGTCCCCCGACCGTGGGGCAGGGGCTGGGTTGGGACGCGGGTCCCCTCTAGGAGCCGCGGGGGAGGGGCAGGGCCGGAGTCCCTACCCTCGTGGGGGAGGGGCTGGTTCGGGACGCAGCTCCCCCGGGGCTCAGGGGCGGGGCTGGGTGGGACGCCGGGTGCCCTCCCACGGCCGTGAGGGAGGGGCTGGCGGAGGGGGCGGACCCCTGGCGGTCGTCCTGGTTGGGGTCCGCGCGCTCGCGACCGCTCCCCGCGGAGGTCACTGCCCGTGCCAGTCCCTCCCGCTGTTCCGCCCTCTCCCGCCGCCGCCGCCGCCTCCGCCGCCGCGCCCGGCTCAGCGGCCCCACTCCGCGCTCGGGAGCGAGGAGTCGCCAGCGCCCCCGCCGCGCCGCCGCCGCAGCGCCCTCCGGCCGCCATTCGCCACCGAAACTTTCCAGCGCCCGCGCCCTCTCCGGGACTCGGCGGCGGCGGGGCGGGGGCGGCCCGGGGGCGGCGCGCGGCTGCTCCAGGGCGCCGGGCCCTCTTCGGCCGCCGCACGGCCGGGGCTTGGAGGCTGCCGGCCGGAGGGAGGTTCGGAGCGCGGCCGGGCGCGCGGCGCCGCCACAAGTTGCGCTGTTCGCGGCGAGGTGAGTGCGCGGGGCTCGGCGGGCCGGGCGCGGGGTCCGCAAACTTCTGCGGGGAGGCGGTTCCCGCGCTGACCCTCCAGGGTCTGGCCGGCGACTCGGGGCGCCCGGACGCTCCACCCGCCCCTGGAACTACAGGAGGCGCAGGTCGCCAACTGTCCCCGTGGCGCTCGGACTGGGGTGCGGCGCGCTCCCAGGAGGCTGAACAATACCCCGAGGTGGCCGCTCCCCAAAGTGCCGGCGCGCCTTGCGGGGAGAGACAGAGGTCGGCGGGGGGCTCCTTTGTTTTGGGGAGGGGTAGGTGGCCGGTAAGTTTATGGAAGAGCTCGGCTTTTCCTCTGGTGCCCCTTTGTCTGCCGATCTTGGGGCTTGCTGGGCAAACCTGCGCCACCGCGGGCTCGGGGGACCCGGGTGGAGGGCGGTGGCGGGATTTCCCCGCTGTTGGGGAGAGGAGCCCCATTCATCCCCGGGAAGCGGGCCGGCCCGCCCGGACCCGGGTGGAAGCGCAGCCTTACGAAGTGAGGCAAGCGGCGGGCGAGGTGGCGCGGGCCCCGCGTCTGCTCAGTTTCTGAGGCGCAGAAACTGTCAAGGAAGTCAGGAGCCCCAGTCCTCCGCCCATCTCCCCGGCCCGAGCGCACAGCTGGGCTGGGGACACCCCTGGCCGGTCGAGGGTCTGCAGAGCGCCGCCAGGAGAGAGCGCAGACCTGTTGCTGCTCCTGGGCTCTGGCGGGGCGGGTGGGGTGGGTCTCGCAGATCCTGGGCCCCGGCCTTGCCACCCAGGAGGATCTTCCCTAAGGATGGGACCGGTGCTCGGAGTGGGGTATGGGGAGTGCGCCTTCGGGAATCAGCGCTGGCCGGATATGTGACAACTGTGGGTCGCTGGAGGCCCGCCTGCGCTGGGATAGGGCCTGGACCTCACGTGCGTCGCCTGTGCTCAGTCAGACCGGGGCCGGGACTCGCTCCCTGCAAGGCCTCGTGTTCCCCCAGCCAGCTGCGTTGGACGTTCCACAAAGGTAGGGACTGACGTTTATTTTCCAGTCAGTGATGTTCTGGAGCAAAACCTGAAAAGAAACAAAAACCTATCCTCTATTGTATTTGCGACTGTTTCTGCTTTGCATTGTCATGTGTGACTTGACCTGCCTTCTGGATGTTTTCCTCTCCTGACACATTCGCCGAGCCCCTGGTTTCACCTGGAAGGCGAGGGGGAAGGACGGCAACCTCCCTGCTAAGGTCCCAGGCAGTGGCTTTGGTGTCGGAAGTGGCACTTGAGGATTTTATGAAAAGTTTACAAGTCTTTCCTAGAAAAGATGTGATTAGGAAAAATAAAATACAGAAGAATGTTCAGTATGACGCGTTTATTTTAAAGGGTAGTCATGTCTCAAATGTGCTGCAGATTCTTGTGGAAAGCCACCAAGCTGGGTAACTAATACAAACAACGAGTTTTTCACCGCTGGATCACCGGCCCTTAAGGCGATTCCAGCCCTTAATAGAACACACACCTGTAGGGCAAAAATGGAGATTTGTGGTGTAGTGCTGCCACCCTCGCTCCCCCACCCAGGCATTTTGCCCCTTTACTGGGCTCAGAGAACTTCTCTCTGCCAGTGGTTTTAAGGAGGAGACAGTTTGCAAAAATAATAACTTTATTGTAGACATACTTAAAAGTGAATGTTTCAATTTCTGGAGTTTTCCCATCAATTATATCAGTACCGCTGGTTCTGTACAACATCATCTTAGTTAGAATATTTTTTTTTCACCTTTTAAGGTGAGGAACAGAGGCGGGAAAATGGTCCCTGCACAGGGAGGCCATCTCCAGCAGGTCCCAAGTGTCAGGAATTCAGATATTCCGATATACTCCTGCTGGATAGGAGAACACCTCCGCTAGAACCTGGGCCTGGCCCCCTCCCAGTTTTCTGCAGGGCGTTCAAATTCCGGTGCTCTGCCCCGCAGCAAGTGCCCTGTGGGCCTCCTGGCTTAGCTGATCATCACAGCTTCTCTGCCCGGCAAGGCAGGACCATCCTCGCACTGCTTTCCTGATGCCTTGGATTTGCCTTTTTTTCCTCCCTTAGGAAAAACAGAAAAACCTAGTATGTTACATCCGAGAAGTTGTTAATCTTTCACTGCCGCATGCATTGAAAAATCAGTTTCAACCAGGAAGCAACACTAAAGGCATACTGTAAACACTTTTTTTTTTTTTTGAGTTGGAAAGATAAACTTTTTTCCCCCTTAACTATTTTTAGTCAGCCGGAGACTGGACTCGAGTTTTTCCCTCTGGTCTTGCCCTCTCCACTCCTGCCCTCACTTTCTGTGGGGTTGGAACACATGTACCATGCTGGCCAGACTGGCAAACATGAAACCCACCAGAACCAAAAGAAAAGCTGGATGTGGGAAGGGGCTGAAGAAGTCCACAGGTTTCTAAAGGGCAAAGAGAGCCTAGGCTGGGGAGAGGCGTTTCAGATCTCCAGGGGAGAAAGACAGCCGTTAAGGAGTCCGCCGCGCTGCTGCCTGCCTGGCCAGCGGGAGCCTGACTTCAGATGGATGCGCCTCCCAAGCTGGCCCCCTCCCACACAGCCATCGCCATCCAATATTTACGGAGAATCCACTGCATGCCTGAAGGTTGCAGAAGTGAATTGGAAACCGTTGCAAATGGAATTTGAACAAATTTAAAGTTAAGATGGAAGAGAGAATATGTTGAGTTTTCAGAGGAAGTCGGGTACTGTTTCCTTTTCTTATGTAGGTTTGTTCTTGGCCGATGGGATCAGAGAGATTTGAGATGGGGCATGATAGGCGGCAGGTTCAGGAGAAAGGGAAGCTTTAGAAATGAAGGTAGAGAAGATGCTTGCTTATTGGAACAGTATTTTCAACGTTGAGCTCTGGAATGTTGCAGCCAACTAATGCTTCTCACTTGGGACAGTTTTGTCCCCCACTTTTGAATGGGGCATTTGCTAATGTCTGGAGACATTTCCCTTCCTGCAGCTGTTAAATTAGCAAGCAGGTTGAGCCAGCTGGGTGTGGACCTGCGTTTTCCTCGTGGAGGCCCTCTTCCAAGTGTCAGTAGGAAAAGGGCTCCCCAAGTGTTGCGATTACAGGTGTGAGCCACTTTACTCAGTCGAAGGACATAGAATTATTATAATGCTTGGAGCCTAACATGCCTTTTTTGTTTGTTTGTTTGTTTGGTGTTTTTTTGAGACGAAGTCTCTCTCACAGTCCAGGCTGGAGTGCAGTGGTGCGATCTCGGCTCACTCCACCCCCCAGGTTCAAGCGATTCTCCTGCCTTGGCCTCCTGAGTAGCTGGGATTACAGGGACTCCCCACCATACCCGGCTGATTTTTTTATTTTTAGTAGGGGTGGGGTTTCACCATGTTGGCCAGGCTGGGCTTGAACTTCTGATCTCAGGTGATCCTCCCTCCTTGGCCTCCCAACGTGCTGGGCTTACGGGCATGAGCCACCATGCCCAGCTAGCCTAACATGCTTATAGTTTCCTGTTTTCTGAAGTTGGGAATTGGGTCTAGAAAGGTATCACCATCAGTCACTATGGTGTCTAGTAGTTTGCTTGCTTTTTTCCCTTATCTTTTCCCTCTTACATTTTAGGGCTGTATCTGTATAATTTTATTATTTAAATTACCATATACTAAATTTGGCTTTTTGGGTGTATTACGAGTCTTGACACACGCATAGATTCGTGTGACCACCATCATAATTAAGAGAGAGAACAATCTCCTCAGCCCAGAGATGTTCGTGGCTCTGTCTCCCACAGTTCCTCCACAGTCACGCCCCCACCCCCGAATCTGGGGCACCTGCCCATCTGCTGTGCTCTGGAAGTCTTGGGGATCCCATCTGAATGTAACACATGGTGGAATGCCTTAGGTGAATCCATCCGCTCTTCCAGCACCACCTTTGCCTCCTCTCTCTCATGACACACGAACTTCATGCCTTTGTATGCTTTGGCCAACCTGCTTTTCTTAGAACAGCACATTTTGCACTGTAGATGTTATCACAAGCAAGGAAAAGAACAGCTTTGCGCCTTAATCTAAGAAACCACAGTGGAAAAAAATCAGGTGTGTTGTTGAGGCTGCTAAAGCTTTGCTCCTTTTTAAATTTTTAAATTTTTCTGGATATGTAGGTGTATATATTTATGGGGTACATTAGCTATTTTGATACAGTTGTGCAATGTGTAATCAAATCATGGAGAATGGGGGTATCCATTCCCTCAAGCACTTATTCTTTGCGTTACAAACAATCCAATTATACTCTTTTAATTATATGTTATATGCTTTTTTCTCTTTTCTTTTTTTTTTTTTATTTTGAGACGGAGTCTCATTATGTCGTCCAGGATGGAGTCCAGTGGCGCGATCTCGATGCACAAGCTCAAGCAATTCTCCTCCTCAGCCTCCGGAGAAGCTGGGATTAGAGGCATGTGCTACCACGCCCAGCTAATTTTTTTGTATTTTTAGTAGAGACGGGGTTTCACCACGTTGGTCAGGCTGGTCTTGAACTCCTGACGTCAGGTAACCCACCTGCTGAACCTCCCAGAGGGCTGGGATTACAGGCGTAAGCCAACGCGCTCGGCCTGTTTGCTCTTTGTTCTATGCCAGTTAGTTCTTACTGCCTCATTGGTTTAAATGGGACATTTTTTAATGTCGTGTTTTTGTTTTTGTTATTTTGAGATGGAGTTTCGTTCTTGTTGCCTAGGCTGGAGTGCAGTGGCATGATCTCTGCTCACTGCAACTTCCACTTCCCAGGATCAAGCAATTCTCCTGCCTCAGCCTCCCAAATACCTGGGATTACAGGCATGCACCACCACTCCCGGCTAATTTTGTATTTTTAGTAGAGGTGGGGTTTCACTATGTTGGTCAGGCTGGTCTTGAACTCCTGACCTCAGATGATCCAGCTGCCTCAGCCTCCCAAAGTGCTGGAATTACAGGTGTGAGCAACCACGCCTGGACTCTGATGTCCTTTTAGAGGATGTTACCCTCCCTCACCTTTATTGCACATTCCTACCAAAAGGTACTTCATATGTAAAATGTATCGGAAGGTTATAGTCATGGCTTTAGTTTAAAAACAGGATACATGTTCATTAAGAACCTTTGCCGTTTTCCCAATGGGTTAATCACGTAAATATAAAATAGGCTAAAAATATCAAGTTGTTTTTGCATTTGTTATAGAAATAAAAAAATGAATTCCTACGTCTGTGGTTCTATGGAGCTGCTAACCTCTATTTTACTTTGGGCCATAATGTCGCTTTCTGTGACCTCATGAAGTGGCGTGTTTTCTAATATAATCCTTGTCCTGGCATTTTGGTGACTTTTGTCCTGCCTGAGGTGGTCTGCCTGGTTGTGCGAAGTCACAGAACCTGTGCATGTTCTACCGTGTAGAGTTAAAGGGCTGGATGAGTGGCCTCAAGCCTTCTCCTCCCTCCCAGGTGTGAAGATTTGGTTTGGAAGATGGACCCTGCTTCAAGGTCTGGGAGGCCATGTTTTTTTCAGACTGGTTAAGGATGATGGTTTTATGTTAACTAAACATTGGGATAAAGTGACAGTTGTTTATGACCCGTGCCTAGAGTATCAGTTTTCCCATGATTAAAATAAGCAGTATTTTGGTAAACATGGATAAGTTAGTTGCGCGTTTTAGTTTAGAAACCCACATCGAGTCAGAGGGCGCTGGGTGCTACTGGGCGCCTCTGAGTGATTCCTGGGAGAGCGGCAGTTCTCCAGTCCCGGGAGATCCTGTGAAAGAAGCACAAACAGCGCTCACGGCAAAACTCACAGTGTTTATTCTTGACCTGGGTGTCTGCCTTGAATTCTTGTCATTTTTCCTATCGTGGTGGATGTAGCCGGAATGCTTTAAAGAAAACATGAGAGTTTTCTCTGCTTGTTTCCCTTGAGCCTGGAACGGAGATTATGACCCCAGATAGCCTGCACAGGGCTCTTTCCTTTCTGAACACCTGCCCAGGCTAGAATACGGGAGTGGGGAGGAGGTGAGGCTCTCTCCTGCCCGGTAACCTTCCCAGCCAGCTCTCCAAGACGCCGAAACCTTCCTTCAGGTCTGTTGAAATGGCATCCCCAGCACCATCATGTCGGAGCAAGAAGAGAAGGGCATGTGTCCCCTTTAGGGAAGCTTGACTCATTGCAATTAGGGACCTGCCTGTTGTTAGGCTTTCGAGTCCATGTGAACGTGCAGTATTGTTCAGTGCTGCAAGCATTTCTGCTTGTCTGAATTTCCTGATAGATGGGAATTTGGACAAAAAGAAGCTCATTGTACACGATGCCATTTTATTTCTTAAATCAGTAATAACAAATACTTTATTTATTTATTTATCTTTAGAGATGGGGTCTTGCTCTGTTGCCCTGATTATAGCTCACTGCAGCCTCGGCTTTCTGGGCTGAAGTGTTGCTTCTGCCTTAGCCTCCCAAGTAGCTGGGCCTACAGGCACAGGTCAGCATGCCCAGCTTTTTTTTTTCTTTCTTTCTTTTTTTTTTTTTTTTTTAAATTTTCAGTTTTTTTCTAGAGATAGAGTCTTGCTGTGTTGCCCAGGAGGGTCTCGAGCACCTGGACTCAAACAATCTTCCTGCATTGGCCTCCCAGAGTGCTGCGATTACAGTTGTGAGCTACCGTTCCTGACCAACATATACTTTAATATGGCAAGACCACATAAAATCATTTTAAGAGGCTGGGCATGGTGGCTCACGCCTGTAATCCCAGCACTTTGGGAGGCTGAGGAGGGCAGATCACAAGGTCAGGAGATCGAGACCATCCTGGCTAACATGGTGAAACCCCGTCTCTACTGAAAATACAAAAAATTAGCCAGGCATGTTGGTGGGCGCCTATAGTCCCAGCTATTCGGGAGGCTGAGGCAGGAGAATGGCGTGAACCTGGGATGTGGAGCTTCCAGTGAGCCGAAATTGCGCCACTGCACTCCAACCTGGGCGACAGAGGGAGACACCATCTCAAAAAAAAAAAAAAAAAAAAAAAAAAAATCATTTTCAGAGCTGGAGGAAAATTCAGCAGGACTGAGTCATGATTTCAGTTTCTAGTGCACTGTGGGTAATTCTGTCTCAACCTGGATGCTTGTGCTCCTTCAGTTATCCCTGTTATCTTGTCATCTATGTAAAGATGAGAAATGAAGTTGAGTGGAGAACTGTCGCCAAAGTCGGCCATGTAAAAATCGGTAGTGCCAATATGCAAAGGTAATTCCCAGCTGCTATAAAAGTCCAGGTGGCTTCACAGTTTCAGGTTGTATTTCCCAAAAGCATAGGGAGTTGGTGTCCCTGAATAGGAAATTGACGTCCCTGCCGTTTGGTTCATTTGGGGAATGGAATAACCTTGTGTCCTTGCCTTCAGTTCTTTTTTCAACAGAATCTTATCAAGCATTTGAATCCTACACAACTGTAATGCCAGCTCCATATTAATAAAAACTCAAGAATTCAAAACTATAAACTTGAAAACAGCAATTGCCAACTTCTGACAATAGCAGGACAGTCTGGAGGACCCTGTTCAGAGCAAGTCGGATACTGTTTCCTTTTCTTGTCTAGGTTTGTTCTTGTCCGATGGGATCAGAGAGATTGAGATGGGGCATGACAGGCGCTGGGTTCAGGAGAAAGGGAAGCTTTAGACATGAAGGTAGAAAAGATGCTTGCTTATTGGAACAGTATTTTCAACGTTGAGCTCTGGAATGTTGCAGCCAACTAATGGTTCTCACTTGGGACAGTTTTGTCCCCCACCTTTGAAGGGGGTTTGGTTTAATTCCCAATTTGATTATGAAGGAAATGTCAGATTCAGCTTGCATTTTCAAGACATGGTAGTTCTATGTCAGCTTCAGCCATTTTCAAGGATCTGTCTTAGGATACTTCAGAAAGCCTAACTTTTGAGATGCACTCAGTTCAGAAGTTCATCAAAATAAGAATGAATGATCTTCCCTGTCCAGTACATGACAGAAATTATTGTAGACCAGATGAGAACAAGGAGAGATGCTTGTGGGTATTACATGTCACAGGATACTGTGATTAATTTTATGGGACTGAGTGTAATTCCTTTAAGCCAGTAGTCTCTAAATTTGGGGGAGGGACAGGGGACAGAAATGACTTGTTTCAGATTTTAATTCCCAAAAGGGTCTTAGTGAGTTTCATGCCCGCTGGCAGGTGCACAGCAAGATTTACTGGGATGCAGGAAGAAATTATGAAAATGTCCATTAAAAAAATCACTAATACTTGTAAAAAATATATTTCTTGTCCATGAAATGCATGTTACTTGAGTATTTTATATATTTAATAAATAAATTACATGAGTTAGGAGCACCTTCTGAAAACTTTTTTACTGAAAAGGATATATGATGAAAAAAAACATTTATGATGTAGGTCCCCAAAGGCTGGAAGAGGGGGTGATACTAACGTCCCTGCATGCAGGCAGGACACAGTTGTACTCCCGTTTCCTCTGGCTTCAGCTGCTAAGGTATGTGTGCGCTTGCACGCACATGTATGTGCATTAAGTAACTTTGAGATCCACCAGCCTAAGGATTGGACATTGCTCCAGAGGTACAGATATTAGTGATTTGGCTTAGGGAAGAAAGAATATGCAATAACGGGGAACCATGCACATACTGGATCTATTATTGTATTTTGTGTGTTGTTTTTAAAGCTGAAAAAATACCCATGTTTCGGAACTAGATGACAGTACCTCGTTTGCAGGTGCATGAGGAAACCTTGGAACAATGCTATGCTTTTTAAGCATTTTATGACTGCAGTGGTTTAATAATCACTGAATTCTGTTTATAAATCAGCCGATTTCATCAGACGGATGCCCTCAGGGCTCTGGAGAATTAGGCGTTTTGCTGCAGAAATTGTTAAGAATTTCAAAGACATCAGCCGGGCGCGGTGGCTCACGCCTGTAATCCCAGCACTTTGGGAGGCCGAGGCGGGCGGATCACAAGGTCAGGAGATCGAGACCACGGTGAAACCCCGTCTCTACTAAAAATACAAAAAATTAGCCGGGCGCGGTGGCGGGCGCCTGTAGTCCCAGCTACTCAGGAGGCTGAGGCAGGAGAATGGCGTAAACCCGGGAGGCGGAGCTTGCAGTGAGCCGAGATCGCGCCACTGCACTCCAGCCTGGGCGACAGAGCGAGACTCGTCTCAAAAAACAAAAAAACAAAACAAAACAAAACAAAAAAAAATTTCAAAGACATCAACATGAGATTTTACCGGAATTGAGTTGGGATAAAAGTCCTAGGGTGCTTTAAATCTTTAAATCTGGTTGGTTGGTTGTTTTTTTGAGACGGAGTCTCACTCTGTCGCCCAGGCTAGAGTGCAGTGGCGCGATCTCAGCTCACTGCAACCTCCGCCTCCTGGGTTCAAGCGATTCTCCTGCCTCAGACTCCCAAGTTGCTGGGATTACAGGCACCGGCCACTACACCTGGCTAAGTTTTGTATTTTTAGTGGAGACGGGGTTTCTCCATGTTGGCCAGGCTGGTCTCGAACTCCTGACCTCAGGTGATCCACCCACCTTGGCCTCCCAAAGTGCTGGGGATTACAGGCGTGAGCCACCGCGCCCGGCTGTTTTTGTCTTTGTTTTTGAGACATATTTCATCTATCATGGTTATTAAGTGTTTTGGTTTTTGCATTTCTCATAGTTTTTTGTTTTGTTTTGTTTTTTGAGATGGAGTGTGGCTCTGTCGCCCAGGCTGGAGTGCAGTGGTACGATCTTGGCTCACTGCAACGTCTGCCTCCCAGGTTCAAGCAATTCTCCTGCCTCAGCATCCCAAGTAGCTGGGATTACAGGTGCCCACCACCACCACGCCTGGCTAATTTTTGTATTTTTAGTAGAGATGGGGTTTCACCATGTTGGCCATGCTGGTTTCGAACTCCTGACCTCAAGTGATCTGCCTGCCTTGGCCTCCCAAAGTGCTGGAGTTACAGGTATGAGCCACCACGCCTGGCCTCATTAGTTTTTTGTTTTTTGTTTTTTGTTTTTTTTTTTTTTTCTGAGTTGCTGCTACACTACTGGTGTTTACAGAGTGAATAAACATAAAAATTATATTCACAACTCAGACCACATTGTGGGCTGTGGAGGTGAGAAATAGGAATCATCTCTAAATTTAAGGTCTTCTGGCTGAGCTCATTTGCTTAGAATGGCTGATGGTTTTCATGAGATGAAATGCCAACCTCAAGTAGTTCTGGGTTTCCAGACCAGTTTTTAGTTTGTTTAACTCGAGAGAATTGATATGTCAGCTTTAGTTTTTGTGTGTAATTTTTGGTGTTTGCATCTATTTTCTCCTTTGTGAATACTGAATTCACAACATAACTTTGTTATATGAAATGATGCTCATACACTTGTGCAGTGCGTTAAAAAGCTTGCCAGGAGCAGTACTTGTAGATTTCTGTGTACCAACAGGATACCTAATGCCGACCATGATTAATGCTTATCAGAATCTATGTAGACCTCCATTTGTCCTTTGATAAACTGAAATATTTATGTCCACTTTTTAAAAAACCTGTTGCTTCTCTTTATAGTAATACTCAGAAGGCGCTCACTGTGAAGAGAGGAGAAACAGGAAGTAGAATTTTTTACTGTCTAGATTGATGCACCTGTCTGCACTCTCCGGAGACCAATGCATTTAGACCCCAGTAAGAAATTTAGTTATAATGAACTATAAAGCAGATGCAGAGTATATTTGGGAATATACCTTATCTGACTCCACAGCCCAACCCCTGTAAGAGGAAAGAGATGGCAGAATGTATTTTGCTTTTAGCCAGATGCTTTGAGCCTTAAACTGGTCTTGATTTCATATTGGAAGCAGGTCGGTGAGAAACCACTGAATTGCTTCAGCTGTGAACTGGAATCCTCTCCTGTTTTCGTTGTTGAGTGATGGCACTCTTAATTATTCACTTGCTTATTTGCCACCCAAATCACCCTATACAGTATCTCAGAAGTGTATCTCAGAGAATGACCCTAAGTGGGCTGACCTCTGAAGCCTGCACCAGAGTTGACTTTATTTCCTAAGTGCACACTTTCTGTGCTTTTGAGGGGCAGCTGTCTAGGTTTAGTTTCTGGGAGTTTGAGGCACAGAGGTATGTAGGGGAATGGGAAGGCCAAATGGTAAAAGCCCCTGGGACATGGGAGTAAACGAGACATGAGTAAACTAACCTTGAAAGAGACTATGAAAACAAACTTGAGAGCATTGTTGAAGCACCATCTACATAATTTATATCAATGAAGGCAGTAACTTCTTATTAGGAAGATAGGATTATTAAAATTAGCCGTTTTCATCTTTCTACAAAAATAAAAAGCAAATCAATTTTAGTTCAGATAATTGTATGTGAAGCTTTATAATTGAAAATTTGAAGTTAGCAAAATTATATAACCTTAGTTAATTATATTAGTGTACTCAGACTAAATATAGAATAAGATTAGCTCATGGAAACATTTCATTTTTATCTCAGTCAGTACTGTTCATATCCACCCAGTAGTTAGATAGTTTCTAGTTACGTTTTGTAATTTTTTGAATATCCTGGACATGTTTTTAGAAAAGTTAGTTGAAACAAGATATTGTATGTTTCCATTATTTCCCAGTTCATTTTTAAGCATAATAAAAACACAGAGGATGTTGTCCTTTCTGAATTTTCTTTCCTTTATAGTATGTGTCTGACACAACAGAGGACCAAGCCCCGGGATCATTAATCCCATTTTTCTGCATGGCGTTTGCTGTGAGAGAAGTTTGGGCTGGATTCGTAGTTTGCTATCTAAAAGTAAATGTTCAACCTTCTCTAATTTCCTGTTTTGTTTGCTTTTCCATTCAATGTTCTGTATTTGGACAAATATATTTTTCTGTATGGGTTTCTGGTGGCCCAGATGTTCATTGGAGTGGAAATTCTTTGGGTCCACACCACTGGGTTGGGCAGTTGCTGGTGTTTGGCTTTCTCTATCTCCTGGAGTTGACTTAGATACGTTGTGTATTCAGGTTGGGCGCTCATCCCCTTTGCAAGCTCTGTGTTACTTTGTTCCATTTGGCTTTGCCATAAATGTCTGCCCTTGGCCTGCCAAGATGTCAGCTTGCAGTGATATGTCATTTAACTTAGAACTCTTGAGTCTGCCTTAAAATTAAGTCAGTTTTCTTAAACATTGTTATTGAGGTATAAATGACATGCCATAGAAGTCACCTCTTTGAGGTGTATCATTCAGTGATTTTTAGTAAATTTACTGGGTTGTATAGACATCACCATGATCCAGTTTTAGAACATTTTCAATTCCCAATAATATCACTCCTGCTTGATTGTCACCCATTTCTACTCCCACCTCCCAGCCATGGGCCACCACAAATATCCTTCCTGTCTCTATAGATTCCCCTTTTGTGGATATTTTAGAGTTGTGTTTCCAAGAATGAGTATCTCTGTGCTTGGTTGAACTTCCCGGATGGTGAGACCTGATTTAGTGACTTTGCCTTCCCTGCTTCCTCCCCAGGAGAGGAAGGTGGGGAAAGGGGAAAGACGGCAAGTATAGTGGTATAACAGTCATTGTGCCTCAGTTTCCTCATCTGTAAAATCAGGGTAACCATGGACTTGTTGCAGGCTCTAAATGTGAAACCCTGTAGGAAGTAATTAGCTGGGAATCTGGCATACAGGAGGAGCTCATTGTTTGCGTGTTAACAGTGGGAGATAGTAAAGGAGGTGGGAAAAAAGAGCTACCTGTAGAAAGGTGGCCTAAGTCCCTGGAGAGCTGAGCACAGGATCCCAGGGCACACACTCCCTTCTGCTTCCCCTGTCTTTCATCTTGAAAGCACCAGCCTGTGAGCCTCAGGCTTGGAGGGAAGCTGGATGTTTTCCCAGGATCTACCTCTGCTCTATGGTCCTCAATCCAAGGTAGTTTTGAAACCGCCTTTGCAAAAATTTTATCAGTGAGAAAATTATAGCAGTAAGTTAAGCTAACCCATTCCCCATCTCGCCTTTCCCGTAATATTCCTCTGCTATTGGGCCAGGTGAACTTTGGAGGACTTTTAGGCTGCAGTTTAAATGATAACAGGCCTTGTCCCAAACTCAAAACTTGCCCCCAAACTGTAATGCTAATGGGAGGCCATCAGGATAGGGGAGGAGAGGAACCTGATTCCTGCTAAGGCAAAGACGTGAACCATTGCCAGATTGTCAGATACGCAAATTCCCAGTTACTCCTGCAGATAACATCACTGTTGTAGAACCTAAGATTGGCCTTTTGAGATATCTTTTCAGGTTTTTAAAATTTTCTTTTCGCCGAACTACCTTTGGGGAGATTCTAGATCTTTTAAAAATTGCTTACCAGCTCTTTGGAGATACCTCTTGCGTTCATGGTTAATCCATCCCCTTAGTTAAGGCTTATCGATTTCACATAGGAAGTTCCCTTTAGTAAAAGGTTCGAAAGCCAGAAATATCCTGGCTGAAATCCAGTAAAAAGAGATCTTAAAATGATTTTTCTTTTCAGAGCTCTGTAGTTAGAAATCGACTTAATTAAAGCTGATATATGTACAGATACTGTTTTAAAGCCCCTGTTCTCCCTCTAAATGCTTCTGTCAATGGACTTCTGTCTTGATTCTTCATTTCTGTCCATGTATTCGTCTCTGTTATGTAGTGTTTATATAAAACAGCTCTAAATAATTGTCTTAGGCCAGGTGCGGTGGTTCATGCCTATAATCCCAGGACTTTGGGAGGCCAAGGCGAGGTCAGGAGTTCGAGACCAGCCTGACCAACATGGTGAAACCCCATCTGTACTAAAAATACAAAAATTAGCCGAGTGTAGTGGTATGCGCCTGTAATCCCAGCTACTCAGGAGGCTGAGGCAAGAGAATCGCTTGAACCTGAGAGGCGGAGGTTGCAGTGAGCTGAGATCACACCACTGCACTCCAGTCTGGGCAACTGAGTGAGACTCTGTCTCAGAAATGAAATAAAATTGGCTTAAAGAACAATAAGCACTTAAACATTGTCAGAAAATGGAAACTTTAATGGCTTTACATCACTTGACTCTGATCTTTCAAAAATAAAGACAGTTTAAAGATTATTTGTAAAGTAAAATAAAAATGTCTTCCAAGTTCACACATTTTGTCTAAAATTAGGCAGGTCACATACTCTTTGCTGGATGTTTTAAGGTCATAAACTGCTTCTGTGACTTTTAATAATTGTTTGACTTGTCTGTCTTACAGCCATTAGATTCTAGGTAAGGCCTGGGGACACATGGAGGTAGCCGTCCCTGGCTAGGCTGGGAAGAATCATGGGTTCTGCAGTTTTATACGTGGTTAAAATTGCTTATTTACCAGGTTTTTCACCGAAAATAAAAGTTGCTGAAAGTTAAGATTGTAACATGTATATTTGAGACTACTGGAGAAAGAGTTTTACATGCAAAGTGTAGAAGGAAAGTAGAATGTGTGCGTGCGTGTGTGTGTGTGTTTGAGATGGAGTTTCGCTCTTGTTGCTGAGGCTGGAGTGCAATGGTATGATCTGGGCTCACCATAACCTCTGCCTCCCGGGTTCAAGCGATTCTCCTGCTTCAGCCTCCCCCCGCATAGCTGGGATTACAGGCATGCGCCACCACTCCCAGCTAATTGTGTATTTTTAGTAGAGATGGGGTTTCTCCATGTTGGTCAGGCTGGTCTCAAACTCCTGACCTCAGGTGATCCACCTGCCTCGGCCTTGCAAAGTGCTGGGATTATAGGCGTGAGCCACTGCACCTGGCGGGAAAGTAGAATGTGTCTTGTGGGAGGCTGTAAGAAGGCATGGGAATACGGTTTTTGTAAAAGGGAATATAATTTTGTCTGGTTCAGAGGATTTTAAGGATCATCTTAAAAGAGTGATGGGACAAAACAAAGTTTAAGCAAGTTGAAAAGGTTTGTAAAGGATTAATCTTGTAAAGGAAGTTCTGTGGGTATGAGCAAGTTGGCTAAGATTCGAAGGGGATTATTTAGTTTTTCTGTAGGTTGAATATTTTTTGTTTTGACTTTTGAATGAATGACAGAAAAACGAGGAGAGAGGAGCCTCATGCTGTCTTTATTTTGTCCTGTTTGCAAAGTTGAGTTTCCCCTCTATCAGTGAGTGAAGATTTTTGCCTTTTAAAAATTCTTGAGTTATTATGGCTAAATAAATGGCTTCTAGTAACCTGGGATATTATTTTGTAGTATCAAGTGTTTAAACCTTTGATATTTGACAAACCTTCCCAAAGTCAAAATCTAAATTAAGCCCCCCCCTTTTTAATCTGGTTAACCTTCCAGATATTAAATACTCTAAAGTCCAAAAGAGACATATTTGGTTTATTTGATGTATTAAAACTATAACAGTAAGCATTGTCAGGTATGCAGTAGTGTTGGACTGTATTTGTAGGAATGTGTTGCTAGTTTGTGTTTCAGAATTGTATAAGATTTCCTGTAATTCTGATATGTCTTAATATATGTTATCAGTAATAATTATGATTGTTATGTTAAATTATTGTATGCCACAGAGATGACCAGACCTTAACTGTGGCTGTTCTGAAACTTTTGTCATGCACAATTGTTTTACTTTGGTTATTTTCAAGGTGGTTTTATAATCAGCTATAGGACTGTGACAGTTTTCTGATAACTTTGGAGTTTGTGACTTTAAAATACAGGAAAAGCTTCCAAGGCTCCCATTAAGAGCTAATGTGTTCATGGATATCGAGCAGAACAGGAGTTAATTACATGGACTGAACTAATGGAAGACCAAAATAATCTTTTTATGGCTTTTCATTTGAAACATTGCTAATTCTTTTGTTTTTCAGAGTCCAGAAAACCTTTTTTTTCTTTTGAGCTATTTATAGCTTTTAACAATTGGATAAAGTATGCTGTTGTGAACAAAATCTGAAGCACATTTCTCTCTCTACCTGATTTCTCTAGAATTTGAAAACTGTTTGCAAGTACACTTAATGTATGATGTTATAGTTATTTGTTAAATACAAATCTGTTGTCTTTTGTAGCAGGACACAATTGGAGACACTGGTTATTTTACCAAAGCTTTGGTTGGAATGGCAGACTTTCAGATTGCTTTAAGGACTCAAAGTTGACTTACAGAGCCAATAAAAGCCCCTTGGGTAAGCTGGCCTCATACCTTGTCTACACTGTCCCTGGACAGGTTCCTGAGTAAAGAATGTCACTTTCTGACAGGTCAGGGAACCCCAAATTATCTTGAGCTCTTGAGGTGAGGCATTCACCCAATTAATAGAAGTAGTTGCAGGCACAGATAAATCTGTGGCTGGGCTAAATGCTTTGAAGTCTAATCTGAGATTTCTTAGGGAATAAAGTTGTAGCAAAGCCAATTTTAAAAAGGAGCCTATGTGGCAAATGATTGTTCCTGCTGACTTTATGCAAGCACTTGGGCCAAGTATAGTAAGAATAGAATTTACTTTTGCACATAAATTAGTCCTAATGTGATTTGTCTTTAGTAAAAATAGGAACTGGAAAGATAAATTATGTTTCAGAAAAAAACTATAGAACACCTGTTGTTAGAATCTAGTCTTGTTCACTATTTTTGAATTTTTATTATTTTCTGTCATTTGGACTGAATCCCAAATTCTTTCTGGACTACAAGTCCCCAAACTAATGCTTTCAAATTTTTCTTTCATTTCTAACTTGGCCTTAATAATTGTACTACCTCTTTCCTGAGGTCCTACAAGCTGAAGCTTATTATAAGAGAAAAACATGTCAGATTGCTACCACCTTCCTCCTCTGTAACTAAAGATGTTTTGAATCTAACGTCTGGATACATTGTGCCCAATGTTAATCTTTGTTTTTCTTCCGTGTCTATGGAAATGCCTCTTACAGGGGCTTAGCCTATCTGCAGTGCCACCTCCTGATATGGGAAACAGCTGTTTAACTGATCTAGTCTTAAGACTTGGACACTGACTAAAAAGATATGGGACAGTATATTTAAATTTACTCTTTCCTGTTTATCCCAGTCTCTCTTTCTAACAACCTATAGTCTACTGTTGACTTAAGTGTTGTACTAGAACTGTGAGTAAGACCATTAACATCTTTGTCATACACCTGTGAGTACATGCAGGTAGCTGCAAAGTGGTGAGTGCACTCCTATTCCCCTGGGACCAGCCCCTGCAACTGTGCCCCCGTCAGCAGGAAGAAGCCAGAGTGATGGTCACCCTTTTTCTATCTCTATAGCCAGCACCTTAAGATAAGATGTATGAAAGCCAGAGGGAGGATTGAAGCCACCTTTGCAAAAGTTGTATCAGTGAGAGAATGATGACAGTGAAAGAGATCTGAGCTAACCCACCCCCCATCTTACCTTTCTTTTAATTATTCATTTCCCTTAATTATTGCCTTTCCCTTAGTTATTCCATCTCCCATGTGGTGTGGCTGGCCTTGTGTCTGTTAAACTCTTTCTGTACTAAAATGCCATGTTCTTCATGCAGCCGGCAGGAAGAACCCCTCAGGCGGTTACAGTTTTGCTCCCAGGGAACAGTTTTGGTTGTTATAAATGAGGAAAGTGTACTCTTGGCATCTAGTGGGTGGAGGCCAGGGATAGCCTCCTGCAGTGCAGAGGAAGGTCCTTCCTCTTTCAAGAGAGTCATCCAGCCCCAAAAGCATTGCAGAAATTAAGAAACCCTGCCTTAGAAGCTTTGCACCTGGTGGTAGCTGTAAATGAGGTATTTACATCCTCTATGAAGATGTAATGAAGTTGAAGGAATAAAAATCCCATGGGGCTTTGAAAGCAATACAAGCATCTTTTAGTTTTCATACATTCCATGGAAGTAGGGATTTTTTTCTGAAGCAAAAAGACCAACAAGACTTCGGAGCTCAGTTTAGAAGAAAAAAGTGACTTTCAAACCCTTCAGAAGTATTCATTTACAAATGAACAATGAAATGACTGTGTAGATGGAGAAACCGCGAGTGCCCCTTGGCTTTGATCTGGTGGTCATGTTCATCCGTGTCTGTTCCCTGAAGAACCAGTGCCCACATTTGCCTGCCTTCTTTTACCTAACTCCCCCCAACAAGAGCTGACCCTCCTCCCATCTTCTTGCCTGGTTGGGCTTTTTCCTCCCTCCCCCTGAAGCCTGCCAGGCTCTGCTTTCCACCCTCCAACAAGCCCTGATCTGTGCTCTTAACAAACTCCTATGCGGGTCTCTTTGAAGTCTTTTTTGCCGGCCCCTAAGTGCATCCCTCCCACCCCCACCCAGGTGATACTGCATCTATGTGAATTTCAAAGAACCCAAGCAGTGTGGAGTTCTCCCTTCCTTCCCCTCTGGCAGGGGATTCAGTCTGGAGTGCAGCATTATAGATGTGTTTCTAGCACTTTCAGCTGTCCATATGCTAATAGGTAGTCTTGGGTCTTTATCCGAATGGACTCCTATTATATTTGTTTCACACCATCTGCTTTCCTTATTTTTGTATCTTTACTGAGGTATATCAAAGTACAGTAAGCTAGACTTGTATGAAGTGTGCAATTTTAATCTGTTTTTTCTTTTTTATTTCTTTATTTACATACATTTTTAAAAGACAAGGTCTCACTATGTTGCCCAGGCTGGTCTCAATCTTCTGGGCTCAAGCAATCCTCCTGCGTCGGCCTCCTGAGTAGTTGGGACTATAGGCACATGCCACCATGCCTGGATGATTTTTTTATTTTTTGTAGAGATGAGGGTTCCCTATGTTGCCCAGGCTGGTCTCAGACTCCTGGGTTCAAGTGATCCTCCTGCCTTGGCCTTCCAAAGTGCTAGGATTACCAGTGTGAGCCACCGTGCCTGGCTCGTTTTTTCATACACACCCCCCCCCATATTTGTGAAACCAGCACCACAATCAAAATAAAGAATATTTCCATCACTCTCCAAAGTTTACTCGTGCTTTTTTGTAATGTCTCTCCCCCTGCCTATACCCCTTTCCCCAGGCAGCCTTTGGTGGGTGGTCTGTGACTATTGCATTTTCTAGCAATTTGTATTACTGAAATCACATGGTATGTACTCATTATTTTGCGTGGCGTCTTTCCCTCAGCATCATGGTTTTGGGGCTTCATGTTGTTGCACGTGTCACTAACTCATGCCTCTCTATCGCTGGGTAGGATTCCATCCTGTATGAATGCACTATGGTTTGTGTATCCATTCACCAGTTGTTGAATATTTGGGTTGTTTCCTTGTTTCTTATTGTGACAATTATGAATAATGCTGCTGTAAATGTTTACATGGCTGTACAGTGGTTCTCAAACTTCATCATGTATTAGAACCACTTGCAGAGTTAAAACACAGAGAGCATCCAGGCACGGTGGCTCATGCCTGGAATTCCAGCACTTTGGAAGGCTGAGGCAGGAGGATACCTTGAACTGAGAAGTTCGAGACCAGCCTGGGAAACCCTGGCACTACAAAAAAAAACAAAAAACAAAAAAACAAAAACAAACCAGGTGTTGTATGCACTTGTAGTCCCAGCTTCTCGAGAGGCTGCCCACAGTGGGAGAATCACTTGAGTCCAGGAGTTTGAGGCTGCAGTGAGCTGTGATTGCACTCCAGCCTGGGTGATAGAGCACAAGACCCTGTTGCATAAATACTCCCCCCAAATCCCAGAAAATCCAACACACAGAGTGGCAGATCCCATCCCCAGAGTTTGTGATTCATTGAATGAGGGGCTAGGTTAAGACTCTCTTTCTAATGGGCTCCCAGCTGATGTTGGTGCCCATGGTTCAAGAACCATACAGACTTCGAGGGCTGCTGCCTTAAAGGAAGTCTTTGTAAATTATGATAGTTAATCGTTTGTTAGTTGTTCCAGGTATTTCTCTTCTAGACCATTCCTTGCCATGTAATGTTGCTTGTGGTTTGAAGCATCAAGCTCCCATGTTTGTGTAATCGAATGTGTCAGTCTTTTCTTTGGGCTTCTGGGCATGGCTTCCTTATGGCAAGGGGCGGATACCGAGAATAACTTGGAGTAGGTGAGGCAGGTTCTGATGTTAGCAAAACACAAACCATGACGCTCCCCCAAATGGGAGTCTGCTCTCATTGGGCCTAATTGTGCCCTCTGCTGCAGATGCTGGGATGGCCTTCTGATGGGATGGCAGGGCTGTGTTGTCAGCACCCGCCCACATGGGGTGAGTTTGTAGCTGTACCTGGTGCCAAGAGCTCTGAGGTGCTACTATGCCCCCTGCAACCTTTGGGCAAAGCATAGCTAGTCAAGCTTGCCTTTCACAAGCAAACAAAATCCATCCTTTCTTCATCCCCCTACCCTGCCAAAATCAACCAGTCTCAAATCAGTTCACAAAAGGGGGCCAATTTGCCTTTTGGGTGTCTGATCTAACAAGCCTTGGAGCAGCTAGAAAGTTACCAGAAGATGTGTATGATCGATGTATTTGTTATTTATTTTATTTTAGTTTTTAAGTTTGGGGAAAGGTAATACTTTTGGTCAACCATCTGAATGGACTCCCTCCTCTAGGCCAGGGCACTCCATAGTTAACCTGAAGAACTGGTTCAGGCCGTGACAGGAAGGGGGTTTGAACATGCTTCATTATGCCTTCCTCCCTTTTGGAATTCATGAACAGCCAACAGCATTTAACATCAACACAGACCTTAAGTCTGATAAGAAACAGTTACAATCTATTTTCTCTGAAGCCTGCTACCTGGAGGTATCATCTACATGATAAAACCTAGGTCTCTGCAACCCCTTATGGTACCCAGACATTTTTTTTCTATTGATAATAGCTTTTTTTTGTTTGTTTTTTTATTACTGAGACAAGGTCTGTTGCCCAGGTTGGAGTGTGATGGCATTATCACAGCTCACTGTAGCCTTGACCTCCTGGGCTCAAGCGATCCTTCCACCTCTGCCTCCCTAGCCGCTAGGACTACAGGTGTGTGCCACCACACCTGGTTAGTTTTTGTATTTTTTGTAGAGACGGGGTTTTGCCATGTTGCCTAGGCTGGTCTCGAGGTCCTGGACCGAAGCAATCTGCCTGCCTTGGCCTCTCAGAGTACTGCGATTATAGGCATGAGCTACCAGGCCTTGCCGATAATAACTCTTTCAACCAATTGCCAATCAGAAGAATTTTGTCCTAGAACCCCCCCCCCCGCCCGCACCAGCCTCAAGTCATCCCACCTTTCTGGACCAAACCAATCTATATCTTAAATGTATTTGATATCTCATATCTCCCTAAAATGTATAAAACCAAGCTATGCCCCAACCGCCTTGGGTACATGTTCTCAGGATCTCCTGAGGGCCGTGTCACGGGCCATGGTCACTCATATTCAGCTCAGAATAAATCTCTTCAAATGTTTTACAGTTTGACTTTTTTCATTGACGGAGAGCAGCTTTAAGTTACTGCGGACTCTTTGTTGCAAAAGCATCTTCTTGAATTTGATAATAAAGCCCTGCTCTTCCACTTTGTCCCTGAGCGCATTCTGCAGGTACCTCTGGTCACCGCTTCTTATCTTTGCTGTTGACCTCAGTTCATTCCTTTCAGATTCTTCACTCAGAAGAAGTGGTGAAACAGATTCCTGGAGGATTCCAGGCTCTGTAAGGAGGCTTATCTCCTTAGGATGGTTAAATTTTGGATTTGCAGTGACTTGTAATCATTGGCTAATACCCTAGTTTCTTCTTCTCTTTTTTAATGACCGCTTTACTGAGCATACACGCAACTCATTCCTTTGAAGTGTATAATTCAGGAATTTCCTAGTGTATTTACAAAGTTGCACAACCATCACCACTGTCTAATTTTCGAACATTTTCATCACTCCCAAATGAGACCCTGTACCTGTTAAGACATCACTGCCCCTTCCCCTTCTCCCCAGCCCCCTGGCAACCCTGAATCTGGTTTCTGCCTCTATGGATTTATCTATTCTGGACATTTCATAGATACAGAATCATGTGATGTGTGACCTTTTGCACCCGGATTCTTACTTCATATTTCTGAGTTTCATCCGTGTTGTAGTATGTGGTGTTCTAGTTTCTTGCAAATGTTTTGTCAAAACCCCAGGTGATTAAGGAAGGTGGAAGAATGTTCTGAGATAAGTCAGCCAGAGACACAGGCTGCTCCTCCCTCCAATTACATTTAAAATGGAAAATCGTTCACAAATGGAACATTGTTAAATTGTTTATACTTCAGCTTCTATTCTAGCATGAACTGTAATTTTCTCCCTTCCCATTTGCTGTAGTTCCTCCACATTTCTCCGCTTTCCTGTACCTAAAGGTCAATGTAGAAAACAATTTTCGTCAGCTAGAGCTGGGCCTGCAGGTCTCTCTTGTGTTGCATCTTTTGGGTGGAGTGAGAAGGTCCTCTCTTGGCATAAGAGTTAGGAAGCTTGCATTTCCCAAAGGGGTTGTGTGATGTTCCTTCCAGAGCTGAGGTCGTGGGATTCCAAGCAGCAAGACTTAGGCTGTTTTCTACGGCGTCCCCAAAGTCACAACCCTGACTGACCCAGGAACAGAATCATAAGGTTGTTTACTTTTCTGAATTTATCAAAGCTTTTGTCTGTGTGTGACCAAAATTACTTTTCCCGGGTTGGGTTGGAGAATACGGAGGGTGATTTTCTAAAAACTATTCATGGGACATGATTTTCTGGGGCATCTGTACCTGCAATGAAGGACTTACTGATAAGACTGAAGGCCGTCGTACTTTGCTGTTTGCTGGTTGGTGTTATAATTGATCATATTCGTTTCTTGTCACTGCTGTGACAAGTGACTGCATTTACTGGCTTAAACAAAAACTATTATCTTATGATTCTGAAGGCCAGAAGTCTGAAATGGGTCTCACCGTGCTAAAATCAAGGTTTAGCAAGGCCACAACTTTCCTGGAAGCTCTAGGGGAGAATTGGCTTCCTTGCCTTTTCCAGCTCCTGGAGACTGGCCGCATTCCTGAGCTTGTGGCCCCTTCCTTCATCTGCAGAAGAGCAGCGTAGCACTTCTCTGACCGTCCTTTCATAGGCGTATCTCTCTCAGACCATGGCTGGGAAAGGCTGTCCACTTTTATGGGCTCCTGTGATTACATTGGGGCCCACCCGGAAGATCCGAATAATCCCCCCATCTCAAGATTTTTCATTTAATCACATTTGTAAAGTCCCCTTTACCATATAAGGAAACGTATTCTCAGGTCCCAGGGATTTGGGCATGAGCATCTTTGGGGGCCATTATTCTGCCTACTACATTATCAGTCTTCAAGGAGAGCCTTACTTCCTTTGTTTCTGTCTCTTAATTTGGTCCTCTGAAGCCTGCAAGATTCATAGGCTTATTTAACATTTGTGTTTTGTCTCTTGAATTTTGAGAAATCTGGTACTGTTGAGCCATTTGGTTTGTATTGTTCACTCACTGAGTCTTGATTGATTGGTTGGTTGATTGTGAGTGATTAATAGAGACAGAGTCTCACTTTGTTGCCTAGGCTGGTCTCAAACTCCTGGTCTCAAGCGATCCTCCCCCCTTGGCCTCCCAAAGTGCTGGGATTACAGGTTTGAGCCACCATGCTTGCCCTCAGTGTTGATTCCCTCTGAATGAGCCGGGATTTGCTTTCCATTTTGGAGAGCCCCGAGATTGCTGAACAGCCAGAGACACACTTGTGTGTTGAGGTCCTCTTTCCTTCCCAAGAACCCCCTGCTCTGGGCCCTGCCATTCTCGGTTTGGGACTTTATCAGGGACTCTGCCAGAGCTACTTTTCTGGACTTGGAGTCTCAGAGTCTGTGCCAGCTGTGGATAAGGAATGAGACCACCATGAAGCAAGCAGAGGTGGCAGGTGGGGCCTGGCTCCCAGGACTTTGCAGATGCTGTGTGTAGATTTCTGGGGCCTGGATCAAGAGCCCCTGGGTTTGTGGCTTCACCGAATGGTGGAGGAAGACTGGTAGAGTTAGGGACAGAAGACTCAACAATAATTAGCTTGTTAATCAGCATTTTGGCCCACAAATAGTTTGGGAGTGTACTGGTCAGCTTTCTGCCATGCTAAGGTTGCATAACAAACAGCCCCCAAATTCAGAGGCTTAAATCGTTTCTTTCTTGCTCACTAGTCAGTGGTTAGCTGTGTCTCTCCTGGGCTTATATGGGAATAGGAAGGCCTGGTCAGGTTCTGGGCTAGGCTTAGGGTTGAAATCATGTATCTCCTTATCAGGGGATCCTGGGACATGTTGTTTGTGCCTCTCCCATCAGGTATAGGAAACCAAGATAAATCATGCAGGCACATTTAAAGTCTTTGTTTGTCACTACCCTAACATCCCATTGACCAAAACAAGTCCCATGGTGAGGTCCAGCCTCCACAGGTTGGCGAGGGCTGTTCTAGTCTGAAATCCCTGAAAAATCACATGGCAAAGGGAGCAGCCATAGACTTCCATTATGGGAGGATGGAAGAGTTAGCATTGCAGTGCCTCTGCCATGTTTGTGGGTGGAAGGGAAGATGAATACATCTTGTATTGTGAATACATCCAGTCCTACCCTAGAAAATCAGCTCTGTTGGCGGATTTTTGAAGCACTGCGTGCTTGTTATCTTTTTATTATTACTTTATTTTTGAGATAGGATCTCACTCTGTCACTCAAACTGGAGTGCAGTGGTGAGATCATGGCTCACTGGAGCCTCATCCTTCTGGGCTCAAGTGTCCTCCCGCCTCAGCCTCCTGAGTAGCTGGGAATACAGGTGCACACTCACCCCACTCAGCTAATATTTAAACTTTTTTTTTTTTTTTTTTTTTTTTTAAAACAGTGACAGAGTCTCATCATGCTGTCCAGACTAGTCTTGAACTCCTGGGCTCAAGCAATCCTCCCACCTCGGCCTCCCAAAGTGCAGGGATTACAGATGTGAGCCACTGCACCTAGCCAGGGTGCTTGTTAAACCTGTAGCTTTCTTGATTCCATCTTAGAGCCCTGTTCTCATCTGAGGAGAGGGGATTGTGCCCTTTGGGGGACATTTGGCCATGTGTGGAAACATTTTTGCCTTTCACAGCTGGGTGGGGGTTGCTCCTGGCATCTAGTGGGCAGATGCCAGGGGTTCCACTAAACACTCTAACGTGCACAGGACAAGCCCCCTCAAATAATTATCTGGCCCAACAAATGTCAGTTGTGCTGAGGCCAAGAAACCCTGCATAAACAGGCAATTTTCAGGTGATTTTCATGCACTTCGTAGTTTGAGAACCATGTCCTGCAAGACTGTTTCAACTGGGAAGGGGAATTGGTGATTCTTTCCATGTAAGTAGGCACAGACACATCTAGGAAGGAAGGTTAAATATCTCGCAGATAGTTGTGTGGAGAGATGAATTCAAACCCAAGGGTCTTAGCTAGGCCTGTTACTTCTGTAATTAAAAAATATCTTCTGCTTGTCTTGTATTAATTCTTTGTTGTATTAAGTATTTGCTCTTGCTGTTTATTAGTAGCTTAATAAATGGGCCATTTATTTGGTGTGGGAAAAATCTGTGTTTTATTAGATTTCTATTATGAGCTTTTTTTTTCTAAGTGGCCTTTTGCCAGCTGTTTCTTCTGTCCTTTTATTCCTGCTCACCAGCAAGATTGTAAATTCTTAAAAAAATTTGTTTTTAATTTTTTTTTTTTTTTTTTTTGAGAAGGGATCTTACTCTATCACCCAGGCTGGAGTGCAGTGGCTCAATCATAGCTGATTGTAGCCTTGAACTTCTGGGCTAAAGCAATCCTCCTGCCTCAGCCTCTTGAATAACTTGGGGCTATAGGTGCATGCCACCATGCTCTGCTAGTTTTTAAATTGTTTTGTAGAGATGGGGTCTCACTATTATTGCCCAGGCTGGTCTTGAACTCTTGGGCTCAAGCAGTCCGCCTGTCTAGGCCTCCCAAACTACTGGGATTACAGGTGTGTGCCACTGTACCACCGCATCACTGCACTTGGTCAGTATATGTGTATGTGTGTATATATATACACATATATACACACACACACACACACACACACACACACACACACACACATATATATATATATATTTTTTTTCCCCCTTTGAGACAGAGTCTCACTCTGTCACCCGGGCTGGAGTGTAGTGGCATGATCTCGGCTCACTGCAGCCTCGACCTCCCAGGCTCAAATGATTCTCCCACCTCAGCCTCCCTAGTAGCTGAGACTACAGATGCATACCACCACACCCAGCTAGTGGCCAGTAAGTTCATAATCGCAATGATCATGCTTTATATTTTGTTTCTACTCTGCACAGTACTCAGCACACGATAATGATCAGTCAGTTGCTAATGGTATCAATTGCAGTGTGAGTTGTGCTCTGTGGTTAAAGACTCATTTATCAAGTATCCGTGGACTAGCTTTTTATACCTTGCTATAAATCCTGTTTTCTAGGCTTTGGGGGCTGAATGGTTGGCATATTGATGCTCGGTTTCTGTGTGGCAGTTAGGAGAAAAGGGCCTTGTCATTGGCAAGCTGACAGCCTCCTTTCTTCTCCTACCCTCAAATTGTTTTGGTGATTGAAATGTTTCAGATATTAAAAAAAAATCAGGAATTGCTTGCTGATAGGACAACAGAAGTACAATTCAGGGAGTTAAAGCTTCTCCATTCCCCACCTCAATTGTACACAGCAAGCAAGGACAGATTTCCTTTTAGAAAGTGTGCGGCAAGCATTTCTATGGAGGATGCTGTGTTACCTGAAATTTGCTATGCTCACATCAGCCAAGTATTGCCTCTGGGGGCTACCAGCAAGTTATGGAAATAACTTTGTTATAAAATACTTTTTTAAGGGAGTGTTAGTATTGATTCACTGAAGTGGTTCTCCTTGTGTACATGGAGTAGTTGTGAGAGCAAGGCTTCTGTTCTTCCTAGCTCCCTGTGTGGGAAGGACAGTTAGTGGTTTGTGGGATGCAGGGAGAGGAACAGAGTCCATCTTTCAGTTGCTCTTTTTACTAATTTATTAACTTGCCTCTCATCCCCTGGCTGTTAAGACACTAAGCTGGTGTGTCTGACAAGCAGATGACCTAGAAATTCACGCGTAGTAAAAGAGAAGATGAAAATAGAAGTATGTGAACTAAATTAAGAAGAGGACTTGGCTTCATTAAAAAAATGAGAAAGCCATGTTGTGCTTTTTTTAACTGCCACTTTTCCAAGTGCAGGACTAACAGTTTCAGATGTCATTATGCTGCCAGCGTTGGTAATTTCTAATTATGTTTTGTCTAAAGAAAATTTACATTAAAATGAGCCAGCCTCTTTAAAGTCAGATTTTAGTAGTGAGAAAACCAATGTCCGTTTTTGGAAGGGGAGCCCTCACCTCAGCTGGTGTGAGCGTTTTGTGGAGGCCTGCAGTGTTTGTGACTTGTGCCAGAGGCCTTGAGCTAGAGGCAACATACGAAGGAATCAAACTTCCCTTTCTGTTCTGTATGCCTCTGTACCAAGACGTTTTGTTGATTGATTCATAGCACGGTGATACAAAGTGCACGGTATCAGATGCAGGGAGTGGAATATTGTTGAGATTGGGGCTAGAGGGGGTGTGTGTGTGTGTGAAGGGGAGGAAGGAATGGAAGGATGAAATCATTTGGGAATGTGCTAGAAGACATGCTTTTGAGGACAAGCAATGCGATTTTGGCATTGGCTGGGTTTCTGAGCCAGTGATGAATGTAGTGCATTACTATGTGACTGGGAGTGTGATAGAGATTCCGCTGGTCATTTCCCTCCACCTGCTTCTTATCAGTGCCATAGGGCAGAGTCTCAATTCCACTTGCCAGAATGCTTTCTAGGAACTCTTTATGCTCAATGGAGGTGATGTTTTCCCACTTGCTACACTGTGCCTTAGGGAACAGGAACTGGCATTATCACGTAAGCAATCTCTAAGTCCCTTGGAAGATTGTCTCATTCATCAGGAGGGAGAGGATTCTGATTTTCCTGCCTGGCTCCTCTAGGAAGTCTAACTTCTTGCAGGGGACCTGTTCTCACGGCCCACTTGTACAGCATGTATAAAAGGAAATGAAGACTTTTGGGGATTAGTTGATTCATTTATTTGGAAATTGGGGTTATTTAACCCCGATTTGAGTTCTAGGACTCATCTATGATTGCCTGGATTAAATCAAGGGAGACCCATGTAGCCTGGACATGATGGCTCATGCCTATAACCCAAGCACTTTGGGAAGCTGAGGCAGGCAGATTGCTTGGACCCATGTGTTGGAGACCAGCCTGGGCAAGATGGTGACATTCCATCTCTACTAAAAATACAGAAAATTAGCCAGGTGTGGTGGTGTGTGCCTGGTCCCAGCTACTTGGGAGGCTGGAGTGGGAGGATCACCTGAGCCTGGGAAGTTGAGGCTGTAGTGAGCTGAGATCCTGAGATCATGCCACTGCACTTCAGCCTGGGCAACTGGAGTGAGACCTTGTCTCAAAAAAAAACAAAAAACCCCAAAACAAAAAACCCATGTAATTGTAGATTTTTGTTGTTGTTTGATATACTGGCTATTTTCTTGGAAGGAACCCTCTCATGGGAGCAGAAATGTTGAGTTTAGTCCTGATGCTGTCCCTAACCACCCCTGTGACACTGGTCCCAGGAAAATATAGGAATTGTCTCTTTTTTTCTGTCATATCAGGGCTTGGGACAAACGTTCTCTGAGGTTTGTTTTAGCACCACACTGTGATTCATCTTCGAGACTGTTCACAGCCCTTGATCTGAATTGATGGAGCTATGGGGAATCATGCCCCCACTGCCAGTGCTGAGAGCTGCATGTGGTGTGGTCCAGTGGCTACAGCGTTGTCTTTGGGATCTTCACTTGGCATCACAGCGGATTTGTATAATTATTATGTTGACTGGAAGTTAGAGTGACTCAACTGCCTTGAACAGGAACCAAGAAAGAAAGGAACCAAATTCCAGAAGAGAATTTGCCAGAACACTCCAGCGTATTCCATACTCTAGGGTTGTCTTATAGGGTCTGAGGGTACTTCTTGGTTATCTATTCATGTGCGTCTGACATAATTAAAAGCCGACTTAGACCCTATCAGAGAAAATCAAGTTCAAACACTTAGTCTAAATGGAAGTAAGGAATACGATTACCTTTATCTCATTATCTTAGTTCTCTTTGGAAGATATACAAGCTCAAACCATGGTGGCAGGTGTTGCCTTTAAGCATGGTGATAGGTGTTTTCCTTTAAAGTCCTTGGAGAATCAACTCATAGTCTTCAACTTAAAAAGAAAGTTTTAAAAAAAATTTTAAAAATATTTAATTTGAGACTCTTCATTGAAAATTGCTCATCTTTTGTGAATTTGCTTAAGCAGTCTTTGATCTCTTTTTAAAGGATTCCTTCCTGCCTGATACATTTGGTCCTTTTAGAATTTGGGCTAGAACAGTTCTCCATGAAGGTGAACGTGTTAAAACCCATTTGGTTCATTGTTAGGATCACTCACATTACAAGAGAAATTTCGGTCTTGAGTCTTTGTTTTTGCTCATTTGCTTTCTTGGAAACGTTTCCACATCAGGTCTTAGAGGACTTGTAAAACAGGAAGGAGGAGTTGACATGCTGTTTCATAACCAAGGCTTGCTTCTCCCCCTGGGTACTACATTGTTTCCATCCATTTCCCACATAAAACATGGAGACAAACACCAGAGCTGCTCGCGAGAGATGCTGAGTCATGGGAATTGAAGGGGGCTGTTGGGGCCTCGTGTGGGATGAGCTCAGGAGCTATCAGTCTACAGAGGGAAGGGTTCATCTCTGCCCCTCATTGCCTGCAGTTTCTCTTTGGCCCTGGCAGCTGCCCTTGACGTTCATTTTAATCAAATTTCACCTACATAAAAGGGCTATGGGCAGAGAGGCTTCTCTGATGGAGCGCAGCTATCCTACAAGTATGTAGCCCTGATTTAGTAGAGAAGAGGCGGGAACCGTCGAGGGTGGAGGAGCAGGAGAAACAGTGCATAAGGGAGAGGGGATAGTGACGGGTCATTCAGGGATGTCTACGGAATGTGAAAATGCGGCAACATGGGTTTCGGTTTGTTTTTTTTAGGTCCGACAGATTACTGGGACAGCTACATCTTCATGTTGTACACGCGTATACTTGATTCCCATTATTCACTGGAGCTATGTTCTCTAAAGTCGCTGAGACTTTATAGAAAGCATCCCCTCTAGGGAAAATACACGGTGAGGCTTCTGTGAACCTCTGGTCACAGTGTTGTCAAGCAATCAGTGCATAACTTTGTTGTATGTGTTTCCATTGTGTGTTTCTGCTGGTTCCTTTACATTGCACTCAGGCCAGCAGCACTGTGACTCACGCCTGGACGAACCTCATCTAACGCACGTATTTTCCCCCTAAGACGCATCCCAGCCTTGTGCTTCAGAACATGAGACAGCACTGCAGCATCTGGGGGCCATTTTAAGCAGCAAAGTCACCCAGAAACTACAACATTTCAAAAAACTGGCACTGTGAATAGACTGCGAAAAGGACACTTGTTTACAGAGTGAGAGCCTCGTTCACCCTCAGCTGGGAACACGTGCATTTGGTGACACAGCCGCTCTCTGCATGTTTGAGAATGACTGTGAAAGTGCTGCGGGTACTGATTTTGGAGCTACAAATAAATGTTAGCCAATAGGCAAATTCACAGACACGGAATCCGTAAATAACACGGCTTGCCTGTGTGTGTATACGTAGTGTAGTGTTGATAGTGTGTATACACAATACACATTGATATTTTGGGAGAGATTTTGAAGGAGTCACCATGAAAGCCAGTGTGTCACTTTGGCCCTCTGGAAAGCATGCAGTGAGGAGGAGTTGGGGTACAAGTGTTTAAATTGAGGACATGGCCTGAGGAGATGAAAGAGAGGTGGGGACTGACTAGGGAAAGCCCCACACCGCAATGCATAACGGATAAGGTTTTGGCCAACAAGCCAGAGAACCCTAGACAGAGAGCGCCCCTTGCTTACAGCCAGAGGGCCTTGCTCAGTGATTACAGCGGGCTGGGAGTGGGGAGGCATCTCCAAAGGAGCATCGTGGATTTGCAACTCTAACTCTGTCTTTCTGGAAAGGATAGGAGAGTCTTGCCCTCTCCTCCAGGGCTGACACAGTTGGAAACCAAACTTTTGACTTCATGCCAATTATTTTGCCCCCACGTTAGATTGAACCAAATGACACTGGCTCTTTTAAATTAAAAGTGGTCAAATGCAAATGCTGGCAGCCTCTTAGGGTTCACTTCAATGGAATCTTTTAAAGGTGCAATAATGCTGTTTGAAATGAGGAGAACTCCTGTGTGTTGCTTGCTAAGAAAAACCCACTGTCTCTTATTCAGAAGATGATTACACCCATAATGGAAGCCAGTCAGTGGCATGAGGAATCATGGAGATGATTCTCACCTGGTTGATTGGATCAGCCGTTCCTACCCCAAATGAGGGTGGAAAGGGAACCAAGAGATGAAGTGGATTGTTGGGTTTATGGTTGTTGGGTTAACGGTGGTTGTCTGTAGTTAAGGTTGTTTAAACTCATGACCATGAGAGGACACTGGTTGTCTGTCTGTAGTTAAGGTTGTTTAAACTCATGACCATGAGAATGACCTTTTTCTGGACAACTCTTTCCTTTTTCTTCTGGTTTTGAGAGTGCTGAAAACTCAAGTCCCATATTTAAAAATTCCATCGTTGAAAACATGTTTCAAGGACAGATGACACACTTATGATTACAGCGTCTAAAGTGATGAGAATATTAAATAACCTTTGGTTGGACATGTAACCATCAGGGCTGCAAAGTAAATAAGTCTCTACTTGGTCTTAAAACCAAACACACACAGTTCTTGTCATTAAAGATATCCATGGCCTGGCACAGTGGCTCACACCTGTAATCCTAACACTTTGGAAAGCCGAGGTGGGGGGATCACTTGAACCTGGGGTTTGAGACCACACTGGGCAACATGGCAACACCCTGTCTCTACAAAAAATACAAAAATTAGCTGGGTGTGGTGGTGTGTGCCTGTACTCCCAGCTACTAGGGAGGCTGAGGCGGGAGAATCACTTGAACCCAGGAGGTGGAGGTTGCAGTCAGGCAGCATCCTGCCATTGCACTCCAGCCTGGGAGACACAGCCAGACTCTGTCTCAAAAAAAAAAAAAAAAAAAAAAAAGACTTACACAGAGAAAGCCTGAAAGCCCACAAGAGCAGTTAGCAAAAGGAACCCTGACATAACAAATACGTAGTTAAGCTCACAGGGTGCTACGTTTCATAAACTTGAAAGCTACATTGGCTACAAGTAACACAAATGTAGGTGCTAATCACAGATAGTTGGTGGGTATTTCAAACTTTCTCTTCATATCTATGGATACCCAAAACAGTGTGCTTCCATTGGGAGGCTGAGACAGGAGGATTGCTTGAGCCTAGGAGATCGAGATTAGCGTGTTCCTCCCTTCCTGCCTCCCTCCCTCCCTCTTTCTCTCTCTCTCCTCCCTCCCTCCCTCCCCCCCTCCCCCCTTCCCCTCCCCTTCCTTCCTTTCCCTCCTTTCTTTTCTTTTTTTGTTTCTTTCTCTTTTTTTCTCTCTCCCTCCCTCCTTCCCTCCCTCCCTCCCCTCCCCTCCCCTCTCTTCCCCCCCTCCCCTCCCCTCTCTTCCCCCCCTCCCCTCCCCTCTCTTCCCCCCTCCCCTCCCCTCTTCCCCTCCTTCCCTCCCCTCTCTTCCCCTCCCCTCCCCTGCCCTCTCTTCCCCTCCCCTCCCCTTCCTTCACTTCCTTTCTTTTCTTTTTACTTTTCTTTTTCTTTTTCTCTCTTTCCCTCCCTTCCTCCCTCCCTTCCTCCCTCTTTCTCTCTCCTTCCTTCCTTCCTTCTTTCCTTTTTCTTTTTCTTTTTTTTCTTTTCTCTCTCCCTCCCTCCCTCCCTCCCTCCCTCTCTCCCTCCCTCTCTCCCTCCCTCTCTCCCTCCCTCCCCCTCTCTCCCTCTCTCCCTCCCTCCCTCCCTCCCTCTCTCCCTCCCTCTCTCTCTCTCTCTCCCCCCCCTCCCCCTCCCCCTCTCTCCCTCTCCCTCTCTCCCTCTCTCTCCCTCTCTCCCTCTCTCCCTCCCTCCCTTCCTCTCTCCTCCTCTCTTTCTTCTTTCTTTTGAGATGGGGTCTCCCTAAGTTTCCCGGGCTGGTCTGGAACTCCTGGGCTCAAGTGATCCTCTTGCTCCGGCCTCCCAAAGTGCTGGGATTAAAAGCATGCACGAGCCACTGTGCCCGGCCTATTTTCCCTTTCCTGCTCTTTACTCCCAGCTAATGTGTTTCTAAAATTTGATACAAATTAATTTTTCTTTTTTTGTCTTTTGTTCAAATAATGATTTGATTTCTGTTCTCTGGGTCGTTTCAATAACATGGATACCTACACATAGTTTTATCAGTAAAAGTCATTGACATAATCAGTGTGTTACGAGAACAAAGATAGGCCCTCATTTAAGCTGCTCCATCACTCATTTTATAAGGCAAAGAAGGAAGAGGACAGCGTCCTGTGTTTTCAGATGGCTGTTGAAGTGAGTCAGAGTGACGGCGAGTAGCATGCATTGAATTCTAGCTGGAAAGAGGGTTTTTAGGCCTGCCTTTGAGCCTGCCCTGAACTAATAAGGTTGGAAACCTATAGGCCTTAGAGAACAGCAATGAGGAATCTGCTCTCCCTGACAGCTCCTTGATAAACAAAATAATGGATGTGCAGCATGCAGTCCTGAGCAAAGGCCTGGCAGCTCTGTGGCTGAGCCCTGGAGGGCTGAGCTGGGCCGGGGCTCCCAGCAGTTTGTTCAGGAGCACTGAGAGCCACAGCAGGTGCTGATCCAGCCCTTGCCTTCTTTGCGTGTATCTGACAAGTCTGCATAGACCACAGGAGACTGGCTGCCCCTTGAGGTCACTGTCTTGGAGCAAGCCTGTGGCGGAATCACATTGCCCCCGGCTCTACTGCCCTTTGGGGACATGGAGGCAGGAGTTTCCCGATTTGCAGTTAGGGTTTGCGTGCTGTCTGCGAGCTGGGTTTCCTCTTTGGGTTGCACAGTGCTGAGATCTGAGCCCAAGGCAGTTGGGACATTTATGATGAGATAGAGGAGGCTTTGCTGTGTTCCACGTCTATCAGGCCGCTTTGCCCGGGGAGACGCCCCCCTTGCTTGGGGTTTTGGGCTTGGATAGGGGTTCTGGAATGTCTCCCCTCCAGCAGGCGCTGCTTCCTTGGCTCCCCTGATGCAGAGAGCAGCGTGGTAGCTTTGTTGAGGAGCAGCCCCTGCAGAGGCGCTCACGGGTGACAGGCTGTTGCTGAATGGTGGACAGCCCTGGTCGCCGACATTAACATGGTGCAATAGAGCCTTCTTATGTGTTCCTTGGTTCCCACTGCCCTTTCTCACGGTCGGGTGTCCTGATTGTCTGTGGCTAGACTATGCCAGCGTGATCAGTGCCCTTCCCAGAACCCCTGAAAGAGGGTCACAGATTGAGATGTTTGTCACCAATCCTGTCCATTGCAGAGTCACATACATGCTAGAGACCAGCTTGCCCTTGATGTGACCTGAGGACCTCACCCGCTAGTCATTACAGGGAGGGAAAGAACAATAAAAAGATGAGAGTGCTGTCCCTGGTAATGGAAGTTACTCAGCATTGTACCAGTGGGCAGCCACATAGGTCGGAGGAGAAAGGGGAAAGAGTGAATAAAAATTGCTGATGTTTGTGAGGCTGAGAGAGGAACAGAGCTATTACTGCTGGTCAAGGGGGCCATCCAGTTAAAATGTTCGCATCCTGTTTCAGTCACAAGCTGGCCAAGATCATCACATAAAGGGACAAACGTCAGCCCCAGAAAGAACACATGGTCATCTTAAGTCAGGGCTGTCTCATTTGATGTCAGAATTCTTTTTTTTTTTTTTTTTTTTTTTTTTTTTTTGAGACGGAGTCTTGCTCTGTAGCCCAGGCTGGAGTGCAGTGGCCAGATCTCAGCTCACTGCAAGCTCTGCCTCCCGGGTTTACGCCATTCTCCTGCCTCAGCCTCCGGAGTAGCTGGGACTACAGGCGCCCGCCACCTCGCCCGGCTAGTTTTTTTGTATTTTTAGTAGAGACGGGGTTTCACGGTGTTAGCCAGGATGGTCTCGATCTCCTGACCTCGTGATCCGCCT
Source organism: Macaca thibetana thibetana (assembly GCF_024542745.1). Taxonomy (NCBI): domain Eukaryota; kingdom Metazoa; phylum Chordata; class Mammalia; order Primates; family Cercopithecidae; genus Macaca; species Macaca thibetana. The sequence continues at coordinate 8,963,625 of NC_065598.1, forward strand.
GTCTCGGCCTCCCAAAGTGCTGGGATTACAGGCTTGAGCCACCGCGCCCGGCCGATGTCAGAATTCTTAAGAACTGCTCTGGCAAGGTGCAGTGGCTTATGCCTGTAATTCCAGCACTTTGGGAGGCCGAGGCAGGTGGATCACCTGAGGTCAGGAGTTCGAGACCAGCCTGGCCAACATGGTGAAACCCTGTCTCTACTAAAAATACAAAAATTAGCCGGGCGTGTTGGCAGGCACCTATAACCCCAGCTACTTAGGAGACTGAGGCAGGCAGGAGAATCTCATTTGAACCTGGGAGGCAGAGGTTGCAGTGAGCTGAGATCAGGCCATTGCACTCTAGCCTGGGCAACAAGAGCAAAACCCTGTCTCAAAAAATAAAAAAATAAAAAAAGGAGCTGCTCTTGGCTGAGTGCGGTGGCTCACACCTGTAATCCCGGTGCTTTGGGAGGCTGAGACGGGAAGATAGCTTTGAGCCCAGGAGTTCGAGATTAGCATGGGCAACATAACAAGACCCCATCTCTTTTTAGCCGGACATGGTAGTGTATGCTTGTGGTCCCAGCAACATGGGAGGTTGAAGAAGGAGGATCACTTGAGCTCAGGAGTTGGAGGCTGCAGTGAGCCATGATGGCACCACTGCACTACAGCCTGGACAGCAAAGGAAGACCCTGTCTCAAAAAAAAAAAAAAAAAAAAAGCATCTGGGTGCGGTGGCTCATGCCTGTAATGCTAGCACTTCGGGAGGCCGAGGCAGGCAGATCACTTGAGGTCAGGAGTTCGAGACCAGCCTGGCCAACATGATGAAACACCGTCTCTACTAAAAACACAAAATATTAGCCGGGCGTGGTGGCGGGTGCCTGTAATCCCAGCTACTCGGGAGGCTGAGGCAGGAGAATCACTCAAACCCAGGAGGTGGAGGTTGCAGTGAGCCGAGACTGCGCCATTGCACTCCAGCCTGAGCAACAAGATCAAGACTCCGTCTCAAAAAAAAAAAACAAAAAAAAAACTACTCTCCAAACAGAACCTGCACCTACCCAACTGTGGTGGGTGCCCCTCCTGGGGCTCCTGCAGTAGCGGTGGTGTGGGAATTGAGAATCTTGCAAGTGCTGTGAGGGAGCTGAGACTGTGGCAGGGCCCTGTGCCCAGAGCATGCACAACCCATCCTAATGTCTGCCGGGGAAGGTGGGGGATGTCTGTGCATTGCTTTTCAATCAGGAAGGTAATTTTTGTTCCCCAGGGGACACTCGGCAATGTCTGGAGACGGTTTTGGTTGTCACACTGGGTTAAGGAGGGCTACTGTCATCTAATGGATGGAGAGCAGGGGTACTGCTGAGCATCTCACAGTGCACAGGGTAGCTCCACAGCAGCTAAGACCATCTGGCCTTCAGTGTCAGCGGGGCTGGCAGCCAGAAGCTCTGCGAGTCTTTGGGAAGCCCTAGATACCCCAGTCCTCATTCATTTTCTTCTCACCACATAGGACAGTGTAGCTGGACAGTACACAGGACTCGGGATCATGAGAGGAGACCTCATAGCATAAGGGTCAAGTACAAGGACTTTGCAGTCAGACTGACCTGTATTTCAGTCCCCACCCATCCTAGTGTTGTGACCGAGAGCAAGTTGGGCATAGTAACATCTGTCTTGATTGACTTTGGAGTTGGACAGGCAATACATGCAAAGTTCTCTATTCCCATGTCACTCAGAGTGAGTGTGCAAAAGATACCATTGTTGGCATCCATCGTCATAACAAGAGTTACTGTGAACATGGATGAGCTCAGCACCTTGTGGCACTGGGCTGTGGTGAGGGACTCAGACAGCTTGATGATTGAGTTTGGGCCTCAGTGAGATGGCAAAGCTATGCTTCTCTTGCTCCTTGGACCATGGTGATCTGTGACGACCCCTGGGGGCTGCCTTCTCCACTGTTGCAGTTCAGGGAGCTAATGCCAAAGGCTACTGTGATGGTGGACTCTGGGGTCCCCCTGGTGAAAAGGAAGGGACCTTGAGCTTTGGAATGCCCTGGGCCAAGTCTTGCCACCTGCAGGTTTGTTAACCTCATCATGCCTTGTTTTTAGCACAACAAAATGGGATAATACTGACTTTATTATTGATGTACTATTAGGCTCTTGTCAGGTATGTGACACTGCTGCTATTTTACTGTTTCTTCCAGATTTCCGTGAGGGTGGAGGAAATCATATCACATCAGATGCCTCGCAGAGCACCAGGCCCACCGTGAAAGGTACAGCAAATTATACTTCCCTCTTCTTGCCCTGTTGGAAATTCTTTCCTGTGAGATTTTCTCCTCTCTGCCCTCCGCCCCTTCTCCCATAGCCTACAACCTCCTCTGGGAGTTCCTTGGATTATTTTGTCGCCATGTAGCTTTGCAGTCCAGTATGGTAGCCATGGGCCACATGTGGCTGTGGAGTGCTTAAAATGTGGCCAGTCTAGATTGAGATGCCTTGAAGAAGTATAAAATACACACTGGATTTCAAAGACTTAGTTCAAAAAGAAAGAGTGCAAGATACCTTGTTGATAATGTAATACGGTTTACATGTTGAAATGGTCACTTGGATACATGGAGTAAAATAGAACGTATTATTAAATGTAACTTCACCTGTTTTCTTTTGACATTTTCTTGTGGACCTAGAAAATTGATAGACGGGTGGGTCTCCTTCACAGTTACACACTTCTCTTGCTCAAGACCAGCCCTGCTTCCTCACTGGCTGCTCAGTCAAATGCCTCCTCCAGTTTAAGCTGTCTATCACGGGGCCACCCATTATGTGTCCATCTCATCTTCTCTGCTTAGTGCCTGTGCAGGCAGCTGGTGTTTCTGTCCTCCCGCCCAGCTTTGCTTATGATGCTAGTCTTGAGTGCAGGCTGCTGAGCTTCTCACCTTTCTTCCCATACACGTAGAACCTCTTCTCCAGAAACATGGGTTACTTACCAGCTGGCAAGGAGCAGAGCTGGGGTTCACATTCATTTCTGTCTTGCTCCAAACCCATGTCCCTAATAGACTACTCTCTCCAATTGCTTTGTGGATGTAAACACATAGTCAGTTCCTAGAGGGCAGGGACCATTTTTCTTTCTTTCATCTCTGCTGTTCAAGGCCTAAAGCTTTTTTGAAAGAATTCAGATTTCTAGTCTCTTGCCCTTCCACTTTCTGCTATGTGAAGACACAGTGTTCCTCCCCTCTGCCCTCTGGATGATACGGCGACAAGGTGCCATGTTGGAAGGAAGCAGAGAACATCCCTCACCAAATAATCAATCCTGCTGGTGCCTTAATCGTGAACTTCTCAGCCTGCAGAACTCATGAAGGTCATCGCCCTATGTAGGCTGATTGATCTTGAACTTCCAAGCCTCCAGGACTCAAATCAGTGAATTTAAAAACATTTGACGGAGGGCGGGGCCAAGATGGTCAACTAGAAGCCACGGTGTTCAGAGGCTCCCATCAGAAAAATCCATAATAAGCGTGTGAATCCTTCACCAGCAACCAAGGTATCCAGGTTCTCTCATCAAAACTGACTGGAAGGCTGGCGTGACCCACAGAGAGAAGGAAGAACAGTGTGGTGTGGCGGCCCACCTGAGAGCCACACGGGGAAGGGGAACCCCCTCAGCCCAGCCGAGGCAGGCAGTGAGTGAGCGCGCTACCCAGCTCAGGAAACTGTGCTTTTCCATGGAACTGCGAAACCCATGGATTGGAAGATCCCACTCGTGAACCCATGCCACCGGGACCTAGCGTCCCAACCCCGGAACACGCAGATTCTTACAGCCTCTCAGCTGGAATCTGCTTAAGTTTACCGAACTCCTCGGGGAGGGGTGACCAGTACCGGCTGCAGCTGCCTGCTGTCTAAGCCCTTTGAGCTCCTGTGGGGAGTGGTAGCAGGCGGCACTGGCACTGGCAACTGCCTAATATGCTAAGTTCCCTGGCCGGGGGGAAGGGTGGCACCCATTTCTATAGCCACAGGCTACGCTTTTCCCCTCCTAGAGCCAGGGAGGCTGGACAACTTGGCCCCAAGACTTGTCCCCACAGCCCAACACACCGACTGTGGCAGTCTGTGGCCAGAGTGCCTCTTCAGGCCCAATCCCTGCCCATCCTTCCTTAGTTGGGGTGGGGGGGCTTCCCTGCAGGATCTCCAATAACTCCAGCCAAAGGCTGAGGGACAGAATTCGGATCTCCTGGGCCTCAGCCCGTAGGGGAGGGGTGGCCGCAGTCTCTGCTGACCAGCAGACTTAGCTTTTCCTCCTGGTAGTTCCAAGGAATCTGGACAGCCCAGACGAGTGGGTTTCCCCCAAGCAAAACACACCCTCTCCACCAAGGGGCAGAGTACTCCATGAAACTGGTCCTGCTCCCTTTGCCACCCAACTGGGTGAGACCCTTCAACAGGGCTTGTCAGGTACCCTGTGCAGGAGCAATCCTGCTGGCATCAGGTTGGTGCCCCTTGAGGTCAGAGGTCCCAGAAGAAGGAGTAGGCACCCATCTTTGCTGCCCTCCAGCATCCTTGAATGACATCTCCAGGCACGGGAGCAAATCAGATGAATAAGGACTGAAGGTGAACCACCAGCAAACTGCAGCAGCCTTACAGAAGAGGGACTGGACTATTGAAAGAAAAACAAGCAGAAAGTGACAACAGCGTCAACTACAACAATAAAATAAAAGGTCCCCACAAAAATCTCATCCAAGGGTAGTAGCCTCAAAGACTGAAACTAGACAAACTCACAAAGATGAGAAAGAATCAATGAAAAAATGCTGAAAACCCAAAAGACCAGAGTGCCTCTTCTCCTCCAAATGATTGCAACATCTCTCCATCAAGGGCACGGAACTGGACGGAGGATCAGATGGACGAACTGACAGAAGTAGGCTTCAGAAGATGGGTTATAAAAAAACTACAATGAGGTAAAGGAGCATGTTCTAACCCAATGCAAAGAAGCCAAGAACCTCGATGAAAGGTTAGAGGAATTGCTAACTAGAATAACCAGTTTAGAGAGGAACATAAGCAACCTGATGGAGCTGAAAAACAGCACGAGAACTTCGTGAAGCATATACAAGTATCGTGAAGCACAAACAAGTATCAACAGCTGAATCGACCAAGCGGCAGAAAGGATATCAGAGTTTGAAGACCACCTTACTGAAATAAGACATGCAGAGAAGAATAGAGAAAAAAGAATGAACAAAGCCTCCAAGAAATACGGGACCTCATAAAAAGACCGAACCCACGATTGAGTGGAGTACCAGAAGGAGATGGGGAGAATGGAAACAAGCTGGAAAACACACTTCAGTATATTATCCAGGAGAACTTCCCCAGACTACCAAGACAGGCCAACCTGCAAATTCAGGAAATACTGAGAACACCATTAAGATACTCTATGAGACGATCAACCCCAAGACACGTAATCATCAGATTCTCCAAGGTCAAAATGAAGGAAAAACTAAGGGCAGACAGAGCGAGAAAGGCTAGGTCACCTACAAAGGGAGGCCCATCAGACTAGCAATGGACTTCTCAGCAGAAACTCTATAAGCCAGAAGAGGTTGGGGGCCAATATTCAACATTCTTAAAGAAAAGAATTTTCATCCCAGAATTTTATATCCAGCCAAATTAAGCTTCGTAAGCGAAGGAGAAATACAATCCTTTCCAGACAAGCAAATGCTGAGGGATTTCGTTACCACCAGGCCTGCCCTGCAATATCTCCTGAAAGCAGCACTAAATATGGTAAGGAAAAACCGGTACTGGCCACTGCAAAAACACGAAAATATAAAGACCAATGACACTACAAAGAAACTGCATCAACTAGTGTACAAAATAACCAAATAGCATCATTATGACAGGATCAAATTCACACATAACAATATTAACCTTAAATGTAAATGGGCTAAATGCCCCATTAAAAGACAGACTGGCAAATTGGATAAGGAGTCAAGACCCATTGGTATCGTGTATTCAGGAGACCCATCTTACACGCAAAGACACACACAGGCTCAAAATAAAGGGATGGAGGAAAATTTACCAAGCAAATGGAAAGCAAAAAAAAAAAAAAAAAAAAAAAAAAAAGCAGGGGTTGCAATCCTAGTCTCTTGACAAAACAGACTTTAAATCAATAAAAATAAAAACAGACAAAGAAGGGCATTTACATAATGGTAAAGGGAACAATTCAGCAAGAAGAACTAATTATTCTAAATATATATATGTACCCAATACAGGAGCACCCAGATTCATAAAATAAGTTCTTAGAGACCTGCAAAGAGACTTAGACTCCCACACAATAATAGGGGGAGACTTTAACACCCCACTGTCACTATTAGATCAATGAGACAGAAAATTAACAAGGATATTCAGGACTTGAACTCAGCTCTGGATTAAGTGGACTTAGTAGAAGTCTACAGAATTCTGTACCCCAAATCAACAGAATATACATTCTTCTTGGTGCCACATGGCACTTATTCTAAAATCAACCACACAATTGGAAATAAAACACTCCTCAGCAAATGCAAAAGAACTGAAATCACGACAGACAGTCTCTCAGACCACAGTGCAATCACAGTAGAACTCAGGATTAAGAAACTCATTCAAAACCACATAATTTCATGGAAGTTGAACAACCTGTTCCTGAATGACTCCTGGGTAAATAATGAAATTAAGGCAGAAATCTAGTAGTTCTTTGAAACCAATGAGAACAAGGAGACAAGGTACCAGAATTTCTGGGACACAGCTAAAGCAGTGTTAAGAGGGAAATTTATAGCACCAAATGCCCACATCAGAAAGCCAGAAAGATCTCAAATCAACACCCTAACATCACAATTAAAACAGCTAGATAGGTTAAGAGCAAACTAATCCAAAAGCTAGCGGAAGGTAAGAAATAACTAATATCAGAGAAGAATTGAAGGAGATAGAGACATTTAAAAACCCTCCAAAAAATCAACGAATCCAGGAATTGGTTTTTTGAAAAATTAACAAAATAGATAGACCGCTAGCTAGACTAATAAGAGAGAGAAGAATCAAATAGACACAATAAAAAATGATAAAGGGGATATTACCACTGACCCCACAGAAATATAAACTACCTTCAGAGAATACTATAAACACCTCTTGCAAAATAAACTAGAAAATCTAGAAGAAATGAATAAATTTCTGCACGCATACACCCTACCAAGACTAAACCAGGAAGAAGTTGAATCCCTGAATAGACCAATAAGCTCTGAAATTGAAGCAGTGATTAATAGCCTACCAACCAAAAAAAGCTCAGGACCAAATGGATTCACAGCTGAATTCTACCAGAAATACAGAGGAGCTGGTACCATTCCTTCAGAAACTATTCCAAACATGTGAAAGGGAGGGAGTCCTCTCTAACTCATTTTATGAAGCCAGCATCATCCCAGTACCAAAACCTGAAAGAGACACAGCCAATATCATCCTGAATGGGCAAAAGCTGGAAGCATTCCCTTTGAAAACTGGTACAAAACAAGGATGCCCTGTCTCACCACTCCTATTCCACATAGTATTGGAAGTTCTGGCCAGGACAATCAGGCAAGAGAAAGAAATAAAGGGTATTTAAATAGGAAGAGAGGAAGTCAAGTTATCTCTGTTTGCATACGACATGATTTTGTGTTTAGAAAACCCTATCATCTCAGCCCAAAAACTTGTTGAACTGACAGGCAACTTCAGTGAAGTCTCAGGATACAAAATCAGTGTGCAGAAATCACAAGCATTCCTTTACACCAACAGTAGGCAAGCAGAGAGCCAAATCATGAGTGAACTCCCGTTCACAATTGCTACAAAGAGAATAAAATACCTAGGAATACAAGTAACAAGGGATGTGAAGGACCTCTTTAAGGAGAACTACAAATCACTGCTCAAGGAAATAAGAGAGGACACAAACAAACGGAAAAACATTCCATCCTCATGGATACGAAGAATCAGTATAATGAAAAGAGCCATATTGCCCAAAGTAATTTATAGATTCAATGCTGTTCCCATCAAACTACCATTGACATTCTTCACAGAATTAGAAAAACCTGTTTTAAATTTTATATAGACTCAAAGAAGACCCCGTGTAGCCAAGACAATCCTAAGCAAAAAGAACAAAGCTGGAGGCATCACGCTACCTGACTTCAAACTACTACAAGGTTACAGTAACCAAAACGGCATGGTACGGGTACCAAAACAGGCATATAGACCAGTGGACCAGAACAGAGACCTCAGAAATAACACCACACATCTGCAACCCATCTGATCTTCGACAAATCTGCCAAAAACAAGCAATGGGGAAAGGATCTCCTTATTCAGTAAATGTTGCTGGGAAAACTGGCTAGCCATATGCTGAAAACTGAAACTGGACCCCTTCCTTACACCTTATACAAAAATTAACTCAAGATAGATTAAAGACTTAAATGTAAAGCCCCAAACCATAAAAACCCTGGGAGATAACCTAAGCAATACCATTCATGACATAGGCATGGGCAAAGACTTCATGACTAAAACACCAAAAGCAATTGCAACAAAAGCCAAAATTGACAAATGGGATCTAATTCAACTAAAGAGCTTCTGCATAGCAAAAGAAATCATCAGAGTGAACAAGCAACCTACAGAGTGAGAGAAAACCATCTCACGCCAGTCAGAATGGCGATTATTGAAAAGTCAGGAAACAATAGATGCTGGCGAGGCTGTGGGGAAATAACACTTTTACACTGTTGGTGGGAACGTAAATTAGTTCACCCATTGTGGAAGACAGTATAGCGATTCCTCAAGGATCTAGAACCAGAAATACCATTTGACCCAGCAATCTCATTACTGGGTATATACCCAAAGGAATATAAATCATTCTGCTATAAAGATGCATGCACGCATATGTTTCTTACAGCACTGTTTACAATAGCAAAGACATGGAACCAACCCAAATGCCCATCACTGATAGACTGGATAAAGAAAATGTGGCACATGTACACCATGGAATACTATGCAGCCATAAAAAGGAATGAGACCATGTCCGTTGCAGGGACGTGGATGAAGCCGGAAGCCATCATCCTCAGCAGACTAGCACAGGAATAGAAAACCAAACACCACATGTTCTCACTCATAAGTGGGAGTTGAACATCGAGAACACACGGACACAGAGAGGGGAGCAACACACACCAGGGCCTGTTCGGGAGTGGGGATGAGGGGAGGGAACTTAGAGGACGGGTGAATAGGTGCAGCAAACCACCATGGCAGACATATACCTATGTAACTAACCTGCACGTTCTGCACACGTATCCTCTAGTAGATTACCTAAAAGAACCCTTGGATGAAGTCAGACACATGGGTAGTACAGGACCCCAGATGGCATTATTTTATATGTATAGGATCACTTTTTTTTTTTTTTTTTTTGAGACAGGGTCTCACTCTGTCACCCAGGCTGGAGTGTAGTTACGTGATCATGGCTCACTGGAGCCTTGATCTCTTGGGCTCAAGTGATCCTCTTGCCTCAGCCTCCCGAGTAGCTGGGACTACAGGCACACGCCACCACACCCGGCTAATTTTTGTCTTTTCTGTAGAGATGGGGTTTTACCATGTTGCCCAGGCTGGTCTCGAACTCCTGGGCTCACGCAGTTGGCCCACCTCGGCCTTTCAAGGTGCTGGGTTTACAGGTATGAGCCACCGTGCCTGGCCTATAATTGCTTTTAGTGGATGATTTTTTGCTGTCACCGTTATGGCGTGCATTTTCTGAGTTACCAGAGATGGCCCTGCATGCTGTGAGGCTGTGTTGACTGTACTGTTGCTGTGTGTGTGGAGGGCAGGAAAGCGCTGTCCTTGCTGTAAGTTGTGTTATTAATGGTATGGACACTGCGAGTTGCTTCTGGAGAGCTACACCCTCACTTCTGTGTCAGCAAATGAAGGCCCGGGAACTGACAGCGTTCCCTCTAGCTTTAATTGCGGTGTAATCACCACACCCTAACATTCTCCTGTTTCACCTTTGGCAACATCTAGAGAGTTTGGTTATCACAGCTTACGGGGTGGGGGTGCTACTGGCATTGGGTGGGTAGAGGCCGGGGGTGCTGCTGGGCATCCTACACTGCCCAGGACAGGCCCCCAAATTATCTAGTCCTACATGTCTACAGTGCCACAGGTAAGAAACCCTGGACTGGAGGGTAGACAGATTTGACTGGAGTGGAGAAATTGTATCCTGGGGTAAGTGGGATTTGAATTGCAGTTAGTGCAGAGCTTGTGTGTGTGGAACTCCTTGGACACTGGAGTAATCCAAGAAGTTGGGTGGGGAGGAGGGACCTTTTTCTTTAGGTCCTGGAAATCATTAAAAATCTTTGAACAGGTGCTTTAGAAAGACACAACTGGCATCTGTGTGAAGGATGGATTACAACAGGCACCAGCAGACTGTGGCCGACGGGGCCGTGTCCAGACTTGGCACACAACCATGCCCTTTCATTCATGGGTTGTCTGACTGCTGTGATGGTTAACTTCATCTGTCAACTTGGCTAGGCCACAGTTTTCAGATACTTGGTCAGGTACTTGGGAATGTTGTTGTGAAGGTATTTTTTAGATGAAATAAACACATCAGTAGACTTTGAGTAAGGCAGATGACCTCCATAATGTGGATGGACCTCATCCAATCAGTTGAAGGCCTTAAGAAAAAGACTGAGGTCCACCAAAGAGGAGGGAATTCTGCCAGTATCCTGCCTTTGGATTTGAGACGGTGACATCTGCGCTTCCCTGTGTCTCTGGCCTGCTCTGGAAAGTTTGGACTTGCCAGCCTCCACAATTGTGTGAGCCAATTCCTTAGAATCTGTCCATCTGTCCGTCCATCCATCCATGCACACACACACGAACAAACCCTATTGGCACTGTTTCTTTGGACAGCCCTGACTAACATCACTGCTTTCTTGCCACAGCTGCCAAGTTGAGTATATATTTGTTGTAAGTACAGGGATCGTGTGGCCCACAAAGTAGAAAGTATTTACTCTCTGGCCCTTTACAGAAAAAAGGCCAAGCATTGGATTTGATAAGTGAAGTCCTTCCATGGAACTGAGAAGTGCTGAGTCAGTACTCATTGGAGTTAAAACAGAGAAACTGAAAGCAAGAGGGCTCAGGATGGTCTTTCGTTCTTTTCTCCTCTGCACATTTGACCCACTGGCATGCAGGAAATTTAATCTCTCTAATCCAGAATGTGTTTTAGGGAATGGCTTGCCTGGCTTGTGGGTTGAAATGTTCTCTCCTCAGATGCGGCTCCTGCAATATCATCTCATCTGATGACAAGAAGTGGAAGCCATGTGACCACCTGAGATGCAAGTTAATTAGGGTTTATTAGAAAGACAACCTTGACCCCTGTGGGATGTGCTGTGGGTGAAGATAAGACACCAGTATTCTATGATTCCAAATAGGTGATTTTAAAATTTCTACCCCGGGAGGATGGATTGGCATTTGTCTTCCAAACATAGGTTAAATAACGTTTTATTTCTGACCGTTTTGTACACATTTTAATCATTTTCCAGCTCACAATTACAGTTGGTACTTCTCAATTCTCAGTGAATTGTGTAGTGAAATTGTTTGCAACATCATACTTTGGAAATGACATTGGCAATTAAAGTTTTGGTCCAAGTTTAATAATGAAGACTATTTGAAAGGCCAAAACTTATGGATGCTTTTGAGATGAAATAGACATTTGAGAAGCAAATGAGGGCAGGTTGTCTACTTCTTAACATTATCTGTTTTTTTGTTGTTTTTTTTTTGACAGGGTCTTGCTCTGTTGCCTGGGCTGGTGTGCAGTGGTGCAATCTCAGGTCACTGCAGCCTCAACCTCTGGGGCTCAAGTGATTCTCCCACCTCAGCCTCCCAAGTAGTTGGGATTACAGACACATGCCACCTCGCCCAGCTAGTTTTTTAAATTTTTTTGTAGTGATGGGATCTCCCTATGTTGCCCAGGCTTGTCTTTAACTCCTGGTCTCAAGTGATCCTCCTGCCTCAGCCTCTCAAAGTGTTGGGATTACAGACATGAGCCACCTTGGATTACAGGCGTGAGCCACCACGCCTGGCCTTAACATTTATCTTGATGCCAGTGAAATCGTTGATGTGTGCCAGGGGGTTCCTTTTTCTAAATGGAAGCTCACTGTTTTGGGTATCCATGACTTCATTATAGATATGAAGAGAAAGTTTGAAATGCCCACCAGCTGTCTGTGTTAGCACCTACATTTGTGTTACTCATGACCAATGTAGCTTTGGAGTTTATGACACGTAGCACACCCCCGAGCTTAACTATCTGGTTGCTAATGTCTTTGGACATCACCGTATTTGTTATGTCAGGGTTCCTTTTACAAATTGCTCTTGTGGGCTTTCAGGCTTTCTCTGTGTAAGTTTTTTTTTTCTCTTTTTTTTTGGAGATGGAGTCTCTGTTGCCCAGGCTGGAATACAGTGGCGCCACCTTGGCTCACTGCAACCTTCGCCTCCTGGGTTCAAATGTTTCTCCTGCCTCAGTGTCCCTAGTAGCTGGGACTACAGGCATGCGTCACCACGCCTGGCTAATTTTTTGTAGTTTTAGTAGAGATGGGGTTTCACCATGTTGGCCAGGCTGGTCTCAAATTCCTGACCTCGGGTGATCCTCCCGCCTCAGCCTCCCAAAGTGCTGGGATTACAGGCATGAGCCACCGCACCCAGCCAGTGTAAGTCTTTTGAAATACAGACACCTGGTACCTCTCCCGTGAGTCTTTCAGGGAAAAGATTGAGTTCCATGTCAGGTTGGAGTTTCTGTTCAAGCGACTAGACTGCTTCCTAGCCCCCTTTATTTGAAAAACCAGTGTGGTCTTCACTTTTCCCGTGAGCCTACAACCACAGGGTACCTGTTCATGTGTTTCCAGGACCTTGTGCGGCTCCTTTGCTTTGCTTATTCCGAGAACCAAGCCTTGGGACTGTGCATTTTGAATACAAACGAAGGCCCCTGGAGGAAGTCCCCAGAGTCTCAGCACAGTTGAGGAAACGAACAAAGCATGGTACACGTGCAGGAAGATCCCTCATTAATTCCTATGATGACCTCTCTGCTTTTTTATTTTTTAAGTTAAAAGGAGTCAACGCTTTGGGTTTTGTTAGACTGGACAAGGTAGCAAGTCATATTAAACTAACCCAGGTTGTTGCTTGAGTTTTCATTGAACTTAGCGTCTACTGCGAGTATAGTGAAGCAGAAATTCCCCTCACTAGGTGGCCTGATGGTGCACTCCAGTGGGGGCTGCAGAAGGTTTGAAGGGATCTGCTTCCCGACTGGGTCAAGTTAACCTCTTTCTGCCTTAGTTACCTCTTTGCACGTCCTAAAAGCACCTGCTTCTCAGATCCTTGGGAGGATTCACTGAATTCATCCACTTGGAATCCACATGGAAGGCTGCCTGGCATGTAGGAGGTACCCAGTAAATTTTAGACTTCTGTTATTTTTGCCAGTTGGATTCAACAGATGTTTGTTCCCTGGACTAGTGTTTCTCACCTGGGGGTGATCTGCACCTAGGGGACATTTGGCAAAGTCTGGAGACATTTTGGGTTGTCACAACTTGGGGAGGGAGTGTTACTGGCATCCAGTGAATAGAAAGCAGGTGTATTAGTTTTCTGTTGCTGTAAAGGAATACCTGAGACTGGGTAATTTAGAGGTTTATTTGGCACACAGTTCTACAGGCTGTACAAGCATGGTGCCAGCATCTGCTTGGTTTCTTGGGAGGCCTCGGAGCTTTTGCTCATAGCCGAAGGCAAAGGGAGAGCAGGTGTCTCACATGGCAAGAGAGGGAGCAAGAGACAGAGGGAGGGCTAGGCTCTTTTAAACAACCAGCTCTTGCATGAACTGAGGGAACTCATTCAGTACCGGGGGAGGGCACCAAGCCATGGTTCCTCCATGAACCAAATACCTCCCACCAAGGCCCCACCTCCAGCAGTGAGGATTACTCCACAACATTTCAGCATGAGATTTGGAAACGACAGACATCCAAACTATGTCACCAAAGATGCTGCTAAGCATCCTACAGTGCACAGAGTAGCCCCCATAACAGGGTTACCTGGCCCCAGAGTGTCAGTAGTGTTCAAGTTAGGCTACACTGTAGTTCACTTGCTTGTTGTGTGTAGGAGGACCAGAGGCCAGTTACCTGGTAACGACAACAGCAGCAGCAACAACAACAAAACCCCCTCAAACCCGAAACAAAAAAACCCCACATGACACTGTGACATTTTTTTTAATTTGCAGGAGATTTAGTCTTAATCCAATAGAAGACCTTTATTTCTTTGCTAGTTATAGAGAGGCTTTTCCGGGTTCATTGCCTATGTTTGTTGCAATTAGTTTTTATTGACCTTTCTAGGGTTCATGTGTGTCCCTTGGGTTTGCCATGTTTTGTTCTCCAAAGCCCCAGGAGGATTTCCCAGTAACAGAGACTGTGTTAGATTTTTAACATTTTGTTTTAAATGATTTCTTTTGATTAATTACAGACTCACACTGCGTTGCAAACACAGTGCTGTCAGATCCCAGTACTGTGTCCTTTACTGGCTTTCCCCAAGGGTAGTGGCATCTCACAGGATCATAGAGCAGGAAAACCCGGGAAACCCACGTTGGTGCAACACAGTTACCTAGCCTTGGAGCCCTTACTTGAATTTCACCCTTTTTGCGTGTACTCATTTGTGAATTGCTTGTTAAAGATGAGAGTCAGTAATATATTTCCAAATGTCAACAGAACATAAATTGAGCAGAAGAGTTTATAATGAGATGGAGGACTGAGCAGAAGAGCTCATAGCGGGCCAGGGCTAACAACCTGGCGAGGAGCTCCTTGACTTCATCTTGGAGGCCGAGGTGGGAGCGTTGGTGACAGCCCCCAGGAAGGCAGATGTTATCGGGGGTTAAAATGAGATGTGTGTACTGCTCATGTGCGTATGGGGTGTGCCTCTTTTGTTTTTGATGCTGAAATGAGACAAATCATTTCCCTTTCAAGCTCCAGGCAGACTGATAGAGGGGGGAAACAACACCCAACTTACTGCAACCTGAAATCCTTTGCCTTGGATCCTCTTACTAAGTTCCTATAGTCCTTATTTTGTAAACTGGTAAAACAACTTTTCTCCCTCAAGTGATGATGATCTTGTGTTTTATATTAATTAACCCCATATAGACCTCCCTTTGGAATTCCTTCTTCTAATCTGCTTGGCCTGTTTGCCAGTTAGTCGCCTTGCTAGGAGAATCAAAATGTAAACTCATAATAGACACGAACCAAACATCATCAGCACAGGATGTGGCAGAATGATTTTTCTTTCCCACCACTTGCTGAGAAGGTGATGAGATTGGAAATGGTGAACAGCCCAGAGTTCTGTAACTCTGAGTATAGAGGAGGAGATGGCAGCCCTTGACCTCAGTAGCAGAGGCACATCACCGAACATCCCTGTCCAGGAATCTGGACATGCACTGGTCAAGAATTCAGCGCAGTTGCCTTTGGTCTGGGGATTGGGAAGCTCTTTTTGTAAGTGAGGCACGGAGTGAAATTGCAGAAGCCTGTGTGACTTGTAGAAACTGAAGCCAGGCTCGTTTACTGCCTTGCACAATGAAGATATGATAAGACTGGGAACTTATTTGTGAGTGTCGTCGATGCCAAGGAACCTGTCCAACATTTATAGAGGCGTTTGGGCGAAATGAAAAAAGGTTTGATCTGTCTGTGGAGACAGAAAGTAGATGAGTGGTTGCCTATGACTGGGGCTTTAGGCGGATAAGAGGTTGTCACTGCTAAAGGGTACAGGGTTAATGGAAATTCTTGAAATTGATTGTGCTGATGGTGGCTGCACAACTCTGCAGGTACTAAAAGTTGTTGAGTTGTACTAGAAATGGGTGCACTGTATGGCATGTGGTTTATATCTCAATAAACCTGTCAAAAAAGGGTTCAGGACCACTGTTTTTGTACATGTCCTCAAAATACTTCCTGTAATCTAGTGTGGTCACAGCTGGTTCATGTGCACAGACATAGTGTCAGTGTCATTGTGGAGATAGCAGTTTCAGATTGACTGGTTCCAGAAAATGTGTCCCTGCCTGTTATCTCCGCATTGCCACAATTAGGAACCAAGGGTCCATAACAAGCAGTGAAACCATGGTTGATGTCGGAGGAAGTGGGGCGGTGTCATCTCTTTTGTATTTTTCTCTTTTCTCTCCCCCGCCGCCTTTGCCCGCTTCCTTCTCCAAAATAAAACAAAAGAGAGAAAGCAAGAGATAAGTGGCTGAGCTGAATGTGTTCCAGCCCTTTAGAAGAGGGGAGTACACATACCAGAGGGAAGATAAGCGAAAATGCAGCCTTTCTCAAGGGCCAGCATGGATAGAGATAAAGAGAGCCACAGGCACACTGGCCAAGCATCAGCTCCTAAAGCATCCATCTCACTATTCAGGGTGGGGAAATATTTGATACCTCAAGTCCTCTTTATCATCGCTGATGAAACTGACATAGGTGATTTCCTTTAGGAGCATTTAGGGAGAATGCAAGGGAAATTGACAACACACTTGGTGCAATTGGGTAACCAATCTTTGTGTTGCCCTCCAATGACTCTTGCTTGGAAATGATTGGAAGCCCATCGTTTTAAATCTTTGGAATGACTGTCCCCTTCATAAAGCATGATGTAGCAAAATGAAAAGCATGCTTCTGGTGAAAAGTGTTTTTCAAAAAAGCTTATGACATTGAGGAGGTCATTTCATATTTCCTGATATTCAGCAATTTTGCTGTGAGCTTTGTAGAATTGGCCTGGTGCTTAGTTCAAATAAGAAAGGGATTACTGAAATTGCACATTAAGTTAAAAACCATCAGGGTTTTGGGTCCTGAGACATGTTATCTAAACACCTGTCTTGCTATTTTGGTACAGAACAAAGTAGGAATTGTAAAACATCTTCGTTATAAACTGAGTACTACACAGTCTCTGGGAGAGCAGAAGAAACATGGTAGGAAGGAACCACCCAGGGTGGGTAATGACAGAGTAGAGATAGATAGGGCCAGAGACAAGGCCAGGAAAGGCGAGAGGAAGAGCCTGCAGGAACGAGTTTCTTGCAGGTTTGAGAGCTGGACCTGCCAAGAGGGTAAGGCCGATATCTGTGTGTGTTCTTTGAGGAAACCCGAGTAGCCTGCCCTGCCTTTGACCCTCTGCTCTTTGAACTGTGGATTCCTTCCCATGCACCTGTGCGTTCTCAGTGCTGTGGTCAGATCCCCAAACAGACACCAAACCCTGACCTCCGAGGCCCAGGCGGAGATGTAACCCAGCCCCAAGGGGAGATGAAGACAGAAAGAATCAGTATTATAGCAGGGACCTTTTTCAGGAATCTGCCTTCTGCTGGGCAGTGCCGTATGTGCATTCGAGCTAGCATAGCAAATCCACATCACTAGAAAGACTCTTCCCATTTTACAACTTGGGAAACTAAGGCCAGGGCAGTGACAAGTGCCAGGTCCCCAAACTGAACTGCAGATCTGCGTGCTGAATGGTGGCAGGTGGGCTAGTGTGAGTTTAAAACCATGTGCTTTTCAGGGCACCCTGGTGCTTCTCCAAATGCCAGAAGGGTTTCTCCAGTAATTCGTAGCACTCTTCAGTCAGGATTCTGCGGTACAGTGCCTTGGGGAGTGCATGAGTGGATGGTTCTGTGGGTAGAAGCCACGAGCTGAAGATAGTTTTACATGTTTAAAGAGGAAAGAGACTGGGAGTGGTGGCTCATGCCTGTAATCCCAACACTTTGGGAGGCCGAAGTGGGAGGATTACTTGAGCCCAAGGAGTTCAAGACCAGCCTAGGCAACATAGCAAGACCTTTCTCTTAGAATAGAATAGAATAGACCAGACCAGACCAGGCATGGTGGCAGTGCTCCTGTAGCCCCAGCTATGCGGGAGGATTGCTTGAGCCCAGGAGTTTGAGGCTGCAGTGAGCCATGTTCGTGCCGCTGCACTCTAGCCTGGGCAACAGAGCCAGATCCTGTCTCAAAAGAAAAAAAAAAAAGAGCAGTACCTTGTTGATACATGGAAATGGTGTGACATTCAGATAAAGTTTTACTGGAGCTCCGCCATGCCCATTCATGGACATATTTTCTATGGTTGCTTTTTCACTACAAGCGGTGTTGCAACCATGGCAACAGATACTGTCTGTCTAGCGAAGCCTAAGATATTTGCTCTCTGGTCCTCTGCAGAACTAGCATGTAGTTCTGAGTGCTTGAAGGCACGTACCACCTCGGTGGTGTGACTTGGCCTTTCACCTGTCCTGATCCCTTCTTCATTTCCACCCTATTCTCATGTCGCCTTGCTTGCAGAAGCCTGGTATTTTACAATTCGAGAGTCATTTACGGGATGTGAAGTCTCTTCCCAGTTAAAGTGCCAGTAAAGTGTAAGGTTTAATACACTAAACCTTATCAGTTATTTATACCTCAGGATTGGAAGGGATTGTTGCTGGCTTTGTCCTGTAACAGCTGCGACCAGAAGACAGAGCCCAAGGACTGTTGCATGAAATGAGGGAGGTGTGGATCACCTCTGTGCAGGGCATGAGAAGAGAGGAGGCTGGGTCATCTGAAAGATTACCTTTGTTCATGGCCTTTTTCTGCATCCTCCTCAGTCACCCGGAAATTGGGATTGTTGGTGACAATCTTTTGGGAATTGGTATTAGCTTCTGAGAGCCACTTAACCTGAAGACCCTCCTTACCCTGTTATCATAGAACCAGAGTGGTGGCCACATGTGCAGACTGTCCGTGCTGACATGTAAGGCAGGGCCCATAGGTAGGAGGTGGTGGAGCTGGGATTTTACGTGGACAGCCTTCTGCTCCTCTGGTGCTTAGCTACATTCTAGTGTCTTCTGTGCAATGCCAGCTTAGCATACATATGAAGGGTACTGACCCATTTCCTGCTTTTGCATTCACTGTTTTAGATGGTTGTGTCTCCTTGAGCCTGGGCTAGGGAGATAACACGTGGAGGAGATGCCGCGTGATTTCTGTCTTGTCCATGGTACGTGGAACACGTTCCCCTCAGTAACATTATGGTTGAGACACGGAATGCCACAATGTACAGTTGCCACCATATGGTATACTACATATATATATATATACACACACACACACACACACACACATATATTTTTATTATTTCATTTTAATTTTTTTAGAGACAGAGTCTTGCTCTGGTGCCTAGGCGGGAGTACAGTGGTGCAATCATAGTTCACTGCAGCCTCGAAGTCCTGGGCTTGGTGATCCTCCCACTGCATTGTCCCAAAGTGCTTGGATTACAGGTGTAAGCCACTGGGCCCGGCCTACTTGTATATTTTTCATGGCAAATGTGCATTTCATTTATGTCGTGGGCTTTAAAAAGCCTTTCTAGGCTAGTTGGGAATTTGACCCTATTTTTTACAGCATAGTTTCTAGGAGAAAAACATTTCTGAGGAAGTAACAAAAGACTTGGGCTGTATCCCATTTGTAATCTAGAGACCACTCGCATTTCAAAATTTCTTCTCTCAACATGTTTTCTTTTTGAGACATGAAGTAGGCAGGCAGGATCTTTTTTACAGTGGCTCTGGTGTCTTTGGGAAGCGGCTTCCTTGGTTTGCCTTTCGGCGTTTTCTTTGTTGACTTCTCCAGGCATTCAGCTGCAGGCATGTACCTCCGCTGCTGGGGGAGTGGCAAGCAGAGGGGGTTGGAGGAACGGGGATAAAAATTAGCTAGAATTCAAAAGCAGCCGTGACAGCCCAGATGATTTTTCATGCTAACCTACTTTAAAAGCTGCCAGAATAATTGTGGAGTGGGAAATCTCTCATTTCTCCTGTCCTACTCTGACAAGATCTAAAAATAACTTTGAGGAGATGGGCATGTGGCCCTTTGATCTCCTTGGCCTGGAGTGTTTCTTGGTAGGAGCAGAGCTTACAGGAAGGTGTTCTTCAATGAGTGTTCTGGAGTTGTGGGTGGGGCTGATTACTGTAATCTTCCTTCACCATTGAACGATTTCATCTGCCCCTGGTTTCCATTACTTGCTGCTCTAAATATTCCTCTCCCCGCACCTTCCTTTTATGTAGCCACAAACTGGAATATGTGCATGGAAAACCCAAAGGAGGCATATCACACTTACATTCTAGAACTTCGGTGCTGGATTTAGCGGTTATTTACCAAGCACCTCCTCTACCAGAATAAGTAGCACAGATCTTTGACCCCCCCTCCCCCGCAGGGACTGTGGTCTAGTTGGAAGACACAAGGCAGAGGTGTAAAAAGGGAGCTCTGGAGATAGGCATTTGAAATGGGGCTGAGAGCTGATGAGATGGCCTGGGGCTGGAGGCCAGGGAGATGGGAGGAGGAGTTCTAGGAAGGGTGTGCCCCTAAGAGATCCTGAAGAGTGAGCAGAGGTTGACAGGAGAGGCGAGGGGAGACCTAGTTATCAGGGCTGCAGAGGTGTCCTTGGCACATAGAGGCCATAGTATCCACGCTGGCTTCCAGGGTAGGGGCAGTGCATCTGCAGCTGGCTGAACATGGAATAAATGGGATAGTGGCTAAAAAGATGGTGGTATTGGGGATACACCTCTCCTTGGAGTGGTCCTCCTTGCAGATAAGGGGAGACGTAGAACAGCACTTGACAGGGAAGCTGGTGTGGGGGAAGAATTTTTTTACACTAGGGGAGACTTGTGGTTGAGTTAAACAGGTTCTAGAGGGCCAGGCGTGGTGGCTCATGCCTGTAATCCCAGCACTTTGGGAGGCCAAGTTAGGAGGATTGCTCGAGCCCAGGAGTCAGAGACCAGCCTGGGTAGCAGCAGCATAGAGAGACCCTGTTTTTACAAAAACTACAAAAATTAGCTGGACATGGTAGCACGCACCTGTAATCCCAGCTACTCGGGAGGCTGAAGTGGGAGGATTACTTGACCCCAGGAGCTGGAGGATGCAGTGAGCTGCAGTTATGCCACTGCGCACCAGCCTGGGTGATGGAGGGAGACCCTGTTTCTAAGGGGAACAAAAATGAAGTTCAAGAGATAAAGAATGAGGGGAGGGGGCTTATTTTTTGCAGGAGGGAAATTTAGAGGGTTTAACCTTGGAAAAGGAGCAGAACAGATGGGAAGGTCGTAAACGTGGAACCTTTGGAAGCAGAAAGGAAGATGATTTCTCTTAAAAGTTTTGCCTAGAGATGACTAATGTGAAGGTCTTGGTGTTCTAAGGGAGCAGGGAAAGCCAGAGGTGGTGGGTCTGGTGGATGCAGGAACTGACCCAGGCTTTCAGATTGTACATTGGGGAGCAGAGAGTGCGTGCTTGGGGGTGGGGAGACTGCTGGCCAGGGCCAACCTCTCTCCTCCCATGACCCCTGCCTAGAATCAGAGTAGCCTCATTTAGTGTACTTGAGTCAAGGCCTTCTGTTTAAGAACTTATTTGAACTCATTACAGTCATCGCTTGGTATCCTTGGCGGATTGGTTCCGGGACCTCCTGCGGATACCCAAATGCGTGCACACTCAAATCCTGCAGTCCACTCTACAAAACCTGCTGATACGAAAAGTCAGCCCTCTGAGTCTGTGGGTTTTGCATCCCCAGATACTGTATTTTCCATCTGCATTTGGTTGTGAATGCAGGACCTGCCCGTAAGGACGGCCGATTGTATTTATTGAAAAAAATCCATGTTGTTCAAGGGTCAGTTATAGTTTGAACTACCAAAAGCAAGCAACCAAAAACCCTGAAAACCAAAGCTTTAATTGGTTAAGTCAGAGCAGACTAAAAAGGACTACATGCCCAGTGGAACTTTCTGTATAGTCTGGTAGCCATATCTGGCTATGAAGCACCTGAAATGTGGCTCATGTAACAGAGGAATTGAATTTTCAATTTTATTCCTTTTAAATGTATATTTTTGTCTTTCTTCTTTTCTTTTTATTTTCTCCCCCCCATGAGATGGTGTCTCGCTTTGTCGCCCAGGCTGAAGTTCAGGGTCGCGATCACGGCTCACTGCAGCCTTGACATCCTGGGCTCAAGTGATCCTCCCACTTCAGCATCTCAAGTAGCTGGGGCCACAGGAGTGAGCTACCTTGCCCAGCTAATTTTTTAACTTTTGTAGAGATGGAGTCTCACCATGTTGCCCAGGCTGGTCTCAAACTCTTAGTCTCAAGCAGTGCTTCCACCTTGGCCTCCCAAAGTGCTGGGATTACAGGTGTTGAGCCACAGCACCCAGCCTAAATATGTATTTCAATAGCTCCATATGGGGAGATGTCTTGGACAGAGCAGGTTAGCCCATGAGACTGTCTGGTCGCTGAGTGAGAAGGAAGGATGAGGGCTCGCAGATGATCCCAGTGGGCTGGTTCCGGAAGTGAAACCTGCAGGCCCCCTGGCTTGGGGAAGGCTGACCGTAGCAGGTGGGAGGAGTTCTCTGAAGACCAGGGCTGAGCACTGGCGGAGGAGAACAGGGCCGGTGCTCACGTATCCCACACCCCAGAACTTGGTGTGCTGGATTCCAGCCCTGTGTGTTTCTCATTATAACTATGTAAACGCCAGCAGGGTTGGGACTGTGTGGTTTTTCTTCTTGTTTGGATGCTCTAGAGTTCTTCGTTAATTAGTGAAGGAAAGCCGGCTCTAAGGAGAAGCAGTGGTAGTGGAGTTCATTGTCCCCACTTCTCTGCAGTAGAAATGCCTTGTCCCTCCTGCCTCGGTCGAACTCACTTTCTCAGGCTCCCACCTTTGAATGGAGACTCTTATCAGGCTCTCCATCCCCAGCGGCTCTGTTGACATGTCCCCATGGGAAAGGAAAAGACCATCTGAAAGTTTCCATCTGTGCACAAGGTTTTCTGAACATGTTGACAACGTGGGTTTAATTTTGTGAGGTCAGCAAGAGTTCTTGTGGTTTGGGATTTAGTAAAAACTGTAGGCTTTGTATGGGAAGAAAATCTGTCTCACCTCTGTCTTCTATTCTTCACTCTCTACACACTCTTCACTTGTCTTTAGCGCTAAAAACACAAACAAAGCATTATGTTTAAAAAAAAAAAAACCCAAACCCCAAGTCCAGTAGCTGATTGCCCTGCTTTGACTTTTGTCCCTCGTCACCATTCTTCAAAGAAAGACTCCACTCCTTTCAGCCGTCACCCTTTCGCCCTTCACTGCATGCCGCCTGGCCTCTGCCCCCACTTGAAAGAAGCACTCTTCCCGGGGCACCTGGGAACTCGGAACTGTGAACCCCCAGAGTCTGCCCAGCCCCTCTCTCCCTGCCTTTCGAGCAACAGCAACTGGTGCTGTGACCTGGGGTCCCCCTTTCCCTGGGCAGCATTACCCACACCGGGCCACAGTGGGCCAGGTCACCCACACTGGACCATATGAGGCCACGCCACTCACACTGGGTCATGTCACCCACCCCAGGCCACACTGGGCCATGTCACCCACTCTTGGCAGGGTCCTGTCTTTCTCTACTCTAGTGCCTCCTTTATCTTGATGCTCAAGACTCTCTCAAAACACCAGTGGCTCAGCACAGTGTGGGGACAGAGACTTCCGCGAGGCGCCCCCAGCCCCACCCTTGAGGAGAAGTAAGCCCAAACTCCTTGTACCTGAGACTCAAAGGGTCGTGTGCCTTTATTGGCCCCCTTGCCTTACATCAGTGTCCTTAACCTTTCTGTCTGTACGCGTGGCTCTCTGTAGTCATCGAGTGAAGCCGCAGAGGTCTCAGAATCACATTCTAAAATAAAAGTAGAATCACAAAGGAAGGGATTAAAAGTGCAATTGTCAAAATATCAAAAACATGATTTGTTGAATAGTGCTTTTTTCTTTTCTTTCTATTGGTAAAATACATGTAATATAAAATTTTGTCATTTTAAACTTTTTTTTTTTTTTTTTTTTTTTTTTAAAGACAGAGTCTCACTCTGTTGCCCAGGCTGGAGTACAGTGGCACGATCTTGACTCACTGCAACCTCCACCTCCCAGGTTCAAGCAATTCTCCTGCCTCAGCCTCCTGAGTAGCTGGGATTACACGCATGCGCCACCACACCCAGCTAATTTTTGTATTTTCAGTAGAGACGGGGTTTCACCATGTTGGCCAGGCTGGTCTCAAACTCCTGACCTCAGGTGATCCGCCCGTCTTGGCCTCGCAAAGTGCTGGGATTACAGGCGTGAGCCACTGTGCCCGGCCTATTTTAACCATTTTTAAGTGTACAGTGCAGTAACAGCAAGCACATTCACACTCTTGCGCAGCCAACCTCCAGAACTCGTTTTGTCTCGTAGTCCTGAAACTCCATACGTAACTGGCCACTCATTTCCCCATTCCCAGCCCCTAGCACCCACCAACTTTCTGTTTCTGTGTGCTTCACAGCTCTGGGACCTCAGATAAGTGGAATCCTACAGTATGTGTCGTTTTGTGACCGGCTTATTTCACTCAGCGTAGTGTCCTCCAGGTTCGTTCACATGGTAGCATGTGTCAGAATGTCTTTTTTTTTTTAAGGCTGAGTGCTGTTCCATTGTATGGATATGTCACTTTATTCCTGTAACTGTAGATGGATACCTGGGTTGCTTCCGACTTCGTACTGTTGTGAATAATGCTGCTACAAACTTGCCTGCGCAAATATTTCCTTAAGATCCTGCTTTCAGTTCTTTGATGTGTGCTTTCTAAACCTTTTTTTTTTTTTCCTTTTGTTTTGAGACGGGGTTTCACTCTGTCCCCCAGGCTAGAGTGCAGTGGCACGATCATGACTCACTGTAGCCTCGATCTCCTGGGCTCAAGCGATCCTCCTGCCTCAGTCTATCAAGTAGCTTGGACTACAGGCACATGCCACCATGCCCAGCTAATTTTTGTATTTTTGGTGGAGATGAGGTCTTGGTATGTTGCTCAGGCTGGTCTTGAACTCCTGGGCTCCAGCAATCGCCTGGCCTTGGAGGGAGTTGGCAAGGGAAGTGGGTTGGCTGTTGGAGCCCATTAGAATATTCCAGAGGGATGATGGCTCCTTGGACCAGGGTGTGGTCCAGGAGCTGGAGAGATGGGAGTCAATTACAGACAAGACAGTGGGATTTATTGGGATTCTTGATTTCCCTCAGTGGTGAGAAATTTCCTCTTTCCACACACCTTCCATGGAAACCCGGAACACCATAGGTCCCCTGTAGGCAGTCTTAAGAGGACAGCTATTTTTGTTCTCCTTCCAAATTCCCATTAGACTTGAGGTCAGAGTCACACTTACTTGTTTTGAATATTTAAAGTAGTATACCTAATAGCTGAATAGACTGTATGCTTTTATTTTTATTTTTTGATCTCACATTCCTAGGTATTTGGACAAATTTCTCCATAAGAGAAGTGAACACATAACTCTAACTTGTAATAGCAAATACCGCAGGAACACTGGGAGCCACATACTAAGATGTTATTAGACCTTCCCTGGAGTATCCAAATGGTCTATAATTGCTTAATAAGGAGACATTTTTGCTGAGATTTACATGATAGAGATTTGCTTTTTTAAAAGAAATTATCCAAATTTGAATGGAAAAATTACGTAGTCTCCTGAGTGTTGTTTTGCCTTTGGATTCTGTACTGTTTAAGAACTGATTATGAGCAGGAGGAAATAACTCACTTCAGCTGTAATATAAATGTGCATTGGTATTTAAGCATATGTGACACATAAAACAATACCAACTTGGCCAGCATTTAAATGTTTATGTGAATTACATTTTTGGACAGGCACTTTCCTCTCTTTATTGTGCAGAGAAAATAATTTTTTCCGAAAGAGATTTTGTGTTAAAAAAAATCCCTAATACTAGTATAAGGAGTGTTAGATACCTTCGATGTGGTTTTCCTCTTTTTGCCTGAAAGACTTGAGTGCCGAAGCATCTAGTAGTATTCTTGTGTCTGGGAACGTTCCTGCCTCATTTTTGTTTCTAGTCCTGTTTCTTCCTGTGTCAGAAGTAAGACTAATGGGTGCAGCTGTACCTATAGTTCAAGATGAAGGGGTGTGTGTGAGAATGTCTGTGCATGTGTGTATGTGTGTGAGTGTGTGTGTGAGAGAGAGATGGGCAGGGGGGAGAGAGAGACAGACAGTGAGGGAGAGAGAAAAAACAAAAACAAGAACAAAAACACGGCCTCTTTGTAATACCTGGTTGAGTCAGTGAAGTCTGGCTCTCTGAGCTTTACTGAATTCCTCCTTACTTATTTTGGGGCTGGAGGTGGAGATGAGTTCAAAAGCAGATAAAATTTGCCTGTCACCTAAACGAGCAGAATAGATTGCACGTGATCTTTTCTAGATGAAGCCTGTGTTTTTGGCATTCTGCTCTCAAGTCCTCTCTGAGCTGATCTGAGAGTGAACTGGAGTGTTAAGTTGAGAGAGATGTTGATGAGTCTGGTGTGGTCTTTTCCTTTTGGAGAAGTGGAGACGAAACGACTTGCCCGGGGTCCCTGGGAGGCAGAGCTTGTGCCAAGATGTAATTTTCCGGTTCTAAGCCCTGTGGTCTTTCTTCTACAGCAAGGTGGGTACCCTTTTTCTGTAAGGGACCAGAGAGTATGGATTTTAGGCTTTGGGGGCCAGTCTTGGCAACTATTCACCTCTGCAACTCAGCCACATTGTGAGAAGGCAGCCCTGCACATTGTATAAATAAACAAATGTGGCTGTATTCCACTAAAACTCCATTTATGGCCACTGACTTTTGAATTTCGTAGAATATTCTGTAAGCGTGTGTCGGCAGCTTCCTCTGTGCGGGCCCATGCTCGGAGGTAGTCGCGTTGGGGAAAGTTGCTCTCTGCCCTCCTGGAGTTGGATAGACTTGCGGGGAGGCAGATACTGGAAAGCAGCCGCAGACACACCAAAGGGGGAGTCATGGGAATCGTGATGGGGAGCAGCCCTTCCCTGTGCATTTAGAAAGGCCCCGCCACACGGAACCATTGGGAAGCTGAGGCTTGGAGATTGTGTGGGATTTGCGATGAGCCAGGCGTAGGCAGGGAGATCACACAGGGGAAAGGAGGATCGCCGTGGATCGCACAGGAGAAAGGAGGTCCCGACCTGTCCATCCCCCAAGCCCTTTGCTTCCCTTGCCCTTGTTGGTGTGGGGTGGACTCAGAGAGGCCGCAGTGTGAGGAGTGACTAGCTGCACTCAGTGACTCAACATCGCCTTGGGGGAGAAGCCAGCCGTCTCTGCTTGCTACCGGAGTTTATTTCCAGTATGGGAGAGGGACTATCAAGGGAGAAGGACAAGAGGCAGGTTTGCCCTACAGATTCCTTTGGGGAAAATTACTATAGGGGTCTGTCTCTGTTGTACTTATTGTAGTACGACCTTTTTTTAAGTGATTCACCATAATCTCTCTAAGCCGTATTTAGGCACTGACCCTAAATGTGCATTAAAAAAAAGGTTTGGGATATTTTGGTTTATTTATTTGTGTGTGTGTGTGTGTAGTTGTTAAATTGGTGTCCTTGGGGTGGAGGTCGATCAGTGGAACCTTCTCTTCTGCTGTCTTGCTCCGCCCCATATTTTGGTTTGTTTTTGTTAGGGGTCAGTAAACCTGTTGTTGTCGATGGCCAGATAATCAATACTTTGTGGTTTTAGAGCCCTGTAGTCTCTGGGTGTTGTATGGCAGAAGCAGCCACTGACAACATGTGAGTGACTGAGTTTGTTTATTTATGAGCACTGAGGTGCTGGGATCTCGTATTCACACTGTTCCACTGCCATCACTGCCATTCATAACTCCAAAACTTTTTCTTTTTCTTGGCGGGGAAGTGGAGCAGGGTCTCGCTCTGTTGCCCAGGCCGGAGTGCATCATGGCTCCCTACAGTCTTAACGATCCTCCTATGTCAGCCTCCCAAGTAGCTGGGACCACAGGTGCGCATCACCATGCCCGGCTAATCTTTTAACTTTCCTGTAGCGACGTGGTCTCCTTAGGTTGCCCAGGCTGGCATCAAACTCCTGGCCTCAAGTGTTCCACCCACTCCCACCTCCCAAAGTGTTGGGATTACAGGTGGGAGCCACCGTGCCCAGTCTCAGAACTTTTTCATTATCCCATCCTGAAACCCTGTCCCCATGAAACAGTAACTCCCCATTCCTCCTTCCCCCGCAGCCCCTGGCACCCACCGTTCTATTTTCTGTGTCTGTGGATTTGACTAGTCTGAGGTGCCTCATGTCAGTAGAGTCATGCTGTGTTTGTCCTTTTGTGTCTGCCTTTTTTCACTTAGCATAATGTCCCTGAGGTTCTCCCGTGTTGTAGCCTATGTCAGGACATTTGCAGCTCAGTTCATTTCCAAGGAATTGTCCTACATGCAGGGGGTCTTAGGAACACAGGTAACTTCACTTCCCATTTGAAGAGCGAGGATTTCTCCCGAGGTCCTGAACAGGAAGAGACTGTGAGGCATTGGCGTTTGGAAGGAAGTGTCTCTGAATTAGAAACGACTGTCAGATGAAGAGGGACAGTTCAGTGTGGTACCCAAGCCTGCCTTTCCAGAGATCCCCAGCCTCTTTGCCTAGTTCCCACTCTGGGCCCCTGGGCAGGTGACCCACAGCTGCACATGGGTTTCCTGGGAAGCCACAGTGCTGAGGATCTTGGGAGAGAGGCTCAGGATCAGAGCCTGGGGAGTGCAGGAGCTGGGGGGATGGGGGGGATGCTGCTTTGGGGATTGGGAGGAGTGGGCTGGGGCGGGATCACAGAGTCTTTAGCTGAACCCAGGGGTGCTCTGGGTCTGGGCTTGTCCTGACCCAAGTCAAGGGGCCCAGGCCTTTGTAAAGGTCCACATTGCCCATTCACTGGGGCCTGGCTTTGGGTGAGGGTGGCAATTGGAGATCCGGGGGAAGCCCTGAAGGGGGATCTTGGCCACACATTGCTGTATCTGCGACACCAAATCCTATCCCACCTGTTGTTGGCTGTTCTGGAAACCAGCACTGAAAAATACGGGAGTGGAAAAGTTTTCCAATTTTTTTTCCTGCTTTGTTTGGGTTTTTTGGAAAACAATTTCAAAATTAGCATATGGCTTGCTAAAATTAAATCACAAAGGAAGTGCCTATGGTAACGTTTTGATCAGGCTCTAGGTCTGTGTGAACCACAGCTCATATTTGAAAATCCAGCTTTATTGGGACATAGCCGTGCCCATTGTTTTCTGTGTCCTCTGTGGCTGCTTTAGCGTGCCACCAGGGCAGACTTGGGTGGGTTGCAGCCAAGATGGCATGGCCCTCAAGGTCCACGATGTTTACTCGCTTGCCGGTCCTCTGTCATCTCTGGTCTTTGTGGTTGCCACAGTTTTCTTGGATCCATGAGTTAAAGGCAGTCCTGAGGGATGATGGCTTCATCTCCGCAGTTGCCTGGAACGCTGAATTTCAGACATGCTAAAGGAGGGGTTGCAGACATTGTGTGGAATGCATTCAGACCCCGGATGTGGGTGTAGGAAGGCAGTATGGACACCTGCCAGGTGCCTGCCACACTGGGCATGGCATAGCCAGGTAGAGACTGGTTTCCAGGCCCAAGAGGCCTTCAGCAGCTGTGTGCCTTGTTTGTGATGTCGTTTGGGAGTAAGAATAATGTGGACATGGGGTCATGAGGCTCAGGGTAAAAACTTCAGTGAAACCTCCATGGCATGGTCGGGTGCAGTGACTCATGCCTGTAATCCCAGCGCTGTGGAATGTCAAGGTGGAAGAATCGCTTGAGGCCAAGAGTTGGAGACCGGCCTGGGCAGCATAAGGAGACCCTGTCTCTACCAAAAAAAAAAAAAAAAAAAAAGACCGGGTATGGTGGTGCACTCCTGTGGTCCCAGCTACTCAGGAGGCTGAGGCGGGAGCCCGGGAGGTTGAGGCTGCAGTGAGCCATGATTGCACCATGGCACTCCAGCCTGGACCACAGAGCAAGACGCTGTCTGAAAAGAGAGAGAGAGAGAGAGAGAGAGAGAGAGAGAGAGAAAGAGAGAAAAAGAGACCTCCATGGCAGATGCATAGGGGAATGGGTTAATATCTAAAATAACGCTGAGTTGTGGAGTAAAGAAAACCCACAAAAGAATAGAATACCTGATGAATGTGGGGAAAGCACTTATGAGCTCCTCTAGTTTTAGAAGACCTAAAAAGGCGATTTAAAAAAACGAACAGGAGAGTCCTTTTATTGTTGATGTCTTCCAAAAAGAACGTGCATTTATAAGCCAGGTGGTATTTTAATGTCACGAGGGGGTCCATTCTCCCATCTGTCCCCTTTGCTTTTGTTAGAGTCAGTAGCTCCTGGGTCTGCTTGACATTGGAGAGGATACTGAGTGCAGAAAATTTTGTTTAATTATAATGATTTGATTTTTTTCTTCTGTATTCAAGTTTGCCTGCTTCTAATGAATTGGCAGAAATGAAGAGCTTTCTCAGATTTTGCCAGGACCATTTAAAAGCAATTAAAATCAATTTAGTTATTAAATTTGAAATTACTGTCTGGCTAAATGATAGTTTAAAATTCAATTTATACTGGCACTTACTTTTTAATGAACAGACCATGTCACACATTTTTATGTTCTCAAATTATCTGTGGCTTTAAAAGCTGTAAAAAAAAAAAAAAAAAAAAAAGGTGCTCTTTTAAAAAAGCCCTGCATGTTTCCTTTTTCCTCTCTACTTCCGCTAAAATATTTACATGTTTCTTTTAAAATAAGGTGAGAAAATCCCCTTGACTTCTCAATTTTAAGAAACTATACTTATCTTTTCATCACAAATGTTCATTTATCTGTGTTGAAGTCAACCCAAGAAATCTTAAAATATAACGGAAAGAAAATGTTTCTGGATTTTTTCCCTAGAATACATATACTTTTAAATGGCACGTTTTACCCATTGGCCTTAATTCCTCCCTCCCCCCATTACATTTTTAGATGTGTTCAATGAAACGTAGTCCTCCCCCTTTAAAAAAATGGACCGAGCATCACGTGTGAGGCTGCAAAGAGGCTCCCTGCCAAAGCATCTTATCTGCCGCTGGTAAAGCCCCGCCCCTCCGTCAGCAGCTAACCCTTGAGCGGGATGTGTGCTTGTGCCGGGTGCATTGCATTAAGAGAATGCAACTGAATAGAGAAGGATCAGGACCTTTTGTGCAGAGGTGGGGAGTGTTAAAAAGGGGGAGGCCTGGGTGGGAGGGTGGAGTTAGTGGGAGATGGGTATGCTTAGTGCTTCAATTCCCTGCATTCCCTAACATGAATTTAAGAAACTCACACAGTAAATGAGTCAGGGAGAGAGAGACAGGGAGAGAGGGAGGGGAGAGGGAGAGTTCCTTTCATTCATGACACGATGAACTTTGCATGCGTCGGAACAATTTACATTTTTCCTTATTTCTAGGTACTTTTTTGAACTAAGAACCTGGAGGGTGTGTGTGTGTTGGTGTCTGTGTGTGTGTTGGTATGTGTTGGTGTGTGTTGGTGGTGGGGATTTTTTGCCTTGTATTTCATAAATATTTCTTGGTTGATTAAATGTCAATAATCTCTCATTTCTGGTTTGTAAAGCTGTTACCTGATCCTTGAATACCACAAATATTTTGTACATTCAGAATAATTGAGAGAAAATAAAGAACGACAACAACAAAAAAGACACAAAATAATAAGCATCTCCACTTATTTAAGAAGAGTAGATCTCTGCTGGGTGCTGTGGCCCATGTCTGTAATACCAGCACTGTGGGAGGCCGAGGTGGGAGGATCCCTTGAGTCCAGGAGTTCGAGATCAACCTGGGCAAAATAATGAGAGCCTCTCTCTTATTTTCTTCTTTTTGAGACATGGTCTCACTCTGTCGCCCAGACTGGAGTGCAGTGGTGCTATCTCAGCTCACCGCAACCTCCACCTCCCGGGTTCAAGTGATTCTCCTGCCTCAGTCCCCCGAGTAGCTGGGATTACAGGTGCGCACCACTACTGCCCAGCTAATTTTTATATTTTTAGTAGAGACGGGGTTTCACCACGTTGGCCAGGCTGGTCTCGAACTCCTGACCTTAAATGATCCACACCCCCCTTGGCCTCCCAAGGTGTTGGGATTACAGGTGTGAGCCACTGCGCCGGGGTGAGAGCTCTCACACCCTGTCTTTTAAAATAAGTGCTGTCTGTGGAGTGGGAGGAGAGGAGAAGTAGATCCCTGGCCATGCTGAAAGGTTCGTGCGGTAGCCTCCTGAGCTGCGCACATGCTTCTGGAGCTTTGGGTGGACATTCAGTCTGTATGTGGATCTCTGTCCAAGCCTGCACTGGGAGGCCCTGCCCCAGGAAGCGAAGGCTGCATTTCTTTTATGTCAGTTAATGGATTTCTGTCCCACCCTGGACATCTGAGCGTTAATGGATTTGTAAGGGAGGGTTGAAGGAGGGTAAAATTACAATTCTGTATCTTAACATTGGGGGTGAAGCATTTTTACCCTAGAGGAATTCTATCCAAACTCATTAAACACTTTTAATAAGGGACAAAGGGTTGGGACTCAGCGGTTAGGGGGCAAGCCCATGAGCCTCACTCCTTCTCCTCTCTCTCCAGGAATTGAAGAGGGAATCCTTTTGCTCAGCATTCCCACGCCTCCCACGGTCCTGGCACTGAGCCCGCGGGCTTGCCTTAGTCTCCTGGGCTGCCCTAACGCAGCACCACGTGCCAGGTGGCTTAAACAGCAGCCAGTAATTCTCCCACAGTCCTGGAGGTTCTAAGTCCCAGATTGAGGGGTCGACAGGGTTGGTTCCTCCCTAGGCCTCTCTCCTGGGCTTGTAGACACCGTCTTCTCCCTGGGTCCTAACGAGGTCATCCCTCTGTGTGTCTGTGTCCTCATCTCTAGTCCTGTTGGATCAGGGCCCATCCTAATGACCTCGTTTTACCTTAATGACCTCTTGAATGGCCCTAACTCCAAATGAACAGTCACATTCTGAGGTCCTGGGGCTTAGGGCTTCAGCATATGAGTTGGGAGTGGGGATGTAACATGACTAATGTCCACAACAGGAAAACCCATAGAGGCAGAAAGTGGGCTCCTGCTTGCCAGGGCTGGGGACGGGCAGTGTGGGGTGACTGCCAGCCAGCACAGAGTTTCTTCTGGAAGTGATGAAAATGTTCTGGAATTAGACAGCAGTTGCACAACTCCGAATATATTAAAAACCACTGAATTGTACATTTTGAAAGAGTGAATTTCATGGTATGTGAATTGTGTCTCAGTAAAGTTGTTATTAACAAAAACTGTGAGGGTAAGAGTAAAAGGAAGGGAGTTGAAAGCAGCATCAGGTGTGAACAGCCCATAATTCAGCCCATAGACTAGAGCGCGAACTCCTAGCACAACTGTATGTTGAAGATGTGTGTGAATGCTTGCTTTCCTCGCCCTTCGGCCTGGTTTTCTCTACTTTCCAATTTCATCATACATTCTCTTCCTTCCTCCCCCTCCCCACTTTTTCAAAACGTTTCTTCTAGTCCTTACCTGTGTCTACACAAAATTCCATAAACATAATGCTACAGTTCAAAGAAGTGTTCTGATGTTAGGGAGATAACTTAGGAAAATATTTGACCTTTGGGAAAGTTTTGGTTTACTTCTGAGTGAAAACCCTCCATGAAAGAGAAACTTAAATGCAGTTTTCAAATGCTCCTGAGACATTCCCAGCTGCTGCTTTGGGGAGAAGTGAAGGCAAGACAATTTCCAAGGCAAAGAAGGACCTATTGCAGACAGCAGACCCCAAGTAAAGAAAGGCACAGTGATGGTGGGTATTTGTGCAGTGTTTTGAAAATGTGGAGGTCAGGGATGCTAGCTTACCAGGCCGGCATGATCAAGTTACGAGAACTGGAGACCAGGACACTGCCTCTGCTGGGTGTGCTGCTCCGGGCTCCTTCGAAAGGGGAAGCAACTGGTGGACTGACTTGGGCTGTGGTTAAATTGGGCTCCCGTAGGTGCTATGAAGGCTCTGCAGAGCCAGGGATGCTTGTACCCTGGAGAGACCTTGCTCCAGGAGCTCAGGAGCTGGTAGGGGCAGTGACAGTGAAGCACTGGCTTGCCGTGCCCAGGGCTTGGGCAATGCTGAGCTCAGAGGGAGGAGCCCAGAATCATGCGGGAGCAAGGGAGGGAGGCAGGCGAAGAGAAGGGTTGCCCAGGAGCCTGCAGGCTGGGTCAGTGTTTTGTCAAATTGTCTTTTCCTGCTTTGCTGTCTGATCCCACTAAAGACTAGCCAGAGAGATGCAGAGGTGAAAAATGGTGGACAGCCATTTTTCTCCCTTTCACTGTGACTACAATGTCTGTTTCATATCAACAGCAACATCTGTGCAGGCATCCTAATGAGTATAAATAAGGTTTTCAGAAAACTGGGTTTGTGAGGCCTCTGTCATCTGAATTTCTTTCATCATTTAAGTGTGATTTTTTACTTACTGACATTCGGTTGTTATTTAGTGGCCACCTATTATTCATATAGGGTTCTTTATGTGCTTTCTGTGTACATTTGTTTTCGTGCTCATCGTATTTCAGTGTGACTTACATATAAGATGCACCCATTCTTAGCTATTGTGGACTTTTTTAAAAAAAAGGTTTATAGAGATATGATTCACATACCAGATACCCATTTAAGTGCCTAATTCAACAGTACTTAATACCCTAATTAATAAAAAAAATACAGTGTTGAGTATTTTCCTTTTCTCCATTTTCACTAAAGTGGACTCAGGATTGGGGGTAACTGTCAGTCCCTTGGTGTGATTCTTGGCTGCCAGTGTTTACTGGGGACGGGTGTTGGTACCTCCCTTAATAGGATATTGTTAGAGTATTTTACAAATTCTGGTTAAAAAAAATCCCACATGCGATCTCCTGTCTTCCCCCCTCTCTGAGTGTAGGCATTGTCAGCTGCAGTTGTCCAGCATCTCCAGGACTCTTTTCATTTGCAGGATGGAAACAATGTACCCTCTGAGCAACTCCTCCCTGTTTCTCCTCCCTCCAGCTCCCGGCAACCACTATTCCACTCCCTGCTTCTTTGAATTTCACAACTTGAGGTAGCTTGTGTAAGTGGAATTATTTTGAAAGCTGGTTCATGTTAAAGTGCTTAGAACAGAGCTTGGTGAGCATCCGGTCAACAGTAAGTACTTTTATTATTCTTTTTATATTACTCTTTTAAAATAAAAAAAAAAGAGGCCAGACACATGGGCTTCTGTCTTTTCACAGCTTGGGATCTATGCAGACCCAGGCTTCCAGAAGCCATCCCACTTGAATTCTTACTCCCTTTTCCTGTAAAAGAAGCTCTGAAATCCTAATTGTCAAGAAAGCTTTGCCTGCTGTGCATGCCTGAGTAATGTTATTTTTGTCATTATTTGAGAGACAGGGAGGAAGCTTCCAGTCCTCTGTAAGGAAACGAAATCATTGTGCACAGATGTGGTTCTGTTTATAGAGGGAAGGAAATGGAGGTGAAGAGTGTGTGTGGCTTGCAGCCAGGCTTGCGAGTGTGCAGTGGAATAAACGTTTGCCTCCAGAGTTTTAACTGGAAATGTGTCCGAATTCTACCTTCTGTGCACACTGGCCTGAGGTGTCCCCTGCATACCTGATCGTGAAAGTCTTCGGGTGTGTTTGTGAACACGCAGCCCCCCTTATGTGAGAGTCAGCACAAACTTCTAAAGATGCGATGACGAACTCTATCAGAGAAGTCTTTCTGGTTTTGTGAAAATAACCTTGCACTCTTTAATTATATCCAAATGATCGAATCTGGCTCTGATGTCTTGTTAAAATTAATGTTAAAGGACAGTGCCCTTATATTTCACTTGTCTGGGTATAAACATCCTAGTCTTTAAAGTTGAGTATGTAGGACTACCTCTCTACTTGATTACTCTGAAAAGAGTGTGTAGCGTGAGTTTTTAAAATGGGATTAGTGGGCATACGAGGATCAGAGTGACATCCTTCAATAGATAGTGCTGGTATGAGGAATTGGTGAAACTAGAGGTGGGGAATGAGCATTTTGCGTCCTATATCATATTCCCAAGACATTTTCGAATGATTCACCCTTTGCCATCAGAATGGTTTGAAATCGATCAGCCTGAATCCACTAATGTGGGCTGCAGCACATGAATTTTAATACTAGAAGCACACAGTTGTGCTGTGTTTCAAACGAACTCTGGCCATTTGAAGTGAACAGGCATACGCAGTCTTCTGTGATAACCTCAGTACATATCCTTTCTGTTTTTTAAAGCACCTTACAAGCTGCTGCATTACAGTCGTTATTATTGGGCCATTACAAAAAGCTATCCAATTTTAAGTGTCTTGGATAATTCTTGTTTGCCCTAGCATCAGAATTCAGGATTTTTTTTTTTTTTTTTTTTAAGATGGAGTCTTGCTCTGTCACCAGGCTGGAGTGCAGTGGCACGATCTCGGCTCACTGCAACCTCCCCTTCCCGGGTTCAAGTGATTCTCTTGCCTCAGCCTCCTGAGTAGCTGGGACTACAGGTGCACGCCACCATGCCCAGCTAATTTATGTATTTTTTAGTAGAGACGAGGTTACACCATGTAGGCCAGGATGGTCTCGATCTCTTGACCTCATGATCTACCTGCCTTGGCCTCCCAAAGTGCTGGGATTACAGGAGTGAGCCACTGTGCCTGGCCACAATTGAGCACTTTTATCATGTAGTATTCATGTCTTATTGGCAATGCCCTGTAAAGTTAAATAAGTTACATTTGTTGTGCACAGGTAATAATTATGAGGTAATTTCCACAGAATCCAAGTGCCTCATTGACTTAGCTATAAAATCAAAACAGAGCTAATTCTGATAAGACTAGACACATGTTACTCTTAAAATGGGCTGTCTCCTGGCCACTGTTGTGCATTTAACCTCAGCAGAAGGGGAACTGGGCTGCAGAGTGAAATTACCCGGAGGTCAAATACTGCTAATTTGACTTTTATCATAGAGACATTTTCTCCTCTTGCACCAAGGCGGTGGCTTTAATCCCTCTTCCAGTGGTGAGACAAGAAGTGCAAAGCATTTACAAAAGGCTTTCTCTTATTTTGAATGTGCCGAGAAAGATTTTGAGGCCGTTAAGTTACCAATCCTTCTTTTTAAGTCTTGAAGCAATTACTGTAAGGTCAATCCACTAATTTCCTTTCAGAATTACCAAAGACCTCTCATGTGATCATTTGGTACTTGTTGCCATGTAGCCAGTATCATTGAGTGCTTTTACTGTGAGCAAAGCACAATGCGTTGGGCAGGGAGGGATCCAAAGGGATCTTGATTTTTACCTTTGAGCCATCTGGGGTCTTGAGTGATCTACATGATCTACAAGAGCAATTAAAAGGTCCTAATATTCTTGTTTGGGCATATTGAAAAATTTGCTCTTACAGATAGATTTCCTCTCTCTACCCCCTACCCCAAGTTTTTTTTATTGTGGTAAAATACATATAACAGAATTTGCCATCATAACCATTTCCAAGTACACTGTTCAATGGCATTAAATATTCATAACATTGTGCAATCCTCACCACGATCCATCTGCAGAAGTTTTTCATCATACCAAACAGAAAACTGCCCCATTAAACACAAACTCCCTGTTCTCCCCTCCCCACAGCCCCAGCAACCACCGTTCTACTTTCTGTCTCTATGATTTTGACACTCTAGGGACCTCTTATATGTGGGATCATACGGTATTTGTCCTTTTGTGTCTGGCTTGGCACAGCGTCCTCAATTTTCGTCCATGTCATAGCATGCGTCAGAATTTCCTTCCTTTTTAAAGCTGTATAATATTCCAGTGTATGGATGGACTACACTCTGTTTATCCATTCATCTGTCAGAGGACACGTGGGTGGCTTTCACCTTTTGGCTGTTGTGGATAATGCTGCTATATGAGCATTGGCATATGTTTGCTTCTCATTGATTTAAGTTTACATAGCCATGTGTGGCTAGTGGCTGCCGTGTTGGACAGGACAACCCTAGGCTTGATAGCCCTGAGGACCTAGTTTGGGTGGGAAGGCAGGGGTGGCCTGCAGTGAGTTGTGGGCTGGGGCCTTGGTGAGAGCCAGATCTGGTTTGTGAGGCCACTCGAGGCAGGGGGAATGGTGTGGCGGGAAGTGAGGACCAAAATGAGAATTTCAGAGTTGAAAGCTTTGGAAGTAACATGATGCTCTATGACTGTGACCAGACTCAAACTGCACCAGCGTGCATCTGAGATCAGGTCATTGGCGTTGAGGGCCTGGTGGGGGCGCCAACTCCAGTGAGCATTATGAAATGCTCACTGCTTGGGACGTTTGCACTGTGCTTGATGTCTGGAGGTTCCATTAATGTTAAAATAGCAATTATGGGACTGGATATTAGGTTTAATGTCTGGGTTTTTTCCACCGTCTTCAAAAGCCCAGGTCTTAGTAGTAACCGTGCTGCTCTCCATTTTAATAATTTCAGCCTGGTTTATGTTGCTCAATAGCAGAAAAGCGGTTCAGATTTCCCTTGGATATCATGGGCCATGTTTGCCCAGGTGTCCTTTATTATTGGGAGCTATGACATAGTTAACACAGATTTCTCCAAGGGCATCGACTGGGAAATTAGTTTACCAAAGATAAACTTGGTAAAAGGAAAGTTTTTATGTGTGCTATCCTTAAACTAAGACACATCTGTTGAAATATTAGGACGTGTCCAGCCTCCCATCCTCTGCTGAAACTTTAGACTGTATGTCCTTCAGATATCTTCTCTTTGGTGCTTTGTTTGTGAACAGATTAGCCTCATACTTCCTCGCTTGTAAAACTGCTATCCTATCTCTTGCTCAATGCTTTTCTTGTACCGAAGGGTGAGGGGGAGGTTCCAGCTCTGTTTTCGGTATCAGTTTCCTGGGTGATGTTTGTTTGAGGGTGCCTTGTGTCCAGAGCCCCAGAGGGTGTTTCCGTTCTCTGATGAGCCTGAAGTCCACATGCTTTGCCTTTGGTAGGGAAAGGCAGCTGGGGAAAGGTTGCATGACCCAGTGCCAGGGTGCCAGAGTGCATGTGCACCTGCTGGGGAGAAGCCCGCTGGGGCCCCTCCTCTCAGGACAAGATAAGGCCTCAGGCAGTGCAGCAGATGGAGGGCTTAGCTGTCCTTGCCAGCAAAAGCTGCTGGGAACGTGGCGCTCAGATAACAGTACGGTTGAGAAGCGGTGAGTTAGGGTTACTCTGATGGGAGATATTGAGAGGAGGGGATGACAGTCTTGATTTCTGTTCCCTTTGTGAATCTTTTGGTGGCCAAAATGAGGAAAAGGATACATTGTGTTTGGGGATGACAAGGAACATCTAGGCACATTGCATACTTGATTAAATGCACAAAGAGCTTCTTGTGACCCTTATCACAAGAGTGTGGTTCCATGAAGGTCGTAGGTACAATAGAAATTGTGTTGGTCTGAGAGTTACTCAGATTAGGGTGCATTGTGTCACCACCATTTTGCACAGCTGTGGCACCTTGTCAAGTTAACCTTTTCCTGCTTGGTTTCCTAATCGGAAGAATGAAGTTGACCATATCTCCTCCATAAAGTTGTTGTGTGAGGTCAATGAGATTACATAGGCAAAATCTTGGTGCAGGGGCACTTGGTAAAGTTTAGTTTCTGTTATAAATGTGTGGGGTATTCTGTGATGGATCCTACTCCTCTTTTCTCCTCACGGCTAAGGTCTACTTATTCTTTGGCATGGCTCAGATATCACCTTCCTCAGGCAGCCCCATTTCCCACCCAGATGGCTTTGTACTACTCATCAGTGTTCTGTAAAATGCTGAGAATATTTTTTATAGCACTTCTGGGTTGTTTTGTGATAGTCTTTTGAGATATCTGTCTCCTCACCAAACTGTTCTTTGTGTCATGGGCAGGCCCACGCCATCCTGGTCTTTGTAGTCCTGCACCTGGCACAGAGCCTGGCACATAGCTCAAACAGGTGAAGACTGGGTT
Source organism: Macaca thibetana thibetana (assembly GCF_024542745.1). Lineage (NCBI taxonomy): Eukaryota > Metazoa > Chordata > Mammalia > Primates > Cercopithecidae > Macaca > Macaca thibetana. Next base: position 9,003,276 of record NC_065598.1, read on the forward strand.
ATTACGTCTTCCCCCTCCAACCCCTTCATTATCAAGTTGTGGGCAGGGCATGTCCCACCAAATGCAAACCCTACTAGACAGTACAGCTGAGACTTGGAACTAGACTAACCCAGTGACTCAGGAATGTGCCACAGAACATACTTGGCTCTAGATGGGGTCTTAAAAGACATTCATAGTTGCAGGCAGAACAGAATATCCAGAATAGGTGCAGAATAACCTGTATGTACACAGTAGGTGGTAGTTGTAATGCAGGAAGAATTTGGCACAAGAAGTGTTACAGTTTAAAATGAAGTTGTGGGCCCTATCCGCAGTGGGGACAGAGATAATAGTAACTAATCATCATCATCGTCATCACTTGCCCATTGTCAGAGGTAGCACTGAACACTTATGCACTAGCCAAGATTCAGGTTCTAGAGGGTCTAGTGTACTAGGTGGGTTACCAAGACAAAGATGCAGGCATGGGGTGCAAGTTAACAAAGGTTATACACTAGGTGGCAACTGACTCAACAGCAGCAAGGCATGCAGAGCCTGGTTATTGCAGAGGATGTGGCCAGAGCCAGACAGGTGTTCTGATGCCCCTCAACTGTGTTGAAATTTGTTTGAGGCCAACCCCGTGAGCTGGCGAGGGGGAAGGCAAGCCAGAGAGAAATTGTGAACCGGAAAGGCCCACCTCTGGCGGTGGCCCTTCCATTGGAGATGAAGTCTTCCTGCCCTGTTTTTCTCTTTATAAAGTGAACCATTTCACAAGGGAAGTTAAATTAAACTGCGCTTGTTAGCACGGAGCTGGGGCAGCCGAGGGAAGTGATGCCAAAGGCAATTGTTGGTCTTTCCTTCAAATATGTGCTGACTTAGGAAGAGCAAAATGTTTTATATGAACAGTTAACAAAAGGCTGAGTCTTCCATCACAAACAAGTCTAAATTCAGTGGTTAGGTCAGGATTATATTTTCCTATAGTTTTAAATAAGATGCTTATGTATTCACTAGTGCTTTGGATGTTCTTTGGAAAAATGTCCAATTTAGTGACAAGCCCCAGGAAATGTTACTGTTAGTTGGTCCAGCATCCTATATTGTTTGTGAAATCCTCTTTTATTGTCTTTTAAAGGTTGTAAAATGCTTTTTCTGTCAATAATCAGAGAAGGATGCCGTATTCATATTACCCCAGTTTCTAACTCAACCTCTGCTTTCTAATTGAAAACAAAAGTCAGAATTCACTTTTTGTTATGAGGCGTTAAGTAGTGAACAAAGAGAGATTTCACTCACCAGGGGAAAGAAGGAGCCTGCAAATCAGACAATATAAAAACATAACCAAACCATACAAAAACACAAAAATGTTGCTTGGCAGAATTTAACTATAATTAATTGTACTAATTTAATATTGTAGACACAAATGATCATAAAGCCATATGGTATATAATCCTTTTGTTCATGAATTTCTTACTCATCGAATGTGAGGTACGTAATGTGGGAAAGCCAGTATGTTGGGCTTCATGCTACCAGGGCTAGAGTTGACCAGCTCAGCTCTGTTTCTCCAGTGACCAAAAAAAAAAAAAAAAAAAAAAAAAAACCAAAAAAAAGTATATGCCTTGCACATGGAAACACTGGATGGTTAGATTGGATTTAGCCAACAACAAACAGCAGAAATGGGTTCTGGCTAACTGAAGCTCACAGGGTTTATTAGAGTTGTTGGAGCCCGTGGGAACTGATGGAGGGCAGGGCGGCTGTCATGCAGGAGCAGCAGGAACCAAGGAAGCTTTGCAGAGATGAGAAACAAAAAACAGGGAACGCAGCAACATTCGCTATGGCAGGAACGACTGCCACTGGTGGCCTGGACACCGTCACAGCTGCAGAAGATAGTTAAGACACATTTCTGTTCTAGTGTTGGTAGTTCAAGATTCAAAGTATGTGTGAAAGTGAGTGTGTGTGCATAGGCATAGTAAGCTAATTGGTTGAGTTGGGGTCCATGTGCCCACCTCCAGGTTGGACCAGGGGACAAGCCATGCAGCCTTTTGGTCACCCCTCACTTGGCAGTATTCCCACCAGGAATGACCCTCGCTAGGATTCAAGGGGCCTGGAGTCACTACTTACTAATTTTCTTAAAGTTGACAACCATCACAAACTTCATGGTCTGGGAAAATGTGAATTAATTGCCTGATCCACCTCCATATCTTTTTCTTTTTTCTTTCTTTCTTTTCTTTTCTTTTCTTTTCTTTTTTTTTTTTTTTTAACAAAAATCTGTATATTCATAAACTGTCTCTTCCTCTGCTGTGGTTTTGCAGTAGCATTTTCAGGTAAGGAAGCAGCAAGAGAGTTTAGGGTCCAGTTTTGTCATTGCCATTGTTGTAGCGATTTACAAGTGGTTACTGGTAGTATGAACTTTTGCCTAGTTAAATTTTGGAAACTTGCCTGTAATTGCATTTGATGGATGATAAAAATTGATAAATGACTTGATAAGTGATAAAAATTCTACGGAAGAATTTTCCACGGACTGGCTTCTGGCTTTGATCCTTTCCAACTGTGCTTCTCCTACCCTCAGGCTGCCCCTATCATGCTGTGCTTGTCTGGCCCCACTCACCCTGTCCTGACACTGGATGATTTATTTCCAAATGAATTGCTCCTGGAAGCCATTCCAACACCATTACCGCCGGCAGCAACACAGCTGTCTTGGATACTCCTGGACCGTATAGATAGATGTAACCACAGCATTTCGGTAGCTCCACTTCCCCAGCATTTTCTTTTAGAATGGGGGCATCAGAGTTGAAGGAGGAGGGGCCGCCATGTTAACTGTGGGTAGTGTGTCTTGTCTTTGGAAATTTTCGTCATGATCTGAGCTTGTGAACACGCTGCCTTGGCCCCTCCTCGCGCTTGGAAGAGACTGGAGCAGGAGCGGGCAGCGTTGCATTCGCAGCATGGTAACTTCTCTCAGTGCTATTTGTAAGGCAGAATGGGAAAGGAAACTGCCCAGAGGGAAACTGGGACCCTGTTAGGTAGGGCTCACAAGAGGTGGTTAAAACATAAGCATCCGCTGCACCAGACTGTATTCTCCACGACTGTATATTTTTTGTTGTTCACAAGAGCCCCGAATTGCAATGAGTGCGATTTCCCCGGACGCTGCAGTGTATGGAGAAGCTGTCACTTGTCACATGACAGCTCAGTCATTCGATCCCTGGGTGCTGCAGAGAGGGAAGAATTGCCTCGCAGTGGGAGTGAGTGCCAGCCCGTGGCCTGTCCCCTGCCACGTGTCACCATACGGAACGTTTGTGTTTGCTCTGTGTGTTTTCAAAACACCTCCATGTCACCTGCCCTGGACTCATCCCTGTGAGCGAGGAAGGGTGGGCGTTACCATCCCTCCGGACCAACAAGGAGAGAACAGCTTGAGACGCACGGTGGGCTTCCCATGGCAGCAGAGGCATAGAAAGTGGGGGCATGGGATGCGAATCCATGTGCGCGGATTCTGGCCGCCTGTGCCTGCCGATCACCCTCAGTGCCTCCCTGGATTTGATTTTGTGGCTCTTCTGGGTGTGCATGTGAGTGTGTTGTGGGTAAGTCTGTTGTCGAGGGGAAGGAACGGGAAATCAGCCGGCCAGGAATCTCTGTGGGGAGGTCGGCCTGAGTTGGCCATGTCCAAGCTCTGCGTGTGTCTCACTTTTCAGAGTAGCAGGAAGGCCGGGTGACTTTGAAATCAGATGGGTATTTTCCTGATTCGAAGAGACTTGGCTCCTTCCCCCGCCCCTCCTTCTCCCTCCTCCCCCCTCCTCCCTCTTGCTGGCTCACAAACTGAGTGGGGCATCCCAGCCCACCTGTGAGAGGCCAGGAGAAAGAGGAGGCAGAGCTGTGAGAGTGTGGCCCTTTGTCTTGGGGGTATGCAGGTGACCGCTCCTGCCCCTTGATGGCTCTCCTGTGTTGGGTATAAGGGATGTTGTCCAAACCATGTATGGGACTCTCTGTTGACAATTGTTTTTAAATTGCCGATTTGATTGAGCTTCTCTAAAGTCTTCTTTGTGCCAAGTATCGGGACAGGTGACAGAAAATTCGACACAAATCAAAAATTCCAGTATCAAAAATGACACCAATGTACCCTTGCCCCTTAACACAGCCAAGACACAGGGGTGAAGGATTACTCTCCACATACGGAGCAGGCCACCACCCTTGAGAGACAGTAGCCGAACACAGAACATTCTCTGCAGATGTCACTGAGGCTTAAACTCATTATGTTTTAAAAGGATTATCTGCTATTCTTAAGAAAACAAAAAACAATCACAGATCTCCCTGCCCTCCCCACCCCTGCCCCCACTTAGATCCTGGTAGGGTCTGGCAGGGGGAGTTTTGCAAGGAGTTGGGGCAAATTACTCCAACAGATACTTTCACCCAGCATCCCAAGAAATGTGTATAAATGCTGTTGTGAATTAATTAAAAGTATTCCAAGCTCCTACTAATTATTATGTGTTTGCTCAAGTCAAGATCAGGAGAAATACAGGCATTACTATCCCATGGGGTCTGTGAAACTCTGGTGAGGTGTCTAGTCGAAGAGCCGGGGACCCCATGGTGTCTGGAAAGCGGGCTGCACTGGAGATTCTGGCTGTTTTCAGCTTGATGCGTGCAGGGTTCCCTGGAGAATGCCAGGCCCGCCCGAGTGTGCAGAGGTGAGGGATCCTCATGCCTGCCCAGCACGTACGTGGCTGGGAGACTCCAGACAGACATGCAAAAGTGTGCTGTTAACTAGACAGCATGGCACAAATGCAAAGCGAGTAGCATTTTTTTTTTTCTTAAACGACATTAAACATTTATTTCAGTATTTATTTTGCTTATTTTAATATTTTACTCAATATTTATTTATTTTTATTTTTTTGAGACGGAGTTTCGCTCTTGTCGCCCAGGCTGGAGTACAATGGTGCGATCTCTGCTCGCTGCAACCTCTGCCTCCCGAGTTCAAGCGATTCTCCTGCCTCAGCCTCCCGAGTAGCTGGGATTACAGGCATGCACCACCACCCCCAGCTAATTTTTTTGTATTTTTTTGTAGAGATAGGGTTTCTCCATGTTTTTGTAGAGACAGGGTTTCTCCATGTTGGTCAGGCTGGTCTCAAACTCCTGACCTCAGGTGATCCGCCTGCCTTGACCTCCCAAAGTGCTGGGATTACAGGCGTGAGCCACTGTAACTGGCCTCAATATTTATTTCAATACAGAAACTGACTTAATTGGGTATTTTGTTGAAGGCAAGTAGTAGCAAAGTGGGACTGGTGTGAGGCAGTGGAATAACTTAGTTAAATCCAAGGTTTATGTAGTTATTTTCCCCTTAATTTTTTTTTATTTTTTATTTTTTTGAGATGGAGTCTCGCCCTCTTGGCCGAGGCTACAGTGCAGTGGCAGGATGTCAGCTCACTGCAACCTCTGCTTCCCGGGTTCAATCGATTCTCCTGCCTCAGCCTCCTTAGTAGCTGGGATTACAGGTGCCTGCCACCACGCCAGGCTAATTTTTGTATTTTTAGTAGAGACGGGGTTTTGCCATGTTGGCCAGGCTGATCACCCCATTTTTATAGTTTGAAAAATTTCGAACCCTGGCTGGGTGTGGTGGCTCATGCCTATAATCCCAGCACTTTGGGGGACTGAGGCAGAAGGATCGTTTGAAGCCAGGAGTTCGAGACCAGCCTGGACAAATAGCAAAATCCCATCTCTGCAAAAAATAAAAAAATGAAAAATTAGGTGTGGTGGTGCACATCTGTAGTCCTACTACTTGAGAGGCTGAGGTGGGAGGATCGTTTGAGCCCAAGAGTTCAAGGCTTGTAAGCCTTGATTGTGCCACTGCGCTCCATCCTGGGTGACAAGGTGAGAGCCTGTCTCAAGAAAAAAAAAAAAAAATTCAAACCCTCAGAAAAGCTGAAAGAATAGATTCATGGATCGTTAAACGTTTTTCCCAAATGTACCTTTTCTCTTATTACTCTGAGGTTTCTCCCTTTCCCCCCTCACTTTCCTCTTCTTCCTTTCACTCCATGGATACGTAGGACATTCTCTTACAAAACCATGGTACTTACATTCTTGGGGTTGTCACACCTCATAATTAAACATATGATGTTTTTATTAAGTATGCTGTCACATGTAAATTTCTCCAGTTGTTTGCTCCAAGTTGTACTCATGGATAGTGTATTGTGTTTGATTTTACGTCTCTTTAGTCTCCTGTATTCTAGAGGAGTCCCCCAACCTTCTATGATATAGGAGTTTGAGGATTTGTCTGTTTCCCAATGTGATTAGAGTGATGTTGAACAGTTTTGGCAGGAACGCTGCACAGCTGATGATTATACTTCCCATTGCATTCCCTCAGGAGCTCGGAATCTCATTCTCGATCCTTGATGAAGGTGTATCCACCAGATGGCTCCCTGTTGAAGCTCCGTTCTCTCTGTAACCAATGAGTAATCTGTGTTATGATACAGTGAGATGGTATGATTATTCTGTTCCTCACGATGGTTTTCCTTTGGTGGTTTTAGTATCCATTGATTACCATAAATTAATTAGTCCAGCTTTGGCAAACTATGGCTTGCCGCGGTGGCTCACGCCTGTAATGCCAGCACTTTAGGAGGCCGAGGCGGGCGGATCAGAAGGTCAGGAGATTGAGACCATCTTGGCTAACACAGTGAAACCTCATCTCTACTAAAAGTACAAAAAATTAGCCGGGCGTGGTGGCAGGTGCCTGTAGTCCCAGCTACTCAGGAGGCTGAGGCAGGAGAGTAGCATGAACCTGGGAGGTGGAACTTGCAGTGAGCCGAGATCGTGCCACTGCACTCTAGCCTGGGTGACCGAGCAAGACCCCGTCTCAAAAAAAAAAAAAAAAAAAAAAAAAAGGAAACTCCACCAAGTCTGTTCACTTATGTGTTGTCTGTTAACAGTTGCTTTTGCACTACAACAGCAGAATTGAGTTGGGACAGAGACCAGATAGCCAAAAATAATTACTATTTAACTGAATCCTGATCTAGTACATTTTTGGTCAAAAAATGATGCATTTCTAATTCTTCTATTTTTCATTTATTAGTTGGCATTCTTAAAGAAGAGCTTTCTGTTTTGACCTTTAAAAATCACTATGGACTCATTTATTCTTAATGTTTAAAAATGTGTCATACACTGTTGTCATTACATTATTCTCTTAGATGCACAGTGTTGCCCTAAATTTGTTCAATGGGAACCCCTTCAGGATGGGCACTGTGTTCTTCTGTCATGCCCCCTTCAGGATGGGACCTGGGTTCTTTTGTTATGCTCCTATAAGGCCCTTTAATCTATGTATGTCCTTTCATTTTTTTGTTTTTGTTTTTGTTTTTGTTTTGAGACAGGGTCTCACTCTGTCACCCAGGCTGGAGTGCAATGGCGCGATCTTGACTCACTGCACCCTCCACCTCCTGGGTTCAAGCGATTCTCCTGCCTCAGCCTCCCAAGTAGCTGGGACTACAGATGTATGCCAGCACACCCAGCTAATTTTTGTATTTTTGGTAGAGACGGGGTTTTACCACATTGGCCAGGCTGGTCTCAAACTCCTGACCTCAAGTGATCCACCCGTCTTGGCCTCCCAAAGTGCTGGGATTACGAGCGTGAGCCGCAGCGCCCAGCCTCATATCTGTGTCCTTTCTTTCTGGGCCTGGAAGAGGTTTCAGGTTCCCAGTGGAAATTCCCTGCCCCTCACCTTGAATCAGCCTTTGGCCAAAGAGCCTTGGAGAATGATACTTAATATTTAAAAACCAGGAACTGAGAACTGAGTGTGCTCATTGCTATGGGGATATCATTGCTCCTGGGCTCCTTGGGTGCAGAGCCCCAGGGAAATAGATGTTTCTATGTATGCTTTCACACTGTCCCTCCCTCTCAAGCCCAGCTCCACAGGATGCCTCCTCACCTTCCTCTTGCCATCTAGTATCACGCTTCTGTAGTGAGAATCTGCTGCCTGCAGCAACAACATATTGACACATCCATTCTCTTCTATAAGACACAAAAAAAGGTTTCAGAAATGTTTACATTTATGCTGCCACCACCACTGCTACCAAAACAATGAAATAAAGTTCAAGATTCCTTGAAATTCTCTTGTCCTTAGGATGTATCTCACTGTGGGTGTACAGACAGTATGCAAAAGTTACTTAATTTTTCTCTGATGTTTGTATTACCAATTTGATACATAAGTTAAATTATTCATGTTTATTGAATTTTAAGATACGCATATTTTATTCTCTTTGAGTTAAGTATTTTTCAAATATAGAAAACATTTACATGGTCCAAAGTCAAAACTCCATTAATAGGTTTGCTCGGAGTTCTCAGCTCCCATCCTTATCCCACTACCCCGTTTTCACTCACCTCTTCAGTTCATTGCCCTTATTTTTTGCTTTATCTTTTTTTGTTTCTTTTTGCATCTACTTAGAGCTTTTAAGCCGCCCATTTAAAGGTCTAATGCTACGTCTTACATGTATACCAGCAAAAATGTCACCTTTTTCAGTAGACTTTTGTGACCAAAACCTTATTATCAAAACGTGAAAGTTGAGACCGTCTAGGGATTTTCATCACGGTGGTTAGACAGTGTGTGGAATTGAAATGTGTACAGCATTTGTACATGCAGGTCAGTTATTGAGAGAACTGATGCGAAACCATGACGACTGCCAATAAAATGTACTTTACCAAATATCTGCTCAAAATGCCCATGTCTCCTTAATGTCAATACCTAACACATGGGTGCATCCAGTTTTAGTCTCAAATGTTTTAAGATGTATTAAGCTTAGTTTGTAAGGGGTTTCGTGTTTTTGGAATTAGAAGGGTTTCTCTAGTGATGTGCTGAGAAGAGATAAACCTGGGACCTTTTGTGTTTTCTTGATATTCACGTTCATGTTGTGTGCAACACAGGAATTGTCAGGAACCTGCAATGCAGTCTTTCTTGATTTAAAATCTTGCAAAATGTGGAATAAAACGTAAAGCGCAAAGTTTAAGTGGTGAGCGTTATAATTCATGTGAACAATATGATGCTTTTTCTCATGCTTACTTGAAGACGGCAACTGGCCCTTGAGTTCAGTCTCTTAGTGCAGACAGCCTCCAAAGAAAGTGCATTGCACTAAGGAAGCCCTTTTCATCTCACAAAGGGCAAAGTCTGGATTGCCCCTCCTTTCTCTGTTGTCTTTGCCTGTTGCTCCCTGGACCCCAGCCAGTCTCCCCAGGCCTGGAGGTGGGTCAGCTGGGTCTGTGGCCAGGAGGTGGGGGTCCACATCCACTGTGCTCCTCAGCGGCAGGTTCTGCAAACAGCAGCCCTGGGTCAGACTCCACCTTCAGCCTGAGTGAGGCCATCCAGCTAGGAATGGCTTTGACATTTTAAATGGCCAGGGTGAAAAAACCAAAAGAGGATTATGTCATAACACATGAAAATGATATAAAATGAAAGTTTCAACTGTCATACATTTTGATTTTTGTCAGAGTTTCAGAGAGATTTATTTTCTCTTTTTATTAAATGTCACTACATAATATACTTGATTTTGCCTTCTGCTCACTGAAGCTAAAGTATTTACTGTCTGGCCCTTTCCAGAAAGAGTCTGCCGACGCCCCCTCCCACCCGTGGAATGAGAGCTTCCAAACCGATGCAGAAGACTGTGCGTCCCAAGCGGTTGTAAAAGCCACTCACTTTCTTAGGTTTAACGACTCAAAAGAAAGGGCGCTTGTTCCCTCCCTTCCTTCCCGGGCAGGCCTCTTTGTGGAATGGAGTTTCGTTATACAGAAAGTTGTTCTCGCTGTGCAGAATTCTGCGATGCCTTCACTTGATGGCTGTTTCTTTGGGGATGGGAGGGCTGGGGGTCACGATCTGATCTGACATGAATGGTTCAGAGTCTGGACTTGGTAGCTCAGAGCAGTTCACTGATTTAGGATCTCTGGAGGAAAAGAGTACTGAGTCGCTGGCGCCTTCTGCTCAGCTCCTGACAGCAGTGTAAAGGATGCTTTCATGACACCCAGCCTTCAGCCCAGGAGGGTGGTGGCAGATCAGACAGCTCTGGAAATGCAGGGTACAATGCGCAGAGGGGGTACACCACAACAGCAGTCACTCGGTGCCCGCCTGGAGCACTGCTCTCATTTCCAGAGTCCCTGTATTTCTGATCTTGGCTGCTTTAAAAAGGAGGTGTGGGCCTGGGATCCCAGAAATACTCCTGTGACTCTGCACCACGGCTTTACCTTAATTGGGGGTGTAGGGGGTGGGGAGAAAGAGGCAGACAGACAAAAGCAGGGAAATCTTTCTTGGAGTCATAGTTAAAAGGATAAAACAAGAGCTTTAATGTAGCCTCTGTTTCCAGCAGTCCATTTTATTGTTTGTCCACAAGCTGAATGAAAATAAACAGTCATTCAAAAATGATATTTATGTAACCTACAAAAATCTCAATCAACCAAGGAAAAGATGTAATGGGGCTTGATACAATATAGGGCTGTCTCCGGAGTTCCCTCCCTTAATTACAGGCCTTTGGTGTAAAGCTCCCAAAAGAAAGCAACTTTGATTTTTATTAGACTCTTCAAAATCATCTCGGTAAAATATTGACCTTTTTTTGTGTGTGGAAAAATGACTTCCACAGAATTCTCTTGTAAGAGTGTACATTTTGGTCGTTTTTATGGAATGTAGGGAAAAAATGTGATGTACCCTTTGTTACATTTTTAAGACCTTCCAAAGAAGATAATTCTGATTGTAACTCATTATAATCTGGGAAAGTAGATTGTTCTGGTTTCAAGGACTGCTTATGCTTTAAATAATCGCAGGCTGCTCTCAGACTTGGGAACTTTTGGTAGATTACAGCAGTGGTTCTCAACCAGGGCAGTTGTGTTCCTTGGGGGACATTTGGCAGTGTCTGGAGACATTTTTGGTTGTCACGTTTTGGGGAAATGGGTGGTGCTCCTGGCATCTAGTGGGTAGAGGCCCAGGATGCTACCAAACATCCTACAGTGTGCAGGACAGCCCCTGCAACCAAGAATGATTTAGCCCCAGATGTTCATAGTGCCAGAGGTGGAGGAACTGCCTTGGGGGATGTGTAGGAGCCTTACTTTATGGGTTTTTAATGCAAAATGTATGTATAGACACATACATACATACACGCGTAGATGACTCTGCTCAGCGCACACATGAAGTATGCAGTGCACCTGTCCCCTGGGATCTGGTTATACGATGGGTGTCCAGCCTGTGCCCAGGGGATCGGTTTCCTTTATGCTGCTGCAAGTACCTTGTCAGCATGGGGAGGGGGAGGCCAGTTATGAGGAGGCCCTTTTGGGGTAGAGTGGAGGAATGGTGCCGCTGGTCAAGGCCTCTCATGGGGTAGTGTTCTTTGTACAGTGCTAGGCGAGGCGGTGAGCACATTCCCATGCATTCTTCATGGTGGTGGTGACGCTGATGTTAAGATCAAGGGGCCTCTCTTGTTCTGCTGAAGGTTCCAAGTAGAGTAGGTTTTCTATTTTCAAAATGTAGTTCACGGTGTCCCAATTTTTAGTGCAGCGTATTTCAAACAAATGTCCTTTTGCACGTATAAATGGCTTCTGTTGCGAGGTCCGCCTCAGCTTCCCGGTGTGGAGTCAGTGAGGGGTAAAGCAGAGAGGCTCTCAGGCTGATATATACTCCCTGTGAAGATCGGGGAAGAACTGTGTTGGCCCATGGCTGTTTGGGGAAACACTTGCGTTCCAAGGTATTTGTGGAGAAGATATGCGATGTTTTCCATGTTGGGCTTCAGATGTGAAGTTTAAGGAAGGCGAATGGAGTCCTGGTGCACCTCTCATAAGCACACGCATGACAGCCGCTCTGCCGGCTCCAGAGTCGTCCAGAGCATCGAGCATAGTTTCTCCCCGGGAGACTCTCCGATCTGGTCAGATAGGGAGGCTGCGAGTGACCCCCACTGCAGGGGGCAGAGCTGGTGCAGGTGGTGCTGAGCTGACCGGGAAAAGAAGGGCCTGCAGGACCGGCTGCAAAGCCTTTAGGGGAGGGAGGAGGTGAGGAGTTTGGTTTCCTAAACAGGTGGGCCGAGAGAGGCCAGGTTCGTCCCTGTGCAGTGAGGGGGCACTGGAAGGAGGGAGTCCCAGATGGGCCACCCTTTGGGGCTATAAGTCTGGTGGTTATATTTCTCTTGCCTTCAAAATAACATTTCTAGTTTGGGTGTTTGGGGATGACGAGGTTGGGGTGTTTGGGGATTGAGGTGGCCGCGTAGGCATTGAGGAAGACAACTGGTGTTTCGTTTGGTCAAAGGGGAGTGGTGTGGAACTCAGATCCTAGCTCTGACCCTGTGTGGTCTTGGGCGATCATCCACCGTCAGTCTATTTATTTGTGACTTGGGGATAACAGTACATGTGAGCATGAAATGAGATAAGAGTCTAAATTGCATCAATGTTTGTGTGTCAAGGTTGCCTGAGGAGGAGTTGGCCGGGCTTGCACTGACGCCTGCTTCTTTGTATCACTCCACCCTAAACCATGACACTTCCAAGGCAGAGTCTAAAGCCTGTCCTCTCACAATCGTCTACAGATGAGTAGGAGGCCGTAGACCTTGTGAGTACAGAGTCCTAAAAGAAGGCAGACATGTGTGAATCTGCCCAAAGTAAAGAAAGGGTGCTACTACTGGTCAAAATAGTTGCAAGAATGCTGGCTTTTACAACTCCTGTTTCTGCTGCTATCACCTGGTGCTTGTGTCTTGTTTCCTGGGCTCCAAATCATTTTCACATTTCTCAAAATGGTCCTTGGTAGCTGTGGTAGATGGAATAATGGCCCTCAAGGTGTATCTCCATCCTAATCCTGGAACCTGTGAATAGGTAATTCTACATAGCAAAATGGACTTTGTGGATGTGATTTAAGGATTTCAAGGCCAGGTGCAGGGGCTCATGTAATCCCAGCACTGGAGGAGGCTGAGGTGGAAGGGTTATTTGAGCCCAGGAGTTCAAGGCCAGCCTGGGCAACAGAGAGAGACCCTGTCTCTAGAAAAAATTTAAAAAGTAGCTGGGCATGATGGCACGCGCCTGTAGTCCCAGCTACTCAGGATGCTGAGGTGGGAGGATTAGTTAAGTCCGGGAGGTTTAGGCTGTAGTGAGCCATGTTTGTGCCACTGCACTCCAGCCTGGGCAACAGAGCAAGACACTGTCTCAAAAAAACAAAGACAAAAGGATATCGAGATGAGGTTGGGGAGGCTGTCTGGGTGGGCCCAGAGCAATCGCAGAGGTGCTTCTGAGTGGAATAGGGAAGCTGGGGGAACAGAATCCCAGAGGAGATAGGAGGATGGGCACAGAGGCCCCAGTGATGTGGGCCCACGAGCCAAGGGATGTTGGTGGCCTCTAGAAGCTGGACAAGGCAAGGAATCGGATTCTCCCCTGAAGCCCTTAAAAAAGGACACAGCCCTGTGAACCATTTTAGACACTGCACATCCAGAACCTAAGAGAGCGTATCTATGTTGCTTATGGTAGCCGAGCTGGAGATTCTCTGTGACAGCAGCAACAGGAAACGCAGACAGTGGGTGAGCACCAGATGGTAGACTCGAGTTTAATACGGTGGAGCAAGGAGGGTCAGCTAATCACTGGCAGAAGATCAGGGCCTGGGACTTTTGCTAACTGTTTCTATAGATTCCTCCTTCCTCTTGTAATGAGAAAGGACAGCCTTGTGGTGAAATTTGTTAGCAGTTTATCATTTTTATTGATCTGATTCGACTAGTGTAGATTTATGCTAAGCATAAATGACCAAAGTTGACTGTGGTTTTTTTGAAGAACATTGGAAAATAAACCTATAAAATTCTGTTTTTATAATAATGGTTCAGTCCAAAATAAAGGAATATATTCATAGAAATTAGCTAAAATTATAGAGGATAAGTTACATACATCTTCTTCTTAAAGGTGCTGGTACTAACACTGGAAGAAGCTGTACAACCGGGCAGGTTGTTTTTTGTTTTTTTGTTTTTGTTTTGAGACTAGGTATCACTGTCACCTCAACCTCCCCAAGCTCAGGAGATCCTCCCACCTCAGCCTCCTGAGTAGCTGCTACTACAGGTGTGCACCTCCACACCCGGCTAATTTTTGTATTTCTTGTAGAGATGGAGTTTCACCATGTTGTCCATGGGTGAAGAGCCCAGGTCTTCAGCTCCTGGACTCAAGCGATCCAGATGCCTTGGCCTCCCAAAGTGCTGGGATTACGGGCATGAGCTACGGTGCCCGGTCTCAGTTTTTAAAAATATATTTTACCATCACTTTCCAAGCCTTTTGTCCTATGTGACAACAGAAAATTGAATTTCTTAATCCACTTAAATTGAATTTAAAATCCACTTAGGAAAGTGGGCTTCAGGTATTAGAATTATTAACTCCGAATAAGCAGATATTCTAGCATATTTTGTCTTCCAGATTGTGTTGTGATTGTAACAAGACACATTTTATGCATTTCAGTTTTCATCACAAACTGGCTGAAAATCATGTTATGTACAAATATGACTTGATTCAATACAATTTATTGTTCAGGTATAATTTGAATTAGAAAGCCATTTGTGTACCTCTTACTAACTTACATTATGCTATCATGCTTTTGACATCAGAGGAAATACACTTACTTAAAATCCTCGCAGATCCCAGAGCAAATGAAGAGTTTTTGTTCTTTCAAAAATCGGAAGTAGTCTAGTTTTCTGATTGTATAGTAACAATGTAATATATGTTGTCTTTATCATTTATACACACATACATAGATCATCTTTCCTTTAAAGATCTCAGATCACTTTTTTAAAAAACAGCTTTACTGAGGTATAATTTACATACCATAAAATTCCCCTATTGTAAATGTATAGGTTCAGTGAATTTTAGTAAATTTACAGAGTTGTACAGACGTCGACACAGCACAATTTTAGAACATTGTCATCACCCCAGGAAGCGTCCCTATAACCACTAGCAGTCACACCCTCCCCAGCCCCTGGCGGCCACTGATCCATTTTATGTCTCTGGATTTGCATATTCTGGACATTAGATATAAATCCAATCATATAACATGTAGTCTTTTATATCTGGCCTCTTTCATTTAGTTTTCAAGGTTCATCCATGTTGTAGCATGGATTGATCCTTCACTTTTTTATTTTGTGTTTTTTAGAAACAGGGTCTTGCTCTGTTGCCCGGGCTGGAATGTAGTGGTAGGATCATAGCTCGGTGCAGCCTCAAACTTCTGGGCTCAATCAGTCCTCCCACCTCAGCCTCCCAAATAGCTGGGACTGCAGGCAGACAACACCACGCCTGGCTAATTTGTTTTCAGTTTTGTAGAGAGAGTGTCTTGTTATGTTTCCTAGACTGGTCTTGAACTCCTGGGCTCAGGCGATCCTCCTGCTTCAGGCTCCCAAGGTCTTGGGATTACAAGTTGAAACCACCACACCTGGCCTGTTTTTTATTGTTAGATAATATTCCATTGTTATGAATATCCCACATTTTTAGACTGATTCATCAGTTGATGGACATTTGGTTGTTTCCATTTTTTTTGCTGTTATAAATAAAGCTGCTGTGAGCCCTCGTGTACAGGTGCTTACATGCACATATGCTTTTATTCCTCTGGGGTAGATTTCTAGGAGTGGAATTGCTGAGTCATATGGCAACACTATGTTTAACTTTTCGAGGAACTGTTAGGCTGCTTTCTATAGTGGCTGCAGCATTTGACATTCGCACGCAAATGTATGAGGGTTCCAGTTTCTCTATATCCTCACCAACACTTGTTATTCTCTCTCAGAGAACTTTCTGAATTTCTCTTATAATGCCTAGAGGGTTCCTTGTTGAAGATGAAATTAGGGACTATCATGAACTACTTTAGGAAACCTGGAAGAAAGGAGTCAGGCCCCTCTTTCATATCTATGTGGTGTAACCGGCCTCTCAGAAAGATTGGTTGGAGTAGATGGGAGAATAAAGAAACGAATGGGTTGGGTGCAGTAGCTTACACTTGGAATCCCAGCATCTTGGGAGGTTGAGGTGGGAGGATCACTTGATCCCAAGAGTTCGAGATCAGCCTGGGCAACATGGCAAAACCTCATCTCCACAAAAAAATACAAAAATTATCTGGGCATGGTGGCACATGCCTGTGGTTCCAGCTACTTGGGAGGCTGAGGTGGGAGGATTATTTGAGCCTGGGAGTTAGAGGCTGCAGTGAGCTATGATTGTGCCACTGTATTCCAGCCTAGTCGCCAGTGAGACTGTGTCTAAAAAACAAACAAACAAAAAAAAGTACAAAGTATTCAGTGCTGTCAGATGTTCTGAATATAGTACAATGAGAATGCAGTGGTGGGGGAGAAGGTGGATTAGTTTCTGTGGCTGCTGTAACAAACTATCACAAACCTAGATGCTTAAAACTACACACATTTACTATCTTAACAGTTCTGGGCTGGGTATGGTAGCTCATGCCTGTCATCTGAGCACTTCAGGAGGCTGAGGTGCAAGAACTGCTTCAGCTCAGGAGTTCAAGACCAGCCTGGGCAACATGGCAAGACCCTGTCTCTGAAAAAAAAAAAAAAAAAAAAAAAAAAAAAAAAAAGCCAGGCATGGTGGTGCACACCTGTAGTCCCAGCTACTTGGAGGCTGAGGCGGGAGGATCACTTGAGTCCAGGAGGTCAAGACCGCAGTGAGCCATGTGGGTGCCCCAGCCTAGATGACAGAGCAAAACCTTGTCTCTATAAAAAGAAACTGGAAAAAAAAAAAAAAAAAAGTAGTTCTAGAGGTCATAAGTTCCAAATGGGTCTTATTCTGCTAAAATCGAGGCATCTGCAGGGTGGTGGTGGTTTCTGAAGGCTCGAGGGTTAAGTGTCTGGGTTTTGTTTTTGTTTGTTTGTTTGTTTTTTGCCTTTCTCAGTTTCTAGAGGCTGCCCACATTCCTGAGCTCATGGCCCCTTCCTCCATCTTTAAAGCCAGCACTGCTTGTTCGAGTCTTTTTCACATTGCGTTTCCCCTTTTACATTGAAAGGACTCTTCTGATGAATCACTTCTGTTAAAACCACTCTTATGATCCAAGATAATTTACTTTTTTTAAAGACAAACTGATGAGCAGCCTGAATTTCATCTGTAGCCTTCATTCCTCCCTGCCATGCAACTTAACTTGTTCATGGTTTCTGGGAATCAGGATGTGGACACCTTGGATGGGGATGGACCTTAACTCTGGCTGCCACCGATGGCGCCCGGTCAAAGTATTCTATAGAATTTATTCTTGGAAAGGGCATTAGCCCCAAGACCCTACTTTGCTGGCTGTGTAGGAAGCACGAGGTCAGTCAGGCAGTAAGAGGAGCATGGACTTGTTTTCTGAAACAGCGACACAATCCGTTACATATTTTTGAATGACGAGATGAGATCAGACTTATGCTTTAGGAAGAGTCACAAGGTTTTGTGGATTTGCAAGGGAAACAGGCAGGCAGAGGGAGTTCTGTGTTATCGTCCAAAGGCCAGGGTGCCAAAGAGGGCAGTGGCAGTGCACTTAGAGAGATGCAATGGGGCTGCTTTGGGGCTCTGGCGACAGGACTGGGGTCTGATTGATGGAATACCAGGAGGGGGATGGGAGAGGGAAAGAGATGAGTCCAAGATGACAGTTGGAAGGTCTTGGACTTTGGAGTAAAGGGTAGCAATTGAGGAGTTAAAGGGTAGAATCAGGCTGGGGAGAACAAATTTACTTTTGAAATAGTGACCTTTGGATGCTGGACAGGGAGATATGAAGCAAGCAGAGGAAATATGGGCGTGAAATAGAGCTTTAGCATTTTCTGCAAAGAAGCCACCACATTCGGTGACATGACAAGGGAGTGATGCCAGAGGGAAGAGAGGTACAAGGGCAGAACGCTGGGGAAATGCCTGTGTTTAATGGGCATGGAGAACCCACTTAATAAATAATCAGAATGTATTGCTGGACTAAAACAAAAGTCCTCATTAGCTCATTAAATTTTTCCTGGAATTCCCAGTCAAATCTGTGAAACAATTTTAATGCTAGATATTTTATAAGTATTTCTCCAGAAATCTGGAAATTTGTCCACAGACACACTAGGCATTGTTTATAAACTGAAGTCAGTTGACTCAAGTATTTTGCAAATGTCTGTAGACCCTAGTGTGATTAATAGAAACACAAATTATTTTAAAGGTGTCACTCAATTTACAGTCATTCTGTATTTTTACCATTTGGTATTTTTTCCTGAAACATTACATAATAAGAGTGCAGCATGCTTTCTTTATGTAGGTGATCTGTGAAACTTTTTGACACTTAAAAATTGGTTTTTGGCCAGGCACAGTGGCTCACACCTGTAATCCCAGCACTTTGGGAGGCCGAGGAGGGCAGATCACCCAAGGTCAGGAGTTTGAGACTAGCCTGGCCAACATGGTGAAACCCCGCCTCTACTAAAAGTACAAAATTAGCTGGACGTAGTGGCGGACACCTGTAATCCCAGCTACTTGGGCAGGTGAGGCAGGAGAATTGCTTGAACCTGGGAGGTGGAGGCTGCAGTGAGCCGAGATCTTGCTGTTGCACTCCAGCCTGGGCGACAAGAGCGAAACTCCATTTCAAAAAAAAAAAGGAAAAAATATATATATACACACACGTATATACATATATGCGTATACGTATATATATGTATATAAAAATTGGTTTTTGCTTTTTGTTGCGGTATCACTTGCAGTTACAAAGAGGTGAACGTAGTGGTTACAGATTGGGTAGTAAGGCAGGACCTGGCCGTATGATGGGTTACTAGGCACCTGTGTTAAAAATAGTACTGTGGAAGTGGTATATTTATTGGCATGTCCGTGTGTTTACAATATATTACAGTGGTGTTACTGTAATCCCCAGGAGACCAGCAGCCCAGTTGGGACTCTGAGATCTCTAAGATGTGTCCTTGGAGTAAACCAAGCTGCAGGGAGGTCTGTACACTTCTGTGTTGTTTATGCACTCATAAATTTGATTTACATAGCTGGACTTTGGTGTCATACAGTTATCTCATATTGAGGGTTATTTTAAGAAGTGTCCCAAGGAACTGTGTTGTGTATTTACTGAGGATAGCGTTGTATGTAGTCCACAGTTTCCTCTTTCTGGGAGAAATTTTGCTCATGTGTCAGAAGTCTAGGTGCTGTGTTTCTGATATTTGTATCTTCTTTACTGTTTAGATACTGTGAATCCAGCATCTAACTATAGTTCCTTCTTTGAGGTCTAGGAAACGTAGAATTGGATTGACAATTCCCTTCCATGTGATTTCAGGTTGTATCCGACTGCAAACTTTGGGTACCGCCTTCCCCTCTCAGCTTCATCTCCTTTGTCCTACCATGATCTTCTCTTGGCCCCAGTTTACCCAGTGAATTACTTTATTTCTGCTGTTTTGTATGTGTTTTTGGAAGCCACCCCCAGTTTTTTCTCTTCCTTTCCTGGGTGGGGAGTTAGAAGTGTTGCAGTGGATAATAGTGCTGTGGCTTTTTGGAGGTTGTTGGTTTGCAGTAGCTTTTGAATTCTGGTGTGTTAGTGGCATCTTATTCTAATCTAACTGCTTCCTTTTGAAGTACATCAAGATGAAGTATATTTCTCAATTTATTATGATGAATACTCTATCAAAAGCAGCTGGTGCTTAGGCCCTGGGTAGAGTTTTAAGATAAAGTTCTTTAATATCAATTTAGAAAAAGAAAGATTCATAATGATTAATGGAGCTCCTGCATCACTGAATTTTGCTGGAATCAAAAAAAATTATTAGGCTTAAAGTTACATTGAATGTAGTGGAAATTCTTTTTCTTATCTCCATTACTGTTGGGGAACAGTTTCCTCTAAACCCCATTGAAAACTGGGCCTCGTCGCCTTCAATATACTTCATAACATTTGTTGGAAAGCAGAAAATGAAAACGAAGTATTTGAAGTAAAAGTTCCTAAATGTGTCCCAAGAAATGAGGATTACTGTGGAAAGAATGGGGAGTTATTTCTCGAATTATAAGAAGGAAATATCTGCAGCGTTTCTTGCATCAGTGCGGCAGCCCTGGTTGTTCTGTTCATCATGGCTGGTAATAATGCCCTCCGGTTTATAGTTTTGATGAGCCAGGAGCTAGGCTATGTGTTTTACATATAGTATCTCTGTTCCATCAGCTGCCGAACTTAGATATCCTTCACCCCATTTTTGTGAGACTCATGGATTCTTGTCTGGGACCATGCACCTAGTAACTGACAGATTGCAAGCTAGTTCTGTCACCTGTGGAGTTCCACGACAAAGGCAGTTCTAGGCAATGTTTATGTAGTGTTCCTTGCATGCCAGGGGGGTTCTCTGCTCTTTCCATGTGTGAATGATAGCATCCACCTGCTAACTTTGTTGGGAGGGTTCAGTTATCCTCTCTGTACAGGTGAGAACAGGAGGTACTGAGGACATCTGGCCCAAGGATACTACTGCTGGCACGGGGGGGACGGTGATTCGCCCTCAGTCCTTCTGGCCCAGCATCTGTGCTGTTTGTTGCCAGGCCAGCTGCGTCCCAGATAGAGTGACAGGATCTGTTCGCGTCACAACCAGAAAAGGCTCTGAGGCCAAGCTCCCTGCGTTGCTTCTCACTTTCACTCTGGAATCAAAGGTGCGTGCCTGGAAGACTTACCTCTGCATGGACAGCTGGTAAGGTGTCACAGAGGGTGAGGTGGGCCATTGTAGCAGAGAGTTGTTAAGAGTTGGTTATGTGGGTTTTCTCGCAGGGTACAAGGCTGGAGAATGGGAAACCAGTTAGGAGACCTTGCTAATAGCGTGGACCGAAGATGGGGAGTAGGTCCAGACAGATTCCACAGTGTTCATGAAGCAGGTGTAGACAGATTGCCGAGCTGTTCATGAAGCTGATTTGCCGGGGCTTTTTAGGGATGGAAAACCCCTTTTCTGTGTTCATTCCACCTCCTGTTGTCTACAGATGACACCTACACAATCAGGTCCTCCCAACTCCTTCCACCACCCAAAGTGAAATACGCAAGTCCCAGAGAACTGTCATTCTTACCGAGGTGGCTGATGTAGGATGTCAGAAACATCTCCCACCCCAAGTTGTGACAACCTGAAACATCCCCAGACATTGCCAACTGCCTCTTGGAAGGGGCACAGTCACCCGCAGTTGGGAACACAGGCCTAAAAGCTTGGAGCCAGGGCTGACTGTCTGTGTAGGCTAGAACAGAATTCCCGACGACCCATCACCATGACATTTGACACTCCAGCCCCCCACCCCCCCACCCCCACCCCAACCACCACCTTTTAAAAATTTCCATTTTTGGAAAAGGCTGGGGCTTAGAAGTCATTATGAAGGCACCCATTTCCAGAAGGGTAAGAATCAGAAAGTTGGTTAATTTGGGTCTCTGCCTTGTAGGAGTTCCGCAGCGTCTTTCAGTAGAGTGAAGCACCAGTATTTGTATGAGTGTTGAGGTTGTTTGGTGGTGCGGGGTAATGCAGGAGGAGAGAACTGGGAAACTGTTAGCCACCACCCAAACAGGCTGTGGAGAAGAATGCTAGGGGACTTTACTGTGATGGAGACAGGAGCACTGAGGTCGGAAAAGCGATATCTGGGTTCTCTGTAAGTTCTGATTTCTTCTGCTAGGATGAGTATAGAAACATGTTCTCTGGGGTGAAAGTGAAGCCTTGTGAAATTCATATGGGTGCGGCTGCTGAACTTTATGGCCTGAATATGGAGGTGGCGGTTGAAGCAAGTTTGGTTTGTGAATAGAAATATACGTGTTCATATGTATGTGTGCACGTATGTGTTTGTGCATGTGTATGCTTTAGGACCCAGTCCTTGAATTAGCTGATTATTTCTTTTCCTCTCTATAGACATTGGTGAGACCTAGGTTTTGAGATACTTATGTAAGTGAATAGTTGAATTTGTTTGAGCATATTTAATTGCTTTCCTGAAGGGATTTGCTGGCTGTTTTGTTAAATGAAATTGAAGACAGTACTGTTGACCTTTCCAGGTGAGGAGGGAGTCAGATGTGTTTTGCAAACGATGGAAACTGAAACGTGAGTACCAGGACCATATGGTGTTCAGAAACTTTTATCATAACTACAGTGAATAAATAAAGTGCTTGACAATTAGATTTAAAATTAAGCTTCATCCTCATTGCAAAATGTGGAGACAGTGCTTTGGGACATGAGGAAGAGATTAATTAGGATTCTTTTCTACCTCATGATGCACTATGTGAACAAAAAGCTGATTGGTATTACGTGAGAATTATCTTCATAAAGTTCAGAGTTGTATCTATGGGGAGAGATTTGAATTGCTGTTAATTGACAATTTGCTGAATTGGAAAGATCATATTACCTTAATACTTTAATGTATCATCTTTAAATGTGATTCTTTTTCTTTCTCTCTCTAAAGATTAGTTTCATGCCACTAAATAAAATTTAATCTTTCACTGTAATTTAAATAATAATAAGTGCTTATAAGCGTATTATGCAGCTGATAGCTTGTTAAAATTTCCTGTGGGCTTGTTTTTTGTTTAGAAGTACTGATTTTGCCAGTTGTACAAGCATGAAATATTGTTTATCAAGCCTCATAAAACATTAAAGAGGAAATCAAGTTTGTGTGACTTTAATGTCTCTTTTTCTCCTTATTTCAGTGGCTCGTACTCTTACCCTGAACTTGTAAAATCTACAAGCTTAATAAGATTCCATATTTTATAGGAACTAATTCGATGCCTTACCTGAAGAGTAAACTAAGAAAATGTGTTTCTCCATGAATCTTTACATAGAAAAATGAACGATTTTTCCTGAATATTTATTTCTCAATATATACAGCATTAGTATGTCTGTTTTTCTTCAAAGTAGAAAAAGAATTAGTGATTGCCTTTGGGTTTTGATCTTGCTCAATATTTAAGTATACACCTATTACATGCCCACTGTATTCTAGGCACTAAGCTCTAATGAAAAGTGGTTTCCAGTCATTCGAATGGAATAGGAGGCTCGTGCTTTGGAGTGGGTATACAGAACTTTTGCACTTTGGTTTTATTCTACTTTCTGTCTGTGTCCTTGGCACTAGAATGCCTGGACAACAGTTTGTTGTATCTGTGGTATTTATGGAATGCGTGAAACATGCAAGGAGAAGGCCCTGCTGCTGTTCTGGCCTCTGTTCTACCCGGAGTATCCAGTGTACAGAAGCAGCGTTTCTTACCACAGCGTGCGAAAAGACACGTGGAATAGTTGGCTTGCCATATAAGGAGTTGCCTTCACTGGCCTTGTTCATTTTAGGTGTTTTTTAATACTTACTTCTCTTATAATACATGTTACTGTTTCGTGAGGAGGCCTCAGTAGCTCCCTTAAGGGGAAAAAAGGAGGAGTACTTGAAGGAGCACTGTTTATACTTCAGGGGCAATAAAACCCATGTTTCTGTACAAAGGGACCTCTCTACTTGTGTGATAACCATTCTACAAGGCCCTTGAGTTCCTGTGAGGAAGGAAACGCCATAAGGAATGAAATCACAGAACCTCATTATGAAAATAGTAATGGTGGGATTTGGAAATTATACTCAATTCTTTTCTTCTGAAAACAAATTGAATATCACCAGAGAGTTGGTGCTAAAGGCCCTGATTTTCGTATTTTAAAAAATTTTTGGCATAGTCTTTGGATTTATGCTGTCCTAGTATTGTAGCCGCCAGCTGTATTTAAGCTTAACTAAAATTAAGTAAAATGTAAAATTCAGTTTATCTCTCATACTAGCCACATTTTGAGTGCTCAGTAGTCACATGTGGCCAGTGGATACCTTATTAGACAAGGAAGATAGAGTGCAGAGAGTTTTATTGGACAGAAGAAGAATGGTTATTCAGATATTTGCCTAGTGGGAATTCCAGGGAAGAAAGGCAAAACTGAAATCTGAAGAAGAAAAATTTTATACCAAGGGACTAGAGAGCAATGCAAAAAAATTAACCACATCAAAACAATTTACTACATCAAAGCTCATTGTCATGACGCATTAGAACCTTAGGATAAAGGAAGTATCTACGCACTTTCCTGGATTAAAAAAAAAGTCACATGAAGGATCTTGGAATCAGAATGACATTGGATTTCTTAACAGCAACATGTGAAGTTAGAAAACAGACTGAACATAGACTATTTTGAAAATAATTTTCCCTCAGAATTTTGAAGGTGTTCCTCTACTAATTATTAATTAAAGATAGAATAAAGATGTTTGGGCGAGGCGTGGTGGCTCACGCCTGTAATCCCGGCACTTTGGGAGTCCCAGGCAGGCAGATCACTTGAGGTCAGGAGTTCAAGACCAGCCTGGCCAACACGGTGAAACTTCGTTTCTACTAAAAATACTTTCACATGTCACTTCTAGGAAACTTGTGGAGACTATGTCCCACCAAAGTGAGGGAGTAAACCAAGAACGGGGGAGGTTTGGGATCTTGGAAACAGAAAGAGGCAGAAGGAATTCTCAAACAAAGGTGTTTTCAGGGCAGTGACTCTTGTAGTACAGACTAGGGCAGGAGACAAGAAATTTTAGGAGGAGGCCAGGCACGGTGGCTCACACCTGTAATCCCAACACTTTGGGAGGCCCAGGCAGGTGGATCACAAGATCAAGAGATTGAGACCATCCTGGCCAACATGGTGAAACCTCGTCTCTACTAAAAATACAAAAATTAGCTGAGCGTGGCGGCACGTGCCTGTAGTCCCAGCTACTTGGGAGGCTGAGGCAGGAGAATCACTTGAACCCAGGAGGCGGAGCTTGCAGTGAGCCGAGATCGCGCCACTGCACTCCAGCCTGGCAACAGAGCAAGACTCCATCTAAAAAAAAAAAAAGAAAGAAAGAAATTTTAGGAGAGAGTTTGGTGTTAGTGTATTGGTTGAAGGTGGGAGAGAAGGGGGTGGGTGTTGGGGGAGGAAGGGCATGAAACTGACAAATTATCCAAGAGTTTTGATCCTGTAAAAAATGTAATAGATTGTTAGAGAGGGTTGGAAGGATTATCAAAGAGTACAAAGAAAACCGAAATGAAAACAGAGGCAAATAATAATTCTAGGAGAACACAAACAGTGTACTGAAAAAAAATCATAATCATACTATACTGGCCACTCAGCAGTGCCCATTCCACTGTCAAAGTAATATATGTGAAATATAGATTTAGCCGAACAAAAAGTTATGTGAGCTGTTGAAAACGTGGGAGGGTCAGTACAAGATTGGTGATGTGTGAAAATCTTACCTATGTGTGTGAAAATCAGTAAGTGATATCTAAACTTGATTTATTGATTAGAGTATCATAAACAGACTATTTAGAAACATGGAGGTCTGGCCAGGCTTGGTGGCTTATGCCTGTAATTACAACACTTTGGGAGGCCGAAGCGGGAACATCACTAGAGCCCTGGAGGTTGAGACCAGCCTGGGCAGCATAGCGTGACCCTGTCTCTGCAAAAACTGTAAAACATTAGCCAGGCATGGTGGTGTGCACCTGTGGCCCCAGCCACTGCAGAGGCTGAGACAGGGGGATCACTTGAGCCCTGGAGGTCAAGGCTGCAGTGAGTCGTGATGGTGCCACTGCACTCCAGCCTAGGTGACAGACCCTGTCCCCAAAACAAACAAACAGAAAAACAAACTTGGAAGTCAGTATGCAGGGAACAGCACCAATCACAGAAACAGCTCCGAGAAGGTGGTTGCTTTGGGAAGTGGAATTGGGGACAGATGGTGCTAAAAGGCATGTAATTAATAAAAGGAACCTTTTGCCTCACCTGTATTTAAAAAAAAAAATTGTACATGTATTACTTTGTAAAGACTAAAAGTGGTTTGGAAAATGAAAGTGTAGGATACACTATCTGTAGAATTACAGACATTTTGGCATAGTTACAAGCAGAGTTTCACAACCTTGGCATTGACTGACGTTTGTGTCAAATAATTCTCTTTGTTAAGAGGACCTGTTCTGTGTGTTGTGGGATGTTCCGCAGCATCTCGGGCCTCCACCCACTGGATGCCAGTGGCATTCCTCCCCCAGTCCTGACAAATAAAAATATCTCTAGACATTGCCCAGTGTTTCCTGGGGGTCAAAAGTAACTGTGAGAACCACTGGTTCTGAAGGATTTTTAAATATGTCGTTGAATAAACCTCAATATATAAACCTGCTGTTTGATATTGGTAATACAGGAAACAACAGCTTCCTTATGCAGACCTTGAACCTTGGAGCAAATGAAGCGGTTTGGAATCCTCTGGCACTGGAGCACCCGCGATGCTCATGCCGGTGCGTGTATTAGTCAGAGTCTGGCTCTTGGCCCGGTTAATTCAGAGCTCACTAAAAACAGAAAAGGGATCAGGAGGAAACTGCAGCTTTTCTGTCATGCTTAGTGGCTTCTGAAAACATATTTTAGATTTTTCATGTTGCTTTCATGATGGTACAACTTGAGTTTCTCTGGAGTTGAAATGTTAATCATTATGGCAAAAATATTGCACCCTTTGGATGCATTCCAGTGCTCAGTTGGCTGCAGGACAGATCCTGTCTCTATCTCCTTCCCTCCACAATTCTTTTGCAAGTTCTTAGTTAAGTTATTGTCAAGTGTTTTTTCCCTGAAATTGACACAGGAAGTCAACAGGAAAATGGTATCCCAGATTTTTTGATGTGGATGAAACCTCATAAATAGTTTAAAACCCTCATTTCACAGCTGAGGAAACTCCGGTCCAGAGAGGGTTTTTTACAATTAATTGGGAGCACAATGGGGCCTGAAACTCTGTTCTTCTGTTTTACTCTTTCTTTTTAAGATACAGCATGTGTGCCCAGTAGCGCTGGAGAAGGATGATAGAATGGGCTGGGGAAGGGCTAGGGCATCTGGCGGGTCGTGGGAGTTTGTCAGAATTTTCACACTGTTAGAAGTTCTCAGCATCCTCTGTCAGGGGTATGTGCCCTTAGTAAGCCTAGAGAAAATGGCACAGAGAGGCGGGAAGTGTAGTTTCCGTGATCTTTCCGGAAGGTGCTCCTGTACCTCAGTTCCTGATGGCCCAGAACTGGGTGGGGAGTGTAGGCTGGTGCATCGGCGTGTCTGACAGGGAAGAGCCTGGCCTCCTTGTCTTGCGGCTCTTGCTGCCAGGGCATTCACGGAGCCAGCGTGCACCGCCACTGCAGCTGTTCTTGAGGAAGGGGCCGAAGAGTAAGATTGGCCCTTTCTGGAAGGGTGTGGAGCT
Organism: Macaca thibetana thibetana; assembly: GCF_024542745.1. Classification (NCBI taxonomy): domain Eukaryota; kingdom Metazoa; phylum Chordata; class Mammalia; order Primates; family Cercopithecidae; genus Macaca; species Macaca thibetana. The sequence goes on from NC_065598.1 coordinate 9,030,327, forward strand.
GCTGCTCTGTGGGTCCCTGCATGACTGCCCCGTTCCTTCCTCTGGGATCAGTCTTGCTCACCCCACATGGTTCAGCCGATGAGGGTTAAGTCTGCCCCAGCTTGGGGGACGCTGGTGTCCCACTCAAACCGTTTGTCCAGTGTTTTGGTGCTGTGCCAGGAGAGTGCCATCTGCAGTCTGCAGGGCTGTCTTGCCCAGGTGGCCCCTTCTTCCCTGGGCTGGATGGGGCATGCTGTTCTGACTACCACGTCTCCTTCCAGGCCACATCCTCTTTCCTGAGCACTGTGAGAGCATCACCCCACCTTTTTAGAAACCTCAGCGCCCCTCTCTTGCCCCCATCCATTGCCTTTGGCACCGCTTAAACTACAGTCTTATTCTCTTCCTCCTCGCCTGAGTTCTCCAGCCAACTCAAGTGCTGCCTCCTCCACGAAGCCCCTGTAGGTTTCCTCCACTGGAACAAGGACGCACAGAGATGAAAGGTAGAGAAGTCCAGCCCTGGGACTTCCAGGCAGTCAGTTCAATCCTTTGAGCCTCTGTCTCCTCCTCTGCGCAGTGCGGCAGTTCAGCGCTCCCCCTTAGTGCCTTGGCACAGCATGCTGATTGGCCTGGGCGCTGTTGCGGATGCCCAGTGAGTGCAAGTTCTCCGTCTCCCTCCTGGTTCTTGTCCTACTCCCTGCTCCCTGTTAACAGCCTGGAAGTGGTTGGACGGTTTCCCCTGGGAGTCTTGAGAACCCCAAAGATGCCATGCATTCTCTTGTCCTCTTTTTGTGGCATGTTGTGTGTGTCTTATCTGAGCAACGTGCTGTGGCATTATGTGTGTCTGTGTTTGTGGCGTGTTGTGTTGCGTGTGTCTGTGTGTGTTGTGTGGGTCTGTGCCTGTGCTGTGTGTATCTGTGTGACGTGCTGCGTATGTTGTATGTGTCTCTGGTGGGCTGTGTATGTTGTGTGTGTGCACATGCTGTGCGGCGTGCTGTGTATGTGTATGTTGTATATGTCTCTGATGGGCTGTGTATGTTGTGTGTGTCTATCTGTGGTGTGCTGTGTATGTTGTGTGTGACTATGTGTGTTTTGTGTGTCTGTGTGGCTGTATGTGGTGTGCCGTGCATGTCGTGTCTATCTGCACCGTGGGTTGTGTGTTGTGTCTGTCTGCGTGGTGCACTGTGTATGCTGTGTCTGTGCAGTGTGTCTGTGTGTTGTGCAGTGTGTCTGTGTGTTGTGCTGTGTGTAGCGTGCTGTGTGTATGTGTGGTATGTGCTCTGTGTATGTTGTGTCTGTGCAGTGTGTGTGTGTGTGTGTGGTGTGCTGTGTGTCTGTGCAGGGTGTTATGTGTATGTCTGTGTATGCTGTGTCTATCTGTGCAGTGTGCTGTGTGTGTTGTGTCTATCTGCAGTGTGCTCTGTGTGTGTCTGTTGTGTGCTGTGTGTGTTACGTCTGTGCAGTGTGCTGTGTGTGTGTGTGGTGTGCTGTGTGTGTTGTGTCTATCTGCAGTGTGCTCTGTGTGTGTGGTGTGCTGTGTGTGTTGTGTCTGTGCAGTGTGCTGTGTGTGTTGTGTCTATCTGCAGTGTGCTGTGTGTGTGTGTGGTGTGCTGTGTGTGTTGTGTCTGTGCAGTGTGCTGTGTGTGTTGTGTGTGGTGTGCTGTGTGTGTTGTGTCTATCTGCAGTGTGCTGTGTGTGTGTGTGGTGTGCTGTGTGTCTTATGTCTGTGCAGTGTGCTGTGTGTGTGTCTGTGTGGTGTGCTGTGTGTGTGTCTGTGTGGTGTGCTGTGTGTGTTGTGTCTATCTGCAGTGTGCTGTGTGTGTGTGGTGTGCTGTGTGTGTTGTGTCTGTGCAGTGTGCTGTGTGTGGCTGTGGTGTGCTGTGTGTGTGTGTGTGTGGTGTGCTGTGTGTGTTGTGTCTGTGCAGTGTGCTGTGTGTGGCTGTGGTGTGCTGTGTGTGTTGTGTCTGTGCAGTGTGCTGTGTGTGGCTGTGTGGTATGCTCTGTGTGGTGTGTCTATCAGTGCACCTTGCTGTCTGCACGGTGTACGGTGTGTGTTGTGTCTATCTGTACAGTGTGCTCTGTGCGTGTCTGTGGTGTGCTCTGTGTGTGTGTGTGCAGTGTACTGTGTGTGTGTGTGGCGTGCTGTGTGTGTTGTGTCTATCCGTAGTGTGCTCTATGTGTGTGAGGTGTGCTGTATGTGTGTGTCTGTCTGCTGTGTGTATGTGTGGTGTGCTGTGTGTGGCGTGCTGTGTGTTGTGTCTCTCTGCAGTGTGCTCTGTGCGTGTGTGGTGTGCTGTTCGTGTTGTGTCTGTGCAGTATACTGTGTGTGTGTGGTGTGCTGTGTGTGTGGTGTGCTGTGTGTGTGTGTGGTGTCTGCAGTGTGCTGTGTGTGTGTGGTGTACTGTGTGTGTGTGTCTGTGCAGTATCTGTACAGTGTGCAGTGTTGTGTCTGTGCAGTATGCTCTGTGTGTGTGTGTGTGTGTGTGTCTGTGTGGTGTGCTGTGTGTGGTGTACTGTGTGTGTGTCTATTTGTGTACTGTGCTGTCTGTGTGTTGCATGTCCTGAGCTCGTGCCTTCTGTTTTCACATTTGACTGTGATTACTGTCCTTTTTGAGGCCTGAGTAACAGAAACAGGGCTGGGCCTGATGACTCAGGCCTGTAGTCCCAGCACTTGAGGATCATTTGAGCCCAGGAGTTGGAGGCCAGAGTGAGCTGTGATTGAGCCACTGCACTCCAGCCTAGGTGACAGAGTGAGACCCTGTCTCAAGAAACAAGACCAAACAAAACAGGAATGGGTGGCCAGTTCTGCCACTTCCTTTTTATTTGTGAAATCTGAGCACACACATAATCCAGGTAGTTGTCACCAAAAGGGGCCATAACTCAAAAGAAGTGGTGTCCTGGAGCCTAAAGACTTTCCCATTAGGATAAATTAGAACTGGAAGTTGTCATAAAGACAATGCAGGGTTTGTGGATTTCAGCTGGATGAGTAAAGACCAGCCTGGGCGTGAAGGATTTTCATAGTCAGCTGCTAAAGGTGGTGCCTCAGGAAGGCTATTTGGCAGGCGCGGGGCGCAGTCCTGGCATGGGGTGGGATGGGGCTGGAGGTGCTGCTAATCTATCTTATTAACACCCGGGAAGCTTCACAGGCGCCTCCCAAACCACAGCTCGTTGATTTAAAGATGTGAATTCCACGTGTGTAAGCCAACAGAACAATTGCATTTTGTGGTCTCTGGCTGATGAAAAGTGCCTGATGAAGTGCTGTTTGATAAAACGATTCCTCTTCATTTTCCTCCCTTCCAATCTGTGGTTCACATTTATTCAATGTTCTTTTCTTTCAAACAGCAGTTGTGCGTAGCCAACACACATGCATGGAGTGCTGCGAAATCTCTGTGCATTATGTGGAAACCTGCTTTCTCCAGAAAAGCTGGCTATCCACTTCCTGTGCTCTCTCAAGCCCAAGAGACAGGAATGGGACGTAGGGAGCGTGTGTCCTCTCCTCAATGAACAGGTTGAAAATCCAGTGGATTTCTTTATGATGGAATTTGAATCACTTGGACATTCGTTAGAATATTTGGGCAGGATTAAGCCCTTAAAACTGGCTCTAGATTATGTATGGTTGTAAAATGGCCTCAAAGGGCCCTGAAACTAATGAAAGAATTCTTCCATTTCTGACATGGTTCACTCCCTCTGGCTCTTATCCCAAATCAAAGAATGTTGGTTTTTTTAGCGTTTCCTTTATAAACAAGGATGGTTCCCAAATTTTTTTTTTTTTTTTTTTTGAGATGGAGTCTTGCTCTGTCACCCAGGCTGGAGTGCGGTGGCGCCATCTCGGCTCACTGTAAGCTCCGCCTCCCGGGTTCACACCATTCTCCTGCCTCAGCCTCCCGAGTAGTTGGGACTACAGGTGCCCGCCACCACGCCCGGCTAATTTTTTGTAGTTTTAGTAGAGACAGGGTTTCACCGTGTTAGCCAGCATGGTCTTGATCTCCTGACTTCGTGATCTGCCTGCCTCAACCTCCCAAAGTGCTGGGATTACGGGTGTGAGCCATTGTGGCCGGCCCAAAGTGACTCTTCTACTCCATTATAATTATGAATTTGGAAAACAGTAAGGATATTGTATTAGTCTGCTCAGGCTGCTATAACCAAAGACCACAGGCTGTGTGACTTAAACAATAGAAATTTCTTTTCTCACAATTTTGGAGGCTGGAAGTCCAAGATCAAGGTGCCGGGAAACTCATTTTCTGGGGAGGCCTCTCTTCCTGGCTTGCAGATGGCCGCCTTCTTGCTGTGGCCTCACACGACCTTTCCTTGGAGCCTGTGTGTATGGGTAGGGTGGGGGGTAAGCACAGAGAGCTTGCGCACTTTGACAATATGACCATCTATCATAGGCATCAATTTAGTTTAACTTCATTTCATTTACAGGGTATTCAAAAGGAAAATCATCTGCATAATTTGAGCTTTTTCATAGTGAGTAATTCTGACTCTAATTATTTTGAGTTATTACGGAATTCTCCGGATGTCCCACCTTAAGATAGCCATATGCACAATTAGTCATTTCTTAAGGGAACCCCCAATGTGAAAAGAATTTCCCAAGAAAAGACTACCTGAAAGATCTTGGCCCTTACATAAGTCAAGTGTACACAGAATTATTTTTATTGTGGTAAAATATACATAACATAAAACTTACCATCTTAACACAGTTTAACTGTACAGTTCAGTGGCATTAAGTACACTCACGTTACTGTGCAGCCATCATCACCATCCTTCTCTAGAACTTTCCCAGCTTCCTAAGCTGAAACTCTGTCCTCATTAAACATGAGCCTTCCATTCCTTCTCTCCCCACCAACCACCTGGCACCCACCGTTCTACTTTCTGTCTCTCTGAACTTGATGACTCTGGATACCTCCCGTAAGTGGAATCCTACAGAATTTGTCCCTTTTGTAACTGGCTTATTTCACTTAGTAGAATGTCCTCAAGATTCATCTGTATTGTAGCATGCGACAGAATTTCCTTCCTTTTTAAAGCTGAATAATATTCCCTTGTGTGTATAGACTACGTTTTGTTTATCCATTCATGCCTCAATGGACAGTTGGGTTGTTGACAAGGAATTATTTTAAAGTTGAATCCAGGGTGGCTGGCTTGTGACTACTATTTAGATGCGGACAGTGATACCAGGTGGTGCGTGGTGAAATCATGTCACACTTCCGTGGAAAACTGCAGCTTTCCTCGTGTGCCCTTTCTATCACTTCTCTGCTGCTTCAGGAACTACTTTTCTTCTGAGGTGACCTCTTTCTGTTCCCTTCAGTTTTTAAAGGAAAGAATAGTAGAAGTATTAAAAGCAGCAGCAGAAGTCCAAATGGTACCCTGTGCCAGCCCACATCCACCTGTGATCTCTGGCAGTGGGGTCTCTTCTGCCAGCTTCTCCCAAGCTTCCTGCCAAAACCCTGTAGCCGGCCTTCACCGTGCCCCTGAATTTGCTTTCCTTTTTCCACCCTCTACAACCTTCCTTTCCTGCAGAAGTATAAACTTTCACTCCGTGTGTATAAACTTTGGGGACACTTCGCAATCAGCATGATGAAGTTTTATTTTTATGTGAAAACTCTTGATGATTCTGAAATTGTGGTGTCTGTAACTTAAACATCATCTACAAAATCACTGCTCTATCTTTGGATGTGAGTTTGTTCTAGCATGTTATCACAGTACCGAATTCCAAAGAAACTGCTGTGTACTTACCAAGGGTAGCTTTCAACTCAGATGAGTTTATGACTTTATTTACATGGAATAGTCAAAATGGACTTCTGACATTTGCTGCAAAGTGGGACAACATAATTGATATTCATGGAACTACTCATTTATTCAGCAGATAACGAAGGCCTTCCGATTGCAGGTGTTGTGGAGAGAGCAGGATATTCATTTGCTAGGGTTGCCATAACAAAGTTTGATTTGATTTTTGGTTGGGGATGGAAACTGTGTAGGAGGCAAGCGTGGAGCTTGATGTGAGCTCCTTGAAATAATGAAAAACCAGTTACAAAATCTGTATTACCTGTAGCAGTACACATTCTCCCAAGGCATTCCGTTGGCATTTTAAAGTCCTTTAAAACACACAACTGCTTTCTGTTACTTCAAACTAAATAAGGCATTATCTTCACTTTTCCTTTTGTTAACCTAAAGAAAAACCTTCATTTGTAAAGCAAATCATCACCGCAGGAGGATTTTCTGGTTTATGCACTAGGGTGCATTTAATCTTTTATTTTACACTGCTGATTAACTTTTAAGTATGATTCAAATTTTAACTTACAGTTTCTTTTTAAATTAATTACATTATTGGGTGCTTTCATGATTTTTGCTAAAAACCTTCCTGTTGGATGCACTACAATTGACAGTGATGGACTGACCTTCAATATTTTTTTGCTATGTGACCACAGTGTTTGGTTTATAAAAATTTTTCTCTAAAACACCAACTTTTTGCTGCAAATGCCACCTTTTCACTTGGGTTCTTTTCACAGTGTTTATTTACGCTGGGATATTGTCACTTTGCACCCTGTAGCTATTTGTCTTTGTCAGCAAATGTAGGTAAAATATTAATCTTGTATGAAATTCAGATAAGCAGGGAACAGATGGATTTATGGTGCTTGAAACCTCTGAACTCTGCAGCTGTGGCGAGTTGTTGAACTGTGAATAAAGAAATTTTGGATGGTGGCTAGCAGGGGCTGGCATGACCTCATTTGCTTCACAGTACCTCACCGTGCCAGGGATGCGTTTCTTGCCCTGTGCCGCCTCTGGTTTGGTCCTAGTGCTGTGGGGTCACAGAGTGGAGCTGGGCTCCCTTTGAGGAAGGCACCAGTGCTGAGAGCCCTCCTCACGGGTGAGAGTCCAGTGGGATGTGTCTGAGCAGCCCATGCTGGGCGTGGGCCGGGGCACGCTGTGTCCCAAGCATGCTTTAGGGGTCCCAGTGGCAAAAGCACGTTTGTGGTTGCTTAATCTCTGGAGGTGGAAGATAGCCCCAGCTCCTGGGTCAGTCAGCTGGGGGAACAGGGGAGAGACAGGAGGGACAGCACTCCACCCTGCTGGGCATCTTATTAAATGCCGCCCAGTACATTCAATGCCAGCATCACTACTTCATGGGAAAGGATACAGCACTTACAGCAGGTAGTGGGGTAGAGTGACTGTGTGGGGATTTCAAAATGGAGGCTAAAGTGATGCACTTTGGACTCGCTGGAAAGTGCCTGGACCTCTGGTGAGTTCAGCCTGGGAGGTCAGAGCACCACAGAATCTGCTTGCTGTGGCTGGGTGCAGTGGCTCACGCCTGTAGTCCCAGCAGGAGCTCAGGAGTCCAAACTCAGGAGTCCGAGACCAGCCTGGGCAACATCCTGTCTCCACCAAAACACAACCAAACTGGCTTGGTGTGGTGGTGCGTGCCTATAGTCCCGGCTACTCAGGAGGCTGAGGCGGGAGGATTGCTTGAGCCTAAGAGGTCGAGGCTACAGTGAGCCATGATCATACTACTGCACTTCAGCCTGGGTGACAAAGTGAGATCCTGTCTCAAATGAAAAAAAAAGGGCTTGTTGCCTGGCCACAGGAAGGTCTGTGTGTTGGTTTGTTTGCCTTCCCAAACCTTTGTTGGAGAGACTTTTTATGCCCCTATAAGCCCCAAATTCATTCACAAGAAGGAAGCATTCTATTCTGTGTAGGATGTGCAGAAAGCAGCCTTGAAAATGTTACCAATCACTGACCTTCTGAAACAAGCGTCTGTGGGTATTGGGAAAGCACTCGGACACCATTCCTCTCACTTCTGTTTCTGCTCCTCCCCAGGGTGGAACTGGCCTGTGCTTGATGGTGCCGGCTGTCATAAAGAAGTCATTGGGCATCCCTGCATTTGCACTGTGTACCCAGCACCATGGAGGGATAGCTGCTTTAGCCAAAGCCGGTTTTCAGCGTTATTGAGATGTAATTTACATACTTTCGGACTCCCCCCAAGAGTGGTTTTTTTGTGTGTATTCCCACAGTTGTGCAGTCATCACTACTCTCTGAATTTAGAACATGTTCAATACCCCATGCCCACTGTATTAGTCTGTTTTCACGCTCTTATAAGGAACTACCTGAGACTGGATAATTTATAAAGAAAAGAGGTTGAATTGACTCAGTTCTGCATGGCCAGGGAGGCCTCAGGAAACTTGCAGTCATGGTAGAAGGCAAAGGGGAAGCAAGACATATCTTACCACAGCAAGGCAGGAGAGGGGCGGGGGGGAAGCACCACACTTTTAAACCATTAGATCTCGTGAGAACGAACTCGCCATCACAAGAACAGCATGGGAAAAACCCGCCCCCATGATCCCATCACCTCCTCCAGGTCCCTCCCCTGACATGTGAGGATTACAATTCGACATGAGATTTGGATGGGGATTCAGAGCCAAACCATATCACCCATCAGCAGTCGCTTCCCATTCTTCCCTCCCTGCCCCAACCGGTGCAACCAGCCATTTGCTTTCTGCCCCATGCATTTCCCTATTCTGACATTTCAGGTAAATAGATCTCACAACGTAGAGACTTTTGTGTCCTCATTTCACTGAGCATTGTGTTTTCAGGATTCACTCATGTTGTCCCCCATGTCGGTGCTTCGTTCCTTTTCATAGCCAGATTATACTATCCGTTCATCAGTTGGCGGGCATTTGGGCAGCCTCCACTGTTTGGCGATTGTGAATAGTGTTGCTGTGAACATTCAGGCACACGTTTTTGTGTGGATGTATGCAAAGTCACTTTTTTTGAAAGCCTCTTACTACACGATTGGCTAACTTCCATCAGAGAAATGTTGTTTGGTGGAGTTAAAAACAGATTATCTGTGTACTATATTAAGTTGGGTGAGGAATGATGAAGTGTAAATTATACTCACATAAATATTGTAATACTATGCAGAAACTCTGAAGCTATCATTCTTTTAGAAGATGAATTTTATGAGCTTGGGACCTTTTCGTTGACCAGTCTGAGAAAAGCCTATTGTCATTGTGGACGTATTTTACCTTTAAATGGAGGAGGGGAGAGAACCTTTCAAAAACATTCATATCAGTGAGATTAATACTGACCTGTCAAGATGACCCAGTGAGCAGTTGGCTATCAAAGTAAGAAGGTTTTTAAAAGGAAAGTGCCTATTTTTAAAGATCTTGAGTAAATTATACTTTTAAGTATGTTTTCATATTGCCCCCCTCCTCCCAAAGTGTAGCATGCCCCGGCGCTGTCATGTTTAGGAGGTGATGGGTTGGGGTTAGAGGGTGATTGACTGTTAGCGAAATGGATTGGGATGAACAAGTGCGCATGAGTATGCGCTGCACAGTGTAGGCATCAGGCCACGTCAGTGTGTCTCTGCATTTGGGCAGATGCCAGGACTGTTGCAGGCAGTGTAATGTCTAGAAACAGGTTTATGGATGAACCTGGGCAACTCTCGGAGCACAAACCCAGACCACACCCATCGGGAGAGAGGGACCTGAGTGATGAGCTACTGCATATCATTGAGATGGGGCCAGATATCTTGCTTAGATGAATAATTGGAGTTCATGTCAACAATCTGTCCTTTCCCATAATTTAAAGCCAACTTCTATATTTTCCAGGTTCATACGTTTTTTTTCATTAATTGCATGTAAAGTTGGGGTGAACACCTTCTTTCTTGACTTCATGTTTAAAAAAATTACAGTTCTTAAAATTATAAGCTTATTAGGATGGAGTGGTCAGTTTGTAGAAAAACTAGTTCTTTAGATCTTTTAAAAGCACTACATTAAAAAACAAAAGAGGTCGGACATGGTGGGTCACACGTGTAATCCCAGCACTTTGGGAGTCCAAGGTGGGAGGCTCGCTTGAGCCTAGGAGTTCGAGACCAGCCTGGGCAACATGGTGCGGCCCCATTTCTACATAAAATTTTAAAAATTAGCCGGGAGTGGTAGAGTGCACCTGTAGTCTTAACTACTTGTGAGGCTGAGGTGGGAGGATTGCTTGAGCCTGGGAGGTCAAGGTTGCAGTAAGCCGTAATCGCACCATTGCACTCCACCCTGGGTGACAGAGCGAGACCCTGCCTCAAAAAACAAACAAACAAAAACAAACCCAAAGAAACTCAAAAACCAAAAAAGAGGTATCCTTATTTGCCCAGGCCTCAATCATGAAATGTGCCCAGTGTTCATTTGAATGTGCCCATCAGTTAGTCTTTTCCTGATGATCTCCGAGAAGCATGCATGATGTACGGAATGTCTTGGGTGACCTAGAGTGGTGCCCCAATAGGACTGCCCTGTGAACATGGCCCCACATTCAGCTCTCGGGCGCTTGAAAGGTGTGGCCATTGTGACTGAGAAACCGAATTGTGAATGTTACTTAATTTTCACGTGTTTAAGATGTGGCCAGAGCAGACAGGTGAACAGTCTGGCTTGATGCATGACTGCAGGGAGTTTCACGATGCTGGTAGGAGGCACAGTGAGCTTCTGGAAGAGCCGGCCCCACCTGGGCCTGATTTTGGTGGCTGCTCAAAACTGCTGGTCCTGAATTCCTTTAGAATAGTGCTTCTCAAAGCGGGTGACTTGTATCCTCCCCACCCCCCAGGGGCCATCTCACAATGTCTGGAGACATTTTTGGTGGTGACAGTGGGTGCTTCCGGCATCTGGTGAGTAGAGGCCAGGGGCACTGCTCAGCATCCCACAGTGCACGGGACAGCCTTATAACAAGGAATCGTCTAGCCCTATATGCGCCGCGGTGGAGGAGCCCTGCTTTCTGTTCCCAAGACCAGCAATCCTAAGATACGACGTGGACAGCGCAGACCCAGTTTTCTAAGTGAAGAGATAAGGCTTGAGCAGGCAGCAGCCTGGCAGTGCCAAGGCCAGGACAGTTAGCCAGGTGTCTGACTCCGTAGAGCTTCTCAGGCAGTGTTCTCTTTTCTCTTCTGCTATTCCAGTTTATATTAAGTGTAAGAATATGAAGTTGATGTTTGTCATGAGTCAAAATGGTGACACAGCAGCAGTCTTCCATGCTTTGGTCTAATAGCTTTATTGTTAAAGGAGAGAAACAGAAAGCTCCTCTTTGCCTCTGCAGTTTTCTCTGAAATTGAATTTAGGGAAAGCTGACCCTAGACCATGCGTGCCCTTTCCACCAGCATCGCTGTGGGTTCCACTCGTGGGAGATCGATAAGGAAGTGGGGATGGCCACGCTGCACGGAAGTGTTCTCATCACTTTTGCGCTTGCTTATTTTTTTAATTTTTTTTATTTTTATTTTTTGAGACGGAGTCTTTGCTCTGTCACCCAGGCTGGAGTGCAGTGGCGCGAACTCGGCTCACTACAAGCTCCGCCTCCTGGGTTTACGCCATTCTCCAACCTCAGCCTCCCGAGTAGCTGGGACTACAGGCGCCCGCCACCTCGCCCGGCTAGTTTTTTTTGTACTTTTAGTAGAGACGGGGTTTCACCGTGTTAGCCAGGATGGTCTCGATCTCCTGACCTTGTGATCCGCCCGTCTCGGCCTCCCAAAGTGCTGGGATTACAGGCGTGAGCAACCGCGCCCGGCTACGCTTGCTTATTTAACCCATGATTGTTAGAAAGCATTTAGAAAGTTGGTCTTTGCAAACCAGCTTTGTTAAGTGCTGAAATGAAATTCTTAACTTTTTTTTTCCTTCTTAGAGATAAGGCATCACTCTGTCTCCCACGCAGGAGTGCAGTGGCACAATCAAAGCTGACTGCAGCCTCCACCTCCTGGACTCAAGCAGTCCCCCCACCTCAGCCTCCCAAATTCTTGAAAATGCTAATAGTAACCCTGACACACAAAAAGTGCTGCCATTAGAGATGGCGCTGGTATTGAGAAGCACGTGCTGTCAGTGTCGCAATTGGTAATGCACACCACACTTGGGCGTAGAAATTGGAAATCCAACTGCGCCAAGCTGGAGCCTGCAGAAAGGAGCACGAGGAGACGGGGACAGCAATGGAGCTCTGTCGACAGCACTAAGTAGAACCAGACGCTGCAATAAGACAAGTGTCCCCCTGTGCTCAGTACAAATGGGTCGCCTGTGGCAGATGCAGGGGTGGCTTTGGCAGGGAGACGGCTCCTGGCATCATGGAATTGAATTGGCTGTTTCTTTTAAAGATACTGCAAATTGCTGCAGCATTTATCATCCTAAGGAAGCCCGCACAGCTTGCCAAACAGATAATATTGATGGTGATAACAACAATGATAAAAGGAAACCATGATGCCTCTATTCAATGAACATCATTTTTATCCTCTTTGCAAAAATCAGAGGTAGGACAGATGTGTCAGCATCTTAATAAGACAGTTATTCAAGGAGTTAAATTGAAATTATTCACATACCCAAAATAAACTATTTGGCAAACCTGAAGACCCGGGGGCCTTTGGGTCTATCTTAGTGTAAAATTTCTTGAGGCAGAGATCTAGTAGGCACTCTCTTGCTTATGGTTCCAGGCAATTTATTGTTTTTTCTTCCCCCTAAATATTTGTGAATGTGTGAAGTACCCTGTGTGCCAAAGATGGAAAGTAAAACCACAGAAGCGGGGTGGGGGGAGATGTCAACTAAATTCCTTTTCAGCAGAGTCGAAGCATCTTGTTGTAAGAGGCTAAGTCCACAACAGTGGGATGCAGGAAACTGTAACAGCTGAAATACCCAACAGATGTTTTCACCATCAGTGCATTGGGAAACCCTCTCAGTAGTGTCATCACAAATGATGATCTTAACTTTTGTATGACAGGATCTTTAGGTCACCCAGCAGTAGGTGCACGGTTTCTATGATTTCAATTTTTCTACTCCTGGGGACTTTTCTTCCTATTTCTTCTATCAGTGCCTTACTGATGGAGTTGGAAATTGGAACCAAAATAATTAGATTGGCTCTCCAGATCCCTTACATGAGCCAGGAAAGGATTCAAAAGCATGCCCTGTTTCCTTCTTGACAGGCTGGGAGAGGAAGTGACCGGGAAGTGAATTGCTAAGATGTGGTCGTCATTTTCCTTTACACTACAGAGCCTCTGCGTTTGGGAACTGCAGGTTCATCCGAGTCAATGTCAGAAGTGCCGTATGTCTACTGTAGTGAAGATCCTCTGCTTCCTTCGGGTCCTGTGGGAAACAGCACTGCTTGTTGGGTGGTTTGAGGGTGAATGCCATTTTACAACTTGTGTCCCCCTTGACACACTACCTTTTAATTTTAGCATGGAGCACAGAGCCGTTTCTCTCCTGTGCTGGATTTTGAATGTTCTTTCAACCACCGTGATAGAAAGTCCAAGAAAGGAACAAAAGAAGAGGCAACTAAGGGAATCTTTCAGTGGGTTCATAAACCATGCTGCTCCTGGCTTTGGCAGGAGTTCAAATCATAGGTATACCTAAACCACTGTCATTATTAGAGTTGCTGTTACTGTCGACGAAAAGAGTCAAACTCTGTAGAATGTTTGAAGCGATTTATTCTGAGCCAACTCTGAGTGGCCATGGCCTGTGACACAGCCCTCCGGAGATCCTGAGAACATGTGCCCAAGGTGGTGGGGGCACAACTTGGTTTTATACATTTTAGGGAGAACACAGCTTGGTTTTATGTGTGAACCCCCAAAATCTGAGACAGGTCTCAGTCAATTTAGGAAGCTTATTTTGCCAAAGTTAAGGGTGTGCACCCGTGACACAACCTCAGGAGGTCCTGACGATGTACCCAAGGTGGTCCAAGCACAGCTTGGTTTTATACATTTTAGGGAGACATGAAACATCAATCAGTATATGTAAGATGAACATTGGTTTGGTCTGGAAAGGTGGGACAACTCAAAGTGGGGAGGGGGCTTCCAGGTCATCATAGGTAGACAAGGGACAAATAGTTGTATTCTTACGAGTTTCTGATTAGCCTCTCCAAAGGAGGCCATCAGAAATGCATCTATATCAGTGAGCAGAGGCTGTGTCTTTGAATAGAAGGGGAGGCAGGTTTGCCCTAAGCAGTTCCCAGCTAGATTTTCCCTTTAACTTAGTGATTTGGGAACCCAAGATTTATTTTCCTTTCACATACACATTTTCGGGAGACATGAGACATTGATCAAATACATTTAAGGTAGACATTGGTTCAGTCCAGAAAGGTGGGACAACTTGAAGCAAGGGTGCAGGGGGAAGGGGAGGTGCTTTCAGGTCATAGGTAGATTAAAAATTTTTTTGATTGGCCATTGGTTGAAAGAGTTATTACCAATAGAAAGGAATGTCTGGGCTACCTTAAGAGGTTGTGGTGACTAATGTTTTATCCTGCAAATGTAGCCTCCAGGTAGCAAGCTTCAGAGAGAATAGATTGTAAATGTTTATTATCAGACTTGAGGTCTGTGATGATGTTCATGCCGGAGGGACATAATGAGGCATGCCTGACCCCCACTTCCCGGCAGTAATGGCCTGGTCCAGTCTTTCAGGATAAATGTAGTTGGCCCTGGCCCAGAGGAGGAAGTCCATTTAGGTGGTTGGGGGGCTTTCAAATGTTATTGTTGGTTTACATTATGATTGTCATTGTTATTAAAAAACTAAGGGCTGTAGAGAAATGGTTGCAGCATCCATCACGTGTCCCTAGAAATTGCACATAGCTAAGTGAGAACCTCACAGAACCCTTTTCACATGCAGCCTAATGCTGTCATTATTCATAAACAATTGTATTTTACCTTCCTGAAAGGCCATCTGAGTTCCATTAAACTTGCATGCTTCCATATCTCTACATTCTTTCCTCATGGTCTCTCTGTGGATGCTTTGTTTTACCATTTGTTGTCCCTCAGCTTGAATGGTAGGGGGAAGAGTTCACACTGTGCCCCCCGTGTAGCAGAATAGCCCGCAGTTCAGGCATGGCTCTCCAGTAAGGAGCTTTCTAGGGCTCTGATGCTCACCAGTGGGGGGATTGAGCACCCCTCCGCAACTGCCAGGGGAAATGGACAATATCTGGAGACATTTTGGGTTGTCTCAGTAGGTGTGTGGGGGATGCTGTTGGCTAGTGGGTGGAGCCCAGGGATGCTGCTAACATCCTACCATGCACAGTACGGCCCCAACAGCCAAGAGTGATGGCTCACAAATGCCGACATAAGAAACCCATTCTAGGGTACCTGTCATTTGCTCAGTGCCGCGGGAAGGTTTATCTGCCAAAAGAGCATCATCTTGGAGAGGGCCAAGATCCTGTACTGGACCGATATGCAGGCATTCAAATTCTGAAACACCCTTGGAAACATGAGGCTTGGATCACAGAAGCCTCCTGTACGTAGAGCAAATGAGAGCTGGAGGCCTGCTGCCCAGCCCAGCTGAGTCCTGTTTCTTATTTCGATTTTCCTTTAGATTCCACGGAGGTTTCTCTGAAGGATGCTGACTCAGGTTGCCCCTCTACTCCATTTCTTTACAGGGCAGTTTAGGTGAAGCTGGAACACAATGTTCCCTGAGGAAGCATTATGACAATTAAGCCCTGCCTTTGCTAAATGAACGTATCAAGAACCTTCAGCCTCTTTACAAGAAGCAGGATAACCATTTTGCAGAGTACTGTGCTTTGTAGCAGTGCATGGCTTCTGTTACACAGTTTCAGTGTTGCAAAGGTCCCCAGCCAGTACAGTCCCACCCTTAATTACTGCTTCAGAGCTGCCAGTTAACGTTTAAAGTGTTTTCACAGTAGCTTGAAGTGTGATCTCCCATATTACGGTCATATCCTTGGACTTGGCCCATGTTACATAAATTAGACCTTTATAAGCAGCACACTTCTTTGCAAGCAATTTGCTTCCCTTTGGGAATCTGATTCCATAGAAAACAGTAGTATTTTAAACCTGTTGATTCTAGTACTTACAGTTCTATTCATGTGCTCCTGGTGTAGTACATCTAATAAGAAAGAATCCCTTATTTTTACTTTTATCCAAATGCATGTATGTTCTTTCAGCTTGAGATATAATTTGTCTGACCAAGTATATAGGGAGATGAGATTGACAATTAAGATTTGTTGCAAGAGATGAGATTAAGAATTAAGATGTATGTCAAGAAACTCAATTGCATGGTTGCTCGCATAAGCCACTATGCAGTGGCAGCTTTAATGAATGGGGTTCCAATGTTTTCCTTACTGTTTTCAAGAAGGTAGTGAATAAAATTAGATGTTAAAGTGAATTGCATTGTGTGAAGATTGGGACAGATGCCACATAAATAGTTCAGATGCTTGCCTGCCAGTCCCTGAGATACACTCTTAGCTTGTTAATATGGAAATTGTCAAACATATTCAGAGGTATACAAACTATCTTGGTATATTCTTGTGTACTCTTCACTCACCTCCAGCCGCTGTTAGCGTGTCGCAAGCTTGTCTCATCATCCCCTCGCTGTTTTTTCTTTAGAGTAATTTAAAGCAGATCTCAGACATCATGTGATTTTACCTATAAACATTTCAAGTTGTATCCCTAATATAGAAGAATTTTTAAAATGATACTATTATCATTCTGTAATTGTTTCCTGTTTGCCATAACGAATGGCCACAGACTAGGTGGCTTAAAATAGCAGGGATGTATTGTGTCATTGTTGAGAAGGTCAGCAGGGTGGTCAGGCGGCAGCAGGGCGGCTTCCTTTTGGAGGCTCCAAGGGAGAGCCCCTTCTATGTCTGTCCTCCAGGTTCTGGTGCCTGCAGGTGCCCCTTGGCCTGTGGCTGCATAATTCCCATCTCTGTCTGTTAGGAGGACACTGTGTTTAGAGCCCGTGCAGTAACCCAGAATGCCTCATCTCAGAATTCTTAATTTAATCACATCTGCAGTGACCCTTTTTTCCAAATGAGGTCACATTCAGTCTTTTACTATATAAGGTCATGTTCACAGATTCCAGGGATCAGGTTGTGGACTTAATCCTGTTGCTTTCGTGCTCATGGGAATGTGTGAGTTAGGGGAATACAGATTGTGTTTTGGGGTTTCCTTAAGATTATAATGATATATTGAAAAAGAAGGTCAATGGCATATAAAGGAAAATGTCATTGATAAATATAAAAAGAAATGCAAGTTTTTTAGGCCAAGCAGAATGCTGATAGGAACCAGTGTCTTAGATTAAAATTATATGTGAACCTCAGGTGTTATCTATAAAGTTAAGGTAGCCATGAATTACCTCTTAGATTGTTGTGAAGATAAAAATGAATACAGCATTAACACAGTATATAAATGCTAAGCATTTAGTAATTATAATTCTCCTCTTTTTTTCTGGAGGCTCAGAGTTGGTTGTAAATGTCAAACCAAGAAATGATACTAGATTCTAGCAACATGTAATGCAAAGGAATGATTCCTGTGGTACATGAAGAACTCTCTAAAGCACTAAGGAAGATGACCAGCAGCAGGCCATGAGAAAAATGAAAAAAGACATGAACAGTTTTCTTAAAGGGAAATCATGAATAGCTCTAACATGTATGGAATGAAGCTCAGTCTCCCTCGTGACATGGGGAATGCAGATGAAAAGTGTAAGGTACCATTTCACCTTTCCCATTAGCAGAGGTCAGAGGCGTGACGGTGTTCCGCTGACAGGAGCTCAGAGAAAAGCGGCTGTTGTCGCTGGCAGGCATTGCAAGAGGTCCAGCCTCTTTGGGGAGCAGATTGGCAAAATGTATCAGACCTAGAATTGTCACTTCTTGGGATTTAGCTCATGGATATAGTGTAAATATATGCAAAGAAGTACTCACATGATATTCACCAAAGGCATTGTTTGTAAAAGCAGAAGGATGTAAGCAACCACCCACAGTGAACTTGTTAGATTATAATAAAGGCATAGAATCTATTAAACAATAGGGAAAAATAAAGCATAATTCTGTATATGGAATGAACTCCACATGATGCTCTTGCACGTAAAAAGCAAGACAGATACCTAATTGTGAGTAGAGTTTAATACAAGTTCTATGTCAAAGTGGGAGGAGCTATATGGGCTGGTCTAGGTAGAATATGTCTGGAAGGAAATACCAAAAATCGGACCTCCCTGTTGGGGAGAGGTGGATTTTAGAGATGGGGCAGTATTGGCTTCTCAAAAACCAAGAGAAAGCTTCGCATTTACAATGGGATTATTGGAAGCAATAGGAGACACCCATTTTTGTAAAATCTGTGAGAATGTGTATACTTGGTAAAAGTACAGATATTCAGCCATTCAAAGGAATGAAATATTCATATATACTACATTGTGAGAATTGAAGACATGCTACATTGAAAGAAACCAGCCACAAAAGACCGTATAAGGTTCCATTTGTCGAAAATACTCAGAAAACCTTGGGGGAAGAGGGGACAGGAAGTGACTGTTTAGTGGGTACTAGATCTCCTTTGGGGGAGAGGAAAATTTTTTGGAATTAGATACAGAGGTTGGCGGCGATTGTACAACATTGTGAATGCCCCCAAATGCCACTAAATTGTACACTTGAAAATGGTTAATTTTATGTCGTGAATGTCACTTCGATTTTTTAAAAAAATCCAACTGCAATGGAGAGAAGACTCTCTAGGGAATGGCTTGTCAAAGCATCCATGTCAAAGGGACCATTTAAAAACTTCCAGTCTGAAATGGGCGCCTTTGTAAAAAGCAATTAAAATGTGTAACTAGAAGAGCAATCATGTCTCAGACACCAACGCAAGCACAACTTGCCCTAAGTTTTCTAAGCACTTCTTACCTCATTCATTCATCACCAGCGACAGACAGTTCCCAAGCCAGAATCCGCACCTGGATGCAGCTTTTAATACATGGATCTAGAGTTGTGTTCTTCCAGCTCTAGAGGAGCTCCATGCCTGCTCCCCCGCCCTCACCAAAGCTTGTCAGAAATGCAGATCCCAGGCTGCCTCTAGGTCCGTTGAATGAGAATTTGCATTTTAATAAGCTGCCTAGGCAGCTCAGAAGCACATTAAAGTTTGAGAGGGTAATTTGGGGACAGTAAAGTGCAGTCGGAGGAGGATGGTTTTGTGGCCCTTTGGACTGGCCACTTAATGTCGGTGACCCTGGGCAAGGGACTGGGTTCGTTCCCTAGGCTTCTGTAGCAGAGTGCCACAGACTGGCGGCTTACGGGATAGGAACACGTGCTCTGCAGCTCCAGAGGCCACAGGTCTGAAACCGCGGTGTTGTGGGGTTGGCACCTGTCCCAGGCCTCTCTTCTTGGCTTGTAGGAGGCTGTCTTCATGTTCACATGACCTCCTCCCTCTGTGTGCAGTTCTGTGTCCAAATTCCCCATCTTAATGACGTCATCTTCACTAATTACATGTGCAGCGACCTTATTTCCAAGTAAGGTCACATTCTGAGGTACTGGGCGCCAGGACTTTAACATGTGAATTTTAGGGGAACACAGTTGAACCTGTAGCAGTTTCAATCCTTTCTAATCCTCAATTTCATCATCTTAAAAATGAGTAAACTACGCATTAAGGTGGGTCCCATCAAAAAACCAAAAATCAAAAACCAACCCCCAAAATAGTAAGTGTTGGCAAGGATGTGGGGAAATTGGAACTCTTATGCACTATTGGAAGGAGCATAAACAGGTAAACATTATAGAATATAGTTGAGCAGTTTCTTAAAACTAAAATTATCGGACGACCCCGGAAATCCACTTTTGGGCATACATCCAAAAGAATTGGAATCGGAATCTCAAGAGACACTTGCACACTCAGGTTTAGAGGAGCATTATTTATAATAACCAAGAGGTGGAAACGGCCCACGTGTCCCTCAGCAGATGACTGGATAAACAAAATGTGGCCTGTCCACACAATGGAATAGTATTCGGCCGTGAAAAGGAAGGAAATCCTGTCACATGACGCGATTTGGATGAAACTTGTGGACATTACGTTAAGTGAAATAAGCGAGTCACAGAAGAGAAATACTGTAATCCCACTTTCATGAGGTATCTAAAGTACGCAAATTCATAGAGACAGAAAGTAGAATGGCAGTTGCCAGGGGCTGGGGGAGGTGAAATGGGGAATTGTTGAATGGGCATAGAGTTTCAGTTTTGCAAGATAAAGAGAATTCTGGAGATTGGTTGCACAGCATTGTGAATTTAACACTGTTGAACTGTGTACTTGAAAATGGTTAAGAGGCTGGATGTTTTGGTTCACACCTGTAGTTCCAGGGATATGGGAGGCTCAGGTGGGAGGATGACTTGAGGCCAGGAATTCAAGACCAGCCTGGGCAACATAGTGAGACCCCATCTTTTACAAAAAATAAAAATTAGCTGGGCGTGGTTCTGCATGCCTTTAGTGCCCAGCTACTTGAGAGGCTAAGGTGGGAGGATCATTTGAGCACAGGAGATCAAGGCTGCAGTGAGCTATGATCACACAGTTGCACTCCAGCCTGGGTGACAGAGCAAGATTCTATCTCAAAAAAAAAAAAAAAAAAAAAAAAGTGAAGATGGAGAGGAGCGTTATTTTTTGTGTGCAGGAACGATTGCTGACTGCAGAGGCTGGCTGGCTAAAATTAGATTTGCCTTGTCAGTATAATAGTTGTAGGCATTTTTGGAGGGGAGGATGCCTGGAGCCTGGCTGGGTCATTTCCGCCCTTGGAGTGAGCCAGGGCAGCTTAGAGGGCCACCCGCGTGCAGCCCCAGAAGGTACCGAAGGAGCCCTGGAGGCATGGAGCACTGGAGGCCTCATCCCTGAACGGGTTGCCCTCTTTCTGGTCGGATGGCAGGGCAGAACCCGTCTGTCGAGAGTGAGAGCTGTTGGCTGTCCACGGCTTGCCCTTGGAACTTTTCCTGCAGTCCAGTGAGAGCAGAAGAGGCCAATGACTTCCATGGAAACACCCCCAGTGGTGGGGAGGGAGTCGGCATCCCTTGGAGGTAGGGATGGGGCCCCTGCTGTGGCCCATTAGAGGCAAGGAAGGGCTTGGAAGTTTCATTTCGCCTTACATGAGTGAGTTCACATTATTTGCTCATTGGTGTTTGTTTTTATGTAATCATAAGGACATCAGTTTCCATTGATAAACTGTAAGGAAGATGTGCCATGTTTACCAGGGCCAGAGTGAAGAGACTGAGGTGCTTGCTTTGGGAGAAAAATTTGAGGGGGTGACAAACACCACAGACATCAAGATAAATTATCTGTGTGTATTTTAATAGCTTTATTGAGATACGGTGCACAGCCATACAATTCACGCATTTAAAGTGCACAATTCAGTGGTTTTTACTATATTCACAGAGGCGTGCAACCGTCACCACAGCCCAGTTGAGAACATTCTCATCACCTGGGGAAGAAACACCCACCCAGTGGCAGTCACTTCCCACCCCACCTCCACCCCTGCCACCGTGCATTCTGCTTTCTGTAGATGAATGCGTTTGTCTACTCTGGGAACCTCACAGAAGCAGAGTCATACAGTGTCTGTCCTTTTGTGTCTGACTTCTTTCACTCTGCATGTGTTCGTGGTTCATTCATGTGGTAGCACGTGCCAGACATGCCTTTCTATTGCACAGTACTGTATGTATTGTATATGTACACAGCCAGCTGTTCATATCCACGAATTCTGCTTCTATGGATTCAACCAACCGTGGATTGAAAGTATTTGGGAAAAATAAAAATGCAACCATAAAAAAATACAAGTTTAAAAGTGAATAGAGCATAACAGATATTTACATGACATTGACATTGTATTGGGTATGATACATAATCCAGAGGTGATTTAAAGTGTAAGGGAGGATGAGCGGTTATATGCTGATGCTACTCCCTTTTATCTAAGGGACTGGAGGATCCTCAGATTTTGGTATCCTCAGGGGTCCTGGACCCATCCCCTGTGGATGCTGGGGGGCGGCTGTACCACATTTGATCTATGCGTTTATCTGTCAGTAGATGTTTGGGTTGTTTCCATTCATTTTTTGGCTAATTGAATAATATTTTAATGCGATATTTAAAAAATTAAAATGAATGCAAAAAATTCCATGAGGAACAAAATATTAATTTTAAGTAAAGACCACGGGATCAGTATTTCTGAAGTTTCCTTTTGCCTCAGGATCTGGTATGGCTCCATACATTACTGGTCCTGTCTCTCTCTCTAACATTTTGACATTTTGTCATGTACTTTTTGCATTCATTTTTTTTTTTTTTTTTTTTTTTTTTTGAGACAGTCTCTCTCTTGCCCAGGCTGGAATGCAGTGGCGCAATCTTGGCTCATTGCAACTACCGCCTTCCAGGTTCACGGGGTTTCACCATGTTGGCCAGGCTGGTCTCAAACTCCTGACCTCAGGTGAGCCACCTGCCTCGACCTCCCAAAGTGCTGGGATTACAGGTGTGAGCCACCGCTCCCGGCCTCATTTTGACTTTTAAAGATATTATATTACAATATTGTTTCTTTTGATGGTTGAATTTTCTGGCATCCCTTTCAATTTTACACCAGAGGTAAATGATCCTAATCCCTGCCCTGACATTTTACACTGTGCTGTGAATGCCCCAGGGCATGAGGAATAAAGTTTGAAAGTATATTTCAGTGAGCTAACTTGGCTGGACAGAATACCCATGGGTTATCCTTACCAGTGGTGCCATATTTATGCCTTTCAGCGATGCTGTGATTAAACTCGAGTCCAGTAAAATTATCATTATACTATATTAGTTTTGTAGAACTTCTGTAACAAAATTCCACAAACCAAATGTCTTGGCTTAAA
The DNA here is from genome assembly GCF_024542745.1 of Macaca thibetana thibetana. Taxonomy (NCBI): domain Eukaryota; kingdom Metazoa; phylum Chordata; class Mammalia; order Primates; family Cercopithecidae; genus Macaca; species Macaca thibetana. The sequence continues at coordinate 9,052,857 of NC_065598.1, forward strand.
ACACCAGAAGTATATCCTCTCACGGTTCTGGAGTCCAGAAGTCCAAAGTCAAGATGAAGGTAGTGTTGTTCGCATCTGGAGCCTGTAGATGCTACAAGGGAACTTTTGTTTATAGTTGGGATAAAAATTACACAAAACCCAGTCTTGATTGAGGACACCTTTTGGAGTACTGGCAAGTTGCCACGTGGACTGAGCCTTCCGATCGGAGTTGGCCTTCTTGCCGGTGATCTGCCTGGATGCCGGTGCACACACTAATCCTTGAACACACTAAGCATTGTGCTTGCTGTTGTTTAACTTTTCATCCATGATTGAACTCAGGAGTTCTTTTTTTTTTTTTTTTTTTTTTATGGCCATTTTTAAAGATTTCTTCTTGGGAGTTTTTTCTTCTGAAAAGAATACCTGTAAAGCAAACTATTTAAATTATACACTGAGAGACATATGTTCATTCTTGTATCCGTAACATTTAAGAACTGTTACCTATTACTAGCATAGGCACAAAGTGTCTCCTCTAAGACATTTGTTAATTACAAAAGGGACAAAAGTAGTGACATGTGGGGAAGAAACCCAGCAGATACCACCTAGGTGGTCAAAGTCAACATCATCACTAAGAAGACATATCGACATCTTGTGACAATCTGAGAAGGACTCAGCACCACTCCTGTGGCGTTCCTGCCAAAAATGCATGAGTCTAATCACGAGAAAAATTAGACAAACCCAAATTGAGAGGCATTCTGCAGAACACCTCTCCTGCTCCTCCAAAGCATTAGGAGCGACAAGGGAAGAACGGGGAACCGTTACAGGTCGAAGGGGATGTGCTGACTGTAGGAACGTGGGCTCCTGGGAGAGAGAAAGGGCGGAAGGAGGAACTGGTGAAATTGGAATAAGTCTGTAGTTCACTTAGTTGTGCTGTGCCAGGTCTTAACGTTTTTATATTTTGCTAATTGCTATGTTTGTGTAAGATGTCAACATAAGTGGAAGCTGGGTGGCAGTTATATGCAGCTCTGTGCTATTTCTGCAACTTATTGTAAGTCTAAAAATAATTTCAAGATTAAAAGTTTTTTTAAAAAAGTCACTCAGATGAAAACACGAATAAGAAAAGTAAAAAAACATAAAAAGAGAGAAGAAAGGAGCCATTTATGTGATTAACTTTTTGGTTGGCATCGCCATAAGTTTTTTCAGTTCGGATTCTTAGTAAAGGATGTGGATCAAAACAAATCTTCATAGTAGAATATCAGCAGAGACCTTATTTCATTTGAACAAAATATCATGAAGTCAGGATTCATTTTGCATTTGATTCTTGAACATTTAAGTTTTAAAGGAAATTTGTGGTGTTCTCCTTGAAAGGAAGCCCACATATGTTCAAAATACAGTATCTTTTAAATGCATTTGAATTTTTCAAAGTTTTGGTGTTTGTCGTTTTTGTTTGTTTATTGCTTTGATTTTTCATGAGCAGTGCTGTTCAGGGGTACTGTGATTGTCAGTTTTAAATCACTGCTGCAACACACTCCATTTGATCTTGAGACTTGCCGTCAGTCTTATTGTGGGGGTGGGGAGGAAGGGGAAAGAAACCAGTGAGTATGAGTTGGCATGTCCCACAGAACAGCGGGTGGACACTTCAGGGGGCTGTTCCTTTCTCAGAGACTCAAGGGCTATGCCCAAATCGTTATGCAGTGTGTATGTGTGGGGGTGATAGTGGGGGCGGGGGGACGGGTTTGGGGAGAGAAGTAATCTACCAGGGACGACCCAGGACAGATCCCAGAGCCAGGAGTGAGGGTTGGATCTTGGGCAAGGCCATCTCTGCCATGACTGCTTGTGGGAATTCCTGCTTACTCCCTGTGACCTTGAGCAAAACCTCCAAGTTTGAAGCCTCAATTTTATGCTCTGTCAAAGAAACTAGTGTTTCACCCTCCACCGGAAGATGGAGCATCATTCTCCATGTGAAGCACTCAGCACAGTGCCTGTCCCCTCTACAGACATGATGCCAGTCTGTGATGACGTTCTCTTCTGTCAGCATTTGACAAAGCAGATGAGATCGTTCACTTGCACAGCCTGCTGTCGACCTTTCTTTTCTCAGATGCTTTCCTGTAGATCCCAGTCGACTGCTTTTCCTTGACCAGCCGATTCATGCAGTCTCTTTTGCTTACTTAATACTGTTGACATATTTAAATTATTGTTTAATAAATACTATTCTGGAGTGTATTTGTTCATGCAAGGATGGTTTACTACTGCTTGCTTTGTGCTGGTTATAGCAGGTAAGGGGGTGGGGGTGTGTGCAGAGAATCATCTGGTCATCAGCCATCTTGCAGGAGTGCCCAGTGGGAGGAAGAGCAAAGCCTACCCCTTCTAGGGAGTGTGAGGGAGGTGGGGTTGGGCGGAGGCAGGACTGCACCAGCCTTCCAGAGCTCAGAGAGGTGATGCCTGAGCCAAGTGACACACACATGATAAAGAGGAGGTTTCTGGAGTCCAGAGGAGGAAGGCCTCCTTGGCTAAGAGGACAGCATGAACTCATAGGGTACCTCCAGGAATTATTCCCCTGGGCAGTAGGGGCAGAGAAAGGTACCCGGGGGGCAGGGGACAAGGACTGGCATGGAGCATGGGCTCAGTATCAGCCTGCTGATTTTCATGAAAGCCGTTTGGTCACCTGAAGAACAGCTTTGATTTTACTTCTGTGATCTAAACTCTTTTGAATTGGAATATAAAATTCAATGTTCCATGTGACAAAGGGGTTTTTTAATTGGTCATTCCCTTAAACATCTTTACATTTTCGTATCTGTTGATGTCATTTTTTTCCCCATTGCTGACTCCTGTTCCTGTCTTCTGTTTCTGCTCTTGACTTAATAATTCTTGGCTTCTTGACGTTTATCATTGCCGACTGCTCTGTATCCTCATCTTCCCTTCATTTATTTCCATTTGTCCGCTCTGTTTACTGCCTGAGATGTTGACCTTTTTTCCAAGCATGCACTAAACGGCATTTTAAAGAAGCAGTGTCATGTCATAGCCCCTGGGAGTGTGGCTGGGACTTTTCATCTTGGGGCTTCTTTATCTACCTTGGTTGTAGGTAGTTAAGAAAATCTTAACCCTTGGGTCATTATTTCTATAGTGGGTCAAAGAGATGACCACGTCACTAAAACTTTCATGTCTAGTTGCATATTCTATTTTTTTATAGAATTACATAATACATTTGTAAGTGTACAATTCAGTGGCATTAAAAACATTCACAATGTTGTGTAACCATCACCCTCTTACACCTAAACATTTTTCCATTATCCTTCCCCAAAACTCTGTGCTCGTTATACAATAACGGGCCCTTCCACACTCCCCTCCCCATACTCAGTCCCCAGTGACTTCTCTTTATTTGCCTATTCAAGGTATCTCATAGAAGAGGAATCATATAACATTTATCCTTCTGCATCTGGCTTATTTCCCTAAGCATAATGTTTGCAAAGTCCATCCATGTTGTAGCATATATCAAAATGTCATTTTTTTTTTTTTGTGGCCGAATACTAATCCATTGTAGGGTCACTCACACGCACACATGTAGAACAGTGGTGAGTGCAGTGCCCAGATTGGTACGGAGAGGCCACAGTGCTCACGGGCCTGTCCTAACAGAGGCCATTTCAACCAGGTGAACATAGGGAAACCCTGGGAAAGGCATGTCCTACTGTTTGAACAGGGGGATGAGGAGGCTGGATACTCCAATGATGGAGACCCTTTCCCCACCTTTTCTCTCACCTCTTCTCCACCCAGTGCCCTTTCACCTTTCCTTTCCAACCCCACACCCATCCTTCCACCCTACTTCCCCATTTATTTCCCTCTGCTCTTTCATTTCCATGCCCAGCTGCCTCCCAAGCCCTGCCCTCAAGCTTCCCCTCCCTTTTCTCCCATGCCCATTGCGTACCTGGATCTCCTCTCCCTCGTCGGGCCCACTTCCCTTCACCCTTGGGATCCTGGTCACCCCCTCCACTGCAAGGGGGAGAAGGGCTGCACTGTGTGGCGGGTTCTCCGTAACTTGGCTGTGTTCTGGGGATTTCCCACCAGCCCTTGCGCTGCACTGGTGATGCCTGATGTAGCTGAAACTCTGCCCCACTCGGGGTTACTGGCCTGGGATCAGCATAGGAGATGGGTTTAAAACAGGATGCAGGGAGGCTGCTGGCAGGCAGTTATTTGAGGAAATGCATTTCTTAGGATATAGCTTTCAAAAAGGTGCTGTTATTGTGCATCACATATAGAGTGGCCTTAATGCGCCAGGGCAAATGAAAATTATGTTTATAAAATATAGGGTACCTTGTCAAGATTAACTTGTGTGAAATTCCCAAGAATATACCTCAAACAAACAGTTTTTCTGTCAGTGCGTCATGGTGTAGTAACTCTCCTAGTTCTAGATATCTTTATTTTAAAAGGGATACTTGTGTGCAGACACATTTTTAGGTGGAGCTTAGTATGTTTTAGTTCTCAGGAATTTCTAGGAGAATAAATAGCTGGAACTTGATAGGATTGGTATGGATAGTACTTGGTCTTGGGAAGTTTTGTCTATGAAAATGTTTCATGTTGACGTTTTGCTCCCTCCCATCTTGGTTTTACACTCATTCTTCACAGAACTATCATTTATAGGAACTTTATCCCCGGCCATCTCTATCGGTGTCTTTCTTGCCCAGATAAGGTGAGAATCGTTTTGGAAACCAACTTCTTGAGAATCCACAAGAAATGGATTTTAGCCACAAGGGATCACTGCATTACATTCTATAAGATGAGAGCCTCTAGAAAAAAAAATTCTGGAGCCAGATATTTTAGGGAAGACAGGAGTCTGATAAGTGAATTGTTGTTTCAAATGGTTTTCATTTCCCCTCATCCTGATTTAGAAGAGGAGAAAAAACTCTTCTTAGAATCAGTGGGTAGTCCTGATTGAATGGGTTTATTTTCTTTTTCTCTCTTGAATTATCGGTGTATACCTGTGTCCTTCTTGGTTTATCCTTCATCCCCATCCCTCCAGATACCCCTATTTGCATTTAATCTGTTTGGTCGCATAACCTCTCAAGTAGCGATCTTGGAGGTTTCAAAAGTTCACATTTCATTTTCCCCACTGGGTCAACTACCAGTCTGGAAGCACCAGGGTTTCCAAGGTTAGGTTACAGTGAAGGCACTGGCTCTTCCTGTCTCCTGCAGAGCCAGCGTCACTGTGCAGTGGGGTGTGGACCCCGGCTCCTCCTCAGGCTCCCAGGCCTGCAGCTGGCACAGGGGTCCCCAGAACCTGTGAGGGGGACCTTCCCTCCGCCCCCCTGAGGGACTTGGTGATTCTTAGCCCTCTCTAACAGAGGGAGAAGACGCTGTCAAAAATGTGGTGCACCCAAGCCCACATAGAACTGGGAAAGGGGCCAGTGACTCAAAAAGCAGAGATTTCCTGGCCAACAATCAGGTTGCATCAGTGCACTCCAGGTGGATTCCACTGGGTGCCGGCCTGGTGACTGACCCTGCCTTTAGAGGGAACTCATTATTGTGTATTTGAAGTGTAAATACCTCTTTGCCCAGATGTTAATCTTGTTTCAGATTTTCGATGGAGAGGGTTCACATAATAATTTCCTCCCGAACCTGCTTATGTGGCTCCTGAGAGCCGCTGATCAGGGCCCTTCTGGTCGGTGTCTCACTGGCTTTTAGCAAAATGGAGACAAAGATGAAAGGGAAACCTTAATTATAGCTTGAATCCTTAGGGTGGACTAAGCACTCAAAGCCTTCCGTGCAAGGCAGTATGGCTTATAAATTGGAGGTATTTTTCTTTTTAAGTGGACCAGCACCCGAATTGGTTTGTCACCAGCAAAATAATTTAACACAGCGCCCGATTTGCACAGCTGAGATTTTGGCAACAGTATCTTACACATCTGAATGGGTGGAGTAAGATGGAGCATCATTCTGTGATATGTTCAAAATAATATACCCTGAAATGATGCAGTAAGTGTTGGAGATATTTTCCAGAAGTCTTAGGTAATTTGTTTTCATGTTCAAATTGTTTCCACAAAGGTGTTCTCTTCAACATAAGGAGAGCTAAAAATCAAATACACAGAAATTTTATAAGTGTGTTGTCTTTTTCTTTTCCTGTTTAGACTTTATAACATTACACCATTTACCTGGGCTAAACAAAATAAATTATTTTGTACATAAAACCACAAGGAGATTGTTTAGCCTACTGTGGGACCAAACTCTTGTATTAGCCAGTGTGGGAGAATATTGCAGAGACGTGTGGCTTCATCAGTGAAGATTAGATGTAAAGTCTTTTCAAAATATATGAAAATGTTGAACTAAAGATGACTCAGATGGGACTCTTCGCGAGTTGCTTGAGTGTAGAAGGCAAAATAAGAAATATTTGTAATTGTTACATAGGCCAGCCTTCCAAAATCCCAGCTATCCATAGAAAACAAGGGGTCAGCAAAATTGGCCTTCTGCCTAGACTGGTAGGTTGTATGGCCCTGAACTAGAGGCAGTCTTTCCCCAGGGGACATTTGGCAATATCTAGAGACATTTTTGGTGTCACCTTGGAGGAGGGGTAGTGGCATCTGGTGGGTGGAGACCAGGGATGCCCCTCAACATCCTACAATGCAGCGGTCACTGACAGCCCGCCCTTCCCTGCCACAGCCAAGAATGATCCACCCAGTAGAAGCACCTCCCCTCTTCCACTGGTGACATCCAAACATGTCTACAGACACTGCTTAATGCCTCTCGGGGGGCATAATCACCCCCAGTTGAAAACCCCTGCCCTAAACTGAGACTCTGAAATCAACCATTTAATCTCCTTCCCTCTGAGCTCAGGAAAGAGACGTGACTCCTGCGAGCTGCCTTGGCTTTTTGTAGGGGCACAGGTAGAAGCCATCCCCTGACACAGTGCCCTGGCTTCCGTGGTGGTCTCTGAGAACCCACGAGTAAGGATCCCAGGGAAGCCTTTCTGGGTCATGCTACTTTAATATTATTTTAGATGCCGATTTGAAGTCATAAAGGAAGAAGAGCTAGAACTATGCTGGAGGACCCTAAAGCCCATGGCCCATGGTTTCCTGTAATGCTAACCATGCCTGGAGTATCCAGTTATAAATAATTGTGTTGAGGCCATAAATGTTTGACATTGGTTCTCAAATATTCCTAAGAAAAAAGTCATGAAAGCCCCTGATGGTAAAAGGAAGAGAGCTGAGACCTAAGTGGATAGAAGACTCAGGAAAAAGCAAGTTAGAAATACAGTTCAACCCCCACAGAAGAGGAGAAAATGGGTCCAAAAGACTTGGGCTTTAGACACAGCTACCTAAGGACAAAAAAGTAGAGAAAAGATCAAATGTTGAGAAAAGATTGAGCCATGTGGAGAACGGGCAGGGCGTTGAAGTACCTGCTGCTCTCCTTAAACCCAGCATGCTGTTCACTGCTTTATTTTAGAGAGTGGGTGTAGTGGTCTGTTTCAGAAGACTCAAGTCTACACCGCCTCTGCCACTGAAGTTCCTTTTGACTCTGCAGACGTCTTTGCCTTTCATCTCCTTTCTGAAATGCTGTGAGCATTTTTCCTCCCAGAGGCATTAATTGGGAACAGCAGTAAATGCCCAGTTCCTTGCAGTCCTTTGGCCCACACGCATTTCCAGCTGCCCACTGGCCAGACTGGATTCTAAATGCCAAAAGCTACAGGCGCTGACAGAGTGCTTTTGAAAAGAAAGAAATGCATGAAATGCCCCACATTTATGGGAAATATTTATACCCAGCAGTCCTTGAGCCAGGCGTGTCCTTTAGGAACGGTGCTGCCAGACAGCTGTCGGCATGGCCTTGCTCCTGGCGGTGCAGGCTCTGATGTTCTACTCATGTGAGCCCGAGAGAGGAATGACCAGGCAGCCTGTAACCCCAGCTCCAGTGTTGTTAATGAGTGGCACTGATCAGGTTTCAGACATTAGTCAGTGTCCCAGCTCCAGGGTTATTAATGATGGCCACTGATGCGGCTTCACACGTTAGTCAGTGTCCCGGCTCCAGTGTTGTTAATGATGGCCACGGATTGGGCTTCATGCATTAGTCAATGTCTCTGTTATGAGCTGAATTGTGTCCCTGCGAAAGAGATGTATTTAAGTCCCAGCCCCTTGCATCTCAGAATGTGAGCTTATTTGGAGGTAGGATCTTAACTGAGTGTGACTGGCATCCTTAGAAAAAGAGGAAATTTGGACACACTCATACAGAGAAAAGGCCATGTGAACAGCCACCTCCAAGCCAAGGAGACAGGCTCAGAACACATTCTCCCTCACAGCCCTCAGAAGCAACCAACCCTACTGACGCCTTGATGTCTCTGAATTCTGCACTCCAGAACCGTGAGAGAGTCCGTTTCTGTGAAGCCACTCAGCTTGTGGTACTTTGTTATGGCGGGCCTATGACATTCATCTACTGTTACTAGCCTTCCCCAAATATTACAGTGCATGAGATGCACCCAGCATGGCAACTCCTCAACTTACAGAAATGGAAAAGAGGAAGAATATTGTGCTTCAGCTAGTTTTCTCATTACCCAGAAAAGAAAAGGCCTGACCTCTGAAACCTTGAGGAATCTCTTTTTAAGATGCCAGAGCCTGTACTTCTGCCTGATCCATGCAGGGTTTGCTCGCTACCCTGGGCATCACTTCTCACTGCCCAGGTGGCACTGGATGATGTCCAAGCCTGGCCAGATCTGGATGGATTCCATAAGTAGCTCGTGCTGTTTCTGGTCAGTGAAGAAAGAGGAAGGCAAAGCCATGTGCATAAGTTTGTTGTGGCTGCCATAACAAAGTGCTGCTGGAGTGGCTAAAACAATAGACATTTGCTGTATCCCAGTTCTGGAGGCCAGAAGTCCAAAATCAAGATGTCAGCAGGGCTCTTCCTCCTGAGGGCTTGAGGCAGGATCTGTCCTGTGCCTGTCTTCCAGATTCTGGTGGCCGCTGGCAGTCTTTGGCGTCCCTTGGCTTGTAGCTGCATCACCCAGATACCTGCCTTCATTTGCACACGGCCTTCTCCCTGTGTCCAAATTTCCACCCCCCTACTTTTTTTTTTTTTTTTTTTTTGAGACGGAGTCTCTGTCTGTCACCCAGGCTGGAGTGCAGTGGCACGATCTTGGCTCACTGCAACCTCCGCCCCCTGGGTTCAAGCGATTCTTCTGCCTCAGCCTCCCGAGTAGCTGGGACTACAAGCATGTGCCACCATACCCGGCTAATTTTTGTATTTTTAGTGGAGACGGTGTTTCACCATGTTGGCCAGGCTGGTCTCGAACTCCTGACCTCAGGTGACCCGCCCACCTCAGCCTCCCAAAGTGCTAAGATTATAGGTGTGAGCCACTGCGACTGGCCAAATTTCCCCTTTTTATAAGGACTCCAGTCACATTGGCTTACAGCTCTATCCTGATGAGTTCACATCTGCAAAGACCCTGTTTCCCAATAAGGAGTCACTCCCCGGTACCAGTTGTAAGGGCTTCAACATACGCCTTGGGAGGGGCAGTCTTGAACCCACAACACCGTCAATTAAAAGGTTCTGCTTTCATTGCCGCCAGCTTGGGAAAAGTTTACCAGGGTGGGCTTGCTGGAGGAGGGTCCTCTCAGCAGGGCAGGGTCATTGCAGTGAAAAGGAGAGAAAAACACACACACAAAAGCAGATAGATTCCCTTGGCAGAAGTGGCCAGCCTAGAGTCTTTGAGTTTTGTAGAGAGATCAGTTGATTACTTCTAGAAATGTCCTCTTCAAAGTCTCTCATTTTCTCTCCCATTTCCTCATACAAAGCTCCAGCCATATTACTACTTCTGGCACAATGGATTTAATGACTTTGGCATATAGGTTTCCCCAAAGCTAAAGCTAAAAAAAAAAAAAAAAAAAAAAAAAATATTCATGAATACATGAATATGCCACAAACTTTGCCCATAGATAAGACTTTGTGATTTACAAGCAAAATCTGATTGGAAAATAAAATACATTATATGTTAGAATACCAGGAAACTTCTTTTTGGGGAGCGTCTTTATGAAATGAAGTGATGCTAATCTCGCTGTGACTGTTCATCAGAATGTGCTCCACCCCAAAGCCTAGGAGAGGGCGGGACAGCCGGTGACTCTCTTCTGTCAGTAGACACACTAAACCTGAATCCAGGATGGGCAATCGCTGTTTGACACAGCTGTATCTCTTTCCATTGGATCAATAACACTCACTAGGACTTCGTTTGCTTTTAACTGCCTATGATGGAAACCTGGCAAGACGTCTTGGTCTGATCGGGCTGCCGTAACAAAATCCCGTAGACTGAGTGGCTTATAAGAAATGAAACGCATTGCTCGTAGCTCTGCAGACTGGGAAGTCCAGGATCAAGGCGCTGGCAGTTTTGGTGTCTGGTGAGGTCTGCTTTCTCACAGACAGCATCTTTTTGCAGTGTTCTCACATGGTGGAAGGGGTGAGAGAGCTCTCTGGGGTCCCTTTGACAAGGCACTAATCCCATTCTTGAGGTCCCACCCTCATGACCGCATCACCTCCCAGAGGCTTTACCTCCCAACACCATCACAAATTGGAGGTTAGGTTTCAACATAGGAATTGGGGGTGGGGGTGGTACACAAATGTCCGGACCATAGAATAGGACATTACAGCTTGGAAAAGCACCAGAGAGAATGATGATGTTCCTTTGTAACACAGAAAAGCACTTACCTCTCAATTTAGCTGAGCCATTTTGACCCCAGTTGGTTCTGGAAATCCTTGTTGACAAACAAAATTGGAGAGGACCATAGCCTGCCTGCTTTTCCCTAGGCCTGGGGAAAGCTTTTTTATATGGTGTTATTATAATGTTAGGTGTAACAATAAATGAAGGTTTTTTTATGGTCTAATTGGGTAGGACAGGCCTGAACACAGCCAAACCCGTCTGCACAGCATGTTCAATTTAGTCAGTGTACAAACCCTGTGTCATGGGAGCAGAGAGAAAGGTCTGCTTCCATTCCAGAGGATGACAGAGGCTTAAGGACGGTGCTGGCGTTTCAGCTGAGCCTTTAAGAAGGGGAATTTTATCCAGAGGTGATCTTCTTGGAATAGAGAGAACAAACGGGTCAGGGCATGCAGACTTGATTACAGGTGCTCTGGGGACCACTGGAATTTTTGTTGAACGGAAGATGATGAAATAAATTAGTGTTTTAGTGTATTACCTTTGGGCAGTGGCAAGGTCAGAGTCTCCATAGTGAGCAAATCAGTGCACAGACCAGGACAGAAATGCAGGGGAGCATTTGGGGCCTGGAGGGTGGTACCCAGGCCAACACTGTCCCCTTTTTCCAACTCATGTCTGTCCATACAGTTGGGCCAGTGTAGACATCTGGGTCATATAGAGAGGGATTCCAGTGACCCCGTGTGGTTTCTGTGGAGATCTTCAGGAAGGGGTTTTGGGGTGAGAGTTTGTATCTTGTGGCAAGGACACGCTCCCTGGGCTAGGTACATGTGGGTGGTTTCCTTGTCCTACGAATTGCAAATATACAGGGGTAGCTGTTCGGCCCTGGGCAGCCTCTGTAGAGACAGAATGAGTATTTGCTTGCCTGCTCCTGGAAGCCAGTCACTGAGGCAGACCCCTTTACTCAACCAGAAGCATGACTTGGGGATGATTATAGTTCAAGGACATGAGGCCTCGTGGTATCTTCCATCAGCGCCCCCCATTTTACATTTCTGGGATCCCGCTTTCTCTTTTACTGTGATCTGGGCTCCCTTCCACCCCTCTGGCCACTCAGGTGAGGAGGTGCCAGATCCCAGGTGGGCAGGAAGGAATCCCATTGAATGAGATCTTTGGAATTGCAGCGTAGCCTGGAGCTGTGTGTTCATTTTAGATAGAAATATTGACACTATCAACACTATTTGGCTGGGCGCAGTGGCTCACACCTGTAATCGCAGCACTTTGGGAGGCAAATCACTTTGAGGCCAAGAGTTCAAGACCAGCCTGGCCAACATGGCGAAACCCTGTCTCTACTAAAAATACAAAAAAATTAGCTGGGCGTGGTGGCACACACCTGTAATCCCAGCTACTCAGGAGGCTGAGGCACAAGAATCCTTTGAACCCGGGAGGCGGAGGTTGCAGTGAGCCAAGACTGTGCCACTGCACTCCAGCCTGGGCGACAGGTCAAGACTGTGTTTTGAAAAACCAAAAAGAAAGGAATATTGACACTATCTGTCCGCAAAAGGTCAAAGGCATAATTACAGTATGATTTTGTTTCCATTTTTTTCTTATTATTTCATGCAAATGCTGTCTTTTTGAAAGAAGTGGTTATAAGCACAGCGATATTCTATGCTGTGTACAGCTCTCATATATAGAACTGTCTAGAATGGCTCATGTTGTTACCATTAAGCCTCAGTTAGGTGACATCAAGGTTATAATATGTAGAATGAATGATCATTGAGTAGAAATCCTGGCTGTGTCTTCCAAGTTCCCTTTTTTTTTTTTTTTTGAGATAGGGACTATCTGCATTTCAGCTTAGCTTGCCACCAGTGTTCCGGTTTCTTGACCATGCTGAGTAGTTTTCAGCCACGTTTTGTATCCCTTAGAAGCCCTTCTTGATTCTGAGGTTTGGGGCTCGGAAAACTTTCTCGTGGGAGGTTATGAGTTGGGAAACATGAAAATCAGAACAACAGTGGCTGGTCCTGGCTGCAGGGCTCATCTGCCTGGAGTAGCTTGAAGTTGAATGTTAATATATACTTTATATATGTATAAATTGCAGTTGCTTAATTAGGTAAAGTGCACAGGTGACTTTCTCACACTAAATGGATGATGAGTATTGGGAAGAGTTGACTAAAATTTCACTATCTTTTGCCCGTATACAAACTCCTTGAATTTTAACTCATGAGATATGTGCTATTTAATAAATGATGAGTCTGAGTTTTCTCCCTTTTGGAAATGTCAGGAAAGTCTCAATGATTTTAAGTATCTTTTATTTTATAATAGCAATAGAATCTAGAATTTCTAAAATCAAACTGAGTTCTTGATTAAATATTGAAATGATTGTCTTCATCCACCTGGGAGCAGTCGTTGTGAACGAGAAGCCCCAGTGCATAAATCATTGAATGATACATTGGAGAAGTCTTGGAGTAAAGGAAGATTTGTTTACTTTTCAGACATCCTGGAAGGTGAGCATCAAAGCAGGTGAATGGCTGGCTCTCGGATTCAAGCTTCCCTGATCCTCTCCAGAAGTGTATCCTTCTCCTTTAAGAGAAGTCATGGCAGAATTTTTAATTAATTCTTCAGGAGGACTCATTACTGGGAAGGAAGAAACAACTCATTATAGTAATGGTTTCACATCCATTCTGTGGTTTGGTGACACAGGTCCCTCGGGTCCAGGCTAAGCCGTTGTTCCGGGATCTCTTTTATTGATCTGAAACCCACCCACCACCTTTGTTTTTAGAATGATTAGCTAGTGATGTCGCATACAATAACAATTGTACTGTTTTAAAAGATCTGTAAATGCATGTATGGCCACGTATATATTTAACAGTTGCATACACAGATGTACTTATTTATAGGTATACATTTGTGGACAAGAGTTGGTTATCACTAAAATATCAAGTCCATGATTTTGGATCTTGCACACTCTCACAGAACACGGAGGGACACGGTAGATGCACGCTGGACCCAGGCTGAGCTTGGTAACCATCTGGAAGGGACTGCAGAGGTTGACACCCAGGGCCAGAGCTCAGCAGAGGGGCCATTTCCTACCTGCAGTTTCCTTGGAAGAGGAGGGTTGAAGCTTACCATGTTGGTGGTGGTTTGTTTCCTGGGGCTGCTGTAGCAACCTGCCACCAACTGACTGGCTTAAAACCTGTATGGTCTCCCAGTTCTGGAGGCCAGAAATGCAGAATCAAGGCGTCCGCAGGGCCCAGCTACCTCTGAGGCCTCCAGGGAAGGATGCTTCCTGCATCCCCTTGCTACTTCTGGTGTTGGCTAGCAGTCCTTGGCTTGTGGGCACATCGCTTCCCTCTCTGCCTCTGTGACTACATGGCCTCCCTGGGTGTCTCTGTCTTCTTGCAAGGACACCAGTCATGTTAGACTATGGCTCCACCCTGCTGCGACTTGACCTCATTTTACTTTAACTAACTGTGTCTGCAATGACCCTTGTTCCAAGTGAGGTTCTGAGGTGCTGCACATTAGTACTTTAGCGTGTTATTTTTGAGGACTCAGGTCACCCCATAACAGTGGTCATGCCCCACCCCATCCCACTCCACCCTTCTGATTCCCCTGGTGTACTCCAGGGTGGCTCTGTGGCCACACATGACCCAGGCCCACTGGCCATTAGACACTTTGGCAGGGTGGCCAAAGAAATTCTTTGTGCTGAGTAAAATTAATGTGTAAATGCGGCAGTGCTCCAAGGGCAGTGTTGCGTGAAAGGGCAGTAGAACCATGGCTGCTGATAAACAGAAGCCTGTTAAGCAGCAAGGTCAAAAGCCAGACACAGAAGTCAGAATTAGCCGGGTGGACTTTTTATTTCACTTCCCCCCTCCCGCCCTTTTTTTTTTTTTTTTTTTTTTTTGCCAGTGGACTGCCAACTGTCCTCTTAGCAGAAGGGCAGTTTTTGAGTAAATGAAGCAGGACTTGATCTGGGTTGTCATAAATTCTCTCTCCCTCAAGAGGTAACTTCTTGTGTTGGCCGGGTCAGAGGTGTAGGGAGATGTCTGTGATGTGTAGAGGGCCTAGTTTGGGGTGCGGGGTGGCTTTGGGTCTGAGAGCCTGCTCTTGGCCACTTGTTGCGCGTGGGCTTTTCCACGTGACAAGACGGGAATGCTGTGAAGGAGGCCGCTGTTCCGCTTGGGATGTTGGCCGAGCGCTGCTGGCCTGTGTCCCTGGAATCCTCTCTGATTCAACCATTGAACATTAACTCTGCGAGGTCACAGCCACCAGCAGGGCTTCTGAGCCTGGCCCTGTTCTGGCTGCAGAGGGTCAGGAAGAGAAGACATTTCACCCTTGGATTTTCTGTGTTTGGAATCCAAGGCCTTTCCCGTGGAGTCTTGTGAGGTTTTCTCGGGAAGAAATGATCCTCTGGGAGAGGCTTGGGTGCAGAGTGAGACATCTTTCAAGACTCTGTGGCTCTTCTCAGGGAAATGCTAAGCCAAGCAAACGGCCGCTCAGAAATGTTCTGTATTTGGAAGTCTCAGAGTGTTAAGGGAAGCCTTGACCCTGGAATGTCCTCGCCTGGTGGTGGCGGCGTCACGTGGTGAGCAGGAGGTAACCTGGGTGCCGTGTCACCCAGGTGACATGACTCAGGGCCACGCAGGATCAGCTTCCAGTGGTAGTTGTGAAGATAGGAGATACGATTGCACATCCTCATTAGAGCCTGCACATGAGATCCAGCTTTATAATTGGAGTCCCAGATAATGAGCATGTGAACATCCGTCAGTTCCGCCTGTTCTGGGTATGATGTCACACTCATAAACAAGCTAAGCACACAAACTGGAATTTTACTTTGGAGGAAAAAAATCCCAATTCTGTTATATGAGATAATACAAGCAGTTTAAAGCCACAGAGGGTGTCTTTCGTTCAGGTGAATCTGTTCTTCCGTGTTCATGCAATATGATGGAACAGCTTCTTGCATCTTTATGTCAAGAATTTGCCAAAATAAATCAGACGAGTTTAGGATTTACCTCATAGTAAATCAAGAACTTTAAGCAGGGGCCTTTCTTCTGATTAAAAATGTCATGTATACCATTTAGACATGGAAATGCTTAGGTAAGTGGAGCAAATTATTCTCTGGGGATTTAGAACAAAGAAAATCAGTCTGGTTTCTATGGCTGCATGAATCTGGAAGGTAAATTATTAACCCAGTAGAGTAAGATTTTACTAAAAACAGACTAATTTGTGGTGGCAAGACAGATCCAGTCTGTTTGCTAGGGCTTTTGTTTGCGTGCTTGCTTGAAGGCAGACAAGTCAAATTAAACAATAATTATTGGCTTGGAGGGGGAGCAGATGTTTTGGATTAGTTTCTGTGCCACATTCTCTCATTTCCACCAATGCACTCCAGTTTCAGCCCTTGTATCAGTTATCTGTTGATTGCTGTGTAACAAATGACCCCAAAACTCAGCAGGTGACAACTACAAACATTAATGATCTCACACGGGTTCTGAGTGTCGTGAATCCAGGTGCAGCATAACCAGGTGGTTCTGGCTCAGGGTCTCTCGTGAGGTTGCAGCCTGTGCTGCAGCCTTTGAGACCTCGTGTGGGGCTGGAGGGTCAATTCCAGGCTCACTTAGGGTGTGGCTGCAGCAGAAGTGATGCATCGTCATGTGCAGCAATTCTCTTGGTCCTGTGGATCAACCTGGTAAATGTGGGACAGGCCCGTACTGGAGTGTGAATGCCAGGGCTCACGGGCACCGTCTGAGAAGCTGCCTATCATGTACGTCCCTCTTTGTCTTTTACACCCATGGATGGACACCTTGGTCAGAGAATAACTCCTTTTGAGTCCATAATCATCTATCGGAAAATGCTAGGAAAATTACTCGTTGATTTAGCTATGTTCATGGTCTATCTTTGGAGCCATCAGAGCCCACAAATGGAGACTCTCAACAGCTTAGCAGTCAGTTCATTAGAAAGTATTACTACTGTAGCCTGGGCAACATAGTGAGACTCTGTCTCTACAAAAACACAAACATTAGCCAGGTGTAGTGGCGCATGCCTGTAGCTCCTGGAACTTGGGCGGTTGAGGTGGGAGAATCACTTGAGCCCAGAACGTAGAGGCTGCAGTGAGCCATGATGGCTTCACTGCACTCCAGCCTAGGTGACAGAGCAAGGCCGTGTCCCAAAAATAAATAATGAAGAATCACATACCTATTTTTTTTGTTCTTAATTGTGTTTTTGAACAGAAAAACAGTTTTCCCTGCAATCAAATGCAGACAGTTCCTGAGCCCCTAATGGACAAACCTCCTCAGCTCCCACCTGCACCATACATTTGTGTTAATCTTCCAGTTAACTTCAGAACTGCTGCTGTCTCTCCGTGCTCCTGCCTCAAGACATATAGGAAGTGTCGGCCTTTCCCTTTCAAAAGAACAAAACAATTGAATAACCTACTACAGTCTTCTGTGCAAAGTTAGCTTCAAAAATTATTGAGAATTTTTTCTCCAAACAAATGTTCACAACGTTTACAGAATTTTCCCTTTTACTCAGGATTTCAGCCCCTTTGTCGCTCTTGGCTCTCACAGCACTAAGATCGTCTGTCCACTCATTCATTGGGCAGATGTTGGGCCCTGCAGTCAGGGCGGTAAAGACAGAGCACAGTCCTAAGGGCAAACAGCTTTCTCAACAGGGATTTGAGGCTCGTGAGGTTTGAACAAATGAGCCTCGTGAGTGCCAGTTCTGGACACTCGGCCTGACTTACCGGACATTTCACAGGTTCCTAAGATTTTAGAGTTGGGAGAGAATCTTTGAGATTCACTTGTAGCCCTTACGTTTTCTAGACAAGGCAGAAGTCCAGTGGGATGAGGCAGTGCTGGTACTGGCACCGCCTCACCCCGGCACTTACATCGCCTGGAAATAAGGCAGAGCCCACTGGGACCCCCGGGGTCCAAAGCCTCCAGCTATATGGCTGAGTTCTAGCGTTGGAGTTGCCACTCTCACGCTTGCCAGTTGCTTTGGCATGAAGCTTAGTGGCACCAGTGTGTTTCTGTCTTCTCAGCTCGTGGCCCTGGCCCTGAGACCTGAGGCTTGGATGGCACTCCCACTTCTTGCTTTAATTCTTCCCTGGAGAGTTCTCACCTTCCCTGCTTTCCAAGTCCAGCTGAGATGGGCAACCAAAACTTCCCAAGGGAGAAAACAGCTGAAAATGGAAGTAGAGTATGAAAGACGATGGCTTTTCTTTTTTCTTTGTTCCTTTTATTTTTTAAAATTTATTTATTTATTTATTTGCTTATTTAAGATGAGGTCTTCACTCTGTCACCCAGGCTGGAGTGCAGTGGTGTGATCATAGCTCACTACAGCCTCAACCTCCTGGGCTCAAGCAGTCCTCCCACCTCAGCCGCTCAAGTAGCTGGGGCCACAGGCACACATCACCTTGCCTGGAATTTTTTTTTCCCCCCAATTTTTGTAGAGACAGGGTATCACTGTGTTGTCCAGGCCATTCTCAAACTAACTGACCCTCCTGCCTTGGACTCCCAGAGTGCTAGGATTACAGGCATGAGCCGTGTCCCTGGCCGAGAATGTTTTTCAATTTGGGCTTGTTCAGTGTTTTTCACATGATTAGACTGGGGTGGTAGGTTTTGAGGAAGAAGACCCCAGAGGTGAAGCGCCCTTCTCACCACATCATATCAAGGGTAGGTACTATCAACCCGACTCATCACTGTTGCTGTTGACCTTGACCACTTGGTTAAGGTCATGGGTGTTGGGTTTCAATTAATGTTTTTCCCTTTCCATGCGGTATTCTTTCAGATTCCCCACTCGAGTGGAGGAGGGGTGTTAAGCGTCTCTTCCCGGAGGTGGTTTATTTTGGTTTTGTGTTAAAATATATCAGTGCAGATCTATTCACCCATCTCTTGATAGAGGGAATAGGATTTTTCTTGGGACGGGGATACTTTATTCCTAGTTTGGAGTCAGCTTTCCCCATTCTCGATGGTGTAGCCTCTACAATGTTTGTCTCTTTGAAGTGGAGTGGGAATTTAAAGAGATTTATGAAACCATCTCGGTAGAGAATCTATCTAGGATTTTTTTTTTTCTTTTCCCAAATCCGTTGAGGCGACCTGTCTTGGTTAAGTCTCTTAAAAAGCAGTCAAAGTGGTTTTTGTAGAAAAAATAATTTTGGGGTACTCCTAGTTCACCATTTTATATAATATTTAATTACTTTTCATAAATGCAATAACGAGGCCAACTGACATAAGCGAATTTGAGGCAGTCAGCAGTTTGGGTGTTTCAGACTCAGGTAGGCAGCTCAGGCGGGAGATGGCAGGGGAAGCTCAGCAGGCAGCTGCCCGCCTTGGTCAGTTCAGCCAGGTTAAGTGGAGGCCTTCCTAAGAGAGTTTCTCCTCTGAGTGTTTTTAGAAGCAGCAAATATCAGCTATAAATATTTAATGTTGTGTTTATAAACTTTAGCATCATAAAAATACAAAAAGGTGACTGGACGGGGGTTGGTCAGTATATACCTAGGGGAGAAAAGAACTTCCTCAGCACATCACACTGCATAAGGAAAACCGTCTGAAACGTTCTTAGAAGAAAAGTCAGTAGGTAAAACAACGATTGTGTAATCTGATGGATACCCGCCAGAGGAAGCATTAGTCTTTGCTTGCCAGGGTTTTCATCATTCTTTTCCAATTATGAAAATTAATATGCTGTAAGCAGTTTTAAAAAATAAAATTAAGCATGAAAAGAAAAACATCTGTAAACCCACCCCTAGAAGTTTTGCCCCAGCATTTTGGTGTGTTTTCTTCCAGGTGTGTGTGTGTGTCCTGCTGTACTCTGAGCTTTGTAGTAAGCATTTGATCATCCAGCAACATCGATTGAAAATGTTTGTATGCATCTCTTTCATCAAGTACATGTTCCATCATCTATATCACATGTGTTGCTGGAGATTTCGATTGCTTCCATTTTCCTTTAGGATAGATTGCTGGAAGTAGAACTGGAGGGCTCTTGAGACCCATTACCATATTGCTTTCCTGAGAGGTTGTGCGGGTTGCATGGCAGTGAGGAGGGACGGGGGTAGGTGGAGGGGCTGTGGCACAGGCCTCTCCAGCACTTCATGTGAACATGGTCAGCTGAGCCGGGAATGCATGACATCTTTATTTTTCCCCTTGCATTTCTTTAATTCCTAATGAGGTGGAATATTTGATCACATTTGTCAGCTATTTGCATTTCTTTTTCCATGTATTAGACCTAGGCCGCCTTGAAAGGTGTATCTCAGGTTCTTTCCAATATTGCACTTTGTTAGTTTCTCTTGAATCCCAGTTATTTTAAGGATTGCTGTGTTGGAGTTTCAGCTGAAGGGGCCATTTCTGATGTTTGCTGGTCCATTAGCCTCCTGACCTGAGCCAAACTGTGCATCTTCGTGTTAGAGTTGCATATGAAACAAGAGCTAAGTCCAGAAAGCAAGAACAAGCTAGCAGATTGATTTTCCGAGATGGAGCATACCAGGGCACTTCTGTTGTTGACTGTACCACTCTCTCCTGAAGGGCCCTGGTTGTGTACCGCAGTTGGGACTGCTGATGCGTTGGGGTGTTACAAGAGCATGCTGAGGCTGCTCTCCTGTTTCCTGGTGTGCTGATCAAACTTTATAGAATGACAGTTGTAGGAAAAGCACAGATTCTTATGTTAGCCAATAACAGATTATTTTTAATGTTATTATAAATTGGCAAGCTTACTAATTTGTTTCTACCTGTCATTAGCCAAAGTTCAGTGTTTCCCAAGGATACATGTGAACGTGTGTGTATGTGACATCGATTGTATTTTTCACATGAATTAATTGAGTATCTATTATGTGGCAAGCTGTGTGCTGTCTTTGAAGCACTGAGCTGTCTTATAAATACACACAGGATGAGGAGAGGATCATTTTCTATATTTCTGTGAAGTCCTTTTTCAAATTCCCATTCTTTTGCTGCTTCTGTATCTCCTTTCACTGCTTTAGGGCATCCCGGGTAGAAAGCTTACCTAATGTCAACTCCAGTTCTTCCTTTTGTAGTTTTCGTTTTAAGCATGGTTTCTGGGGGGGTTTTTTTCCCCTCTAAAGAAAGCTTCTCAAACTTTGAAATGAAAACAAATGAAAAGAGAGGGAAAAGATTCAGAAATTATTGATAGGTTGCTAAAAACAAATGCTATGATAATTTTGGGTTGGAGCATCTGTCGTTTTACAGCACGACAGATTTAGCTTCTTAATGATGTTTGTGTATTTTTCCTCAAAAGTATATTGACTAGGTAGGAGTTGAGCCAAGCCTTGAATGAATCATTTCCTGCCAAATTCAATAGACTGAGCAAATCCTCGGAGAAATGGCCATATTTCTCTAACACTGGGTTCCTCTCAGGGCTCAAGATTCCATTTTCTCTTAGTACTTTGCTCCTACAGACTAGGAGTCCTCTTCGTGCTACAGTGTGCAGCGTGCACGGAAACTGTGAATGGAGAAGCAGCCGTTCATGCTGCCAAGTTTCTTCCAGAAGGTGGCTCCTGGTAGATGACTTTCAGTCTGAACTCAGTGTCGCCGGGCGTGTGTATGCCCACACATTGCCAGTTTAAGCTGTGGACAAACAGAACGGATATTCTCTGACTGAAATAAACATACAAGCAAAACACTCTGTCTTCATTCAGCATCATTTGCATCCCATAAAATAATGACTTCTCCTTAATGCCCACCTTTCTTATGGGTGGTTCTTAATTAGTTCCAAACAGAACTTAACTGGCCGTAATATTCCACTTGCTAAAACAAGGGCAGTCGAGTGTTCGATTTGCCGTCATGGATTAGATGCATGCAGTCACCCAGTGCTGTTTGCCCGAGCATCTGTAGGCGTGGATTCCCCAGTGCTGATTCCCCAGTGCTTGTAAGGGGCAGGACTTAATTAAATCTTAAAGTGACAGCTGAAAATTTAAGGGTCAGGAAGTCATGTCTAAAAGGGGATTTAGTATAACAATAATAACAGCAGTGACTAAGACTAATCCTGGCTCAGTCATTTTGTTTGGGGTCACCTGGTCTTAATTAGCAGCACTCTGGGATTTGAGTGGCGCTGTGCTGTTGCCCACAAAGCCCATCAGTGGCACCATTGCCTGTGTTCTTCAGGGCAGTCTGTTAGGGAGGGTGGCACAGGTGTTGGCATGGTCATCTCCATTTTATAAGTGAGGGAACCTCAGCCAGGCAGGATCCTTGCCCAGATGCTCTGTGGGGAGCCCTGTGAGTTTGTAACCCTCCGTGCAGCCTGCCAGGTCAGCGGCCCCAAAATGGAGAGATACAGAGGGCCACCAAAGTGTAAGGCGGGGCGTTGGCTAGTGACACAAGCCACCTTTCGATCGCCTGGGCGTTCTGAAACCCACAAATATTCGCCTGGACCTTGGTCAGGTGTCTCACAGAACCTACAGTAAATCACTCTGTCAAGAATAACTTCAAACAGAAAATCGCTTTTTGTTTCCTAGAGAAGGCTAGTCTTCAACTACAACAACTTGTGATTTTTAATCTGTTTCACGCTGGTCGGGGGAAAAAGAAAAGATGTTATGGGCGTATAATTAAAAATTTGTCGGCAGATACAATTACAGGAAGAATCATGTGGCCTAAAAAACTGAAAGCCTCCATATGCCTCTTCCTCTTGCCAGCTACAGTCCACAAATTGTAGAGCCTGCGGGCACTGTGGAAGCCAGCTAGATTTGCTCTATCCAGTAGCAACAGATTGGGAGCCATACATGGAATTTATACTTTTCTAGCAGCCACAGGAAAAGAGTACAAAGAAGCAGGTAAAATTTGTATTGCAACATCTATTTTACTGTGTATTAATATTGCAATACCTGTTTTAATATATAATAATGCCATAATATATCTTATTTAACCCAGCATATCCAAAATAGCATCATTTCTACAAGCGATTCCTATTTTAAAAATTATCCACAAGGTATTTTTTATGTTCTTTCTTTTTTGTACAAAGTCTGCAAAATCCGGTGTGTTCTTTGGTCAGTGACGTCTGAGATCCCAAGCTCCTATGTCTGTCTGAAATTATGAAAATCAAGTCATAATGTGAAAAATAATTTTTAAGCTGAAAGTTACACTGTTTCTGGGAGTTTTAAACTAGGATAGTTTGCGGTTATTAATCTGTTCGGAATTAGTCCAGAAAAAAATGCTGTGGATCAATAACTTGAAAATGTGTTTGTGGACCACTTAAAGAGGAATCGTGTGGCTGAATAGTCCCTGTTACCCCTCCACCCTGCAGACTCCAATAGGAGAATTTCAGCTGCTACAGACTCTCCTTGGTGGCCAAGCTGCCTAGCGCTCTCCTGTCCCACCAATGGTGTGGCTCTTATCACTGAGGAACAGACCTTACCATTTCATTTCCTTTTAATTAACTTAAATTTAAAAAGCAACACTTCCTTGGTTACTGGAATGTTGGGAACCATGTGGGAATGTGCATCTGTATTTTCCAGGGTCTATTTTATTACCTATATTACCAGTCATGTATTTCCAATGAAAATGTAACTTGTGAATTGAGATATAGTAAAAGTATAAAATACATACACTGTGATGATTGGGGAAATTTAGTAGGAAAAAGGAATGTAAAAGATCTCAGTAATTTTTTAAATAGAATACAAGTTGAAATGATACTATTTTGGATACACTGAGTAAATTAAAATATATCAAGAAAATTAAATTACAGGCTCACACCTGTAATGCCAGCACTTTGAGAGGCCGAGGCAGACGGATCACCTGAGGTCAGGAGTTCAAGACCAGCCTGGCCAACGTGGTGAAACCCTGTCTCTACTAAAAATACAAAAGTTAGCCGGGCGTGGTGGGGCATGCTTGTAGTCCCAGCTACTCAGGAGGCTGAGGCAGGAGAATAGCTTGAACTCGGGAGGCAGAGGTTGCAGTGAGCTGAGATCGCACCACTGCACTCCAGCCTGGGCGACAGAGTGAGACTCCATCTCAAAAAAAAAAAAAAAAGAAAAGAAAAGAAAAAGAAAATTAATTTAAAATTACACGTAAGGCTTGCCTTAGATTTCTGTTGGGTTGTGCAGATCTAGACCACAGTTGTCATGTAATAAAGGAAGGAGAGTTTAAAATTACAGGCTCACAGTTAATGATAAAATTCCGACCTGAGCCCAACACCAGACATTCCAAACACTCAAGTAAGTCAGTCTGATGATTTGTAAGCCTGAATGTTGAGCCATCTTCAAATGTGATGACCTCATCTTAACTCTTTTCCAAGCTCCCACTTTGGGTGTATCAAGAGGCTAAGTGTGGTGGCTCACATCTGTAATCTCAGCACTTTGGGAGGCTGAGGCAGGAGGATTGCTTGAGGCCAGTCATTTGAGACCAGCCTGGGCAACACAGCAAGACCCCATCTCTACAAATTTTTCTTTTTTTTTTAATTAGCCGGATGTGATGCACACCTGTAGTCCTGGCTACTTATGAGGCTTGGATTGGAGGATCATTGAGCCCAGGAATTTGAGGCTGCAGTGAGCCAGGATCATGCCACTGCACTCTAGCCTGGGAGACAGAGCAAGACAAAACAAAAAACAAAACAAAAAAATGAATTGGCCAAGAGAAGTCAAGGCTCTTCTGGCTTGGAAGGGAGCCAAGTCCTCAGTCTATCCTGTTTTTCTCATCCTGGCAGCATCCCCATGAGATAAAAATGATTATTCCCATTGTACACTTAAGGTAAAAGGTCTGAAACAGATGAAATAATTGCACCATGACTATAGAAACTAGTAAGAGTCAGCGCCTGGAATTAAGCCCAGGGCTGTCTCCTTTGACACTGGCCAAAAAGCAGAAACCTCCTTTGATGAAGGGGCTTACTTCAAGCTTTGTTTATTTGGTGAAAACACTCCAGGGCTCCAGAAACTTAACATTTGGCTCCACATCCAGAAAAGTAAATTTACAAAATGGTACTATAAGTGGTGATCCTCGTTCACCTGGGATTGCTAGGGTATGAGCATTCTGGCAATACCTGGGTTTCTGATCAGGATGTCATTCGCAGCTGTAGACGGTGATACTCAGTCACCTGGACTCTGGGATTGCTAGGGTATAAGCATTCTGGGAATACCTGGGTTCCTGACCAGGAAATCACTCAGAGCTATAGATCGAATGCTTTACCCCTTTTCTCCTGTGTTATATGATGTCGGTTAGCACCTTTTAACCTTTTTAGAAGATAGGTGGGAAGTTGAGTTAGCTAAATCAACAGGTAGCTGATGGCCTAGAATACAACTTTCTGTAGCTTTCAAGGTGAGGATGAGGGGCGTCTTGTTCCCTAAACTGCTGCCTCATGATGGGGAACTGCAGCATTGTCTTGCCTTGTGTCTGAGTCCCCATGTAAAATTCAGTATTTCGTTATTAAAAGATAAAGGGGAAGAAGGGATAACAATAGACGAAGAGATTCCATGCTAGTCCCCATCCTCATTCTGGTGAAAAGTTGGCATTACTCAGACAATCACACAGTCCACGCAGAATTGTAGGCTGTGGAAAACAGAGCTGTAGATGGTGTACTGACAGCTGCTACAAAGGATGCCTCTGCCCTGCCTTTCATGCCCAGCTTTGAGTATATCGTGTCTCTTGCTCATTACTGATGCTGAGTTTTAGCCACAGAACCAGAGGCCTTTCTTTTTCCGCAGATGGGACTCTGAACTGTGTTTTAATGATTAGAGGGAGCAGTGAAGATTTTCGCTGTGAGCATTTTCACTCCCTTTCCCATCCTTGGCCAGAGATGATCTCACATGGTCTTAGCAGGAGTGCATGTTGTTTATCTTGGGAGCTTTTTGCACAGGGAAAGCCTTTGTCTTCCAGCTCTGTGAATCTTTCTTCGCTGTGTAGCACCTTGCAGAACATTTGCACATATTAGGCTCTTGGTGAGCACTTAGGTTCCTCAGTCATTTGCATTCATGTCGTGTTTCAATAACACATTCAATGAACCAGCAAGTATTTATTGAACATCTACTATGTGAAACACAGGGAAGATAGCCATGAACAGACCAGGCACAAATCTTACATGCTAGTGGAAAAAAATGTACCCCATGGATGACACTTTGGGTATTATGATGCAAAGAATGAAAACATATTAAATCACTTTGGTATTTGCATTAGATTGTGTCCTGTTTCAGATTGGTGTATTTGCCAAAGAGCAGATAGTAACAATTGTGTGTACCCCCCACCCACCAGAAAAAAACACAGTAAAAGTGCTAAACTATTGAATATTTTTAAATGTTATTATATTTGAAACATTTGTTTGTAATTTTGAGCCATGTAATTAGAAAACTAGGGTTTATTTAAATTCTTGTTTTAGAGAAATATGTAAAGCCACATTTCCTTTTATATAAAGCACTTGGTTGAAAAAAAAATTTTTTTTTTCTAAAGAAAAAAACACTCTTTTGTGTACCTTTGCCGATTAAAAGACAGCACAGAGAAATTGATTCCTCCTGGAGTTTGTGTAGAAATTAGCAAACGTGATGCTTTTCCCTAGGCATGAACTCACTTAAAACTACTGAGAATCTTATAATCATGCAGGTTGGAGTGAATAGTGGTTTAGAGAATTGAGCTGATTAATAAGAAGTCCCTGGTTTTGTTGTAATAACATATTCTGACCCAATAAGGAAAATTTGCACTGTGTTTTCCTACAGTGATGGTGCTGTTAAAACTTCTACAAATGGGACACCTTTATTACTACTAAGCCTTTTACAGTCTGTTGCTTCCCAGGGAGCTTTGTAAATCACTATGTTTTCCCAGTCTATGGGTTCTGAATCCTCCTGTTGTCCTGTGAGGCGAATTTCCATTTTGTGAAGATGATACTGTTAAATGGAGGTGTCCACCCCATAGAAATTAAGAAGAGATAAATGCAGACAGACCCAGCCCTTGGAAATTCTGCTTTGTGATGAATTATTTCCTTACACTTATGGTAAACTTTTTTACCCGGGATGTGCACAGGGGCCCAGAATCAGATACGGTAAGTCCTTCCATGTGGACTCCATCCACATGACACCATGTTCACCAGTTGGAGCCTTGGAAATCCAGTGGGAATGATGAGATGGTGTGAACAGCTCCAAGGCACCGTGTTTTTAACGTAACCCATTCGTTTCTGGCTGAATAGGCTAGTTGTTGATGTGGTGGACATTACGAGATGGTGTTAATGGTTGGGCCACAGCATTTCGAAGAGATGCCTGTGAGTCCTGAGCCCATTGTGCGTCTCTGATCATTTTGGTTTTCATTTGCTCCCCTTGGCCACCATCCCTCCACAGAGCATTCTCTGGAAGCGCTCAGGGAGCAGAACAGGGCAGGCCCACGTAGAAAAGGCCCTCTTGAGAGTAGAAAGTCAGGTTCACTGAGATCTCTGACTCAGATCACCCGCACCCGTGCTGTTCGTTGTGGTGAAGAAGGTGCTCTTATATGTACACATTTGTGTAGTAATTACTGCATATCTATAGCAATGTTACCGCACCTGTTAATGAATATAACCAAATGGCATAGCTACAGTGTTTTATTCTAGTAAAGTTTAGGAGAGTATATTTGTTCTCAGTGGGAATTGATCTGGGGAGACCCAGAGAGTGGGGACATGAGGGTTATTTGTGGAGGAGATGACACAGTAGCTTCAGAAAACAGAAACATTAATGCATTAGGCTGCTGGCCTATGGGATCACACTTCCTTCAGTGATGCCCTTAAGAGCCTTGGAGTGCCGGAAAGTATAAGCAACGCTGAGTTCCTGCCAGTATCACGAAGGCGTCTTTTGGATAAGAGAGGAACCAGAAAGATTAAACTTGTGTAGAAAGTGAAAACTGAGTTTGAGGGAACAGACACATTCTTGTGGCAATAAGGTGGATAGAATGGGCCACTCAGCCTCTGCACTGTGGTCAGCTGGAGCTGGAAGATGCTTGTGGTGGGGCTGTCTTGTGCACTGTGGGATGTTTAGCAGCATCCCAGGACCCAGGAGATACCGGTAGCACCCCCTCCCCCAGTTGGGGCAACTGAAAATGTCTCCAGATATTGCCAGATGTCCCAGGAGGCCATGAGGGGAGCATGCATCTCATTGCCTGTTGAGAACCTCTGGAATAAATAGGCTAATGCATACAAACATAAGGATCTTAGTCTTGCATTGGGAGGTGGCGTCCGGCATGTAAAGACACCACTAGAGCACATTGAAGTAGGTTCTTTCAGAGCATTGCGTGCATGATACCCTGGAGCCCAAGGAGAAAATCATCAGGCCATGCCTCCTGGAATCAAGAAGGATTGACTTCACGGCCTGGAGGAGGTAAGTTTCAAACTGATCCTTGAAGGTAGAGGTAGGTGAGGAACTAGATGAAAGGATCAGTATTAGATGGACTTTTAAAATATTTTCTGGCCGGGCACAGTGGCTCATGCCTGTAATCCCAGCACTTTGGGAGGCTGAGGTAGGTGGATCGCCTGAGGTCAGGAGTTCACGATCAGCCTGGCCAACATGGCAAAACCCTGTCTCTACTAAAAATGCAAAACAAATTAGCCGGGCATGGGGCATGCCCCTGTAATCCCAGCTACTTGGGAGGCTGAGGCAAAAGAATCGCTTGAACCTGGGAGACGGAGGTTGCAGTGAGCCAAGATGGTGGCGCTGCACTCCAGCCTTTACGACAGAGTGAGACTCTGTCTCAAAAAATAATAATAAATAAAATAGAATTTTTCTGAGTATTATGTATGTTATTGAAAAATGTATCATTTCATAGATCTATCTCACTTTGTCTATAAGAAAAAACTATGCGTATAAATGAATTTTTATTATCTAGTCAATCTAGTCAGTGGAATGGAGTATTATTTCCAGAGTTCCACTTTATATTCCTTGGTAATATTGAGATGCTGGTTGTAGTAAATACTCTTAAATAAGGCATGTTGTAGGTTTGGAGTTTAGATGCCTGAATTTCATGAAGGGTCTTCAAAGCATTGGGGATGTTGGGTGTACAGTGGTGATTTTCTTGCGTTCATTTGACATTTTTAAAGTGATAGACATTTAACCTTGGGCTTTCTCAGGACTCTAGAATATGAGTGATCACTGTTAACTGTTTAGAAACTCATGATGTAAGCCCATATGGCTTATGGATTTATGCACATTCTAAACAGATAAGCATCACACAAATGTAACTTGAGTTTTCTATGAAAGGATAGTGGGACCTCCCCCCCACCCCCACCCCCGCCTCACCCAAGTCTGGCGTGAGCATTGGTGTTAATTGAAAAAGTCAGTAAAAGCTGACTGGGAATCATAAAAACTGATACCTACACGTCTTACTTTGTGTTTGTTTGTTTTAAGTGAAAGCATGCAAATATGCAGTCATCTGCCAATACTTTGTGGGCCAGCCCAGGCCTCTGCTCTGAGGATGGCCCACAGCCTGGAATCCCCCAGTGATCCCGGCACTGTCCACACCCAGGGTGCATCCGTCCTGGCTTCCAGTTTCCAGTTAACTTAAGCAAAGCTGCATAGACATCTCACTGTACATCTCTCTAGATTTATACCTCCTCTCTCTACCTTCCCGGTCTGGCTGCCCACACCTATCCTTAAGGCATTTGTAAAAACTGATTCACACTTACCCTGTCTCTCATACATTCTATGTTATTTTCATTTTGAAAAAAGGCTGTGACCCTGTGTGTACTCATACTTCATCTGTCTTTGTAATATTTAAAGTTTGTAGTTACAATAGTGAGGACAGTGACTGAAATGGGACTGGGAGCAGACTTGGATCAGCTTTGGGAGATGGTGTAGGCAGCAATGGGGACAGAGGTGCAGGTGCGGCCCGGAGTGCCACCTTCCAGCTGTGAGCTTGCATCCTCATGCTTGGGTGTCTGTCCTTCAGTTTCTTCTCCAGTGCCACGTCACCCGCCTGAGCTGCCTCAGATTTGCACCCTGCTGCTGTGCACACGTAAATCAGTGTCTGGTGGGAAACAGGCAGACGCCTTTACAAGAACTAGTTGCCATTTATCTTTTTATTGTTAGACCTCCCAGTAATGTGTGAAGTCTAGTAATTGCCTGTGTGTCAGACTAACTCAGTTGTAAGCTCTACATTATGATGCTATTAATCTCTTCAATGTAGGCAAAATGGGGACAGTGGCTCCCGCAGCAAGCCCATCTGCTCTACCCATGTAAGGCGAGAGGGATGTGGTACCATGTGGCTTCTACTTCACCATCCACTTTACGGTTGGTGTTCATGCTCGTTGTAAAAGCTCTGCAAGACCTAGAGATGCTGTGAGTCCTGACGAAGGAAAATGCAGTGTTCCGTGGGGTTGTGCTGTCCACTGCAGGCTCTTGAGTTCTGAACTTTCTTAAGTTTGTATATTTATCCGGGAACTCATACTTACCTAGCTGTTTATTAAATTTCTTTCCTGAGTCAGGCACCCTCCAAACTAAGTGCTGTGGCTGCAGGGGGCCCTGCCCTGATGGAGCTTGCCTGTAATTTGGGAGACCTATAGCAAACAGAGGAACAAAGAAACAAAATAATTTGATGACAGTAACACATCCTGTGACAGAGATGAACAAGGTGACATGGGTTGGAGGGGATTCCACATTAGAGGTAAGAAGGCTTCTGTGAGGAAGAGATGGATGAACTGAAGTGTGTAAGATGCAGCCGGAAGAGCCAGGAGAAGAGAGTTTCAGGTAGAGAGGCCAGCACATGCGAAGGCCAGGCACCCAGGAGCCTGAGGGAAAACACAGGCCAGGCCAGCATGGTGGAGCGAGTGACCAACAGAGCTGAGGTCAGAGGTGTGCACGGTGAGCAAACCCTACAGTGCTTTGCAGGCCATAATACTAAGAGGATGAGTGTGGACCTGAAACCCCGCAGCAGCTTCCCACCACACTAACCAGTGACTGGCTGCTGGCTGAGGGACAGACTGTGATGACTCCAACTGGGTCCCAGGCAGGGAGATAACCTCACCTTCCACTAGCATAGCTCAGTGGAGCCAAGAAGGGGAGAGAACAGATTCAGGACACTCTTCGGTGCAGAACGTCAGTGGACATGCGTGTGTCCTGGCAGGGGAGTGAAGGTGTGGCATGTGAGCACGGAGTGGGAGGGAGGTGTGACTTATGGAGACCACAGGCTGCAAGAGAGACGAGATGCCATGGTTGGGTGGGTGGAGGTCTCCACTATGGGCGTGTCACGTTTGAGATGCTGGTTGGACCTTCAGGTGGCCAAGTCATGCAGTGCATGCAGGGATAAGTGAGGAGCTATGGAGGGCGGGGGCTGGAGACATCTGGGATGTAGACCTGGAGACTAGATTCGTTCACTGGAGAGACAGACGGCGGTGTAGTCAGCGAGGGGCACTCAAAGGTCAGGAAGATGCCTTTCAGAAACTCAGGGTGCCCAAAGCA
Organism: Macaca thibetana thibetana; assembly: GCF_024542745.1. Lineage (NCBI taxonomy): Eukaryota > Metazoa > Chordata > Mammalia > Primates > Cercopithecidae > Macaca > Macaca thibetana. Next base: position 9,083,774 of record NC_065598.1, read on the forward strand.
CTTCCAAAATCATTTAATACCTCCTTGCATTTTCACAGGGACTTGGAGCCTCTTAGGAGATAAGAATATAGGGAACCAGCCATCTGGAGACTTCTGCAGAGAATATACATTAATATCACTGTCTTATTCTCACTGACTCCCCACCTTTTTAAAATAAGGGAGATGGCCTAGACTAGGAGTTTTGCTGAAATTCTATCCCCGTCCTTTTTTTTCTGACTCTGCAGTTTTCATCTGAGGTAGAGAGAAATGATGCACTCAGATAAATTAGACCTGATACCTGTTGTTTTTCTTAGACTTTTGAAGTTTTTGCTCACAACCACAAGCACAGTCCTGAACATCGTATAACAGCATCGTTTGTTAATTTTTTGAATGAATTTTGTGATTAACCTTGGTTTAACAAGAACATCCAGCCCATTTCCCAACGACACAGATTAATACAAATTTAGTGAACCGAAGCGTGCCCTTCTGCTGCCACGTAGCTCAGTTCTCCAGGGATGGAAGCTGGTCTAAGAATTTCTAAGTTTGACGAACATTCAGATGTTCCAGAAACTATCAAGATTCTGAGACTGTTTCTAGGAAAGGCCACAACTATACTGGGAAGTATATCAGAATGACATTTTTGAATCTGAAAAGAACTTAGTCCTGTACATTTTTAATTTTAGTTAAGAATTTGAATCTGGCTTAATATATTCTTGACTTGCTAGTTTGAAAACAAACTGGTTGATGCTCATTTTCACTCTCATAACCATTTTGATGTTTCTGATTTTTTCTTTAACCAACAGAGGGGTCTTTGGAAGACATATGTGCTTTAAAGTTTCAATTTCATTGCAATTTTGTTTGAGATAAAATGCACATAACATTTACCATTTTAAGCATACAGTTCAGTGGCATTAAGTACAGTCACCGTCCACCTCCAGAACTTCATCTTCCTGTATTGATTCTCCATCCCCCCGAAAACCACCATCCTACTTTCTAGCTCTTGTTTTGCTTACTCTGGTGACTTCATATAGTGGAATCATACATTAATTGTCCTTTCATGTTGGGCATGTTTCACTTAGTGTAGTGTCTTCAAGGTTCACACACCTGTGTCAGAATTTCATTCTCTTTTTGTTTTTGAAACCAAGTCTCGCTCTGTCGCCCAGGTTGGAGTATAGTGGTACAATTTCAGCTTAGTGCAGCCTCCGCCTCTCAGGTTCAAGCAATTCTCCTGCCTCAGCCTCCCGAGTAGCTGGGATTACAGATGTGCATCACCACACCCGGTTAATTTTTTGTGTTTTTTGTTTGTTTTTTGTATTTTTAGTAGAGATGGGGTTTCGCCATGTTGGCCAGGCTGGTCTGGAACTCCTGGTCTCAAGTAATCTGTGCACCTTGGCCTCCCAAAGTGCTGGGATTACAGGCATGTGCCACTGCGCCCGGACAGAATTTCATTCCATTGAAAGGCCAAATATGTCATTGTTCGTATAAACAGCACGTCATTTATCCCCTCATCTGTTCATAGACATTTGGGTTGCTTCCGCCTTTTGGCTATTGTGAATAATGCTGCTGTGAACATTGAGGAACAAGTGTCTGAGTGTCTGCTTCCATTTCCTCTGCATATACCTAGAAGTGGACTTGCTGGATCACATGGTAATTCTGTTTACTCTTTTGAGGGCCTGCCATACTGTTTTTATGGAGGTTTAAGTTTTTGTGAGATGTGATAAAGGTAGGGTCCGACCATGACTCCTATGATTTGATGCAAAGGTTAACCCAATATATCCTGCAAGCCAAATTTAGCCCTGCTAATTCTGTACAGGCAACATGCTAAGGATATTTTTAATATTTTTAGATGGCTAAAAAAAATGAAGGATACTATGTCATTATCCATGAAAATTCAATGGAATTCAGATTTCACTTTACATAGTTGAAGTTTCATTGGAACACGGCTATACCCATGGTCTGTTGTCTATGGAACAGACTCTGTGTGGCCCATGGAGCGGGATTTGCTATGGCCCTTCAAGAACAAATTTGCAGGCCTGGCATGGTGGCTCATGCCTGTAATCCCAGCACTTTGGGAGGCTGAAGTGGGAGGATCGTTTGAGCCCAGAAGTTCGAGACCAGCCTAGGCAACATGGCGAAACCCTGCTTCTACAAAAAGTACAAAAATTAGCGGGGCATAGTGGTACATGCTTGCTTGCAGTCCCAGCTACTTGGGAGGTTGAGGTGACAGGATCACTTGAGCTTGGGAGATAGAGGCTGCAGTGAGCCGTGATTGCACCACTGCACTTCAGCCTAGGCAACAGAGTGAGACCCTGTCTCAAACAAACAAACAAACAAAAAACACATTTGCAAACCTGTTTAAAATGGTAAGGAGTCCGACAAAGCTTACATCAGTCGACTGCTCTGCCCAACTCCATGGGCTTTTCCAAGGGTCTGAGTAGGTGCCTCAAGCAGTCCACCTAATTAATCACACCATCCTACACATTATTTGTCACTTTTTTGCATGTAAGCACCAATCCCAGTTGCTTAAGCCTGCAGGGGGCATTTTCTTCCATAGAAGATGCAGAGTGTAAAAACTCCAACCCATTTGCATCTTGCTTATTTCAGGTACATTTCTTTTCCTGTTTGTAATTCCAAAGTGTGGCTTCCTATCATGCCTTTTAAGGAACTATCTATTCCCATTGACTAGGAGATAAGTCTCTGTGTAGTGGAGGAACCAAACTGGGGAAGACTTCTCAAAATTGTTCTTTTTTTCATACACTTTTTTGGGACAAGGTTTATAGCCAACTAAGAGGCAGTCTTCTATTTTTAATCTGTGATATTTCTGTAAAGTCATGTAAATGTCATAACTGCAGTGTTTTCAAGTTGTTGTTTTTGCAAAGAGCTGTTCTCTGCAGTGAGGGCTGAATGTGACTTGTTAAAAGTGAAATTCACATAGCATCCATTTTCTCCATTAGCTTCTTTCATTTAAAGGACATCTTCAACATATCATTTAAGGGCAACACTTGGTTCATAGTGTTTAATTTGTTGTCAGGAATGTCACCCTCCGAACTTCTTAATATACACACCCAACTCTACTGTGGGTACCTATATAATTTACATTTAACCTATTATTGTATTTTATTCATGAGGGTGATCTTAGGACCTGAGACAAATTTGAACAGGCTCAATACAAATCAGGTTATGTTTAAACCAGGAAGCAGACTTAAATTCTATTTTTCTTGTATTTGGGTTTTGTAGGAAATGGGGCATCATGTTTTCTCTTTTGAAATTGTGTTTGAAGTGATATTTGCATGAAGAAGCAGCCTGTTTTCTATTAGACTAGTAAAGTGGGAATAGTAGAAAAGAAAGGCGGGATTTGGGAAATATGAAGATGTTGTTAAATAAGGTATGCATATAATTAAATGTGGCAAGAACAATGCTACTTAGATATGGAAGCTGCTAACATATTTTAATGTTCTCTTTACAAAAAAAAATTAAGAATTTTAACATCTGCTAGAGCTCAATCTAGTCTGAATTTTTTTCTCATCTGACCTTTTTCATTTTTCCTTTCTCAAACACACTTGCTCATTTAAAAAATTCAGTTTGAGAACCAAGTAATATGTTTCCATTTAAGAAAGCCACAGATAAATATTATGTTCCATTTGAAACTACAGCTTCACTCACTTGATACTTTTACTTGTATGACTATTTTAAGTTCCTTTTAAAGAAATGGCTCAAATTTATCCTTTTGGGAGGGACTGGTGAAAACGTCTGCAGGTTCATCTTGGTTTTTAAATTTTTATGTGTTTAATTGTGGTAAAAATACATAAAAGTTTCATCTCGCTTTTATGTTTGCTTTTAAGGTCTGAGAATATTAATAGAACAAAAGGAACACAACAGCATTCCAATGACCAGTGAGTGTAGCTATTCCCACTGTGTGATTATATTGTTTTTTTTACAAGCCTACATGTATGGCTTTACCTATATTTGAATATGTAAATTCATACAGTGTAACTATAAAGCATTGTACTCACTTAGTGGCACAGAGAGGTTAAGTTATTGACTGGGGGACACGGAGTCCTCAGCACGAAATTCTGGGATTTAGCCGAGGACAGCCTCACTCCAGGATTGTGCTACTTCTCAGAGTTTGCTAGCTTTAGAGTTTGCTTGCACTGTTAGAGTGTAATGTTTGGAAAACAAGGCCATACTGAAATCCGGAGGAGAGAAAGATGGCTTACACTAGGTATGGGTACAGTGTGGTTGAGATGTGCAAACAAGATATAGGTAAGGTAAAAGAAAATGCAAACTAGGCCAGGTGCGGGGACTCACGCCTGTAATCCCAGCACTTTGGGAGACTGAGGCAGGTAGATCACGAAGTCAGGAGTTCAAGACTAGCCTGACCAAGATGGTGAAACCCCTTCTCTACTAAAAATACAAAACATTAGCTGGGCAAGGTGGCGGGTGCCTGTAATCCCAGCTGCTCGGGAGGCTGAGGCAGGAGAATCACTTGAACCCAGGGAGCAGAGGTTGCAGTGAGCCGAGATCATGCCACTGCATTCCAGCCTGGGCAACAGAGTGAGGCTTTGTCTCAAAAAAAAAAAAAACAAAACAAAACAAAAAACAGCAACAACAACAACAAAAACAGAAAAGAAAATGCAAACTAGTAGAAGAATGAGTTCCTTTTTTTTGGTTGTTTTTATTTTTTATTTTAAGATAAGTCATGTGGTGTAATGGGAAGCTGATGGGACTTAGGGTCAGACTACCTGGGATCATTCCTAGATTCCAATCTCCCTGGCAATGTAGTGAAAGGTCTTCTCATCTTTGAGATGTCAGGGGACGGTGATGCAGTGGGGGCCAGAGTGTTAGGGAAGACTAAACTCATGTAACACGAAGCATGACGCACATGTTGCATGTGTCTCTTTGTACCACGATACCTTGGACATACATATTCCTGATCTGGTAAGATGAGATTCCCTATGTTTTTTGTGACCTCAGCATCCCATGCCCAGACACTAAAGTCAAAGGGGACCATCAGAGTCCCCTAGTAGTTTGGAAATTCTGATCACCAGTCAGCAAAGATATTTGACTGTTGGAAATGTTTTAGATGGTGAGCTCTCTCTTTCTGTTTCGAGATTCAGTCATCCTTTCTGATAGTAGACACAGAAGTCTTTTTGACAAAGGCAATGCAAGGCCCTGCACTGGCTGACACTCCATGCGGTGTACTGTCCTTCCATGGCCTGTGCCGTTAGTTTACAGAGGTCAGTAATACCTGCCTGCCTCGCAGGGTTTGTGTCCAAGTGCTTCATCGTGGTAGAAGTGGTTTTTAATGAAACAGTAGATTTCTTGGTTTTGCTTCAAGTGAAATGCCTGAAGTGTTTGCTTTCCCAATGATTTCATGCTCTAAACTGCCTTTTTGTGGCCATGGTCCATGAGCATAAAGCAGCATCATGGCTATTCAGGCACATAAAAGCCAGATAGAAGAAAACCTCACTATTTAGCCATCATGTCAGAGAGAGCCAAACTGCATGTCTTTCTGGGCCCTGGTTTTTAGGGGATCAAATGTCACCCAGACCTTGAGTCTTAGTTAATCAGTGTCGCATAGCAAGAAAGGGTACTGAGGAATCAGAATTCTTACAAGGGTGGCAACGTTTATTTTATGAATTGAAAAATATTCCTATTCAGCAACTGTAGTCACACAAAATTAGGCCTGATGTAAGGTTCCACACTTTTTAAAAAGCATTGTATATATATTTAACTAGGATTCTGTAGTCATTTATATTAGGAATATTGTTGCTAGTTGTTTTGCAAGTTTCTGGTAGCTGTAGTGCAACTAGGGAAGTATTTACATATTGAAGGCAGGATCCACCAATAATGTGCGGATTTTAACAGTAATTAGGGTTTCTGGGAATTACACAGGTTTCATTCTCAAAAAGTTAACTGAATTCCACAGATCAAAAGTGAAATTCATTCACTCATCTAACCATGCACTCTGTTGCTTTCTTGGTGAGAGGGATGACTGACCCACTTGGTCTTCATGGAGCTCGGTCTCCTCATCTATAAATAAGATATTAAGTGTTGACCTAAGAATCTATGAATCTGAATTTTACATAATGAGCGAGATGTACATGTGAGTGAAAAGCAAAACCCTGTGATAACTCATTTTTGTTTCAACTACAAGATTGTTTAGACACTGTGGACTAACTATAGCCAAGACGTATCTGAATCCGGAAAAAAGTATCATAGAAAATCCAAAAATTGGCCAGGTGCAGTGGCTCAATTCTGTAATCCCAGCACTTTGGGAGGCTAAGGCGGGCGGATCACGAGGTCAGGAGATCGAGACCATCCCGGCCAACACGGTGAAATCCCGTCTCTACTAAAAATACGAAAGAAAATGAGCTGGGCATGGTGGCTGGCGCCTGTAGTCCCAGCTACTCAGGAGGCTGAGGCAGGAGAATGGCGTGAACCCGGGAGGCGGAGCTTGCAGTGAGCTGAGATCACGCCACTGCACTCCAGCCTGGGCGACAGAGCGAGACTCCGTCTCAAAAAAAAAAAAAGAAAAAAAAGAAAATCCAAAATCCAAAAATTAATTGAAGGCAGTTGCTTGTAGGTACAGCCCAAGTGATTGCATAAATTTTACACCAACTAAAAGTGTTAAAGAGTAACAAAATGAAGGGGTTAGAATGATTTGTGATGGATACATTGTGCATTGGAAATTGTAAGATTTCCCCAATAATTGTGTTTCAGTTGCCCAATTCCTATTTATTCTCATTGTACAGAAGTAAGTTACTACTCCCTTCAATATAAATTACTGTAAATTGTAGAGAATACTCAACATGAAGCCAGAACTTGGGGTTCAAATCATACCACTTGTTAGCTGTGAAGCCAACCTAGATTGTTCACTTACACTCTTCAGAAAGCAGCCTTTTTATCTACAAAATGAGAAGAAACAGGGCTGATGGGATGGTTCAGTTATATAATGGACATAATATTAAATAGACTCTTTATTTCTGAATGGGAAAGTGAGGAGTTACTGCATTTAGAAGATGTATAACCAGCCTTGCTGTTCAAGAATGTTAGGAATGAAAACAGTTGATATGTGGTTCTCATGACTCAATTAAAAGATGCTATGTTTGTGTTAAAATTAAGAATACACCTGTACTGAACTTGTGGAAGAAGCTTAGAGCAGAGGCTGCCTGTGCATTAAGACTGAGAGGACTTGGAAAGAGAAGATTTTTAATGTTTTCCTTTTACATTAGGGTTTCCTAACTGTGGCACTGTTGAAATGTAGGGCTGGAGAACTATCTGTGGGAGGTCCATCCTGTGCACTGCAGGAGGTTCAGCAGCATCCCTGGGCATCCCCCGCTGGATGCCAGCAGCAGCTTCTCCTTATGGTGACCACATAAGTGTCTCCAGACATTGTCCAATGTCCCCTGGGGGGGCAAAATCACATCTGCTTGAGAACCAGTTAAAATTTCCCCAATAAACATGTGTTACTTCTATAATTTTAATAGCAACTTAAAAAAAAAAAAATATATATATATATATATAATTTCCAAACTGACAAGGCTAGTCGGTCCAGCTTCACATATTGAAGACTCAGAAGAGTTGGACTTTTTTTTTTTTTTTTTTTTTGGAGACAGAGTCTTGCTCTGTTGCCCAGGCTTGGAGTGCAATGGCGTGATCTCGGGTCACTGCAACCTCTGCCTCCTGGATTCAAACAATTCTCCTGCCTCAGCCTCCCAAGTAGCTGGGATTACAGTCGTGTGCCACCACGCCCAGCTAATTTTTGTATTTTTAGTAGAGACGGGGTTTCTCCACGTTGGCCAGGCTAGTCTCAAACTCCTGACCTCAGGTGATCCTCCCATCTCGGCCTCCCAAAGTGCTGGGATTACAGGCATACAGCACTACACCTGGCAGACTTGGATGTTTTTATGAGGCGTTTTGGGCTTGTGTTCTGAAAGCATCTGCTTAACAGAAAGTGATATTGCATGACTGCCCCAAGGACTCCTGGTGGCAGCTGTGAAAGTGTCCAGGGACCAAAACCTGTGCTGAGGTTGCCCTCAGGCATCTGTGTTCTTGTCAGTGTGGGCATTCTAAGTAACCAAGACAAACCTGCTCTACTTGTGAAATACGGCACTTCTTCTGCATGTTAGTTGTCTGGGGTCACCTCGATGATATTAGGAGGTTATCTATTCTACTTTAGTAATGTGTTAGGAGTGCACAGCTTAATCAATCTAATGATATTTCTAAGGTAGGGCTCAGCAAACTACTGCACAGGGGCCAACTGGCTTGCAGCCTGCTTTTGTAGATAGTTTTATTGGAACACATACATGTCTGTTTGCATAGACACACCCGTTTGTCTACAGATTGCCAGTGGCTTCCAGGTACAGGTGACTATGATGGCTGCAAAGTCCAAGATCCTTGCTGTTTGGCCCTTTAGAGAAAACGTGTACCTAGCACTGCTCCATGGTTCTGGAACTTTCTCCCCTTCTGTTTCCACATCTAGGTATATCTCCTATCTGTTAATTTCAGAAAGGGGGAGGATAGTAAACAGCATAGCCAAACAAGACAAATTGTGATAGAGAACACTGTGAATATTTCAACTTTATTCAGTGCTTTTAGCGAGTATCCGTGTGTTTCTCTACATATCAGATGCATGTGATGTGTACCAGAGTGTATTTACGAAAATGCCTGGCTCATGTACTTGTTCATGAAAGCAGCAAAACACCATCATTTTCCTTGATTTAAAAAACTGGTAGCAGCATTCGCGCTGGGGAACTTTGAGAGAACGCGACAGTTGCGTGTAGGATATTGGACCAGACAGGCTGTTGGGGCCAGAGTTTGAAGAGGGTTTCTCAAGAAACAGACCGTACTAGGATTACATGGGAAGTGAGTGTGGAGTACCTCAGGATTGCTGATTGCTGGTTGTATGGGAGTGAGGGGCAGGATGGGGTTTAGTGGGGAGCTTTCTGGAAAGCCAGTCCCGCTCTTCCCTGCATGTCTACTACCCCCGTCCAAGCACTTCCTTGGCTCTAACATGTCCTCATGAGTAGGGCCCATGACTTCCCAGTGTTATCTTCTGGAGAATTTAATACAGGGTTCAGGATATTCGTAAGTCCCATAAAGGTGTTTTAAGTGAACAGCTGAATGGCAACCTCAGTTTGATGATGCTCTGTCTCCTGGAAGGGCCTAATGTCTAGCTGTCTCCAGTCTCCTTCCAACAGACCAGCATCATCATGTTGTGTTAAGTTCATTTATGAATTCTCTACCCAAGGCATCTGCACTTAGTGTCCAGGAATCACTCGACGTTTTGTTTCTTCTTTTATGTTTTCTTTGCCTCTGAAATATCTTCCACAGATTCCCTAAGGAGGTAAGGAATTGTGAAGGAGGAGAACTATAAGCTGAATAGAATACAGTCATCCCTTGGTATCTGTGGGTATTAGTTCCAGGACCCCTGCATATACCAAAATCCGGGGAGGCACAAGTCTCTGATATAAAATAGTGTCCTATTTGCATATAAACTATGCACATCTTCCTGTAAACTTTAAATCATAGATTACTTGGAATACCTAATACAATGTAAATGCTATGTAAATAATTGTTATATTGTTTTTAACATTGTTTTTATTGTATTGTTTTTATTTTTTAAAAAAATATTTTTTCTTTCTTTTTTTGACGCAGGGTCTTGCTAAGCTCACTGCAGCCTCTTCCTTCTGGGCTCAGGTGATCCTCCCACCTCAGCCTCCCAAGTAGCTGGGACTACAGGCGTGAGCCACCACACCCAGCTAATTTTTGTATTTTTTGTAGAGACTGGGTTTTACCATGTTGCCCAGGATGGTCTCAAACTCCTGGCCTCGAGCAGTCCTCCCGCCTTGGCCTCCCACAGTGCTGGGATTAGAGGTGTGAGCCACCACACCTGGCCTTAAAAATATTTTCAATCCTTAGATACAGAATTTGTGGATACAGAGGGGTGACTGTTCATATTTTCAAAGGCTATATATCAACAACATATAATCAATGTATAACATATATGAGATATATGGATAGTATATATACATATATTCAGTAACAGCATATACGTGTATGCAAAGTAGTAGGTTTGTTATAGACAGCATAGAGAAGACTCTGGCTTTTTAAGTCCAGTTTCACAATCTCGGCCTCTTATTTATTTTGCTTTTATTTTTATTTTATTATTGAGCTTTTAGGTTCCGGGGTACATGTGCAGGTTTGTTATATAGGTAAACTCGTGTCATGAGGGGTTTGTTGTACAGATTATTTTGTCACCCCAGTATTCAGCCTAGTACCCAGTAGTTACCTTTGTTCCTCTCCCTCCTCGCACTCTTCACCCAGCAGTAGCCCACAGTGTCTGCTGTCCCTGTCTCAGCCTTTTCGCTGGAGTGGTTATACCATTTACCACTTGCTCTGTTTTCTGTTTGTACCACTTACTCTGTGTTTCCTTGTTCCTCTGTTCCTGTGTGCTTTTGCATAAATTGGGGCTTTCTCGTGACGATACTTTTCAGTAAGCTTATTGGCAATAACTCATTGCTTTATTTTTTAGGGTGTTGCTCTAGTGTTGAGTTTTCATGTTTAACCTTATCATAATCTATGTTTGAAAGATATTTTACTTCACATATGAGAGCCTTACAACAATGTGCTTTCATTGTCCTTCCATTCTTAGTTCTTTGTGCTACATTTGCCGTACATTTTACTTCTATACGTGTTACAAACACCATAATACATCGTTACTAATTTTGTACTAAGAAGTCAATTACATGGAAAATAATTCTTTTAAAGAGAATAAAATATTTTTATGTTTATATTTACTATTTCTGCCACTCATCGTTTCTTTGTGGGAATCCGCATTTTCCAGCTGACGTTTTTCTTCCCCTTCATGGAATCCCTTCAGTCTGTCTTGTAATGCAGGTCTACAGGCAGTGAATTCTCTCTGCTTTTGTTTGGTAAAGTCCTTATTTTGCCATCATTTTTTGAAAGATATTTCATCTGAGTGTAGAATTTTGCATTGATACATCCTCTCAGTTCTTTAAAGATTTCATTGTCTTCTGCCTTGCATAGCTTTTGACAAGAAGTTTGCAGTTTTTACTATAATTTTTCCTCTGGATATAACTTTTGGCTTTTTTTTCTGGCCGCTTTTAAGAGTTTGTCACTGATTTTCAAGAAATTGATTGTGTCTTGTTGGGGTCTTCTATTTCTTGTTGAGGTTTATCCTGCTTGGGGCTTGTTTAGCTTTTTGAATCTGTTTTACTTTTCTTAACTGAGAGTTTCACAACTTTATTTGATCTTGGAATCCTTAAAATGCGTTTTTGGTTTTTGTGGTTTTTTTGAGACAGTCTGGCTCTGTCACCCAGGCTGGAGCAGAGTGGCCACGATCTTAGCTTACTGCTACCTCCACCTCCCGAGTTCAAGCGATTCCCATGCCTCAGCCTCCTGAGTAGCTGGGACTGCAGGTGCATGCCACAATACCCAGATAAATTTTTTGTATTTTTAGTAGAGATGGGGTTTCGCTATGTTCGCCAGGCGGGTCTCGAACTCCTGGCCTCAAGTAATCTGCCCACCTCGGCCTCCCAAAGTTCTGGGATTACAGGCGTGAGCCACTGCGCCCATCCAAAATGTGTTTTAAGTAACATATTTTATCATCTCAGTACTAGTGTTTTATTAATGAACACTAAACCCAGTGAGGGAAACACTGATGAAAACCAGTGTTTATTATTTTTACATATTTTTATAACTCCATATTGGCTCCTTGGACCTTTTAGAGTTGGGTTACCAGAAAGCAATGGGGCATTTGCCTGGTATTGTGTAGAGGGTATGCGAACACGATTAGCTTGTGGAAAAGATATCAGTAACAGTTGCCAGCGTAACCGCCAGCTTTACAGGAGTGCTCCAGTAGTAACCTATTCCCTTGTTTCAGCTATAAAAGCTATTACCACAATCTATCTCTCTCATTTTGTACAGTAATGATCCATGAACATACTAAAGGGAAATTGATGGCTTACCCAGGATTACCATTTACAGATGGCAGTACTGAAATGTTAATTTCAAAAACATTGAAACTCTAGTTTTCTTCCGTAGACATAGGACAAGCAATTTTTATCATTTAATCATGCAGACTTGGTTTTAAAAGAAAACTCTTTTAAGATATTCTTTGATTTTAATTTATAGCCTTCTAGTTTGCTTATAACATATATGCTTATTTTTAAAGAACATTAAAGGTTAGGCCTAAGGAATTCGTGTGCAAAATTGGTCATTGATTATTAAGAAAATAATACAAAACATTCTTTCGATGTCATATATACAACTTTAAAAGGGAAGGGGAGTCTTCGGAGTTGCCTCTGAGGAGCACATATAAAAAAGAAGGGTAGAGGTTGACTACAGTGGCAAAAAATAATCCACCTAGATCAAGACTATTCCAAAAGTGAATTTAAAAAGAAAAAAAGATGAGATGGTAAGATATGAAGAAATAATGAATGCATTGTGACTTTCCACCTCCCCATACCCATTTTCATAATTTGGTGACTAGAAAGAGAAATGAGGATGCTGGCCCGATTTTGATTCCCAATGGATGACGCTCACACAGAACTGCCCTGCTTCTTGACACTATTATGATATTAAAAGTAACGTGTATTTTTATAAGTTATTACCATCTTGGCACACTTGCATTCATTTTAGTCAAGTACTGTCACCTTTAGATTTCAAGCTTGCAGTCTTAAAAATATACACGTTGGAGAACACATAGTCTTCTAACAGTAAAATCTCAGCGTATTAAATGTTTAGTGACTGAGGTATTCAGAGTCAGTCAAAAAAGTATCTTTAGGATTTCCGCTTGTGGAGTTGTCTTTCATAGAGGAACCTGGGAGAGTCAGGCAAGCCCTAGCACGTAGAGCATGGAGTATCCTCATCTGCATGGGCACTTAGACACCTGCACAAGTCCTTTAGCAGTAAGGCGGGATGGAGGGGTTCACAGGATACGTGCTGCCCAGGATACGTGCAGCCCAGAGCTGGGAGGAAATCATGAGGGCCGACTGGACATTTATTGTACAGATGCACGACTGGCTGGTATGGCCTGAGATGTGGCAGTGAAGATGCACCATGAGGTTGTGGGAGGTGGGATTCATGGTAAATCCTAAGTTTTTCATCTTTGCGCTCACGATGCACAATAGCTGATCAAAGCTTTTAGCAAACTCTGCAGCAAATTAAAAGGCGGCAGAACCTCATGGTGACAACTGCAAACCCTGGAGCCAGGCTGCAAGCATTCACACCCCAGCTCCACCAGTCCCCAGCCCTGGGACCTGGACATGCAGCTACATGTCAGTGCATCAGTTCCTTCTGTAGAGAACGGGATAGTAACCGCACTCCCTCACACGCTCCTGTACGCATGGAAACCACCACTGCCATCTGACGCAGTATATGCTGTAGAAGCACTTAGTGTGCTAGGCACATTAAATATTTAAAATTATTAATTAGATGGATTAAATAAGCTCAAAGTTCTCAGAAGAGAGCCAGGCATGTAACAGGTGCAATATGCATGTTAGCTATTATTATTATTTAATAGAGATGGGGTCTTGCTATGTTGCCCAGACTGGTCCTGAACTCCTGGCCTCAAGTGATCCTCCCACCTCAGCCTCCCAAAGTGCTGCAATTACAGGCATGAGCCACTGCGCCTGGCCTATTATTTTTTAATAACGTTATTTAACCCGGTGTTGCCAATTGTTTTGAAGTGTGGAGCCGTTTTTCAGATGACACATACTAAACATCTACTAAACAGCCTGAGAAACGGCACTCTGAAGAGCATGCCTTGGCAGACACTCCCCTACTTACTCTAAAACTCCAGCCAATTGGCTTCCAAGTTCACTTGGTTCTCATTTTTCCTGGCAACAACTCTGCAAATTATTACCCCCATTTGATGAGGTGCTGGCTGAGAAGGCCCCTTGCCCAGGTATGTTTCCAACTTTCCTGTGACAAGGTGTTAGATTCTGAAAGCCGGGAGTGCTGGCCTCAGTTAGCTGAGTGATACCAGCGTGGGGGTCTTTCGAGGCTGCAGGCAAGATGTCCGCCCACCTAAAGGCGGGGTGGGGGCTGGGGGGGCCGTGTTCCGGCGCCTCCCTCCTGTGGCTGCTGAGTTGGTATGGCTGTAGGCAGGGGACCTCAGTGTTGTACCGTGCTGGCCTCACCATGAGCACCCGAAGGAATTTTATCATACAAATTTGATTCTGTTGTATCAGGAGATGCCAGTAGCACCTCCACTTCCAGTTGGGATACCCCAAAATATCTCCAGACATTGCCTAATATCCCCTGGGAGATGCTGGGGGGTGTGGGGAGGGGGTGGCAGCGGGCACTGTCACCCCTGCTCCAGAACACTCTATTAAAATACAGAAACGTGATGCCAATCCCATGCTGTTATTTGGGATTAAATGTGTAGTACATATGCTTCTGAGTGGGAAAACTTTGCTCCAAGCAGAAAATGGTGCATCCTTTGTTGTCATTGGGCAAATGCTTGGTAGGAATTTGATCTGTGTAGGGGAATGCTCAGTCTGCAGTGGCAGCCAGGTAGTGAGCGTGTGCAGCCCTGCACACAGCATGAGCTTGTCAGACAGACAGTGCTTGCCAAGCAGGGCTCTGGCATGCGGTCGTTGTTGGCTATGGCTCTTCCATGGGCAGGCTCCTGGCTCCTCCTTGCGAATCCATCCCCTTTGTTAGCCACCCTGCCTGCTGGCCCTAGGCCTTCTGCTCCTTTCCCCAGGTCCTGACTCTCTCCAGCTTGGCCTCTCTCCGCCCATCCTGTGGACCTTTCATTCCTGGGGAGGAGGAGACTCAGGTAAAGAAGGATAAAGGCAGAACGATGCCAGGCAATTCCACTGCTAGCCGTTGCCCCAGGGACATGAATGTTCATAGCTGCATGGTTGACCCAAGCCAGGTGCCCGTCAGCCGCTGCCTGGAAAAACACAATGTGGTCCAGCCACGCAGTAGCATAGTATTCAGCCATAAAAGGAGTGAAGCCCTGGAACGTGCTACAACATGGATGCTCCGGGAAAACATGTTCAGTGAAAGAAGCCAGATGCAAGAGGTCACATATTGTATGATCTCAATTAGTGCCCCAAATAGGGAAATTCATAGAGCCAGAAAGCATTCTGTGGTCACCAGGCCTGGGGGAGGAGGGAATGGGAGTGACTGCTTAGTGGGCACCAGAACTCCTTTCCAGGTGATTGAAAATGGTTTGGAACTTGACATAGGTGGTGGTTGCATAACATCTGAATGTACCACTAAATCATACACTTTAATTTGACCGGGCTTGGTGGCTCACACCTGTAATCCCAGCACTTTGGGAGGCTGAGGCAGGAGCATCACTTGAAGCCAGGAGTTCGAGACCAGCCTGGGCAACATATCAAGACCCCCCCCCCCATCTCTACTTTTTTTTTAAATAAGAATTTTTTAAAAGAAAAACAATAAAATGGTTAATTTTATGTTATTTTTACTCCAACTGAAAACAAAGGGAAAAAAAAAAAAAAAAACAACCACGTATGGTCCAGGGGAATGTCTATGTTGGGCCTGAGGTGTGCTGTTCTGGTTTTTCTTAGGTGAATGGGTTCTGAAGGCTGTGTCAAAAGGGGAGCCTTTAAAGTTGCTAATTCTTTCCTGATAGGAAAAGAATATAATTTCTCAAAATGACTGCTTTTGAGGAATGCCCCTTTCTAAATTTGAAAACATAGTATTAAAAAGAAGAGTTTCTCAGTGCTTTAGATGATTATTTCTTGTATTCAATTTAAAAATCCCTTACAGTGGTTTTACAAATCTGCAGAGGAATTCACAAAGCACGATTGAAAAGGGATGTGCAGGATTTATAACTGAATGGGAACAAACCAGCCGATTTGCATATAGGATGAAATTTAGCTGAGGGTGTTACTGAGTTTGGACAACATTTGGCTGGACCTTTGTAACTCTTCAGCTCTGTGAAACAATAGTTGTGTGAAGAATTAAAAGGTGGAAATGAACTGTCTGTGACTGGCTCACATATGCCTAGGTCTATTTCCAGGCACAACGAGCAGTGAAATGATAGTGTCGGTGAGGCACCAGTTCAAGGAAATATACAAAGACTGCCTACTCATAAATACACAATGGAGTGATAACTGGTGCTTGCACTTGGAGATCTAGAATTCTGAAACATCGGAAAACAATAACAGACCGTTCTGTGTCCTTTTCTTTAAAACTATCTCTTGAAATTTTCGTGCTTACCCCAAGAACATCCTCAAAGATGCCAGTAAAAATAATTCCACAGGAATCTTTCTGAATTCCAATATCCATGGGAAAATGCTGCATTTTCTTCTGATTTTTCACAATAGAATTAAGGCAGACATCATGAAGAAATGAATGTGTAGAGGACTTCCAAAGTTTATATTAACATGTGTAATCAGCAGCCATAATGTTTTGAATGATTATGTATGGTACATCCTTCATTCATTAAGCTAACTTTTATCAAGTATGTGTTATGTGTCAAGCCTGGACTGTAGAAATGAACTTGAAGAAAGGACTCTTCCTCCTGTTCGGGTAGAAAAGGTGTAATGTGTGTTATGGATGATGTGATGAAAGGAAACACTGGATACCATGAGGAAAATTGAGATCATCACCCAGGGATTCTGTATTCTACTTAGGGAATAGGCTAAACGTCAAAATACAGCAATTTGAGACAGAGGCAGGCGGTAGTCCCAGAAGGGTAGGTGTCAAATCCCCAAGAGCATCGGGGAATCCAGGTTCCTTTTGTGTTACTATCCTGCCTTCCTAAAGGTCAGACAGGCTCTCAAGCAACCCCCATGACCACAAGTTGTGCACATCCTTCCCCAGCTCTTTTCACCTACCATTGGCAAGAACTCAGTAGTGGAAAAGAGAAATTTTGGGGGAGGAGCAGGCTGGTAAATTTGCAGTTTCTAAATTATTTTGCATTTTATTTGATTACAATGTTTGAATTCAGTTTTTTGAGGAAATGTATGTGGCACCAGGAGCTCTATTCTAACCTACTTTCTATGGAGAAGCAGGTACATGCTGTGTTGTATCAGTTTAGAGAGCCCCTTCAAAACCTCTCGTGTTCAGTGTGGAGGGACTGTCGCTATACATGCATGGCACACCACACCAAGAGCAGAGGACTACCAGAAAATTAGAATCCCTTTTACATTTGTCACATATCAGCATTTATTTAGTTGTAAAAATAAAGAGCATATGGCATTTGTTAAAATCATTTGCATTTCACACAAATATTTGGCAATATGTAAACTTTCTTGCCAGGGCTGTTTATTGTGGTTCCACTTGTGTACTAATAATGGGAAAATCAGTAATGACCAGGTGTTGGAAGGTCTGATTTCTCATTTAAATTTATTGTTTCTAGCAATAAACTAATTATTTTTGACATGTTTCATAACCAGAAGAATGTTATTAACCGAAATCATAATTCCTATTTTTGTGTTGATCACACACAGATGATAAGTTAATTATACTTATTGAATTTAACAACATATATAAGAGATAATCTCAAATTTCAAGACTCTCATTTGTGGGTTACCATCTGTTTTGGACCAAAGAATAGGAATTTGATTGCAAGCTTTCTTCTGAACAGCTTGTAATAAGAGCTGTTTGTATATTAATTACTTATTGAATTATCGTGGGTTTTAATGTTTTAATTTACAAGCAATTTGGAACTTATTGTGGTGACATCTGCTCATATTTTGATACTTTATGGTATTTAGCAATTTCATCATAAGGCTATTTTTTCCCCTGGTAATTTATAACCCAGCCCTGAAAACAGTAATTTGGTCTTTCCAGCTCACTATAAGGAGTATTGTCCTGTTTCATCTCAACTGCAAATTTTTTTCCATAATTAAAAGTATATTTTATAAGCAAAATCAAGATTCCTTTGTGCCTGCTTCCCTGGTGCCCTTTCATTTCTATTCAGAGTTACAGATGAATTTAGTTTCACTCTCATTACTTTACTTCAGTGGTAGATTTTTTACAAATTGCCCTGGTTATTACTTTCATCTTGAATATCCTTATGGTTTTTGTTTTGAATGTACTGTAATGCATTTTAGGGGCCTGTGAACCTGCTTGTAGATTTTTTTTAATCTCCTTCCTTTAAACAACATAACTATAAACATGACTCAGTGGGAATAATTTACTTGAATTTCCTTAAAACACTTGAGTTTCTATATAAACTCCCTAATAAGAAACACCTTCACTCATAGCTTCACTTCTGGACTTCAATTATATTAAACCTGGTACCTTTTTATTATCACTTAAGACTATTAAATAAGAATTTAGAGAAAATGGTGGACATTTAATTTCCTTAGTTCTTGAATTTGTAGAGGATAGAGGATAATTTATACTCTAGGAGGCTGGAATCATTCACAACCAAAGAAATTTTATAAGGTAAATATCATTAGGTAAATGGTTTATTGATTAGTATTTATGGTGACTGAGAAATAGAAACAATTTTTGATGTAAAGGATTATCATTTTATGAGCTATAAACCTGGCTTCCTCATAAATCAGTGCAAATGGAACCCTTGTGAAACAAAGGTCTGCAAAAAGTAAATGAAAAGTTGAGACGTTAGTGGGTGCCTTTGGTTTTCTTGATTTTAGGGGAGCCAGAGGCGAAAGGATTCTGACCCGTTTGTGTGTTTTTATGAGCACAGCACATGAGAATGCGTGTGTGCACACAAATGTGCCTGCCAGAGTTATTGGAAAGCTAGCCCAGGCGATGGGGAATGTTTAGCTAAAGCGTGTTGTCTTCTCCCGAGGGTGTGCACAGGTTCATGTATCAGCTGCATCAGGCCCTGTTCCAAAAACAGTGGTATTTCAGGAGAACCTTAATGTATCTTTAAATTTAATTTAAGATTAATTTAAATCTTTAAATTATCTTTAAATAATAGCAGTAGCAATAGCTGAGCTAACATTAATTTTATCTATTTTGAGACACTTTTATTTCAGAACTTCTACATGCATAATAATGCCTGACCGGCCACTTTTAATTTCTCCTTTTTTTCACTTTGCAAACAAAACCTTACAATCTGTGCTATGGACTAAGACAGAAAATAAGAACCAATAAAATGTGTTAAGTTTGAATTAGGATGAAAAAAAAAAAACCTAAAGGAACTGGATGGGTGAGAGGTAAACACACCCCAATGATTTTTAAGTCTTTTGTGTTAAACCTTTCCCTTTCTCCCTAGGCTGGTCCCCGCAGACGCCTTGCCATTTCTGTGACCGGATGCTGGGAAGCCTGCTGGTCAACAGGTCCACACATGAAGTCATCATAAGGTAAGCAGCCCAGCTGCCATTGGATCCTTGTCCTTGTACCTGAAATCCGTTTGAGGAGCAGAACTGCATTTTCCCAAAACGGAACCCGTTCTGCTTTAAATGATGTTTTCAGGGGAAGTGCCCGGTCTTTCTCCTTACTGAAGGTTGAAGGTAGTAGACAGACTATCATTAAATCATTGTGAGCTGCATAGTCAATTCCAAATGAGAAATTTGCCTTTTTACTGACTTCTGAGAATTTGGGAATTTGGGGTTGTGTTTTTTGTTTGTTTTGTTTTGTTTTGTTTTGTTTTGTTTTGTGTGTGTGTTTGTTTTGAGACAGAGTCTTTGCTCTGTCACCCAGGCTGGAGTGCAGTGGTGTGATCTCAGCTCACTGCAACCCCCGCCTCCCAGGTTCAAGCGATTCTCCTGCCTCAGCCTCTCAAGTAGCTGGGATTACAGGCGCCTGCCACCACACCCGGCTAATTTTTAAAACAGTTTTAGTAGAGACAGGGTTTCACCGTGTTGGCCAAGCTGGTCTCGAACTGAGCTCAAGTGACCCGCCCACCTCGGCCTCCCAAAGTGCTGGGATTACAAGTGTGAGCCACTGCATCTGGCCTGCCTTCTGAGAATTTTGGATCCTGAAGGAACTGTAACAAAGTTTTCTGGGTCTTACCAGGTGAGGATGACACCTTCTAAAATCAACCTATCTTGTCAACATTATGAATTACAATTATGCAGACAAGTTAATTATAATTGGGTGCATGAGTATAGATTTTATTTGGCTCCTATATCTTAATTCTATGCTTTATCAGTTTCTTAATATGATTTGTGTCTGTCTCCAAATTGATTTGCTAGTTAACTTTGAAACTTATTCGAAAACCATGGAGATTGCTATGTGTAAATCTGGTGAGATGCTTAGGTTTCCTGACTAGCAAACCAAACAATTGTATGTGCACAGGTGTCAAGAGTTGAGAAGCCCATAGCCCAAACTAGAACTGAGACCCATGCCTCAAAAGTTCTGTAAAAGTTACCTTATTACCTTTTAGTACATGGGAATTTAGTTTCGTTTTACTTAATTGTTATTTAATTTTCTGTTTCCTTCTCTAATGCCTTTTTAATTTTTAAAAAAAAACAAAAACCTATAGAACTTGGGCAATTTTAAAGCATAAAGATAGAATTTTGAGGAAGCTTTTGATTTACTATTTCAAGAGAACCAACTAGAACTAAAATGATAGACTTAAATTTAATTAAAATAAGCAGCTTACTGTTTGAGGTACTTTTGTTTAAAGCCAGACATACGCATATGTAGATTGTTTTAACAAGTTACACATTTATAAATATTTTAATGAAAGGTGTAGTTTGTTTATAAAAACAAAATTTGTAATGTATTAGTGAATTTGAATTTTCTGACTGGCTCTTTCACTCAGTATGTTTTCAAGGTTCATGTGCATTGTGGCATGTGTCATTTCTTTTTATGTCGGAATATTCCATTGTGTGGCTAGATTATGGATAGAATGTATTTGATTCATGCATCAGTTGATGGAAATTGGGGTTGTAGTTCCCTTTTGGTTGTTATTAAAAATGATGTCACGAACACACATACACACGTTTTGTTGTGTGGACATATGTTTCATTTCTCTGTGGCATTTACTTAGGAGTGGGTCATATGGTATCTCTGTTGAACATTTTGAGGAACTGAATTTTTCCAAAGTGACTGTTACACCAGTCAATATTTTTCGAAATGCCATTGAACCATATTTTAAATGTCAGAGGGAAGATGGGAGGGGATCTTTATCTCATCAGTGTTTTGAGTGGGTTTTATTTCAGTACTTTGGGAACATAAGCTTCAGTTTCATTGAATCTAGCACACATTGAATTTCTCCTGTGCATGAGGTATCTGTGTTTGGCTTTCTACATGACTGAGTGTTTTTGTAGCCTTTGATAACTTGTGCGGTTTATACATGCAGATAGTCATTTGGCATTATCCTCAAAAATGGTGCTCTGTTGCTATAGTTCATCAGTCAGGTTGAGAATAACCTATATAACATACTATTTCTGCCTGTGTTGCGTGCCACACCTCAGAAAGTGAGGGCTTATAACGGTTTCCTTGAGGTGTGCGTGGTTTCAACACATGTCCTCCTTTCAAAGGCATCCATCACAGACCTTGGTGATAGTGTTTTTTGTAGTTGGTATGATTATGAGGAATGTTCACATTCAGGGGCGTTCACTGTTGAAGTTCTCAGGCAGGAAAATTCCAAGCCGAGAAGGGACTAGGCAGTTGTTCTCGGATGTAGGGGTGGGAAAATCTGTGGCAGAGCAGGAAGGACTGAGAGCAGGCTCAGCAAGCGTGTTCTGTGATGGGCCTGATAGTTAGGGGCTTAGGCTTTGCGGGCCAGGCGGTCTGTGTTGCAACTGCTCTACTCTGCCATTGCAGTGTGAAAGCAGCGTAGGCCCTACGGAAATGAATGAACATGGCTGAGTGCCAAGAAAACCTTATTTATAGACACTGATACTGGGCTGCAGTTTGCTGACCCTAACCTAGAGGAACACAACTGTTTTCTTTCCACCTTTTCTAATTGTGGCCTTTTGAGTTGGAGGCCACCTGGAGGGTGAGGCTCCAAGAGGCCCACCCAGGGGCCATGATGTGATGAAGACAGAATCTAAATTGTGGTTACATAGCGAAGGCACTGCAGGTATTTGGGGCTCAGGACTTTTACATAAGGAATTTGAGGGCCTTTCTGCCACATAAGAGGGAGTGGCTCTGGGCCTGTGTAACTACCCTAGCTTGGGTTCTCACCCTGGGGGAATCTCCACCCCCAAGGTACCTGGGAATGTGTGGAGACATTTCTGGTTGTCACCAGTGGGGTAGTGGGTGCTACTGGCATCTAGTGGGTAGAGGCCCGGGATGCTGTCAAATGGCCCGCAGTTTACAGGACATCCTCCCCAACCCCTAAATGTCAGTCGTGAGGAGATTGAGGAGTCCTGCCCACTGCTGCTTCAGTCAGCACTTTATTTGGTACTTGTTGTCAGTCATATGGCTGGGAAATTGTAGGCTTTTGGGGCATTTCATTACAAAATTTAGTACCTGTGTTTGCTGACACAAACATGAGGATGGTTGGACTCTCATCTACTATTTGGGGTTCATGATGCTTTTAGTTTTTTCCTTTTTTAAAAACGTCTTTGTCATTTAAATTTAAGTCTCAAAAGTTGATACAGGCCAGGCTCGGTGCCTCACACTTTGTACTCCCAGCACTTTAGGAGGCCAAAGCAGGAGGATCACTTGAGGCCAGAAGTTTGAGACCATCCTGGGCAACATAGTGACACCCCCATCTTTACAAAAAAATGACAAAAATAATAATTGGCCAGAGGTGGTAACACATACCTGTAGTCCCAACTGCTCAAGAGGTTGAGGCAGGAGAATCGCTTGAGCCTGGGACGTTGAGGCTTCAGCGAGCTATGATTGCACCTCTGCACTCCAGCCTGGGCAACACAGTGAGACCCTGTCACTAAAATAGAACACAATGCTGATATAACACCAAGATTTATATGAGATCCAGTCCACACTGGGGGATGGGGCACCGCCGCCTACCTTTCTATCTGTAGAGTAAGCTTCAGAGTTTATTTTTCACAACTTCACAGGCCACATCATATGTGTAGGTGAACCCACTGCTGACTCCATCTACTGCCAGAAAGAGACTCATCATGGTCAAATTAAATCCTTCATATGTAGGTGAAAGATCACAGTGTCTATCATGACCAGATTGCATGTATTCCTGAAATTTGTTTGAAGGCCCGGTGCACGTTGTGTAGAAACTGTGTTCAATCTATCTTAAAGATAATTAAAATCCATAAATTAATTTCTGGCTGGAAAATAGGTCATAACGGCTCTGGATATCAGAAGTGCTAGGTTAAAGACCACGGTCATCAGGAAAATATGATGAGCTCCTGCTCTGTGGAAGCGGTAGCATCAGTGCCTTCCAAGGCAGTCTGCTCTGAAATCTTGGGCACGTGCATCTGTGTTGAACTGCGGCCAGAGGAGGGGGAGATGAAAGGAAGGCGGTGCTCTTTTTCTTACGTGCATTGTCCGGCTCCTGTGATGTGGATTTCCCTGGTAGTGGCTTGCTCTTGCTAGGTGGAGCATTTTCAAGAGGGCTTCCTTCCTGTCACCACAGCATCTGCCATTGCTTTGGATGAAAGCCCCAGCCAGCCACTAATTAACCCAGAAGGGTGGCGGGGCACAGGAAACACTTTTCTGAATGCCTCATCACGGGGCTTTTTTTTTTTTTTTTTTTTTGAGATGGAGTCTCGCTCTGTCATCCTGGCTGGAGTGCAGTGGCACAATCGGGTCACTGCAACCTCCGTTTCCCAGGTTCAAGTGATTCTCCTGATTCAGCCTCCTGAGTAGCTGGGATTACAGGCGCATGCCACAACACGCAGTTAATTTTTTTGTATTTTTAGTAGACATGGGGTTTCACTATGTTGGCCAGTCTGGTCTCAAACTCCTGGCCTCAAGTAATCTGCCCGCCTCAGCCTCCCGAAGTGCAGGGGTTACAGGTGTGAGCTACCATGTCCCACCAGGGATGATTTTATTCTGTGAAAAGCGGCGTTCCTTTTCTAACACAAAACCTCTCCTCTGCTCTGCCCTCCCAACCCTGTGGCCTCCTTTCCTATGTAGTTGTTTTCATACTGATTATCTCTGAAGACATTGCCAGGTTGTTTTTGTTTGTTTTGAGACAAGGTCTTGCTCTGTCACCCAGGCTAGAGTACAGTGGCGCGATCTCGGCTCACTGCAGCCTCCGCCTCCGAGGTTTAAACGATTATCGTGCCTCAAACTCCCAAGTAGCTGGGAATACAGGGGCGTGCCACCACGCCCAGCTAATTTTTGTATTTTTTGTAGAGATGGGGTTTCACTGTGTTGCCCAGGCTGGTCTCGAACTCCTGGACTCAAGTGAGCCACCATGCCCAGCCGACATTGCCAGGTTTTCTTTACATTTTAATAAATATGAAAATAGTCCATGTTCAGAGTAGAAAATACACAATATGTAGAAAGATACACATGCAATTGGGAGCCGTGCTTTTCCCACACAGCCGCCTGTCACGGACATTGCCCCTGCCTGAGATGCTGTTTTCCTGGCCACATCTTACGCCACTAGTTTATTCCATATTTAAATGGAGGTGTCACTGCTCGGCATTGGAGCTCCAGTAATGAAGAAATAATTATTTGATTATATTTATCATTTCAGACCATTGACTCCAAGTAAATAAATATAACCATAAAACTAATGGGAAATTTTTCTTTGCGGGGAATATTTTCTTACCGAAAGTATTATATATCTGATAGTGGGTAAATGGAGAGAAGTATATGAAAGAAAGAAAGCAACATAAAATATTTTTATGCATTTCTCCCCAAACTTTTCCTCTGTATGTGTTTTCCTACAGGTTTAGGTCAAACTGTAACCTTGTTGGCCCTCTTTTCTGTTTTGTTATCGTCCCCTGCAACCCAGTTTGGGACATATCATAAATATCTTTCCGTTAAGCTAGCTATGAAATTTTTAACTTGTGCTGCGAGAGCACATCGTTTAATGTCAAGCAGTGTAACTTTCAATCCTGACTTCGCTGGGATTTAAGTTGGTTATCTTCCCTAAGCCTTTATTTGTTAAACCTATAAAATGGTAATAATAAGAGTAATGGTGATATTTATCTCTTGGAGTTATGACTGGTGAGATCAATTGTATCATGCACGTAGCACTCACACCTGATAGCTAGTATACAATACATGCCGTGTATTGGTTTCTAAAGTAATCTTCATGGTGGCCTGGTAGTTCCCGTATGTGTTCACTGCCATTTATTTCATCGTGCTGTCACTGGACAGTGAGATTGTTTCAAGAACCACACATTGACTTCTTTACAATTACATAGGATGAAAAGTCGTGCAAAGTGGTAAAACAAGCCTATGTCAGCCCCCAAATAAGCTGCTCCCCAAGCAGATGTTAGAAAAGCTGTATTGAGATTTATATGTAAACTTTATACATACATTAAAAATTCTGTCTTAAGCTAGCTACTGATTGTGAAATGAAAATAAACTCAGTTTACATCTGAGCAGAGAAAAGAGCCGCTGTCTCCAAGTGGGCAGACTCTGCTCATTTCCGTGAAGCTACTTGGAGAAAGAAGTGCCCTTTAGAGTCTGAGGTCAGTTCAAGCAGCTCTTCAGTGACCCTGGCTCGGTGCAGTCTGCATGGAGACAAACCCTAAAGACCTGAGCCTTGTCCAGACCATCCTTCCAAGCAATGGATTCTTCCAGCACGGGCGCCAACAGCCTAACTCATAGCAGAAATGACACTCGCTCTCTCAGGTCCCTTCAGAAACCAAGGGCTGCTTTAGAAGATCTTAAAAGACGTTTACATAATAGGGCAAATGACTGAAAGATAAAGCCTCCCCTCCAGTGATGTCAGAGGAGCTCCCGTGCATTGCCCTTCCTGCAGTACACGCCCCTTCATCAGCTTATGCTTCCTTCGCTGTTTCAGAACACGGCTGGCCTCTTGGCAAGAAACGAACTTGCCCTTTCTGTCCTTAACTACCAGCACCAGCTCTCCAGCAGGCCCCATGTAATTCTACTTTTTAAGATAATTAAAACAGCAATTAAGATTTTGTTGTTTGGGGCCAGTGTTCTCCCAGAGAATGATGGCATATTGAGTGCTCTAACTACATACTCAATGAAATGAAACTCTTAAACAGCCATTTCTCCTGGGACTAAATTCTGAACTGTTTTGTGAAGGGAACTGCGAATTAATAGGACTTTTGGCCACCTTGAAAGCAAGGCTTAAAAAAAAAAGAAATACTATAAATAATTTCCCCTTCAGCTTCTTGACGGCTCTAAACCCCAAATTATCACTTATATTGAATTACTTATCTTTAGCAGAGAAACTTCAGAAATGCCATCAGCCCATGCTCATTTGTCCGTTGCCGCCTTTAAGCAGCACAGTGAGAGAATGTTGTGGCTTTAACCCGAAGTGGAAGGTGGTTGTTTCCTTTTTGCGCAATCACGACTCCAAACACCTCAAATCAACCTAATTGAAGGTGGCTTTAATCAAAGCTGGGTCAGGCAAGAAAATAAACACAGTTGCTCTAATTAAGACTCGCCTTTCCCCCCTCCTGTTTGGGGCCAGGGAGGAGCTGTGCGCGCTGCCAAAGCTCCCCTTTATTTTAGAACTGGAGAAACTGGAAAACATCCACAGGAGTTCTCAGAACTCGAAGGCTGGAAGCGGATGCTGTTCGGGAAACCGGTCAGGTGTTAGAATGCGGCTTGTGTCTCCAGCTGTACATACTAGAAAAGAATGCCCAAACACAGGCCTCTGGTGGTAGTTCTTTTTGGGGGGGCTTTGTGTGTGCCACCTTGCCTGCTTGCCATTGCTGATGAGCCAGGACGAGGAGCGGAACCCTGAGTGGTCATGGGCAAGGCAGGTGTGTGTTTCCCTGATCCTCTCCTACTGACCTTTCAGGTCTCTCTTGGGGAATTGCTGGAGGGGCTGAGATACCAGCTCCCACATACTGGATATTTTCTGTGCATTGGGCTCTGCATAAAAGCATTGACTCCTCACACTCTCCCCTTGACATAGGGGCTATTTTTACTCAGTTTAGAGATGAGGAAACAGCCATATAACTGACCCTCCAATCCCAGGGCTGGAAAGTGGTAGAGCTGCCCCTAGAAGTCAGGGTCTCTGGCACTTAGCCAAAGGCTCCGTGAATCCCACATCTTTTCCTGTTCTCCATGGCTCTCAGGACGTGATCTGCCTTATCTCTAGCCAGTGAGACTATACGGATGGGGACTGTCACCCTGATTTACCCTAACTTTATTGTAATAAAGTCATAACTGTCATAAGAAGTAATAGTTGCCATAAAAAGTAGTAATTATAATAAAGCATGAACATTCCAAACTCCATGTTACTTGTCCACAAAAAAATTGTTCTTGGCACAGAAGACAAAGGCAGACTTCTCCCCACAGACTACATAGCTGTCAGTGGCACTTTGCTTTGAACCTTGGTGTAGAGGGCAGTCCTCACGCCCTGGGCTGAGGGGTGCATGTGACACATCATTAAAAGTCACAAACCGTTTTCATAGAGCAGGTCCTCCCCACATGTCCACACAGAGCTCCTGTGCTTCTCTCCTCTTTCTCTGACTTCTTCCAAAATCCTGGGTCTCGTCTCCAGAATTTAACTTGTCTTTCTTCCAAAACGTCCCTCCTCTTCTGTGAAGGAAGGTGCTTGTGGACTGGCCTTAGGAAATGTCGCCCAGACAGGAACGGCACACCAGTGTGCCATCACTCAACCCAGAAGCGAGGTTTGCAGTGGCCTTCTCTCCGCTTGAGAGTTCTGCTACACTACGAACACCACTATCATATTTATTTGTGGGAAATTGAACCACAAAGCCCTGGGCGGGGGATCCATAATTTACCATCTTCCTGTGAAATTTAGTTCTGGTCTTGGAAAAAAGAGGAGGAGGAATTTTTATTCCCAGCCTTGTGTGTGTGGTGAGGTTTGTCTGGAACAGTGGCTCTTGCAGAGGAATACTGGCCAGGTATTGACTTGAGTCAAAAAACTGAAAAAGATCCATGAAAACAACCACCACCTTCAAGTGAGCCGCTTAGAGATAAGCACAGCCAAACACCGGGACACCTAGCTGATGGACGGTTTCTCTTGATTTTGGTGTGATGAAGCCCACAGAGCTGAAGGGCATTAAATACAGCTGTTGGGGCTAGGGGTCCATTCAGAGAACATTCTCATGCTTGTATCTAATAATCTAAGAATCTATGTGTAGATTCTACAATTTTTGGAATTAGGTTTTAAAAGAAAAATAATCATTTAAAAGCTAGCGAAGTAAATGTTTGTTGGGGGAGAAAAGTTTGATCCAAATTTTTTAAATCAGTCTTAAAAAATTAAAATATGTTCTTGAGATGGAGCAGTCAGTCTTACCAAACAACATTACATCCTGGCTCGATTGCAGGCCATGGATAGTTTTTGTTTTGTTTTCTCTGCTGCTTAGAAATCAAAAACCCTTTAGAAAGTTAACAGTGTATTGGGGAAAGCATGCCAATCCTTGGACCCTAACTTACTATACATTTAAAGACAATGAATCTGTGATCAGAAAGCAGAAAGCCAGAGCTGAAGCAGAAGGTTTTCTAGTTGGAAGAAAGAAAGATGCATAAAGCAAATTAGAGGAATGGACTATTACAAATGGCCTGTAATCCCCATCTCCTCAGGATCTTATATTCTCATTCTCCATAGTTCTATACAAACACATGCACAGACACCTGTATTTATCACAGATGCTCCTGGGGTGGGGACTATTAACCAGGCTATGTATACAGGTGTTTCATCTCCACAAATCAGGATATCTTCTCTTCTTTTGAGGCAAGATCTCACTCTGTCACCCAAGATCTGACTCCACTCACTGGAGTGCAATAGCATAATCATGGCTCACTGCAGCCTCAGCCTCCTGGGCTCAAGCAAACCTCTTGCCTTAGCCTCCTGAGTAGCTGAGACCACAGGCGTGTGCTACCACACTTGGCTAATTTTTTAATTTTTTTTGTAGAGACGGCGTCTCCCTGTGTTGCCAAGGCTGGCCTCTAACTCCCAAGCTCAAGCAATCCTCCCATCTCAGCCTCTTAGAGTGCTGGCATTACAGTCATGAGCCATCATGCCCAGCTGGTACATTTTCAATGGTCAGGTCACCAAGCGGTGTCTGAGCCTGCACCAGTTGCCTTACTTTATAAATGGAGTTCATTTCAAACACAAAATGCTAATTTTTCCTCTGAAGAGCAGTGGTTCTCGGCCAGCTGCAGTTTTGCAATGTGGGACATTTGGCAACGTGTGCAGGCATTTTGGGTTGTCACCACGGCAAGGGGGTAGGGGGAGTCCAAGGATGCTGCAGAACATCGTGCTGTGCCTGGAACAGGCTTGCTTTTTTTGTTTTTGTTTGTTTGTTTGTTTTTTGATTCTTTTTTCCCAGAGTAAAAGAGGAAAGGAGCTAGGCATGGCAAACAAGATGGGAAGCTGGGGTGTTTGCCAGGTCCTGCCAGACAGATTTCCTCTCTGTGCCTCAGTTTCCTCATCTGTAACATGCAGAGATGAGATGAGATGCTCTCCAAGATCGGTCCTTTCCAGCTACCCTCAGTGGGAGGTGGCACCGTGCCCTGCTTCCCAGGCTGACTCATCCTTTGTAATTCTCTTTCTTTCCATGGGACTCCAGATTCATGCCAGTCCCACTAGCCCTGTTGCCCTGTTCCTAAGCCTGTCCCGAAATCCTCGGGACTATGTGAGGCTGAAGCTATAGCGCTCTGCTCTTCCTACCTTTTTAAGAGGTTCTTACATTTTAAAACTTCAATTTTTCAAACATTCACTGGCTTACAGAAAAAGATAAAATAAAAAGCTGTAATTGTGAAAATGTAATTGCTCAACTTCAGCTCATGCTCCAGATCAGTGATTTTCTCTTTTAGCCAAACTTTATAATTATTTCCTTTATTTTTATAATAGATTCTTCAAAATTAATTTCAAAAGTCCTTATCTACAGTCTTTCACAAATGTATGTATAGCCTAGAGAATTTTGGTAATACTTTTGTAATACATTTATATTGGGATTTGTAGCTGCCAGCCTTTTTTTTTTTTTTTTTTTTTTTTTTGAGAAAGGGTCTCACTTCCATTGCCCAGGCTGGAGTGCAGTGGCATGATTGCGACTCACTGCAGCCTCGACTTTCCAGGTTCAGATGATTCTCCCACCTCAGTCTCCTGAGTAGCTGGGACTACAGGCGTGCACCACCACACTCAGCTAGTTTTTTTGGGTTTGTTCATTTGTTTGTTTTGTTTTGTTTTGTTTTTGTAGAGACAGAGTTTCGCCATGTTGCCCAGGCAGATCTCAAACTCCTGGGCTCAGTCTGCCTGCCTCGGCCTCCCAAATTACTGAGATGATAGGTGCGCACCACTGTGCCCGGCCCAAGATGTTTTTTCAGTCCATTCTTTTTGCTCCTCCTAGTAATCCTTCGTAGCAACCAGCCTGCCATTGTTCAGTCACCAGAAGTTAATGATAGAAAACCAGAGATTTCCAGCTGTGCACGATGTAGAGAGAAACCTAAACTCTGTACATTTGCTAGTGGCACTGTGTTGCCGCAGTCACTGCAGCGCTCAGCATCACCAGAAGCCTGCCCAGTGCTGTAACATTCTTTAGATAGATTTTTGTTGTTGTTTTATTTTGTCTCCTTAAATAATATTTAACTTTTCATTAGGTCATGCTATGATTTCATAGCTTATTTAGTCTCTAATATTTTCTTCTGCATGCTGTCTTTGGAGAGACTGCTCCAGAGTTTAAGCACAAATCCTAGGACAGATGTGTATTTTGACTGTCAAATTTTCATTGCAGGATGTGCAGAAGTACAGAAATGGCACCAAATTAAGCAAAGAAGATAAGAATTTTTGAATGACAAAGTTCTGGCAACTATAAAATAAAGTCTATTAAGAGTGCAAAGTGAGAGGTGGAATGACGCCAGGGCAGCTGCATTCATTATCTCTTGCTGGATAACAGACGACCACACGTTTAGCAGCTTGAAAACAACACACATTCATTCTCTCACCATGGCTGCGGGTCAGGGGTGCAGGCACAGCACAGCTGGGGCCATTGCTCAGTGTCGCACAAGGTTTGGTCCAGGTGTCAGCCAGGCTGCACTCTCCTTTAAGCTTGGGGCTTTTCTTCCAAGCACAGGTTGTTGGTAGAATTCAGTTCCTGTGGCTGCAGGACTGAGACCCTCAGCTCCCTGCAGGCTGCCTGCCATTGCCTGGACAGATCACGCAATGTGGTGTTAATAATCACGAGAGAGAAGTATGGTCAACCTTGCCATATAATGTAACCTAACCTAGGGAGTGGTGCCCCATCTCCTTGACATATTCTGGAAGCAAGTGACAGATATTGCCCATCCTCAAGGGTCGGGAGTATACCAGGGCAGGACTTTGTGGGGGTAAGGTATGTCCCTGGCGGTAATCACTACTTTGAATCCTCCTATTAAATGTAAAATATCTTCCAACTTGAACATATACTTTGCACTTTTTTCCTCTGAGCAAACAAAAACTTAATCCTCATTCAACAATGAAAGTTTTTCTGCCTGTAAAGATACTTGAAAATGTGTGATACAGACACCGAAGGCAGTTCCCAAACAGCCTAAAGAAGTTTAGTGCTGGCTGGGCGTGGCGGCTGATGCCTGTAATCCCACCACTTTGGAAGTCTGAGGCAGGTGGATCCCTTGAGTTCAGAAGCTCAACACCAGCCTGGGTAACAGTAAAACCTTGTCTCTACAAAAAGAACCAAAAAATTAGCTGGGCGTGGTGATGCCCACCTTTGGTCACAGTTGCTTGGGAGGCTGAAGTGAGAGGATTGCTTGAGCCCAGGAGGTGGAGGTTGCAGTAAGCCCAGATCATGCCACTGCTCCCCAGCCTGGGCAACACAGCAAGACCCTGTCTCCAAAAAAAAAAAAAAAAAAAAGAAAATTAAAAAAAAAGAGACCAGGCGTGGTGGCTCACGCCCATAATCCCAACACTTCGGGAGGCCAAGGCAGGCGGATCACGAGGTCAGGAGATCGACACCATCCTGGCCAACATGGTGAAACCCCGTCTCTACAAAAAATACAAACATGAGCCGGGTGCAGTAGCGGGCGCCTGTAGTCCCAGCTACTCGGGAGGCTGAGGCAGGAGAATGCCTTGAACCCAAGAGGCGGAGGTTGCAGTGAGCTGAGATCGTGCCACTGCACTCCAGCCTGGCAACAGAGCGAGACTCTGTCTCAAAAGAAAAAAGATGTTTAGTGTTGGTGACATCATTGACATTAGTTGTGGCCTTTCTGGGGCTGCCCAGCTGTTTGGAGTGAACAGCTCTTACTGATTTATGAATTCTGGTTTGTTCATGGACAACAGAGTTCTTTCCTTGCTTGTTCCCTTTGGGCTGGTTTGCTCTTGTGTCTAACCGGGTGGTGTCTAAGAAAACCAGACTGTCTTGGCTGTCTCACACAGAAGCCCCTGAACTGCCCATCCTCCCTCCCCAGATTTCTGCCTGCCTTCTGGGCACCAGAAGTCTTAGCCAGACGGATACAGCGGGTTCTGTGGTGAAACACAAATGACAGAGGTGCTCCCTGCCTTCTGTGTTCTGGTTTTCCACCAGGAGCCCTGGCCTCCTTGCAGAAACATCGAGGTGACATGTAGCATGACCGAGCTCGCTGGCGCCTCTTCATCGTGCTGCCACCGCCCTGCAGGAAGAGGGGCCATGCAGTCAGTCTTGCACCACTTTCAACGTTTACGAGGGAGAGGTACTGCGGTTCCTCATGTGGCCAGGACCGTGTGGTCACTCTTTGGGGGTGTTGACGTGGCCGCGGGTGTACTTGGTCACCTCTCCATGTGTCCAGAAAAGTGCTCAGTGTTGAATCCAGCCTCGTCTGCCTGAGTGCACTTTGGGATTCCATTCCTGCCGCTTACGGGGCGCGCTGCAGATCCCTGCATGCACAGAGCTTGACTGAGCACGAAGTCAGCTGTTCGTTGCCGTGCTCTGTTGCCCCTGCTTCTGGCTGCGTTCATGTGGTTTTTGCTCAGTTCTTCCTTGGCCTTAGGAAATAGGCCAACTCTTGTTTTTTTGGAAAACATTTCACCTGGGCATGTTTTTACATCTATAATTATGGAATTTTTATGTAATCACATAATTACAAAATATAACACAATCAGATGTTAATTACCTTCATGTGTATAATAGCATGGATATTATTTTCTTTAATCATCTCAAAAAAAAGAGAAAAATACAAGCAGGGTTTCAAAACTCTCTTCTCTTTTTGAACAGAGGGTGGCTCCCACTTCATCAACACCTCATCGCCGCGAGGTGAGGCTAAGATGAGCATAACCAGTGATGAGGTGAACTTCCTGGTGTATCGGTATCTCCAGGAGTCAGGTAAGAGGCTTGGCTTTCTGTTGGGAGGAAATTTATCTTCAGCATCTTACAAGCAGGAAGGATCAACGCTTAATTCAAAACCAGGCTGTAGAAGAAGAAGAAGAGCTAAGAAGGTTCTTAGTGCTGAAGGGGAGAAGAGAAGGTTCTGGAGCCGTGCCATCCCCGGGTGGAAAGAGGCCATGTGTTCTTTCTTCCCTTGACACTTCTGTGGAGATGAATCAGGCGGGAATCAAGAGCGGTTGTGGTGAATGTGGAAAGGACGGAAGCAGTGCGGGGCTCTTGGCCTCCACCTCGGCAAGGGCATGCCTGAGCTGGGGTGTGTGTTTGAATCTCTTCAATTTTGCTCCAGAGATTTATTCAGCTCTCCAGCCTCTCCTACTCCCCACCCCCAAATGGGCTGCTAGGCCGTTTTCTAAAACTTAGGAATCGTCCTAGCATCTTCCAACATTTTTGATTACCACTGAGACATTACTTTATGGTTAGTAAGTAAACAGCCAATCACATGTATTCCTTGTTGACAGAACAGACCTTGAGCTGGGCAGTTGCCCTCCTCCGCCAGCAGAGAAGTCCGCCAGGAGGAAGCCACAGAGCCCAGGGCTTGGGTTCTGGCCTGGCTTTTAGCCTGGGTTCGTGGGATCCCTCCAATAAGTCGTTTAGTTTCTAGAGTGAAAGCTTATTTTTTACATTTTAAAACTTAGAAGATATGTAATTTAAGACTCACAAAACAACATTGGTGCAAAACGTCCTGATACCCACCTACCCATTCAACTTAAGAAACAAACCTCTCAGGTGCATTGGAAACCCTGCCCGTGTTTGCCTCCCCGCTTCCTCGATGATAATGACCCTGGTGGGCTTGCTGGTTGTTATCTCCACGTGTTTGCTACACATAGCCGTTTTCCTAAGCAACATACGGTGCAGGTGAATTCGTTTCCTAGGGCTGCTATAACAACGTACCCGCAAACTGGGGTGGCTTAAAAAGAAATATGTTGTCTCCTAGTTCCTAAGGACAGAAGTCCAACATGAAGGTGTAGGCAGGTCGGTTCCTTCTAAGGGGAAGTCGCTCCTGTGCCCCTGCCTGGCTCCTGGGGCCCTGCTGCAGTCTTTGGATTCCTTGGCTTGTAGGCACATCACCCTCGTCTCTGTGTTCACATTTGTCCACATTTCCCTGTGGTAAAGACAGATTGCATTCAGAATTTACCCTCCTCCAAGACAACCTCGTTTTAGCTATTGTTTTTGAATACAGCAATAATTACATCTGCAGTGACCCTGTTTCTAAATAATGTCACATTCTGAGGTGCACTGTTGGTGAGCACTTCAACCTGTGAATTTGTGGAGGAGGGGGCACACTTCAGCTCGTAACAGTTGGTTTGGGATCTTTTTAAGCTTCGTGTCCTTGATACGAGATTGTATATATTCCGGAACTTGATTATTTGAAAAGGAAACCCCAGTTCCTAGGCCTCCTCCTTCCAGAGATGCATGCGTTCAATTTGAGGGAAAACCAGTCTACGATCCTCTAGGTGTGGGTTCTCTCACAGCTGGCCTGGTAGGGTAGGATGTAGGCATTGGAGCCACACAGAATGGCTTGAGCTCTGATCCTCAAACAAGTCTGAGTGAGGCCTGTTCATTAGAGCCTGGGTTTCCTTGACCAGGCAAATGTGGTCAGGTATGTCGGGCATGTAGCGCATTGTAAGTGCATGCCTTCCCCATCCAAGCCTGGGTCTCTGTCCCGTGCACTCCCAGCTAGTGTTATTCATGGAAAGTACGCGTTCTTTCTGCATATGTATCGGATGCCTGCGATTGGCTGTTGCCAGAACATAGTATAAGAAATTGGTATACAAAACAAAATATGTACTGCCTCACCCCTGGAAATGAGGGAAGTGATAACCGCTCTGCTAATACATCAACCTCAGTTCTTAGAGCAGCACAGGTGGTCTCCCGCCTCAGAGCTCAGAGCTTTCCAGAGGTGCCTGCAAATGGAAATCACATGTACCAAACCCTGCTTCCCCGTCGACTCGTGGCATGGAATTTGAGATTCTTTCCATTAGCAACACCTCTGCACAAGGACACGGTGAAGGCCGAAGAGACTCACAGCTCTTGTGTAAACAAGTCCCGGGCTGGAACTGTCGGGTGCGAAGGACCACGTGCTCCGTAACCTGGAGACAGCCGTGCTGCTGGCTGGTCCCCAGGGCCACGGAGCGTGAGCTTTGCTGGCTTCTTGAAATAAACACAGAAACCCCCATCCCTCCCCAGAAAGGTCGGCTTCCTTATTCAGTATTTGTTTATGAAGCTTCTGTAACTAGGCAGCTGAGAGGGAGAATCAGAGCACAACAATGCATAGACCTTGGCAAATGTCAACTTTGTGTAACATCTGTGAGCTCCATTCCTGATTCATCAGTGTCACTAAAGTATAATAACACTTCTTAGGCAGAGTTGATATTGAAGAGAGAGACATTGCACTTTCTTCAGCTCACCGTGTGCATTGTGGAACTTTTTAGAGCACCCTACAAGGTTATATTCAAAGGAAGAAGAGAGCAAAGAAATACTTAATGTTGAAATGTTCATTCTGGGGTTTTCTGTTTGTCTCAAGTCCTAAAGTTTTGGTTAGGTCAATAGTCATTGAGCCCCCATCAAGAAAGCGTACCTTCTCAGCCTATCGCTCTCTCCCTTCTACCGGAAATAAAAAGGAAAACATTTCCCTGATCATGCTTCCTCCTCAAGCACCTGTACTCTCATTCCTGCACCTCACCAAACTCATTAAAAACAAGTTCCGCATCTCAGAAGATGATTCATTCCTCAACTCCCTCCAGTCTGGCTTTCTCCACTAGAAGTTGTCAGTAAATTCTGGGTTCCCAGATCCAGTGATCTTACTGCAACTGGCTTTCCTCCTTCCCTGGTCATCCCTCCTTACCTGTGTGTGGCAGGAAGCGGGTGGGGGTGGGGGTGGGCAGTGAGGAAGGGAGTAGGTGTTTCCCTGCAGTGCAGCAGTACAGCTGCTTCGTGGAAGGTCTGCTCAGAACACTCAACCCCACCTTCCAGGTGCAGTGATGGACAGGTTTTTCAGAGTCACCAAGCATGTAGCCTGAGCCCTGCTTCTCTACCCTGGACCCAGCAGACCAGATGCCGTTCATCTCCTTCACCAGTGTCTCTCTTCCTCCCCTCTGCCAGTATCCATGGTGTCAGTTAGGATGCATTAGGCTGCAAGGAAGGGAATCCTCAGTGGAGCACTGATGACCTCAGATAGCAGGGAAGCAGGGTGTTGAAGAAGAATCCAAGACACATCTCTTCAAACTCGGCAAAGAACCTCAAAAACAGACGTGTTTTGTTCCTCTGCCCACAACAGGCAGAAGTCAGGTCATCTGGCTTTTAGCAAACCACATATATTTCCCTACCTGTGTGGATTAGTGGATTTTCATTGTTGCCCTTGTTACTTGTCCAAAGCAAGGGCTTTGCCCATCAGAAGCACTCAATGGATGTTACCCACAGGTGACATCTCATAGCAGCAGACTCATGGCAGTCTGAAAGAGGACGCTAGTTAAAGCAAGAACGTTAAGTAGTAGGGAACTTCTGCATTACCGAACTCTAGTGCCAAAATAGATTTGTTGGGTTTTGCATGAGTTCAGCAGTCTGGCTTTGACAGGTGATACGGTTTGGCTATGTCCCCACCCAAATCTCATCTTGAATTGTACCTCCCATAATTCCCACATGTCATGGGGAGGGACCCAGTGGGATGTAAATGAATCATGGGAGCAGGTTTTCCCGTGCTGTTCTCGTGGTAAGTGAATAAGTCTCACGAGACCTGACGGTTTTATAAAGGGGAGTTCCCTTGCACACCTTCTCTTTCCTGCAGCCATGTAAGATGTGACTTTGCACCTCATTCACCTTCTGCCATGATTGTGAGGCCTCCCCAACCATGTGGAACTGTGAGTCCATTAAACCTCTTTCCTTTATAAATTACCCAGTCTCAGGTATGTCTGCGTTAGCAGCATGAGAACGGACTAATACAATGCGTGAGTCCATTGGCCTCTGTCTTACGGGATCCATTGCCCAGTCACTTGTGCTATCTGGGCAGTTTTTAAGAATCATGTGGTGACCATGTGCCTTTCCCATGAGCTCATGTTACCATCCCAGGAGAAGAGAAGCAAGGGAGCGAGCCCCTATAAATGTGCATAGCCTGCACCTGCTGTAGTGAGCAGCTCCCCCAAATGCTTGGGGAATCGTGAGTTGTTTGCCCCCACATATTTCTGAATACAGCAAGGGAAGTGGAAGTCCATTTTCCACTTAGTATGGAAAGAGAGAAAATTTGGCAAGTGAGTCCCTGTAAACATATTATTTCCTCTGGGACTTCATCCCAAAATCCAAACTATAAAGAAAACATGTTCTCCCAGACCCACATTTTTAGCATAAATTAAATAATTCACAGGAACTTGCAAAACGGTATGAGGAATACAGGGGAACAGAACCACAGATTCAAACTGAATTTAA
This sequence comes from Macaca thibetana thibetana, assembly GCF_024542745.1. NCBI lineage: Eukaryota > Metazoa > Chordata > Mammalia > Primates > Cercopithecidae > Macaca > Macaca thibetana. The sequence continues at coordinate 9,121,471 of NC_065598.1, forward strand.
CTGAGAAAGAGCTACCTGCAAGATAATCGGGTGATAGATTCGGGGGAAAGGAAGGTACTATGAAAAATTTTGTGTTTTGAGACTCACTCACACCGAGGGTCTCACTCTGTTGCCCCAGGCTGGAGTACAGTGGCACGATCACGGCTCACTTCAGGCTCTACCTCCCAAGCTCAAGTGATCCTCCCACCTCAGCCGCCCGAGCAGCTGGGACTACAGGCTCGTGCCACAAGAAATTATGCCCAGCTAGTTTCTTATTTTCTATTGTATTTTATTTGTAGAGACAGGGTCTCACTGTGTTGCCCAATCTGGTCTCAAATTCCTGGGTTCAATAGATCCTCCCACCCTGGCCTCATAAAGTGCTGGGATTACAGGCATGTGCCACCACATCACCTGGCCAAAAACATTTTTTAAAGGAGAAGATACTGTCTGAAGAGGAAAGAAGGAAGGAATGTATAGAGCTGGCTTGAGCATAATGAACACACAGAACAGTTCTGTCATCCTCAAAATTGCCTTGTGTCCCCTTTGTACTCAGCTCCTCTTCCACCCCCACCCTGCCCCTGGCAACCACCACTGTTCTGTCCCTAGAGTTTTGCCCTTGCAAGAATGGCATAGAGATGGCATCATACATTGTGTAGTCCAGAGAGTGTGACGTCTTTCACTCAACCTCATGCGTTTGAAATTCATGCGTGCTGTTGAGTGCACCAGCCGTTCATTCTTGAATAGCTAAGTGGTATTCCATTTTGAATGCTGTTTCCACGATTTGTTTATGCATCCTCACATTTGCGTTCTTTCCAGGTTTTGGTGATTCCAACATAAAGCTACAAAAAACATTTTCATACAGATCTTTTGTGTGAACGTAGGTTTTCATTTCTCTTGGGTAAATATCTAGGAGTAGGGTTAATGGGTCTTGTGATAAATGTAGGTTTCACTTTATCAGAAACCAGTGCATTCTTTTCCATCTAAGGCAGAGGCAGGACACATCATAAACATGAGTGGTTTTATAGAGATGAGCTGAGTCACAGAGCTCCTTTGCCTGTTGCACAAGGCATATTGGAAAGTATGTAAAGGGATATTAGCCCTGGCATATATATCTGCAGGACGCCCATGGAGTGTGATTCTTCTTTGAGGATTTGCAGCTAGCCTTCTGGACTAATTTCATGAACCTGTCAGGGTCACAGTTTCCATGGGCAGACATGAATGTAACCCAGGTCGACTGAGTGACAGAGTGTCCTTGTTTGCATACCTTCCCCTCCTTAAGCGGTGCCGTTGGTCTAACCTTCTGCTTAAAAATAGAAAACTCTATACAGCCTCATCAGTCCTCCGGTGGATACACCCAGGCATCTGGGCATGGCAAAGGCCGGGCTTCCAGATAGCAGGATTCCGCAGGCTGGGCCCTATGGCAGCCGCGAAAGCTCTCTGTGCATTTGGCCACATACCTCATGGTATCAAAGTCATGAAAAACCCAGGGAAGTATTTCCCTACCTGGAGCTTTGTGACTGACGCCCACCCACCGCCAGGAACAGGCAGATGAGTAATAAAAACCATGTGATGGTGGTGGCGGCAGTACTGAAGAAAAAGCAATACAAGTAGAAATAGAATTTCACTAACGTTGTGTCCAACACAAGGACGTTACCAAGTTCTGTGTCCATGACGGCAGTAATTTTAAACACTGTCGCTACTAAAAGGAGCTTGTCGCCATAATAAATGGTAAAAATTCACTTCTCACACACGCTGAATTCCCAGAGTGAGGAACTTCTGGCTTAGCTGTGAAGATTTAAAGACCCTAGAGGATGATTGAAAACTCCTTATTCGGTGGAACTTATGTTCTGATTTGCCCTGATTTGTAGCTGAGAGGCCAATTTTTTATACATATTTCTTGCCTCCATTAATGTCACCAAACATGGGTTATTCAGACTCAGAGTATCACTAGTTATCAAAAGTGAGCGTCTACACTCTGGGCACTCTGTTTTCCTAAAGAGCCCATTTCTGCACACACAACTACCTGGGTAGAAGTAGGCATGCTGCTTTTGTTTACATAATGTGTCTATGGCTCTGTGTTATGTGTCATCCTTGCTCATAAGGAGGATAGTGCTATGGTCCCAACGTTTCTGTCTCCCCAATTCCTATGTTGAAATCCTAACCCCCAAGGGGATGGTATTAGGGGCTGGGACCTTAAGGAGGTGATGAAGTCATGGGGAGAGCTCCTTTGCCCCTTCCACCATGTGGGAACACAGTGAGAAGGCGCCGTCTGTGAACCAGGAAGCGGGTTCTCACCAGGCAACTCAGTCTGCCACGTGTTGATCATGGACTCGAGCCTCCAGAACTGTGAGACACAAATGTTGTTTATAAGCCACCTACTCTATGTATTTTGGTAAAGCAACATGAACAGCGTAAGATAATAGTGAAATAGTACATCCACATGCCCAGACTTTCAGGGTTGTGAATATATCTTAGTGACATTTGTCATTCATTTTGTGAAGCTTCCATGCCAAGAAAATCATTAATAAGAAAGATTTCTACCCAGTGTGGTGGCCCACGCCTGTAATCCCAGTACTTAGGGAGGTTGAGGTGGGCAGATTGCTTTGAGCCCAGGAGTTCAAGACCAGCCTGGGCAATAAATATAAAAATTAGCCAGGTGTGGTGGTTCATGTCTGTAGTCCCAGCTACTCAAGAGGCTGAGGCAGGAGGATTACCTGAGCCTGGGAGGTCCAGGCTGTGGTGAACCATGATTGTGCTATTACACTCCAAACTGGGTGACAGAGTGAGACCTTGTCTGAAAAAAAAAAGAAAGAGTCTTGCTGGGTGACACACTTTACCTGCAGTGCTTCTCTCTGGTGGCGATGCCATTCAGGTGAGTTAGCGTAAGAGGAGTGCATGCAAGAGTGAGACCTCAGCGGCCTCCTCTTTCCACAACAAACCCAAGCACAGATAAAAGGCTGTCCTGAGCGCCCAACACATAGCAAGGTTATACTATCCAAAAAGAGTACCTGGCAGATGACCCAGCAAGTTCACAGCGGGTAAGCTGGTGTGGATCTTGGTTAGAGTGAGGTGGGGCGCAGGGGAAGATTTCCTGTTCTTCAACACTTTCTACAGAAACATGAGACTGAGGGTGAAGTGGTCCCCTCTGAAAAAGCACCAGGTATCTTGTGGGGGCCTGATGCTGAGGGATGGGTTGAACTCATGCCCTGTAGAAGAGAACACTGTTCAAAGCCAACCAGTCTGGATTCAAGAGGGGTCTTGGGAGCTTCAGTCTGTCCGTGGAAGAAGCACTTCCCTGAGGCTTTCCTGTGTTCCAGTGCCCTTCATATCCTAGGCCTCTGAGCAGGGTGCTGTCAGTTGAGTGGGTGGTTCCCCTCACCTCCTGCCGGCCTGGCATTTCATCATCCTCGAGTTTCTGCCAGAGTGGAGGCCGGGCTGTGTGCTGGGCTGATTCCTGCTGTTGTATTGGTGAGCTGCTATTGTGAGGATGGTGGCTTGAGAGAGCTGAACAGAAAGACATGCCCCCTCCTTTCCAAGACTAACCTCACACTTTAGAGGGAGCAGTACAGGGTCCTTTAGAAAACCTCAGCGGAAGCAACCCAGATGTCCATTGACAGAGGAAATTCCATCAACAAAACGTGCCCATCCATACGGTGGAATATCATGACTCAGCTTTGAAGAGGAAGGAAATTCCGACACAGGCTCCAACACGGATGGCACTCGAAGACATTATGCCAAGTGAAATCAGCCAGTCACAAAAGGCAAATACTGTAGGATTCCACTTAGAAGGGATACTTCGAGGAGTCTAATCCAAAAAGACAGGCAATGGGAGGGTGGTTACTGGGGGATGGGGAGAAGCGGGTGATGTGGAGTTGCTATTTAATGGGTACAGTTTCCATTTTGCAAAATAAAATTCTGGGGATGGTTGATGGTGATGGTTACACAGTAGTGTGAATGCCCCTAATGCCACTGAACTGTGCACTTAAAAATGGTTAAGATGGAGGCCAAGGTGGGAGGATCACTGGAGGCCAGGAATTCAAGACAAGCTTGAACAACATAGGAAGACCCTGTCTCAACAACAACAACAAAAATTCAAAAAGTAGCCGGACATGGCTCACACCTGCAGTCCCAGCTACTCAGAAGGCTGAGGTGGGGGGATCACTTGAGCCTGGTAGGTGAAGGCTGCAGTGAGTTATGATCACACCATTGCATTCCAGCCTGGACTAAAGAGTGAGACCCTATCTCCTGCTCTTTTTTTTTTTTTTTTTTTTTTTTTTGAGACGGAGTCTTGTCTGTTGCCCAGACTGGAGTGCAGTGGCGCGATTTCGGCTCACTGCAAGCTCCACCTCCTGGGTTCACGCCATTCTCCTGCCTCAGTCTCCCGAGTAGCTGGGACTACAGGCACCTGCCACCACGCCTGGCTAATTTTTTGTATTTTTAGTAGAGGCGGGGTTTCACAGTGTTAGCCAGGATGGTCTTGATCTCCTAACCTCGTGATCTGCCTGCCTTGGCCTCCCAAAGTGCTGGGATTACAGGCGTGAGCCACCGCGCCCAGCCGACCCTATCTCTTAAAAAAATTTTTTTTAAATGGTTAGCACGATAAATTTTATGTTATATATATTTTACCATGATTTTAGGGGGAGGCCATGGTATTATAGGTGAGAAGTTCCATGTGTAGATTGTTTTCAGAGTTTGTAAAATTAGTCTCAAAGGGAAGAGAGAACCACCTGTATTCACAGTAACAATATTATTAATATTACATGATAAGGGCTTTTTCATAGTCCTGTATCAGTGTTTGGGACAAATCCCTGGCACAGCTAGTATCATTTGTAAGCTACATTGGTGTCTGACAAAATCTGGTTATTTAAAAAATTAAACAGAAAATAGTGGCTTATTTATAATAACAATATTCTGGACACATGGCCAGTGTCCCTCAGTGGGCGTAGTTGAAGCAGACTGTGGCAAGTCTGTGCCACAGAGCACCGCTCAGCTGTGAAAAGGAAGGAGTTGTGGGTAGGCGCAGCAAGCTGGAGGATCCCCCAGGGAAATGCGCTGAGTAGAACAGGCCACGTCAGAAGATTGCAGACTGGGCCAGGTGCGGTGGCTCATGCCTGTAATCCCAGCACTTCAGGAGACCTAGGTAGGCAGATCACTTGAGATCAGGAGTTCAAGACCAGCCTGGCCAACATGGTGAAACCCCGTCTCTACTAAAAATATAAAAAAATTAGCCAGGCGTGGTGGCACATGCCAGTAATCCTAGCTACTCTGAAGGCTGAGGCAGGAGAAACGCCAGAACCCAGGAGGTGGAGGTTGCTGTGAGCCGAAATTGCACAGCTGCACTCCAGCCTGGGCTACAGAGCGAGACTCTGTCTCAAAAAAAAAAAAAAAAAAAAAAAGGAAGAAGAAGATTGCAGACTATATGGTTCCATTTGTAGGACATGCTTAAAGTGCTGAAAATATACAGGTGGACACCAGATCAGTGGCTGCCACAGATCTGGAGTAGGGATGGGAAGCAGTGCTTACAAAGGATGGTTATAGGAGAGTTCTTTTGTGTTGATGGAAGAGTTCGGTACCTTGACCAGAGACGCAGTTCCACAGCTCTACACGTAGGATCAAACTGCATAGATTATACATACACAGCCAGTGGGTACAGTGCAGAAAGGATGACGATAGTTTGTGTTCCAGTGAGCACTTCCATACTGCCTCCTACTTGGTGGTGTTGATCCTCTTTGACAGTAGTGTAAGATGCCAAGATGGGAGGAGACAGGATGAAAAGTGCACAGCAGTTCACTAGTTTTGCAATTTCCCCTGATTCCGTAGTAATTGCAGAATTATTTAATTGTAAAAAAGACTGTACCAAAAGTGTAATTCAGCGTTTCTATTGTCTGCAAAGCTTTGTGTGTGTGATAGACGGTGGTCCATAATGCAAAGGCAGCCAAGACATTTTTATTGTATTTCGCAGGTCGTTAGCTGTATTGCAGGCCTAGGGCTAGGTGGGAGTGCTGTCTTGTGTAATGGATTCAAGTGGCAGCCCTATTAACTGAGAAATGGATGGCCACACAGACACTATGGGGCCATTGAAAACAGAAGAATCAGCTGGAAGCAAACAGAAGTTGTCATATGGACATTGCTTGAATGTTTGCAGATTGGGGACTGTCATCTCTGGGTGGGCTGCATTTTTACTGGGGGAAAAAGTCGGTGCATGGCTTCTCCCCTGCTCACTTACCAGTGAGTCTTAGAATGATTCTAAAATATCCACTTACAACCTTCAGTGTGGAGGATTCTGTTGGATTTATGTGTTCAGCCTGAGAGAAGTGGGCAGATTTGAGGGTCTTCTGAAGATGCTGTGAATGGCCACAACATATAATGCATTAACTCAAGATTTTCAGCCCATTCATTGAGATCAGGGTTTCTTGGCCTTGGCACTATTGACAATGGGGGCTAGATCATTCTACATGTTGGGGGGACTGTCCTGAACGCTATAGGATGTTCAGCAGCATCCCTAGCATCTGCCCACTCTCTGTTACAATGGGGAGAGAGTGGGCAGACATTTGTCAAATGTCCCCTGGTGGGTAAAATCAGCGCCAGTTAAGAACCACTGATTCATATCCTTTAGTTGTAGGATTTTTTTTTTCCTTCCAACTAGTTTTTCTTGGGAAATGGAGTTTTAATGGCATTCTGATTTTTTGCCCTTCATCTTATGTTCTCCTTGGGCTGCATTTTGATTCCCTCACCTGCAGAACTCAAATAGACTTTCACGGCAAGCAAAATGCAGTCCTTGTTATTATTTTGCAGGTATTTCTTCCCTTGAGGAAGGAGAAAGTCTGCCAGAAGCATTCTCTGGCAGATAATAAAATAATTGAGAGCAGCAGACTTTCCATTTGATTTTTCTTTTTTGGCTTGGCTCCTGGTGAGTGAGTAAGTTAACTAGGAAAAGGGTGTTACTGAAACTGCCTTTGCAAATATTGTAACAGAAGAAATTATGACAGTGAGAGAAATCTGACATGGCTGACTCCATCTTGTCTCTAGCCTCACAGGCTAGCTGTCTTTGCTCATTCCTGTTAAAATCAACTTAATTAAAAACTGATATCCTAGATAGATAGATAGATAGATAGATAGATAGATAGATAGATAGATATGTATGTAAAAGGCTGTGGTGCTTTTTCGCTTCTTGGATCTTGTTTAAGAAAAATTTTTCTTTGTTTTTCTTCTCAGTCAACTGAATTATTTCCCCAGTCTGTTTTATTGCCACTCTTGATGCCTACATGAGAGGACCTAAAGTAATTTCTGACAGCCCAGGACTCCTTGGGAAAAACACAGGAGGTGCCACATACCCTGTTTTGAGAAAAACCTATATTTTCCTCATGGAACCCCAGGAATTGAAGGAGGCTAGATCCCTCTCAAAATCTAAGGCTCTGCTCCGTGTTACCTGATTTATTTTGACTTTGGGAGGTATCAGAAATTACTTTGCAGGAAGAAGAGCTTTTAGCCTGTGTATGTATTAACTAGGTAGGAAGTATACTTTAAGGTAGGGCTAATGGCAGTTACAGAGGAATACTCAGCTCTTTGCACTTTTGGGTTAGAGAAGCATGCTCTCAGCCACCTAGAAGGTATTATTTCTACCCCACACTGAAAGATGAGACTCTCTTGGGGGATGGGCTGATTGGGTTTGGATTGCCTTGTAGTGGAATGCAAGGTAAAAGCATTGCACTCTCTTCTCTCATTGCATTCCCCTCTTTTTGGGGATCCAAGATGTGGTATAAAAATGGGACCCTTAATTTGGGGGATCTGTTTTTGCCTTCCAGCTATGCCTGCTTATTAGGCCCTAGAAATTACATGCTTTCCTGGCCCTGTTCCTGTAAGGGCTCCACCCTAAAGCCAGTAATCCAATTAAGAAACTTAAAAATTGGCAGATAAAAAATCTTACAACTACCAGATCCCCTTCTGTCTGTGTATTTGTATGTGTTGTGTGTGTGATGTCTATATGAAACATGTTAATGTTCCTATTAATTGACTTTTAAAGTGCTAAAAAAAATTGTCAGAAAAATAGAAACTTTAATGTGTTTAGGTCATGTGACTCTAATCTTTGAAAAATAAAGGCAATTTAAAATATTATTGGTAAAGTAAAATAAAATGTCTTCAATGTTTATACATTTGGTCTAAATTAGGCAGGTCATATACTGTTTGCTAGATGCTTTAAGCTCATAAACTGCTGTGATTTTTAATAATTGTTTGACTTGTCTGTTTTACAGTCATTGGATTCTAGATAAGGCCTGGGGACACGTGGAAGTAGCCAGGTACCCTAGCTAGGCTGAGAAGAGTCAGACGTTGTCTGCAGCTCTGTCTTTGTCCTGGGCTCTATAATCTGATTCATGGTTAAAATTGCTTACCTATCAGATATTACACCGCAAATTAAAGCTACTGAGAATTAACATTGTAATGTACTGGAGAAACAGTTTTACCTATAAGGTATACAAGGAAAATAGATTGTGTTTTTGGTAAAATGTTATAAGAAGGTATGGAAATAGGGTTTTTGTTAAAGGGAATGTAATTTTGTCTAGTTCAGGGGGTTTTAAGGATCATCTTAACCTAAAAGAGCAATAAGACAAAACTGCAAGTTTTAACAAGCTATAAAGGGTTTGTGAAGGATTGATCTTGTAAAAGAAGTTCTGTGTGTATCAGGAAGTTGGCGAAGATTTGAAGGAGATTATTTCAGTTTTCGGTACATTAAACATGAAAATAAAAGCACACTGATGGCAGGGCTCAAATCTGGGCCCATGTGTCTGAATAATGGTTTTCTTAGGAAATTGATCAGCTGTTTAACAGAAAATTATAAAGGGTTTTAAAAGGTTTTTTGAAACTTTTACCTTATGGTCAGATGAATTAAGATTATATAGATTTGTTTATAAGGTTTTATTACAAATTGGGTTTAACATTAATAGTATACAAATGCAAAGGTGAAATTTTGCTTTTTCTTTTAAACAAGATTTTCATGTAATATTAAGGGATATGAAAGGTTTTTGTTTGCCCCTTTGAGTAAATGGCAGGGAAAAGGAAGAGGGGAAAGAAAAGAGATCAGTTGGCTTCATGCCGTCTTCATTGGGTCCTGTTGTTTGGGAAGCTGAGGCTCCTATCAAAGTATTTTTTCCTTCATAAAATTTTTGAGTTATCATTTTGGCTGAATGAATGACTTACGTATGGTGACCTGGGATCCTATTTTGTAATATCTAGTGTTTTAAACCTTTGATATTTGACAAACTACCAAGATCAAATTCTAGGTTATGTTTTAAAAAAAAATTAGGACACCTAAAGTCCAAAAGAGATATATTTGGCTTATTTGATATATTAAAATCATGCAGGAAGCATTGTCAAGTATAAGATGGTGTTTAACTTTCTTTGGGTTATATTCATATAAATATGCTATTAGTATGTGTTACAAACCTGTGTAAGATTCCTGTAATTCTGATGTTTCAGTGTATGTTACCATTAATAATTGTAATTGTTATGTTAAATTGTTGTGTGTCACAAAGAAGACCAGAATTCCTTGTTGACTGCATCTTTATGGCTATCCTGGGACTTCTGTCATCCATAGACAATTATTGTCTTGTGTTGCTCCTTTTTAGAAGGCAGTTGTTATATTCAGCTATAGGACTCTGACAGGTACTCCTGAATGCAGGTCTCTGGTAACTTTAGAAATTGTGCCATTGGAATAGGAAAAAAAAAAAAAAAAAAACCCAAACTTTTGGGACTGTCGTGGAGAGCTGATGTGTGAAACATTGCTAATCCCTTTGTTATTCAGAATCAAGAAAATGTTTTCTTTTGAGCTGTTTACCACTTTTAGCAACTGAATAAGATAAACTTGCGCAAAATTTACTGTGAGCAAAATTTGGAGCATGTTGCTTTTTCTCTACCTGATTTCTGCAGAATTTCTAGAAACTATTTGAGTATTCTCAACTTACGGCAGTATAGTTATTTGCATAAGTGCAGTAAGAATCTGTTCTCTTTTGTAACAGAACAGAATTAGAAACACTGGTTATTTTACCAAGGCTTTGACTGGAATGGCATGCATTCAAATATAAACAGACTGCTTTAAGGAATCAAAGTTGACTTCTAGAGCCAACAGAAGCCCCTCAGGAAAACGCCTCATACCTTGGCTATGCGGCTTCTGTACAGGGTTCCTGACCTGTGGTAAGTAAAGAATGTCATTTTCTGGCAGGCCTAGGGAGCCCCAAGTTATCTTGAGACCTTGGGTGGAGGAAAGAGCCTATTAGGGCAAATAATTATTCTTGCTGCGCTTTATACAAATAATCAGTCCAAGCGTAATAAGACTGAGACTTATTTTGCAAGTAAATTTGTCTCACTATGATTTGTCTTTCATAAAAATGGGGACTGGAGAGAGAAAGATTATGTTTCAAAAAACTATAAACTTTTTGAGTTTTCATTATTTTCTGTTAACCCCGAATTCTTTGTAGGCTACAAGTCCCCAAACTAATGCTTTCAGATTTTTCTGCCCCTTTTCCAACTTGGACTCAATAAAATGCTACTACTTTGTTCCTGAGGCCCTGCAAGCTGAAGCTTATTCCTCGTAATATAGGTGACAAAAACATTTCAGATTTTCACTGCCTTCCTCATCTATAACTGAAGAGGCCTAACCCATCTGCATTGCCACCTCCTGATATGAGAAACAGCTGTTTAATTAAACATCTAGTCTCAGGACTAGGAAACTGACCTAAAAAGAATATGGAGCGATATATGTAAATGTGCTCTTTCCTGTCCCTCCCAATCTGTCTGTCTAACAATCACTGGCCCAGATCTCTCTGCGAGCCGCCCCATGTCTGATTGGTTCTCAGAGATGTTCATCTCTCTGAGAGAGAGAGATGTTCTCCCTCAGAGCTTAAGGTCAAGTCTACAAAGGCTTCAGAAGCTAGGACTTCCACTCTTTATCCTAGGACCTTGTAGTTCACTGTTCACTTAAATGCTGTGCCAAAACTACAGAGGAACATCCTAATGCCTTTGTCATGCAAGCCTTGAAACCGCAACCAGGCACATGTGAGTACATGCAGACAGCTGCAAAGAGGTTCCACTGCTTTTACCTTGGGGTCTGCAGCTGCACCCACTCTGCCCACTATCAGCAGGAAGAAGTTAGAGCAGTCGTCTCTTCTTTTTCCATCTTCATAGCCCACACCTTAAGAATAAGGTGCTATAAAACCCAAAGGGAGGGACCGAAACCACCTTTGCAAAAATTCTAATTAACTGAGAAAGTGTTGACAGTGAGAGCAAAGTCACGTGGCTGTCTTGCTTCTAGCTCGCAGGTGGACTGTCTCTGTTCATTCTTGGCCATGGGCCAAACTAACTTGGGGGGGAAATTTAGTTTATAGTTTAAATAATAGTCCTTCCCCAAAACTAAATGTTGTTGTAAAACTAATGGAAGGCCACCAAGTTAGGATGAGAGGGGCTTGAATTCTAAATGGTTTACCGTTATGCCATTATGCCATAATAATTTGCCATTATGCCGGCAGTGAAGATTTGCATCTTCCCCGATTACTCTTGAAGATAATATCACTGTTGTAGAACCTGAGATTGGCCTTTGAGATGTCTTTTCAGGTGTTTGCATTTCTGACAACCAGATTGCCCCACTTGGACCTGCGAACAACCGGTCCTGTGGCCCCCCGACCCACCGAGGAACTGACTCAACATAAGAGGACAGCTACAATTCCCTATGATTTCATCTCCAACCCAACCAGTCAGCATGCTCCCTACCCTACCCCGCTGCCCACCAAACTATCTTTAAAAACCCTAATCTCTGAGCTTTCGGAGAGACTGATTTGAGTACTAATAAAACTCCAGTCTCCCGTACAGCCGGCTCTGCATGAATTAAACTCTTTATTACAATTCCCCTGTCTTGATAAATCAGCTCTGTCTAGGCAGCAGGCAAGGGGAATCCATTGGGTGGTTACATTACTCTTAATATTTGTGAATAATTGCATCTACAAAAATGATTAAGTGACTTTGCCCACTGTAATCCTAGTAGCTGACAAATTACTCTGTACATTCTACTGTGTTTCCTAGGGCCGTGGAATGCCTTCTTATGCAAGACACGTTTCCATGGATTCAGGAAATCATTTTAATGGTTCAGCTATCTTAATTTAAACAAAAGTTCAGGGCTTATTGTTCAGCTGAGTCTCTAAAAATATTTTTTGACTGCAGCGGCTCTTTTACATTGCTAATGTGTATCCTTGTTTAAAAAAAGAATCTTTATGAAACAGTGAAGGCCAGCATTTCTTTGAGGTGTTGGCAGTCTTTGCTTTAGGAATAATAAAGGAAAACATTAGTTTCATCAAATAATAAAATAAGGAAGACCTGAATAAAATGTCCACATTAGTAGAGGATGAAAGTACCCTGAAACTCTACAAAGCAGTAATGTCTCATGCCTTGATGTGATCTCATTAAGTGAGAGCAGCACATTTTGCTGGTGTGTTGGGACCCCCAAGATCACCCTCAGGCCCAGTGGTTTGCTGAAAGGGCTCACAGACTCAGTACCTGCCACACTTACGGTTTATTACAATGAAATGATACAGATGAAAGTCAGCAAGGGGAAAAGGCACAAGGCACAAAGTCCAGGTGAAACTAGGCACAACCTTGCAGGTGGCCACCCCCAGTGGAGTTACAGAGAGGCTCTCAATTCTCCCAGAAGAATATATGATTGGCCACGTGCAGGAGAGTGGCCAGCCAGGGAAGCTCACCTGAACCTTGGCGCTCAGGGTTTTTATTTGGGAGCCATTCCTATGGACATGCGGCCCATGCCGAGGGATTCAGAAGGAAAATGGGAGAATACATGACCGTCCACACCACTTCAGGCCAAGGCCTCATGGAAATCTGGGTGAGGTTCTGTATCTGTCATTTGTGCATTTATGCGTATGTTAGATGTCAGTGTTAAAAACTAACTTCTAAGAATGTGTAGGAGTGGGTAAGTAGCTGGAGAACATGATACCCAGGCCTTTCATATAGAAAAGAATAGCACATCACCCTGGCCAGCTGTGCGGCATGAACAATTGATCCTCCTCCACCAAGTATGTCTATTCTCCCTTGGCTGAATACAGTGGTGGAGGTTTGCAGAGCCTCTGCTCACATGGGAGGTTATGAAGGGGCTAATTGTTAATTACCAACCCTCTCATAACCGTGCTAGTTGCAAACAAACTGTTTGAAAAGACCGTTTTGCTAAACTGTTCTCTTGGTGTGATTATAACCACTTACAGTAGCAAAATGCAGGAATCCGGAAGTTCTTACGTTCCAGATGTTCGTAACCATTCCACTCTCCCGGTTCCAGTGCAATTTCAGTTGTACGATCTTTTCTAAGTTTATTGTTCTAAATTAAGACTTGCCGTTCTTATACTCATTAATTTGTTACAGGGAGAAAAAGCAATTAGAATGAAAATCAGATGAGTATAAATTACAGTTGTTTAAGTATACATCTTGTCAATGTAGTAAAAAAATCTCCATTGGTATTGACACCCACAAAAAAGGTTAGATTCTGTTGAAGATGCACATAAGCCTTAAATTTCACTTCCTACTTTAAAAATTGGTGACGATGTGAAAATGTCTAAGACAGTCCACATTTCCTGTTTTAGATAAGATGAAATAGCCGCTAACCAAGGTGCCTGTCTTCCGAGTTTATTCACCGTTACATTCAAGACTTGCCTGCTCTGAAATTCTAATGTGACCTTAAAAGTGTCCAGCATTGATATGTTTTATGCCAAATTCCATTTCCTTTCTTGCTTTCCAGACTGAATAGCAAGCGAGTTGTCTGAACTGTCAGACACAACACTGTCCCTCTTCCCTGAAGTCTCTGTACATCCCTTTGCTGGTGCCTCCTCCTCCATTCACTTCTCAACTACTACTGCCCCCAAGATGATGTTCTTTTTTCCCCTCCCACATCTGTGCCTGTAGTAATATGCCACTTCCTTGCTCCTCAAGTCTGAGTCCCATCCCCAATCTCTCTACTGATCCCCCAAGTCTTGAGTGTCCCCTCCCAATCTCTCCAGTGACTCCTCCCCTCCAAGTCACGATGTGTATCCCCAACTTCTCCATTGCCATCCGTACTGATATTTTGAATGACACTTCATGGGCACTCTTTGATGTAATCCCACACTTGGTACCATCACCATTTCCCTACCACGGTCTGTCCACTCCAAAGATAAACTTCTTCCACCCTATGATTATGTCACTCTTTGTCTTAGCCCATTCGAGCTGCTATGGCAAAATACCATAAACAACAGGGATTTTTTTTTTCTCACATTTCTGCAGGCTGGGAGTCCAAGATCAAGGTGTGGGAGATTCAGTGTCTGTGGGGACCCGCACCTTCTTGCTGTGTCCTCACATGGTAAAAGACGCAAGGGAACTCTCTGGGGTCTCTTGTATAAGGATACTCATCCCATTCATGAGGGCTCCACCCTCATCACCTCCCAAAGGCCCCACTCCTAATGCCATCCCCTTGGGGGTTAGATTTCAATATATGAATTTAGAAGGGCAGAGAGAAGCATTCAGAATTAGCACTGTTCAGTAGAAAAACATCAGGATTGTGTTCAAACATTTTTTTCCATAGTATCTTTCCTACTGCCTCCTTGTCTTCAGTTCCCTCCCCACCACCTGGCACCCAGATATCCCACCCTTGTCAGTGTTACCTCTATCCTCCCATCACTGCTTTGTTGTAGTAACAATATCTTGCATGTATCAAGTACTTGCTGTGTGCCAGGCATGATTCTAAATATTGACAGATGAAACTGTTTATTCCTACCAATCCCTAGGAAGTAGAAACGGCTCCATCCTCATTTACAGATGAGAAACCCAAGGTACTGAGAAGGTCCTGGCCTACCCAGGTCACCTCAAGGAGGTCATACAGCTGGGATTCAGAACATCATCCATCTGGCTTTGGAATCTTTCTCATTTTTTCATTTATTCATGATTCATTGAAAAAATATAATAAAAAGTATACATATGTATCTATGTCTACATATAGATACATATGTATATATAGCTATCATGTACTACGTGATGTTTTCAAATACAGTCGGCCCTCCACATCCACAGGTTCCCCATCCACGAATTCAACCAACTGTGGATCAAAAATAAATTGGGGGCTAGGCGCGGTGGTTCACGCCTGTAATCCCAGCACTTCAGGAGGCCGAGGTGGGTGGATCACCTGAGGTCAGGAGTTTGAGACCAGCCTGTCCAACATAGTGGACATCTCTACTAAAACTACAAAATTAGCTGGACATAGTGGCGCATGACTGTAATCCCAGTTACTTGGGAGGCTGAGGCAGGAGAATCGCTTGAACCCGGAAGGCAGAGGTAGCAGTGAGCCGAGATCGTGCCAGTGCACCCCAGCCTGGGCAACGAGCAAAATTCTTTCTCAAAAATAATAATAATAATAAATAGGAAAACAACAATTAAAGATAACGATACAACAAGATAATACATATATTTTTAATTTTTTAAAAACGGCAGATTTATTACAGGAAGTATGAAAATATGTATTAAGGTTGCAATGGGCAGCACAGCAGAGAAGGGGCTACCTGCCCTCCTCCCCCTGCCCCATATATATTTTTTGTGTGAGACAGGGTCTCGCTGCATTGCCCAGGCTGGAATGCAGTGGCATGATCTTGGCTCACTGCAACCTCAACCTCCTGGGCTCAAGCAGTCGTCCCACCTCAGTCTCCCAAGTAGCTGGGACCACAGGAATGTGCTACCACACCCAGCTAATTTTTCGTAGTTTTTATAGAGGCAGTGTTTCACCAGGTTGCCCAGACTAGTCTCGAACTCCTGGGATCAAGTGATTCACCCACCTTCACCTCCAAAAGTGCTGGGATTACAAGCATGAGTCACTGCACCTGACCTATTTATTGTTTTTTAAAGACAGAGTCTCTCTCTGTTGCCCAGGCTGGGAGTGCAGTGGCACAATCATGGCTCACCGTGGCCTCAGCCTCCTGGGCGCAAATGATCCTCCCGCTCCAGCCCCCCAAGTAACTGTGAGTGCAGGCACGTGCCACCACACTCAACTAATTATTTTTAGTTTTTGTAAAGATGGGGTCTCATTTTGTTGCCCAGTCCGGTGTCAAAGCCCTGGCTTCAAATGATCCTTCCACCTTGACCTTGCAAAGTGCTGGGATTACAGGCATAAGCCACCACACCCAGTGCCAATCTTAGTTCTTTGCTCGTTATCTGAATTTTCACCGTATTTGCATACACCTGGAGTATTTTTTTTTTAATATTTGTCTAAAATTGAAACAGTTGCCTTTTATTAAATATATCAATACATGTTAGTATACTAGTTTCATTTAGTTCTGTTGTTCGCATAATATACGTTCAAATAGCTATTAAATTTCAAACATTTGCCCTCACGCTTAAAATTATTTTTGGGTACCATCAGAAATGTGGAGGCCCCCAGAGAGTACTTGATGTCCGGGAATGCAGCAGTCGTCACCTTTTCCCCAGCAGCTTGAGAAAGGGCATAGAGTGCCATCTGAGCTGGATTTGAACCGGAAGTTTTTAGGCAAAGTAAGAAGAGCACTTCAAGAAAAACAAAGAGCAAAACCCGGCATTTTTGAGGAGAATGCAGCCATCTTGGTGATGGGGACCCTAGGACACATGATGGCAGGAAGGAGGAAAAGATGCTGGCAGGTAGAGTTAGTGGCAGATTAACACCAGCTGAGACATGGGAACCTGTCCAGTTAGAAGCCATTGATTCATTGTTGAAAGATAAAGCTGGACGTAGTGTGAGTAAAGGGTGACCTGCCTGCTTGGTGAAAAATTAGTAACCACAGAGGTGACTGTCAAAACCAACCAGCAACCAGGGAAAATGCTTGTAGTGTGTTAGGTAAAAGAGAACAGGGATACAATACTCTGTGACCATGATGATTATACATATAAATTAAGATGCACAGGCCAGGGGCAGTGGCTCATGCCCAGCAAATAATCCCATCACTTTGGGAGGCCGAGGCAGGTGGATCACGTGAGGTCAGGAGTTCGAGACCAGCCTGGCTAACATGAAGTGAAATCCCATTTCTACTAAAAATACAGAAATTACCTGGGCTTGGTGGCACGCACCTGTAATCCCAGCTACTTGAGAGGCTGAGGCAGGAGAATCACTTGAACCTGCAAGGTAGAGGTTGCAGTGAGCCGAGATTGTGCCATTGCACTCCAGCTTGGGCGACAAGAGTGAAACTCCTTCTCAAAAAAAAAAAAAAAAAAAAAAGAAATTAAGATATGTAGAGAAAAGGGACTGGAAGAAATCCCCCAATGTGAGAACAGGAGTTGTGTTGATTGTTTAACAATGTGAGTTAATTTCTCCATCTTCCAAATTGCTTTCTCTTATATTCCCAAAGTCATATCTTGACTTTTGTTTGAGTGTGATTTGCAATGGTGCTATCCATCGTACATCTCTCATTTAGCATTCATGCTGTCTTCCAATTTCCAAATATTGAATCCGGAATTCATGAGTGTTCCAAGCTGCTGGAGACCACGCTGTAGGGCTGGAGAACACGAGCGTCTCTGAGCCTAGCTCTTCCTAGTAGTTGACTTGCAGCAGGAGCTGAGGCTTCTCCTGGCATCACCTCCACTACAATGTGAGCATTTCCAGGAAGCAGAACCCCCTACCCCAGCCGAGGCCCCTCCAAGGTTATCTCATTGTCCTAGCCCCCCATTGCCCTGGGAGGAAGTAGCCACATGAGTTTATGGCCTGAGTAATGCTTTTCCCTCCTGGATGCTCCCCACATCTAGAGGATATGAAAATAGTCTTGGCAAGGGCGCCTGGTCTGCGGTCGTCAGCGGCCTGAGCTGTATTCAACCGCCACCCTTGGGGTCCAGACCAGATGTTATGGTAAAACCCTATTTTAACGAGATCCTTCTGGTATTTCTTTTGGACGCCATCCGAGGCAGCTTCATTTTACACTAAATTCCATGTTACAGTGGGTCATCTCAAACAGGTCTGCAGCACATCAAAATGTTCTCACTGCACTCTGTTTTCTGTAGGAAAATGTTGTCGGAGGTTAGGATGGGAGTTGAGGACTGGGCTTTGAGGATTTTTTTCATATAAACACATTAAAATGGAAAGCTGATATGAACATGTTCAGTGATACAGACTGCAAAGGCAGAAAGAATTCTCCCCAGCATATTTTTTTTTTTTTTTTTTTTTTGCTTTTTACCATGGATATAACTGGAGTTTACATATGATAAGAACTGCTTCTTGGGCAGAAAATGTAATCCTCTGGTGAGACTAATCCATCACTATTGAAGTGAAGGGAACCGGTAGTGAATTCACCCCACAGATGAAGATAGGATTTCTAATTCTCTTGCCTTTTCTGTTTACTGTTCCTAACTCCATGAGAGTATGCGTGTGTGTCTGTGTTTTCTTCACCATTTGATTTTTCATCCCAGCTCCCACTTCCTCATCCTTGGCCTCTCTTCCATCTTTATTTTTATCACACCCTCCCCACCTCCACCACCTTGTCCCAGCACTGAGAGGAAAGTGGGCAGCTTTCCAGGCAGCTGCAGTCCTGCTGGAGAAACCTTTATGATCCGGGAAGTATTGACTGAGGAGAAGCTGTGCTGACTCCGCTATGAATAGGGAGGTTGGAAGAATGTCAGCATTTGCAGAAACAAAAGGAAGTGCTACATGTACGTTCTGGTTTCATAATGACTGTATTATAAAACCCCTTCTCTTTAGCCCACTAGATTGGACAAGTGTGTTAACCAATGGCTGTTGGGTATTCATTGATCATAGAGCTAGACCAACAACCAAAGTTGTTTACCTCTCATAAGGTGGCTTTCGCAGGCATGCCGAAATCACATTATGAAACTCCCAGCCACAAACTCTAACATGTATTTTCACTTCCTATCCAATAAGGGATGTCCCCACCCCTTTACTCCCTGACTACTGTAGTCATAAAGGTACACTCCTAGTTCCTCCCTCTCTCTTTCTCGGCTTCTTGGTCCCTGTGTGTGATAAGGTTTCTTGTTGCCCTGTATGGCATGGTGTGGCATGCCCCAGCATACTCCCTTCCTTGGGAACTGAGTAATAAATTCTTTCAATGGCATTAGCCTCTTTGTGTTGTCACTCAGTCACCTCCATAAATTAAAACCCTTCAGGTTTTGTTGGCACCGTAAGATAATTTATTTTCTCTGCATAGGATTTTAGAATTGAAAGGGACCTTATAGATCATTGAATTCCACCTGTCCATTGGTCAGAAAAGGAAGCCGGGAAAATTGATAAGGGCAGATCCAGGCCTCGGAGCACCTGGTTAAATGTGTTCTCTCTATAAGCCTAAGAAATGGTACCAAATTCTTATGTCATTGCATCCAATATGATCCATCCTTCCTTCTTTCTTTTCTTCTCTTTTGTTTCTTTCCTTTGCTCTCAAGACTGGTGTATCACTTTGTCCCCCAGGCTGAAGTAAAGTGGCACAATCATAGCTCTTTTCAGCTTCCAGCTTCTGGACTCAAGCAGTCCCTCTGCCTCAGCCTCCTGGGTACCTGCGGCTACAGGCAGATGCCACCACACCTGGCTAATTTTATTATTTTTATTTGTATAGAGAGACAAAGTCTCACTTTGTTGCCCAGGTTGATCCCGAACTCCTGGGCTCAAGTGATCCTCCTATCTCGGCCTCCTAAAGTGCTGGGATTATAGGCGTGAGCCACCATGCCCGGCCTCTTTTTTCTTAATTTAGCTCTCTAATATGTGAGCTTTTTGGAAGATCCAATTTATCTCTGTTTGCTTTTTGTAATATGGGAATCATTCAGCCTCATTGTCACAAGGTAGACCTTGTTTGCAACTTTTTTTGTGCTGAAAACTATAATATAAATGGTGTTACTGATGAAGGGGTTTTCTTCCTCTTTTAAGAGGATGATATTTTAAACCAGAGGTTTCCACATTTTGGTAGTGTGCGGTATATGGGTTAAGAGTGTGGAGTCAGGAGTCAGAGGGCCACTTGCTATCTGGGTACCCTCATGGAAATCACTTTACTACTCCATGACTCAATTTCTTCATCTGTAATATAGATTTATTTGGACTGACTCATAGATTATTGCCAAGTCTCTATGATTTAATTCATATAAAGGACTCCAAGTAAGCACCCAATGTCATTACCTTTATTATTGTTACTGTTATTCTTGAGTAGTGTAATAGTTTTTAATCGGGTATATATACGGTCAAGAGCCTTCTTTGGTGTTTAGAGACTATCATTTGTATGACAGTCCTCTTTGTCAAAAAACTCAGTTTTTTTTTCATTTGCTGTTGGGCCTAAATCAATTCTTGTCCTTTTTCTTCTAAATTCTGTATTCTAAAAGTATTGAGGACTTAGTTTTATTCAGTTTTTTATCACCCTTCATTGACATCAGTTGAGCAGTTTCTCTGAGCCATTCATCATCAGTCTTCTCAGCAGTACTAAGGAGGAGTGGTCTGTGTGTTACAAAGTGAATTACAACAGGTTTCCTGCCTTCAAAGGGCGTCAGTCTTTTCAGAAGCCAGGAGATGCATGGGAAATGTAGGACGTAGCACACAGCACCATGATAAGACACAAGGATGGGGAGGAGTCCTAAGGGAGCTTGGAGAAGAGGGCAGTCACATCTGCAGAGAGCACGAGGAAGGCTGCTGTGGGGAAGGGAGGCCTGGCTGCAGCCATAATCACTGAGAAGCTTGGCAGGGGTGGATAAGGGAATTCTAAAGCAGAGTTTCCTGCCCTTGCATTTTGAAATTTGGGGATGGATCTTTTTTTTTTTTTTTTAACAGAGTCTTAACTCTGTTGCCCAGGCTGGAGTGCAGTATCATGATCTTGGCTCACTGCAACCTCTGCCTCCCAGGTTCAAGAGATTCTCCCTCCACCTCCCAAGTAGCTGGAACCACAGGCATGTACCACCTGCCCAGCTAAGTTTTGTTTTTAGTAGAGATGGGGGGGTACCATGTTGGCCAGGATAGTCTCCTGGTCTCAAATAATCCACCCTCCTCAGCCTCTCTAAGTGCTCGGATTACAGGCATGAGCCCCTGCGCCCAGCTGGGGCTGGATCATTTTTTGACATGGTAGACTGCCTTGTGGATGGCAGGATGTTTAACCACATCCTTGGCCTCCACCTGCATGTTGCTTGTAGCACGTAGACACCCACCCACCCGGACATTGCCAGGTGTCTTCTTGGGGACGAAAACAGCCTCACTGGAGAACTACTGGTCCAGATCAAGAGACCAAAATGAGCGAAGTCATCCTATGGGAAGGCAGGCATATGATTGGAGCATGGTGAGAGCTGGCATGGCTTTAGAACAGGGTACCAGAGGCTTGGAAGGCCATGCTGAGGTGAGGGAGCTCGTCTAGGCCTGCTGGCCCTCGACTGCTTTGGAAAAGGAAAGCAATAGGTGGCTTATGGTGATCAGGGAAGTTACTGCAGTGGTTTTGTGTTGCATTGGGCAGCACATGCAAAGCTTGCGTGCTATTGCCTGACACCAAGAAAACGCTCACTAAACACCAGCTATCATTGTTACTGCTGTTATTGTCAGGCATATTAGAAGGGGAGAGCTGAACAAAGGGCTGAGAGAGGATGAGGTCCCAGGACCAGAGTGGTGGCAAAGAGAAGACAGGTGTATAGCGGAGATACGGAGAGGACAGAGGCAGGGCATCTGGGAGGCCATGACATTGACTTACTGGTACTATATGCATACAGTCATCCCTGGGTATTCATGGGGGATCGGTTCCAGGACCTCCTTTAATACCAAAATCCATAGATACTCAAGTCCCTGATACAAAATGGCATAGTGGTTACATATAATCTATGCACATCCTCCTGTAAACTTTCAGTTAGCTCTATATTACTTATAATACCTAAGACAGTGTAAATACTGCGTTTGTTTTATTGCATTGGTTTTTTATTTGTATTATTATTGTATTTTTGGGTTTTTTCCTGGGTATTTTTGATCTGTAGTTGGTTGAATTGGTGAACACCAAACTATCGGATATGGAGCATCAACTGTATATAAAATCAGGTCAGCACACTTTTCCTGTAGAGGAGCAGATAGTAAATATCCTCAGCTTTGTGAGCCATGTGGTCTCTGTTGCACCTACTCAACTCTTCCCATTGTGGCGTGCAAATAGCCATAGACAACACATCAACTCATGGGTGTGGTTGTATCTCAATAAAACTTTAATGACACACACTGGCAGTGAGCCAGACTTGGTCTGTGGGCCTCAGTTTGCAAACCCATGATCTAGACAATGCACAGATAGCAGATGGTGCCTATCAGCTTTGGATAGCTGTCAGTATTACAAGTGTGTAAATCTGTTAAATACTTAATAAAAATTCCAGTTTTAATGCTACAAATTGATACCCTTGGTATTTGTTTTAGCTGAAGATGCAAAACCAACCCCACAGCTGCCTGAGTATTAAATTCTACTTTTCTCTGCCAAATAAGCGGTATTTCTGAAGGCCAGTGACTGATAACTTAGCAGATTTTGCTGATGAATCAGGCCAACATTAGCTGGGCATAGTAGTTCGCTATATACCTCAAATGGTTTGTGAAGTCATTTGTGAAGGGTGTGGTTTAGCAGTGTCATAATTGCAAGAAACACAATACATGCACTTGGTTTGTTTTAAATCTGTTTATGTTGCCTAGTTAGATGAGACAAATTCTTATACAGACTCTTTCCTCTCTTGTGAGACTATTACAGCTTTTATTCCAAATGGACAGGACTTCACACGGAAGATCCTACCATCCTTTATAAAATGTCGTCCTTTGTGTAAGCCTTTCAGTTTATCATGATTATATTCATTTTTTCTCCCTGGGAATAATTTTATCTCATCTGATTATGCTCTGTTACTGTGTGTTATCTAAGGTCTATGACCAATTGCATGCAGAGGGTGGCTTGCTTTTCAATAGCAACAAGCAAGAACCAAGCAGAAATGTAAGGAGAGTAGAGCTGGGGGTATGGCCTCTCAGGGTGTCAATTCCCCAACCTTGGTGGGGTTGATGGGACAATATCTAGAAACATTTTTGGTTGTTACAATGGGAGTGTGCTATTGGCATCTAGTGGGTAGAGGTGGGGGTGCTGCTCAACATCGTACAATGCATGGGACTGTGTGCGCCACAGCAAAGAATGAGCCAGCCTCAAAGTCAGCCATGCTGTGGTTGAGAAACCCTGCTGTCAAGAGATTCATCAGGGATACGCCTCCTAAGTAGGTGCCAAGCCTAGTGTCTTCAGGAATGTCTCTAGGCTAGCCTACTGGTGACACCAAGGTCACTAACCCATCACCCTCACACGATCTTTCATCAAGGTACCACCAAGCCCTTTATTCTCCTGCCCTTTAACTACTTCTGCATCTGCCACAGGGGCAGTCCTTGGTGCTTTGTTTGTCATTGACATTCTGGTCTTTGCTCCTATGGATGTCTTGTTGGGCAGAAGAGATGTGTTCAGAGACGCAGGAAAGCAGAGGAGGCACAAGGCACCGAAGTCTCACCACTCTGGCAGACTGCAAATGAATGCGCCCATTAGCCCTGGAGTCCAAGTGTGAGGGGTGAGATGCTGGCAGGCATGGAGGCAGGCATTACCTTCCGCAGTACCCTGGTACCTGGTTCCAGCAACTGTGGCCTAAGAGGAAGTGGTCAAGCAGCCTCTATTACATAGTCCTTGGGCATTGTCTTAGTTTGTATGGGCTGTAACCAATACCTTAGTCTGGGTAATTTATACACAACCAAAGTATATTGCTCACAGTTCTGGAGGCTGGGAAGTCCAAGATCAAGACGCCAGCAGATTTGGTGTCCAGTGAGGTCCTGTTTCTTATGGATGGCTCCTTCTGTGTCTTCACATGGTGGAAGGGGCAAGGAAGCTTGCTTTGAGGCTCTTTTATAGGGGCACTGATCCCATTCACGAGGGTGGAGCCCTCATGATTTAATTGCTTCCTGAAGGCCCCACCTCTTAATACTGTCACGTTGGGGATTTGTCTCCCACATACAAATCTAGGGGAGACACAAACATTCAGAATGTAGCAGGCATCTTCCTGTCCCAGAATGAATATCAGAACTAGCAAATAATCCTAGTGGCCATTTCATCTGACATCCTTATTGTTCCAACAAGGAAAGCTGGGACAGCAACCTTTCCACTCACTGTGGTCTTCTCTCCATCAAATGTGTGGGGAGTCTGGCTGCTGTCCCATCTATGTGTCTTATCAGCACCTCAAGGTGCATTTTATCCCTACACCACAGAAGAGGAAATGGCAAGCCCAGCCAAATGAAGCGACATGGGCCAGGCACCCAGTGGCAGAACGAGGACAGAACCCAGCCATCCTGCCTGCTGCTGACATTTTCTCCATCCAGCCCTCCTGCTTGCCTTCATGAGACCACATGGCCAGAAATCAGTAAGAAAATCTTGCAAGCAAATGGACTGAAAACCATTGCTCTAGAGGCCATGTAGAGATCCATTCAAAGAAATGCAGCTAGTGAGAATTTCAGCAAATAGGAGGACTTCTGTTAACCATGGCGTGGAATGCACATCTCCCAGGTCTGTATGAAGGTGCCTAATTTCCAGTCATGACAACCTACCCTTTCCAAAAGAGGACCCAAGCTGATGAAAGACCTTCAAAGTCCCCTGTAGAACTTTATCCTGCGTGTTTGTCATTGTGCATCTGCATAGGATATTCCTTTCAGCAGACTACTTTCAACTCTTTGCAGATGTCTCAGGCGCCACACCCTTCGTCCATCTTTACTGGTTCATCTCTTTGTTCCAAGAAGACTTAATTGAATGTGAATACTGTTCTCCGTATGATCTAGAAATGAAATCTATGTTGGAGAGCATAAACATGTAGAGAGAGAAAGTTATGCAGCCAAATCATGTACTGAACATTAAAAACCCGGATGAGAGAGAAATCAAGGGCACGCTCTCGCCGTGGGTTAGACTGAGCTTTGCACACCGTTCTTTGTGAGTTGCCTGAGCTGCACTCAAGTTGGCTGCTGTTCAGAGCTGCCAGTGGCCTAGCTGAGCAGCCAGGTGGAAATGGAGTCTGTGTCCATGCAGGGAATTCAATAATTTTGGTTCCTGTGCCTGTGGGTGGGTCTTGGAGTGTAAAGTAAAAAGCGGAATCTCGGAGTCACATAGTCTACAGTTCACAGTTTAGTTCGGCGTCGTATCACATGATCCTTGGGCGGGTTACCTGATGTCTCCAATGTTTGTCCTTATGTGTGAAACAAAAACAGTACCAACTCCAAAGAGCTGCTACAAAGACTGAGGTAGTGGACAGAGCGCCCAGGTTTGGTTGAAGATGGTAATGTGGTGAGAATCGGCTCTGTTTCACAGAGCATGTGACTGCAGGTGTCAGTTCTGTGGCCCAGTGCTGCTTGCAGGAATGAATGAGTGAGAGTGGATGAGTGAAATATCCCAGGAGCGTGAGACTTTCCTTCCACAATTGCTCCATCAGCCATGAGGTTTGCTTGTCAGGAGCCGTCATCAGCACCTAATGCTGCATTCTGGTGCATTCAGTAGATGTTTCTAGACACTGTTTCATGGTGGCTAAGAGTGGTTTCTGGCTGCCTAGGCTTAGATCTCAGCCCCACCCCTACAAACTGAGCAACAGGAGCCTGTCAGTTACCCTCAAAAGATCTCAGAGACCTGATTCATCAAGGGGAAAGGGGCAGTGACAGAATGATGCTGAGAGGCTTAAAGCCATTGAGTAGGAGCCACGTGAGTGGCCCCCATCAGCCATGAGAGTCATGATGTCTATGAGAGAGGAATCACTGTGGCCCAGAATAGATAAGGAAGATTCCATGTAGTGGATCGTCAAGCCAAGAATGCAGTGAGGTCCTGCTTTATCCATTGACTGGGGTTTTTCCCTTCCACACTTTGCCAAAGACCTCAGTGATAAAAGCTTGCAGGTAAAACTCTATATAGCATGGCGGAGAATAGAGACGTTGGTGAATCCAAGGGTGGGTTGCTTCATTTTGGTAGGAGTGTGTAGGGGAAAAGGAAGGTGGATAGAGAGAAAACAAGTTAAAGGAAAAGGTAAGGTTGTTGTAAACAGCCTTGGCTTATATCCTCCAAAAATACAGGGATGGAGGAACCCTTGGGGGTAGGGGAAACTGGAAAGGGCTCCTTTGCAACCTAATGTAGGCGGTTATAGTTTTGTAAAAAAATATGCAAGGCGCTGTGCAATTGATTGTAAAATTAATAGCAGCTACCCTATTACCTGTTAGATAAATCTCAACTACACATTTGATATATTCTTTACAACCTGGCGATGGGGACAGAGCAGAGGGTGGATTGAGGAGGTGGGAGAGTAGACAGAGAAAAGTGAAGTGTCAGAAAGCAGCAAGGAGAGCACAGCGCAGAGCTCCTCTCCTGGAGGAACATTCCCATCTGGTGAGCGATTTGTTTATTGCAAGGTCAGTTTGCATTTGGATAAGGAGAGGCAGAAGAAGGGCGCTGATATGGAAGCAGAGGGAAGCCGGCTGCCAATGCCCCCCATTGGCCGAATGAAAAACGGCGGAAGAGGAGCACTTGTCCAGCAAGGCTGACAGTCCTGCCTCCTGGGCTAAGCAGATTCTCAGCCTGCAGAGTGGCCTAACCAGCGAGGCAGAGTGGCTGCGTTCCGAACTCCCTGCTTCCTGCTCATTTGCCTCATCCATGGAAGAGGTAAACAGTGTGGGAGTTGAAAGCCACACCATGGGAATGCCTTGGTGTCCACCCCACCTGTTGCCAGGGAGCCGAGCACTGGGGGTTCATGTTCCTCACACAAGATCCCCCCATGACCTCCACCTCCCAAGGATTTCAAGCTCCTGTGCACCCCCAGGCCGCCTCTGCGCCAATCAAAGTGACCCAGCCCTGCCGGGCGGGGTTGCCTGTTTTAGGAAGCTCCCTGCAGCAGCCTAGGCTTGCTGGCAGTAGGATGTTACCTCCCTCTCTCTCCTTGATGAAGGGCTGTCGCAGCTTCCTCATCATCCCCAGACCTCCACATAGACGCCCACCGTCATTGCCTTCTTTCCTTGAAGCAGGCGCCATCCGCAAGAGCAAGACGTGGCTTTCTGTGTATTCAGTCCTGACCCCCTTCCCAACAGCTTCATTCAAGAGCCTTCATCCAAAGCTGATCTGAAAACACTTTTAAATTGCCAAGCATCATTGATCAGCAGCTTCCTAGAGCGGCAATGAAAGAGATGCACTGGGGGAGGAGAGGAAAAGAGCCAGCATCTATTAGCAAAGAGAAAATTCCCAGTGTTTTGAGAAAATGACTCGGTGCCACACCAGTCAGTCCAGAACGGCCTCTTCTCCGTCTTCAGTTGTTGGGTTGTGATACACTTGCCCCGCGTGCCGGGAGCACTCAGGGTCAGCGTTTGCTCTTCCCTCATCTTGGGCTGAAGAAAGGTACCCTGTGTGCTTTCAGGGGGTGACACAGAGAGGCTTCAGTGTGAACTTCTGCAGAGTCTTACGAACCACGGAGTTTGCGGGGAGCCTGGAGCCGAATTTCAGTAACAGAAATGTCCAACTGGGGCATGCAGGGCAAACTATTGTCTGTTCTGCTTTGTTCTTAATAACACTGAAACGGTTTTACCATTAGAGGTCCTTGTTTCATCACATACCAATCCTGGTCTTCCTGGGTCTGAAGTCCCTCCCTCTCTCCCTGCCCTTTCCCACCTTACTGAACCTGAATCAGAAGCATTCCTGGGCATTCTACAGCCGTGTCTGTCCCTGCAAATTAAGTGTGTTTGAAGTCCGCGGGCCACCTTCAGATCTCAATGGCTGCACCTCCTCCCTCCTTCAATTCGGGTCTCACTCAACCTCGGCTTTCCCCTCTTGCTGCAGGTTTTTCCCACTCGGCTTTCACATTTGGGATTGAGAGCCACATCAGCCAGTCCAACATCAATGGGACGCTGGTGCCACCGGCCGCCCTCATCTCCATTCTCCAGAAGGGCCTGCAGTATGTAGAGGCCGAGATCAGTATCAACGAGGTACGTAGCTGCTGGGCCCGGCCCCCAAACAGCAGAGCCCTGGGAAGCTACAAGAGCTTGGAACACATTGGAAGCTAACATGCATTTCCCTCAGGCATTTGGGATTAATTCCGCGGCAGGGTGCAGTGGCTCATTCCTGTAATCCCAGGACTTTGGGAGGCCGAGGCAGGAAGTCTGCTTGATCCCAGGAGTTTGAGACCAGCCTGGACAACATGGTAAAACAGCATTTCTACAAAAAAAAAAATTTAAAAATTAGCCCGGTGTGATTGTATGCACCTGTAGCCCCAGCTCTCAGGAGGCTGAGGTGAGAGGATCAGATCACTCAAGCCTGAGAGGTTGAGGCTGCAGTGAGCCATAATTGCGCCAGTACACTCCAGCCTGGGCAACACAGTGAGACTCTATCTCTAAAATTAATTTTAGAGATAAGAAGAAGAAAGGAAGTTGGGTTTTTTCCCACCTTGTGTTCATACCGGTTGTGTGGATACACAGCAGCAAGCTTCCAGTGCCCCTCCCACATGGCTCCGTGTTTTTGACTTAAATGTAGAATCACTGGCTGTTAACTGATGTAAACACTTACACTGCCACATCCGAAAAAGATGCCGCACATCTTCAGCTGCTCTGGGCTTCGGAGTGGACGTTTGCCTTGCACTGACACAGACTTGCTCTCTCTTCTTGATTTCCTGGAGCAGGTTGGTTAGAGAGGGGCCCCACACATGGTCAGGTGGAATCTGTATTTCAGTGGAACCCAACAGAGGGCATCACCAGAGGCTGCGTCAGGGCAGAGAGGTGATGGCTCTTGTGTTAACGAGGATCTCAAGGGATGCTTTCATTACTGGGCTCGTTGTAGAGCAGATGGGGTAGGAGGATGGAAAAATAAACGCACATTAAAATTGTGCACTTGGCTTGGAACCCCTCCCACTTTTTAGATTAGTCCACAGTGAGCAGTTGTGCCAATTTTATACCAGTTTTGGTTTTAAACCACACACCTCACCCTCTCTTGTCCCCTCCTATTCTGGTCTCATGATTCTACAGTGAAGATCCTCATGACTTCTGGGGAATAATGGGATCCACAAACTTTCTTGCCACCTTCACCTGAGTCCCTATTTTATTTTTAGAGACCGAGTCTCACAGTGTTGCCCAGGCTAGGGTGCAGTGGCACAATCATGGCTTACCGCAGCCTCAACCTCCTGGGCTCAAGTGATCCTCCTGCCTCAGCCTCCCAAAGCACTGGGCCCACAGACAGTCCCGGTTCCTGATTTCTCAATCCCCTGCAGCTTCCTCCCTCTGCCCCCTTTCTCCTACTCTGACCCAGGCGTGTGATTCTACTGAATTTTCCATAATGTACAGTGATCCATCCCACCTGGCAGTCACGTTCTTCCAGGATTCCCTTTGTCCCATCTTTCTGGGAACTGGTCTTGCCCTTACAAACCCTTCTCCTTCACAGCAGGTTACACTGGTTTCTCTTTACCTTTTAAATAACTCTTTTAGAAAATCACAAAGTAATATATCCTGTTTTCTTTTTCTTTTCCTTTTTTTTTTTTTTTTTTTTTTTTTTTTGAGACAGGGTCTCTCTCCGTCACCCAGGTGGCAGTACAGTGGTCCGGTTATAGCTCACTGCAGCCTCAACCTCCTGGCTCAAAAGATCCTCCTGCCTTAGCCTCCTGAGCAGCTGGGACTTATAGGCACACACCACCACATCCAGATAATTTTATTTTTTGTAGAGATGATGTCTTGCTGGTCTTGAACTCCTGGGCTCAAGCGATCCTCCCGCCTTGGCCTCCCAAAGTGCTGGGAGTACAGGCGAGAGCCACTGTGCACAGTCCCTGTTTTCTTTCTTGCACTTTTGCCTGCCATTTTTCGCAAAGCTGTGGCTTTAGAAATTCCGGTGTTTCTTCCTCTCTTGTGCTCCTGTTTCCCTGGCAAACCCCTTCACACTGGGTACCCGGGATCTTCCGCTGACTCCTTCTGGCCCCGTCTAGTGTCTTCACTGCAAAACACACACACACGTGTGTGTCTAAGAGGACTTGTCCCCAAGGTCCAGCCAGCCCTCGGATCTCAAGGCGGCTGTGACTCTGTTTTTCTGTGCTCATTGCCTTCTACCTCTCATCTGTTGAGAAGCCTTCGTTTCCTTTCCTTGGTACTCCAGATTCTAGCACTCTAGGGGCTAATGAAAAACCGTCGCATTCATCACAATGGTTTCTAATCATTAAAAAGTGAGACACGCCAGGGGCGGTAGCTCACATCTGTAATCCCAGCACTTTGGGAGGCCAAGGCGGGAGGGTTGCCTGACGCCAGAAGTTCTAGACCTGCCTGGCCAATATAATGAGACCCTATCTCTACAAAAAAAAAAAAAATTAGCCAGGTGCAGTGGCACATGCTTGTAATCCCAGCTATTCAGGAGGCTAAGGCAGGAAGATCAGTTTGATCCAGGAGTTTGAGGCTGCAGTGAGCCATGACTGTGCCCCTGCACTTCAGCCTGAATGACAGAGCGAGACTCTGTCTCCAAGGGAAAAAAGAGACAGTGTGCCCACGGAGTTTAAATGAGGACATGTTGTTACTACCTTGGACAGTTACTATGTTTTGTCATGTGCTTGTTCGTTTGGGTGTGAACATATGAAGGAGGAAGGGGGTGTGGGAGCATCTGGACCCATCGGTCACCATTGCCCACCCCATGGCCAGAATCAAGGGCCAAGAGTGCCTGAGGTGGTGATGCAGCTAGTTCTTTACATAGGTTGTATTGGTTTTTTTATTTTGAATATTGTCTTGTAATCAGAAATCATCTGGAGTGATGTTTCATTTAGTTATTCTTCAGCTGAAACCTGAGCCTTTCAGTTCTTCCTCATTTCTGAAGTAATTCAGGTTCAGAGCATATAAACATGTGTTTGCACATCCAGATACACCCCCAAGGTGTATTGAGGTTCACCTGATTTGAATATTTGGCATGCTTCACGAGGAAAGAACCTCCTGCTGTATTTGTAAACGTGTATGGAAAGTTTTTCGTGGTAAATGGAAATCAGAGAATCAAAGGATGGTCAAAAAAACGTGAATCAAAACAAAATGATGTCAATTGTGTCCCGGCTCTAGTTAGTCTAACTCTGAACCCAAGGAGTCATTTCAGGTTGCAGCAAGTGCTTATTTTATTAAATCCCATGGACAGAGGGACCCAGAATCCAGGCCTAAATGCTGTGGGCATCTCATTTGGGCCCTGCTTCTGAAGCGTCATCCTCCCATATAATGGATGGTCATCTGCAGAGATTTTGCACACTCGCGATAGCACCTGGGCAGGGCTTCTCCACCGCGGCACTCAGTATTTGGGGCTGCATGTTTCTCTGTGGTGGGGCCATCCCGGGCACTGTTGGATGTTGAGCAGCATCCCTGGGTTCCACCCACCAGATGCCAGGAGCACCTCTCCTCCCTTAGTTGTAACAGCCAAAAAAGTCTCCAGATGTTGCCTAATGCCCCGCAAGGAGTCACAGTCACCACTCCCTCCCCCCACATTGAGAATCATGCCATCAGGGATAGCACTTTTTGTCAAGAATAAATGGCCTTTTTGTCCTCAGTGTCCCAATTGGGTTTGACACTCAGAACAACTGTCACACTTAGTTCTTACCAACAGTTTGTCATGTCCCCTTCCCTGCCCCCCTGCCCACCATGGGATCCCTTCACCCCAGGCTTCCAGGCTCCAGGTCCATGCTGCTTCCCCCGTGGCGCCCTGGTTGCTGGGAGCCAGCTGTTTATGCCCCACTTCCCTGTGCTTCTCCTGCCCAGAGAGCAGAGTCCTTTCCCAGAGCCCTCACCCACGTGAGCTGACAGCTGTACCTTGGCTTGCTTCCCCAGGATGGCACAGTGTTCGACGGCCGCCCCATAGAGTCCCTGTCACTGATAGATGCTGTGATGCCTGACGTGGTGCAGACGCGGCAGCAGGCATTCCGAGAGAAGCTCGCTCAGCAGCAAGCCAGTGCGGCGGCAGCGGCCGCTGCCGCCACGACCTCAGCCAGCGTTTCCCAGCAAAATCCATCGAAGAACAGAGAGGCCACGGTGAATGGGGAAGAGAACAGAGCACATTCAGTCAGTGAGTGCAGGGGCTCTGGGAGTTCCGTGGGCCTCTCTGGGTTCATTGTTTTCTTCTTGGGCGAATCCGAATGCCTTCTTAAAATCCTCCCTGCTATAAATGTCTCAGAAGCTGCTCTCTAGTGTTTGCTTACGATCTGACCAGAAGAACTTCCCATTCCATTTTTTCCATCACAGCCCTTGGACCTGACCTTCTTTACCATCATCTTCAACTTTAGGAAATGGTGCTGCATTGCTGATCTGAGAACTCTTGTGTAACACATGATTATTGCCCATGATAAACAACAGTGTTTCATTCATGGACATATTTAGTCTCAGCCTCCAACTTTCCATGCTGAGGGGTTTTGGCCAAATTATGGTATAATTATTGAGCTTGGGGTTCCTGCCAAGGGCACCGGGCCCCAGACACTAGACATAGGCTTATTCGGTCTTTTTTTCTTTTTTTTTTTTTTGAGATGGAGTCTCGCTCTGTCGCCCAGGCTGGAGTGAGTGGCCGGATCTTGGCTCACTGCAAGCTCCGCCTCCTGGGTTTACGCCATTCTCCTGCCTCAGCCTCCCGAATAGCTGGGACTACAGGTGCCTGCCACCTCACCCAGCTAGTTTTTTTGTGTTTTTTTAGTAGAGACGGGGTTTCACCGTGTTAGCCAGGATGGTCTCGATCTCCTGACCTTGTGATCCGCCCGTCTCGGCCTCCCAAAGTGCTGGGATTACAGGCTTGAGCCACCGCGCCTGGCTAGCTTATTTGGTCTTTGCAAAACCCCAGGACATCAGTCCCTGTTAGGTGATTGCCCATGAGTATGTGGCAAGTCAGACAGAGCGCCCAAATTTCTACCCAGAAAATTTGCTCCACTTAGACCTACTGCTCTATACACCCGTAGGGACGCCACTTCAGGGCGCAAGTTCAGAGCAAGCATATGCACCGTGCATGGCGCACCGTGTGTGTGCGTGTACTCGCATGCGCGGGTATGCGTGTGTGCATATGTATGTTGTACATGTGTATATCTGCATGTGTATATGCCTGTGCGTGTGTGCACGCGTGCGTGTGCGCGTGTGTGCGCGCATTTGTGTGTATGCGTGTGTGTGCACGCACCTGTACCTGTGCATGGTGTAGTGTATGTGCATGTGCCTGTGTGTGCATGCGTGCGTGCATGTGTGTGCGTGCGTACGTGCCTGTGCATGGTGTAGTGTATGTGTGTGTGTTCCTCCTTATTTGAAATCGAGCTGACTATGATGCTGGTGTCTTAAACCTGGTATGTCTTGGCTCCACAACTTCCTGGTGTGTAGAGAGCCAGCCGGATGCCTCTGATGAGGCTGCAGCCCAAGCCAAGCCCTGTGACAAGTTACCATCCACAGGCACCAGCTAACAAATTCCCTGGAGAATCAGATCCAGCATTTAATGGAAGGTTCACAGATTGTTAATAACGTTTCTAGTGCAATAGGGCGACGGAAAGGCCACCTGCCTCAGGTAAAAGGAAAAAAACCTGTCACCAGCCTTTTATTGATAAGGTCCCACAATTGTGGGGCAGGAAAAGAAGAGTCTGGCCCCCCTCCTCTGTGCATGTGACCAGTTCACCCTGGTTGAAATTTTGGAACAGCCACCCCAACCCCGTTCTCATACCCCACATCTCGTGCCTGACCCACAGCCCAATCTGTGGAGACAGGAGCGTTGGAAAGCCGCATTTTGATAAGAGTGAAAATACTGGCTGCCATGCCTGCCTGGAGTTACCAGGCCCCCAGCCACTGCGTGGCTGGCTAAGTTGCCAGCTTCCCTCTTGCCATTGCCAGGGACAGTGGATCTGCCACACACAGAAAGATGTTTCTCCTCTCTTCCAGCCAGATGGCACTTTAAGAGCGTGGAAGAAACACCAACATTGAAGAGTCCCATTGTTGTTTGAATCTTTTGTATCAGGCTTCTCGAGCCAAGCAGGACCACCAGGCATTTTATTTTTTACATAAACAGCACTCCTTACTTAGTGACAGGTAACCTAATATCACATTGCTTCTGTTTCCCAGGTTTTCTACCAAAGCACCTTTATGAAAGACATATGACGAAGCATGCTCAATTCCTCACCGTTTCTCCGTATTGTGAAATTGTTAACCATAGCTAATTGTTTGATGATCAGGCTATATTGCTGCTTTCTCGGGAGTATAAACCAGGGGCTAGCAAACTTTCTTTACAGGGACAGACAGTAAATGTTCCAGGCTTTGAGGGTCATGCAGTCTGTGCCACGGCTGCTGAAGTCTGTCATAGTGCAAAAGCCGCTGTGAGAGTCCGCTCAGGCTGCCATAACAAAAGGCCACACACCAGGCAGCTTAAGAATTTGCTTTCACAGTTCTGGAGGCTGGAGGACTGAGATCAAGGTGTGGGCAGGGCTGGTTACTTCGCAAGGCCTCTCTTGGCGTGTAAAGACTGTCTTCTCTCCATGTCTTCACCTGCTCGTTCCCCTGGTTGTGTCTGTGTCCTGATCTCCTCTTCTCATAAGGACACCAGTCCCATTGGGTTAGGGCCCACCCCTGTGACCTCCTTTTACCCTGCTCACCTTTTCGAAAGCCCTATCTCCAAATACAGCCACATTCTGAGGTCCTGGAAATTGGGGCTTCAAGATATGAATTTTAGGGGGACATAGTTTGGCCCATAACAGTAGCCATAGGCAATTTGAAAACATGTGGAGCGGCTGTGTGCCAGTCACACTTTATTTATGCAGAAGCAGCCAGGGACTAGGTTTGGATCATGGGCTGTAGTTAGCTGGCCCCAGTTATAAAGAGTAACTATCACCCAGGCTGGTGTGCAGTGGCACAATTATAGCTCACACAGCCTCAACCTTATGGGCTCAAGGGATACTCCCACCTCAGCCTCCTGAGTAGCTGGGACTACAGGTGTGTACCACCATGCCTGGCTAATTTTTTTTTGTTTTTTTTGTTTTTTCAATAGAGATGGGGTCTTGCTATGTTGCCCAGGCTGCTGTTGAACTCCTGGTCTCAAGCAATCCTCCCTCCTCAGCCTCCTGAGGCACTGGGATTTTGGGTGTGAGCCCCTGCACTTAGCAAATTGTTTTTATTCCTCAATGAAATTTAGAGACTGTCAAAATATAAAGAAACCTAAAATATTTACTAAATTGCACTAAAACCACGATTTCGTTAGAATCATCAGAGGTAGGCCGGGCGCGGTGGCTCACACCTGTAATCCAGCATTTTGGGAGACTGGGGTAGGTGGATCACTTGAGGCCAGGAGTTTGAGACCAACCCTGGCAACATGGTGAAACCCCGCCTCTACTAAAAATACAAAAATTAGCCAGGTGTGGTGGCAGGTGCCTGTAATCCCAGCTGCTTGAGAGGCTGAGGCATGAGAATTGCTTGAACCTGGGAGGTGGAGGTTGCAGTGAGCCGAGATTGCGCCACTGCCCTCCAGCCTGGGCAACAGAGCAAGATTCCATCTCAAAAAAAAGAAAGAAAAGAAAAAGGATCATCAGAGGTAGTATTACTTAGTACATAAAAAGAAATATTTCTGGAAACAAAAGCGCCCTTTAAGTGTGTTTCTCTTGTATTGGTAAGCCATTTGTCTCTTTGTGTTTCCTGTAACAGATAATCACGCGAAGCCAATGGAAATAGATGGAGAGGTTGACATTCCATCCAGCAAAGCCACAGTCCTTCGGGGCCATGAGTCCGAGGTGTTCATTTGTGCCTGGAATCCTGTCAGTGATTTGCTAGCTTCCGGGTAAGGATGTCAGGATGGGGGCGCTCCAAAGTTGGGGAGATGGGAGATGGCAGGCTCTTGCGCTTCTCTGGAGTTCTGCCTTAAGGAACACACACTCCCCTTCTTACCCCAGTGTGGGCAGACCGAGGAATGGGTGGCTCTATGATCCATTTCTCTACATGTCTCATATTGTGGAGAAGCCATCGTTCCAAGTCATTTTCTTCATGTGGTGATGAGGAACACAACAGCATTTAAAATTACCAAATGCAAAGATGGCAAGGAGGGAAACAGGGATCCAGAGGTATGAAAAAGACAGAAGAGCACGTGCTGAAAATGCCATCTGGCCAGAGAGTAAGCTGTGGAGAGCTTCTTATCCCGTTTGAACCAAACGCCAGAGGCTCCTGTGTTTTTATTCTGCAGATCCGGAGACTCAACTGCAAGGATATGGAACCTGAATGAGAATAGCAACGGGGGCTCCACCCAGCTCGTGTTGAGGCACTGTATACGAGAAGGGGGCCACGATGTCCCAAGTAACAAAGATGTCACCTCACTGGACTGGAATGTAAGCGTCTTCCACCCCCTGGGCACTTTGAAATTGGTAAAATCAGCCAGCCACCAGGGGAGGACTGCAGCCATGGAGCTCATGCAGACATAGGAGGCAGGTGGTCCCGTGTGCTCAGCCCCACTCTAATGGGCTGCCAGAGAGGTGCTCTTGGCTTCTTTTTTTGTGTGGGTTTTCTTTTTTTGAGACAGAGTCTTGCTCTGTTGCCCAGACTGGAATGCAGTGGTGTGATCTCAGCTCACTGCAACTTCGGCCTCCTGGGTTCAAGCGATTCTCTTGTCCTCAGCTTCCCAAATAGCTGGGGTTAACAGGCTCGCGCCACCACACCTGGCTAATTTTTGTATTTTTAGTGGAGATGGGGTTTCACCATGTCAGCCAGGCTGCTCTCGTACTCCTGACCCAATGTGATCCTCCTGCCTCAGCCTCCCAAAGTGCTGGGATTACAGGCGTGAGCCACTGCCCCCGGCCAGTCTTGGCTTCTAAGAGGTATTGACAAGGCTGCATTTGGCAGGCAGCGAGCTGTGTGTTCGGTAGCCGTATCTTTGCATGTGAGCATGCCATAGCAAAATGAGCCTGTGGCCTCACGGTGGGAAGGTAGGCCGGGAGCCCCGAGGTAGTTCTCCTGGAGAGATACGACGTGCAGCCCAGGAAAGGTGACTCTCCACCTTGGGATTTCAGCACCAGGTATCCTGTGCGTTGACACATGGGATGCACACGGTTTGGCTGCTTTTTATTTTCTGCAAGGTTTCGCGATACCTTTCAGCATGGTATTTTCAATTCTGTCATTAAGGAACACACAGTGGCAAATGGTTCCAGTGTAGCGGGCTCCTGGGAGAGGCTCTTGGAGCTGTTTGGTGCTGCCACTCCTAAGTTGTTTTTGTGTGTTTCTGTCTCTTTCTGGCCCTCAGACCAATGGAACACTCTTGGCTACAGGTTCATATGACGGTTTTGCAAGAATATGGACGGAAGATGGTGAGTTGTGTGTCCCTCGTGCTGAGGTCGGGTAAGAGGAGTTGCCAAACTTAACCCTTGAGTGAACAGACCGTGACATTGAAGTCAACATGTTTGTTTTTACTAACAGGTAACCTGGCCAGCACCTTAGGCCAACATAAAGGCCCCATCTTTGCCTTGAAATGGAACAGAAAGGGGAATTACATTTTGAGTGCTGGTGTAGACAAAGTGAGTATTAGCTTAAAATATATCCCTTTGATCCACAGGTGGTTATATATTTTTAATCTCAAAATACCATCGTGGTTTCCTGGAACTCTTAGGCTTTGTGCTTCCCCTTAAGAAACGAAAAGGATTTGTTTAGGCTTTGTTTTTGTGGTTTTGATCTTTCTGTTAATTTGTAGCACATCATCTCTTAATATATTCTGTCCTGCAGACCCTTGTGCAAAGCTTCCCTTTATTTGAGGTACATGGTTCAGTGGTAGAGAGAGGAAAATCTCCACATTGCATTTGTCAGTTGCCGAAAGGAGCCATGTGGTATGGGGTGTGCCCCGCGTGAACTTTCACCCGCTGAGGGGCGAGTGGCACAGGCTGTGTGTGTGCTTCAGGCTTCGGCTTTCCTCGTTTGATAAACTGCTGCTTCCCACCATAGACTGCAGATTTCTCTGAGCAGCAGTCAAGCAACCTGGCTACAAGGGCACACTCTCCGGATGGCCCACAGAGTCAGTTTAGAATTGGCTTGCTCTGCACCTGGGCAGGGCTGCAGGGATACACGGTGGCGTTAACTCCAGGTGCATTTAAGAGCCATCGATGGGGTGGGAACCCAAGGGCAAAGAGTAAGGAGATGCAGACTTCATCCCGGGCCTGAGTCTGATTCAGCCAGAAACCTCAGCCTCTCTGCATTTCACTTCCCTCACTTGTCCAGCGACAGGGCTGGCTGGAGTCATGACCCCAGACAGCCTTCGTGGAACAGTTGTGCGTTCCCGAGACTCAGCAGGAATTGCTTTGGAAAAGAAGCATATTATCTAGAATTGAAAAAAAAAAAAAAAAGATGTGTTTTCACATCAATTTGTGTTTCTACAACAAATGGAAACATTGCCTGAATACTGGATGCCCGGGCCTCCACAAAGCTTTGCATTTTGTGATGATTTCAGGATAACTTGAAAACTTACTAAGTCTTGAAGTTCGAGACCAGCCTGGCCAACATGGTGAAACCCAGCCTCTACTAAAAATGCAAAACTTAGCCGGGCGTGGTGCCAGGCACCTGTAATCCCAGACACTTGGAGACTGAGGCTTGAGAATCTCTTGAACCAGGGAGGCAGAGGAGGTTGCAGTGAGCCGAGATTGCATCTCTGCACTCCAGCCTGGATCTGGAAGAAGAGTGAGACTCTGTCTCAAAAAAAACAAAACAAAACAAAACAAAAAAACCTGACTAAGTCAGAGCTTTCTATTCTTTCTAGTTCTGAAAGTTATTATAAAATGATAGACTTGGCTGGGCGCGGTGGCTCATGCCTGTAATCCCAGCACTTTGGGAGGCCAAGGCAGGCAGATCACCTGAGGTCGGGAGTTCGAGACCAGCCTGACCAACATGGAGAAACCCCGTCTCTACTAAAAATACAAAATTAGTCGGGTGTGGTGGTGCACGCCTGTAATCCCAGCTACTCAGGAGGCTGAGGCAGGAGAATCATTTGAACCCGGGATGTGGAGGTTGCGGTGAGCCAAGATCGCGCCATTGCACTCCAGCCTGGGCAAGAAGAGCAAAACTTTGTCTCAAATAAATAAACAAATAAATAAAATGATAGACTTGACCTCTGAACATCATCCCACTTTTGGAGAAATTGCTAAATTAAATAATTGCATTTGGCAAACTGTCACACAGGCCAAGCCTGGCTCCTCGCCTGATTTTTTAATTTAAATAAAGTTGTATTGGGACACAACCACACCCCTTTGTTGAGACTTCTCCATGGTTGCTTTCATGCTACAGTGGCAGAGATGAGCAGTTGCAAGGGAGACCGGATGGCCCTCAAAGCCTGAAATTCCTGCTACCTGGCCCTTAACAGAAAAAGTTTGCGAAGTCCTGCACTAGGGTATAACTAGGTCAACAAATCATTCATTCATAATTGCTCTCTCTCTTTTAAGCCAAAAAACCTTTCTTTCAGACTTAGTAGCCTGGTTTATGATATTTTAAAAGCCGAGTTGCTGTGGTTGACACATAAACGTTCTTATGTAGCTACTATCGGATTTTTGCCAAGATGTTCTAATTCAAGTAACATGCATATGCAGCACTTTGCTGTGCATTCAGTAGGCTCTCAGTAATTGCTGCTTGAGTTATTAAAATAACTCATGAAAATGACAGCATTTTTCTTTATCAAGCACTTCACTACTGCGTGTGTTAACCCATCCAGTACTGCCAAGATAGGAGACAGGCACAAGTAGGATCACTCCCATTCTATAGAAGATGAACTGGAGGCCCAGAGAGGGTTATTAATTTGCCTAGGGACACACAGCTGGTGCAGAGTGCAGAGGGATGGGAACTCAGGCCCTGGTCACCGGTAACTACTGCCCTTTAACTTCCGTAGAATTCTAAATTTAACAAAAAATTCTGTTTGTTAAATAGCCGGCCTCCTTCCTACCTGGAGACTGTTAACATTCGTGATTGTTTTTCTCACTGATTATCAGTCTTAACTCCACCAGGTGATGGACTATGTGATCAGTGAAAATGCGTATGTGGAATTATGTTAGTCTCTTGGGCTGGGTGCGATCCACTATCATTACTTAGTCAACCACAGCAGGAGTGAAAATAATGTCCTTGTACATAACACTCGGGGAGAAAATGTAACTTAGGGGATGCTGGTATTGACCAACACAGAGTGACTAAAATGTGTGTCACATTCTTCAAATGTTTGCATAACTGTTTTCTTTTGTCCAATGCATATTTAACATCAACTAAGAGACCCAGTCACTGATGTCATATGTGAAATGGTATCAGAACTGTGAAAGAGTTTATATATTCTCTGCAGTGTTAGATTTGTTTTTGCGTGGCTAAATTAAGAAGAGTTACACCCCAACAAAGAAATGTTAATTGGTCTAGGACTGATCCAAAACCCAGGAGTACCAAGTTTCAGAGAGACTCACTGCTTGCTTTCCTCTGAAAATGTCCACAGTCAACACAAAATAGAACTCTTTCTTTTTAAAGCAAAATCTTGACTGAGTGTCACTAACAGAGAGGTGTAAAATTTCCAATTAAGTTGAAAATTCCAGTTGATGAAGATGTAACTCCAATGCTATTCATTGAGCTGGTTTTCTAAGTATCTTCCTAGCATGAGTAAATTAATAAAAATTCATGATTTCCTTTGTTTTCCGAGGGAGAACTCACCTTTCTACTTAACTGTTAGACCAATACATTGGTGCCTGGCCCCAGTGCAAGCCAGTGGCTCTGCCATGTCTAGTGTCCCCGGTTCATGGAGGGATGGGCAGAGGCATTTTTAGAAATGCTTGTTTCTGCAGCCCTTCACTTGGAAAAATGCCACAAAGATCTTTAGAGATGCTTTGTTCCAGGTTTTTCAACATTTTTTGGCATTTGGGGATGAGGAGGAATTCCTACCAATTTTGGTAGTTCTTGCAAGTATTCGTTAGGGATGCTCTGTCCTTAAGCCCATTTATGCCTAGTGTTCCATTATCGGAATGCTAAGCATGTGGGAGTTATTTATATCCTACTGCTCAGGGTCATTGCCAAGGTCTGATTGCAAGAATTCAAAAAATTGCAACCTCAGGCATAAATGAGTTAAGGGAGATGCCAGCATATGTGGCTGATGGCTTCATCAAGCATGGCCATCCAGATTGCTAAGTTTGAAACATGCTGTATTTTAATGATGTGGTATGCGAGAAAAAGAAGGCAAATATCCCAGCAAGGTTTTGATACTGATTACATGTTGAAATGGTAATATTTAGGGGCATACTGGAGTTAAACATAATAGATTGCTAACGAATTTTACCAGTTTCTTTCTTCTTAATGTGGATCCTAGAAAATTGAAACGAGCCCGTAAGGCTCACTCTCTATCTCTGTTGGACAGTGTGGGTTTATAAGGAGAAGGGCTCACTGTCTTTTCTTGTATGATAAATGTTTCCAGAGAAAACTGCGGGAATAGTTACTAACTTTTTCCTTTGTTTGCGGAGCACAGACAACAATAATTTGGGATGCCCACACAGGAGAAGCCAAACAGCAGTTTCCTTTTCATTCGGGTGAGTTTTTTTGTTTTTTTGTTTGTTTTTTTGTAATTCAAAAATAATAATTCAGGTTGAGCCCAGTGGCTTACGCCTGTAATCCCAGCACTTTGGGAAGCCAAAGCAGGTGGATTATATGAGCTCAGGAGTTCAAGACCAGCCTGGGCAACATGGCAAAACCCATCACTACAAAAAATACAATAATTAGCCAGGCACGGTGGTCCACACCTATAGTCCCAGCTACTCAGGAGGTTGAGTTAGGAGGATGGCTGGAGCCCAGGAGATGGAGTTTGCGGTGAGCCAAGATTGCACCACTGCACTCCATCCTGGCAACAGAGCCAGAGACCCCGTCTTAAAAACTAATAATAATCCAAAGTTAGGCTTGGCACTATGGCTGATGCCTGTAATTCCAGCACTTCGGGAGGCTGAGACAGGAGGGTCACTTGAGCCCAGGAGTTCTAGACCAGCCTGGGCAACAAAGCAAGACCCCGTTTCTACAAAAAATATAAAACATTAGTCAGGTGTTGTACACACCTCTAGTTTTAGCTACCCAGGAGGCTGAGGCAGGAGGATTGCTTGAGCCAGGAAATCAAGGTTGCAGTGAGCTGTGATTGCACCACTGCATTCCAGCCTAGGTGACAGGATGAGATCCTGAAATGCCCCTTAAAGTAACTGAATGCACAGAGTATGGAGCCCAGGGGGCCTCACTGGTCAGAAGGAGACCCATTTTGTGGCAAGCATTGATTGCTCTTAAGGTTTGCAAGATAGAGGTGTCCTCGGCACCCACCTGCTCAGAGCTCTGAAACCCAGCAGTGAGCCAGCCACAGAAGCAGGGCAGGCTCCTTTCTCTTGCTGTTCTAAAGGGATGCTGTTTTGGGGGCTCCCCGAAACCACTCCCAGGATTGGTGGTTTGCTGCAAGGACCCCCAGGACTCAACATACTCACAGCTAAGATTTCTAACAGCACAAGAATTTAGTGCAACATTGGCAAAGGGAAACGGTGCACATAGCCAAATCCAGAGCTTCGAAGGCTCCTCTCCCAGTGGACTGTCACAGGCCACACTGAATTCTTCCAGGAGCAAGTTGTAACTATGCCTGTGAGGTGCATACCAGAGAAGCCCC
Organism: Macaca thibetana thibetana; assembly: GCF_024542745.1. Classification (NCBI taxonomy): domain Eukaryota; kingdom Metazoa; phylum Chordata; class Mammalia; order Primates; family Cercopithecidae; genus Macaca; species Macaca thibetana. Next base: position 9,164,034 of record NC_065598.1, read on the forward strand.
ATAGAGTCTCAGTGTCCAGAGTTTTTATTGCGGGTTGGCAGTGTAAGCACCCAGTGCCTACTACAAGCCAAAACTGCAGACCCCCCAGAAGGAAAGCAGGTGTGCAGCATAAACACACTGTTTGCACAAACAAGTGTTAGCAGAGTGAGCCACTTGCGTCTGTTAGGGAAGGGTGGGAACTCTCTAGAAATCTAAATTCTCAGTTGCTAGCCAAGGGCCGGCCTTGCAAGCAAGCTTCTGTAGGGAGAGCAGCCTCGGGCCTGTGGTGTTAGCGCCTTCCTACGCCGATGTGTGGCCGCTGCTCTGGACACAGCTACATCCCTTTGTGCACTGGAGCCGGGCCAGGCCACATGCGGCAGCCCAGGGGTCTGTAGAGATTCCGATTTTCCAGATTCCCACCTGATTCTTCGTGGGTTTTTATTTTTTGTTTTTTGTTTTTTGTTTTGAGACAGAGTTTTACCTGTCACCCAGGTTGAAATGCAGTGGTGCGCTCTCAGCTCATTGCAGCCTCTGCCTCCCATGCTCAAGCAATTCTCCTGCCTCAGCCTCCTGAGTAGCTGGGATTATAGGCATGCGCCACCACGCCCAGCTAATTTTTGTATTTTTAGTAGAGACAGGGTTTCGCCATGTTGGCCAGGCTGGTCTCAAACTCTTGACCTCAAGTGATCTGCCCACCTCGGTCTCCCAAAATGATTCTTCATTTTCTTTCCCAACTCCCTCCTCTGTGTAACTCAGTCCTGATGTTAGACATGGCCTCTTAAAACAAAGACGGATGGCTCCCCGCAGAGCTAATAGACTATTGGAAGACTTTAGACTGGCTTAAAATGGACAGAAGTGGGTACGTGCCACTTCCCTTAAGGGCAAATGTCTGATCCATCTTGAAGGAATCCCTAAATATGTGGGGCGAAAGTTGACTGTTCTATCAGCTGTCGCTGGGGCATTGTCCGGGAGGAGATCTGAGTGTCTGTCTTCTCAGGCAGCTTGGGGTGCTTAAATGATGTTGTGAATGGGAGGGCTAACCCCAACGACCGTCCGAGACAGAACAGCTCATTGGTGCCTGGGGAGGGCTCCAGGCAGGGGACATGGGCCCTGCAAGAAACAAGAGCATGAACCAAAGGTCCTGTTGAGGCACAATTGTGTCAGATGCATAGGCACCCACGTCTGTTATATGCCATGCAGCACTCCAGCAGGAACTCCACACACAGGCAGCTCAGAGAGTGAGGGAGACTCAGGGAGGACACCGTTTCTGCTCTGCTGCCCTGGAGAGGGAGAGCCACTCCTGCACAGCTTGGGACCCGCAGCAAACACACCTCTCAGGGCTGCTGGTGCAATTTGTTACTGGTGTTGCTTTAATTGAACACTGTTGATGAAGGCGATGGGCATATTAGAGACAAAAGGCTCCCAATGCAGGTAGTATGTGCACTAGGTCCTCCAGAAAGCGTTCTTCACCCCAAAGGGAAACCCTGTGCCCATTCCATCTTTCCCCCGGCCCCTGGCAACCCCACCTACAGCCTGTGATCTGTGTGTCATCTCCATGCCAGACACTTGCTACTCTGTGCTCTAGGCTGCAAATAAATAAAGCAGGTGGCTAGTGAGAATGCCCTTCCCAATGGAGTTCCGTCACGTTTGGCTTATGTGCCAAAACCTACCTTTGTAGGCAGGAAGGATGTCGTGACAGGGTCACAGCCCTAGAATACCAGACATGCAGACCCGGGGGGTGAGGCGGGGATGTCTCTGGCTTGTTTTTCAGAGAAAAATATGCCCGAGGTAAACATCAGTAAGGTTCCTCTAACACTTGTATCTTAAGAATTCATCTGTAAAGTATTTCAGCAGAAAATAATCTTTCCCAAAGTGTCCCAGGGCCCTATGGAAGGGTTTTCTACCCAGCTGACCCGGGAAGACCACAAACCGCGTTATTCTGAATTGCGTGAGCTTCTCACCTGTAATCTGGCTGGCCATGAGGTAGACCCAATTCCCGTCGGCAGGTCACGTGTATCTAGGCGTTACTTGCTCTCTTTTTCGTGTCAATCAGTGTGTTAGAGAACGTTCAACATGAAGAGAAAGCAGCTTGCTCTTCCAGGTGCAACGCAGCTGGGAAGAGCTGTGAGGAGCGCCTTTCTGTGGCTCTGGCAGGTTTGGGGTTTAATGGGGCGATAGGAGACATTGCTTTGCCCCACTAGCTTTTCCCCACTGATACCTCATGGGGGCGCCCTCAGTCACCGTCAACAGGAAGCGTTAGCTCAAAGCCTCATGGTGAAGTGAAACTCAGCGGCGGAAAGGAATGAACTATTGATGCACCACAGCCAGGAGAGATCTCAAGGGCATTTTGCTGAGTGACAAAAGCCAGTCTCAAAAGGTTGCATGCTCTGTGCTTTCATTCATGTAACATTCTCATGATGATGAAATGATAGGAACCTGGGACCCACCAGCGGTGTGGGAGTTTCGGAAGCAGGTGAGGAGCGGTCGTGTGCCGATACAGTAGCTGAGGGAGATCTTAGTGGCCACGAAACAGTTCTGGTCTCAATTGCAGCGATACACATCTACCCACGTGATAAAATGACAGCACTCTACAGGCAAATTGCACCAGTGTCAACTTGCCAGCGTCGATACAACGCTACAGCTATGCAAAATGTAACCCTCAGGAGAACCTGGGTGAAGGAGACACAGGACCTCTCTGTGTTACCTTTGCAGCTTCCTGTAAATCTCTACATATTTCAAAAGGAAGATGTCTGGCTGGACCCAGAAGAATGAAGGCTATTAAGCCAAACTGGCCTATGCATGGGAGGGAGGGCACAGAGCCCCCCAGCATAGTTCAGCCCTGTTACCGGCCATTCACCCACGTGGTTCCAAGCATCGTGGCTGCAGGAGCTGACTCAGAGTGGGGCTAACCACCTGAGCATGGTGGCGGGGGGGGGCCTCTCTTTAGATCACGAATGTCCAATCTTTTGGCTTCCCTGGGCCACATGGAAAGAAGAATTGTCTTGGGCCACACATAAAATACACTAACACTAACAATAGCTGATGAGCTTAAAAAAAAAAACCTCTTAATGTTTTAAGAGAGTTTACAAATTTGTGTTGGGCCACATTCAAAGCCATCGTGGGCCACGGGTTGAACCAGCTTGCTTTAGATGGAGGAGTCATCAGATGCTGGTCGCCATCTCCTGGACCGCTCGCCAGATTGTCCCATTTCCAGGTATATCAATCACACGCCCAAATGCAGAGGCTGGACCAGAAGTTTGCTGTTTAGCTCAGGTGATGTTGTAAACGAGAACCAAGAAAATGCGTCAAGAACCGTGGGGCTGTCACGAAACACACTGCTGGGGATGGAACAAAAGAGAGATGATCTCAGATGTGGAAAAGACCACTGCTGACACCCGCGTCCTCCCACCCACACCTTCCGCGTGGTGGGGAGCTGGAGGGGAAAGCGAGTGGGGTCCCTGTGCTTACGGAGGATAAACACATGGAAGGTTGCGCCTCTTATTTAAAGACCAAGGAAGGGCAGGGGCAATCGATGGTTAGCATTCAGAGAAAGCTGGATTCTTCTCAGTTCAGCGCTGCCTGGCTGTAAGAAACACACGTGGCTGGGTGTGTTGGCTCATTCCTGTAATCCCAGCACTTTGGGAGGCCAAGGTGGGAGAATCACTTGAGCCCAGGATTTTGAGACCAGCCAGGGCAACACACCAAAACCCCATCTCTGCCAAAAACATCTTTGAAAAATGAGCCGGGCATTTTTCAGTGGTGGCGTGCATCTGTCGTCCCAGCTACTAGGGAGGCTGAGGTGGGAGAATCACCTGATCCCAGGAGATTGAGGGTACAATGAGCCAAGACTGTGCCACTGCACTCCAGCTTGGGTGACAAGAGCGAGATCCTGTCTCAAAAAAAAAAAATTAACTGGGTGTGGTGGCACACATGTATAGTCCCAGCTACTCAAGAGGCTAAGGCAGGAGGACTGCTTGAGCCCAGGAGTTTGAGGCTGCAGTGAGCTGTGATTGTGCCACTGCACTCCAGCCTGAGCAACAGCAAGACTTCATCTCCAAGAAAAAAACAAAAAACACCTATGAGTTTCTGTATTGGTCGATCAGTAAGGACATGGCGGCCAGAGCCTGGCAGAAGCTAACCGTCTCTTTCCCCTAGAAGCAGTGCTTCATTATTGGCTGATTCAGTGTCTGCAGCTACCTTGGAGAACATAACTTGGCAAATAACAGAATGGACCATAGTATCTAGGAAAACCAATGAGAGTTCTTGGCTGGGCAGACTTGTAGAGTCTAACCCTGCCTCCTCTCCTGGGGGCATCATGGAGCCCACTCAGTAGCTTAAAGTAATTTCCATGGGCTTGCATGGGAAGCGCAGGGTTACGAGAGGTGGTCAGATGTGAACGACTAGCTCTCGAAAAACCCCAAGCTCCCTGCCCCATAAGACTTTACCCCTTTAAATTAGCATGAACCCTGGGAAGGGAGGGACCTTCCCCCCATTTCACATGTAATGGAGCACAGTACTTTTCACATCCCTAAGTCATTCCCTTTGATAGCCGGGGTTCCAGACACAGGGCTGGTTGTGGATGTCCTCTCCGCACAAGAAGCCTCATGCTGATCCGTAATAAGAGGGTGGGGTTGCTCAGAACCTTCAGGGGAAGGGAAGAGATCACCAGAGAAGCCTCCTCTTCCCGCGCCCTCCCGTCTCAGCATTGCATGGCCTTTGCTGCTGCTCATCAGTTCTCTGGCATGAGGTGGGAAGAAGCCCGGGGAACATGATCTGCTGCTGTGGCCCCCACAGTGGAAAGAGACCAGAGACCTGAGCACAGCGCCCTTGCTGGCCCCTAGGAATGCAGGTGACCCCTGCAGCCCGTGGACGCCTGAGAGAAGTTGGAAGAGATGCTCGCTCCCAGCCGCAGACCCACTCTTTGCTAGAGGACAGGAGTGAGCAGTTGAAGCTACGCTTCCCCAGAAACAGAAGAGGATGAGAGTGCACGGTGGCCCCCACCGTGGGACCTTCCACACCTCCAGTGCACTCCGTGTCCCGGGCACTGCTGACCCCTGAGATGCCTCGTCTCGCTCCCCCTTGTCTGGGGCTACTGGCAACATCCACATGTGTAGCTGAGACTCCAGGAAATCGTCAACCTGCAGCTGCACGTCAGTAAAGAGGCAGAATGAGGAATGAGGTCCAGTTGCTAGGACTTCAGCGCCCTTGCTGTCACCTGTGCTTCCAGTGCCTCTCAGGGCATGGTCCAGCCCTGTGGAGTCAGACACTCTGAGGACAGAACCAGGGCCTGGCTTTTAACGAGTGCCCTGGCCATTTTGGTACATTGGGAAGTTGTTGGATTCCCAGCTGCCATCCTAGAAAAGAAATCAGAAGGTAGAGAATGAGACCCATAGCTGTAACTAAACGACAAGGGGAGGTCAGCTCCCCGTTGTTCTGTCTTTGTGACCCTGAGCCACCTGGACTTGGAAAGACCCAAAGTGAGGGAGGGTGTTGGTCACAGGCCCTGAAGCACGTGTCCCATTTCGCCCCCAAAGGGGTTCTTATTGACTCTAATTATCCCATAGTTAAGGGGATGCCTTAATGTGTTATGGGAGAGTATTTTTCATATTGAGGTATCATGAACATAGGACATGAAATCTTTCCTATTTTCTCCTCTCTGTCTAAAATCAAATAAGCTCACTCTAGAGATGCCGCTGGAAGCAGCAAGGTACAGAGCAGGCAGGGTGGCCCTCTCACCTGCCCTTCTTAACTGTGCCATGGGAGCGGGAGATTCTGCAGGCCGTGGGGTGCAGGAAGTGTCATGGAGCCTCTCTCCCAGGACATCTTGTCATCCCTGCCAATGTGGCAAGAGAGGGTCTTTAAAGTCTTAGAAAGAAAGAGACTGTGTTCACACTTGAGATGTTTTTATCATGTCACTAAATGGGGCTTCTTGGCTGGGTGCAATGGCTCACACCTATAACCCTAACACTTTGGGAGGCCGAGGCGGGTGGATAGTTTGAAGTCAGGAGTTCAAGGCCATCCTGGGCAATATAGCAAGAATTCGTCTCTACAAAAAAAAAAAAAAAAATTAGCCACGCGTGGTGGCGTGCGCTATTCGAGAGGCTGAGGTGGGTGGATCCCTTGAGCCCAGGAATTCTAGGCTGCAGTGAGCCATGATCACACCACTACACTCCAGCCTGGGTGACAGAGCAGGCCCTGTCTCTAGAATAAATAAATAAGTAAACTAAAGAGGCTTCTTGACTGTGCTGTTCATTGTTGTAAATCCATGGAGCTGTGCACACAGTGAATAACTGCAGGTGTTCTCCGTCCCTGCTGCAGCCCCTGCCCTTGATGTGGACTGGCAGAACAACATGACCTTCGCCTCCTGTAGCACAGACATGTGTATCCACGTGTGCAGGCTCGGCTGTGACCGCCCAGTCAAAACCTTCCAGGGACACACAGTAAGTGAGAGCTCTTGTCACTGATCTCCAGTTCGTGAGAATGTGATGTGGGAGCCGATTCTTGTGTGCCTGGAATTAAAAGATACTGCAGCAGCAGACCAGCTCTTCTGCGCCCCTTGGCTATTTGAGCCAAGGTGGTTGGATTGACCCAGTTTGGGGTCAGCAGTGAGAAGTTCACTCAGAAATGACCTAGATGGTGGATTTGGCAGCAAAGCCTTTAAGGTAGCTATGAGAAACATGTAGAGGACATCAAGGAAACGGTGCTCACAATGAATGAATAGACGGGGCACATCTGCAGTGAATGGAAAAAGATATGTCATTAAAAAACAAATGGAGACTAAGTGTGGTGGCTTATGCCTGTAATCCCAGCACTTTGGGAGTCTGAGGCCAGAGGATTGCTTGAGGCCAGGAGTTTGAGGCCAGCCTGGGCAACATAGCAAGACTCTTGTCTCTACAAAAAGTTTTAAAAAGTAGCTAGCTGCGTATGGTGACGCACACCTGTAGTCACATCTCAGGAGATGAAGGCTGCAGTGAGTTACAATAGCACCGCTGCACTCCAGCCTAGGCAACAGAGCAAGACCTGTTTCTTTAAAACATAAAAAAAAAAAAAGGAATTGAGAACTGAGAAATACAATGTTTGAAATGAAAGTTTTAATAGGTGGGTATATTAGGCAGTTCTCAATTCTCTCATTGCTCTAAAGAAATACCTGAGACTGGGTAATTTATAAGACCGGAGGTTTAACTGGCTCACAGTTCTTCAGGCTATACAGGAAGCATGGCAGCATCTGCTTCTGGGGAGGCTTCAGGAAGCTTCCAACCGTGGCGGTTGGTGAAGCAGGAGCAGGCATCACACATGACCAGAGCAGGGGCAAGAGGTGGGAGGAGTAGCAGATGATCCAGACACCTCACACCAGGCACCACCTCTGCATCGGGGATGACAATTCCACCTGAGATTTGGGTGGGGACACAGATCTAAAGCACATCAGTGGGTATACCAGCAGATGGGAGATTGTGGAAGTAAGGTTAGAAAGCATAGAAATTGGCCAATTTGAAGAACAGATAAAAGATCGAAAAATTGCATAAAGGCTTAATGACTTACGGGACAATATCAGGGACCCTAAACCTATATGTGTGATGGGGAGAGAAGAAAGAATGGAACAGAAAAATCATGTGAGGCACTAACGGCCAAGGTTTCCTAAATTTGGTGGAAAACATCAACATTTAATCCAAGAAGCTCAGCAAATTTCAAGCAGAACAAATATAAACAGAACCACACCTGTCCACCTAGGCATATGGTCATCAAACACCAGAATCAATGACAGAGAAAATCCTAAAGGCAAGCAGAGACTGACAAAAAAACCCATGATATACCAGGGAACGACAGTGTGAACAACAGCTGACTTAGCAAATTCCTTAGTGTGGCCTCTGAGGGCTTCCCGGTCTTTCACCAAATCTCTCTCAGATTAGCCAATTTCTGTGGTCTCTAACCTTCTGCAATCTCCAATCTGCTGGTAGACCCATTCACTAGCCTCGACCTCCAACCTTGGCAGGAGGAGAAAGCCTCCCTTTCCTGGGCCCTTGGGCTAGTGTCCAAAAATGCCCTGTACCTCTGTCCTCCCAACGACACATACAGCCAAGCACCTTGCCCCACGCTGAGCCTTGCCTGGAACCACAGCAGCTCTTGGTCTGAAACAGAATCCTCCCCACTCTCCAGGCCCGTTCACGTATCCTCTGCACGCCCTGGGGAGGATTCATGGCACCCCTTGAGCTCCCATTGACCACGTGAATGCCACAGCCCTGGCAGTAGCTGCTGGCCTGCATGTCTGCCTCTCCCAGAAAATGCAGAGTGCGTCAACGCTGGGACCATGGCATCTTGCCTTTCTCTCACTAGCACCCAGAATATCTCCGCGGTGGCGGGGGGTTCCCTGTTAAAGCAGGGGAGGATGATCACAGGCCCTGGAGATTTGCCATCGTGCCACTAACTTAACTAATGTAAATTCCCTTGTCCTCATTCTCCTAGTGTCTACCTCTCCCTGCCCCTGGCCCAGGGGTCCCTGTCCCAAAGGAAGGTGCTTTTAGAGCACAGGCACCCATCGTCCTGTTAACATCTGTTTGGCTCCAAACTGACTCTCTTGTCCCAGTCTAAACTTATTTCTCCTCTAACCCTGGACTATCTGCAAATTTTTACCAGCTGCACACACTCTCTGTGGTTCCCAGGTGTCCTGCCCAGGACCTTGCCACCAGCACAGGCCTTGGCCCTTTAAGTGGGTCTTAATGCAGCTGATGGCCCTGAACAAAGCTCTAGCTCAGTGGGGTTGAGTGGAGACCCATGGGCCAGCTCTGGACGTGGCCCAGGAACTTGGGCTTGCATTGCAGAGCGAGGGATCCGCTCCCAGGAAGTTATTTGTTCCTTTGCGTTGGTTTGGCTAGGGACGGCCCATGGTGAGCGGCTCCACATTCCTGGGCCCGTAGGTTTTCCTCTGAATGGCTGCAGTCAGAGCCACCCTTGCTGGCCTTGGCACACACATTTCACACTCACAGACACCTATGCGTGCGTGTACTCACACCCCTCAGCCGCCTCTCCAGCATGAGTGTGAAATTAGTTAATTGTTAGGCCGGGACAGCAGGTGTCACATAGTGGGACTGTACTGGATATATGGGGCCCGAGGGAGCCCCAAGCTGGTACGCCATGTCCCCTCATTTCTCCTGGGCAGGCTGTTCCCCAGCTGAGCCTTTGCCACAGGTGGTTCTTTTATAGATGCCTGTCTCGGGAGTGTCCCTGTCTCCCTTGGCTCCCGGGTACATTCATTCACCTTTATTCTGCAGGGTTTAGTCTCGTGGTCCCCAGGTGTCCTAAGGCTGTGCTTTTTGCCACCTAGCTGTGCCGATCATGAACCCCAAGCCAGGATTTTGCCTGTGCCGTGTGCGTTTGTGCCACTCAGCACTTGCCTCTCACTGTCCTTGCACATGTGTGTCTGCCTGTGTATGCATTTGGGTCGCCCATCTTCCACCTGGATCAGCCCTAACCCCGCTTGAACTCCACAATAGCTGAAGGTTCACTTCTCGTATTTACCCCTCCCTCCATCTCCACTCGCCTGCAGGAGAGAAATATCTTCTAGTGGGTGTGGTCACGGGGAGGAACTGTTGCACTAAAAGTACGTAAGAGGACTGGCGTGGTGGCTCACACCTGTAATCCCAGCACTTTGGGAGGTCGAGGTGGGAGGATCGCTTGAGCCCAAGAGTTCAAGACCAGCTTGGGCAACCCCGTCTCTATAAAAATACAATAAATACATACGTACATACATAAATGGCATGGTGGTGCCTGCTTGTAGTCCCAGCTACTTCGGGGGCTGAGGCAGGAGGATTGCTTGAGCTCAAGAGGTTCATGCTGCGAGGACCTGTGATCCTGCCACTGCACTCCAGCCTGGGAGACAGAGTGATACCCTGTCTGAAAAAGAAAAGTGCATAGGAAAGTGATTTTGAAAGGCCAATTTAAAAAGTAACTGGTTTTACTGGTTTTATTTGCTGCGTTTTATGGTACGTGAATTCTTCACTTGCCTTCCTTCCTATCAGGGAAGGTTTTTTTCTTAACGAAATATGGATGAGGGTGGCTGGTGATGTGTGGTATAGGCCTGTGGTTTTATATAAATGAAAAAGGCAAAGTGAGAAAAAGAGGAAACTAGATGGCTGGTTGGGCTGTGCTCTTTGATGTCAGGGTGAAGCCGAAGACCTTCTGCAGTGACGGTGACGCACTGCTGCCCCCTGCTGGAAGGCGGCCTCATCTGCTCACAGGCCCTGATGTCTTTTTCAGACTCTCTGCTCTCTTTCAGAACGAGGTCAACGCCATCAAATGGGATCCTTCTGGAATGTTGCTGGCCTCCTGCTCAGATGACATGACATTGAAGGTAGAGTCGGCATGGCAGGGGGTGGGCTGTTTAATCCCAGACAACTCCGGGCACTTGACGCCGGTCTCACGGTCACTCTTCCATGAGGGTTATTTATTACTGACCACCCTCCCTTCCTGTGTCATCCAGTGAACTTTGATTTCTCAGTCGTGGTTCCACTGAGAATCCCAGCCTCCCCACAGCCTTTCTCGCCACTGTGCACCCCCCAGCCTGCCATGGGCCCCATGTGCGCCCCCGGGAGGAATGATTCCACATCGTTCCTGGATGCAGGGAAGACTTTTGCTCATGTTGGGGCTGCTGTATTCTGTAGATCTGGAGCATGAAACAGGAGGTGTGCATCCATGATCTTCAGGCTCACAATAAAGAGATCTACACCATCAAGTGGAGCCCCACCGGGCCCGCCACCAGCAACCCAAACTCCAACATCATGTTGGCAAGGTAAGGGCAGGCAGCACAGCCAGCACAGCTCTGTGCTACGCAAAGACAACGGGAAATTTTGCTAAAGTGTTTCCATGCCCGTGTGTTGAAGCCCTTCAGAGGAAGCGAAGTGGTAGCTCACTTTGAAGGGGCCAGGATAGAATTATCGAGTAACACCTGCCTTTGAGGTAAGGATGGTTTTGAGTCAGGCAACAGTGGCTTATGCCTATAATCTCAGCACTCTGGGAGGCCAAGGCAGGAGGATAGCTTGAGCCCAAGAGTTCCAGATCAGCCTGGGCAACATGGTGAAACCCCATCTCTACAAAAAATTAGCCAGGTGTGGTGGCGTGTGCCACCCAGCTACTCAGGAGGCTGAGGAAGGAAGATGACTTTGAGCCCAGGAGATTGAGGCTGCAGTGCGCAGTGATCACACCACTGCACTCCAGCCTGGGTGACAGAGCAAGACCATGTCTCTAAACAAAAAAAGAAGAAGAAGAGAAAAACCCACCCAACATGAAACATGACTGCAGAGCCACAGTGGAGGGGCAGCAAGCCAGGCAGCACCAACTCTTGTTGACAGTGCTCGAATTAAGGTCATCTCTTAGAGAGGACAGGATAGAATTCCTGCATCCACTGAGAGATGAAACCAAAAAAGCAACACATAGGCCATAATTCTCATATTTCAAGTAATTGTCATAAAACCCACTTAAATAACTGTAATGTAGTACTACACACGCGAGTCATTTTGTAGTGACTCAGAAGGTGCTTTTGCGTCATGTGGTACTATTAGGAACATAAATTACCCTTTTAGTCAGCAAGTATAAAAGGGGCATGCCGGTACCTAGTGGGTCCCTGCTGAAAGAAAGCCAGATAATAGCTTTGTGATAGATATTACTGTTTTAAATTTGAAAATAACTAAAATTTGCAGCTTTCAATCATGTGATTACATATGTGGGTATGATTATATTTTAATTCCTGTTTGATTAAATCTTTTTTTTTCTTTTTAGAGACAGGGTCTCCCTATGTTACCCAGGCTGGTCTTGAACTCCTGGCTTCAAGTGATCCTCCCACCTCGGCCTCCCAAAGCATAGGATTACAGGCATGGTCTACTGTACCTGGCCTAAAAAGTTTTTTAAATGTTTATTCACTTAATTTGCTGTTTTTCCAAATATGGCTATCTGTATTAATTTAGTTAGTAATAACAGATGTCATGTTTTAAATTGTAGGGGCATTTTAGGAAACTTGGTAAATATTCTACAAAAATATTTACCATTTATGTCTATAGAAAACATAGAAACAGGGCTGGGCGCAGTGGCATACACCTGTAATCCCAACAGTTTGGTAGGGTGAGGCAGGAGGACCTCTTGAGCCCAGAGGTTCAAGACCAGCCGGGGCAACATAGTGAAACCCCGTCTCTATAAAAAATAAAAAAATAAAAATTAGTTGGGCGTGGACCTATGGTTGCAGCTTCTCTGCTGAGGCTGAGGCGGGAGGATCACTTGAGCCCAGGAATTCGAGGCTGGAGTGAGTCATGATCTTGCCACTGCACTCCAGCCTGGGCAACACAGTAAGACCCCATTTCAAAAAAATAAAAGGCGGAAACAAATGTAGATATCAAATTGTTTCCCTAATACGACCATTAAAGCTTTTTTCTGTTTAATGACTATGGCTTTGTTTTTAATACTTGGAAGTTATATTTTAGAAGACAAAAAGCTCCTCAGTTGATTGTCTTTTGAAACATACAAGCTGGGAAAAACAGCTCCCGGAGATGTGATACATGTTATGGAGAACTGTTTGAAACCACCATGTGTACGTGATTTTGCTTTCTCTCCCACCTTGCTAGTGCTTCGTTTGATTCTACGGTGCGACTGTGGGACATAGAGCGAGGCGTCTGCACCCACACGCTCACGAAGCATCAGGAGCCCGTCTACAGCGTAGCTTTCAGCCCTGATGGGAGGTACTTGGCCAGCGGATCCTTTGACAAATGCGTCCATATCTGGAATACTCAGGTAAGCTCGTGACCCCTATGCCAAATCCTTTCAGTAAGGGATGCCCAAATAGCCACAATTCCAGTGCCTTGCTTCAGAGCAGTGCCTCGGAGGGAGTTGAGCAAGCCCAGGCTCCCCGGGCAGACCCAGTGGATGCTGTCCACCGTGCACCCCACGTGGGTTGTGAGCTCTTCCCCCACCAGACACCTCCAGCAGCTCCCCTCCCTGAGGCAGGGCGTCATGTCTGCCGTAATCAGGGCTCTTGGCCATTTGATTCCAAACCCTCACCTTGGCACATGTTCTTCCTCGAAGGAGCCACTGTCTTCTGTTCACTTTCTGAGTCCATGGCATGAAACCTTCCACCTGCCTCTTCCTCTTCTTAGCAGTTATCACTGAAACGCTGCTCTCTAGATACTGAGGCTGGAGGGTGGGAGTGGGGGACCAGCTAATGGGGTCGAGGCCAGCTCCACCTCCTCTGCCCGCACCAGCTCCTGCAGCTCCCCCACGGAGCAGACCAGGGAGTGGGAAGCAATGTGCGCTTGCTGTTGTCATGGCATTTCTATTTTTCTTTTCTGTTTTGTTTTCTTGTTGTTGTTGTTGTTGTTGTTTGTTTTGTTTTGTTTTGAAACGGAGTCTCACTCTGTTAACCAGGCTGGAGTGCAGTAGCGCGATCTTGGCTCACTGCATCCTCTGCCTCCCAGATTCAAGCGATTCTTCTGCCTCAGCCTCCCAAGTAGCTTGAATTACAGGCACCCGCCATCATATCTGGCTAAATTTTGTATTTTTAGTAGAGACAGGGTTTCACATGTTGGCCAGGATGGTCTTGAACTCCTGGCCTCAGGTGATCCGCCCACCTTGGCCTCCCAAAGCGCTGGGATTACAGGTGTGAGCCACTGCACTCAACCTCGATTTTTCAAATCAAAGTAGGTTCTGTTTAAGGACATAAGGTATGTCAATATTGGGTTGTCCTTTTAGCAGAGATTGAAAGGACATAGGATTTAAATAAAGGTGGCTGCTGTGGGTATCTTGGGTCACACCTGAGGATAGAAGAATTCAAGCTGTAAAGTGTAGAAATGGATGGGAAGTAGCACTGCATAGCGTAAAAGATTATAGAGGGCCAGCAGCACTTGATTCTATTCTAAGGGAAGACAGGTGATGATACGCTAGGAGCTGTTGAAAACAATGAAGGGGTCCCTTTCGCCTCAGGAGGGAGGAATCACACAGCCTGCCCCCGTCCCCTTTCATCTGCACTGCCTTCTTGGTTCCTTTTGGCTTGGTTGACATTCAGCTGGATTTACATCCTCAAGTTCATTCCCCCTGTGGACTCATGGGTGATGAGCCCTGTTCACTGGCAAGTGGTCCACTGAGATCACAGGCTTCCCAGGGACCTCATGTGAACCACATCCTCTCAGGGAAGGAAAGGAAATGGTGGACCCTGCGTAGAGCCAACCCGATGCCAAGCCCAGCCCCACAGCCCTAGATAGCCCTCCAGGAAGCGCACATCTCAGGACTAGTGTGCAAGAGTCTCTTGTCATGAAATCCTTGCTAGAAATAGTAATGGATGGATTTGTAAAAACAACACATCAATTATCCAAAAAAAATGACATGATCAGTTAGGTACAGCCTGTTATCAAGAACTCACTGAATTGTTTCAACCCTTTTTTATAAATCAAAGAAATCCTTAGGATTTTTCTTTTTTTTTGGATCGGAGTTTCACTCTTGTCACCCAGGCTTTAGTACAGTGGCGCCATCTTGGCTCACTGCAACCTCCGCCTCCCAGGTTTGAGCAATTCTCCTGCCTCAGCCTCCCAAGTAGCTGGGATTACAGGCGCACACTAGCACACCCGGCTAACTTTTGTATTTTTAGTACAAACGGGGTCTCACCATGTTGGTGTTGAACTCCTGACCCCAGGTGATCCACCCACCTCGGCCTCCTAAAGTGCTGGGATTACAGGCATGAGCCACCGTGCCCAGCCAAGAAATCCTTAGGATTTTTCTTAAGAGAAATCTTAAAGCCCACTTTAATCTTTCTCCAACTATAAAAATACTTATCTATAATACTGCTGACATACACCTTTCTCAGTTCATGGAACACCACGCTTTAAGGAGCCCAGTTGAGCAGAGGATTTGCAACAGCCCTCCTGGTCTCAGTCCTCAGATTTCTCCTGCCTGTCACCATTAGTGAATCATGAGTGAAGGCTTATTCGACTCTTTCTCTCTTTTTTATTTTTTAAAATTAATTTTTGTAGAGACGAAGTCTCTCTGTGTTGCCCAGGCTGGTCTTGAACTCTTGGGCTGAATCAGTCCTCCTGCCTCGGCCTCCCAAAGTGCTGGGATTACAGGGTCAGCTACCTCGCCTGGCCTTATTCAACTCTTTCAAAGGCCTCTACTTCCCCTACCTCTTAGATTTGTCAAGTTAATGCTGTTTTAAACCAGAAACCAATGGTCTGTGGTGTTTTCCATTACATGTATATTATGCATTTGTTCTTTCAAATGTCCCAAAATAGGTACATTTTAACATCTTGGCGTATTAATACATGTAATCGTGAATTATAGTCAATTTCATTGCTACTGGGGTGGGGGTATTCATTACGTTGTATTCATTGAGGTCCTCCAAGGAACAGACACCAAAACAGGATGAGATGGGCAAGAGATTTATTGAGGAGCTGTGATGGAAACAGGGAGGGAGGTAGGGGGAAGGAAGAATTCAGACCATAAGGCCAGTCTGACCCTGGGAAGGAGACGGGAAGGGTAGGAAGAGTCAGGGATGGCCCTACAGGTCAGTAGAAAGTTTTGGCCATGCTGATGGAGAGTCCATGAGCCACTTACCCACCAGATGAGTCTGAGTCTCAGCAGATGACTGCCATGGTCTCCTGCCTCCGTCAGTCCTCAGCTGGGCGCAACCTCAGAATCCACGCACATGTGGTGGCAGATTCCACAGGCATAAGTAATCAGGTTTACTCCCTGTGGTGGGAAGTCCTAGAGATACATCTCCACAGCCCCCAGAGTCCTTACTGAAAACCCTTAAATTTTACCGTGCTTGAAAATGTTCATGACCAAACACCAGGGCAGGAGGAGCACACATTGTACAACTGCATCTGTCGCAGGTGCCCCTTGCATCATTGTAAGTGACAGCTGCTTTGCTTTGCAGAGTGGAAATCTCGTCCACAGCTACCGAGGCACTGGCGGCATCTTCGAAGTGTGCTGGAACGCCCGAGGAGACAAAGTGGGCGCCAGCGCGTCCGACGGCTCTGTAAGCAACACCTCTGGTTTGCTGGAGAGTGGGGTGTTGGGGGCGGCTGATGCCGAAGTGAGCTTCGAGGGCATATGCGGCGTTCGTGTCCTGAAGGGCCTAGCCCAGTGCCAGAGGAAGCTTCTGGGCTGGATCCCATCTGAGTTGGTACCACATCTGGGAATGGCCTTCTCCTTGTCCCTTCCAGAATGTCCTTCTAGTCAACATTTTCTCAGTCAAATTGTTGGTTCTCAACCAGGGTGATTCTGCACCTCTGAGGACATTAGACAATATCTGGAGCCATTTGAGGTTGTCACTACAGTCATGTGTCGCTTAATGATGGGAACATTTTGGGAAGTGTGTCATTAGGCACTTTTATCTTGGTCTGAACATCACAGAGTGACTGACACAAACCTAGATGACAATACCTGTCACACACCTAGGCTGTATGGTAGAGCCTGTTGCTCCCAGGCTACAAACCTGGAAGGCAGGTGGCCATACTGAATACCGTAGGCAACTAGAACACAGTGGTAAGCATTTGTGTGTCTAGATCTGTCTAAACATAGAAAAGGTTCGGCAGGAATAAGAGTTACAGTCTTACAGGACCACTGCTTGCTGTGCGGTGCATTGTTGCTGGAAACGTCATTATGTGGCACATGACTGTGCGTAAATGGGGATGCCACTGGCATCTCGTGGGTGGAGCTTAGCAATGCTGCTAAACCTCCTACCGTGCATAGGGTGGCCACAATTGTCACCCATGCTGCGGCTGACGAGCCCGGGCCTCTGGTGGCCATCCTGCAGGTCTCCTGGGCTCTCCTCTCCTCCCATGGGGCATCTGGATTTCTTATTTTCCCCTGGACTTGAGGTTGCCCTGACCTCTGGGGCAAGCGGCATTCTGGCTGACTGGCCAAGTGTCAGTGTAGTCCCCAAATGTCGTCAGAGGCCGTATACTTGGGCTCGTGTTGTCATCTGCCCCACGATGGTCTCTGCCACTCTGTTAATTCCTGTCATTACCCTTAACCTGGCCTTTCTGCTCTGTGCTGTTTGCTTCAGTTTGCTCGGTCCAATGTCCAGATGCCAGTCTGCTATGAGAGCTTCTCTGACCCTTCATGACGATGTTTCGATAAACTTTACTGAGAAACATCGGTGGAGGGCTAGATTGGGCATGGGGACCGTAGCTTGCCGACTAATCACTCTAAAGGCATCTTTGTTTTGTCTCTCGAGATGACAGGTGCTTTGTGTTTCCTTCCAGGTTTGCGTTTTGGATCTGCGGAAGTAATCACAAAATACTATCGAAAAAAGAAAAGAATTCTGATGACCAGCCATGAATGTGTAGGGTTGCAGCTCTGTTCTCCAAAACTGTACGAACTTGACTTGCGTTAGAGTATACTCTGAAACCAACTCGTCTCTGGCCGCAGGAGTCTATATGTTTTCGTAATCTTCATCAAGAGGTTTTTTAAAGGCAAGCAAAAACAGAAGCAAATCATATCACACGGGGATAGAATGGTTTCCACTGAGGATATTCAGCGTGGGAAGCAGAAAGTCACCAGCTCGAGGCGTGTGGATTGGTTTCCACCCGGAACAGGCTCTGTGATGACTGAATGGAAAGAAATGTAAAAAGCTGTGCCAAAAAAAAAAAAAGCAAAATGCTGTGATAAACCAAACAGGGAAGGGGGAAAACCTCCTCCTTGAGATTTTTTTTTTGTTTTCCCTAACGATTTGGACACTACAGTTGCTCTCACAAAGGATGTTCAAAGACCAGTTTGTACCGATGACGTGTAACTTTGTAATCCCAACACTTTCTATTTTCTAGAATCTTCTTTGTTCATTGGGTGGTTTTTCTATCGGCTGGAATTCTATCTTCTGGGGGCCTTCCGTCTGAGATGAAAGCTGTCTTGGGCTTGTTGTCTCTTCCCTGTGTTGCCTCTCCCCCTACCCCTGCCTTTCCACTCTGTCTGGTCAGCTCTGCTTTTTCAGTGCAGCCTCAAGAGACGCAGCCCAGTTCACATGAAGACACAGTCTCCCATGGACAGCTTTCCCCCTTCCGCCTTCTCCCACCCTCTCCTCCCCTCGCGCTCGCGCTCACGCTCGCTTTCTCACTGGCGTGCTCGCTCTCTCTCCCCCCCTCCCTCCCTCTGTACCTTTCTCATAGTTGCTTCAGATCTTAGGTCTCAAGGGCACTTTGGCGCGTAGTAAGTGCTTTATGTAAGAAGGCAGGGCAGGGGGCTTTTTACAGGAGGAAAAAAATGACTTAGAAAGAGCCTGGAGTATTTTTGGAAAAAAAAAAAATATTTTTATGTTAAAACAGTTTTAAAATCTTAAAATGGCCATCAGACATAGAGAGCTTTGTGTGATTCATGTTTTCAAAAGAACTGAAGAAGCCACAGGCAGGGCCTGAGGGAGCCCCTGGCTTTCCCCTCAGCCTCAGGAAAGGTGGTCAGGAGGACTCTGGCTGGACAACGGTCAGCCTTAGGGGTCAGCAGCGAGATTGCACTGCAGCCAGTGAGGGAGGTCCCAGCCATGCCGCGTGGAAGAAGAACCTTGCATGTTTTGGTGTGTACGCACCTTGGCAGCCAGCAGGAAAGCCGTGAAGAGCCGTGCGCCCTCTGGCCTCGAGGGAGCATTGGCAGAACCATAAGGTACTGCAGAAGCCGTCACAGCTCGGCTGGATTAGGCGTGTTGGCTGCGTCTTTCCCACAGCCGTATAACGACCGATGGTCAGTTCTCGAAGAGCAGGCTTGGCAAGTCCTTGCAGAGCTGACATAGAGGCCCCCGCATGTCACTTCGTCTAACGCTGACAGAAACGAATGCAGAAGGAAGATTTTCAGTTCCGAACATGAATTATAGAGGTAGAACGTCGCTAATAATTTCTGCAATCTTAATAATTTCTTTCTCTCACAGAAGACTAGGAGAAAGATCTTTTTAAAATAATCAATCTTTTTGCTGTTTTTGAAAAATTGAGGCTTTGTGTTCCTAGAAGAGCTTCATTTCAGTGAATCTGGTGACCCATCTGCTTGCTGTCATAACCCGACACTGACTTATTTTTTTCATTAGCAAGGGGGAAAAGGCCGAAGGACAAGGGCCTCTTTTCCCATTGGTTTTCCTGTGGGCAGAAGGGCTGAGGAAGCTGGCCCGGCCCGTGGGGGCTGCTGGGTCACCAGCAGTGGGTAGGGTGCAATCTGGTGTGTGTGCCAGCAGCGAGACGGTGTTACTGAGAAGGTGGCATCCATCTGCAGAGCCAAAACCCAGCCGTCAGGGAAGGGCCAGGGCTTCCTGTGGAACTTGGAATGTGCCAGGACCACCTGCAAAAGCCAGGGTGCGTCGATCATTCTCAGATCATTGATTGGCCTCCACTTGGGTATGTGAATTATTCATGCCCCAGAAGACCAAAAAGTGCCCTGGTTCTGAGATGAGTGTCTTATTCGGGCTGTTTCTGAAACGCTTAGCAAAGAAGGTCACAGCAATGTGGAGTCGCCGCCCCCATCTTTGAAGATAGCCGGTGTCCCCGGATGAGGTGATTTCCCATCCCAAGGACTCCGTGAAGTTTAGGGTACAGTTTGTTGGGGTCCAGAAGACGCCACTACCCCACCCAAATAAAAACGCACTCATCTTTGCAGAGCATCTGCTGTCAAAGGCCAGCCTGTCGTTAGACATGGCTTGTGCTTGACAAACCAGAAACAACTGTGGGATGGTGACGGTGGGATGTGTCGCAAGCGATTCACTAGACAATCTTCACATGAATGTCGGTAGCCAGGGTCTCTCCCAAGGGATGGGTTTAGTCTTGATGAATGTAAACCACATCAGAATTGTTAGGTAGAAACCTGGGCTGGGAGGCCTCGGACCCCAGGCTCCATCCCTGGCTTCCCCAGCCTGCAGCTGCAAGCAGAACCAAGCATGAGATGCAGCTAGCAGTCACATCCATCCCCGTTCTCAGCAGGATGACACCATGGACAGCCGTTTCCGGAGCCTCCAGCATTTGCACACCACTACTTAGCCTCTCTGCTGCTGGAATGTTGGTAGAGTCATCCCTGTAATCAAGAAATGGCCTGTGGAATGTTATTGTTCAGTGTTGTTTACAGCTCTTAAAACATGGTGAGGAATGCCTAAGTCTTAGTGACCAAACTTGACCTTGAAAGCAGACATAGCATGACAGACCTTCCTGGAGTCTTTGGTTGGGTTCAAAGTGACCGAGAGTCAGGTCCAGCACACACCTGGGAAAGGGATGCTGCCCCAAGGGGGACCAAAAGGGCCGGACGTTACAGGGTGAAACCCTCTGACCCCTCGCGACACCGTAGGACTTGACTTTTGTTTAGTCTTTCTAAGAAATAGATCATAGAGCCAAGTGAAGTGCACTTTGTCAAATGTAAGGGTCTGCTTTGTTCTTGTTGCTTTTCTCTTTTTTAACCTTTTGTTCCGCCATTTAAAAAAAAAAAAAAAAAAAAAAAAAAAGCTTATGTTTCTTGTCAAATGCAGAAATGTTCCTTCCGCCACTCACTGAAGTTTTGCATTCTGGCTTGTGCAGTTTTTATTGTCTGTGTCAGACGTACAGCCAGGTGTGTTCTCTATCGGCAATTTTCCTATTCTGTTCAGATGACATCGACCACCGTTTCATTCCCCCCGCCGCCTGTACTCACCCTCACGCTCTTTGAAGAAAAAAAAAAAAAAATCACCTTGCGTGTTGTAGCTCATTTGTTTCAAGAGAGAATCAACAGATCATATTCAGTGTCTTGAATAAATTGCTCTATTTTGATATTAGAGAACTTGGTGGATGTGCTTTCTTCCTCTCGCCGTGGAACTCTCGGGCCCACGTTGACTGAATGACTGAAGAACTCTATTTTCTCCAGAAGGAAGTACCTTGAGTGCCTCTGTTTAGGATTGCTGTGTGAGATAGGGAGCTGGGGTAAGAATGCAGTGACATGGCGGTCACAGCAGCCACCTGCTATTCTGAAGGGTGGTTCTGTCCAGGGAGCGTGCTTTTTAGTGTGTTTCCTTTCAGGCTGGCTGTTGGAAAAAGTCAAAGCAAATGAATATTCTCTCATCAGCGGATTGATTGACCGCGAGTTTGAGTTGCCGAATTAGCCCTGAGTAATTTGCAGAACCTATCAGGATGGGGCGACTTTGGACATGGACGTCTGCATGGTGCAAACCAACATGTGGCAAACATTGATCGACATTTGCTCTGTGCATGTCTTCATTTATGCTGCTTTAATTAATAGGTGGTTAAATAATGTAATTAGTGAATGGATATTGCTATCCGCATTCTTTGAAGGAGGCTGTAGATTCCAGGAGGCGAAGAGATGGCCTTACTGTTAGTCTAAGGTTTCACTTTGCAGATGAGCGCCAGACAAAGTCACGGTGTCATTTCCCTCAAATCCTGCTTGTTCTGCACTAGGACAAAGCAGATGGCTGGGGGTGGTGTAGAGGCCTCTGTGGTGATTCCCTGGGAAAGATCCAAGCATGCCTGTGGCCTTCACTGATGATCCAGATTTTTGCAGGGACCAAATCCCAAATTCAGGTCTTGAATTGGCAACTGAAGGCTGAATATTATATGAGCAATTGTCACCTTTAGAGAAAAACCTATCCCATCTCCCGGTGTTTTCTGGGGTTCACCTGCTCATTTTCATTTTTCTCTTAGGCCCTGCCAAGTGGAGCAAGTGTGTTGCCAGGTGGTGGATTTGGGGCACGCTGGGGGGTACTGCAGAACCCTGGGACACCTTGGGAAGAACCGCATGGAAACAGTGGGCAGACCACAAAGCGTGCAGCAGAGTTCCCAGGATAAATGCGTGCGTGGCAGGTGGCTTTGGTGGCTCCCCTAAGAATGCCGTATGACTAGCTCTAAATGGGTTTCTTCGTGATATAAAGGAAACTTGATTGGGACCACGATTGCCAGAATTTATATAACTTAAATCTTCAGATGGATGGAACCCTTCCCTGCAGTGAGTCTCAAAAGGTTTCCCCCATCCATTGAAGCTCCTCCTTTATTTTAGGAATCTAGGTTTCAGCTCACTAAACAGAGATCTCGCTTTTTTTTTTAAATTGCCCCATCTTGGTGCTGTTTCAAAAGGGTATCAGAGAACATTCTTTGTGTTCACAGAAAGCTCTCTGTGCACAAACTCTCTCTGGAAGCTGACTGTTGATGATGGGTGTCTGGTGGAAACCCGGAAGTCCCTTGTGAAATACAGGAAAAGGGTAGGAGGGGGTGGAGAACAGATTTGTGCCCTTAAAAAAGATGACTGAGCCAGTTTTTGTGCAATGTGGGTCCTTTGTCTCTGAAGTGTCTCATCTACAGCATGGTAAGCAAGGCAAGAAGTTCCATCTGGAGAATAATGTAGAGAAGGAACGGTGGGTATGGGGAGGGAGGATGTTATCTGTAGGACCAACCTTCAGCTAGAACGTGAAACAAATACTCTGGAGAATGGAGGCTTTGGTTAGGAACAGAGTTACTATGCAAAAGGTACTTATCTTGAGACACTGTGGGAAACAAACAGCTGGGTGTATGCGTTCTTTTGTAACAACACACCTGCACATGATGATATCTTACTGTGAAATGGAGCAAATTAATAGGCTACTAAAAAGTTTTTTACCCTGAGCAACATGGTGAGACCCCCTATCTCTACATAAAAATTAGCTGGGCGTGGTGGCGAGTGCCTGTGGTCTCAGCTACTTGGGACGCTGAAGATCGCTTGAGCCCAGAAAATCGAGGCTGCAATGAACCACGATGGCGCCACTGCACTCCAGCCTGGGTGACACAGCAAGACTCTTTTTTTTTTTTTTTTTTTTTTTTTTTTGAGACAGGGTCTCGCTTTGTCACCAAGCGGGGAGTGCAGTGGTGCTGTCCTGGTTCACTGTAGCGTCTGCCTCCCAGGCTCAAGCAATTCTCATGTCTCAGCCTCCTGAGTAGCTGGGATATAGGTGTGTGCCACCACGCCCAGCTAATTTTTGTATGTTTAGTAGAGATGTTTTTTTCACATGTTGGCCAGGCTAGTCTTGAACTCCTGGCCTCAAGTGATCCACCTCAGCCTCAAAGTACTAAGATTAAAGGTGTGAGCCACCACGCCCCGCCAACCCTGTCTCTTAAAAAAAAAAAAAAATTGATGGTGGAATTGATAAACTGGCCAGGAAATTAAAATCAAGTGAAAGCTATCTGATGGGAACAGTCTCCCCTTTCCACTCAAACTATGCTCCCAGCTACACCTCTGTTGTTGCCTTCTTGTCACAGGCCAACCCAAACCCCTAGCTGTAGATCCCAGTTCCTTCTCACTTCTTCAAGAACTTTCCTTCCATCATAATCATCGCTTTCTCTCCACTGGATCATTCCTGTAGCACCCCAAGGTACTTGAGCACCTGCCATCTTTAAACAGTAACAGAACAAGCACATCCCCTGCAGTAACCAGCCTTACAGGGAGGTCACTCAACCAAGGCTGGCCATCATCTCAGTTCATCATTTGTTTGCTCTGTTGTCTCCTCATTCCCTAGGTTGCCTTAATACACATCCTGATAATTTTTCTGTCCCCAGTACCTAGGCCTGGCCCAGTGCCTCACCCTCTCACTCAGCTCACTAGGTTAAAGATGACATATGCATGAATATCAGCTGGTGATGCTTGGTGCCCCATCTGGGAGTCCTCATCTTGGCTGGATACTCAGATCTCAGGGTTCTTGTTTGAGAGCTTCAAAACCTGACTCTAGCTAACGTAAGCCCACAGGAATGAATGAGCCAGATATTGGGCAGCTTTAAGAAACCAGAGAACTGGGATCAGAGGCCAAATAGGAACTGCCAAGAGCAG
The DNA here is from genome assembly GCF_024542745.1 of Macaca thibetana thibetana. Lineage (NCBI taxonomy): Eukaryota > Metazoa > Chordata > Mammalia > Primates > Cercopithecidae > Macaca > Macaca thibetana. Next base: position 9,187,779 of record NC_065598.1, read on the forward strand.
TCTACAGGACTAGGCTCATGAAGATGAGAGATGGAACTGGGTGCTGCCCACACCCCGATACTGGATGCTGGACTGGCCCTGGAGGCATACCCAATGCTACCTCCCAAAGTGGGCCTGCCTGCTGCCAAGGCTTCAGAAGTGTTTCTCTGCAGCCCATTCCCTGAGGCACAAGCTTCTAACATGTAAGACATGCCTGATTGGCTCTGCCAGGTCACATGCCTTGCTCTAGCTGCAAGGGAGGCTGGAAAAGCCAGCAGCTGGCCTCTTTGCTTTTTGAATGGGGTGGTAGGACTGCTTCATCAGGTAAGAGGGGATCCTGAAACAGAGGAAGGGCTTCTGACCCTGGGGGAGAGGGCAGACAGAATGGCACTACTTAGATGAAGGATGCAGATTCCCCTAGAAAATCTAAAACTTCACATCTCCTTGATACCTTTGATCAAGGTCAGCGTGGCCTAGCCCAGGCTCACCCTGGGAAGGTGAAGCAATGGTTATCCAGAGAGCTGGGACAGCCCTGGGCAGGCACTACCTCATGTTGTGTTCATAATTCATCTGCAGCCTTGTGACTCCAGAAGTGCAAATGCAGAAACTTGCTGGACTCTTCTAGAAGAAAAGGAGTCCTAATCTTGATATGAAGGGAGGTGTCACATGGCAGAGCTGTCTGCAGTGTCCTGAGAAGATAGTTCTGTCTTGCTTTTCTATATACATAGTGGTGGATTATAATCCCACTGCATGCTGCAACATTTTGGGGAGGAAAAAAAAAGAGCTTCAAAAAGTTCATGGACATACATATTATGAAAAAACTACATGGATTTCAAAAACGTTTTGCATCAACATAAACTCATACTAATTTGTCTTAACAGGATCTAGTTTGAGGCACTAAAAAGGATAAGACATCAGCCTGAAAAGAGCCTCTATCAGAGCAACATAAATTGTTAAAATTGAAATGAGAGCAAGCATCAAATTTATGAAGTTTGAGTGGACAAATGGTGAAATCATTGATGCTTTATGAATAGTTTATGGAAACAGTGCCCTAAATAAATCAGTTTACAAATGGTGGATAACTCATTTTAAGAATAGATGAGATGATGTTTAAGATGAAGCCCACCGTGGCAAACCATCCACATCAAGGTGTGATGAAAAAATTTATCTTGTTCATGCCCTAATAGAAGAGGACAAGCAATTAACAGTACAGACAATAACCAACACCATAGACATCTCAACTGGTTCATCTTACACAATTCTGACTGAAACATTAAAATTGAGCAAACTTTGCACTCTATGGGTGCCAAAACTGTTGCACCCAGGTCAGCTGCAGACAAAAGCTGAGCTTTTGATGGAAATTTTAACCAAATGGGATCAAGATCCTGTAGCATTTCTTTGAAGAATTGTAACAGGAGATGAAGCATGGATTTCCGATTACCATCCTGAAGACAAAGCACAATCAAAGCAATGACTACCAGGAGGCAAAAGTGGTTCAGTCAAAGCAAAGCAGACTGGCCAAGAGCAGAGGTCAGGGCAACAGTTTTTCAGGATGCTCAAGGCATTTTACTTGTTGACTTTCTGGATGGCCAAAGAACAGTAACATCTGCTTGTTATGAGAATGTTTTGAGAAAATTAGCCAAAGCTTTAGCAGAAAAATGTCCTGGAAAGCTTTGCCAGGGAGTCCTCCACCACAGCAATGCTTCCACTCATTCCTCTCATCAAACAAGGCCAATTCTGCAAGAGTTTCAATGAGAAATCACTAGACATCCACCTTACATTCCTGATTTGCCTCCTTCTGACTTATTTTTCTTTCCTAATCTTTAAAGGGCACCCATTTTTCTTCAGTTAATAGTGTAAAAAAGACTGCACTGACATGGTTAAATTCCCAGGACCCTCAGTTCTTTAGGGATGGACTACATGGCTGGTGTCATCACTTACAAAGTATCTTGACCTTGATGGAGCCTATGTTGAGAAATAATGTTTCTGTTTTTCATTTTCATCTTTTCATTTTTCAGTGAAAAATTTTTTTTTTTTTTTGAGACGGAGTCTCGCTCTGTCGCCCAGGCTGGAGTGCAGTGGCCGGATCTCAGCTCACTGCAAGCTCCGCCTCCCAGGTTCACGCCATTCTTCTGCCTCAGCCTCCCAAGTAGCTGGGACTACAGGCGCCCGCCACCTCGCCCGGCTAGTTTTTTGTATTTTTTTAGTAGAGACGGGGTTTCACCGGGTTAGCCAGGATGGTCTCAATCTCCTGACCTCGTGATCCGCCCGTCTTGGCCTCCCAAAGTGCTGGGATTTCAGTGAAATTTTTGAAGTTTATTGAAAACTTTTGAAGTTCCCTCATATATCTTAATGACCATGATGGAAATATGGGTATTAGTCAGGTTCTAAGTATTCCTTAGACTATGTCATTACTCAACACAGCATGAGGCTAAATTTGTGAGCAAAGTCATGCTGTCTTCTCTGCCCCCTAGTGTGTGTTAGGAGGCCAGGCTGTGCTGCTGCTCCACGGGGCCCTGGTTCCCTATTCATTCTGCTGCATCTCTACCTTGCTGCTGTTTGGCATCATCAATAAGCTTAGTCAAGAGCATTTCCTCTAGAAATCACATCTTTACTGCAACTTTTCTATGTTTAGGTATGTTTAGATACACAAATACCAATGTGTTACAGTTGTCTACAGTATTTGGTACAGTCACATGATGTTCAGGTTTGTAGTGTAGGAGCCATAGGCTCTACCGTATAGCATAAGTGTGCTGTAGCCTGTACCATCTAGGTTTGTGTAAGTATGCTCTATGGTATTCACACAACAGTGATATCACCTAACGATATATTTCTCAGAACTCATCCTCATCATTAAGCAATGCATAACTGTACATACATTTTCTTTTGCTAGAAGTGTTAAGACAGAATCCAAGTCAGGCTGGGAGCCTAGTCATAACTATTTTATTTAACTACTTTCCCAAGGACTTGGACCTTACACTTACTTTACAGCCAGCCTCAGAAAACTTCCTAGTGGCAACTAAGAGGGTAGAGAAGCTGTAGAGTGGTCTGGAGGGGGCTCTTCCATTCCCACACGCATATGCATGAATCATTTCTCCTATCCTAAAGGCTCTTCAGGAAGAAGCTCTAACTGGTGATGAGAGCAAGGTTTGGGGGCTGCTACACTTTGGCAGTACAGTGATGGGAAGGTGAGAACACAGTTCTAAAGAACAAGAATTACAGAGTCTGAGGAATATGGGATCTGGACCCCCAGCACATCCCCTTCATAGGTCTCCATGGGTTGGGAGAGCAGGGTCAGCCTCATTTTTGTTGCAGGATTCACTTGCAGTGTGAATTTCAATTGTACTGGCATCAGAACCTGGAGAGGAAAAGACAAAAGACTGTGACAGTGTCTGCATCCTAACAGGTTTGTCATCAGCTTCAGAAAATGCTCAGTATTCAGTGCATGGAGTTTTTCATGTACCAACTTTGGTCAAAGTCCTAGCATTCATCTCATCTGCAAAAAAAAAAAAAAAAAAAAAAAAAAAAGAAAGAAAAGGAGGTGTGGAAATCTACATCAACTTTCCATCTACATTTTACTAAATCATTACAATGGATGAAACAAGCCCTACAGAATCATCTAGGCTAGTTGATAGGTGACTGCAGCACAGATGCTGCAGGTGACACAACTGATGGTTTAGGAAGGTTTCGGAGCCCCAGGACACATGCTGTTTGATTTAGGAGCAGAGCACACTCTTGTGACCACTGGTACAGCTTCTACTGAGGATGGTAACTCACACAACAGGGACCCTATGGTTGCCTGGCTACCTACACTCAATTCCAGGAAGTGCCCAAAGGGAGGGAGACCACCACTCTGTAAAACTACGCCACCTCCCAATTGTCTTTTCATGGACGATGCCATATGGTTTTAGCAAGTAGCTCCTCCCTGTCAGCATCTAACTCTACTCATGGAAAACTCATCTCTCAATGCCCAACTAAATACACAGTAGTACATGCCTGGTAACTCTGTCAAATTGGGCTCATTTGTTCTGATTGTGACCCTAGATAAGATGATAAAGTGACGAATGATATTTTTGTAAATACCAGAATGTATTTGTCCAAATATGCTTAGCATTCCCTTCATGAGAAATTGCTGGAGACATTTTTCTCAGGCCTGGATTTCAGGGCAGTTTGCTTCCATGCACAATGTTTTCTTTTAAATCATGAAGAATCTTGTAACTGGTCACATTTTTCTCTTTACTCCCCATCTTGAAAGCCCAAAGCCAAACTACTAATCCATTTTAACTATGTGGGGCTAATTCTACCTGGCTTTCTTTGATTTCATTGTTATTTCCTTTTGTCCTGTTTTCTTTCTCTATTAATCAATTTTCCCCTTTCTCCTGTCCTCCTTCCAGAATGTGACAAGATTTACAAAAAGCAAACACACTACAGAGAGGGAGAAAAATGTAGGCAGCAATCAGCAGTATGAAAGTTAACACCACTTCCATTGAAAGAGTAATCCTGGATGTCAGTCATCATTCTGATAGTGATAGGAGGCAGCCAAATGCCTAGGCAGATAGGGGCAGGTCTCTGGTTTGGGGTTTCAACCCCACCTTCAAGCCAAAAACAGCCTGAAGGCTGAAAGACTGGACTGCTGGTCCCAGATGAAACCTGCAACCCAAAGTGAGAACTTCTGTTCCTGTCCTTTCTCAATTGATTCTTTCTGAATAATGCCTTTTAACCAATTGAACATTCCCTTTTCCAATACTACCTAAGGCCTGCCCCTCCCCAATTCCAAGCCCATAAAAGCCCTGGACTCAGCCACATTAGGGAAACCTTCCTGCCTTCTGGTAGGGGGACCACTCCTGCATCCCCTCTCTGCTGAAAGCAGTTTCATTACTCAAAACTCCCTGCCTCGCTCACTCTTCTATAGTCAGTGCATCCTCATTCTTCTTGGGCATGGGACAAGAACTTGAGAACTGGTGTGCAAGCCAGACTTGGCCCAGGCGAGCCGGGTGGGCAGGCCGTCTGCTGCGACAGGTAGCATGGCCGAGCGAGGCCTGGGCAGGGCATCACCAGCCAGAGGTCCCCAGCTTGCAAAGTGACCAAGAATAAAATCCTGCATCAATTCCAGCAACACATCTTCCTTCAGAATCTGTGAGACCCTTTGGAACCAATGTCAGAATTATTCTTTCAATCCCCAAATATCCTAGAGTACTTGCTCCAGCCGCAACACAGGTTATAGGCTTTAAGTGGGTAATACAAAGGTAGAAGACACAGCAGAGGGTGGCCTTCCTAACAACAGATGGGGCAAGTGACTGCACTCCAAAAAGCCTCCAAAGCCCTCCACCCATGGGCCTTCCTGACAATCGCAGCTTAGTCTGTGTCCCTCTCAGTTCCCTCACACCCTCAAGCACACTGCCTCTCTCCCTCTCACTCCAGGCTTGGTCCTGCCACAGGACATTTGCACCTCTCTTTTTCTGCCTGTAAAGCTCTTCTGATTTTCTCATGGCTCCTACACTTCATTAAGGTCTCAATTCTAATATTACGTCATGCTCAGGGAGACTCATGATACCCTCTCTAAAACCACGCCCCTACCTCCTCCCTGGTTTTTCTTCATGGCATGTCCCACTACCTGGCTGGAATACGATGTCATTATTTGTGTTTTCCATCCTGTCTCTGCCACTAGAGCAGAGAGTCTCAGTGGACAGGGAATGTGTCTTAGTCACCATAGTGTGCCTAATGCCCCAGACAACACCTGGCATGTAGAGGATGCCCAATAAACATGGGGAATGGGTCAGTACAGTCATGTAGGTGCCTTGACAGCAACGGGATGCAGCACTAGTACCTTGGAGCACTCATTAAGACATGAGTATAAAGAAGGGCAGGAACAAGCACAATTTTAAAAGATACATGCAGAGTTTGAGAGGACATATTAAGGAACAAAAAAAAAAAAAAAAAAAAGAAACATTAGACTTATATAGAAAAGAGGAAGTGAGAACTTGAGACATCAGGAGAGATGTGCTTGGAAAGGATTAGGGAAGCCTGAGCTATAGCAAGAGATGACAATATTACCAAGAAGGCAAGTGTGGGCTGGGCGCGATGGCTCCAGCTGTAACCCTAGCACTTTGGGAGGCCGAATCAGGAGGATCACTCGAGTGTGAGACCAGTCTGAGTAACACAGACCCTATCTCTTTTTTTTTTTTTTTTTTTTTTTTTTTAAAAAAAAAAGGCATGATTGCATGTGCCTGTGGTCCCAGCTACTTGGGAGGCTGAGGTGGAAGGATCTCTTAAGCCCAGGAGTTTGAAGTTGCAGTGAGCTGTGATCATGCCACTGCACTCCAGCCTGGGCAACAGAGTGAGATCCCACCTCAAAAAAAAGGCAATTGCAATATGTGTCCCCCCAACACATACACATGCACCTGCCCACACACACACAAGCACTATGGGCTGTGGGAGGACATGGCACTCAGATCTTCCTCTCAGGTTTGGATTAAGATGAGTCCTGGATAATCTTGGTCTGAGTAACTCAGATCAAGTGTGATGAGCTGCTTGAAGAGCAGGTAAAGGGATTCAAGGATGTGGGGAGGATGGATCTGGCTGTAGATCGCCCAGCCAGATCCTGAGGAGAGTCTGGGTAGCCGACAAGGATGGTGGAGAGGGTGGCTTTGTTAGTGTGGTGAACCTGCTTTTCCTGGAGCCCAGACACCAGCTGGGAAAACTTCTAAAGGAGCCTTCCAGTTCCGGAGCAACATTCTTGCTGGAAGGGGGCTGGTGGCACTTCAAAAAGACTTGATTCTAACAGGGTCACACACTGTTTATGAGGACATCTGGATTCATGGGAACTCATTTGTGATTTCTGTGGTTCTTTTCAAATAGACTCTGGGCTGGGGTGTCACATGGTGGCTTGTGATCAAGGCCTGGACTGAGGACACTCCCCCGTGACCTCACACTTTGGGACATGTTCTGGGTCCTGTGGCTTTGAAGAATTTCTAGTGCTTTCATCCTCTCCCTAGGGCTCCACAGAAGAGAATATTTATGCATGACAACTTTCTTGAAGCAAATTCTGCTGGGAGGGAGCTGCCCCAGTTCAGCCTGCCTGTGCTCAGTTCAATGAGTGCTTTCCAGCAGCCTTGAATTTCCAAGGGTTTTCTCTGCTGGTCTTAAAGGTCTCTGTGAGCAGGGAACATGCTGGCTGAGCAAGTCTCTGAGAAGATAATTCAACTAGGCTGTTGGAAGATGTTGACTAATTCCCAATTGTTGCAAAATCTGTGAAGATCTAACATCCCTGCAGGAAATGCACATCCCAGTGACCTCATGGTACCTGAGGGCCAGCCCCCTTCCTCATGGCCCCTTTAATGAGCCTTGCAAGTCCAGGCAGGTTGTTTGTATTCTCTCGGCCCCATGCAGTACTGAGATTTGGACATACAGCCATGCACCACATAATAACCTTTTGGTCAACAACATTCCACATATATGACAGTGGTCCCATAAGATTATAATACTGCATTTGTACTGTACCTTGTCTATATTTAGCCATGTTTATATATACAAGTATTACTGTGCTACAATTGCCTACAGTATTCAGTGCAGTAACATGCTTTACAGGTTTGTAGCTTAGGAGCAAGAGGCTATACCATCTAGCCCAGGTATGTAGTTGGGTATACCCTCTAGGTTTGTTTAAGTGAACTCTGCGGTGTTCACACAGCAATGAAATTGCCTAACATGCATTTCTCAGAATGTATCTTCATCGTTAAGGGATGCATGACTGTATATTGGATGTACCTTGTGCCCTCAACTGCCTTTCTCAGATCCCCTGAAAACTTTGAAGTCCTAGAACTGAAACCCCAACCAGCGGGCACTGAGCATGAACCATAGAAAACATGACACCTGGCCCAACTCCACTTCAAGGTGTTAAATTTGATCTGGCCAGCTCAACAAAGTCCAAGGCCCTAGGGTATGTTCTCTTCCACACCCTCATAGCAACTACAGTTGATGGAGATACCAGGTGTTACTTTTAGGGAGAGGGGAAGTAACAGCAGACCTCTGACGGGAAAGCTGATCTCCTAGAGCCCAAGCTGAGACTTCACGTGAGCTGGGTGGGTTTTGCAGAGGAGTGGAATAATGTCCATTTCTTGGGCAGTGTCTCAGGGTGCTACTTGGAGAATAGGCTGCTGAAAAAATTCTGTGTATGCATGGTGCTAGATAAGGGGCCTTACCATTGGGAGGGGGCTGGTCTAACAGCTTACTATAAATTTTGCAAATTATGGAGGGGAAGAGAAGTCCATGCTAACATGATGGCTTTTCAGAGGCAGTGAAAAGAAGCAGCCTTGAAAGGCAGCCCACTGAGTGCCCCAAAGGCTCCTGTTTGAAGTATGACTCCTCCTGTTCCAGAAAAGGGTCTGTCCCTCACAGGTACTTCTGCCTTTCCTACCTTCCTCCATGTGCCCACATTTATCTCTACAGCTTACTTGTGGAAACAAGCTCCAACTGGTCCAAAGCACCCCACTCTCTCCCACTCACTTGTTGCTGTCAGTATTTGAATGAATCAACAGGGCTCTGTTGAAACTATGAGAAGGTAACAGGCACGCGAAGGGGAAGGGCTGGGGCTTTGGGTGTTTGCTGTCTTGAAAGAAGTGCTTTGAAAGAACACTTATTTATATTTCAAAAGCTTTTTTATATTTTAAATTCCATATCCCAACAGACTTCTGTTTCAGTGGGTTATTAAAATCCAGGTATACACACAGAAAAGGCTAAATAACATCCAAAGGACAACAGGGAGACAGAAATTGTGAGAAAAACAAGGGACTGTGAGAGAGATAAAAGATTATGAGGGAGGATGATTGTGGGAAATAATGAGAATTCTGGGGAAAATGAGGAATTACAGGAGACAAAGTGAATTTGGGAAAGTGAATTCGGGAAGAGATGGGAGCTATGGGGGAGAATGGAGAACTGTGGAAGAGAATGGGGAACTGTTAGCAATAAGAGGAATTTTGACAATCACAAGGAATTAGGAGACACAAGGAATTGTGTGAGACTTAACGTACTGTGGGAGACGCAAGGAATTATGGAAAATCATAAACAGGAAATAGTGGGGGAATTGAGCGAGAACTGTGGAAAAGAAGGAATTGTGGGAGAGATAGAGAATTGTGGGACAGAACAGAAAGGAGTGGGGAAATTGGAATTCTGGGGAGAATAATTTCCTTTGTGAGACACAAAGGAAATTTGCGTAAAGAGAATTTGTAGGAGAGACAAAATGCGATAGAGAAAGGAGAATCTTAGGCTGGGCGCCGTGGCTCATGCCTGTAATCCCAGCACTTTGGGAGGCCAAGGTGGGCAGATCACTTGAGGTCAGGAGTTCAAGACTAGCCTAGCCAAAATGGTGAAACCGCATCTCTACGAAAAATACAAAAAAAGTAGCTGGAACTACTAGGGAGCCTGAGGCAGGAGAATTGCTTGAGCCTGAGAGGCAGAGGTTGCAGTGAGCTGAAATCATGCTACTGCACTCCAGCCTGGGCAACAGAGCAAGAGTCTGTCTCAAAAACAAAAAAAAAAAAAAAAAAAAAAAAAAAAAAAAAGGAAGGAGAATCTTAGAAGAGAAACCATGGAGATGTACAAGAATGATGGAGAAATATGGAGGATAATGGGAAAGTGTGGAAGGGAACAGAATTTGGAGGGAGAGGAAAGAATTATGGGAAAGGACAGAATCATGGGGGAAAAAATGGTGGAAAACCGAGACTTACAAGAGAAAAAGGATTATGGGAAAGACAGGGTATTTTGGAAGAGAAAAGAAAAATGTAGAAAAAATAAGAATTTTAGTGAGAATGAGGCGCTGTGAGACAGAAAGGGAATTTGGAGAGAGCCAGGGAAGTGTGAGGAATAAAAAAATCATGGGAGAAAATGGAATTGTAGGAGAGAATAGAAATTTGTGAGAGAGAGCAGAGAACAGAGAATTGTGGGAGGGAATAGGTAATTGTGGGCAATATAAGGAATTGTGGACGAAAGGAATTGTGGAAGGCAAGATATTGCAGAAAGGAGAACTGCGCCAGGCACAAAGGATTAATGGGAAAGACTAGAAAGTTATGGGAAGGTGATGAAATTGTGAGGAAAGGTCAGGAATTGTGAAGGAGAATGTTGAATTTGGGGAGAGAAATTATGGCAGAAAATGAAAAATTATAAAAGAATTGCATGTGAGACAATAGACAGCAGAATTATAGAAAAAGAGATTTGTGAAAGATAAGAATAAAAAATTGTAGGAGAAATAGAGAATCTGTGGCAAAGACAAAGATTGTTGGATAAATGGGGACTGAATGAGAGAAACAGGGAACTGTGGGAGAGACCAGAGAACCATGAGAAAGACAGGGATTGTGAGATGAACAGGGAATTATGGGAGGAAACAGAGGATTGTAGGAACGACCAAGATTGTGGGAGAAATAAGGAATTATGGGAGAGCAGGGAATTGTGTGAAGGACAGGAATTGTGGAGAACAGAGAGTTGTGGGAGAAACAAAGAAGTATGGGAAAACAAGGCATTGTGAGAAAGACAGACTTGTAGGAAACATACAGGACTATGGGTGGGAATACAGAATTGTGGGAAAGAGCCGCAATTGTGGGAAAAGCAGGAAATGGCGGGAGAGAATACTGAATCTTGGGAGAAAAGGAATTATGGTGCAGAATTAGTTGTAGGAGAAATGGAATTACAGGGCAGAGAGAATGTGGTATAGAGAGAATACAATTATAAAAGAAAGATTTCTGAAATAGAAGAATGGAGAATTGGTCAGGCACGGTGACTCACATCTATAATCCCAGCACTTTGGGAGACCAAAGTGGGCAGATCACTTGAGGTCAGGAGTTTGAAACTAGCCTGGCCAACATGGCGAAACCCCACCTCTACTAAAAATACAAAATTAGCCAGGCATGGTGGCGTGCTCCTGTAGTCCCAGCTACTCTGGAGGCTGAGGCACAAGAATCACTTGAGCCCAAGAGGTGGAGGTTGCAGTAAGCTGAGGTCGTGCCACTGTACTCACCCTGGGCAACAGAGTGAATGAGACATCATCTCAAAAAAAAAAAAAAAAAAGAATGGCAAATTCTGAGAGAAAGAAGAGAAATGTGGGAAAGAATAAATTGTTAGAGAAATATGGTACAGTGGGAGAAACAGGAAATTGCTGGAGAAAGACAAGGATTGTGGGAGACACAAGGTATTGTGGGAAACACAAGGCATTATGGAAAATTGTGAAGCTGTATTGTGGGAGAAAAAAGCAATCATGGGAAAGATGGGGGTTGTGGGAGACTCAAGGTACCATGGGAGAAACACAGAATTGTGGGAAAGACAAGGCTTGTAGGAGATTCCAGGTATTATGGGAGATTCACGGCATTATGAAAAATTGTAAAAAGGGATTGTGGGAGAAACGAGGAATTGTGGGAAAGATTAGGATTGTGGGGGACTCAAGGTATTGTGAGAAAGAGAACTGTGGGGAAAAAAAAGATTATTGGGAAGAATGGAGAATTATGGGAAAAAGGAGGAATTGAGGGACAGGCCGGAATTGTGGTAGAGAATGGATACTTGTGGGAGAGAACAAATTAGAGTGGAGAATGCAGAACTGCAGGAGAGACAGATTGTGGTAGAAAATAGATTATAGAAGAGGCCTGACGTGGTGGCTCACGCCTGTAATTCCAAAACTTTGGGAGGCCGAGGTGGGCAGATCACAAAGTCAGGAGTTCCAGACCAGCCTGGCTAACATGGTGAAACCCTATCTCTACTAAAAATACAAAAATTAGCTGGGCGTGATGGTAGGTGCCTGTAATCCCAGCTACTCAGGAGGCTGAGGCAGGAGAATCATTTGAACCCAGGAGGCGGAGGTTGTGGTAAGCTGAGATCACGCCATTGCACTCCAGTCTGGGCAACAAGAGCAAAACTCCGTCTCAGAAAAAAAAAAAAAAGAATGAAAAAGAAAATAGGTTATAGAAGAAAACAGATTTTCAAGAAAAAATAGAATGGAGAATTGTGGGAGAAAACAATTGTTAGGGGAATGTTGTTGTGAGAGAAATAGGGAATTATGAGAGAAAAAAGAATTGTGAGACAGACAGGTGACTGTGGGAAAGAATGCCAAATTATGGGAGAGCCATGGAACTCTGGGAGAAATACAGAATTGGGGAAAATACAGGGAGATACACGGAATTGTGGGAGAGACAGGGAATTATGAGAGAAACAGAATTGTGGGAGAGTAGGGAGGATTGAGGGTCGAACCAAGAATGGCGGGGTGGGTGTGGTATGGAATTGGGGAGATAAAAGGCATTGTGGGAGAGACAGCTATGCTCCTTTCTGGCCATGTTCCTGGGCTCTGAATGGGCCTCGCCCCACCTGTGTGGGAACATAGCACCTGTGTTCTATCCTAACCACGACCCCTCCACTCCCAACAAGCCCTAAGCCTCAGCCTCACCGGCCTGGGCTTCTCCCCAGGATGATCCCTAAATCTTGCAAGTTTGTGTACTAGCACACTCGTCTTCCAGGAAAGATCTATACTCTTGCTCCCACCAGAAATGCCCTGCCCTTAGTAGCCACATCCCTCCTGCCAGACTCTGCCCCTTCCCTCTCACCAGGCCCCACCCCAAAACACAGTCCCAGCCAGGCCCTATAAGCTCCACCCAGGCCCCACCCCTCCTGCCAGGCCATGCCCCCCTGGCTCGCTCCCTGGAGGGAAACCAGGAGGTACCAAGGGGCTGGGTCTCCTGAGAGCCAGCGCAGGTCCAGGAGCTGGGTGCCTGCACATCTAGGGAGTCAAAAGCTGTTCAGGTGCACAATCCTCCCCTAATAATGACTCTCTTCAGGATTCTCCCAGATCCAGACACCTCGACTTGATGAGCAGAGAGTGTTCAGCAACAAGGCACAATGGTGACGGGGTGTGGAACCCAGCTCCATCCAGCAGCTCTCCGCCTTCCTAAGCGGAGACACAGATCCCCTCAATGGAAACTGCTGCCACAATCACAAAACACGATGCATTACGTGTTTTCTCCCATGCCCAGGCACTGGGCTGGTCCTACAAGCAAACTGCAGTGTCTCTCCACTTAAAAACCTTAACTGGCCTTTCACTGGCCACCGGATAAAGCCCAAATGCCTTAGCAGAATCTTTATAAACCCTTCACCACTTCTCCAGCTTCCCGCAAGACCTCCGTACCACGCTGAGCCACAGTCGTCCCCAAACAAGACGTAGACTTCCTGTGCTAACTCAACACCGCGTCTTCCTCATCTGAATTTTCTGTCTCCTCTTTGCCCATGCTGTTCTATCATGTAAGACCCGGCCCGCACATCACCTGCTCCAGGAACTCACCAGTGTTCCAAAACCAACGTAGTCCTGCATTGCCTATGTTCCTTTAACTCTTCACAGGTTTTTAAAAATAAAAAATAGTATTGTGCTTACTTACTTGTGAGTTTCACAAATTACACTTCTCAGGAACACTCACCTATCCCGGCTAAAATGGTGTTGAATATTTGCTTAAGACGAAATTCAGTTAACTTGTGTGAAGTACTTAGTAAGTTCCAGACACCATATCAGATACTTAATAAAGCTCAATGCCAGCCTACTGGTCTTGTAGTGAAACCAAAAGCAGTAGGGTCTGAAGGGTATGATGAACAAGTTGAACTTTATCTCCATGGTCTACATAGGGAGAAGCCCATGGCTAACTTTTTTCTGTATCGGCCATAGTAATGATCAGGTGTAGCCAATAGGAAAGCGGCTCTGGTAAGGGGTTTTCCTTGACTTTATGCACAGAAGTAGTATTTGATGCACACTTAACTTACCCAAATTCACCTCTACTTAGTGAGGGGCTGGGGAGGTATGGCAGGGTGAGTAGGTGAGGATTTACATAGTCCCAGGGATCCTGCTGCCTGCAAGCTGGTAAAGCTCTGGTAGGAAAATCTGAATGACACCTGCGTTTCCCCCGCCACTGGCAGAAGGAAAGCACATTCTGGGGTGACAGGTAAGTGGCCCCAGAGACATACCCACCAGGAAAGATTTAGAAGGGATCCTAAAACTGTCCCCAAACAATACAATGGTGATGAGAGCCAAAAGTCAGATGTGGAAATATTAAAAAATGTGAGGTGTCCTAGGCAGCAAATTAATTTTAATTTCTGAATAAAAGCCTTTTTAATTCTTTTTAGATTAATGTATGCAAATTCCTACATAGGGTTACCATACAAACTGGTGATGACTGCATGTTATGGGCAATTTTAAGATATTCGAAGGGTGACTAGATGCAAACTTATGACCCTAACCACCACCTCAGTACCACCACCACTTTATACTTTTTTTTTTAAGAGATGGGGTCTCACTATGTTGCCCAGTCTGGACTCCAACTCCTGGCCTCAAATGATCCTCCTTCCTCAGCCTCCTGAGTAGCTGGGAATACAGGTTCATACTACCAGGCCAGGCCACTTTATACTTTTGCAGACGTTTGTTGTTAATTTTGAAAACTCAGTCTGTGCTTCAAGCTCTGTCCTCAAAAAGCCTGACAGATGTTACCTAACAATATGTCACTTGGAGTTCTGAATCGGCAGCTGCCATTTTTACAGGAATTCTTCCCACAATAAAAAAATACTGATTGTATTTCTCGTTTTTCTCAAAAGGCTTTCCTTTTGTTCTTTCCTTTTCCTCCAATGTTTTCTCCAATTGCTATTTTCATTGATTGTTCTATTATTAGAATAGAATGATTTTTTTAAATATTTTAATTTTCTCCAATAGACTGTGAGATCCTTGAGGGCCAGGTTGGCACATCTCCAGTATCTCCACCCCACTCAGCTCCTAGTACACAGCCTGGTAGAGTTTTGGGCAGTCATAAGTCGTTATTAACAGAATTAGAATGGGCCAGGTGCAGTGGCTGAGGCCTATAATCATAGCACTTTGGGAGGCCAAGGTGGGAGGATCATTTACAGGAGTTTAAGACCAACCTGGGCAACATAGGGAGACCCCAACTCTTCAAAATAAATTTTTAAAAAACACACACATAAAGCCAAAGAAAATTAGCAGGATATGGTGGCACCTGCCTGTGGTCCTAACTACTCAGGAGGCTGAGGTGGAAAGATTGCTTGAGCCCAGGAGATCAAGGCTGCAGTGAGCCATGTTCGTTCCACTGCACTTCAGCCTGGACAACAGAGTGAGACCCTGTCTCATAAATAAGTAAGTAAATAAATAAATCAAAGAATAGGTGTATCCATACAATGAAATATTATCAATCCATAAAAAGAATGAAGTTCTGACACCTGCTACAACATGGGTGAATCTAGAAAACAGTATCTGAAGTAAAAGAAACCAGACACAACAGGACAAATATTACACAACGCCCTTTCTATGTAAGATCCAGAACAGCAAAACCATAGAGACAGAAAAGAGATTCATGGTTGCCAGGGGCTGGGGAGAAGAGATGGGAAATGGCTCCTTGGGGACACAGGGTTTCTTTCTGCAATGATGAACATGTTCTGACTTAGATAGTGGTGACGTGTGCACAACCACTGAAATGTGCCATTTAAAGGGGTGAACTTTGTGGTATGTGAATTATATCTCAAAGTTTTTAAAAAGCCAAGGGGCCGGGTGCAGTAGCTCAAGCCTATTATCCCAGCACTTTGGGAGGCTGATGCAGGAGGACCACTTGAGACTAGTCTGGGCAACATAATGGGACCTCATGTCTCCAAAAACTAAAAAATAAAATAAACTAGGCATGGTGGTGTGCACCTGTAGTCCCAGCTACTCAGGAGGCTCGGGTGGGAGGATTGCTTAAGCCCAGGAGGTGGAGGCTGCAGTAAGCCGTGTTCCTTCCACTGTGCTCTAGCCTGGGTAACAGAGGGAGACCCTGTCTCAAAAAACAAAAACAAAAGCAGGGAGCCCTCACAGACAGCAGCCTCCAGGAATGGCTGCCCTGCTTATTTTTCTATTGGATCTTTATTTGCTTTTGCTAAAACCTCTGTGTGAAAACATCCAACCTTTGAGCGGCAGATCTAGGCAACAGCTTGCTGGAGGGAGCGGAGGTAAGGAAATGCTGATGGATTTTGTTTGGTGGTGGTGATTGGGGTGGGGTGCAGGGGACTTTTACTGTT
The DNA here is from genome assembly GCF_024542745.1 of Macaca thibetana thibetana. Classification (NCBI taxonomy): domain Eukaryota; kingdom Metazoa; phylum Chordata; class Mammalia; order Primates; family Cercopithecidae; genus Macaca; species Macaca thibetana. Next base: position 9,203,823 of record NC_065598.1, read on the forward strand.
ATTTCTAGTGTTTTATTTGACTGTCAAATATCTGCTCGGCCACTTTGAAACACCAGGATGGGAATACAAAGCCAAACAATTCAAGATAACATTTTTGGCTTCATTCCCCAGATGGTATCAGTAACTCTACAGACTAACGGCAGATCCAGCTGGTGGGTTCCTCATGCTTCATGAACTATTTGTACCAGATGGAAAGTCTGTAAATACATCCTCTCTGTGTGCCTTTTAGCTTCAGCCAGAACCATCTCTTTCTCTTCGTGACTCCCAATTTCAACCAGACAATATTGTATCATGGAATCAATTCATCAGTTAGTTCATCACCATATTTTTTGGCCTTCAAAGTAAACCAAGTTTGTCACCTGAAAGTGAACCTTCCTTCAGTGTATTTGTTTGGTTTTGTTTTTGTTTTGTTTTTTTAGACGAGGTTTCACTCTTGTTGCCCCAGCTTGAGTGCAATGGCACGATCTCAGCTCACTGCAACCTCCTCCTCCCAGGTTCAAGTGATTCTCCTGCCTCAGCCTCCCAAGTAGCTGTGATTACAGCGTGTGCCACCACACCGGCTAATTTTGTATTTTTAGTGGAGATGGGGTTTCACCATGTTGGTCAGGCTGGTCTCGAATTTCTGACCTGAGGTGATCCGCCCACCTTGGCCTCTCAAAGTGCTGGGATTACAGGTATGAGCCACCACACCAGGCTATTTTTGTATTTTTAGTAGAGATGGGGTTTCACCATGTTGGTCAAGCTTGTCTCTAACTCCTGACCTCAAGTGATCCACCCGCCTTGGCCTCCCTTCAATGTATTTGAATAGTAGGAATGGAAAAGAAAATGGAACTCCTTAAGCCATTTCCAGACATCTTTCTACATATTATTTTTCTTACTCCAAATTTCAACATTATTTTGGTACACCGCATGACGGGATTGTGTGGTATTTGTCTTTGGTTTTGTATTTGTGTGCATTTAGCTCAGACAACATCTGGAAAAAAATCACATTTTTAGATCCAAGCCTAATTATTCTGAGACACTGGTTGTGAACTGGGGGCCAGTGTGGTCCCCCAAGAGACATGTCAATGTCTGGAAAGAGTTTTGGTTGTCACAATTGGGCGAGTGCAACTGGCAGCTAGTGAGTCCACATGAGGGGTGCTGCTAAACACCGCACCATGCACAGGGCAGCGCCTGGGACAAAGAATCCTCTAAGGCTTTCCAAGGGGAGCCCTGGGACCCCAAAGTCTACCTGCTGTGGCAAACAGGGCATTACCTTCAGACAGCATGCTCAGGGCTTCATCAGAAGTCTGCCCACCCACTCGAGACACCTTCTTGGAAGCAGGGTTTTCCTGGGGCACCCGGGAGTCCAGCGGGGATGGGTGAGCCCCATCAGCAGCCGAGGTGGTCAGTGATTCCCACTGGATCTCCTTCCTGGGAGACTGAAAACCCAGGCTACATCCTGTCCAGCCATAGAAGGCCAAAGACAAGAGAAATCCCTGGGCTGGATTCAGGATTCCCTGGAGAGAGGACAGAAAGACACATGGCAGTCAGCGCAGTGTGGCAGGAGTCAGAGCCCTGGGCTGTCACAGAGTGACACACTCCCCTCAGGATGCCCACAGGGCTGGGCTCGCTTGGAAGTGACCATGGGTTGGCTGGTGGCTGGTTGACTGGTTGGTGGGTTGGTTTGGGGCAAGATGAAGATTGGCCACAGTAGGTGCTGTACCTTCGAGGGTGCCTGAAAGTAGAGGGGGGTGGGGAAAGGAGAGGGCGGGGAGGAGCTGGAGTAGAGAAGGGAAGAGAGGGGACAGAGGATGAGAGAGAGGAGGGAAGGCAGGAGAAGGAGAAAGTGGGAGGGGAGGGTGGGGGAGGAGAAGAGGGCAGCAGTGGGAGAAGGGGAGAGGGAGTGCTGTAGCACAGGGACTGAACAGCCAGCTCCTCCTGCAGCCTGGGGGCCTCTGTTCTCCCCAGTTTGCCACCCTGTGCTGCCAACGGAGCACTTGATGTAACAAAGGTTCCTGAGGCTCAGACGGAGTCTGGGAAACATCCCTCCACTCGTGTGTGCTGAGGACACGTAAAGTTCACCAGAGGAACCCAGCCAAGCTCCAAACCACATGCAGTGATGGAAGGGCCAGTGCTGGTTCCATTTGAAAGTCTTTGTGAATGAGCCTTTCCCCATTTCAAAAACAATATAAATATGGATTCTGTGTAGCACAATATGCACCTCCCTGCCAACAACACGTGTGCATTTCTTCTTATAAAGGTGAGAGAATGACAGCACTGGGGCAGCCTGCCCATGGGACTTCTACCCCATCATTCTCTTCATGTATGTCCATCCAATACGTGTATTTTTTTCTATTTCTTTTTTTTTCATTGTTTCCTCATTGAAAAAAGATAAACATGTTTTTCTTTAGTTGTAATTGGTATAATTGTATATATTTGATTTCCCAGTTAATACCAGAGATTTCATAATCATCATTTTTAACATCTGAGTAATATTCCATCAAGATGAAAGACCATAATTTACTTAACCATTTTTCTTTCTTTCTTTCTTTCTTTCTTTCTTTCTTTCTTTCTTTCTTTCTGTCTGTCTGTCTGTCTGTCTTTTTTTTGAAATCTGGGTTGCCTATAATGCTTTACAATTATGAAGGATAATGCTACCAGGAATATATCCATCTGTGTGGCTTTTTCATGGTCTGAAACATTCCTTCAAGATCCGTGCTCTGATATTGAGAGACTGCCAGGAGCTTTGATACACTGCGCCAAACTGATTGACCAGAGTTGAAGCATTTAATAAGGATCCCAACAACAAACAAAGCAGCCAGCTAGCACACTAAGGCCAGGAGCCTATTTAACTCATTCTGTATTTAAATACAATATATTGTACTTCTGACTGCTTCTTTTTCTTCTGATTTTTTTTTTCTAACAGAAAATGTTAAATCTAGATAATTAAAAAAAGAGATGGGGTCTCCCTACATTGCCCAGGGTGGTGGCATACACCTGTAGTCCCAGTTACTCAGGAGGCTGAGACGGAGGATTGTTCGAGCCCAGGAGTTTGAGGCTGCAGTGAGCTATGGTCGTGCCACTGCTTTCCAGTCTGGGTGACAGAGTGAGACCTTGTCTCTAAAACAAATACATTAATTAAAAATTAACTAATTAAAATACAATACAGATTGACCTACCATAATAAACCATGTGGTCTTGGCTGCAGTTCTGACAGGTTTCAAAGAACCTCCATTGATATCTGTTTGCATCTCAAGATAGAATAAAAGGCTTTCATTGATGATATTCGACAACCAACTATTAGAAAGAAAATGGCAACAAGTAAAGAGAACATGCAATGAAACTCGTTTTTAAATGCTGGGGAGTCAGAGAAGAATTTCTACCAAGACCTAAAAGTACTAACTCTCGGTACAGACATGGCCACTTCTGCAGTAAGAAACTAAGAGGGCCAGGTGCAATGGCCCCCTCCTGTAATCCCAGCACGTTGGGAGGCTGAAGCAGGAGGACTGCTTGAGCCCAGGAGTCCGACACCAGCCTGGGCAACATAGTGAAACTCGTCCCTACAAAAAATAAAAAATAAAATTAAACAGGTGTGGTGGTGCACACCTGTAGTCCCAGCTACTTGGGAGGCTGGGGTGGGAGGATCACTTGAGCCCCGGGAAGATCACTTGAGCTCAGGAAATCAAGCCTGCGGTGAGTTATGAATGTGCCACTGCACTCCAGCCTGGGGGACAAAGTGAGACCCTGTCTCAAAAAGAAAAAGAAAGAAATGAAACTAAGAGGAACCGGTACACTAAGAATTTAATTTAAAAAATAAATTCGTTTTCTCAGTCTAAAGCACAGATCAGCAAATCCTTCCAAGGGTAACACTCAACACCACATCATGGTGTAAGGTTCTAGCACTGTATCAAATAACCCAGAATTCATTCTTTGAAGAACAACATACAGTTTTGATGGAGATCAAAACAATTTTTTCTTGACTTATTTTAGCATTTTTCAATGTTATTTTAGGTGGCTCAGTGAAATATGAAATGTTGAACTGAGTGTATTTTTAGTAGGAGATGATTTATATATCTCCAAGAAAGGTGTCCAAACAAAGCTCATATCAGATGAATTATTATTACTATTATTTTTTAGAGACAAGGTCTTGCTCTGTCACACAGGCTGGAGAGCAGTGGCATGATCATAGCTCACTGTAACCTCGAACTCCTAGGCTCAAGTGATCCTCTTGCCTCAGCCTCCCAAGTAGCTGGGACTATAGGCATGTGCCACCATTCCTGGCTAATTGTTGTTATTGTTGAGTGGGAGGTCTCACTAAATTGCCCACAATGGTTTTGAACTCCTGACCTCAAGGAATACTCCTGCCTCCAACTACTAAAGCGTGAGCTACCACGACCAGCACAGGTGAATTTTTAACGTCACAAGTACTTGCCCTGTCCTGCAAGGTACTGATTCACCACAGTGCAGCATGTTCTGATTCCAGTTTTGTTTGTTTGTTTGTTTGTTTTTGCATTGGTTACAGGTCTATTTTCAAAGTATCCACCTGAAAGGTTTGGACAGGATACCAGTGGTGGGGAAAAATGAGGAGAGACAAACTGCTCAGGCCGTTCTCCAACCTTCTTGACCAAAGACGTGTCCTTGCCCCTCTGTCAGGTACAGGAATTCTGGTGTCAGGAGTGAGGCAAATGGGTGAGTTTATAAAGCATGACCAGCTGAGTGTGGTGGCTCACGCCTGTAATCCCAACACTTTGGGAGGCCGAGGCAAGTGGATCACTTGAGGTCAGGAGTTTGAGACCAGCCTAGCCAACGTGGTGAAACCTCAACTCTACTAAAAATACAACAATTAGCTGGGTGTGGTGGCATACACCTGTAATCCCAGCTACTCGGGAGGCTGAGGCAGGAGAATCACTTGAACCTGAGAGGTGGAGGTTGCAGTGAGCTGAGATTGTGCCATTGCACTCCAGCCTGGGTGACAGAGTGAGACTACTTGGGAGGCTGAGGTGAGAAGATCACTTGAGCCCTAAAGATCAAGGTTGCAGTGAGCTGTGATTGCGCCACTGCACTCCAGCCTGGGTGACAGAGAAAGACCTTGTCTCAAAAAAAAAAAAAAAAAAAAAAAGCATAAACAACCCCTTTGTTTTGGTTAACCCCAGCAATGCACATGGTTGGGACATTTCAAAACTAAATTTGGGTGTTTGTTTTCTAAGGGCTTTATAAATAATTTGAGTAGATTTCAATGTTTTTCCAGAAATTCATGAATTTTGGACTTGCTCCCCTGTCCTCTGTGCCTTTCCTTAAAGGGCACCTAGCACAGTCTCAAAGATTTCCTTCCCAAAGGCTCTTCCCTTTGGAACTTCCAGTCACACATGCAACACGGCAAGTTGTTTCCACAGCCCTTCCCACTGGCAATAAAAATATACATATATAGAAGAAAAGTTACCAAATAATTAAAACCAGCATTATCTTGAAAAATCGGATCTTGATCACAGCTCCCATCCTTCTCTCGTTCTCCGTGTAAATGCCTTGTCTTCCTTTAAGTAAAGAGGCCACTGTGAAGAACAGAAGGAACTATGTGTGGTGTTCATTATTCATGTTTATGGAGTGACAGAGAAGGCAATGGAAGCAGGTGTGAGCCCACAAGCAAGGCCAGAGGGGGAGGAAGCAAAGCAAGTCACTGACATTCATTCCTCACAACTTCCAGGTTGGAGTCCTCATAGACCCTAACGAATATGCATATTTTTAAACTTCTGCTTTGAAATAATTTTAGATTTGCATAAAAGTTGCAAAGATGGCACAGAGAGTCCCTGTATACCCTTTACCCAGATTCCCCTCAATGTAAGCATCTTATGCAACCATGGGGATGTTCTTCACAACTATGAAATTAACACAGATACATTACTATGAACTAAACTCCCAATTTTGGCTGGGTGCAGTGGCTCACACCTGTAATCTCAGCACTTGGGAGGCCAAGGTGGGTGGATCATTTGAGGTCAGGAGTTTGAGACCAGCCTGGCCAACATGGTGAAACTCTATCTTTACTAAAAATACAAAAATTTGCCGGGCATGGCGGTGTACGTCTGTAATCCCAGCTATTCGGGAGGCTGGTGCACGAGAATTCCTTGGACTCGGGAGGCAGAGATTGCAGTGAGCCAAGATCATGCCACTGCACTCCAGCCTGGGTGACAGAGCAAGACTCCGTCTCAACATAAATAAATAAATAAATTCCCAATTTTATTTGAATGTTCCTAGTTCAGAAACTATATTTTTAAAGGCTCATTTTCTCTGTTATAAAAATAGAGGTGCAGTGGCTCACACCTGTAATCCTAGAATTTTGGGAGGCTGAGGCAGGTGGATCACCTGAGGTCAGGAGTTTGAGGCCAGCCTGGCCAACATGCTGAAACCCCATCTCTACTAAAAATACAAAAATTAGCTGGGTGTAGTGGCAGGTGCCTATAATCCCAGCTACTCGGAGGCTGAGACAGGCGAATTGCTTGAACCTGGGAGGCAGAGGTTTCAGTGAGCCGAGATCACACCACTTCATTCCAGCCTGGGCAAAAGAGCGAAACTCCATCTCAAAAAAATAAAAATAAAAATAGTGCACACTTGTTAAAATATTGAAAAAAGATGTGATTCCTTCTTATAGACAAGTTAGAAAATATTTAAAAGTTTAGAGAAGTATGAATGACCCATGGTCCCTCCACCCAGAGATAACCACTGTTAACATCTTAGTATATCTCTTTTCAGCCTTTTTTCTATAAGTCATTTCTATTTATCAGCTAAAATCACTATTTTTGATGAGATTTTGTTTAAAAATGCTATATTTAACACACTATATTTAAATGTAGATATGCACCGGGCGTGGTGGCTCATGCCTGTAATCCCAGCACTTTGGGAGGCCAAGGTGGGTGGATCACCCAAGGCCAGGAGTTCAAGACCAGCCTGGCCAACATGGCAAAACCCCATCTCTACTAAAAATACAAAAAAAATTAGCTGGGCGTGGTGGCACGTGCCCATAGTCCCAGCTACTCGGGAGGCTGAGGCATGAGAATCACTTGAACATGGGTGGCAGAGGTTGCAGTGAGCCGAGATCACACCACTGCACTCCAGCCTGTGGTGACAGAGCAAGACTCTGTCTCAATAAAAAGAAAAAAAAAAGTGTAGATATGAAGAGAATAGCCCAAAGAATCACAATAATTTTATATTACCAATGATAGAGTACTCTCAACAATGTTTTTAAAAAGTTCAACAATCAACAGGTGATCTTCAAAGGACCTCTCAGTTAAGGCAAATTTCCTTATTCCCATTCTGTCCTTGAGAGATCTCTGGCAGCCTGAGGAGGTGGGAGGCTCACTCCAGGACACACTTCCTTGAGGGGAAAGTAGGGGCTGGACTGCAGGTCTCCAGCCCCAGCCTAGAAGTCTTTCCCAGACATGTTGTCAACGACTTCATTCCTCTTATCCTTTTCTAACCATTGACCTTGACTCATTTCCTGTGCTCCACTTCCTGTTTCCTGCCCATCTGAGAAAAAATATCAGCCAAGTGCATTATGGGACTGGAGCTGCCTCAGTACATACTCAGCCCCTTCCCCCTCCCCTCTCTTCTTCTGTTCCTCTCGCACCTCCACAGTCGTCCAAGGGCACTCCTGCAGCCAACCCAGGAGAACCCCAATACAGAAGTGAAAAGTCAACTAGTCCTGGCACTGAGCTAACAAACGATGGCACAGAACTTGTGCGGGCAGAGGCCTGCACATTTTCATTTATTGAACCTGCTTACTTTCTGAAGCTGTGATCTGCTATGTCTCCAGAGGATGACAAATGAGATCAACTGTCCTGGAGAATTCCAGGACATGTGTCACTGTCTGAGCCCGAGGCATGGGGCCGCTCACAGTGGCCGTGTACCCAGAGAGCTTCCCTAGTATTTACCTGCAGTCACTGTCTTTTGGAACAGGATGGGGTTGGCCATGAGAACCAGCAGCAGGGGCAGGTACATGGTGACATAGTGGGGGATGGCATGGTCCAGACCCCGCTCACACCTGAGAGAGGAAAACCAAAGTCATTCTTCTCAAAAGCAAAGCTTTGGCTAAAAGACATCTACTTATCTGGAAGTCAAGATAAGAGGATGAGAATGAAAAGGGAAATGCATAAATCTGCTTCTGACTGCCCAAAGGAAATGTGAGTCATTTCTCATGTCTGGAACAAGCCATAAATTGCAGGAGAGTAAGGGAGATCAACCATGTTTCTGTCTCAGAAATGGTAGGACCCTTAAGGCATTCCACTGGAGGAAGCTTTTAAAGGTTCCTGCTGGGAAAAGATCGGAAAGAAAAACACCCTGGGATGGGGGATTCCCTGCATTGGGTCTCAAGGAAAAAACGCAATTCAAGTAGAGACAAAGGCACTCCATTAAATAGTTAGGTTTTGAGTACTTACTACCTGGTTTTGGGCAATAACATGAATAAAATCCAGTCCCTGGGCTTGAACAACTCAAAATATGCCAGCTCCATATTTCAGAGGAAATATGTTCTCATGGTTATGGATAACAATAGTTTCAGAGGTTCTTGTCAGAGAAAAGGACAAAGATTTCTACTGAGGCGTCATAGGAGTCATTGGTCACCACGGAATGTGCTGGAGGGCCTCACAAACATATGTTACCAAGGTAACAACTCGCAGCTGTGAAATGCTTAATGTGGGAGAGAAGCAAAATGGCACAGAGGAAGAGGAAACCGAAGGCAAAGAGGAGGGAGGTCTGCTCCAGCTCAGCCAAAGAGGGAGGCGGAAAAGGGACTAACCAAACAGCCTCGTGGCCACGAAAGGGGGAATGACAAAAAATAAATTAAACACCCTTAATATTGACAGAGTTGTCAAACCAGAGGGGAAAGTGGCAGAAAATGTGAAAAAAAAAAAAATCAGGTAAGAAAAATGCAATACCCGTCTCGTCTTGCCATAGGAAGAATTACTATACCACCTCTCAACACTGCCACCTTCTTTTAGCAGGCGGTTTTATCTTTAGCTAGAGGCGAAAATTCAATCTGGAAAGGCTTGAAAGGAGAAAGAGAAACAAGAGGAGAAAGAGAAGTGACTGATGCAAAGACAGAAATGAAATGACAAATAAGAGAGTGAGACTGTGAGCATGAAGAATGCCGAGTGCCCTGGGTCAGGCGTTGTGAAAATGAAGAGATGATTAAGGATATGATGCTTAAAACGAGCAGCTCCTAAAGACCCTGGGAGCACCTCAGGGTTCCCTGTGCACCCTGCAGCAATGGCACCCTAAAGCTCAGATGCAACTTTGCCAGGAGTCTCTGGGGTCCCACAGGCGAGGGAGAGCCACAGAAACTCCCTTTCCAACTAAGTGCATTCCGTTATAACAGCTGCTGACACTGCATCTGTTCTTTTAAAGTTCCTCAGAAAAGCAGACTGTGTGGATGGATCTACACAGAGCTCCCTGCTTGTATTCATGGTTGACAAGGCAACACCAATTTGGAGACATCCTCACTGAGTAGCTGCAAGAAGCCAGAAAAGAGGGAGATAAATTATCTATACCAATTTTTTTTTCTGTAGATTTTTTTCTGTAAAGGAAGAGATAGTAAATATTTTCAGCTTCATGGGTCACACTGTGGTCTCTGAGGCAACTACTCAACTCTGATGTTGTCGTGCAAAAGCAGTCAGACAGTACATAAAGAAATGAGTGTGACTATATTCCAATAAAACTTTATTTACAAAAACGGAAGAAGGCCGGATTTGTCCTGGGGGCTACACCGTGTTGATCCCTGGTATAAAAATCACAGACAAAGACACTGTCCACTTCTGTTTTCCAGTTTTCCATTGGAAGTTAGAGTATATATCCTTGGAAAGACCTTGGCTTTGCAACTGAGGGTTGCATGGACAGGAATGTAAACTTGAGGAAATGCCTGAGACAGTTTCAGCGGCCACATCTCGCTCTGTGTGGAGGATGGAAGAGAAGTGAGAAAGGGTAGGAAGCAAAGCTAGAGAATAAGCCCTGCCCAGGCATCCTTTTGGCCTCTTCCACATTGTCCCACACTCATTCCTAGAATGTTAAGCTCACCTGCTCATCCAGAGGAAGCTTGAAGACCAAATACTTAAAAGTGGGCATGAGAAAACTGTACCAATACAGGGGCTGGGGATACACCTTACGTGGAGGGGAATATGCGGAAAGCTTTGCGTGCATGCTTGTGTGCATGGGCGCCTATGCACACAAACGAGAAAGGCAGAGCCAGGGAGAATGACTCCAGGGTCATTCTCCAAGCTACTGTAGTCAGCCCTCTGGGGCTGGGCCGTGAGCATGGCCTCATGTGGCCCTGAGACAACGGCCTAACCTCCAAGGCACCAACTCTGTTGGTCAGGGCTCATGTATTCCCTGCCAGAGAACACACAATGAGCCAAAGATGGGGCTGTCTGGGGCACTGGAGTCCCAACTTACCTGGACACGGAAGGGTAGTAGAGCATGGCGGCTCCCTCCACACAGAGCAGGGTAGCCAGGCCCCACGCCATGATGTGATACAGCAGGATGGTGCTAGGGGACAAGCACAACAGCAGCCACAGCTCAGTGGGGCACAGAGGCCTGCCTGGAACTGCCAGGCCAGCTCCTGCGCTCTGGAAAGGTCAGGAAAATGTACACAAAGGAAAGCCCCTCGGCAGAGAGTTTCCTCGTGCTGCTGAGGTTGGTTGGTTGTTTTCCATTGAGGTGAAATTCACATCACATAAAATTAACTATTTTAAAGTGAACAATTAAGTGGCATTTAGTACATTCACAGTGCTCTGCAGCCATCACCACTGTCTCCTTCCAAAATGTTTTCATCATTCCAAAAGGAGACTCCATATCCATTAATTGGTGATATGGTTAAGCTTTGCGTCCCCACCGGAATCTCATCTTGAATTGTAATCTCCATAATCCCAAGGGATAGAACAAGTTGAACTAATCATTGTTGGATGGAAGTCAATTGGTTAGGTGATTGGAGGATGGAAATGATCAGGTGGAGGTAATTCAATCATGGGGGTGGTTTCCCCCATGCTGTTCTCGTGATAGTGAGTGAGTTCTCACGAGATCTGATGGTTTTATAAGGGGATTTCCCTCCCCTCCACCCAATCGCTCGGCTGCCTTGTGAAGAAGGTGTCCTACTTCCCCTTGGCCTTGTGCCACGATTGTAAGTTTCCTGAGACCTCCCCAGCCATGCTGAACTGTGAGTTAAACCTCTTTCCTTTATAAATTACTCAGTCTCAGGCAGTTCTTCATAGCAGTGTGAGAACAGACTAATACAAGTGATCACTCCCCTTTGCCCATCCCCCAGCCCTTAGCAACCACTAATCTAGTTTCTGTCTCTGTGGATTTGCATGTTCTGGGTATTTCATGTAAATGGAAATATATGCTATGTGGCCTTTTGCACTTGGCTTCCTTCACTCAGCATCATGCTTTCCAGGTTCACTGATGTAGCATGGATCAGTTCTTCATTCCTTTGTTTCTTTTAATATTTTGTTGAGGCAGTATCTCACTAAGTTGCCCGAGCTGGTCTTGAACTCCTGACCTCAAGCAATCCTCCCACCTTAGCCTCCCAAATTGCTGGGATTATAGGCATGAGCCACTGTGCCCCTTTCTTTCCTCCTCTTGTTGGGGTTGGGGCCGGGGTCAGGGTCTTGCTCTGTCATCCAGACTGGAGTGCAGTGGTGCAATCTCGGCTCACTGCAACTGTCCCCTGAGCTCAAGCAATCCTCCCACCTCAGCCTTCTGAGTAGCTGGGACCACAGGCACACACCATCATGCCCAGCTATTTCTTTGTATTTTTTGTGGGGATGAGGTTACGCCATGTTGCCAGGCCGCTCTTGAACTCCTCAGCTCAAGTGATCCCCCCCGCCTCAGCTTCCCAAAGTGCTGGGATTACAGGCGTGAGCCACCGCGGCAGCCCTTTCTTCCCTTTTTCTGACTGAATACCATTCCATTATATACATGGGCCAAGACTCACCCATCAATGGACATTTAGGTTGTTTCCACTGTGAGTAGTGCTGCTATGAACACGTGTTATGTAACAGTATTTGTTTGAGGTTCTGTTTTGTTTTGAGATAGTCTCACTCTGTGGCCCAGGCTGGAGTGCAGTGGTGCAATCATAGTTCACTGCAGCCTCCAATTCCTAGGCATAAGCAATCCTCCCACCTCAGCCTCCCAAGTAGCTGGGACCACAGGCATGCACCACCATGCCCAGCTTATTTTTGATTTTTTGTAGACATTTTTTTTTTTGTAGCGATTAGAGATTTTTTTGTGTTGCCCAGGCTGGTCTCAAACTCCTGGCCTCAAGCGATCCTGCCACCTTGGCCTCCCAAAGTGCTGGGATTACAGGCATGAGCTACTGCACCTGACTGGGTTCCTGTTTTCAGTTCTTTGGGGTGTATACGTAGGAGTGGAATTGCTGGGTCAGATTTTTTTTTTTTTTTCAAGATGGAGTCTTGCTCTGTCACCCAGGCTGGAGTGCAGTTGTTGCAATCTCCGCTCACTGCAACCTCCACCTCCCGGGTTCAAGCAATTCTCCTGCCTTAGCCTCCCGAGTAGTTGGGATTACAGGCGCCCACCACTAACCCTGCTAATTTTTGTATTTTTAGTAGAGACAGGGTTTCACCATGTTGGCCAGGCTGGTCTTAAACTCCTGACCTCAAGTGTTTCACCTGCCTTGGCTTCCCGAAGTACTGGGATTGCAGGTGTGAGCTGCCGCACCGGCCATACATTTCTGCTGTTTATAAGCTGTCGCCAGTCTGTGGTGTTTGTTATAGCAACCTAGACAAACTAAGACTGCACCTCACGGGCACAGCACTTGCCAGGTGCTCCTCCCAGCCTCCCCACTTACTCCTCTTACAGCCTCATCCCAGGAAGATGCTCCGAGGCTTAATAGGTCTGAACCAAATGCAAACACCGGGCACATTAACTAGCTGCATCACCTCCGCCAGACCCACTTCTCAGAGCCATGAGTTGCTCCTTTCAGCTGGGTGAACATGGAAACCCCCTGCGGCCTTCCTGTGCCAGTACGCTAAGGGCCAGGTGGATGTCAGGCCCGGCTGCTTTCTGCTACTTATGCTGCCCTCCAAGGCAGGCTGGCCGTCCCCGCCCGCTTCCACTTTCCCACAAGGCTGGGCCTGCCCTGGATGCCCAGCTGTCTTCACTTTGAGGACAGTCAGGAGGCCCCAGCAGTGGGATTTACCAGCATCCTGTGCTCAGGGAGGTGGAGACATGTACTGGACCATCAGCGCTGTTACTCTGGGATTTCCCTTCCGGTGCACATTCTCTACAGAAGAGGGGCCGGTGATAGGAAACACTTCCCACACCCTTAACCTACAAGATGGCTGTCAGCACGTGCAAAGGTGACATCGAGTTGAAATGAATGTACTGATGCATGCTACTCCGTGGGTGAACCTCAGAAGTAATGCTGAGTGAAAAGCCAGACACAAAGGGTGCACACATTGTGTGATTCTGCAGACATGGTGGGGGCTGCTAATGGGTGCAGGGTTTCTTTTTGGGATAGTAGAAATGTTCTGGAACTAGTAGTAGTGAGGCTAACTGATATATAACCTTGCAGATGACACTAAAAGCCACTGAACTTCACACCTTTAAAAGGCGAATATTACAGTATTTAAGTTACAATTAAAAGAATCAGAGTTGTATCAGCGCAGTATGTCTCACTCAGTGTACATTGGCTGAATGTTTATTGAGCAAAGATCATGCCCTTTCTAGGCACAGGAAACAGTCCCTGCCTGCATGGGGGTGACCATCTTGAGAGGATAACATAGAAGAATCAGTGTAATGTCCCAGCCTGTGCCCCTGCTGGGGGCCAGCCCCACAGGCCACAGCTGGATGGAGAAGATTTTACATGAAGTCAGGCTCGTAACCGTGATTAATCTAAGAGATGAGACTATGTTTGTGGTGGTGGTTGTTTTAAGAGACAGGGTTTCCCCCTGTCACCCATACTGGCATGCAATGGCACAGTGATAGCTCACAGTAACTTCAAACTCCTGAGCTCAAGCTTGCCTCAGCCTCCCAAGTAGCTAGGACTACAAGCACTCACCACCACACCCAGCTAACTTTTTTATTTTTAGTAGAGATGGAGTCTTGCTATGTTGCCAGGCTGGTCTCAAACTCCTGGGCTCAAGCAATCCTCCCATCTCAGCCTCCCAAAGTGCTAGGATTACAGGCATGAGCCAACATGCCTGGCAGAGACTATGTTTATAAGTTAAAGTGGACAAACACTTGTGATAACCCAAATACATTTCCCTGAAGATGTCCCTGTCCTAATCTCTGGAACCTGTGAAAATGTTCCCTTATATGGCAAAAGAGACTTTGCAGGTGTGATGAAGTTAAGGATGTTTGAGATAAGGAGGTCATCCTGGGTTATCTGGGTTGGGCCAGTGTAATTGCCAGAATCCAGAAAAGCAGAGACTATTAGCTGCAGAGAACCCAAGAGGAGGGAATTTGAGAAGGACATAACCCACCATTGCTGGCTTTGAAGATGGAGGAAAAGGCCACAAGTCAAAGAATGTGAGCGGCAGCCTAGCCTGGAGGTACATACCTGTAGCCCCAGCTACTCAGGAGGCTGAGGCGGGAGGATTTATTGAGCCCGGGAGTTGAAGGCTGCAGTGAGCTGTGATCATGCCACTGCCCTCCAGCCTGGATGACAGAGTGAGACATGTCTCTTAAAAAAAAAAAAAAAAAAGGAATACAGGCTCCTTCTAGAAGCTGGGAGCTGGGTGTGGCTGGAGCAGAGAGGGTGAGAGAGGACAGAGGGAGGGCCGTGTGTTGGGGACTGGGTCACAGAAGCCTCTGTGGGCCACACAGGACCGTGTCGGTTTAGGTGTAACTCTGATCTACTGGAGAGCTCTTTTCATTTATTCAAAAAAATTTTCCAATAAGATAAACCTTAAAACTTGAAAAAGACTGGGCGCAGTGTCTCATGCCTGTAATCCCAGCACTTTGGGAGGCCAAGGTGGGTGGATCAGGACCAGCCTGGCCAACATGGTGAAACCCCATCTCTACTAAAACTACAAAAATTAGCTGGGTGTGGTGGCAGGCACCTGTAGTCCCAGCTACTCAGGAGACTGAGGCAGGAGAATCCCTTGAACCTGGGAGGCGGAGGTTGCAGTGAGCCAAGATCGCACCACTGCACTCCAGCCTGGGCGACAGAGCAAGACTCCATCTCAAAAAATAAATAAATAAAAATAAAATGGAAAAAAACAGAATCTGAAAAAAAAGAAAGTTATAAAAGATGAGGGGATAGCTTAGAGAAGAAACCAGCCAATGTCTGTGACTGCAAAGTTTTTATGGAGATGTCAGAAGGGGGGGAGGAGCTGTGCTTGGGCTTGTCTGGTTTGCTCTTTCCTACCTCATCCTCTGGCATGGAAGTGAATCCAGGTGGATCTGCAGCAAACCTTGACCTGAACCTGAGGTTTCCTAACAGAAGGACACGAACCTGGGGCTCCTTCTCAGCCATGTGAGCCCTCACAGCCCCTCAGCGAAAGAGGCCTTATGCCTCCTGAACACTCAGCTCCCCCAATAAGCAAGGAGCTCCTATCCCCAAGCCCTCCCGGAGTCACCTCCACACCTAATAGCCAAGTCTGAATGCTCAGTCCCACCTGGGAAGGCTGTCTCGGCAGAACCAGCAGCTACTACTACGTGCTTCCCGAAAGGAGAGTGGGGGCTTGCCTTCTGCCTCCCAGCTCCCGTTCCCTGCACAGCTGGCATTCTTGCAGTCTCTAGCTTTCATCTTTGTACTTCTATATACCCCGCCCCATTTCCCCCAGGAGCTGAGGCTGCAGCCTTCCAGATGCCTCAGGAAGACTGAAGATGGAGGCTCTGCAGAGCCGACTGGTACTGTCTAGTCTTGGGTTTGCCTCTCCTGTCTGATGGGACAAGGTGGGGTGGGGGGCTGGGGCTCCATGGGATGAGTGGCTGTCCCTCAAAACTCTACCAGATTCCCAGCAAATATCATAACCCCCACCCCATCGGGACTTTAACTTGGAAGATCAGCTGTGTAGACAAAGGGATCTGAGTGAGAAAGGACATCCTTCTGCAATGAGACAAAAGAAACAAGTCCAAAGAGCTTCAGGAGCAAAAGAAACGCTTCCAGCATGCTTTGCCTCCCACACTGTGACTGGTTCCTGGTGTGGCCCTCCCATGGCCTGGCTGGGCTGAGAGCGGGTTAGGGTTGGGGGTATGTCTTAGCAACGTGGGCCAGGAACTCGAAGCTTTGTGTGAGACTCAGATAACTAACGGAGAGGCTTTCTGCAAAGGGCTGGGTGTTGGAGAGTGCAGAATCTCTGCATTCCAGACCCTGACATCAGCCTGGGCCTCTGAAACCCACACCGGGGCAGAAGTCTGAACCCCAATCCACAGCAGATCAGGAGAAGTCTGCGCCCCCCACGGGCTGAAGACCCTTGGTCCTTTACCCACACTCTAGGCAGTTTCCATGCCCAGGTGTGCAAAGGTCTCCCCGGACCCCGTTTCCTTTCACACTTCCATTTTCTTACAGCAAAGAAGTGACTTCCATTCAAGACCTGCTCCAGGATCCCAAGTGCCTTCTGTTACTGTTTAAAACCTGTACATCCCACACCTCGAACCAGAGCAGTGGTTTAAGTTTTAACTTTAAATCTGTCTTAATGACATTTCTTAGGATTAGGATTAAAAGAAAAAATATTCCCGTGCCAAAGAAAATAGCTAAGTCCTGAAAGGATCTAGACGGGAATGTGAAGTTTAATCCAGCCATCCCTGCAAAGCTGGGCCCTCTGTCCTGGAATTTTCAGGAGGCCCCCAGGTCTACCAGCTGCAGTCTCTTAAAGGCCACTATCAGAATCAACCCCACCCACAGCTCTGGAAACAAGCTCTCTCTTAAAAGGAGAGGTACAGAATCTTTTGAAGCCACGCTCTCAGCCCTGGCTCAAACTATCCAGCGTGTCCCCTCCGAGGCCTCACAGGCAGGCTCCAGGGGGCAGGACGTCCGCCAGGTGGTAGGTGAGGGCTTGGTCTCCTGGGCTATAGCACTGTCTTATTTCTCTGACATCGGCCTGTTCCTCTTCGATGGGAGCACCAACTTCACTCTGGACAGATGCTTGTCCCAATCCTGGAAACCCGCCCTTGCTCTGGCCTTTGGGAGGCGTCTAGATGTTCCACATCCTTGGACACTCACTTTCTGGGTGATGGCAGGTCCCCGGAAGCCACATTCTGCCCAACACCCTTTAGACTCTAACACCCCCAACATCCTGCCTTCTGATCTCTGAGCTCCAAATGAACTCCCAAACACTCTCCTTGAAGTGAGGAGGGCTTCATGATTGCCTGTCCCAGTTTCTCAGGGCCCTGTCTGTCCACTGGGTCCAGACAGTTCTCAGACTGCCCCGTGGGACCCCATCCCTTTTCCCCTACATCCCCACCATGGGTGGAGGTGAAGTAATGCATCCTCCTATGGCAGCAGGGGGCATTACTCTTCTCCCAGCTTCCTTCCAGCACCTCGAGACCCTTCTACCCATAACTAGCATCTATAAGATCTACAGTTGTGTCAGACCTCCAGCCTCTCCAACACTGAGGGATGCTCAGACAGAGACATGCCAATCACGAGAGCTTCAGGGCCATGGTTTTATCACACTGCTAATTACCTACTCAAAGCCATATTTCCTTTTTCAAAACCTCAGTAACATAATCTGGATGTCATGAGGGCAGCTGCATGCTCAGCTCACAGAGTCTATTTCCTACCTCCTTTAGCAGCTAAGTGTGGCATGAAACTAAGTTCTGGCCAGGCACAGTGGCTCACGCCTGTAATCCCAACACTTTGGGAGGCCGAGGCAGGTGGATCACCTGAGGTCAGGAGTTCGAGACCAGCTTGACCAACATGGTGAAACTCCATCTCTACTAAAAATATAAAAATCAGCTGGTTGTGGTGGCAGGCACCTGTAATCCTACCTACTTGGGAGGCTGAAGCAGGAGAATCACTTGAACCCAGGCGGTGGAGGTTGCAGTGAGCCAAGATCATGCCATTGCACTCCAGCTTGGGCAAAAAGAGTGAAACTCTATCGGGGGGTGCGGGGGGTGGGGTGGAACCTAAGAGTGAAACTCCACCTCAAGAAAAGAAAAAAAAGAAGCTAAGAGTGAAACTCCATCTCAAAAAAAAAAAAAAAAAAAAAAAAAAAAAAAAAACCAACAACAAAAAAAAACTAACTTCTGGCCAATAATATGTAACTGGCATTGTATGAAACTCCCAGGACATTACTTAAAGCTGGCTCAGGGGAACACAGGCCTCTATTGCATTGTTCTCTTCCAGCTTCCTGATGCCCAGAATGTAGGTGTGATGACTGGAGCACCAGCAGCTATATTGGGCCATGACACTTTGAGGATGGAAGTCACACAATATAATAGTGATGCAGGAAAATCCAAGGAACCTGGATCCCTGATGTCCATCACAAGCGTCCTGGATTGCCTACCTCTGGACATCTTTAGCATGAAAGAAATCTCTACCAGGTTTAAGTCATTATTATTATATATATTTTATGTAGCCAAAATGAATCTTCAGTGATATACCTAATTAGCTGGCTCTGACCTTAACTATCGTCCCTGGAGAATTTTCACAACCAGGCATATCTCAGTTTGGTTCAGCTGTGTAAGAGTTTGGGAGCTAAGGTAAAAAGATGGAAGGAACAAGCATAAAAATGAAGTAAGCACTAAACTTCAGGCCAGAGAGACCAAAGTTGATGATGTGATCTATATAAGGAATGTCAATGATTTTAGAGCAGGGATCTACTGGGATTACCCAACATATTCTATAGCCTACATATGATCTCTATTTACTGATATTGGCTTTAAAAGTAAATTTATTCAATAAGTGGTGCTGGGACAACTGGATATCCACATGCAAAATAATGAAGATGGACCCATTAGTCACCTGTGCACAAAAATTAACTCTAAGTGGACCTAAATTTAAGCATTCAAACCATAAGAAAACATAGGTCTAAATCTTTGTGACCTTGGGTTAGGCAATGATTTCTTAGATATGACAAAAGCATAAGAAATCAAAGAAAGAAATAGAAAAATTGGACTTCATCAGAATGAAAAACTTTTGTGCTTTGAAAGATACCATCAAATAGGTTTAAAGACAAACCACAGAATGGGAGCAACTATTTGTGAATCATGTATGTAATATGCTACTTGTATCTAGAATAAAGAACTACAACTCAATAATAAAAAACCAAATAGCCCAATGAAATAATGGGCAAAAGAGGTGAATAGACATTTCTCTAAGAAGATACATACATGACCAATAAGCACATGAAAAGATGTTTAGCATCATTAGTCATCAGTGAAATCAAAACCATGAAGAGTTACCAATTCACACGTGCCAGGATGGCTAAAATTAAAACAGACAGATAATAACAAGTGTTGACAAGGATGTGGATAAACTGCAACCCTCACATTACTGCTAGAATGTAAAATGGTGCACCCACCTTGGAAAGCAGTTTAACAGTTTCTTACTCTTACAAGGTTACCACATATCTCAGCAATTATATACCTAGATATATACTCAGGAATATGTGATGAAAACATATGTCCACACAAACACTTGCATACAAATGTCAATTGCAGCATTATTCCTAGTAGCCAAACAATGGAAGTAGTCAAAACAATGGAAGCACACAAAATGTCCATCAACCAATAAATGGATAAACAAAATGTAGTATAGCCTTACACTGGAATATTATTTAGCAACAAAAAGGGATTGTTTGAGTCCATTCAGGCTGCTATAACAAAACATCACACACGAGGTGGCTTATAAACAACAATTATTGCTCACAGCTCTGGAAGCTGGGAGTCCAAGATCAAGGTATGGCAGATGTGGTGTCTGGTGAGGCCCCGCTTCCTGGTTCATAGATAGCACCTTCTTGCTGTGTCCCCACATGGTAGAAGAGGTGAGGGAGCTCTCTGGGGCCCCTTTTACAAGGGCACTGATCCCACTTATGACCTAATAACCTCCCAAAGGCCCCGCCTCCTAATACTATCACCTTGGGGGTTAGAATTTCAATATAGGAATTTTTGGAGGAACAGAAACATTCAGACCATAACAGGAATGAAGCACAGATACGTGACAACACAGATAAACCGTGAAGATGTTACACTGATTTAAAAACCCAAACACAAAAGGTTATGTAGTGTATGATTCCATTGCTATGAAATGTCCAGAACATGCAGCTCTACAGAGACACAGTAGATAAGTGGTTGCTGGGGGCTGTGGGGAGGGGGTAGTGAGGAGTGACTAATAACCCGCACAGAGATGTAGAGGGGATGATTAAAATGGTATAAAATCGATGACGGTGATGGTTATGCAATTCTGTGAATACACTAAAAACCACTGGATTTTAGGCTTTAAACAGGTGACCTTTATAAAGCTGGGTTTTTTTTTTTTTGTTTGCATTGTTTTTTGAGATAGGGTCACACTCTGTCGCCCAGGCTGGAGTACGGTGACACGATCATGGCTCACTGTGCTTTGACTTCCTGGGCTCAAGCCATCCTCCCACCTCAACCTCCCGAGTAGCTGGGACCACCGTTGTACCCCACCATGCCTGGCTATCTTTTTTTTATTTTTTGTAGAGATGAGGTCTCACTATGTTGCCCAGGCTGGTCTCAAAACTCCTGGGCTCAAGCAATCCTCCTGCTTCAGCCTCCCAAAGTGCTGGGATTACAGGTGTGAGCCACTGTGCCTGGCCTATAAAGCTGTATTTAAACAAAACCAAGAACAAAAAAACCGGCAAGGAAGGGCTCCCTCCAAAAGGGACCTGAATCAAGTGGACCATGAACTTGGTGAGGGCAAATGCTTCCTGGATTTGGAGCCCTGCCATGCCATGTCCAGCTTCTCTGTGTCAGTTCAGCTCTATGTGTGGATGTTTCCTCAACATGTGTGCATCCCACCTACTATAACAGCTGATAGGTATCAAGAGCCTGCAACATGCCAGGACTGTTCTTAACCATACACACGGATTATCACATTTACTCTTTGCAGTAACCTTGTGTGGTAGGTACCATTTCACAGCTGAGAAAACAGAAGTCCAGAGAAGTTAAACAACTTGCCAACAGCTACACAGCTCACAAGTGACTGGGCATCAGTTCAAACACACCAGTGCTCCAGGTACTAACCACTGAATAACTCCCTGCCAAGCAGCCACCTCCAGCCCCAGCATTCTCAGGTTCCAGATTTAGCATGAAGTGTCAATATATACATCCCTTGAACCTTTACATATAATAAAAAATTGTTTATGCGGTGGCTCATGCCTGTAATCCCAGCACTTTGGGAGGCCGAGGCAGGAGGATCACTTGAAGCCAGGAGTTTGAGACCAGCCTGGGCTGCATAGCAAGACCCTATCTCTACAAAAATAATAAAATTAGCCAGGTTTGGTGGCACATGTCTATAGTCCCAGCAACTTGGGAGGCTGAGGTGGAAGAATCACTTGAGCCTGAGAGGTTGAGGCTGCAGTGAACCACTGCACTCCAGCCTGGGTGTCAAAGTGAGACCCTGTCTCTAAAACATAAAAAATAAACAATAAAATTGTCTATATACATGCCAATTCTGTTTTCGTATTTGTCCAGTTCCAAATATTTCATTTATTGAATTACTTGCTTTCAAGGTTTTTAAAATCCTCAAGATTTTATTTTGTTATTTTGGAGATGGACTCTCACTAAGTTTCACAGGCTGGTCTCAAACTCCTGGCCTCATGCAGTCCCTCCAAGTAGCTGGGATTACAGGCACAGGCCACTGTGCCTGGCTAATATTTTAAATGTGCCTTTGGCCTCTTTGGAAATGAGCTGCCATGGATGTTTCTAGGCGGAGGCGCCAGCTGACAGATTTTGAATGACGGTGTCTGCAACACTACAAAATACTTTTAAATGCTCAGTGCCATCTCTAATCTTCCCTCTAAAATAGAACTAGGGCAGATATCCCATTTCCTCCGTGAATACCTCAGTCCCGCCGATCTCCGGATCACCAGATAAGCATCCACCGCATAGCAAAACAGCCACCAGAAGCAGGCACTGTACAACAGCTGGATCCACATCTGCAATTGGGAAGAGCCCTGCATCAAAATGTCTGGAAACAGGTACAAGAAGCCCAGCCCATCCTTGAGACAGCAGGGCAGACACCGGCTTCCTCTGACGTCAGGAAGCCGCATGTGACAGCTCTCGGGACACAAGTGGGCACAGCCCCTGAGACCAAGGAGGGTGTGGCCTGGGATGGGTGTAGGCATTTGGATTTGACTAAGGAACTCTGCCTTCTGCCCCACTTGTATGCAGGGAGGATGAAGTGCCAAGATATGTCATTTAAACTGGGGTGCAGGCTCAAGGGGGCTTTGAACTCGATAGGAGCTCTTGTTCTGAGGAAGAATGAGTACGGGGAGGAGGGACTCAGGCAGTCCTTCCAAAGACAAGATGGAGGAAGGGGACTCCAGTGTTAGAAACGACACAAGGTCAAGATGTCTCGCTACCGTGGGCTGAGACAGAGGCTCATAGATGCAGTTAGGAAGCCACTGAGGACAGGGAAGCGAGGAAACTGGCAATTCTGCTCCAGCACAGGGCAGTCAACACAGCATCAGGGAATGCGCTTCAAATCACTCACCTGAGCACCACCGTGACGGATGGAGCATAACATACATGTGTATGTGTGTCTGTGTATATATGATATCTATTTACTTATTCAATAATTTCTTTATATATAATTATGTGGTTTTATTTTTTGTCTGAAGACGGAGTTTCACTCTGTCACCCAGGCTGGAGTGCAGTGGCGCGATCTTGGCTCACTGCAACCTCCGCCTCCTGGCGGAGGAAAAGCAATTTTCCTGCCTTAGCCTCCTGAGTAGCTAGGACCACAGGCACACGCCACCACACCCAGCTAATTTTTGTATTTTTAGCAGAGATGGGGCTTCACCCTGTTGGCCGGGCTGGTCTCGAATTCCTGGCCTCAAGTGATCCACCTGCTTCGGCCTCCCAAAGTGCTGAGATTACAAGTGTGGGCTACCGTGCCCGGCTTATATGTTTTATTTAATATATTTAAGTATATATTTAAACAAAATGCATCCAATGGATTGATAACTTTTTCTGTGGCAGCTGGTTTTGCTTGTGGCCGCATTTAAGCAGAGGATGCATTTGTGAAGGGGAGGGAGAAACAACACTGGAGTGTCTGCGGCAGCATCCCCTGGAGGGTTTTGTTAAAACACAGAGAGGGCTGGGTTCCTGATCAGCAGGATGGGGCGGGACCTGAGAACCTGCATTTCTAACAGACTCCCAGGGTTTGCTGCTGCTGCGATTTGAGGAGCATAGGTAGGGAGGAGAGGGCATGCCGAGGGACTGGACTCACCGCACTCCCCACGCAGAAAGCAGCAGGCCAAATTTCCGTGCGGTTCACATCTGAGATGCTGTCAACAAAATTTGGGAATCCTAACCACACGGTGGACCGGATCACAACACCTAAGAGAGAATTGGATAATGCTTTGTATCTGATCCTAATCAAATCTAAAGCTGATTTCTTGCTTTGGAAAAATGATAGATACATAATAGAGAAGGAAGAGAGGAAGGAAGAAGGAAGGAAAGGAAGGAAGGAAGGAAGGAGGGAGAGAGGGAGGGAAAAAGACAAGAAGGAGGGAAAAGGAAAAAAGGAAGAAAAAAATACATATTGGTGTGTGCAGAGAGAAAAAGAAGATTGAAACTCACAAAATAACGTTTTTTATTTTTATTTTTTTATCTTTTTTTTTTTTTTTTTGAGGCGGAGTCTGACTCTGTCACCCAGGCTGGAGTACAGTGGTACAATCTCTGCTCACTGCAACTTCCGCCTCCCGGGTTTAAGTAATTCTCCTGCCTCAGCCTCCCGAGTAGCTGGGATTACAGGCACCCGCAACCACGCCCAGCTAATTTTTGTATTTTTAGTAGACAACGTTTCACCATGTTGACCAGGCTGGTCTCAAACTCCTGACCTCAAGTGATCCGTCTGCCTTGGTCTCCCAAAGTGTTGGGATTACAGGCATGAGCCACCACGCTTGGCCTGAAACTCAGAAAATAACTCTCATGGTAGCAAAACAAACGCAGGCACTTTAACGTAAACCATAGCTGGCCACAGTTTCATCCCTATTTTGTCTGTTTGTTTACTTGCAGTATGTGACTAGCAATCTGTATTTCTCAGCTGCATTTTCAGTGTCTATATTAGTTATTCCTCACATAAAAAAGAATTTTAAAAAAGCTCAATTTAGAAGTTCAAATATATAGTTCCTTCATTCTTTTTTTAAACACTACATTTAAAATTTTCACAAATTAGTTCTCAATAATTTGCCTTTAACATTTATTCTTTGTGAGTTTCTCTTGCTATTAGACCCAAATGTCTAACATCCTCAAAACGGTATGCACACTCATGGTACATATGATGGTTCTTTGTTAGGTAATGCAATATCCTTTGTTTAAAAGCACACTAGGGTCTGGGCACGGTGGCTCACGCCTGTAATCCCAGCACTTTGGGAGGCCAAGGCCGGCGGATCACTTGAGCCCAGGAGATGAGACCAGCCTGGCGAAACCCCGTCTCTACAAAAATACAATAATTAGCTGGGGGTGGTGGCATGAGCCTGTGGTCCCAGCTACTCAGGAGGCTGAGATGGGAGAATCGCTTGAGCCCAGAAGGCGGAGGTTGCAGTGAGTCGAGATTGCACCACTGTACTCCAGCCTGGGCAATAGAGTGAGACCCTGTGTCCAAAAAAAAAAAAAAAAACAAAACAAAAAACAAAAAAGAAAGAAAAAAAAAAAGAACCTGGCGCGGTGGCTCACGCCTGTAATCGCAGCACTTTGGGAGGCTGAGGTGGGTGGATCACCTGAGGTCAGGAGTTTGAGACCAGCCTGGCCAACATGGTGAAACCATGTCTCTACTAAAAATACAAAAATTAGCCGGGCATCGTGGTGGGCGCCTATAATTCCAGCTGCTCAGGAGGCTGAGGCACAAGAATTGCTTGAACTTGTGAGGTGGAGGTTGCAGTGAGCCAAGATTGTACCACTGTACTCCAGCCTGGACGACAGAGTGAGACTCCGTCTAAAAAAAAAAAAAAAAAGGACACTAGGTAATATAAAGGGGAGAACTGTAAACAACACCAAGCTACATGCTATGTAGTAGTGCTCACTGGTATACATGCTATACACCACTAAACACACACTATGCAATACACTACTAAAATCACATCATATACCAAACACACACCATGTGATACACTACTAAACAAATGCTATGTAATATACTACTAAACACATACCATGTAATATACCACTAAACACACACTATGTAATACACTACTAAAGGACAACTGTGAACACTAAAAAGCTCAAGACATCTTCTCATTATCAAGCCACTGCCAACAAAAACAATGCCTTTCTTCTCTA
The DNA here is from genome assembly GCF_024542745.1 of Macaca thibetana thibetana. Taxonomy (NCBI): domain Eukaryota; kingdom Metazoa; phylum Chordata; class Mammalia; order Primates; family Cercopithecidae; genus Macaca; species Macaca thibetana. The sequence goes on from NC_065598.1 coordinate 9,229,221, forward strand.
CAGTGCCTTAGAATTTTCAGCATTTATCACTCCTTTGAGCTTAATAAAAGCCCTATCCCACAGGCATTCAAATTTCTTATTTTTCAGTAAGGGGTCCCGATCACCCAGCCTTTTCCTGACTTCTGCTTATTTGCTCACAACCTCATCCACTTCCCTTCTAAAGGCTAACAGATATGCAAGTGTTATTCACTAACCCTCAAAAGATGTTTGGGTACACCTTACTTTTTTAGAGACAGGGTCTTGGCTCTGTCACCCAGGCTGGATCACGGCTCACTGCAGCCTGGAATTCATGGTTTCAAGTGGTCCTCCTGCCTTAGCCTGCTGAGTAGCTGGGACCACATGTGCATGCCACCATGACAGGCTTTTTTTTTTTTTTTTTTTTTTTTTGTAGAGCCTGGGTCTTGTTATGTTGCCCAGGCTAGTCTTGAACTCCTAGGTTCAAGCAATCTGTCCACCACAGCCTCCTGAGTAGTTAGGATAGTTAGGATTACAGGCGTGAGCCACCACACCTTTAGGAAGCCGAAGTAGGAGGATCACTTGAGCCTAGAAGTTTGACCAGCCTGGGCAAGATGGTGAGATTCCAGCTCTGAAAAAACAATACAAAAATTAGCCAGTGTGGTGATGCGTGCCTGTAGTCCCAGCTACCTGGGAGGCTGAGGTAGGAGGATCCCTTGAGCCCGGAAGTTCAAGGCTGCAGTGAGCTGTGATCATGCCACCACACTCCAACCTGGGCAACAGAGTGAGACCCTGTCTCAAATAAAAATAAAGTGATAATGATATTGGGGTTGCAAATGTTTAAAATTATTATGTTTTAGAGCTCTCTCTGAGATCTGAATGGGCAGGATGATGGCGCCTGAGATTTGCTTCACATTAATCTAGTGAGGAGGGTGAAGAGGGGAGCAGATGAGCCGGGTACCTGTACCCCACAAATCCCACATATAGGGATTCACTGTAAGTGTTTCTGTTATAGACTGCATTTATGCATGGTGGAAAGGTTCCAAAATAAAAAAGCTAAACAGAATGGCCAAATCTAGCTTAGAGGCCTGTATAAAGTGTCACAAAATAGTTTAAAGCAGATGTTGGCAAGCTCATTCTGTAATATTTTTGGCTTTGGGAGCCATACTTTCTCTGTCCAATATTCACACTGCCCTTGTAGGGTAAAGGCAGCCATGGATAATTCACAAATGCACATGAACAACATAGCTGCATTCCCATCAAACTTTATTTGTAGACATTAACATTTAAATTTCAGTAATAGTCACATGCCAGGAAATATTTTCTAATTTTGATTTTTAAAAACATTTTAGGGCTGGGTGAGGTGGCTCACACCTGTAATCCTAACACTTTATGATGCCAAGGGTGGTGATCTCTTAATTAAGCCCAGGAGTTGGAGACCAGCCTGGGCAACATAGTGAGACCCCATCTCTAAATATATATATATAAATATATGTATATATATATTTACCCTACCATGGTGGCCTGTGGCTGTAGTCCCAGCTACTCGGGTAGCTGAGGTGGGAGGATCGCTTGAACCCAGGAGGTCGAGGCTGCAGTGAGCTGTGATCGTGACACTGCACTCAGCCTGGGCAAGAGGGTGAGACCCTGTCTCGAAAAAATCATTAATTTAAAGAAAAATAGGATGTAAAACCATTCTTAGCTCGTGGGCCCTAGAAAACAGGCAGGATTTGGTCTGAGAGCTGCAGTTTGTGCACCTGTGGTGTAAAAATCATACCCAAAAAGCCTGGATAGGGAAGGGATTTCAGCTTACAAAATACTTGAGAGAATATATAGTGCACAATAGAAAATAATTCACACACGCACATGCACGCACACACACACAGCCAGAGAGAGTGTGTTAATTGTTAGTCTCTCCCTGGTGCAGTTGGGCAAAACCGAGGAAATCTTTTCTGGTCTGGGTTTTGCTTAACTGCGCCATCTGAAGTTTCCCTGTAACAAACACAATAAACGGATTTTTAAAACTCATCGTCCCTTGGATGGGAATTTTACCGACCACATCTGTTTGCAAAACTAACTAGTCGGCTGGGCGCAGTGGCTTATGCCTGTAATCCCAGTACTTTGGGAGGCCGAGGCGGGCGGATTACCTGAGGTCAAGAGTTCGAGAGCAACTTGGCCAACATGGTGAAAGTCCGTCTCTACTAAAAATACAAAAATTAGTTGGGCGTGGTGGCGCGTGCCTGTAATCCCAACTACTCGGGAGGCTAAGGCAGGAGAATCGCTTGAACCCGGGAGGCGGGGGTTGCAGTGAGCAGAGATTGTGCCACTGCACTTCAGCACTTCAGTCTGGGCGAAAGAGCAAGACTCCGTCTCAAAAAAACAAACAAACAAACAAAAAAAACCCTAGTCGTCCCGTCCGGTACCTAGGGAACCGCCTCCGCTTTCTCTTTTCTCTGTGGTTCAAGTGTTCAGACGCCCGGCCCAACCCGCGAGCTGTGGGTTGGGCCATCACCCGGGCACCGATCAAGTTCCAACCCGCGGGCTGTGGGTCCTCACCCGGGCATGGATCAAGTTCCAACCTGCGGGCCATGCGCCCTCACCCGGGCATCGATCCGGTCTCAACCTGCGGGCCACGCACCCTCACCCGGGGACTGAGCAGGTCCAACCCCAGGGCCTCACGCCCTCACCCCAGCACTGAGCAGGTCTCAACCCGCGGGCCGTGCGCCCTCACCCGGACACCGATCAGGTCCCAACCCGCGGGCCTCAAGCCCTCAGCCAGGGACCCAGCAGGTCCCAACCGGCCGGCTACGCGCCCTCAGCCCTGCACCGGGCAAGTTCCAACCCGCGGGCCTCTCGTCCTCACTCCACCACGGAACAGGTCCAAATCCACAGGCCGTGCTCCCTTATCCAGGTACTAGTCGGGTCTCAACCTGCGGGCCACGCGCCCTCACCCAGGCACAGATCGGGTTCCAACCCGCGGGCCGCGCGCGCCCTTACCCAGGCAGCCTAGAAGGTCGCAGGCAGTGGCAGCGCGCAGGATGCGGACCGAGGCCGGTGGGGACGTCGCGGGGGACCCGGGGCCCGCGGGCCGGCGGCCGGGCAGCAGCTGCAGAAGGCCCAGCGCCAAGCGGAGCGCGCCGCTGCCCAGGCAGAGCGCGTGGAAGGCCCGCGGCTGGAAGCTCAGCACGAGTTGCGTGGCCGCATCCCGTGTGGGGCAGCAGAAGGTCCCTAGGCGCGGGGAGGCCATGGGCTGTGCTCACGGACGCGGCTCCGGTGTGCCAGGACCCCGCCGGCCTGCCTGGGTCATGTGCTGGGCGGGCTGGGGGCGGCATCATGTGCCCTGGGCCTCTCCCCCACCCCAACCCCCAGCGCCTGCAGTAGAGCCAGGCTCGGTGGGGGCCGAGCGCACTGGGCTAACGCCACGAGGACTCACGAGGTGATGCTTCGGCGGGCGGAGAAGGAGGACAGAGAGAGGGAGGGCTGAGAGGAGAGAATGAGGGAGGAGGAGGAGGGAAGTGGAAGGAGAAGCCGAAAAGTTGGGAAGGTTACCTTTCTCCCCATTTACCAAGCCTTCCTGGTGGTTTCTCTGGCACCTAGAGCGCCAAACCTGCCATCTTTACTGGTCTTCTAGAGAAACAGGCCTCGTGGACTAGATCTTTCCTATTTGGGACTCTGACATCCTGATTTTGATGCCTTTAAGGTGTTAGAACATGTTCATAAACTGTGACTGATCCCTATAACTGCATTTCTCCTAAGCAGAGATGGTTGTCCAAATAGTGCTTTTTTTATGGCCTCTATCATTCATGGAAATAACCCCACAGAGGCAGGATTTTCATTTACAATTAATGAATGAAACAACCAGATCAATGTTAAAGAAAGAGCAGTAGCTCACACCTGTAATCCCAGCACTTTGGGAGGCTGATGTGGGCAGATCGCTTGAGCTCAAGAGTTGGAGACCAGAGTGGGCAACATGGCAAAACCCTGCCTCTACTAAAAACACAAAAATTAGCCCAGTGTGGTGGCCCAGGCCTGTGATCCAAGCTACTCGGCAGCCTAAGGCGGAAGGATCACTTGAGCCCAGGAGGTGGAGGTTACTGTGAGCCAAGATAGTGCCAACTGCACTCCAGCCTGAGCGATAGAGCCAGACCTTGTCTCAAAAAACAAAACAAAACATAACTTAGCTGGGCGTGGTGGGGCATGCTTGTAGCCCTAGCTTCTGGGGAGGTTGAGGTGGGAGGATCACTTGAACCCGAGAAGTGGAGGTTGCAGTGAGCGGAGATTACACCACTGCACTCCACCCTGAGCAATGGAGTGAAACCCTATCTCACACACACACACACACACACACACACACACACACACACACACAAACAATTAAATTTAAAATTTAAAAACATTTAAAAAAAGGGAAAAGTGCTCAGCATAAGTATACACAGACACATTTTGCACCTTAACTTTCAGTTCTATTTATTTGGATTTTTCTTAATTGCGTTAATTTTTCTATATGTTTTCTCATACATTGAAAACTCTTGCTTTATTCTACACATGTAAGTTTCAAAATAATATCAGTGTTAATTATTACAATAAGCATACTGTGAGATTTTTTTTTTAAGTTCTTCAAGGTTGAAAATAGAAGTGCTCTTTCTAGATTATGGCCTTTATTTAAAAAAAAAAGAAAGAAAAAAAATCCAGCTTCATCATATGTATCATCTTCAACAAACCTCATTGGCTCTTTGTGACCACACAAGAGACGCCCTTCCTCCTCTCTCCTGGTAAAATGGGCCCCTCTCTGGGTTTTTTTCAAGTAACCAAAGCACAGGTGTCCCCATTGTGTTCATGGACTCTCCTCACTTGGCCTCCCACCCCAGCAGCCCAGCTGAATTTCCCCACCAGCTTTGCGGTTTTAAGGAAGGCATGATCTGTGTCGTCTTCCTCTAGGGACAGCAGGACTGGCTTCCCTTGGGCCCCCACAGAAGGCAGGCGGGAGGCTCTACTGCCAGACAGGAAGCGGAGCCTTATTTAACAACAATGGGCTGCAAACTCCACCACTTCAAAAGAGTCCAGATCTGGCATGTCTATAAACGCAGTCAGTTCACTCCACAGCTGCCTTCCTAGAAGTCAGAACAGACTGACGTCTTCAGAAAGCTTAACAGCTCTGCTGGATTACACATTCCATTGTAAAAACAGTCGGAAGCACCAGAGAACTACTGCCCAAGCATTAATGTTTAAAAGCTTGAATTCTAATATCTAATTTGGACAATGGCTCTCTTTCCTTCTGCCTTGGTAAGCAGAGTTGCTTCTGGAGGTTGGTGTAATGGAAAGTGCTTTAAAAGATAAAAATTAAGAGTGTCTGTACATTTGCCTGAAGGATGACGGCCAGTGGGCCAGGCAAAGGGGTCCCTGCATTTGAATCTCTATTTCATGCCCCAGAAAACACACTCCACCTCTCTGCTTCCTACGTGATAACCTGGGAGCACTCTCCAGGGGGCTCTGGCCGACTCTGGTGCCCACTACTCAAGGTCAGTAGTCAGAATCTCATCAGTGAGAAAATAGATATGAATGCAGATTCCTAGGCCCATGGCACAGATGACAATGGTAAAGATGAGCCTCAGAGTAAAAGTGTAGAAGCATGCGTGTAAGACTAAATTTAAAACCCTGCCATCAAAGTGAGAGGAAACTAGAAATTGGTATGAGAGGCTGGGCCCAGTGGCTCACACCTGTAATCTCAGCACTTAGGGAGGCTGAGGCAGGAGGATCACTTGAGCCCAGGAGTTTGAGACCATCCTTGGCAACATAGTGAGATCCCATCTCTACAAAAATCCAAATTAACAGAGCATGCTGCTGTGCACCTGTAGTTGCAGCTACTGGGGAGGATGAGGTGGGAGGATCACTTGAGCCCAGGAGTTTGAGGTTGCAGTGAGCTGTGATTGCACCACTGCACTCCAGCTTGGGTGAACTGAGATGACAAACTTTTTTTTTTTTCTTTGAGACAGAGTCTTGCTCCATTGCCCAGGCTGGAGTGCAGTGGCATGATCTCAGCTCACTGCAACCTCTGCCTCCTGGGTTCAAGTGATTCTCATGCCTCAGCCTCCTGAGTAGCTGGGACCACAGGTACATGCCATCACACCCAGCTAATTTTTTGTCCTTTTAGTAGAAATGGGGTTTCGTCATGTTGGTCAAGATGGTCTCAAACTCCTGGCCTCAAGTGATTCACCCGCTTTGACCTCTCAAAGTGCTGGGATTACAGGCATGAGCCACCATGCCCAGCCTGACAAATCTTTTCATGAAACAGTACAACTATAAATCTGAGAAAAGTGAAGCAAATACACACACATGCACTTGGGAGGCAGAAACATCTGGAAGTTTCGTAGATATGGGAGATCCAGGGATGGCAGTGCTGAATATGAACTTTGAGGTATGTGTGCAGAAACAATCGGTCTTTGAGTACATGAAGGTACATCTGTTTTTGCATGAACCCTTCTTCCTTTTTTCCCTCCTTCCCAGTTTAACACCTGAATTCGCTCTCCATTTTCACAGTCTGGGCTGCCTGGGGCATCTGTTCCCTGGAAATGCTCCATCATCTTGGCTTTCTCTCATTCCACAATCCACCATTTACGCACCATTCCCACTTGATCAGATGTACTTGATCAACTGCTGGAAGATGGTTCCTGGGTTTCCCTCCCAGGCAGTTTATTTTTCATGGTGAGTCCCCTGGCATCGAGATGTCTCAACCAAAAGGATGGGGTTTATGGTGAGACTCAGATATCCCTTAGAATCCAGTAGAGGAGGTGGCTGGGGGCAGATGGATGGCAGAAACGGCCTAAGTAAGGAGACTGCCATTCACAATAATTTGAATTTAAATAATAAATAAGATTTATTTATTTATTTATTGAAATGGAGTCTCACTATATCGTCCAGGCTAGAGTGCAGTAGTGCGATCTCAGCTCACTGCAACCTCTGCTTCCCGGGTTCAAGCGATTCTCCTGCCACAGCCTCCCAAGTAGCTGGGATTACAGGCACCTGCCACCACACCCGGCTAATTTTTGTATTTAGAGTACAGACGGGGTTTCACCAAGTTGTCCAGGCTGGTCTCAAACTCCTGACCTCAGGTGATCTGCCCGCCTCAGCTTCCCAAAGTGTGGGGATTGCAGGCATGAGTCACTGCGCACGGCCTAATAAATAATTTTTAAATAATATAATAATTTATGGAGTGTAGGCAGGCACTGTGCTTTGAATATTACATTCATTGTCTCATTTAATATTCAGAATGAGCCTTCCAAGTGGGTTTTACTGATATTTAAATTGACATAGCTAATACATGGCCAGGTGCAGTGGCTTATGTCTGTAATCCCAGTACTTTGGGAGGCCAAGGTGGGAGCATTGTTTGAGCCCAGGAGTTCAAGACCAGCCTAGGGCAACATAGGGAGACCCTGTCCCCACCCTCCCCCGCCCCCCCAAAAAAAGCCGGGTGTGGTGGCTCACACCTGCAATCCTAGCACTTTGGGAGGCTAAGGCGGGCAGCTCACCTGAGGTCAGGAGTTCAAGACCAGCCTGGCCAACATGGCGAAACCCCATCTCTACTGAAAATACAAAAATTAGCTAGGTGTGGTGGCAGGCGCCTGTAGTCCCTGCTACTCAGGAGGCTGAGAAAGGAGAATCGCTTGAACCCAGGAGGCAAAAGTTGCAGTGAGCTGAGATCACACCACTGCTCTCCAGCCTGGGTAACAGAGGGAGATTCCTTCTTAAAAAAAAAAAAAATAGCTCGCTTGGTGGGGCCCACTTGTCGTCCCAGCTACTCGGAAGGCTGAGGTGAGAGGATGACTTAAACCTGAGCCCGGGAGGTTAAGACTACAGTGAGCTGTGATCGCGCCACTACACTCCAGCCCAGGCGACGGAGCAAGAACAGGAGAAAGAAAGAAAGAGAAAGAAAGAAAGAAAGAGAGAGAGAGAGAGAGAAAGAAAGAAAAAGAAAACAGACCAGACAATACATAAGTCCACGGGTATGGCTGGGTGCCAATAAAACTTTATTTACAAAACAGGCAAAGGGCCATAGGCTGCAGTTCCTGTAAGTCTACCACCTGAGGCTCTGGCTTATCTAGCAGCTGCTCAAAAGGCTGGGCAAGAACCCAGAAATGGAGGAGGATTAACACTTAATGGGGCAGACAAACTTATTCCAATGAGAGAAAGGAAGCAGGAAGTCACTGGCAGATGTATTGCTCACCTTTCCTTCCTAGGGAGGTTTCTGAGGAGTGGTTTCATATGTTCCTGTGTAACCAGCTGGGTTTCTTGGGAATCTTGTGGCCAGTTCATAAATGACACTGCTCTTAATTTGCTTTCTTCCTTCCTTGCCTCACCCTGCTTTTGTGCTCACTCCTAGAGTCCTTATAGGCACACAATGTGCCTTAAACTCTGTGCTCAGCTGCTTTTCCTGAGAAGGGATTTCAGCTGCTCCAGCCACAGCCCTCTTTTGGGTCCACCAGATGACCAACAGCATCTCTGCCTTTCATTTAAGTGCAATTCAATGGGAGTTTATGAGTAACATACACAAGTTGATTGAACAATGGTATAGATTCTGTGTCCAATAAATAAGGTAGTGTCACCAAACCTTAATGAAGAAAACAGGCCAGGTGCGGTGGCTCATGCCTGTGATCCCAGCACTTGGGGAGGCCAAAGCGGGCAGATTGCCTGAGGTCAGGGGTTCGAGACCAGCTTGGCCAACATAAAGAAATCCCGTCTCTACTGAAAATACAAAAACTAGCTGGGTGTGGTAGTGCGGTCCTCCCGCCTCAGCCTCCTGAGTAGCTGGGACCACAGGCATACACCATCATGTCTTGCTAATTTAAGAAAAAAATTTATAGAAATGAGGTCTTGCTATGTTGCCCAGGCTGGTCTCGAATTCCTGGTCTCAATCCATCCTTTCACCTTGGCCTCCCAGAGTGCTGAGATTACAGGCCTGAGTCATCTTACCCAGCCCAAATTGTACATTTTGTAAAATAGGGAGACGTGAAGTGGCAGCAGGCCTGAGCATGGTATGAGTTCCACTTTACTGTGCATTCGCCTGCAGATCTTGTGGAAAGGCAGATCCTGATTCAGGGTTTCTGGGGTGGGGCCCAAGACTGCATTTCTTACAGTCTCCAAGGAGTCGTGGCTGCTGCTGGCCTATGGCTCCTACTTTGAGTGCCAAGACCCTAGAGCTTGTATCTTATCCTGAAAAGCAAAGAAAACTCCCAGGCCATATTTGAATTTGTGGAGGACTTGGTTCAAAATAGATGCAGTAAAATTGATTAGCATCCAACTAAGCCATGGAGCATTCTCTCTCCTCTCTCTCTCTTTTTTTTTTTTTTTTTTGATGGAGTCTCGCTCTGTTGCTCAGGCTGGAGTGTAGTGGTGTGATCTTGGCTCACTGCAACCTCCGCCTCCTGGGTTCAAGCGATTCTCCTGCCTCAGCTGGGATTACAGATGCGTGCCACCACCCCCAGCTAACTTTGGTATTTTTAGTAGAGATGGGGTTTCACCATGTCAGCCAGGCTGGTCTTGAACTCCTGATCTCAGGTGATCCACCCACCTCGGCCTCCCAAAGTGCTAGGATTACAGGCATGAGCCACCGCGCCCAGCTGGAGCATTCTCAATACAGTGGATGAGTCAAGGAGGGAATCATTAGTTGGAGAATGGTGAGCAACGTCCCTCCTCTTGGATTCTGATGTGTTTGGGACTAACCTGGGACAGAAGTCAGGATGCAGGGAGGAAAAGAGAGTAAAGGGAACAGGAAGACAACAGATAAGGACTGAGAGAGGCAAACACAGATTTGTGTTGAAAAATATAATGTCCTGACAATTTTCTCCTGTTGAAACTTAAAGGAGCGTTTCCATCCTGTCTGATAAAATAGGAAGCCAGTATTGTGATAAACTCCCAGGAGAAGCTCTTGCTCAAGTGGGTAGCACATTGCCCTCCCATGGACCTATCCATGGCTAAGCTCCTAACTCATCACACTCCATTTTAAATGCTTTCTCCATGAAAGTCAACTAGTCGGTTGTTAACTGTGAGAACAAGTGAAAATGGAAGGTGAAACAGGGTTTGCTTCACAGTGATTCGATTACCAATTCACAATTAAATCTGGCGGAACACGTCTATTTCGAAAAGAACTATTGAACTGGGCTCAGTGGCTTACGCCTTTGGAAGGCTGAGGTGGGAGGATCGCTTGAGCTCAGGAGTTCAAGACCAGCCTTGGGCAACATAGTGAAACCTCATCTCTACTAAAATTCAAAAAAATTAGCCAGGTGTGGTGGCATGCACCTGTGGTCCCAGCTGCTGTTGGGGGCTGAGGTAGGAGGATTGCTTGAGCCTTGAGAGTTGAGGCTGCAGTGAGCCCTGATAGTGTCACTGCACTCCAGCCTGGGTAAAAGAGCAAGATCCTGTATCAAAAAAAAAAATGATATTGATAACAGTCTGATGGAGTAAATATGCCAAAAGTAACCATTTTCATATAGCTCAGAGTTGAAACTGGCATTTGTGATAGAATATACAGCAAGTAGAAAGAAAAGGAAACAAGACAGATATAAAAAGCTGATTGTGGTATGAGTAGTTGATGCTATTATTTTAAATGTTTAATGACTACCACAACAGAGCCACAAAAAATGAACGAGTACGGACTATTAAAGATAGTTCAATGTTTATTTAAATTAACATCGAGTGCAGTATTTTACATGTAAATTCACATTTCATGCTTTTTCTGATGTGCAAGAAAGCATACATAATTCTACACTCCTTCATGGTGAGAATCATGCTCACATTTGCCTTCCTAAAGACATGTGTCTACATTTCTTCATGAGAATGTCAGAGTTTCAGTTCAGTTCACCTTATCCTATATGGTGACATTTGGACTTTTCAGCTCAAAAGGAGAAACAGTTTTTCCAAAAAAGGAATGTAATGATTTTGAGACCTGATGCTTAGCTATGTACTTGAGTTCAGTTGACAAACGCCCAAGGCCCATTAAAAGCAAACACTTTTATATAAATCTGCTCTCTTTGGAGTGGCTTTGAAAGTATACACACACACGCGTGCACACACACGCACACACATATACTTTTTGTCAGATCTACAAACAAAATGGACTCTTCATTGAATTTTAGAAAAATTGCCCTGGCGGCCGGGCGCGGTGGCTCAAGCCTGTAATCCCAGCACTTTGGGAGGCCGAGGCGGGCGGATCACAAGGTCAGGAGATCGAGACCACAGTGAAACCCCGTCTCTACTAAAAATACAAAAAATTAGCCGGGCGCGGTGGCGGGCGCCTGTAGTCCCAGCTACTCAGGAGGCTGAGGCAGGAGAATGGCGGGAACCCGGGAGGCGGAGCTTGCAGTGAGCCGAGATCGCGCCACTGCACTCCAGCCTGGGCAACAGCGTGAGACTCCGTCTCAAAAAAAAAAAAAAAAAAAAAAAAAGAAAAGAAAAATTGCCCTGGCACGGTGGTTCACACCTATAATCTCAGCACTTTGGGAGGCTGAGGCTGGTGGGTCACTTGAGCTCCGGAGTTCAAGACCAGCCTGGGAAACATGGCAAAACCCCGTCTCTACCAAAAATACAAAAGCATGGTGGTGCGCGCCTGTGGTCCCAAATACCTGGGAGGCTAAGGTGGGAGGATCGCTGTAGCCAGGGAAGTTGAAGCTGCAGTGAGCCGAGGTCGCACCACTTCACTCCAGCCTGGGGTGACAGAATGAGACCCAGTCTCATAATAATAATAAAGAATTTTAGAAAAATTACACACACTTCATTGACAGCCAAATTGAACTTAGAAAAAAAGTTTTATTTGTGCTTTTAAGATCATGAATGATGAAAATGGTTTGTTCAATCAAAAGCCAGCAGACCCAGCCAGATGCAATGGCTCACACATCTAATCTCAGTGACTTGGGAGGCTGAGGTGGAATGATCACTTGAGGCCAAGAGTTCGAGACCAGCCTGGGCAACATGGCGAGACCCCTTCCCACACCTCCCATTTGCATCTCTTATAGAAAAAAAAAAAGTCAGTAAATCCATTCCAATTTGAAATGATGTCCCAAATGTATAGATGTTCTTGAATATCCTATCTCCTACTAAAGTCAGAAGACAGAAATCCCACTAGGACGCCAGCTTCTGTGTTTCCTGGCAGGATTCAGTTCCTTGTGGGCTGTCTCCAAGGCCGTGTAGTTCCTTGTCACATGGGCCTCCCTGCAGGGCAGCTCACAACAAGGCTGGTTGGTTCCTCACAGTCAGCAAGAGAGAGTCCACCACAGCTGCTCTCAGGGCCGCTGCAGTGTTCCTGTCCCACTTCTGCCGGTCAGCCAGTCCAGGCTGCCCCTGGGGGTGGACACTTCAACTCCCAGGGTTGGCTGGCTCCTCAGGATCCCTGAGTGAGTTCCTGCCACCTGAGCATGTCTTCCTACAAAGAGGGGCAAGGGCTGGCAGCTGAGAGTGAAGAAAATCTTTAATGGATGGAAGGAGAAGTCCATCCTGGGGTGACTCCAGGTAGCGTCTGCTGCCCTCCCCATCCAGAATTAAATGTGCTTAGTTTGACCTTGTGGAATGGCCAAAAATGCTTAGGGTTGATTACACAACTTTGAGAAAGTAAAACTTGTTGCAGTGGCTTAGAGTTTGGAATTGAACCCCTTCTTCTCCTCCCCGGGGGAATTTGGCAGCTCTGCAAATATTCCACATAAGGAATTTTTTTAATTGTTTGTTTTGTGGTTTTTTTGAGACAAGGTCTCACTCTGTTGCCCAAGTTGGAGTGCAGTGGTGTGATCAGGGCTCACTGCAGCCTTAACCTCCTGGGCTCAAGCGATCCTCCCATCTTAGCCTCCTAAGTAGCAGAGATGACAGGCGTGTGCCACCATGCCCAGCTAACTTTAAAAAAATGTAAAGACAGGGTCTTACTATGTTGCCCAGGCTAGTCTGGAACTCCTGGCCTCAACCAATCCTCCCACTTTGGCCTCCCAAAGTGCTTGGATTATAGGTGTGAAAGGAATGGGTTTTGAACACAGACTTAGAATCCAGACAGCCTGATCCGTGCTGGTTGTTTGGTATTGATCTGGCTGAATGAAACATGAGAGTCTTGGACTGTGTCCATCCTCTGGAAAACAGTAGAAATTCATGAATGGAGAAATGGTGCCTAAGGGTAGAACTTCAGCTGTACAACAGGCAGATAATGATTCTGTGAGCCAGGTAGTCTCAGCATGGGAAGAGAGGTGGGTTGTGTCCTGAGAAGAGGAAAGTTCAGTGATATTATATGATTGCCTTCCATGGACCAGGAATATCAGATACGCATCGTCTTTTGTAATTCTCACCTCCACCCCTGTGGCTCCTCTGTTTTATCCCTTCTTAATGCATGAGGCACCAGAAGAGGGGAAGGAACTCGTCTAAGGTCACACATCTGGTGGAGTTGAGAATCAAACCCAGGCGGATGATGCCATGAGTACTGCCACAAGACTGGGACTGGGGATGCCCCTTGCAGTCACCAAGAGTGTCTGCAAACTAGTCAGACAAGAAAATGCATCTTCTCACCCCACCCTCTTGAAGCTGCACTTTTCTTTTCTTTTCTTTTCTTTTTTTTTTTTTTTTTGAGATGGAGTCTTGCTCTGTCACCCAGGCTGGAGTACAGTGGCACGATCTCAGCTCACTGCAACCTCCACCTCCCGGGTTCAAGCAATTCTCCTGCCTCAGCCTCCCCAGTAGCTGGGATTGCAGGCGCCCACCACCATGCCTGGCTAATTTTTGTATTTTTAGTAGAGACGGGGTTTCACCATGTTGGCCAGGCTGGTCTTGAACTTCTGACCTCGTGGTCCACCCACCTTGGCCTCCCAAAGTGCTGGGATTACAGGCGTGAGCCACCATGCCCGGCCGAAGCTGCACTTTTCTTGAAGTCCACTTTTCAGAAGGCTGAGGCAGGTTGCAGGTGGCCAAATTTGATGCTAAGTGCAACTGTGGTTTCAAGGAAGTGTGTGTGTGTGTGTGTGTGTGTGGCAGAGTGGGCTGGGGTGACGAGAACAGACATGCCTATACACATATTACATACTTAGCACATTATACTAACACATTAAAATGAGATGACTCTGGGATGACTATGTGCTTTGGAGTCCACCTTCATACAAGACTGTGAAATCTCATGTATCTAACAAAAAGGACTTAATTCCTCCTTAACCATAGACTTTGGCTAATTTTGCAATGACTGCTTCCCAGGCACTTAAATGGTCTTGAGTAGAGAATAGGAAACACACATTAACCTCAGGGGCATGGCCTGTGGTTAAAGCTGACCTGCAGGCAGACAGCACGGCTTCCCTCAACACTGCACTGCGCCCTGCGGAGACATTGTCCGTGATGCTCACTAGAACACATGTCAGGATCAGGAGCATGCAAAGGCACTAACATACACAATGTGGTCAGTTACTCCTCAGAGCGGAGCCTGATGGTTTAAGAGCAGTGGCCCTTTACCCCTAAGTCCTCGGGGTGATTGCTTTGTCCTGGTTTGAACATCTAGTGACCTAGAGTAAACGTAACGTGTGTATAACCTGAGATTCTTAAATTTGTGACATTTCTTCTTTTTAGAGACAGAGTCTTGCTCTGTTGCCCAGGCTGGAGTACAGTGGCACCATCACAGCTCACTGCAGCTCCTGGGTTCAAGCCATCCTCCTGCCCCAGCCTCCCCAGTAGCTGCAACTATAGGCACACGACACCATGCCTAGCTTTTTTTTTTTTTTTTTTTTGGTAGAGATGGGGACTGGCCATGTTGCCAAGGCTGGTCTTGAACTCCTGGCCTCGACTGATCCTCCTGCCTTGTCCTACCAAAATGCTGGGATTACAGGTGTGAGCCACTGTACCTGGCCCAAACTTGTGACAGTACTTAATTTTATTTTTGAGACAGGGTCTCACTCTATCGCCCAGGCTGGAGTGCAGTGGAGTAGTTATGGCTCACTGCAGCCTCCAACTCTCAGGCTCAAGCAATCCTCCCACTTCAGCCTCCCCAGTGGCTGGGACTACAGGTACACTACCATGATCGGCTAATTGTTTTCTATTTTTTGTAGAGATGGGGTTTCACCATGTTGCCCAGACTGGACGTTTCTTTATTACAGGAGTCAGAAAACTCTAAAAGATGAGCCAGATGGTAAATCCTTCAAACTTTGTAGGCCACCTGGTCTTTGTTGCAATTACCCATCTCTGCCATAAGAACCATGAAGTGTCCACAGACAGGAGGTAAAGGAATGGGCATGGCATTGTGTCAATAAAACTTGATTTGGAGGAACAGATGGACATAATTTACCAACCCCCACTGTATTGTAGCAAACTAAGTAAAACATAACAACAATAAAATAAGAAATATGCATGGGCTTTTGAAATGTGTATTTGCTGGATTTTTAAGAGTATTTTATTCCGCTTTACAAAATAAAAGAAACTCACTCAGCCAGGCGTGGTGGCACACACCTGTAGTCCCAGCTACTCAGGAGACTGAGGTGGTAGGATGGCTTCAGCCTGGATTGAGCCTACAGTGAGCTATGATTGCACCACTGCACTCCAGCCTGGGCAACACAGTGAGACCCTGCTGTTAGCTTGCTGGGCAGCCATGGTGTGAACTGCATCTCTCAGGGAGAGAATGTGACACATTTCAAAATCCCATACGTATAGTATTTTATTGTTATTTTGTTTTACTTAGTTTGCTACAATAGAGCAGGGATTGGTAAATTATCTCCATCTGCTTCTCTAAATAAAGTTTTATTGACACAATTCCATATCTATTCCTTTTAGAGACCCTGTGTCTAAAAAAAGAAAAGAAAGAAAAAGAAAGAAGTCACTTCAAATTAATTATCATCATCTCTGCCTTATCATTGTACCTGAAGCATCTGGGATGTGTACCACCTAAAATTATGTACATGGCCGTTTTGTAATTCATTCCACTCTGAGTAACATAGTGAGACTCCATCTCTTAAAAAAAATAAATAAATAAAAAGAGGAAAAACAGGAGACAATATGTAATGAAGCAAGTGGCTTACGAGAAATGTTGGATGCATACATTAAGTAGAGAGTATGTGAGCCATAGATAGATAGAGAGGGACGGAAGAACCAACCAGGACCCAAATATTCCTGAGGTCTTACATTGGTTAGCATTGGTGATGTCCATTCTGGCCACCCATGTCCTCTCTCTGAGAGACACAACTCACACCATGGCTGCCCAGCAGGCTAACAGCAAGCCACACCTATGGCCAAGAACACTCGCTCCCACGTCTTTCTGACAGAGCTGCAGTGCTGACACCAAGCACCTTCCATCTGCTGATCCCCTCACTCATGCTCAGTTGGGGTCCCCCTAACTGCATGGTCAGAAGGGTGGGATGAAGTGGCAGGAAGGAGAAAAAAGAGAGAGAGAGACAGGTGTACATTGGCACTGAGTAACTCCAGATTAAGGTAGTGTGGTCCTTTCCCCAGCTGATATCTGGCCCTAAATGCATCCACCTTGAGCCTGGGAGACTGAGGCTGCAGTGAGCTGTGATTGTGCCACTTTCCTGACTGGGCAACAGAGTGAGACCCTGTCTCAACAACAACAACTACAAAAAAAAAAAAAGAGAGAGAAAGAAAAAAAGATACATTTTTCTTGTTCTAAGCCATAATGGTAATTTGTACACACAGCCCTGGGAAACTCATACAGTATCCCAAAGGCATGTCAAACTCCACCTGCTGAAGTGGAAATCATTGCCTCCCCTCCCTGGCTCTTGCACTTCTTCCACTTCCAATCTTCCATTTATCTGTCTCTCAACTCAGTTACTTAGCTCAGAAACCCAGGAGTTAGTTTTAACACACCCCCCACCCTCCCGCACTTCATTTCGAGGTCTTTGAGCCCTCTACACCCACGCCCCCAGCCTCCACTGTCCACTGTCTTCCTGGGAGCATCTGCCCTTTATCACACCCTTGTTTTCTGCTCATGCTAGCCAAGCCAGGCAGCCAAGCCTCCAGGTGCTCCCCTCCTCCACCGGAAACCCGCAATCACCAGGAATTCCCATCCTCAGCCTCCTCTCTCAGTGGCCCCTTCTGGAGGAGGCATGGAGGGACACCTCGCCCTCCCTGACTGTGCCTCCTCCAGCCACGGAGCATGGGCTGCTTTCCTCCCCACACCCCTCCTGACCACCTTGCTCGGGCAGGGGGTGGTGAAGGCGGCTTCCTGGCCCCACTCACCTTTTTCCACCTGCTTTCTCCCCACTTAAATCCCCTGCCTTGAGGCTGCTGGTGTCCTGGGCTCATACCGCCCTGTTCTCTGTGCAGGTGAAGTCATTTGCTGACTCTGGAGTCACTCTCCTTCATTCCCTGGCTCACTATCACCCTTTTATTCTATTTTATTTTATTTTTATTTTTGAGATGGAGTCTCGCTCTGTTGCCCAGGCTGGAGTGCAGTGATGTGATTTCGGCTCACTGCAACCTCCGCCTTCCGGGTTCCAGCAATTCTCCTGCCTCAGCCTCCAGAGTAGCTGGGATTACAGACGCCCACCATGATACCCAGCTAATTTTTGTATTTTTAGTACAGACGGGGTCTCACCATGTTGGCCAGGCTGGTCTCGAACTCCTGACCTCAGGTGATCCGCCTGCTTTAGCCTCCCAAAGTTCTGGGATTACAGGCATGAGCCACCACGCCTAGCCTACTGTCACCCTTTTCCACCATTCTCCAGTGATAAATCAGGATGGTTCCAATGTTTTTGTTGATGAGTCTCACAGTTCTGCAGCCTCGTGGCTCCTCCACTGGAGATCTTGTTCTCCTTGCACAGAGCCACCACGCTGAGGTCACACTGTGGTCTTTGTTACCTACCGGTGGTAGCTGAGTCTCTCCACCCTCTCCAGGCCCCCTCCAGGACACTCAGCTCCATGTGGGAATGGGTTGTGCTGGGTGACGGCAGACTTGTTGAAAGAATGAGCTCTGTGGTCACCAAGAGAAGGCACTATTGGAGGGTCGCTTTGTGCATCGAGACAGCCTTTTTGAAACTGATTTTGACATTATTCTCCTGAGAAGTTGCGTAAGAACTGGATTCACTAAGATATTTCTGCCTTCCTGTCTTTAAGCAGATCAACTTTCCATGAAGGAGCTTCCTATCAGCCTGCAGCCTGTGTTGGGGGGTGGAGGCGCCACCAGAGGAACCCTCACCCCCACTTCCTCTCAGCCACCAGGATGCAGCTTTGTCTTTAAGACTTGGATGAGCTTTGAAATATTTCAGGATAAAGAGTGGGTGAAGGATGAAACAAGAGCTCTACTTTTGTGTCCATTTGAAATTTCCACAATGAACGATGAAAACTAAAATATTTTACTTATGGCTTTATTTATTTATTTACTTTGGAGAGAGGGTCTCCCTCTGTGGCCCAGGCTGGAGTGCAGTGGTGCAATCTTGACTCACTGCAGCCTTGACCTCTGGGGCTCCAGCGATCCTCCCACTTTAGACTCCCAAAGTGTTGAGATGACAGATGCAGGCCACCACACCTGGCCCTTATGGCTCTATTATCATTTTTAACATTCTAATTTCTCTCCTGTTAAAACTTTTGTAGTTAAAAGTGGTTTAGCACTTAATTGTACTGATTTTTCATGAGATGTCATTTCCTTTTCCTCACTGCTACAGTTAATGTTTCATATTTCCTGCACCATTACATTCCCCCACCCCGTCCCCGCCCCCACCCCAAGTATTGGGCAAGTAAAAAGTGCTCAAGAAATGTATGCTTATTGGCAATTTTATTAAAATACAAAAAACAGGCTGGGTGCAATGGCTCATGCCTGGAATCCCAGCATTTGGGGAGGTCGAGGCAGGAGGATCACTTGAGGCCGGGAGTTCAAGACCAGCCTGGGTAATATAGCAAGACCTCATCTCTACAAATAATAAAAAAATTAGTTAGGCATGGTGGTACAGGTCTGTGGTCTCAGCTATTCAAGAGGCTGAGGTGGGGGAATCGCTTGAGTCCAGGCAGTTGAGGCTGCAGTGAGTCATGATTACACCACTGCACTCCAGCATGGGCAACAAAGTGAGACCCTTTCTCCAAAATACAAAACAAAATAAAGCAAAACATAGTCAATGGCTTTCTAAAGCAATTTTTAAATGTTTCTTTGTGACAGAGTTTTGCTCTGTCGCCTAGGATGAAGTACAGTGGCATAATCCCGGTTCACTGCAGCCTCCGCCTCCCAGGCTCAAGCGAGCCTCCCACCTCAGCCTCCGGAGTAGCTGGTACTGCAGACATACACTACCACGTCGGACTAATTTAAAAACTTTTCTTTAGAGACGGGGTCTCCTTATGTTGCCAAGCTGGTCTTGAACTCCTGGGCTCACGCGATCCTCCCACCTGGGCCTCCCAAAGTGCTGGGGTTACCAGTGTGAGTCAGTGTATCCTGCCCATAGATTTCCTTCAACTGCATCACTCTTGTGTTCTCTGATCTTGATTGATCCTGTGCCAGTCTAAATTAATAGAAACACAGTGGGTTTAGTAGGAAATGGCTAATATTGCCTTTTAAAAAAGGTTTTCTGGAAGGCTTGACCCTACGGAGCCACTATTTGAAATATGAAAGTAAAATTTTGGAACTCCATCTTCTACCACATTTTATAATGAGTATAAATCTCTTTTCTTTTTAGAACAAAAAGCTAAAATAATTTGAGCTCTATTTCATAAAGAGGATTAGCTATTAGTGAAGTCGCTGAAAGGTGGTTAATTTGCCTTTCATTCATTAATTCATTCACTGTTGACAAAGTGAAAGCAGAACTATCCTCAGTTTCATCTATCTCTTCTCTCTCATAGGAAATAAACCTCAGATTAGAAAAAGTGGCCGGTGATCGGCTGCGGTGGCTCACACCTGATCCCAGCACTTTGGGAGGCCGAGACGGATGGATCACCTGAAGTCAAGAGTTTGAGACCAGCCTGACCAACATGGCGAAATCCCATCTCTACTAAAAATACAAAAATTAGCCAGACAAGGTGGCGCATGCCTGTAATCCCAGCTACTTGGGAGGCTGAGGCAGGAGAATCACTTGAACCTGGGAGGCAGAAATTGCAGTGAGCCAAGATCTCACCATTGCACTTCAGCCTGGGTGATAAGAGCAAAACTCCATCTCAAAAAAAAAAAAAAAAAAGAAAAAAAAGAAAAAGAAAAAGTGGCCAGGTGCAGTGGCTCATGCCTGTAATCCCAGTACTTTGGGTGGCTGAGGTGGGTGGATCACTTGAGCCCAGGAGTTTGACACCAGCCTGGACAACACAGTGAGATCCCATTTCTACAAAAAATAAAAAATTAGCCAAGCGTGGTGGTGGCATATGCCTGTAGTCCCAGCTACTTAGGAGGCTGAGGTGGGAGGATCACCTGACCCTGGGGCTATCAAGCTTCAGTGAGCCGTGATCGTGCCACTGCACTCCAGCCTGGGTGACACAGTGAGACTCTGTCTCAAAAAAAAAGAGAAAAAAAAAAAAAAAGAAAGAAAAGAAAAAGAAAAAGCGAAACAAACACCTAAGGCTACTGAATCCTCAGGGCAGGCGGTCATAGGGTCGTACTCCTTGCAGGTCCAGAAGAGAGTATATGCTCACCCTATTCTCTGAGCAATGAACAACCACAGTGAGAAATTACACAGAACAAACATGCCCCTCAGCTTTCCAAAAGGACGAAAGACTAACGTGGACAAATGGATTCTGCCTCTGAAAATTCCACCAGAGTTGTGAGTTCTCAGAAAAGAAAGCCATCTACTAGGGGTCCACACACCGGTTCAATGTCATACTAAACTCTCCCAATGGGGGTGCAACGCTGATCAACTGGGGTGATGCCTTTCAGCCATGAGATATATTTTCACAAGATGATTGTCAGTGTCTTGACAAAACAAACACAATATAGAAGTGCTGTCATCGGACCTAGACCATAGTAACCCCAAGAATATCATAAAAGGATTTATGACTCTGAGCAGGCACCTGTCTCATAGCAGGCCACACAAGTCTTGGTTCAGTCCTTTACAGCATAACATCATTATAGATAGCAGCCTCATAAATATTCCAACCGTCCTAAGATGGATGCTTAATGTGAAGATTAAAAAACCAAAAAACCTCAGCTAAACACAGTTTAGTAAGGATGGATGTAAATTTCCAGCTAAGTTTAAGAACAAGGGAGTCCTTTTAAACAAAAAGTATAAACCTTTCAAGTGGCAGATGGGTAATCTGACAATGATTATATACGGTGAACATAAAATGTTAAAGATGACTTTGGGGCTGTATAGAATAATGCTGGATTTATGGAGACAATGAAATCACTGTCTCTGCTTTATAGTGAGTCTAGTGGTCTGAATTTTAGCCCCAGGTAAGAGCTTAGACTGAAGTCTATACCAGCTTGGGGTGGGGAGGTAGGGAGTGGCCTATTTTGGGAGAAGGACATGTCTGAAAACTTTAATAAGCACACTGGGTATATTTAGATGGTTCTTCATCTTTTGATTTATCATATCTATCCATTTCTGAAACTTTGTGAGATAACTGGATTTACATGTAGTTGTAATGTGTCCAGATTTGGTTCCTTCTGGTGGGTTCTTGGTCTGACTTCAAGAATGAAGCCGCAGACCTTTGCTGTGAGTGTTACAGCTCTTAAAGGTGGCACAGACTCCAAGAGTGAGCAGCAGCAAGATTTATTGTGAAGAGTGAAAGAACAAAGCTTCTACAGCATGGAAGGGGATGGGAGCGGGTTGCCGCTGCTGGCTGGGGTAGCCAACTTTTATTCCCTTATTTGTCCCCACCCACATCCTGCTGATTGGTCCATTTTAAAACCTCTAGCTAACCACAGAGTGCTGATTGGTGCATTTTTACAGAGCACTGATTGGTGCATTTTACAAACCTCTAGCTAATGTCACAACCTGGATATGGACATTGATACAATCCAGCAAGCCTTTTCAGATTTCCCATTTCACGTGCATTTAGTTCTGTGCAATTCAGTTCTGTGCAAATTAATTTGGCAGACTCCTGTGACCATCACCACAGTCAAGATACACTTGACTGGATTCTGAGAGGCACATTCCTTAAGCCTTCGTTTAATCTTTGAAAAAGAAAAAATCGCCTCATTCTTCTAACTCAAGGCATTCAGAGACTGTAGTTGGAAGTTAATTATGGGGCAGTCCACGTGCCCAGCGCCATGACAGGTGCCCACTGGAGCTGGGACTCCGAATTCAATTGGCTGCATGAGACACCCCCACAGAATGCACCCCTCTCACTTGACCTCTGAAGAAACAGACCAGAGCTGAGATTTCTTGTCCCAGTTTGACACTGGCAGAACCCAGACCCGGGGACCCCTGACTCTCTGTCCAGTGCTCTCCGAGCCTGTCCTGGATGGGTACTCCAGAATCGTCACCTCCGGAAAGGGCTTGGATGGAGCTGCTTAGAGGAAAGGAAAGAGGTGTTCACCAGCGTTCAGCTACGTATACAAACGGCAAGGAAAACAGCTTTTTTGCAAAGCATGTAAATACCTATCCATGCAGGTATTTTAGACCAGAGTTTCATGGAAACTGAAACCGAGCAGGAAGAGGTGGCACACGTGTTTTGTCCGCAAACTTTCACCAATCCCAGACCACCACCTCCCCTTTTCGGGGATGTAAACGTGGGAGACTTGAAGACCTTGTGGCCCAATCCTAGGCGAGTGGGGCCAGCGTCTAGACAGAAAGGCTTTCCGCGCGGTGGCTGTGGGAGGAGCCGTGGGCAGGCGCTGCGGGAGGCCTCTGCGGGAAGGTGGGAAGGCCCTCGCTGAAACGGGGCACGGTCCTTCTGCGCCCGCCTTCCGAGCCTCTCCAGAGGCCGGACCCGCGCCCGGCTCAGGCTGCTGGGGGGCGCCCTTCCCCGCTCTCCAAGTCCGGAGTGTGAGTGCGCGCAGGGCCGCGCGGGACGAGCGGTCTCCCTGCCCCGGGCAGCGGGCACACCGCGGGCACCGGGGCCTCCCGCAGCACTTCCGCTCTCACCTGCGCGGCAACCCGCATCCCGCGGTGCGCGAGAACAAAGTGGGGGCGCCGGCGGGCCGCGCGCCCCGAGACGGAGGAGGCCGGGGCTCCGGACACGCCACACCGCGCCCGCCGCCTCACCTGCCGCCTCACCTGCCCGGTCCCGGCCTCCAGCCGGCGGACGGGGGCGCCCAGAGCCTCGAAGCACTGCCGAGCTCTGGCGCGGGAGGAAGGGCCCGACCTGGCGCCGGGGCCTCCGTCCCCGTCCCCGCCCGCGCGGGCTCCGCCAGCCCCGGGGCGCGCGCTCCTCGACCCCGACCCCGCCGAACGGCGCGCGCGCCTGAGCGCCTCTCCCGGCCCGCTCCCCTCCTCCGGACGAGAGAACTGGGGCGCGCCCCTCCCCAACCCTCCCCGGTACGAGCGGCCGCGTGGGACCTCGAGCGCGCACCTGAACCCCGCCCCTCACCCTGCGGGCCCCGGGCTGGACCCCTTGGCGCGCTCCCCGGGCCCGGCCCCGCGGCGCGAGCTCCCGAGCGCGCCTGCCCCGCCCCCGTCGGCCCCGCCCCCTCCCGCCCCCTCCCGCCCCCTCCCGCCCCCTCCCGCCCCCTCCCCGCCGGCCCTGGCCCCAGCCGGGGCCCCGGCCCCGCCTCCTCCTGGCTAGCCCTCCGGGCTCCCTCCGCTGCCGGGCCGGCACTTTCTTTCCAAGTTACGGCGCAAGTTCTGCTGTGCCCGGAGCCTCCCTCACGATCCCACGGCCGGGACTTCCCGGAGTGCATGGGTGCGGGCCAGGGACGCTGAGCGGACGCGCCATGGAGGGCGCCGAGCCCCGCGCGCGGCCCCAGCGCCTGGCCGAGGCCGAGACCGAGACGCGGGCGGCCGACGGCGGGCGCCTGGTGGAGGTGCAGCTGAGCGGCGGCGCCCCGTGGGGCTTCACCCTGAAGGGCGGCCGCGAGCACGGCGAGCCGCTGGTCATCACCAAGGTAAGGCGGCCGCCGGGCGCGGGCGGTGACAGCCCGGAGCTGGCCGCGCTGCGGGGCGCGTCTGGGTAGGGGCGCGGGAGGGGTGGTAGGCTCGCGCCCCCGGCTCTGGCGCGCGCGTCTGCTGGGGTCACCTGCGGGGACTGGGCGCCTGGACCAGCGTGGGCGTGTGGTCCTGGCGGTTCCCCGCGCCTCGCAGAGTTTAAATGGCTCCTGTTCCGAGTCCTCTTCCCCTCCCCCTCCCTCCTCCGGGCAGGGGCCTGGCCGGGTCCTCTGGCACTCCCGGGCCCGCCAGCGGCGGCCTGCACCTGCAGGGCTGCCCGGAGGCCAGGGGAGGAACGTGTCCCCTAGCCGTCCCCACCTGTGTTTGCGTCTCTGGGGTCCCTGGTTCGGCACATCTTGGACCCGTGCCTGTGATCACTACGAAACCCAGAGTAGCAGCTGTCGCCGGCGCAACTTCTCTATTCCCTTCAGCCCATCAATGTTTACTGACTTTCGGCTTCCAGTCCCAGATCCCCTGCGCACTGGATACCTGCGCAAACTTAGAGAAACCTGAAAGCCTGCTTCTTAAGAGTAGGACCCTAGTTCTAATAATAAGAAAGAAATTCCAGCTGTATCTCATCAGGAATGTTGTGTGTGTGTGTGGTTTGCTTTAGAACATTGAATTTTCTTGTCTCAAAACAAAATCCATCTGGAAACTTACCAGTTGAACCTGTATGAACTTGTAAAAGCAAACACATAAACAACAGTCTAGTCACCCTGTGTTCTGGTTAAAAGTGTGTAGTGGTCAGTTTCTCTGGGAAGGGTTGAGTCGGACCTTTCGTATGGACGAAGTTCCTTTTCAAATGTAAGGATTCTTGGCGACTAGAAGCGTTTGAAGATGATTTACTGGTTTTCTCGGCTTTCCTGCCTCTCCACAGCAGGAAGAAATTAAGTGATTCCTAACCCGCCCCACTGGTAATCAGTTTGGGAAGTGGGATGGCTTTGTTGTTCAAATAGCAAATGAGACACCAACGTCTTCCATTCTATATCTTCTGTCGCTTTTATGATTACAGAACTTTGTGGAGGGATTTGGGGAAGCCTTGGTTAGCTTTGCACTAAATTTTTGTTGAACTCAGGAAAGAGGTTGCCATTGTTTAAAATTGGACCAATGTGTAATCTTTTATCACATTGGCTTCTTTGGAAACATGGTGGACAGTCATAAAGTGTGTACACTCTGCCCAGCCAGAACACTCTTTTTCTTTTTTTTTTTCTTTTTTCTTTTTTTTTTTTGAGACAGGGTCTTGTTCTGTCAGCCTCCTGAGTAGCTGGGACCACAGATGTCTGCCACCATGCCTGGTTAATTTTTTATTTTTTGTGGAAACGGGGATTTCACTATTTTTCCCAGGCTGGTCTCGAACTCCTCTGCCTCCCAAAGTCCTGGCATTACAGGCGTGAGCCACCGCGCCTGGCTCAGAATATGGATTAATCCAAGCTTTGAATCTTCCTTTCCCAAAAGCTACTGAAAAGGCACTGGGGCTCATTAAAAAATAGATCTTCTAATAGTTGGTTTTATTTGTTTTTTTTTTTTTTTTTTTTTTTTTTTTTTCGCTTAAAAAACCTTGTAATTAAATAGTTACATATTAGAGACCTGGAATATTGTGCAACTCACTTGATATTTAGCAGACTCTGATTTGGGGGTAGCTTGCGTTAAGGTAAGACGACACCTTCTCTTTATGATAATGAGGGTATCATTTGAAAGCCTCATGGGAGTGCGTGTAGTAGAATTGGGAGGGGTGTCAAGAGCAGGGCTGGTTTGGTCCTGGTCTTCAGATGGAATTTTATCAGCCCATTTTATAGATGAAACAGCTGTGGCCCAGGCAGGGCAAATGGTGTATCTTGAGGTCACAAACTGTTGAGTCCTGGGAAGGGCCCTAAGAATCAGACTCTGGCCCCAGTGTTCATGCCTGCTGCTCCCCTCCGGTCAGTGCCATGTGCTTGGGTCTGGGATCTCCTGCAATACCATATTGAATACGTTCATCACATCGGTTAGGTGAGGGTTTGCCAGCCTTGGCATTGTGGACTTTGTGAGCTGAATCTGTGTTTGCTGTGCTGTGGGGCTGCCCTGTGTTTTGGAGGATGCTCAGCAGCCTCCCCGGCCTCTACCTGCTTGATGCCACTGTCACCTCTCTCCAGGTGTAACAATAAAAACGTCTCCAGACATTGCCAAATGTCCTCTGGGGGCAAAATTAGCCTGGTTTTGAATCACTTTTGTTAGATTAACCATGTATCACCTTTGCTCTTAAAGGATTTTTGCCTTTAAACTTGTTTCTTTTTGAAGACACTGGCCTTTAAGGTGGTGTGTTTAGAGGCCCCTGGCATTGCCAGTGTTTGCATGGAGGGCTGTTTTCCTCCCACGCGTTGGCCCTGAGAATAGGCTTTATTTACATAGTCAAACTCAAACAAATACTTGCTTCATCTGCATTTTTGTAGCTGGAGAAAGGAAATTGAAGCAGGAACTCCCAAGTGCTGTGTTTTATGGGCATCCACAGTGGCTGTTCAGGATCAGGACTGACTATTATCTGGGTTTAGTTTGAAGCTAAAGGGATACTAACTTCAGAGGAGTAGCATTCTTGGAATTTGGGGTGCATGCATGAAGCCCAGCAGAACCTCCGCTGACAGATGGCGACAGGATTCATCACTCCTCAGTATGTTTCTGCTGATTTCTGCCTTGAAATTTTGCTACAGTTGGTGAAAAAAATGCACTCAAACCCATTTTTCCATGCGGTTGTTAGAGAGGGGACAGGAATAACGTCCATGCTGTAGGAATCTACGTAACGGAAGTAGAGATGGTGGATATATGTGATCCTGGCGGATTTTTTGCATGTTTCTGTTCCCATCCATTCAACCAGTGGAAGTCTTCAGTGGGGGGAGGGGAGGGGACTGATGTCTAAAATGTCACTAGAGTGGCTTGAATTCCACAAAGCTGTTTGGGGGACTCATTAGGAAGCGTTAAATACACCAGCTGGGTGTCAGCAACCCCCTGTGGCCTCAGGAATGTTTGTTAAGGGAGGGAAGGAATGAAGCCCCAGCCTCTCCTGTTCACTATTTCTTAGAGTCCGCTCCCTCCCCCCAAAAGAATGCCAGAAGCCTTAGCCCGAAGCGCCAAAGAAGACAGTAACTTGGGCCTGGCCTAGCCCCAAGGGCAGCTCCTTTGGGAACCCATTGGTTTTCGGGTTGCCATTGGGCACCAGAGCTGTTGTGTGCGACAAGACTGCTGCGGTCTGGGATGCTTGGAGGTCCCCCGACCTGACTCACCCACCCCAGGGCTTCAGACTCTGAGAACATTTCTCTGGAGAGGAGACAGAGCTTTGAAATGTCCTTTCCAGTGTGAATGCCAAAGACTGAATCAGGGCATATTTTGGGGGCTGTGCACCCAGGTGGCAAGTGTCTTGTGTAAAGTGTTAGCCGGGTCCTTGATTGCAGAGGGCACAGGGCTGAGACTGGTGGCTGGCGATGGGCAGGAATGGAGGCCCCGTGCCTGTGATGTACCTTCCTTATTGGTTTGGAAAGGGGGCTCCACTTTATGGGCCATGCCAAGTCACTTCATGACCCGAGGACCGGGGAGATCAGAGTGACCACCCTGGTCAGGATCAGTTCTTGTTTTGTATGCCTTTATGTTGGCTCCCACGGGGCAACCAAGCTCTTTGTGAAATATCAGTAAAGGTTTTGAAAAAGTGGAATCTGCTGAATTCAGCAGTGGGTCAGGAGCTGGTGACTCTCAACTTTGTGGCTGCTGGTGGATTTCTGTGCCCAGACGCAGTGTGCGGTCAACATCTGTACAAGGGAGTGCTGCTGCTTCTCCAGCTGTCTGAGAACCAGCGGGTGAGGGCTTGGATCTCCCCTGCCTCTGCCATCTCTGGGTGATGTCCGAGTTGTAAAGTCTCACTCACTTTTTGATGCCAGTTACTGTGTTTTCTTCAGGTATTAGGATGAGTGTCATTATAAAGATCCATTTGTATTTAAGAATTAATAGTAAGGTTAAAAACCAAGAGGTGAGCTTTCTTTCCTGTGCTGAAAGACCCTTTCAGTTGGTAGGCCCGCCTTGCCAACTGGCTTTCAAATCTATCTTTATTACCTTTTCCCAGACTGTGAATTAATGTGACCCTGCTGAATTCTCATCCTTGTTCTCCAGCGATGTTTTGGGCGAGAGTATGGAGTCAGGCAGTGGGCCTCAAGTCCTATTCCAGGGTCTGGGAGCTGGAGGCTTTGAGGGTCAGCTCTGGGAGGATTCTTCCTCTCTTAGACGTTAACTCAGCTTGACTCACACCTATGAATCCAGAGCCTTCTGCGATTATGAGAAGCTATAAGCATAAGCTGTGCATCTCACTTCTGTACCAGGATGCGTTCGGTCTTCATGGCTCAGTTATGAGTATTTCTTAACATGTCCTAACATTTATCTTTTGGAAAAAAAAAAAAAAGAAAGAAAAGAACACTAGTTTGCCCAAGAGCTAAAGGTAGAATAGTATGATAATGAAAGGCTCAGAACAAATAGTAGTTTTCACCTTGTCTTAATGAGCTGGGGTTTCTTAATCTACCTTTGTAATTCGTGGTCAAAGAAGCTGGCTTGCCACTTGGGAAGGGCTGGTTTTTCTCTTTGGAAAGCATTTTGGAGTTGTCTGTCCCCTTGCCAGAGTTGTTTTGTATCAGCATGCAAATAAACCTGGATTTGTGGCCAAGTTCTTAGGGGCAGCGGAGGAAAGCTGGGACTCTGGAACTTTTCTTCTTGCATACCGGGTGCAGCGGGGACATTCTACACGATAATGTTAGAGTATGAAGGCTGAATGGACTTTTTATTCAGGTCTTTTACTTTCAAGCACTGTAGTCAGGAGTGGGGTAATTCTTGAAGGATAAATTCTGCAGGTTTCTGCAAGCTGTCTTCCTACACATGCAAGCTGAAAACTTTAACCCACATGAAGGATTTTGAAAGAGTTCTGGGTTGCCTGTTGCTCTTTTAGGGCTTTTAAAAAATATCACCAGTGCCAGGCACGGTGGCTCATGGCTGTAATCCCAGCACTTTGGGAGGCCAAGGTGGGCGAATCACCTGAGGTCGGGAGTTCGAGACCAGCCTGACCAACATGGAGAAACCCTGTCTCTACTAAAAATACAAAAAATTAGCCGGGTGTGGTGGTGCATGCCTGTAATTCCAGCTACTCGGGAAGCTGAGGCCGGATAATCACTTGAACCCGGGAGGCGAAGGTTGTGGTGAGCCGAGATCGTGCCATTGCACTCCAGCCTGGGCAACAGGAGCGAAACTCCATCTCGAACAGAACAGAACAGAACAGAACAGAACAGAATAGAATAGAATAGAATAGAATATCACCAGTATCTGATACAGGGAGGGTGTGTTCTGGAGGAATTGTTGTCCTTTACCTTGTGTGATGCAGTATTTGGGCTGTCCTATAGTAGAGCCAGCCTGTTCCCATTATGGGTGTGAGTATTCCAGCTTCTCTTTAGGGGAACATGCCTTAGAAGGATAATACTATATCATTAAAAAGAAAAAATTGGACAAATCTCATTTGGTTGAACCTCAGAACTAGGATGTTCTGAATTGCAAAGCAAAGGTAACTTTTTTTTCCCAGATAAGGAGCCCCTGGGCTGTTTTTTTTTTTTTTTTTTTTTTTAAATCCCCAGCATATTAAGTTGCAGGCAATGAGGGCTGCTTCTCTTGGATGGAAAGGCAGGAAAAACAGCATTTTGACTTGGCTAGGAAGGGCTGGGATTATCTTTCTTTTGGCAAAAGGTGACTTTCAGATCAAAGGCAAATTGTCAAGGTCAACAAGAACCCAGGCAGGGTAGACTCTGTGTCCTTGAAAGGTAACACTTACTTACTCATAGAAGGGAAGGGGCAAGCATGATAGTGTATTTTTTATTTTATTTTATTCTTTTGAGACAGAGTCTTGTTCTGTCTCCCACACTGGAGTACAGTGGCATGATCTTGGCTCACTGCAACCTCCGCCTCTGGGCTTCAAGCAATCCTCCCACCTCAGCCTGGGGTTACAGGCACGCACCACCACGCCCGGCTAATTTTTGTATTTTTAGTAGAGATGAGGTTTTACCATGGTGGCCAGGCTGGTCTGTAACTCCTGACCTCAAGTGAACCACCCGCCTTGGCCTCCCAAAGTGCTGGGATTACAGGCATAAGCCACCGCGCCTGGCCAAGAATGTTAGTGTATCTTTTATGAGGTTTTATTTTATCAAAGTGGCTCTTGCACAGTATAAATTATCAAGCAGTTCTTCAAGGGTGCTTATATGCTACTGGTCATTTGGCCTGACTACTGATCATTTCCCCCTCCCTAGAGACAACTATCGAAACGTCTTAGCTGATTTCTTTTGGTATTTCCATCCATATCCCTAAATGATGGCTTATACTGTATATTGCTGCAACTTGTGTTTATTAGCTTGTTCTTCCCAATGTAGGATATTAGGATGTAGCCTTTTTTCCACTCTTTTTTTTTTTTTGAAAGTCTCGTCCTGCCATTCAGGCCAGAGTGCAATGGCATGATCTCGGCTCACTGCAACCTCCACCTCTGGGGTTCAAGCGATCCTCCCACCTCAGTCTCCCGAGTAGCTGGGATCACAGGCTCAAGCCACCATGCCCAGCTAATTTTTATATTTTTAGTAGAGATAGGGTTTCACCATGATGGCCAGGCTGGTCTCAAACTCTTGGCCTCAAGTGATCTGTCCGCCTCAGCCTCCCAAAGTGCTGAGATTACAGGCATGAGCCACTGTGCCTGGCCCTTATTTCCACTCTTTTCCAATGCTCACCTACCCTCCTCCAACTACTCAGGCATAATTCTTGGCCCCTCATACCCCTAATGTAATTACATCATAATTTTTTGTTGTGGGACCATCCTGTGAATTATAGAATGTTGAGCAGCGTACCTAGTCTCTTCCTTTTTTTTTGAGACAGGGTCTTGCTTTCTTGCTCAAGCTGGAGTGCAGTGTCATGATCACAGCTCACTGCAGCCTCCACCTTCTGGGCTCAAGTGATCCTCCCACCTCAGCCTCCTGAGTAGCTGTGACTACAGGTGCATGCCACTATGCCCAGCTAATTTTTGTATTTTTTGTAGACATGGGGTTTCACCATGTTGCTTGGGTTGATCCTGAACTCATGACCTCAAGTGATCCTCCCACCTTGGCCTCCCAAAATGTTGAAATTACAGGCGTGAGTGACTAAGTCTGGCCTCTTCCCCCTCTTGATGCTGGTCACACTCTTCCCTACTCTGAGGAGCACGGGGTTAGCAATATTCAGTGTTTATTTTGGTTGCTATTGCTATCACTGCTGAGTCTGGGGGTACATACTGTGGAGTCCTGATAAGTTAGCATCAATGAAGAAGGGATCCCAGGGTGGGGGAGAACAATTGTTCTGAGAAACTGCTAATCACAAACAACTCTATTTCCATGGAGCTTCTCCAGCATGACCCTATAAAACTTCCCTCCAGCCCCTGCCTCTTTGCAGACAACCCCTTCTCTGCTGTGTTGCCCATTGCTCCCTTGCAACGTACTTTTTCTCTAATAAACTAGTCTTCTCTTCCCTTTTCTTTCTTTTTTTCTGAGATGTAGTTTCGCTCTTGTTGCCCAGGCTGGAGTGCAACGGCATGATCTCGGCTCACCACAACCTCCGCCTCCCAGGTTCAAGTGATTCTCCTGCCTCAGCCTCCTGAGTAGCTGGGATTACAGGTGCCCACCACCATGCCTGGCTAATTTTGTATTTTTAGTAGAGATGGGGTTTCTCCGTGTTGGTCAGGCTGGTCTCGAACTCCCGACCTTGGGTGATCCGCCCGCCTTGGCCTCCCAAAATGCTGGGGATTACAGGCATGAGCCACCAAGCCCAGCCATAAACTAGTTTTCTTTAACTCACCACTGTCTTGGTAAATTCTTTTACTGCCCGTGACTCTGGCCCCGGCCAGTGTACCCACGACACTAGTTTCTGCAGTCACTAGGGTTCAGGATAGTTTTCTTTGCTTAATTTTCAGTGCACTTATCCTTGATTCATCCCTCAAATCCTCCCCAGTGATGAAATACCTCTTAATATATTCAGGCACACCGGGGGTCATCTTTTGAGATCTTCTCTGTCTGAAAACAGCATGATTTTTATCTTGACAGTAAATTGTTTGGGTGCAGTCCTGAATGGAGACAGTTCTCCCACAGCACTCTGAAGGTGGTGCCCACTCTGCTGGTGTGCAGTATTGCTGGAGGGAGATCAGACATTTTTGTTTCTGGATCTTTTGTACTAGGTCTGCTTTTTCCCTCTCATTTTCTTTTTCTCTTCTTTTTTTTTTTTTTTCTTTTTCTTTTTTTTTAAAAGACAGGATCTTGCTGTGTTGCTCTGGCTGGAGTGCAGTGGCTATTCACAGGCACGATTATAGCCACACTACAGCCTTGAACTCCTGTGCTTAACTGATCCTCCTACCTCAGCCTCCCAAGTAGTTGGGTTTACAGGTGTGTACCACTATGCCCAGCTCTCTTATTTTGCATTTCTTTGTATTTTTGTTCTTCCTTGAAGATTTTGTTCAACATCATCTTCTAATCTTTCCATTAAGTTTTAAATGTATGTCCTCATTTTTTCCCCAGATTCTAAACTTTTAAAATTTGTTTCTCAAATGTTCCTTTTTCATACCATACTGATCTTGTTTCATGATTCTTACATATCTGTGACAGTATTAAGCTGGTCTCTAAAAATGTCCTCTTTTTGCATAGATTGTTTCTGAGCTCTGCTTTTGTTGTTTGTTTTGGCTGCTTTCTTACCTGTTAGAGGTTGTCTTCAAATGTCTAGTGCTCCTTGGCCGTCTGCTGGTATTGAAGGTTGAGTTCCCCAAAATGCTGTCGACGCTCTGTACGTGGGGGTGAGTGATCAGGTGAAGCTGTTTCCCTGGGTATTCCTCCAAGGCTGTATCTTTCTATTTTTTTTTTTTTTTGGAGGGGCAGGGGGGCAGCCGTGTTTTTGTCAGATACTTTTTTCTACTTAATAAACTTCTGGTGTAGTGCAGGTTGAAAAGTAATGGGAAGTCTGCCAGTTGAGGGGATCTCTGCTTTGCTCAGCTGGGCGAGGGTGGTCGTCTCTGCCCCCAACTCTGGCTGTAGTGGTTCCAGTTTGGAGGGAAGGTCACCACTAGGCAGAGGAGGCAGTGCTTGCTTGCATCCGGAGCTGGAACTTGCTCTCAGTTCCTAACCGTTTCTAATTGGTAATCCTTTGTCTGTCCAACTAGAATCATTCCTACTTTATTGTGGTATCATGGGGATTACATGAGGCAACACATAAAGCTATCTCTAGTAAATTTAAATTCCCCCTCACTTCTCCTCCTTACTTTCCCTACTCAATCCTGATTCATGGAGAATTTGGAACTTTGGGAGGCCGAGGTGGGAGGATTGCTTGAGCCCAGGAAGTCAAAACAAGCATGGGCAACAAAATGAGACCCCATCTCTATAACAAATACAAAAATTAGCCAGGCAAGTTGGTATGTACCTGCAGTCCCAGCTACTTGGGAGGCTGAGGTGGGAGGATCGCTTTGAGCCCAGGAGGTTGAGGGTGCAGTGAGCCAAGATCATGCCACTGCACTCCAGCCTGGGCGACAGAGTGAGACTCTGTCTCAAAAACAAAAAATAAATAAAAAATAAAAATAAAATAAAAGATACATCCAATGCCCAGCATCGGTACATTTCCTATGTTATTTGTAGCCAACCAGAAGTGATTCTTTCCTCTCCTCTACCAAAAATTTTTTTTCTAGAATAATAGTGTTTCTTATTTTTATAATATTAATAAATGGAATAGCTCTTTCAGATCAATGTGGTATTCAGAGTAGGGTTTTTGTTTGTTTGTTTGTTTGCTTGCTTGTTTTGATATGGGGTCTCATTCTGTCATTCATGCTGGAGTGTGGTGGTGTGATCACGGTTCACTGCAACCTCAGCCACCTGGGCTCAAGCAGTCTTCCCACCTCAGCCCCCAGGTAGTTAGGACTAGAGGCACATGCCGTCACACCTGGCTAATTTTTAGTATTTTCTCTAGAGATAGGGTTTCGCCATATTGCCCAGGGTGGTCTCGAACTCCTGGGCTCAAGTGATCTACCCACCATGGCGACCCAAAGTGTTGAGATTACTGATGTGAGCCACTGTTCCTGGGCCAGAGTAGGGTTTTTAAAAAGTAGTTTTGGGAAGTGGAAATAGTGGGAAAGATGAAGGTTCAGTATCCCTGTGACAAGACTCTATTTCTTCACTCTTTCAATCTTTGGAGTAGAAAATCTGTTAAGGTTTAGAGTGGGACCCACAAGTGTGGCAGAAATGCTGCCTGCCAGAGTCCTTGTTGCCTCCTCCTTTCTCACACTGTTGGGCCACATTTCCCAGCCTCCCTTGCAGTTAGCTGTGGCCACATGACACTTCTCCCCTGGGGAGTGCAGCTGCAGCCATGCCTGCCATTTTACTTTTCCCCTTCTGGCTGCCTGGAGTGAAGATGGCCACAGGGCAGAGTTCATCAGCTTGGCTCCCTGAATGACTGCAGAGGTGGCTGCCTATGCTATGGGCACCATCCAAGCCAGTACCATTACATGAGCAAGAAATAAGCCTCTGCTGTGTTTGGGCCATTCATTGTATGTTTTTTGGATTATTTGCTGTAACAGTTAGACTATTCTCACAAATGAAATGCCGGGAGAAATCAGAAGTTTTCCCTTTAGCAAATATACCCAGCTTTAAGAGGCGGAATGTACAGTGCTTCTTTTACACCCATGCTGGAAGGAGTGAGGAAAGCATCACTGTGGGTGTCCAATTAGCATGAAGCCTATTCCCTGCACACGTATTATATAAAATGAGACCTCCACACCCATTGGCTTCTTTCCACCTTAGCCTTTTCTCTCAGCTGTTAATTTAATACTGCCCCTCCCGGCCCTCCCCCCCACCCACCCTGTCCCGCCGCCGCCTTGCTCTTGCTTCTCCTCCCCGGGGATGATTTCCTGGGAGCCCTGGAGCATTAGGGCGGGAGGTTGGGAGAATGCCCAGTCTAGATAATTAGTCCTAGGTAGGGCTGACTGGAGGCACAGGGGTTGGGGTGGGTGGCCAGCTGCTGTTGGGATGATTTCAGGGATTGGACCTTCCTCCTGGTGGCAGTGCCCTTTCTTTAACTGCCTTGGTTAAAATGCAAATGTTGCTCCGGAGGGCTACACATTGTCATCATTAACAGAACTGCCTTCATCAGATTAATTAATTATAGTCTTGTATGGCAGACTTTTTTTCCCCCTGGTAATAGCACCCAGACACGTGAATTAGACCAGCAAAGAGAGGAGAGATAAAGTTGAAAGCCAGATGAAAGCCAAGTAAAACTGGCCTCGGGAGGAAGGTGGAGCTGGCAGAGTGGGAATGCTGAGGAAAGACCTTGTCTGTTCAGGTACTGGCCGCCTACAAAGAGGAGTTAGGACAGCCTGTGGAGGAAGGTGGTAGGGAGGGCAGGGACCTAAGTCCAGCTGAAAGCCCTCCCTGGACTTGCAGAAGAGGTGAAAGAGATTCTTTACCTGCGGCTTGCAGATTCTGAAGCTGACGAAATTCCATGTCTTTTGTTGTTAATCGTGCATCTGTTTGCAAATTTGTAAACATGGTGATATTTATCTCTGCTAATTATATAATGCTTTGTATAGTGTCTTTTTTTCTTGTTGCATAATTAAAATGAAAAAAATTGAAAATAAAGGAAAAGATTGATCCATAGCCCAAAACATGTAATAATCTTATTTCTGAAAGTACAGCTGTATTGATTTTTCCCCATCTCTATGGAATTCTTTGCTTTGAACCTCGTAGATCTAATTTTTAATTGCTTGAAAACCCTTAAGAATTACATTGTCAACAATCTTTGGAATCAGATGAAAGGAAGTTTAACTTTGTGTATGCCACTTGACGTTTTAAGAAATGGTATGTTTTGTTGTGGAATATATTGAGTTTTATAATTTAGCTTTTTCTAGGCAGGCATATTTTTAAAAACCCTAATTTCTAGAAAACGGAGTGTACTTTATATTGGTCAAATATGTCAGTCTTTCAAACAACTATGTGCTTTTTTGTATGTGCAGCTTTTCTTAACATTTTCATTATGTTTAGATGCCTTGAATCTTGAATTAAAGTTTGGAAAGAAAACATCTGGACTTGAAAAGGTAGGCCTGCTGCTGCTTCCATCATATTTATTTTGTGTTTATATACCGACAGAGCTCTCACACGCTGATGCCATTAGGGTCTGGGACGGAGCCATTTCCACTCCCCCTCCTCATTTTTAGTGGCTGGTGTTTTGGGGACAAGTAATTAAAACTTGTACCACTATGCATGGTTGTGAAATCTCAACACAAAGGTAAAGTTCACATTCTCGGCTGGTTCCTGAGGATGCACCTCCTTGTACCCTGAGGCAGGAACTTGCTTTGCTTTTACCGAGAGTTTAATTCTTTTTTTTTTTTGAGATGGAGTCTGGCTCTGTCGCTCAGGCTGGAGTGCTGTGGCATGATCTTGGCTCACTGCAACCTTTGCCTCCTGGGTTCAAGCAATTTTCGTGTCTTAACCTCCTGAGTAGCTGGGATTACAGGTGCGCCACCGTGCCCGGCTAATTTTTGTATTTTTAGTGGAGATGGGGTTTCGTCATGTTGGCCAGGCTGGTCTCGAACTCCTAACCTCAGGTGATCTGCCTGCCTCAGTCTCCCAAAGTTCTGGGATTACAGGTGTAAGCCACAATGCCTGGCCTGAGAGTTTAAGTTTTAATTTTTAAATTACCCATGTTGTAATTGCTTCGCTGAAAAAAATGTTCAATTCATATGAAAACTATTTCCCCTTCTTTCTGTTTTTACAGTGACTTCCACTGGTTCTTTTCCTTTGCCATCTACTAGAAGGTTGGATTTCTTGAAGATCCTTTTATCTGTCCTCTCTCATCTAGGTGGTCTCGTGCTTCCTTGAAATAACGTGCCTATAGACAATGCTCATATCTGTATGTGCAGCCTCAACTTCTCTTTTTTTTTTATTTTCAATGACCGTTTTACCAAATCAGCTTTTCGTTTGAACTCTGAAATGGCCCTTGTGTGTTGCTGAGGCCCTTTAAACTCAGCACAATCCAAATGGGAATCATTCATCTTCCTTTAACTTCTCTAATTCTGGATTTCTAATCTTGATCATCAGTTTATCCCCAAATCTAGAAGTCATCCCTGATGCCTTCCTCCCCTTAACCTCCCACAGCCAATTGATCACCAATCCTTTGGAGCCTAAATATGGGATGTGTGTTGCTTTCTTCTCATGCCCAGCATCACTGCCTCCAGTGGTTTGCTCCAGTGACTGCCCAGGCAATCACAGGAGTCTGTAACTTGCATACTGCTGCTCACCTCTTCACATGGCAGACTCTTGAGACCTCCAGTAGTGGGTGTGCCAAAACAGTGGTCTACTTCTCATGCTGTTGCTGGAAAAGCCTCAGTAATTCCTCATGGGCCACCTTAGCTAGGTATAGAAGGCTTATTTATTTTATGTATTATTATTATTTTTTTTTTGAGATGGAGTCATGCTCTGTCACCCAGGCTGGAGTGCAGTGGTGTGATCTTGGCTCACTGCAACCTCTACTTCCTGGGTTCAAGTGATTCTCTTGCCTCAGCCTCCCAAATAGCTGGGATTATAGGCGCCTGCCACCACCATGCCTGGCAAATTTTTGTATTTTTAGTAGAGGTGGGGTTTCACCATGCTGGCCAGGCTGGTCTTGAACTCCAGACCTCAAGTGATCCACCCGCCTCAGCCTCTCAAAGTGCTGAGATTACAGGCATGAGCCACTGCGCCTGGCCACTTTATTTTTATTTTATAGAGATGGGGTTCTCATCTCTGTCACCCACTGTAGTGGGTGGTATGCAGTGGTGTAATGATAAATCACTGTAACCTCAAGCTCCTGAGCTCAAATGATTCTGCCCCCAACCCCTGCCTCAGCCTCCCAAATAGCTGGGACTACAGGCATGCGATACCATGCTCAGCTAACTATTTTTATTTTTTGTAGATACAGAGTCTCACTGTGTTGCCCAGGCTGGTCTTGAACTCTGGCTTCAAACAGTCCTCCCATCTTAGAAGGCTTTTTCTATTTTATCTCCTGCCTATTTTCCACCCTCATTTGCCGGTAACTCTTCGTGTAACACTGTATTAGTCTGTTCTCACGCTGCCAGACATACCCAAGACTGGGTAATTTATAAAGGAAAGAGGTTTAATGGACTCACAGTTCCACGTGGCTGGGGAGGCCTCACAATCATGGCAGAAGAACAAGGAAGAGCAGAAGGATGTCTTACATGGAGGCAGGCAAGAGAGAATGAGAGCCATGTGAAAAGGAAAACTTACAAAACCATCAGATCTCGTGAGACTTATTCACTACCATGAGAACAGTATGGGGGAAACTGCCCCCATGATTCAATTATCTCCCACTAGGTCCCTCGCATAACATATGGGAATTATGGGAGCTATAATTGAAGATGAGATTTGGGTGGGGACACGGCCAAACCATACCCAACACTTTAGCTGAGTATGAAAAGTTTTACATGCTTTAGCATCTTCCTTTTCCCTAGCCTTGTCTTCTGCTGTTACCCGCCTTGATCCTCCAGTCCTACATTGTATAATATGGTGGCCACTTGTCGTATGTGACTGTTGAACAGTTGAAATGTAGCTGGTTCAAATTGAGATATACTGTAAATTAAAATATACACTGGATTTTAGACTTAGTCTGAAACAGAAAAGATGTAAAATATTTTAATAATTTTTTTATTATGTTGGAATTATAATATTTTGACTACATTGGGTCAAGTAACTAAAATATATTATTAAAATTAACCTGGCCAGGCACGGTGGCTCATGCGTGTAACCCTAGCACTTTGGGAGGCCAAGGTGGGCTGATTGCTTGAGCCCAGGAATTCGAGACCAGGCTGGGCAACATGGTGAAACCCTGTCTCTACAAAAAAATACAAAAAATTAGCCAGGCGTGGTGACTGGCACCTGTAGTCCAAGCTGCTTGAGAGGCTGAGGTGGAAGGATCACCTGAGCCCAGGAGGTTGAGGCTGTGGTGAGCTGTGATTGTGCCATTGCACTCCAGCCTGGGTGACAGAGTAAGAAAGACCCTGTCTCAAAAAATAAAAATTAAAAATAAAAATAAAATTAATTTGACATGTTCCTTTTTACTCTTTGAAATGTGGCTCCTAACCAATTTGAAGGTGGATGTGTAGTGCTCTTATTTCTGTTGGACAGCTCTGCTTTAGCCTTTTTTTTTTTTTAAAGAGAGATGGGGTGTTAAGCTATGTTGCCCAGGCTGGACTTAGCTACTGGGCTCAAGTGATCTTCCCACCTCAGCCTCCTGATGTGGCTGGCACTACAGTCGTGCCTCACCATGCCCAGCTTGCTTCAGACTCTTGTTAGGCGAAGTGTGGTTTTTAGGTTAGCACATCCGCATCACCTGGGAGCTTGTTACAACTGCAGAATCTCAGACCCTGCCCCATACCTGCTGAATCAGAACCCATATTTTAACAACGTGATTTAGTCACATGGTAAAAAGTTTGCTGAGTGCTGCTTTAGAGAATGATTTGCTGGTCTCCCAGCATCCTCTGTTATTTGAGGCCTTGCAGTGTTTCTGAGACATTCACAGTTTTGTGGAAGGCTTTGCTCAGATTACATCACCCAGGCGAAGTGGCCCTAACTCTCCGTCCCCAGTCATGTGGAATGCCCTCGGTGGCCCTCTATAATCATTGGTTTTGCAGCATCCTTAAGCCTACTTGACCTGGGAGATCCCTGACAGTGGGGACTGGCTCTGTTTCATTGCTGGTATCACAGGCATATTGCCTGGCATATAATAGGTCCTTAAATATTAAAGTCCTTTAAACACAGCTTACACGTAGCCTTGAGATGGGATGAATGACTGCACATTGTTACACTGTTCTGAGCACTGTTAGGTCCTTTGTCCCCTTCCTTTTTATGAGGACCATCTAAGACAAGGTAACTTGGGCTGAGAGTGATCTGCCTGGGTCATGCAGGTTGTACATGGAGTCAGGATCTGAAGTCTCCATCTGGGTGACATCACAGCTGCAGATTTCTTTTTCTTTTTCTTTTTTTATGAGACAGCATCTTGCTGTGTCACCCACGCTGGAGTGCAGTGGCGTGATCACAGTTCCCTGCAGCCTTGACCTCCTGGGCTCAAGCAGTCCTCCCACCTCAACCCCTGAGTAGCTGGAACCACAGGCACACACCACCTCGACTCCTGGCTTGGTTATTTTTTTAGTTTTTTTTTTTTTTTTTAGAGATGGGGTCTTACTATGTTGCCCAGGTTGGTCTTGAACTCCTGGGCTCAAGTGGTCCTCCTGCATCAGCCTCCCAAAGTGCTGGGATTACAGTTGGGAGCCACCACCCTGGTAGCATCCCAGCTCTTTCTCCCTCTTTACCTCCTTGCTAAACAAGACACTTAAGCCTATCTTACTGTGTAAGCCACATGAGCCATACAAAGATTTCTTAAAGATAATTTTTTAAAAATGTGTAGCCTCAAAAGATTTTAGATATTTTTTTCTAACACAGAAATGCACACAGCAGTCTTGCTTTACGGTAACCCTTGGTTCCGTGGGGGTGGGACTGGCTCAGGTGCCAGAGGCTGGTTGGAGAGGCAGGCCTCCATGCTGTCTCTTTGGTGCTTGCCCCCAGGACTCCAGCGAAGGGTGCCCGGTGCTTTTCCCACCCGACGGTGCTCTGTGCCTCCCATCAGGAAGAAAGCAGAAC
Organism: Macaca thibetana thibetana; assembly: GCF_024542745.1. Taxonomy (NCBI): domain Eukaryota; kingdom Metazoa; phylum Chordata; class Mammalia; order Primates; family Cercopithecidae; genus Macaca; species Macaca thibetana. Next base: position 9,269,836 of record NC_065598.1, read on the forward strand.
TGACTGCCGCCCACTACCAGACTCAGGAGCCTCTCCTGCCTTCCTGGGAAGGTGGTTTTGATGAGGTACTGATGAACTTGAGCCTGGTTTTTACAAAATGAGCATAGCCATCAGTTGTTCCATTGCACACAGCCAACTCTTAGGAGGGGCCGCCTTCACAGACCACCTCCGGACACAGAAGTCGGGATTTTAGGCTTTTCTCCTATGCATGCAGTATACTCCGTGGGCACACAAGGGAAAAGCAGTGCCAGTGAGAATCTGCCAGCGCTGTTTGGACAGCACGGGTTCTCGACAGGTGTTGTTTTCTGTGCGTGTGGTGGATATAAGAACCGCCAACCAATCTCGATAACAAATCTAGCCGTTTAAACATCCACAGACATTTTAACGGTCCTAACCTATGGTCACTCACGGTGTCTGGCCTTGGGAAGATGGGCTGGGTGGGTTGAAGAAGGCCCACTGAATTAACTAGATCATGGCCGGGTTGGGAGGATGGCACGTTAAATTCTGTGGTATCTGATGTTTCTTTCTGTTAGCTCCCTGTCTTCCTTTGACAACTCCCCAGTGGACAAGGTCTTTGGGGAGGTGGAGGCTGAAGGAGCATGTGCTTATGGTCCAGCAGGAGGTGGTGTGTCACTTAACACTCCTTCCCAGGACTCTGAGTCTCGAGCGGGGCAAGGGCTGGGTGCAGTCAGCTCCGTGGCCTGCTGTGGGTGATGGGCTGGGGCCCAGAGAAAACAGCTTGGATGCAACGGTCTGCAAGACCAGCCTCCCCAGGTTCCTTGTCTCTGGCTCATTTCTGACCCTTTACCTAAGACTTCCAACAATCCTTATGTTCCTGGTAGCATCTTAGTAAATCACCCTTTCGCTTACAAATAGGAATTCATTTCCATTGCTCGCAACCAAGAAAACCATGGCCTGAAACAGCCTAGTAGGAAGCCTGCAGACCTGAGATCAGGGGGGCCTTACCACTTTGTCGTTTGTGGCCCCCTGCAAACGTGCCGTCCGACGCACTGCAAGGAAGAGTCTCTGCTTCAGAAGGTCTGAGGAGTGGCATCCTGAGACTGGCTGTGGTGAGCTGGTGGGTGCAGCTGTCTCCTGCACACTGACCTTCTTCCCTGGGTGGCTGTCCCCAGACCTCTGAAATTTGGGAGGAGCCAGGGTTTCCTTTTAGTTTACCCTCACCGGCACTGTCCAATCTGGAGCCCTGGAGGGTGGAACATTGTAGGAATGACTCCTGGGCTCTGTAGAGCACCTACTGTATGCCAGCAGCTGTGCATTATGCTGTGACTTCCTGGGCTCTGGGAACTGCTGTTATTCCGTATCACCAAGTCACATTGCATCGGAGTGGTGCAGTCAGAATCCACATAGCGGCCAGGCACAGTGGCTCATGCCTGTAATCCCAGCACTTTGGGAGGCTGAGGTGGGTGGATTATTTGAGGTCAGGAGTTCAAAAAATAAAAAATAAAAAAATAAAGGAATCCAAGTAGCATCTGCCAAATTTCCACCGTGCTCCAGGCACTGTTCAACTTTATGTGAACTTCACAGTGGTTCTGCGGGGTAGGTTTATACAGTTGGTATTGGTGCTATGATCTGAATGTTTCTGTCCCCCCAAAATTCCGATGTTGAAAACCCACAAGGTGATGGTATTAGGAGGTGGGGACTGGGTGTGGTGGCTCACGCCTGTAATCCCAGCACTTTGTGGGGCTGAGGTGGGCAGATCACTTGAGGTCAGGAGTTTGAGACCAGCCTGGCCAACATGGTGAAACCCTGTCTCTACTAAAGATTCAAAAATTAGCCGGGCTTGGTGGCAGGCACCTGTAATCCCAGCTGCTTGGGAGGCTGAGGCAGGAGAATTGCTTGAACCTGGGAGGAGGAGATTGCAGTGAGCTGAGATCGCGCCATTGCACTCTAGCCTGGGTGACAGAGTGAGACTGTGTCTCAAAAAAAAAAAAAAAAAAAAAAAAGAGGTGGGGTCTTTTGGGAGGTGATTAGGAATGGGATCCATGCCCTTATAAAAGAGACCCAGGTAGTTCCTCGTCCCTTCTGTCCTGTGAGGACACAGTGCGAAGGCGCCTCCTGCAAACCAGGAAGTGGGTCCACAGCAGACACTGAATCTGCCGTCTCTTGACCTTGGACACCCAGCCTCCACAGCTATGAACAATACATTTCTGCTGTTTATGAGCCTCCCAGTCTGTGGTGTTTTGTTACAGCGTCTTGAACTAGACAGTTAGTGAGGAGCGTTAGGCTTAGAGAGGTTGAGAAACCTGCCCGTGGTTATGGCAGGGCCAGTCTCTTCACTCGCACCACAGGCACATTGCTGGGGCCCATGAACACGTTCTAGTTTTCAGAAGAAAATGAACTTTTAGGTTCCCAAAAATGTTTAGAGATAAATTATTTCAATATTTATTTACTGTATAATATTAATTTATATAAAATAATTGAATATATAACATCAAGTTAAATAGATTAACTGAAATACATTAATGATCTGGATGAAGTATATAACTTTAATTTGGTATATCACATTAATGTAGTCATCCTTATGCCAGCACAGTCATCACATACAACTTTAATCCTTTTTGTTTTTGTTTTTTGTTTTTTGAGACAGAGTCTCACTCCGTTGCCCAGGCTAGAGTACAGTGGCTCGATCTCTGCTCACTGCAAGCTCCGCCTCCCGGGTTCACGCCATTCTCCTGCCTCAGCCTCCCGAGTAGCTGGGATTACAAGCCTGCACCACCACACCTGACTAATTTTTGTATTTTTAGTAGAGAGGCTTTCACCATGTTAGCCAGGCTATTCTCCAACTCCTGGGCACAAGGCATCCTCCTGTGTTGGCCTCCCAAAGTGCTGGGATTACAGGCATGAGCCACCATGCAGGGCCCAACTTTAATCCTTTTTTATGGAGATGGGGTCTAGGGAAGGCCTGCGGGGCCCTGGGTCACAGCTGGCAAGTGAAGGGACTGGGTTCCCACCCATTCTGTTTGGATTCAGAAGCCTCATGAAGGTCCCTGCCTCGAGTATGTCTGAGCCTGGATGATCCCCGAGTAGGGTCACAGCCAGCCCCGTCGCCATGCCTAGCACATAACAGACACTCAGTAGATGTTTGGTAGGTGCAGGAAAGCCAGCCTATGAAAGGGCGCTCATCCTTCCTGCATTCAAGCATCAAGCCTGGTGTCAGAGCTGGGGTCATTCTGCTGCTTTGCTTCAGACGTGCGAGTTTGGGGGCATATGTCAGAGTGTCTCCAGGACCAAGCAGGTTGCACAGGGGGCTGTTTCCATGAGCCTGGGCCAAGGGGACCTGTCGGGAGGCCGGCAGCCCTGGGAGACAGGAACAGGCCTCAGGTGTTTCTAAGGATCTAGACCTTGGTGTATTGTAAAGACATCACAAAATCAGGCTTCCAGAGGCCTCATAGCGACAGGTGTGTCACATAGCGTGTGCTGTGCCATGGAAATAAAACCCGAGTTCAGGACTGCATGCTGCCTGCTGGTCTAGACTGTAAAAAACTGTCCGTGCCCCAACAAAAAAGTAAAGCAGAGAAATTAGACTCCTGAGATTAAAGCAATTTGCCTTTCTTTCTTGTCTTCTACATTGCTTGTAGCAAGGTGATGCTTTTCTGTGAAAAGGCATTTCTCACTGTCTAAAGGGAGCCCTTCTCTGATCCCCCACTGAGAGCAGCCCTTCTGAGTGTCCTTTCCCACCCCCTCTGGGCTGCCAGGCTCCTGCTGCTAACTTGACTCTTCTGAAGTCTCTTTTTAAGGTTCAGTGTCATGGGGAGGTCAGAGAGGGGCGTGGTTCAGCAGGAAAAGAGGAAGAGAGCCTGACTCGTGACCATCCTGGGTGCCAGGCACACCTGAGCACATGCAGCCCCGAGCTGTTAGCCTGGACAAGCCCAGGCCTGGCACCGCAGGGAGAACTGGTTCGTGGATTCAGTCTCCACAGCCTGATTTCCTCCCAGACTTTGCCCTGCTTGGAGCATTCCGATCTCCCGTGTTTGAGGGTTTCATCCAGTAAGTGCAGTAGTGCTGCACCCTCTCAGACTAAAGGTGTGCTGTGCACCCTGGGAGTTCCTTTACTTGGGGGTGGTAGGAGAGGCTGGAGGAAGCCTGCCTGCACTTCTTTTTTCTTGAAAAAAGAGGTTTTTTTCATTATTAAAAATGGAGGCTGTGCGCTGTGGCTCACACCTGTAATTCCAGTGCTTTGGGAGGATCACTGGAGCCCAGGGGTTTGAGACCCTGGGAAATATAGTGAGACCATGTCTCTACAAAAAAAAAAAAACAACAAAAAAACAAAATTAGCCAGGTGTGGCGGTGCATGCCTGTAGTCCCACCTACTTGGGAGCCTGAGACTGGAGGATTTTGCTTGAGCCAGAGAGTTGGAGGCTGCAGTGAGCTGTCATTATGCTACTGTACTCCAGCCTAGGTGACAGAGTGAGACCCTGTCTCAAAAAATTTTTTAAAAATAAATGGATATAATGGCCGGGCGCAGTGGCTCACACCTGTAATCCCCGCACTTTGGGAGGCCAAAGCGGGAGGATCACCTGAGGTCAGGAGTTCAAGACCAGCCTGGCCAACATGGTGAAACTCCGTCTCTACTAAAAATACAAAAAAATTAGCCAGGCATGGTGGCAGGCGCCTATAATCCCAGCTACTCGGGAAGCTGAGGCAGGAGAATCTCTTGAACCTGGGAAGCGGAGGTTGCAGTGAGCCGAGTTCGCACCATTGCACTCCAGCCTGGGGGACAAGAGTGAACTTCGTCTCAAAAAAAAAAATAAATAAATAAAATAAATGGATATAATTCACATGTCACAAAATTCACCGTGTTAAAGGGTACAGTTTAGTGGTGTTTTTTCTGTATATTCACTGACTTGTGTAATTGTCACTTTAATTCCAGAACAATTTTTTTTTTTTTTTTTTTTTTTTTGAGACAGAGTCTCGCTCTGTCGCCCAGGCTAGAGTGCAGTGGCCGGATCTCGGCTCACTGCAAGCTCCGCCTCCTGGATTTACGCCATTATCCTGCCTCAGCTTCCCGAGTAGCTGGGACTACAGGCGCCCACCACCTTGCCCCGCTAGTTTTTTTGTGTTTTTTTTTTTTTTAGTAGAGACGGGGTTTCACCGTGTTAGCCAGGATGGTCTTGATCTCCTGACCTCGTGATCCGCCCATCTCGGCCTCCCAAAGTGTTGGGATTACAGGCTTGAGCCACCGCGCCTGGCCATAATTCCAGAACATTTTTATCACCCCAAAAAAGAATCCCTACATCCATTAATACTCCCTCCCCATTTCCTCCCTTCCCCCAAATCCCACCCCCGCACTGATCTGCTTTCTTTTATTAGTCAGGGTTCTCTAGAGAGACAGAAGTAATAGGAAATACCTATGAAGAGGAGTTTATTATAAAGTATTAACTCACATGATCACAGGGTCCCACAACAGGCTATCTGCAAACTGAGAAGCAAGGAAGCCAGTCCGAGTCCCAAAACTGAAGAACTTGGAGTCTGATGTTCGAGGCCAGGAAGCATCCAGCATGGGAGAAAGATGTAGGCTGGGAGGCCAGGCCAGTCTCTCCTTTTCACGCCTTTCTGTCTGATTTAGATTAGACTGTGCCCACCAGATTAAGGGCAGATCTGCCTTCCCCAGCCCACTGACTCACATGTTAATCTCTTTTGGCAACACCCCCACAGACACACCCAGGACCCAGGATCAATATTTTGTGTTCTTCGATCCAATCAAGTTGACACTCAGTATTAACCATCACAAGTCCACCCCTTGTCAATGTGAGATCATACATAATCTTCAAGTAAAGACAATAATAAGGTCATAATTACACCTAACATAATACAGCTATCCTTCATACAACCAAAAATGCACCAATCCCCAACCCAAATACTATTACATAAAGCTGATAATACTTAAATGCTGATATGAAGTCAATAAATCTGTTTTTTGAGACAGAGTCTCGCTCTGTTGCCCAGGCTGGAGTGCAGTGGCACGATCTCAGCTCACTGCAACCTCTGCCTCCTGGGTTCAAGCAATTCTCCTGCCTCAGCCTCCCGAGTAACTGGGACTACAGGCGTGCGCCACGACGCTGGCCAATTTTTTTTTGTATTTTTAGTAGAGATGGAGTTTCACCATGTTTGCCAGGCTGGTCTTGACCTCCTGACCTCAAGTGATCCACCTGCCTCGGCCTCCCAAAGTGCTGGGATTACAGGCGTGAGCCACTGTGCCTAGCCTGAAGTCAATAAATCTTATGTCACGTGATAAAGGAAAAGAAATTAAAATAAAGATATTTTCCTAGTACAGGTGTATACATGCACAAACATGCTTTTAGCAAAAGGAGGAGGAAATACTCATGACAGTTACAGTCCCCATTTCTGCAGCTGGTCACATGGTCGTAGCTGGTACTGATGACTACCTTCTACTACCCATTCTGTATTCCCTTTGCCTTCAGCAAGCTCCTTAGCTGATTGTGTTTTTTTGCCTGGTGGAGTGACTCAAACCTTCATTCCTGAAGGGTCTGGGTCATTCGTAGTCTGGCCTGGATTGGGCTGTTGTAGTGTTCCCTTAACCTTAATCACAGGGCATGGTAATACTAAGAGATGCCCTAATGGGTCTCCTGTATTCCATGCATACTCTTCCCTAGCTCCGTTGTGGAGTAGTAGACTGATTTTATCTTGATAGTCTGGGTCAGTCACCCCAGCCAACACTGTAACTCCCTTCTTATCCTGTTGACTTAAAGGTAGGAGGAGCCCAAAGCAGCCAGGTGGCAATCTGAACTTCCAGTTTAATGGAATCATTGTTGTGTCTCCTGGTGGCAGCGTTCCTCCCTCTGGAACTAAGACCCCTAGGCCAACAGAATGTAATGTTGCAGGAACAGGAAGCAAAAATTTTGCTAGTGGATCACTAGAGGTGATGGTAAGTCGTGCCACGTCTACTTCCACCCCTTGATTCCTGGACCCATGAATTCTGGCTATGGGAGAAACAGTACCATACATTGGATGCTGATTCAGAGCATACATGGCCTTCTGAAGAACTTTGCCCCAGCCCTGCAAAGTATTGTCACCTAGTTGGCGTTATAGTTGACTTCAAAAGGCCATTCCACCATTCCATTAATCCAGCTGCTTCAGGATGAAGGGGAACGTGGTAAGACCAGTGAATTCCATGAGCATGAGCCCACTGCCACACTTCTTTAGCTATAAAGTGAGTGCCTTAGTCAGAGGCAATGCTGTGTGGAATACCATGATGGTGGATAAGGCATTCCATGAGTCCACAGATGGTAGTCTTGGCAGAAGCATTGCGTGCAGGATAGGCAAACCCATATCTGGAGTAAGTGTCTATTGCAGTGAGAACAAACCTTTGGCCTTGCCATGATGGAAGAGGTACAATATAATCAACCTGCCACCAGGTAGCTGGCTGATCACCCCAAGGAATGGTAACATATCGAGGGCTCAGTGATGGTCTCTGCTGCTGGCAAATTGGGTATCCAGCAGTGGCCATAGCCAGGTCAGCCTTGGTGAGTGGAAGTCCATGTTGCTGAGTCCATCCATAACCTCCATCCCTGCCACCATGGCCACTTTGTTCATGGGCCCATTGGGCGATGATGGGTAGCTGGGAAAAGAGGCTGAGTGGTGTCCACAGAAAGGGTCATCCTATCCAGTTGATTCTTAAAATCCTCCTCTACTGAGGTCACCTGTTGGTGAGCACTCACATGGGATGCAAGTATCTTCACAGTTTTTGAGCACTCAGAGAGGTCCATCCACAAACCTCATCCCTGAATTTCTTTGTCACCAATTTTCCAATCATACTTCTTCCCATGAATTCAGCCCATGAATCAGTATATAATCACACATCTGGCCATTTTTCCGTCCATACAAAGTACACAACCAGGTGCACTGCTCCAAGTTCTGCCCACTGGGAAGGTTTCCCTTCACCGCTGTCCTTCAGGGGTGTTGTAGAAAGGGGCTGTAGTGGTGCCACTCTCTATTTTGGGGTGGTGTCTGCATATCATACAGAACCGTCTGTGAACCAGACCCTAGTCTTCTCTTCCTCTGACAACTGATCATAGGGAACTCTCCATGAGGCTATTACTGCAGGCTCGGGGAGAGAAGGCAGGGTGGCAGGAGTGGAGACCATTGGCATTTGAGTCACTTCTTCATGTAACTTACTTGTGCCTTCAGGACCTGCTTGAGCACGTATATACCACTTCCATTTGATGATAGAGTGCTGCTGTGCACACCCAGCTTTATGGATAGATGGGCCAGAAAGCACCCAGTTCATGATAGGTAGTTCAGATTGCATGGTGGCTTGATGAGCCATAGTCAAATATTCAGTTTCTACCAAAGCCCAGTAACGGGCCAAGAGCTGTATCTCAAAAGGAGAGTAGTTGTCTGCAGAAGATGGCAGGGCCTTGCTCCAAAATCCTAGAGGCCTCCGCTGTGATTCACCTATGGGGGCCTGCCAGAGGCTCCAAACAGCATCCCTATCTGCCACTGACACCTCAGGCACCATTGGATCATATGGCCCAAGTGGCAGGGCAGCTTGCACAGCAGCCTGGACCTGTTGCAGAGCCTTGTCCTGTTCTGGACCCCACTCAAAACTGGCAGCCTTTCGGGTCACTTGATAAATGGGTCAGAGTAACACACCCAAATGAGGAATGTGTTGCCTCCAAAATCCAGATAGGCCCACTAGGCGTTGTGCCTCTTTCCTGCTTGTAGGAGAGGCCAAATGCAGCAACTTATTCTTCACCTTGGAATATCTCGACAGGCCCCATACCGTTGGACCCCTAGAAATTTTACTGAGGTAGAAGGTCCCTGAATTTTAGTCTGATTTATTTCCCATCCTCTGGCACACAAATGTCTCACCAATAAGTCCAGTGTGTTTGCTACTTCTTGTTCACTGGATCCAATCAGCATAATATCATCAGTGCAGTGGACCAGTGTGATGTCTTGGGGAAGCGAAAAGCAATCAAGGTCTCTCCGAATAAGATTATGACACAAAGCTGGAGAGCTGATACACCCCTGAGGTAGGACAGTAAAGGTATATTGCTGCTGAAGGCAAATTGCTTCTGGTAGGCCTTGTGGACAGTAATGGAGAAAAAGGCATTTGCCAAGTCAATGGCTGCATACCAGGTACCAGGAGATGTGTTAGTTTGCTCAAGCAATGAAACCACATCTGGTACAGCAGCTGCAGTTGGAGTCACCACTTAGTTAAGCTGATGATAATCCACTGTCATTCTCCAAGATCCATCTGTCTTCTGCACAGGCCAAATGGGAGAGTTGAACAGGGATGTGATGGGAATCACCACCCATGTGTCTTTCAAGTCCTTGATGGTGGCACTAATCTCTGCAATCCCTGCAGGGATGTGACATTGTTTTTGATTTACTGTTTTTCTAGGTAGAGGCAACTCTAATGGCTTCCATTGAGCCTTTCCCACTATAATAGCCCTCACCCTACCAGTCAGGGAACCAATGTGGGGGTTCTGCCAGCTGCTAAGTATGTCTATGCCAATCATGCATTCTGGCACTGGGGAAATGACCACAGGATGAGTCTGGGGGCCCACTGTAAGTCGGACCTGAGCTAAAATTCCATTAATTACCATACCTCCATAAGCCCGTACTTTAACTGGAGGACCACAATGACGTTTTTGCTCCCTTGAAATCAACATCAGCTCAGAGCCAGTGTCCAGTAGTCCCCAAAATGTCTGATCATTTCCCTTTCCCCAATGCACAGTTACCCTGGTTAAAGTCCAGAGGTCTCATTGGGGAAGGATGGGAGAAAGATTCACCACATTAATTGTTGGTAATGTAGTGGGGTCCTTCCTCAAGGGAACCTGGCCTCCTCTTCATTCAAGGGGTTCTGGGTCTGTAAACTGGCTCAAGTCTGGAAATTGATTGAGGGGCTGTGATTCTGTTTTTATAATTCAAATTAGTCTTTTGTCCATTCAACCCAGAAGTTTTCTGCTTGTATAAATTCAGTAGGAAGGCAATAGGCTTCCTATCAACTTCACTTCTAGGAGCACCGTGATTAATTAATTAGCCAATGCCAGAGCTCACATGAGTCAGACTATTCTGATTGCCGCTTTGCCTCTGCTGTCCATTACGGTAGCTACACACACCTGGCCTTTGACAGTTGAGTGTCATCACTTGGCTTCTGCCACCTCAGGATCCAATTATTCCTATTGTATTTAAACTTTGTAGTTGCGTGACTGCAGTTCCCACCATTAGATCTGACATACAGGGAAGAACAATCACAGGGCTCTTCAAAGATGCAGGTGCTGCCCTCACAAATCTGTTTTGCAAGGCATTGGTCAAGGGTATATCTTCTGGACCCTCTCAGCTGGGATGAGTAGGTCTAAGGTGACTAATCCACTCCACCATCCCGATCTCCCTAAGCCTTTGGATCCCTTCCTCTACATTAAACCAAGGGAGGTCAGGCATTTCTAGCTCATTCATATGGGCCATCTTTTAATCCATATTTCAGCTAACCAAGCAAATAAAACTATTAGAACATTTTTAAACTCCCCAGCTGCAACATTAAAAGCAGAGTCCCTACTTAGTGGGCCCAAATCAATAAATTCAGCCTGATCCAACTCTGTGTTCCTTCCATCATTATCCCATACCCTTAATATCCATTCCCATGCCTGTTCTCCAGATTGCTGTTTATATGAATTAGAGAACTCAAATGGTTCTTTTCGAGTGTAGCACACCTCCTCATGAGTCACATTCTCAACCTCACCTCTAGGGGCCCGCTGGGACTTTAGTTATAGGTCTAGAAGTAAACAGGGGTTTTGGGGGTGGCTCCTGAGAAGAATCAACATTATCTTGCCTGGCAACTGTCTTGTGGGAGGCCATCACTGTTGCCTCCGGCAGCACAGATTTATCTCCTCAGACAAAGGTGGAAAGGCTGATGGCAGCATGGGAAGGGATGTTGCCGCCACAGGGGATGGGGAAGCTGTTCCTTCTGGCAAAAAAGGTTCATCAGAATTTACAAACTCAGTGTCCCCAGCTTCATCAGGGTCCTCCCACACGTCCCCATTCCAAGCTGCAGGGTCCCATTCTTTTCCAATCAATGCCCTCACTTTAACAGTAGACACCTGGCGAGGCTGTGCACGTGTCTTGCATTGCAGGTCAGCCACTCGCATGATAAGAACTTGTGTCTGTTTTTCCACAATTTCAGCTCTTTCTCTACAGGAGGTAAGAATTTCACTTGGGGCAATCTTAGCAGATTTGAGGCTCAGTATCTGCTTCTGAAGCTGAGAGACGGAATCCCTGAGTTCATCATTTTCTTTTGTCACTTTGCCCGCTGAACTTAGGAACAACCAACCAGCTTCATTATGTTCCTTGGTTCTCCACATATGGTCAAAGGTATTATGTATAGAGTCACTAAACTCCTTGCCTCTCATGAGCAGTGAATCAGGAGTGTCAAATGCATTTATTTTGCATAACTCTCTAAACAGTTTATGCCAAGGACTATCAGTGTTTTCCATACTATGTGAAGTAGAGTCCTTAGCATTTTGGAGTCTAATCATATTAAGCAGCTAACTCCAGAAACCCCAAAACCGACAAAAGAACTCCATCCTTAATATTCTGTTCCTCTAGAACCAGTCCTGGTACCAAAATCTGCATTAGGGTTCTCTTAGAGGGACAGAACTAATAGGCTAGATATACATATATATATATATATATATATATCTCCTACATATAGCTCAGATATATATCCTCTATATAGAAAGATCTATTCTCTGTATATATCCTGTATATATCTATATATAATTATATATATGTCTACATCATATATATATGTATATACATATAAAGGGGATGTTATTAAGTATTAACTCCCACGATCACAAGGTCCCACAACAGACTGTCTGCAAGCTGAGGAGCAAGGAGAGCCAGTCCGAGTCCCAAAACTGAAGAACTTGGAGTCTGATGTTCGAGGGCAGGAAGCATCCAGCACGGGAGAAAGATGTAGGCTGGGAGGCCAGGCCAGTCTCTCCTTTTCACGTCTTTCTGTCTGCTTAATATCCGTTTCAGCTGATTAGATGGTGCCCACCAGATTAAGGGTGGATCTGCCTTCCCCAGCCCACTAACTCAAATTTAATCTCTTTTGGCAACACCCTCACAGACACACCCAGGATCAGTACTTTGTATCCTTCGATCCAATCAAGCTGACACTCAGTATTAACCATCACAGTTACTATGTATGGATTTGTCTGTTCTGGACATTTCATGTCACTGGGATCATAGAATATGTGGTCATTTGTGTCTGGCTTATCTCATTATAATGTTTGGAGATTAATCCATGTTGTAGTGTGTATCAGTCATTCCTTTTCACGGCTGAATGCTATTGTCCTATGGGAATGGACCGCGTTTTGTTCATATCCTTTGATGGACATGTGGGTGGTTCTCCTTTGTGACTCTTGTGAATAATGCTGCTGTGTGGACAAGTTTTCAAGTCTCCTGAGTATTTTCCTTGTGTTTCGAGCTTTTAACCTCACTGCCCCAGGCATAGCATTTGTGATTTCCTGAGCACAGGGGTGGCACATCTCTTATGAATCAAAAGAATAGGATTGGTCATTTTGGCTTCACAGCTGTTGAAGCAAAATTAAAACTCACAATTTTCAAAGGTCATAGGATTTTTGTCCTGACCCTGGTGGGTGTGGGGCCCTGAAGGGCTCCAACAGAGGTGGTCAGCATGTCTGCTGAACCTTCAGGAAGACATGCATGGTCGCCGGCATCCTGGTGGTCCTTGTGGTGGCAGTTTGTGATTAGCTCAGCCTCATCCCCTGCTGCTGCTGCTGCTTTCTGAGCAGGAGCATGGGAGTCTTTCAGCCTCCCTGTGAAGTGGACACAGGGTTGATTCTGGGGTTCAGGCACTGAGCGGAGTCCCTGTAACCCAAGGGTGATAGCGCTCGGGAAGGTGTCCCCCCTTAGACATGAGCTGCTCTCTTGTCATTTTCCACTCTTTCACTTCCCAGCAACAACATAGCTTCAGACCAAAATCAAAACCTTCACCTCTTCATGATTTCTGGTTATATTTCAGAAACCCCTGCTATAGGGGGATCCCTCAATAAACTTAAATTTTCCAGATTTGGGGGACATTGTGTCTTCATCATAGCATTGTAGGATTTATAAAGTTTTGTGTTGAATATTTTTATTTATTTATTTATTTAAGAGACATTGTCCTGCTCTGTTACCCAAGCTAGAGTGCAGTGGTGTGACCTTGCCTCCCTGCAGCCTTCAATTCCTGGGCTCAAGTGATCCTCCTGCCTCTGCCTCCTGAGTAGGTGGGACTACAGGCACCCGTCACCCATGCCCAGCTAATTTCTGTATTTTTTGTAGAGACGGGATTTCACCATGTTGGCTAGGCTGGTCTCAAACCCCTGACCTCAAGTGATCCACCCACCTTGGCCTCCCAAAGTGCTGGAATTACAGGTGTGAGCCACCACACCCGACCTCCCTCTACCTTTTTTTTTTTCTTTCAGTATGTCTAAATATTTTGGAATTGTAATTTAAACCATAAGGGCAAAAGCTGAAAATTAATGCTTAGGTTTGCTAGTAAGTGCACCCTTCCCTGTTTCCCCCAAATAAAATCAGTTTATTGTTTAATTGCACCCCAAAGCGAGTTCTCTCAGTATGAAGCAACTACTACATACACACAAAATGGTTGTTAATGTAATAACTTCCCTGGCTCATCCAACGTGCAATGCACACGACTTCAAAGACTACAATTTAGGGCAAGTGTATATGAAATGAGAAAGCAACTCTCCAAGTTTCAAAACCTGCTGTTAAATTATTTCTAGGACACTCAGGTCATATTTACTTCTCAGTAGGATGTTGCACTGTCATGTGATTATCAGTCTACCTCACAGTGTACATTACCAGATGCCAATTGGAGGGACTAGAGATAAAACTTAAGTAGTATTATTTCTTAATGGGCTGAATAAGGTAATTACAAATAAGTTTGCTTTACATCCTGTTGAAGACCTCTTTACAGCCTCAGCACCTAACAATATCTAGCAGGCTCCAAGAATGCTTGTCAGGTGAAATGATGATGTAACATTTGAAAATGGAGCCAGTTGCTTCAGGTTAAGTCATTCAGAACCAAATATCTGAAGAATGACCAAAATCAAATCTTTATTTTTATAACTGTATAAATGTGATCCAAATGTGTTCACCACCAGTTTTTCAAAAAGAAACATGCTATAAATAAGCAAACTGCATCTGCTCACTAATGTGTGTATGGACTCCCTAGATGTCTCATTGGGCTTAATTACAGAGCACTCACAGTAATAGATTTTTAGTGTATAGTGTAGCTTGATGTTAAGCCATTTTAGCTTTTGCACATACATGTTGTGCTTCTGGCTGATAATGGAGAAGAATTTGCAGCATTACACTGTTAAGCTAGGTTGCATCCATCCCATTAAATGGCATCAATATCAATGTCATCATCCTTGTTTTTGGACTTTACAGTTTCAACTTTAGGTACACTGACAGTCTTCTAATATACCACCTCAATGCTCTCATCTTCATCTTCTTTACCACCAGAAGATTCTTCCTCTGCCTCCTTCATTTTATAAATGGTTCTGCTTTGACACAAATCTCTTTGGCTAGTTGTTTTGAGACATATTTCTTAAAGGCCTTTTTCCAACCAGCTGATGATGACCTCTTCTTCTAAAAAATCTACATCATACGTCTCCTTCAAGATATGTGGAATCTTGGAGATGAGGTGAGCTTGGTGCATTGCTACCCCACACGTCAAACCACGAAGAAGGTACCATTGAGCTTTGTTGTTGTTGTGACAAAATCATAGGAAATGGTGCCTGTATTTCTTATGTGTTCTCTAATCTCCTCTTTAAAAAGAACTCCAGTCAGAACAAGAGGGCCCATGGCTTTTACATCCAGTCCTTCTGCTTCAGCAACAGTTTCTTTGTCACATAAATCAATGATACCCTCTTCTTTATTTTTCTTCACAAAATCAAACAGGATGTTGGCCCACTCTTCAACTGTTCTTTCCAAATCATCACGGAGTATCAGAACTTTTGCATAATCACTGATTTCATCCATTCTGAGACTTTGAGCTTCCTCACTTGTATCTTCCCCCCAATCATCCTCCTCTTCTTCCACTGTATATGGAGGACGGCTAATTTCTTTGGTGGTGGTGGTAATGTTGTCTCACTGCTGGATACGGAGCCATTTTCCTTGTCTTTGCCCTTTCTATTTTTCTTTTCCTTTTCTTTCTTTCCTGTACCACTGTCACTATTCTCAGGTGGGTTTTTGAGAATGAATGTGCAGAGTTTATGGTGTGTGTCAAGCATGCCTTGATAGCCACAGGCTTTATAAGAATTACCTAGTGTTTGCTGCTTTGGCTTGACATGCATATCTGTTTCAGGACTCTCACATTCAGGACAGACAACAATTTTTTAATGAATCCATCCAACATGTCTTGCACCTTATTGGCCTCATGAGATTCATTCACAATGTAACAATGTATCCCACCAAAATATTTGGTAGGATACCTTGGAGGCCGATTAATCGCCTTTGCGGTGTCAATCATGTTGACTATAACTGTCTTGATTCCATTTTCTTTGCCCTTATCCTTGGCAGTCATACAGGGCATCTTGTGATAGAACTGGTCTGACACGCTGTGGTTGACATTGACAGACATTTTGGCTTTATTAGTGGCTTTATCAATAAGATGGAGATATCTTTGATTGCAGCTTTTTGGTATCTTCTGTCTGGAGAAGAAGGGATGACATAAACGACTGCAAAAGTTCTCGGTCTCTGATGTGAAAACATTTTCGCTACCAAGGCTGTAAGCTGTCTTGCTTGTATGCTATGTTTCCCCAATACAGGTACCAATGGCTGCACAACAGCTCTTCTGGTGAAGGCCTCCCTGTTCTCCCAGGCTTGAAAAGCGCTGTCCTTCATGCTTCCCTGTCACCTTGCGCCTAGCAGGCATCACATCAAGTCCACCCTGCCAGTTTATCTTTTTTTTGAGATGGAGTCTCACTCTGTTGCCCAGGCTGGAGTGCAGTGGTGCGATCTCAGCTCACTGAAACCTCTGTCTCCTGGGTTCAAGTGATTCTCCTGCCTCAGCCTCCCGAGTAGCTGGGACTACAGGCACCTGTCACCACACCCAGCTAATTTTTTTTTTTTTTTTTTTTGAGACGGAGTCTCGCTCTGTCGCCCAGGCTGGAGTGCAGTGGCCAGATCTCAGCTCACTGCAAGCTCCGCCTCCCGGGTTCCCGCCATTCTCCTGCCTCAGCCTCCCGAGTAGCTGGGACCACAGGCGCCGCCACCTCGCCCGGCTAATTTTTTGTGTTTTTAGTAGAGACGGGGTTTCGCCGTGTTAGCCAGGATGGTCTCGATCTCCTGACCTTGTGATCCGCCCATCTCGGCCTCCCAAAGTGCTGGGATTACAGGCTTGAGCCACCGCGCCCGGCCCCAGCTAATTTTTTTTTTTTTTTTTTTTTTTTTGGTAGAGACGGAGTTTCACTATGTTGTCCAGGCTGGTCTTGAACTCCTGACCTAAAGTGATCTGCCTGCCTAGGCCTCCCGAAGTGCTGGGATTACAAGCATGAGCCACCGCACCTGGCTCCCTCCACCTTTTTAACTTTTTTTTCTTTTTCAGATTATGTTTTTCAAGCTTCAAGATTTATTTTATTGCAGTATTTTTTTGAAAATATGAAGAGTTATCCAGTAGAATCTCATCACACATGGACTGAAGCTGACACCATCCTATGGCCCACAGAGTCTTCTGTAACTGGGTCTTCAACACGTGGCCTTCCCTCCATCCTTTCCCACCCTCTTTGCTCCAGCCACACCCAGCTTCCAGCTTCTAGAAGCAGCCTGCATTCCTCCCCTACCCTTTTTAAAATAGACAGAGTCTTGCTCTGTCACCCAGGCTGGAGTGCAGTGGTGCAATCACAGTTTACTGCAGTCTCGAATTCCTGGGCTTAAGCAATCATCCCACCTCAGCCCTCCCAAGTAGCTGGGACTACAGATGCACCACCGTGCCCTGCTAATTCTAAAGTTTTTTTTAGAGATGAGTTCTCACCATGTTGCCCAGGCTGGTCTCAAACTCCTGGGCTCAAGTGATCCTCCTGCCTTGGTCTCCCAAATTGCTAGGATTTACTTGTGTGTGCCACTGTACCCGGCCTTCCTTTTTCTTTTGAAAAAATCCTTAGGTTTTAATAAAATTCCATGTCCTCCATTCTCTGAAATCTGTATGAAGTACCAGAAGTCTCAATTTGACAATAGACATGGTCAGGATATTTCTAATGTTTAGATGATCCTCTGCAAACTAGAGGCCCGCAGACTTCTGTAAAGGGCCAGAGAGTAAATATTTTTGGCTCTGTGGGCCAAATTACTCCTCTGTACTGTACAGCATGATCGCTGCTGTAGACAGTGTGTAAATGAAAGGATTGTGTGCCAATAAATCTTTATTTACAAAAGCAGGCAATGGGCAGTAATTGGTATACTGGCTGGGGCTTGCTGCCCTTAGTAAGCAGTGGTTTTCAAAGTGTGGTTCCCAGACCAGCAGCATCAGTATCCTCTGGGAACTTGGCAGGGTTGAAAATTCTTGGACCCCACTCTAGACCTACTGAACCCCAAACCAGAAGTTAGTCAGGAATCATCTGGGTGATGCTGATGCTGGCTCCACACAGCAGAGCAGTTCTCTGTACAACTGCTCTACAGAGATGTGGCCTGTCTGCCATTTGCATTCTAATTAGCATGTGCAAAACCTCCAAATCACAGTTGCTGGGACCCAGGGACCTGAATTTTAACAACTGGCTCAGATGGTTTTATACACACTGAAATCAGAACCAGTTTCTAAAGCAGCACTTCTCTGAACCAGTAGAGGACATGGGGGAGGCATCAGGGAAGTTTTTCAAACTACAGCCTGGGCTTGCGTGGGGTGCTTTGCAAGAAGGAGGGGGTAATGTGGAAAGTGGGAGTGGGTGTGGCTTTTTGTTAGCTTATTGTGAACTCTGCCCATGATAACTGGTCTGGGAAGGTGGGTTTATTTCTTTTCTCCTACATGTAATGTGTGTTTTGAAACCCAGGAATTTCTGAAATTTTAAAGCCTGTTGGTTGTAATAAATATTGCACCCCATCACATTTGCTACCACATTTGCTAACTTGTATTTAGTATTTGAAGTGAAAACGGGTGGAGAAATACTGTATGATCCATTGGTATCAAATATCTTGAATATGCAAAAGCTTCAAATGCTTGAATATACAAAGACAGCAGATTGGTAGTTACCAGGGACGGAGTGCAGAGGGGAGGGTCTGGCAGCGGGCATGGGGTTTCTGTTGGGGTAATGAAAATGTTCTGGACTTAGAGAGTGGTGGTTGCACAACTCTGTGAATATACCAAAAACTCCTTGATTGTATACTTTAAAAAGGTGAATTTTATTGTATGTAAGTTATACTCAAGAAAGCAGTTACTTAAAAAAAGGAAATGGGTCAAGGTGTGTGTTCAGCCTTATTCTTGAATTGTAGAGACATCACTGAGAGGAGGCTGACCCTGAAGGCCCCTGTTAGAGCCTATCCTGGGGCAGTTCTTCAGTGGACCTGAATTCGTGTCATAGGGATCATCACTAAGCTGTGATTTTTCCTGGATCTGACCCAGGGGCAGACAGGCCTGGGAAAGAGTGTGTGTTGTTTATGGAGCCTCACTCCTGAGTGAGTGATCTCCGATTGAGGGAGAAACTCACACGGTGTTCCTCCAGGGCATGTAGCTGGAAGGCCCTCTGGGCTGGGGAGCTGGTGGCAGCCTGCAGGTTAGGGGAAGGGGGGAGGAGGCTGCAGTGGGTGAGGTAGGCAGGAGCCAGGGCCTTGCTCCAGGGCAGTGGGAGCCATGGAAGACTTTTAAGCAGGGTGTGGTGACAGAGACCACTTGTAGTAGAAGGGCAAATGGGTACAGGAGTTACATGGAGGAGTTAGGAAGCCTTGTGCTACCAACAGTGATAGAGAAAAGTCAAGGGATGAGAGTGGTACCACCAAGGCACAGTATGCGCATCTGGTGCAGGGATGGAGGATCCTGGTGCCTGAACGCATGTGTGCATCTGTGCATGACTACTTGCCTCTCCCTCCCTCCATCCCATCTGCCTGGGGGAGGCCAGGGCTGAGCAGGGATCAGTCCCCAGAGTCCTGGCTCCTGGATCCGTGCTCAGTGCCAGGCAGGTGGCAGCTTCAGAAAGCTCTGTGGAGGGAATGGCCGAATCTGGTGCAGACCGGCTCCTCTCTGCCCAGGTGCGGCTGGGGCTGCTTCAACATGCTTGCTCAGGGCCAGGAGGAGGAGGGGGTGTGCTCAGTGCCTCTGGGCAGGAGTGGGCCTCCCTGGGGCTCTGTCCCTTCTCTAAGGACTCCCAGCAAACACTGGCAGCAGGGGTCTTCAATGCCCTGTCCTAACTGCTTGTGCAGGAAATGAAGCAATTTGTTGGAAAAACTCAATTTTGAGAATATGAATTCTTCTTCTTCTTCTTTATATTTTTAGAGACAGGATCTCTCTCTGTTGCCCAGACTGGAGTGCAGTGGCATGATCATTGCTCACTGCAGCCTTAAACTCCCAGGCTCAAGCTATCCTCCTGACTCAGCCTCTCAAGTAGCTGGGACTACAGGCTTGTGCCACCACGCCTGGCTAATTTTTCTAATTTTTAGTAGAGACAAGGTCTTGCTATGTTGCCCAGGCTGGTGTGGAACTCCTGGCCTCAAGTGATCTTCTTGTCTCTGCCAATTTCATGTTATTCTTAAACATAAGATTGTATTTGAATTGTCACCATAAATAATAAGGTCTTATTTTTGTAGTTATGTCTTCACTGCATGTAAAATTGCATAGCGTGCTAGGAAAAGAGAATCAGGTAGTAGTTAATTCTCCTAGGAAGAGGCAGGATCTATACAAAGTCATTTTTGTTTTTTGTTTTGTTTTGTTTTTGGTAATAATCATGGAATTATGCTCCAGATTTACATGGAGAAACAACATTTTTTTCTTTTCTTTTTTTTTTTTTTTTTTTGAGATAGGGTCTTGCTCGTTTGCCTAGGCCGGAATGCAGTGGCGCAATCACAGCTCACTGCAACCTCCACCTCCCAAACTCAAGTGATCCTCCCACCTCAGCTTGCTGAGTAGCTGGGACTATAGGCATGTACTACCACACCCGGCTAATTTTAAAATTTTTGGTAGAGATGAGGTTTTGCCATATTGCCCAGGCTGGTCTCCTGGGCTCAAAGTATCCTCCTGCCTTGGCCTTCCAAAGTGCTGGGATTACAGACGTGAGCCACTGCAGCAGCCCAAGAAATAACATTTGGGTATTAAGTGAATGAGGCTCCTTTACATTCTAGGTTTTTCCTCAAATCTTTTTAATTTAAACAACAGCTTAATAATTAAGGTCGGCCGGGTGCTGTGGCTCACGCCTGTAATCCTAGCACTTTGGGAGAGGCCAAGGCAGGTGGATCACCTGAGGTCAGGAGTTCGAGATCAGCCTGGCCAACATGGAGAAACCCAGTCTCTACTAAAAAAAAAAAAAAAAAAAAAAAAAAAACTGGGCGTGGTGGCACTTGCCTATGATCCCAGCTGCTCAGGAGGCTGAGGCAGGAGAAACTCTTGAACCTGGGAGGCGGAGGTTGCAGTGAGCCAAGATCGCACCATTGCACTCCAGCCTGGGAAACAAGAGCTGGAACTCCATCTCAAAAATAAATAAATAAATAAAATAAAAGGTCATGGATTTCTAGTAAGAGAAGAGAGTATGTAAGTTGGAATGCATAAACCTAGAAATCTCCCATTCCATAGATTTTGCCCCTCTCTTCCTCCCCTCCCCACAAAGAAGTAAGTCATTTGGACCAAAGCAATTGCATAAACCTTTCTTAGCTGGTTTCCGGAGCTCCCTGGGAATAATGAGGGTGGAAAGCTGGAGGGGCGCTCTGGGTATTGGAATGCAAGCCAGTGGATCTGTAGCCCGCTGTGCTTCTGGGAGCCTGACACGACACACGACACACAACCAGCACACAACCGTTGTGCCTTTTTGAACTGTGCAGGGTCTTAGCTGGGCTGGGCAGTTTCACACGGCTGTTTTCCCCATCGGGATGTTCACTTATGGTTGAGTGCTTGACAAGGGTGGGGAGAGAGGAATGTTCCCAGCCATCTACTGCAGGACACTTGGGACCCCCATCTTGAGATAGTCTCAGGATTGTGGAGGGGGTGGCAGGGGTGCTGGGTTTGCTTTCATGAAAGAGAGAAGCAGTTTCCCTTCTACTTATCTTGTTTTCAGATGTAGTGGAGTAAGCCAGGAAATATTTCTCCGGATGAAAGGTCACTCTTCTTACATTGGAAGCTTTGGAAAAATCTCCCTAAATATCAAAACACAAAGGTTATGGAATAATATGTGCTTGGAATAGCTTAAGTGGTTAAAAAATTCTCTTTGCAGCTCAATATTAAAGGAAAAATAATAGACTGTTCTTGTACAAAAATGAAAGGGATCACGAAGAACGTGTTTCCAGCCAGCTTCCTGCACTGGGGTTATTGGCCCAGGACTGTCTCCATAGTAGAGACCCTGTTTACTGTGTTGCTTAGTCCTTAGTCAAGAAAGCGATATTTGAACCGGTAATCCCATGACAGCATGACATTTTAACTTGTGAGACTTTTTGGGTTCTCACAACGTGGTGGGAGTCTGTTTTGGTATTTTGTTCCTATAAATTCAGTTGGGGCTGACAAAATTAATGAACTGGCATTTTAGAGAAAGTGACATTGTAACTTCCCCTCCTCTTCCCATGTTTACATCCACACTGATAAAGATGCAACCTTGTCTGTAGCTCATTCTCCAGGAACTTGAGTGTCAAGGACAGTCTGCACCGCCCTTGGGAAATGGGCATTCCCTGACATTGAGTTGTTAATTGGACTCTGAGTGCTCGAGCTGCATTTATGGTTCCATATGTGGGTGTGTGTTTGTGTTTCAGTGAGGAAGATAGTAGCTGCTTCCCTCCCACAGCCTTGTGGACCCTGGCTGCACATTTCAGTTGCCTGTTTGAGGCTGTATGACCCTTTCTTAGCCAGTTTCTGGAGCTCCCTGGGAAGAACAAGGGTGGAAAGCTAGAGGGGTGTCCTGGGTATTGGAATGCAAGCCAGTGGATCTGTAGCCTGCTGTGCTTCTGGACACTCAACACGACACACAACTGTGTGTGTTCCAACGGAACCTCTGGGTGTGTCTGAAGCCCTCTGGGTGACTCCACCTGTGGCCACAGTTGGGAGCAAGCCTGCCTGGGCCTCAGCCTCCTGCAACTGTGATAGCCCCCACCCAGGGTGGGTGCATGTGCCTCTCACGGTAGCAACTCCATGGCTTGCCTGAGGTGGGCCAGGTTCTTCAGGGGCTAATGTCTCACCTCCCTGCCCAGTTCTGGTTCTCAGTGACTGTGATAGGCCATCATGACCTTTGTCAAATTCACCGGGTACCTTTCTTCCCCTTACCTTGTTTTTGCACATTGGAATTTGCAAGCCAGTCTGTGGTCATCCGAAGTTGTGCTCTTCATGCATAACCCCACCTCCATGCCTCACTGCTGGGCTCGGATGATGCAGGTGGGAGACTTCTGAATATTAGAAGTTTATTGGGACATCTAAATTGTATTCTAAATAACATTTTTTTTTTGTTTGTTTGTTTTGGACAGGTATCATTTTTCTTTTTTTTTTTTTTTTTTAAATCTCTATTTCTAAGAATAACTTTATCTTCAGCTCTTATCCATCATTTAAAAACAATAACAAAAGAGGCTGGGTGTGGTGGCTCACGCCTGTAATCCCAGCGTTTTGGGAGGCTGAGGTGAGAGGATTGCTTGACCTCAGGGGTTCAAGAGCAGTCTGGGCAATATGGCGAGACCCTATCTCTACAAAAAATACAGAAGATGTAGTTGGGTATGGTGGTGCACGCCTGTAGTCCTAGGTACTCGGGAAGCTGAGGTGGGAGGATCACTTGAGCCTGGGGAAGTCAAGGCTGCAGTGAGCCGTGATTGTGCCTCTGCACTCCGTCCAGGGCGACAGAGAGATACCCTGTCTAAATAAAAAAGAAAAATAAAAACAGCAAAAGAAAATATTACTATGTACATTCTTATCTTTCAAAGAATGAACAAGATTTGGGAAAATGCACCGAGGCTCAAATGCTTTTGAAAGGTGGACAGTGGTAGAGAATGTTGAGTCTTTGGGCCTCTGGTCGGCTTTTAAGACCAGGGTGAAAACAGACCCCTGGAAATGTTACTGTGTGTTCAGTTAAATAAAAGAAGGGGGATGACGCCATTCCTCCAGTGCAATGGTGAAACCTTGGCTGTGCATTCAGATCACCTGGGGGAGCCGCGAAGCGCTGTTGACGGCCAGGCTGCACCCCAGGCCAGTTAGTCAGGAGACTGAGGGCAGGGGCAGGTATCGGTGATTCTAAAGAACACCAGGAGAGTCCAGTGTAGCCCGGATGGAGGGTTATGGTCTTACATGTTAGCCTTGACATTTTTCTTTTTCTTTTCTTTTTTGTTTTTTGTTTTGTTTTGTTTTGTTTTTCTTATTGTCTCACTAAGGCTGCAGTGCAGTGATATGATCTGGGCTCACTGCAGCCTCAACCACCCAAGTTCAAGTGATCTTCCCATCTCAGCTTCCCAGAGTGCTGGGATTACAGGCATGAGCCACCACGCCCAGCTAGCCTTGAGTCTTGTTGGCAGGTTAACAGACAGGCACCAAGCATTGTCTGCAAAGTTCACGGTGAACATTGAGTCCCCCTGGCCCGGAGCTTGCCTGAGTTTCATGAATGGGTGTGTTTTCTGAGCTGGAGGGGGTCACATTGGTTCTCTTTGGTTTGGGGCAAGGGAGCAAGTCAACCTTTGGTCAGGCTCTGGTGGTCAAGGTGTCACAGGAAGGGAAAAGGTGTAGTCTGTGTTGAGGCTGGGGCCGAGGGATTTTCAAGCAGAAGGAACTCCACAGAGTATGGAATGCACTCTTCTGCCTTGGGGAGCAGGGAGACCAATAGACCCAAGCAGTTCTGGGAAAGTAAATGGTGCTGCTATGTGGGGAGGTGGAGCAAGGAGGAGGGAGGAGGCCTTCCTCCACTGAGAGAATAGGGTCCTTCCGGGTCGGGGTGGTTGAGCTGCATTGTGTGGGATACTAGCTAGGGACCTAGCAGGTGCCAGGCTAAATGCTTTCTGGCAGGGCTTCTCTAAGAGTGTTCTTCCCATCAACAGCATCATCTTCCTCTGTGAGCTTGTCCAAAATGCAGAGGCTCAGGCCCTGCCCCAAGTCCTGCCCTTTAAGGGCTATATTAGTCCGATTTCACACTGCTATAAAGAATTACCTAAGACTGGGTAATTTATAAAGAGGCTTAATTGACTCACAGTTTCACATGGCTAGGAAGGCATCAGGAAACTTATGATCATGGTGGAAGAGGAAGAGGCACATCTTACATGGCGGCAGGCGAGAGAGAGTAGGCAAGAGCAGGGAAAACTGCTTTATAAAACCATCAGATCTTGTGAGAACTCACTATCACAAGAACCGCATGGAGGGGAATGCCCCCATTATCCAATCACCTTCTACCTGGTCCCTCCCTTGACACATGGGGATTATGAGAATTACGATTCAAGATGAGATCTGGGCGGCGACACAGAACCAAACCATATCAAGGGCCATCTGGAGGTTTCTGATTATAGGCTGGTGCTTGGGAACCTCAGCCTGATAGACTTTCTCTTATCCATTTCTCATATGTGTTCCAGGGAAGAAGTTGTTGTTGTTGTTCTTATTATTATTATTGTTGCTTTAGTGACAGAGTATTGCTCTGTCAGAGTAAGCCTCACCCAGGCTGGAGAGCAGTGGCATGATGTTAACTCACTGCAACCTCCAACTGTGCCATCTGAGCCTCCCGGGTAGCTGGGACTATAGGTGCATGCTACCATGCCCAGTTAATGTTATTTTTTTTTGTAGAGATGGGGTCTCGCTATGTTGCCCAGGCTGGTCTTGAACTCCTGGGCTCAAGTGATCCTCCAGCCTTGCCTCCCAAAGTGCTGGGATCACAGGTGTGAGCCACTATGCCCAGCTTGCCTGTCTATGTCTATATCTGTCTATCTGTCTCTTCATCCATACGTACAGTTTTACAAGTGGCAAAGCAACGGTTATTTCTATTTTGAACAGGCAAATGACACCTCAGCAGGGTGTAGCATAAGGACCATAGCACTATCTATGAGTTAGTAAACCAGACACTAATCCTTTGTGTTGATTGACTTTGAATTTAAAACCTTTGAGCACAGTTTTCACATATCTAAAGTTGGGAAGGTGATGCTTCCTGGGGTTGTTTTTTGTTTTTGTGTTTTAAACAGATTCTCTCTCCGTCGCCCAGGCTGGACTGTAGTGGCTCAATCTCGGCTCACTGCAACCTTCACCTCCCAGGTTCAAGTGATTCTCCTGCCACAGCCTCCTGAGTAGCTGGGACTACAGGCATGTGCCACCACACCCGGCTAACTTTTGTGTTTTTAGTAGAGGCGGGGTTTCACCATGTTAGCCAGGCTAGTCTCAAACTCCTGACCTCAGGTGATCTACCCACCTCAGCCTCACAAAGTGCTGAGATTACAGGCATGAGCCACCGCGCCTGGCCCCTAGGGCTGAGCAGCTGTCGCCACAGTCTACAAATGCTAGCTGTTAATAGCAGCACTGGTCAGAGACTCCACTTTTCCAGTGCCCTTGCAGTAGGTGTGATTGCTTTGTTGGTTAAGAACTGACCCCAGAGGTTTGTGGTGACAAGGACCAGAGCCATCCTTTGGAGGTGGAGTTCCAGTGATGCCCAATCATGATGGGGGCTGCTGTTGATCTGTACACTCTTTGATTCCTTTTCAGCCCTTAGGGTGGCAGGGACACATTGAGATTCTAGGGCCAAGAGACTGGGAGCCAGTCCTAGTACAAGGCATTTTTTAAAATATATGAAAACAAGGATGGTGAATCTGGAAGTTGATAAATTGCAGTTGGCTGAAGGTGACTCACAAGCGAAGGTATTTCTAAGCCAGAAGAAAATATGATTCAGATTGGAAACAGAACACACACCTGCTGGTTGCGGCAGAGTGATCTGAACGTGCTCATTACGACAGTCTAGTAGGGGTAGGTACAAAGATTATTCATCATGCATGCTTTCAGAATGAGAAAACCAAGGGCTCAGATATAATACAATATTATTCAGGTTTCAGGTTCAGTTGATGCTTTTAGGAGAGCATTTTGGCCCAGGTTTTTTTAATTATAATTTTTTTTTTAAGAATCATTAGCTAATGGTTTCAGAAAATACATGAGATTATTTCAGATTCACAGTGGCATGTCTTGGGCTCTGCAAGTCTCTCTCTCTCACACACAGTAAGAAGGTGGCCTTCTGCAGTCCAGGAAGAGACCCCTCACCAGAACCTAATTATGTTGCCATATCATGGACTTCCCAGCTCCAGGCTGTGAGAAATACATTTCTTTCTTTTTGTGTGTGTGCTGGGATTACAGGCATGAGCCACCACACCCAGCAGAAATACGTATTGTTGCCATTCCCTGCTCCCCTCTGCCCCTGGTAGCCTCCATTCTATTTTCTGGTTCTATGAGTTTAACTGCTTGAATCTCTTTTTGCCATGTACATGGAGCAGGGGGAGCGCTGGCTCCTGGATGATTGCCCGAATTTTCTTGCTGCCTAGAGTCACTGATCTGCCACAGCCATCTGTCTGGAAAGTGGGGTCAGCTGAATTGGAAGTGGCAACCTGATGAATTTCCAACATAGAGCATGATAATTCTTGTCCTTCACCCAAAGATTAACCTGGAAGAAAGCATGTTGTAGCTAAGAAAATTGATCGGTTTAGCTGTTACAGGGTCTCAAGTGAACCCCTGGTTTCTTTTTTTTTTTTTGAGACAGAGTTTCGCTCTTGTTGCCCAGGCTGGAGTGCAATGGCGCGATCTTGGCTCACCACAGCCTCTACCTCTTGGGTTCAAGCGATTCTCCTGCCTCAGCCTCCCGAGTAGCTGGGATTACAGGCGTGCGCCACCACGCCAGGCTAATATTTTTGTATTTTTAGTAGAGACAGGGTTTCTCCATGTTGGTCAGGCTGGTCACGAACTCCTGACCTCAGGTGATCCGCCCATCTCGGCCTCCCAAAGTGCTGGGATTACAACCCCTAGTTTCTTAGATAACTATCCAGCCTATTGGCAAAGGCCAGACATTAACACCATGTGTTGAATGCGTGGGTCTCACGAGAGGCGTCTATGAGTTCTGAGTTTAGGCAGAAGGCGAGAGAAGTCAGGTTCTGTTGTGTGTTAGAGGAAAGCTTAAGGTTGAACCCACAGAACCACACACAGGAGAGGGGGAGGGGAGGGAAACTGAGGAAAACACTGACCTTTGTCAGAAAAGACTGTTACAGGGGGGAAACCGAAATAGCTGGTTAGTGCCGTAGATGTGGTTTGTCAACATGACACTATTGACATTTGGGGCTTGATGATTCTTTGCTGTGGGGGCTTTTCTGTGGATTGCAGGATATTTAGCAACATCTTGGCATCTGTCTCCAGATGAGGACAACCAAAACTGTTTCTAGACATTGCCAAGTGTCTAGGGGATGGGGACCACAGTCACTGTGTCTTAGTCTGTTCAGGTTTCTGTAACAAAAGACCATAGACCAGTTGACGGTGGCTCATGCCTGTAATCCCAGCACTTTGGGAAGCTAAGGTGGGCTGATCACCTGAGGTCAGGAGTTCAAGACTAGCCTGACCAACATGGAGAAACCTTGTCTCTACTAAAAATACAAAATTAGCCGGGTGTGGTGGCGCATGCCTGTAATCCCAGCTACTTGGGAGGCTGAGACAGGAGAATCGCTTGAACCTGGGAGGCGGAGGTTATGATGAGCTGAGATCACGCCATTGCACTCCAGCCTGGGCAACAAGAACAGAACTCCATCTCAAAAACAAACAAGGAAACAAAAACAATGGACATTTGTTGCTCATAGTTCTGGGGGCTGGAAATCCAAGATCGAGGCGTGGCAGATTCAGTGTCTGGTGAGGGCTTCCTGGTTCACACAGTGCCTTCTTGCTGTATCCATGCATGGTGGAAGGGGCAACAGAGCTCTCTGGGGTCCCCTTAATAAGGGCACTGATCCCATTCGTGAGGCTCCACCCTCATGATGTAATCACTTCCCAAAGGCCCCACCTTCTAACACCATCACCATGAGGATCAGGAGTTCAACATATGGATTTTGTGGGTTGGGGGACACACATTCAGTCTGCAGCACATACCAGTTAGGAGCCACTTCTATCCACTGTCAGATTCTCCCTAATGTGTCATTCTTCCCTTGGCCTTAGGGCTGGGAGCCCTAGGGAACCTTAGTTAAGGTCTTCACACCTTCTTCTTTCCTGTGTTCTCTTTGCGCTGAAGTTTGCTTCAGGTGTTTAACAGAGTCTGGTCCTTGAAGAGGCAGGATGACCTTGGCAAGACCTGGAGGAGCCAGGGTGCCTGTCCAGAGGCAGGGAGCTCCTTAGGCCCGCACAGTGGGGCTTGGCCAGGGATCCATCCTCAGGACTTGGTTCTGGTGTGGGAGGTAACACCCAGCGCCTGTGTCTCCCTAGCCCTGCCGAGCCCCTCCCTCTGCAACACACCCCTCCTTGCTTGTCTTGCACTTTGTGTTTGTCAGGGAGCATGACCAGGTTGGTGGGGAGTGGAAGGGAAATCTCCAATCCTGAGGGATTTGGGATGCTGTCCCGTGGCCATCTCTTGGCTGAGTCTTTTGGAATCGTGTGCTGACTCCCTCGAAGTAGGATGCATGTGACCATGTGGCGCAGGCAGGTTTAGTAGTTAGGAAACCATTTACCCAGTAGGCATATGGGATAGGGAGTGGGCACAGCTAGAGCTGGGAGTGCCCCAGCACACTAGAAGAACCAGCAGGAGCCTGCGTATGAACTGGCTGAGCTCCCCAGCTTACCGTTGAGCTCACTTGCAGGTCAGCGTGTCCTGGGGCTTGCTTGTTGAGTACTAACGTGTGTGCAGCTTGCAGGGGTAAGGGTGGGGGGCGGGTGCACCTCACTCTGAGCCAGCTTCTCTGATGGCCCCTGGCTTGCTTGTCTACCAGGTGTTCCTCTGGCCAAGGTCAAAACTCCAGATATTTGATATTTCTTGTTTTGTGTATAGGGAGTAGTAGAAATCTACTTTGAAATGGGTCAGAGGAAGGGGGAGGACTTATTTGTGTTGGTTTCTGAAGCAGGAAGTGGCCACATGCAAAGGTTTTCCTGTGGCCGGGCAGTCACAGAGGGGAGATGAGATGGGAGGAGGAGTTGCCGGCACAATGGAAAGTGCTTTACTTCTAGTTAACAAATGTCTTCTCACATCCTTGTGGAGAAGGAAAACTGCAGGTGGCCCTGAGACTCTGTTGACTAGGAAATGACACATGGAACAAAACCGCAGCCTCAGAGCAAGCATCCCTGAGTCCCTTCACTGTCTGCGTGTGGGAACACATTGGTCCTCATTCCGTAACAGGAATCTGCCACGTTGCAGAGCGGACATTGTATTACCTGTGACCGCCCCATGTTGAATTGAATACACTTCTTTCCAGTTTTCTCTGGCTCTTGTGTTAGTGTAGTGACCTGCAGCCTCTCCTCTCCAAGGCAGACGTCCACATTTTCCCAAAGTTTTGGAAATTCCCTTCTCCTAGGTCATCATGAAGAAAATGAATCAAAATACTGGGTGATGTTTGCTCTGCAGGTTACTTTTGTTTAAAACTATATTGTGAATCACTGTATACATTTTCAGCTACCCCACCCCTGCATCGGACCTCCTAATTAGGGACCTCATAACTAAGCACTTAGTTACTAGGACTTTGAGCACTGAAGGACTCCATTGACAATGAAGAGACACACAAGTAGATTCTGTGTGTGTGTGTGTGTGTGCATGCGTGCACACGTGCACACATGACAACAGAATTCCAGCCAACTCCAGACAGCCAGAACTACTTTGTTTGCAAGTGACAGAAATACAGCCTAGACCATTAGCTTCCATGGGAGAGGGACTGCATTAACTCCCCAGCTAGAAAGTCTCAAGGGGCTTCAGGCGTGCTGGAGGACCCACTGTATCTCCCTGTCCCACCCCACTGAGATCCGACGGCCTCCTTCCTGCTGGCCTAGTTCTCCAGCAGATTTCTCACAGTGACCACACATGTCCCTGGGCTTGTGTTCTACAGACCTGCAGCCTCAAAGGAAGGACAACGTTCCTCCCTGACAAGCCTCGCCGAGGTTCCCATCTACACTAGTGATTCACAGTTGGGAGTGACTTTGCTCCCCAGACATTTGGCAATGTCCAGAGGTGTTTTTGGTTGTCTTAAGATGGGGGGATGCTACTGGCCTTTGTGGGTGGAGAGTAGGGATGCTGCTTAACATCTGCCAGTGCGCACGACGCCCCCCTCACAGCAAACAGTCCATTCCTCCCTGGCCCTCTTTCTCCACTTTATTTATTTATTTATTTATTTACTTACTTACTTACTTACTTATTTATTTATTTATTTATTTTCTTTGAGACAGCATCTCACGAAAAGTAAAAAAAAAATAATAAAAAAATAAAAAAGAAATAAAAAGAGCATCTCACTGTCGCCCAGGCTGTAGTGCAGTGGCACAATCACAGTTCACCTTTCACCTTGATCTCCCGGGTTCAAGAGATTCTCCCCCCTTGGGTTTTCCTTGTCAGGGAGCTGAGCCAGGTGGAGAGGGGTGTTTGCAAGGTGCACTGCCCGTGCCTGCAGGATCTGATTACTGGTGCAGAGCCCATGGTTTAGCTTCGCCCTGGCTTTGTTCTCAAACTTCACCTAGCATCTGCCACTCTGCAGAAACAGGTGGCGCCTCATCAGGAGGTGGTGCTGTCATGCCCTACCCAAGGTGCCAGTCAGGGAAGTCTCTGTTCATCCTCATTGATTCTGATGTCCAGAATCTTACAGAGAATTTTTTTCTTTATATAAAGTAGGTTTTATTGTGTTCACCTTGAAAACAACTCACTGATGGGAAAAAACACACTGACAGTGTTGACTGCAAATAGAGTGACCTCATATTTTCATTTCAAACTGGGAGTCAGGAAACTGGACCTGCAGGGCAGAGAACCTATGCTTTGCGGTTGCCTGGAGGACCAGAAGTCCACAGGAAGAAAGGGCCAGTTGAGTATATGCACGGACAGATGTGTGTGGGGCAGATAATTCCTGGGGCTCTGTCTCCCTCTCTTCCCGCCCCCCACTCCCTGTCCAGCAGTTTTAATGTTTCGAGCCTTGCTGTTCCAAGGAAGGAGGCAAGAGCAGCAGCAGCATCATCCCCTTGGAAGCACATTAGAATGCAGGGCAATGGAGAGAAACCGTTCAGCTGCACTAGGGTTTAGGACAACGTTAATTCTTCTGCCATCTTACAGGTCCTGGCTGCAAAAAGCAAAAAGAAGAAAAGCAGCCTTAGCATACACCATTGTATACCCCAAAGAAGGGTTGTGCTTTCGGCACCAGCGTGGGCCAGGAGGATTCTGATTTTAGAAAACCAAACTTTTAAGCTTTGGGAGAGCACCCGCCCTGCCCTAGGGGGGTACTGGGTGCAGAAGCCCAGCACTGCTTTTGCCCATCCTTACTGGCTCTCCATGTTTTTGTTTTGTTTTGTTTTGTTTTTTGTTTTTTTGGTTGTTTTGAGTCAGGCCCTCGCTCTGTTGCCCAGGCTGGATGGAGTCCAGTGGAACCATCATAGGTCACTGCAGCCTCCAACTGCTGGGCTCAAGTAATCCTCTCATCTCTGGAGTAGTTGTGTGCCACCACACCGAGCTCAGTTTTCTCTTGTTTTTGTTTGGAGGCTGAACACAGAGGCTCCCTGAAGAAAGTTGGTTGGAGTTAGAGTTGTTCTAGAACCTCTCACTGTCAAGTAAAGAACCCTGCTGAGCAGCTGAGCCCGGAAGCTTCTTCGCACCCCTGAGCACCTTTCCTGAGCCACATACAGCCCACCTGAAGGCATCTGCACACCTAGAGAGTGGGGAGGAGAGGGGCAGCAGGCCCAGGCCCAAGGCAGCCGGCTTTGCATGGTGCAGTGGGGAGTGGAAAGGCCCACGTCCCCTCTCCCAGCTCCTCTTTTTAGTGGACAGCTGACCTTGGGTAAAAGTGGACCATGCTCAGCCTCAGTTTTCTCCTCTCTAAAAGGAGGGGAACCCCTGGCAGCATTGTGTCTGGAGTCTGCAGGACCTCAGAGATTGCTGGACACATAGACAGCGCTCAACAGATTGGAACTGGAGGTCTCTAAGAACATTTCTGGGCCTGGTTTAGCATCTTTGCAATGTCTGTGTGCCCTCGCTTCTCTCCCTCTCTAGCTGTCTTTCAGTCTCAGCCTCAGTCTACCCCTCAGCTTCTCTCTCTCTCTCTTCTCCCCCCCCTTCTCCCTTCTCTCTCTCCCTTTCCCTCCCACTGTTTTTCTTTTACAGCTTTATCGAGGTATGAGATTTTCTTTCTTTCTTTCTTTTTTGTTAAGAGACAGGGTCTCACTATATTGACCACACTGGTCTTGAACTCCTGGCCTGAAGCAATCCTCCTATCTCAGCCTCCCAAAGTGCTGGGATTACAGGCGTGAGCCACTGTTGCCGGCCAATTTCTACACTATAAAATTGACCAATTTTAAGTATACAATTCAGGGATTTATACTGAGTTCAAAGGTGTGTATTCGTCATTATGATCCAATTTTAGACCCTTTCCATCACCCCCAAAAGATCCTTTTTATTCCTTAAGCCATCCCTTCTGGTTTCCACCACAGCCCCAGGCAACCATGAATCTCCTTTCTGTCTCTGGATTTGCTTCATTTGGACACTCCCTGTACGTGGAATCCTGTAGTATGTGGTGTTCTGTGACTGGCTTTTTGACTCCGCATCATATTTTCGGAATTGATCCACATTGCAGGTGGTATCGGTACTCCATTCCCTTCCGGTGCCAAGTGCTGGTCCTTGGTGTGGATCGACTGCATGGTGCTGACCAGTGTGTCAGCTGATGCACGGTCTCATTGCTTTCCCATGCCACCCTGACAAGAATGGTTCCCACCTTTGTGGGCACACGGGAGGAGGTCCCGGCTCTGGGAGTGACCAGCTCTGTGGTTTGTGGGGAGGCTGGTCTCATAAGTCCTTAGAACATCAACTGTCACTTGTGAGCAGGGATTGTTAGCATAGGATTGTTCAAAAAATCTAATAAGCCAAATAGTTTAAAAACGTGTTTCACGTTGCCTCTCTCTGACCTCAGGAAGTCACTGTCAATTCTTGTCGGGTGGGCAAAAATCTCCAACTTCCTTCAACTGACAGCTCAAGGGACAGGCTTCTAGAAGCATGTTCTCCATGTGGTTCTTCTGAAGATGAAACATGTGGTGTGCACATGTCCCATCCTGCCCTCCCGACAGGGCGGCATGTGGAAGGAACGTAGGGGACCAGCCCTGTTTCAGTAGTGGGGAGGCTCACAGGAGATTGGGCACTGGGCTGCGCTCTGAGACCGTTCCTTCTCTTGCTTGGCTTTTTCTTTGGCCAAGTGGAGACGGCACCAGGTGGCCAGACTGTGTTGGGCCTGGTCATGTGCTTGATCTGCTGTATTGGGGATGTCGCCTCGTACCCCTCTGCCCAGCTCCTTGTGGCTGGGTGGGTCTCCTTCACCCTCCTGTCCTTACTGGCTCAGTGTCTGTGTGCCTGGCCAGTATAATGTGTGGCAGGTTCCCCATATCCTTCTTGGGCCAGGCGGGGTGCCTTCTCTAGGGCACTGCAGCCTCAGATGGTGGTGACACCTGCCCCCATGTATGGATCAGGCCACTGGGGCATCGGGGTCACCATTAGAAGAACAGCTGGAATTGGGTGGTCCTGGACACTTTCTTGGCGAACAAGAGCACTGAGTAAGCTCAAGACTTAAATCAGGAGTTTTAAGGTCACGAGCTGGCTGGGATTGGGTTGTTGCCAACACCCACGACAGCTGAAAACTGCTTAAGAAGTGCCTGCGTGTGGGACTTGTAGGGAGCCTGGGAATTCACAATCCCTACCATATAGTAGATCAAGCCCTGACTACTAAGGAAGGAGGGGCTATGGTAATCTGCAGGAAAGTAGCTCAGTAGTGACGAATTCATCATAGTATGTGGTGTAGCCTTTGTTTCTTCTCAAAACTTTTACAGCAAGTTCAGGATGGCTTCATCCAGACATCCGAGCTAAGCAAGCAAGCAAAAACCAAAAAGCTTTAAATAACAGAAGTGGAAGACAGTGCCCCTTCGTGCCTGAATTTGGCTAGGAAAACATTGGCATGGGAGAAGGTGGCACATTCTCTGGGCCACCTTCAGAGGTTTCACTTCTGTGTGAGAGAAACCATCCACTGGGATGCAGCTTTTACGCCACATACTCCAGGATTCCATGTACAGGGAGTGTCCAAAAGGGGCAAATCCAGAGACCAGGAGATTCATGGTTGCCTGGGGCTGTGGTGGGAACCGGAAGGGATGGCTTAAGGAACACAAAGGATTTTTTGGGGGTGATGGAAAGGGTCTAAAATTGGACCCTTTCCTTCCCTGTCACACAGGGAAGGAAATCAGAAACCAAGCAAGAGAGCTGGGTGTATGAAAAGAACTGTGTCATTTTCTTGACTGAAATTTCACCAGGTGGCACTGGGTGTTGAGATACATATCACTGAGCAATATCAGGTCACACAATACAGGAGTATTGTTTCTGTCACCTCCGAATTGGTGTGCTTGACCCCAACAGCTATTTTGTATGTGTTATGTGGGCAAACCCAAGTGGGTATTGTTGGGTTTCCATAGCAATGAGGCTGCGGGGCAGGGATGCGTTTTTTTACCATCACCCTCTGTGGTTTGGGTGCATTATGTCTGAGCCATTGGTCATCTTCTCTTGTCACCCACATCGCCCCGGGTCTGGAATATGACCAGAAAGGAAGCCGCATTTGCTCATCTGACAGGTCCCAAGGTCAGAGAGCTCCCGCCCCCATGAAACCATCACTGTGGGGCAGGTGATGAGCAAACCACACTCCCGAAACATCACGCATGTGCCCCCTTGCCATCTTCTCCCTCCTGCCTGTGTCCCCAGCCCAAGCATGGAGCTGCTTTCTGTCCCTGTAGGTCACTGTACACTTTCTGGACTTGTATGTAGATGGAGTCCTGCAGCTGGTGCACCCTTCCACCTGGCTCCTATCTCTTGGAATAACCATTCTGAGATGTGCCCGTGTTGTCGGATGGCTCAAGAGCTCATTTCTTTGCTTGCTGAGTAGTAGTGCAGTGTTGGGTGGTAAGTTACATGCTGGTGGCATTTTGTGTTAATATTAGAGGCTAGCTTTTAGAAAACAGTTGCGGCCGGGCGCGGTGGCTCACGCCTGTAATCCCAGCACTTTGGGAGGCCGAGGCGGGCGGATCACAAGGTCAGGAGATCGAGACCATCCTGGCTAACACGGTGAAACCCCGTCTCTACTAAAAAATACAAAAAAATTAGCCGGGCGTAGTGGCGGGCGCCTGTAGTCCCAGCTACTCGGGACACTGAGGCAGGAGAATGGCGTGAACCCGGGAGGCGGAGCTTGCAGTGAGCCGAGATCATGCCACTGCACTCCAGCCTGGGCGGCGGATAGAGACTCCGTCTCAAAAAAAAAAAAAAAAGAAAACAGTTGCAAGGAGAGCCCACAGGGAGAACAAAGAGAGCGTCCTGTGAAAGATATCTCTTGACACCAACAGAGAGAAGGGCGCTCATGCCAGTGCCGATGTCTGTTTCCAGTGCCATCGAGCTCTAACTTCAACCTGGACTCTGTTTTCCGAGTTTGGATAAGACTTGTTTCCTACTATATTTGAGGTCGTCGGAGACCATCACTTTATTATGGATGGGAAAAGTTTTCAGGTGATGAAGGGCTGTGCTGTTGATTTGGAAAGAGGATGCCGGACTGGACACTTCCTTTCAGAGTACCATTTCTAGGCCCTCTTGATATTTTAATATGTTTTAAAAATTAAGAGAATGTCTGCATATGTATTAGAGGACGTCCTGTTACACAGAAAATACTCTAAATTCAACTCACATACAGCTGGTTCCCATTTTCAATTCTTGGGAATATGTTGGAAAACGAAAATTTTAACCTTGGAGTTAAAATCTGTTGCTGTTGTCTTTTCTTTTTCTTTTTCTTTTTGGAGACAGGGTCTCTGTCACCAGGCTGGAGTACAGTGGCATGATCATGGCTCACCTCCTGGGATCAAGCAATTCTCCCACCTCAGCTCCCCAAGTAGCTGGGACTACAGGTGTGCGCCACCACACTGGCTAATTTTTTGTATTTTTTTGTCGAGACGGAGTTTCACCATGTTGCCCAGGCTGGTCTTGAACTCTTGGAATCAAGCAATCTATCTGCCTCAGCCTCCCAAAGTGCTGGGATTACAGGCATGAGCTACCTTGCCTGGCCTGCTATTTTTCACAGATGCTAAATGAGAACACTCAGAATTCTATGAAATCATTCAGACTATAAAATATTCTTTAGCAATTCAAGCTGCTGTTTATGAGGCGGGCTGTTCATAGTAGGGTAGATGCTTCTAATCTAATGTAGAATTGCAGCTGCAGCATAGAAAGGGAAGAAGAATTGAGAGTATACCAAGATGTTAAATGTTTGTCTTTTGGTTTTGGAATATGGGTGAGTTCCCCCCTCACTTCTTTATACTTTTATATAATATAGAACTCTTGGTTCTTCTGTAGTGAATATTTATTTTTAAGAAAGCAGATAAATGTTGCACATAACTTGCTTTGGAAAACTTTTCCCATTATGGTTACTTGAAGACTGAAAGATTTTTTTTTTTTTTTTGGTGAGAAGGAGTCTTGCTCTTGTCACCCAGGCTGGGAGTGCAATGGCGCGATCTTGGCTCACTGCAACCTCTGCCTCCTGGGTTCAAGCGATTCTCCTGCCTCAGCCTCCCAAGTAACTGGGATTACAGGCATCTGCCACCACACCTGGTTAATTTTTGTATTTTTGGTAGAGATGGAGTTTCACTATTTTGGCCAGGCTAGTCTCGAACTCCTGACCTCAGGTGATCCTCCCGCCTCGGCCTCCCAAAGTGCTGGGATTATAGGCATGAGCCACTGCAGCTGGCCATTTTTTTTCTGTTTTAAAAATCCTTCATATCTTCCATGGCAGTAAATATGGTAAAATAATATGAGTGTGAGGATTTTTATAATACATAAAATATTCTAGAAGATGAGTTCTTGTACATGCTTTTGAATCGTTTAATTTGCCTTCTCCGTTTGACTTACATAATAAATAATGAAAACTGTACTTTCTGTCTTGGGCCGTCTAACATTCCTAGGAAGGGAAGGAGGAGACAGGAGGGGAGACACTGGAAGAGGTGGTGGAATCACAGTAGCTTTTGTTTTTCCTGCATGCCAGACACAAAATACGCACTCACATTATCCAGGCTGATAAGGCCTGCAGGTCAGACCCCACAGCATAGACAGGCAGTTACAGTTGGAGTCCTTCCCTCATTGCAGGGCGTTCCTTAGCAGACCAATTCGGAATGAGTTATGTGCAAAAATAAGCATAGAATGCTTAATGCAGTGGGCCACAGAATCACATCTGATGTTCAAACTTTCTAATGAGGCTAGATGTGGTGGCTCATGCCTGGAATCCCAGCACCTTGGGAGGCCGAGGTGGGAGGATCGCTTGAACCCAGGAGTTCAAGACCAGCCTGGGCAACACAGGGAAACTGTCTCTACCAAAAAATTTAAAAAGAAGCAAACAAAAAAATAATTAGCTGGGTGTGGTAGTACATACTTGTAGTCCCAGCTACTGGGAGGCTGAGGTGGGAGGATCACTTGAGCCTGGGAGTTCCAGGCTGTAGTGAACTATGATGGCGCCACCACACTCCAGCCTGGGTGACAGAGTGAGACTTTGTTTCTGAAATAAAATAAAATAAAATAAAACATCCTAATGATGTGTGGTGATGCTGTGTCGTATAGTGTCTGCATGCTGTAGTCATTGGGTAACCTAATTAAGATTCTGGGTTGTAAATTTTTCATTTATAACCTCCTGAGATTCATTTCTTTTAATATTCATTAAGGCAACATAAATTTAGAGAGTTGGGATCATTTCCCTCTTAACCTATTGTTTTACTTCATGATTGCTGCATTTAGAAAACTTTTAAAATTTTGTTTAAAAAAATAGATAATCCCAAGGTGTTGATATTACAGGTGTGAGCCACTGTGTCTGGCCAGATTCATTTCACTTAAATCCCTGAAGATCCATGTGGGATTCTGAGAGATCTCTCTGAGACATTCTCCTGTTGTTTCCTTTTCACCACTGCAGGTCTCCACCTGCCCTGAGGTCCTTGGGAGGAAGCCCACCATAGTAGGGCACACAGCGGCTGACTTGTCCTGGTAAATCATAAGCGTGGTGGGCTCTGCAGGTGCCTCCCTCCCTTCTGTCCTTGAGTCTGAAGCCAGCACCTTCTTTGATGGCACAAATGTCTGTGTTTTAGGGTTTTCAAAGGAATCCCCCCTCTTCTTCTCCCAGCATAAGAAAGGCTGCTGTGGGGAGCCGGTAGCTTGCACACTGCGTTGTTTGGTGGTTTGAATTCCACGAGAAAGCCAACCTAGCTGTCCTGGCTTGGGGCGAGGCAGGAGGGCAGGAGTTCTGGATCTGCCTGTGTCTGTCTGTCCCTGGCTGTCTGCCCCTCCCTCCCCCTTCCCTCCCCTCTTGCTTGGGATTGGGTGGGGTCTGTCTTGGGGAAAGAAGAAGGGCAGGGAGGGAGAGAGCTGGAATTTGACCCCAGAGCTGTCTGCAGCTTCCCAGGAGCCCTTTTCATACAGGGTCTGGCTCCTTAGAAAGGCTGGGTGGCTCCTGCGTGGCAGGGCTACCTCGTTAAAAATACTGGCTTAGGGGAGAGTGCTGGTCGCTCTTGGGGCCAACCAAGATGTTTGCATTTGTCCTATGCAAACAGTACAAAGTTGTTGTTTGTTAAATACCGTTTTTAGAGGAGTTTGAGTTCTACAGAGGAGTGCAGAGATAGGAAGAACTCTCACCTCCCCCACACTGGGCTTCCCCCTATTGTTTTTTTTTCTTCCAATGGCCGTATATCCCTGCCATCCCCTATTGTTAACATCTCATATGACCATGGTATATTTGTCCAAGCAATGAACCAATATTGCTACATTATTTATTGTTAACTAAAGCCCAAACTTTGTTCCTATTTCCTTAGTTTCCCATTAATGTCCTTTTCTGTCCTGGGATTAACCACATGCCTTTTTTTTTTTTTTTTTTTAAAAACTGAGACAAGGCCTCTCTCTATTTCCCAGGCTGGAGTGCAGTGGCGTGATCACAGCTCACTGTGGCCTCTGCCTCCCGGGTTTAAGGGATCCTCCAGCCACTACCCCCAGCTAATTGTTTTGTGTTTTTAGTGGAGTTGGGGTTTTACCTTGTTGACCAGGCTGGTCTCGAAATACTGACCTCAAGTGATCCACCTGCCTCAGCCTCCCAAAGTGCTGGAATTACAGGCGTCAGCCACTGCGCCCGGCACACATGACATTTAGTCTTCCTGTCACCTTAGGTTCTTCTTGGCTGTGACAGTTTTTCAGACCTTCCTTGTTATTGATGACTCTGACCTTTTTGAGGAGTACTGATCAGGAATTTTGTAGACTGTATCCCTCTTGGGATTCATCTGATGATTTTCGCATGGTAGAATGAGGTTATCGTTTTTTGCAAAGAAGACCACAGACCATTCTCATTACACATGATATGTTTTGTTTTTTAGTTTTGATTTTCTAACTTTTCTTAACTGTAGGAATTAATTAAGATTTTCCCCAATTCCTATGCTTTGGAAAATTTCCTTTGATGATGAAATTTCTTTAGGGAAAAACATTTTTCTTCTGAAAGTGTTTTGGCAGAGAAACGTTGTTACTGAAGTATTAGTGATCAGAGCTACTGAGTTATAGCAAATTTGTAGAGGTTATTGTCCCAGACAGGAGGGTCTGCTAAGTATGTCCTGTGGATATGTTATTTATCTTATTCTGTGCTGTTGTGCACCCTAAAAATAAATATTTTAGGCTGGGCATGGTGGCTCATGCCTGTAATCCCAACACATTGAGAGGCCAAAGCTGGAGGATCTCTTGAGCCCTGGAATTCAAGACCAGCCCAGGCAACATAGTGAGACGGCATCTCTCCAAGAAATTTAAAAATTAGCCGGTCATGGTGGTGTGCATCTGTGATCCCAACTACTTGGGAGGCTGAGGCAGGAGGATCACTTGAGAGCTTGGGAGGTTGGGGCTGCAGTGAGCCATGATCACACCACTGCACTCCAGCCTGGCCCACAGAGCAAGACCCTGTCTCAAAAAAATAAAAAAAATTAAGGCCAGGTGCAGTGACTCATGCCTATAATCCCAGCACTTTGGGAGGCCAAGGTTGGCGGATCACCTGAGGTCAGGAGTTCAAGACCAGCCTGGCCAACATGGTGAAACCCTGTCTCTACTAAAAATACAAAAAAATTAGCTGGGCGTGATGGCGGGCACCTGTAATCCCAGCTACTTAGGAGGCTGAGGAACGAGAATGGCTTGAACCCGGGATGCAGAGGTTGTGGCAAGCTGAGATTGTGCCATTGCACTCCAGCATGGGCGACAAGAGCGAAACTCCATCTCAAAATTAATTAATTAATTAATTAAAAAATTGTAGATTTCAAAATAGTGTTTGAAAGTTCTTGGTGAATTGGTGTGCTCCTGCATTCCTCTCAACTCCCACTGTTGCTCAGTTGTCTACCATCACCTCCAATCTCCTGATGTTGGATTTGCAAGTTAAAGTATTTCTCTAACGTGGGAGTTGGCAAGTGTCTTCTGTTAGAAGCCAGTAAATGTTTTCTGTTTGGGCCGCTTGTTCTCTGTGGGACTCCTCAGGGTTGTTGCAGTAGCAGGAAGCAGCCACAGCCGGTGTGTACATGAAGGTTGTGGCTGTGTTCCACTAAACCTTTATTCACCAAGCAGGTGGCAGGCCAGGTTTGGCGCAAAGGCTGTAGTTGGCTGATCCTTACCTTATTGCAGAAGTGTATACTGCCAGGACTTTTTTCTTGTTTTTGTTTTGCTTTGTTAGGGAGTCTGGCTCATTTGGCCCATGTTTATGGGGCACTTACTCTGTTGGAAGGCAGCTTACTAAGCGCTGTGTTGCTATGGAATGTTTTGGAGAGATTTAGACCTACCTAGTAAACCTGAACAAGAAGCCAGCCTGAGCAGTTAGCCGGGGCCACAGTTCTCCATAACTTCTCCCCCTGCTTCCTGCTGGAACAGCTCACTTTTGAAATGGCAGGGGAGTCATTCCAAGCTAGCATCCCTCATCCCACCTTGTCACCCATCCCCACCCACCTTTTTGTTTTTTCTGGAAAACAAATAAAAGCTTTTATTGTATCTACTTGGGAAGGACTGGGGGTGGTAGTTCCAGAGTCCAAGGATTCAGAGCCAGGACCTGGCCCTCACCTCTGCGCACACCAGCCCACGCTGGCTCCTGTCACCCTCCTTTCTGTCCGTCTCTGCTCCTCTCTGGTCTTACCTCGTCTGCTGCAGACAGTCCCTCTTCATGAGTTGAGAAACAGAATTCCTGGCAGCTGCTGTGTCGCAACCCCTTCCTCTACATTTTGTGGAATGAACACAACTATGTAACTTGCTACCCAGATCAAGAGATGGAACATTCCTATTTATGTTTTAGGAATG
This sequence comes from Macaca thibetana thibetana, assembly GCF_024542745.1. NCBI lineage: Eukaryota > Metazoa > Chordata > Mammalia > Primates > Cercopithecidae > Macaca > Macaca thibetana. The sequence continues at coordinate 9,311,505 of NC_065598.1, forward strand.
TTCTAGCTCCCCAGGGGTGCCCTTGAGCCTCCCCCAACCCCCCAAATATAGGGCTGTCTTGAATGTCCACACTATAGATGAGGGTAGCCTCTATTTGGCCTTTATGTAAATGGCATCATCCAGTATGGATTCTTTTGTGTCTAGCTTTTTCAGTCAACATTACTTTTGTGAGATTCATTGATATTGTTTCTGGTGGCAGTTGTAGTTTATTCATTTTTATTGCAGTGAACCTCAGTTTGTTTGGTTTTCGTTTTTGTTTTTGAGACAGGAGCTCACTCTGTTGCCCAGGCTGAAGTACAGTGGCGCCGTCAGGGCTCACTGTAGCCTCAAACTCCTGGGCTCAAGCCATCCTCCTGCCTCAGCCTCCTGAGTAGCTGGGACCACAGGTGCATGCCATCATGCACAGCTAATTCTTTTATTTATTATTATTATTATTTTTGAGATGGAGTCTCGTTCTGTCACCCAGGCTGGAGTGCAGTGGTGTGATCTCAGCTCACTGCAACTTCCGCCACCCGGGTTCAAGTGATTCTGCTGCCTCAGCCTCCTGAGTAGCTGGGACTACAGGCGCACGCCACCACACCCGGCTAATTTTCTTGTATTTTCAGTAGAGACGGTGTTCCACCGTGTTAGCCAGGATGATCTAGATCTCCTGACCTCGTGATCCATCTGCCTCAGTGTCCCAAACTGCCGGGATTACAGATGTGAGCCACCGCACCTGGCCATTTTATTTTTTATAGACACGGTGTCTTGATATGTTGCCCAGGCTGCTCTCGAACTCCTGACCTCAGGCATGAGCCACTGCCTCCAGTCTGTGTGTTTATCTAAAGAATTCTTAGTGGCTAAGGAAGGTTAAGACCTTCCTGTAGGCCGGGCGCGGTGGCTCAAGCCTGTAATCCCAGCACTTTGGGAGGCCGAGACGGGCGGATCACGAGGTCAGGAGATCGAGACCATCCTGGCTAACCCCGTGAAACCCCGTCTCTACTAAAAAATACAAAAAACTAGCCGGGCGAGGTGGCGGGCGCCTGTGGTCCCAGCTACTCGGGAGGCTGAGGCAGGAGAATGGCATAAACCCGGAAGGCGGAGCTTGCAGTGAGCTGAGATCCGGCCACTGCACTCCAGCCTGGGCCACAGAGCGAGACTCTGTCTCAAAAAAAAAAAAAAAAAAAAAAAAAAGACCTTCCTGTAGTCCCTTTCATCTTTCCCCAGAGATGAGCCATTTTGAACATGGATTTGGCATCTGTGCTGCCTCTGAGCCCATGCTTGGCTGATCTGTGGTTGGCGTCTGCCTTCCAGAGAATTCCTTGTTTTCCCACAGTCCCTTTGCAGCTGTTTCATGGAGCGCGGGGATGCACGCTGGCTGCTGCCACCAGCTCTGATGGCTATGAAGGTTTGAGACAAGTCTCATAGGTGAAATCTGGGCTCTAAGACAGCCCACCTTTTGAAAGGACAGTTCAGCCACCAGAATGTTATCTTCGATCTGTTGGTTTTTCTCATTTTGGTTTCCAAAAGCCTTTAACCATTGTTATTGTTCTGTGCTTATCTTGGTGTCAGCTCAGTATCCATGAAACCTGACAAACCTCTTTCTAGAATGAGGCTGGCAAACCAGTCTCATAATGTTCAACCCCAGTGAAGAGGAACTAAACCTCAAAATTGTTGTACCGCAAACTCTATTAGCCTTTTATTGGTGGGGGTTTTGTTTTTATTACAAGAGGGGTGACTGCTGCAGTGTTGGCGGGGCATTCACTTTAGGCCCTTTCCAGCAGCAGGCCGGGCCTGACAGATAAGAATGCTGTGTCATAAACAGTCTTTTGCAATGACTAACCTTGCTGGGTTGGAATGCAGTGCACACCAAAGGAAGATAGGACTTTTAGTGGTTGTCACAATAGCTGTGTGAATCCAAATGTGGCTAGAAAATGTCAACATACTCTCCAGAGAATCAGCTCTGACAAATGTAAGAGACATAGTGTTAGGGGAATGTCTGGATAAGTTGAACTCCAATCAGAGGGAAAAGGGGGTTGGAGGAATAATGAATGAGGGAAACACTTTTATTGGGAGAATAGCTTGCAAAACGGCCAGTTGCGTAAAGTGTTCTGTCCTAAGAAGTTCTAGTGTAAGCCTCGGCGAGTCCTAATATATGAATGATACCTAGGACTTATTTTATGTATTTCTGTTATCCTTACTAGCAGTTTTGGAGTCTGCATTCTGGTAATGCCTAAATGCTTGTGCTAAGTTACATGTAGAAACAGCTCTACACAACATTCCCTAGTCTCTTGGACACTTACAGTGTTGGCCAGTCCTTTTCTCGTGATTTTTTCCATTTAATTTACTCATGTCCTAACAAAGTTATCATTTTTTGATTGTTTCTCTTTGCTTTCGTCCTTTGCATCTGTGGCTGCTCACTTGCTATGCCCAGGGGAGGGGAAGATGGAGAAATAGATTATGGATATGGCACTCCAGGGCCTGTTTACCAACAACCTGAAAGGCTTATATTCTCAGCGGGTCAATACCCCCCATGTCTGAGGGCGAATGTTGTGTGGATTAATAGGCGAAACATGTTGCATAGATTTGCAGATCCACATTGACAGATTCCCCGCTGTATAGCGAGGCCATAGAGGAGCCTGAATTTGTGTATCCCTTGTGGCTATTGATATGTTGCTGAAGTCAAGTCAGGTATCTATTGAAAAGCATGTTCTAAGTATCTAAGTATTTAAGTGGTACATGTCTGGGAGATAAAACTCTCTTTATACAGGGATGTGAGGAGAGGAACTAGGAGGAGGCTTTATCATGTGCTGATTTATGCTGTGCCAGTAATGAGCCGTGCAACCCTAAGCAAGTTACCTCACTCATTTGGCCAGTTTTTTAGCTTCCTCAATCAGTTTATCGACAAGATGGGGACATTCAGGTGTATCTGCCAGGGTTAGGGGAAGCTTTGAATGGTAATGTATGCTGAGAACCAGCTGGTGCCCTGCGTGAGTGCAGCGCTCCATGAAGGACATTGTGTTATTAACTCCTGGGATGCCTGGATTCCCTTCCATTCATCCACTTTGTTCACCTGAAGGGCCAGAGCAAACAACCGTCCACTCAGGTAAACGTCCCCATCCCAGAGTGACCGTTTGCATCCTCCAGGACTTAACAGTACCGCTGGACTCACCGTGAGTCTCCTGGAAGGCATTGTGTCAGAAACGGAGCATGGGAGCGCTGGGCAGCGTCTCTCCTGCTTCCCTTGGTGTGGCCTATCTGGGAATCTATAGTCTGGAGCGTCCCAGGCTGGCCTCCTTTGGCAGGTGGTGCAGGAGTGCTGCAAGCCCTCCTGGATGCACCCAAGGACCCAGGAAGATGAGAGCGTGGATCTCTGTGCCTGGGCACAGAGGCTGGGAGGAGACACAGCAGGCACCGGCTGGCAGGAGCGGTCCCTGTGGGAGCTTCTGTGTACTCCCACCTCCGCTTCACCTCCTGTTGATCTCGCCTCCCTCTGCAGCATGTTCTGCCCTCCTTCCCCAGAGTCCTCCCCACGGTTCGCCTTGAAACACACCTTTCCATGGGATTCATTTCAGAGGCTGCCCATGTGAGACCAGTGCTGCAGCTTCCCTGTGGGGGTGCTGGTGGCCTTGTGGCACTTGCTAAGCTGGGCGGGCAAGGCTGGGAGTTTGGGCACTCACCGAAGTTTCCTCTCTGCTGAGTGCTCCTGGGGTCCATCCCTCTGGGGTGAAGGCAGGCAGCTTTACACATCGCCTTAGAGCATGTCTTTGTTTGCTCCTGGATCAAGAACCTTTTACCATCAATGTAGGGCTGAGTACCGCCCCCCCACCAACAAACACGCCCTGTCCAGATATCTCACTCTGGGGTGGAAGGAAGCACTCGTGGGAAGAAGCCTCCTCATCACATTAGCTCCAGGTAATTTCAGAGAACTTTGCCAATCTCTTCCCCAGCTTGTAGGTACAATGAAGATAACACTGGCAGACAAGATAGGATACTCTTTCTTGAGTTTAAAAGGCATCAGAATAGTTGCATGCAATTTAGCAAGGAATGGACAGATTAGATTGTATTTAAGAGAGTGCATGTTACTGTACAGTTTTTAAAAACATGTTGAAGCAGAGCAGGTGCCTCTCAGACACTGTTTTGGTGGGGAGGATGGGGGACAGTTGTTTCCTGCTATCACGCTGGGGAGAACTGAAGGGGAGAACACTGCTGCGCCTGAGTGGAGCCTGACAGTCTTGAGGTGAGCACCCTGAACCTCGGGTGTGTATTGTCTCTCTCATACCTGGTGGGCATCTTGGGGCCAGGCTGGGCTGCGTGGTAGCTCTGTGGGATCATTCCCATCTGCGGCACCTGGGGGTGCTGCTCATTGTGTAGACCGAAGCCCAGCCAGCGGAGGCGCCCACTTGCTGACCTTCTTGCACGCCTGCCTTTCTGCTACTAGCTGTCATTTTCTTTTATTGATTGGTTGGCTGTCATTTTCTTTTATTGATTAATTGGTTGGTTGGCTGACAGGCCACATCACTGCAGCTTTGGTATGGTCACTTCTCTAATCTTTCCAAAAAGTCGCTTCAGGTTACAAAGTGAGTTAGCGGCCTGCTCCCTGGTTGCTCCGTGAGAGTTCGCCCTCTCCTCACAGTTGTACAGTGGGCCAGCATTGTTGTTTGGCTTCCTGGTTCATATGCCCCTTCTCTGTGGCACCCCATGTCCTTATGAAAATGACCTAAGCCAGGTGTGGTGGCACATGCCTGTAATCCCAGCACTTTGGGAGGCCAAGGTGGGTGGATCACTTGAGCTTAGGGAGTTCATGACCACCCTGGGCAACATAGCGAGATCTCGTCTCTACAAAAAATACGAAAATTAGCCAGGTGCGGTGGGACACAGCTGTAGTCCCAGCTACTCAGGAGGCTGAGGTGGGAGGATCACTTGAGCCCAGGAGGTCAAGGCTGCAGTGAGCCGAGATTGTGCCACTGCACTCCAGCCTAGGCTAGCGGATAAGACCCTGTGTCAAAAAAACAAGAGAAAACAAACAGAAAAACCTGTACCCTGGTATTGATAAGTCTTAACGGGAGGGCCCCTGCCTCTTACCACAGCCTTCCAGAAGTCAGCTAGATCCCTTTGTTTCCAGCCCCTGGTAGACCAGGGTGGCCTTACGACCCCCTCTTTGTCAGTCTCATCTCTTCCTCTCTTTTTTTAGAGACAGAGTCTCACTGTGTCACCCAGACTGGAGTGCAGTGGCAGAAACACAGCTCACTGCAGCCTCCATCTCTTGGGCTCAAGTGGTCCTCCCACCTCAGACTTCTGTGTAGCTGGGACTACAGGCACACTACACCAAGCCTGGCTAACGTTTTTAGTTTTTGTAGAGATCGGGTCTTGCTATATGGCCCAGGCTGGCCTTTTTTTTTTTTTTTTTTTTTCAGACGAAGTCTTGCTCTGTCACCCAGGCTGGAGTGCAGTGGTGTGATCTCGGCTCACTGCAAGCTCTGCCTCCCGGGTTCACGCCATTCTCCTGCCTCAGCCTCCCGAGTAGCTGGGACTATAGGTGCCTGCCACCACACCCAGCTAATTTTTTGTATTTTTAGTAGAGACGGGGTTTCACCATATTAGCCAGGGTGGTCTCGATCTCCTGACCTCGTGATCCATCCGCCTCAGCCTCCCAAAATGCTGGAATTACAGGCGTGAGCCACCGCGCCTGGCCCCAGGCTGGTCTTGAACTCATGGTGTCAAGCAATCCTCCTGCCTTGGCCTCCCAAAATATTGGGATTATAGGTGTGAGCCACCATGCCTGGCCTCCTCTTTTTATTTTATTTTGAGCTAATTATAGCTTCATGTGGCAATACAGAGAGATGCCATGGGTCCTGTACTCAGGTTCCCCACGTGACGACAATACCTTCTTTGTAATATGATGGTAACAGTGTTTCAACCAGGATATTGCCTTTTTTTGGTTTTTGGATAGAGTCTCATTCTGTCATCTAGGCTGGAATGCAGTGGCGTGATCATGGCTGACTACAGCCTCAACTTCAGCCTCCTGGGCCCAAAAAATCCTCCCACCTCAGGCTCATGTGTAGCTGGGACCACAGGTGTGCACCACCACACCTGACAAATTTTTGTATTTTTTTTTTTTTTAGAGATAGGGTGTTGCTGCGTTGCCCAGGCTGGTCTCAAACTCCTGGTCTTCACTGGTCCTTCTGCCTTGGCCTCCCAAAGTGCTGGGATTTTACAGCTGTGATATTGGCATAGAGACCATCAAGACACAAGACATTTCCATCCCAAGAGGTTCCCTCACATTACCCCTTTTAACTCCTTTCTTGCTTTATAAAGATATCAAGTTCAAAACTTTATTATATAGTAGAACTCTGTTAATCAATTGTTGACCGTTTAAACTGGAATTTAACTGAGAGCCAAGGATCTTCCCCAGGTGACTGAAGTCTGTTGTATCCCTTCGACTTCTGGTTTTGAATTAACAGGAGTTCAGTGTATTTGGAGAGAGGCCTGTCACTCCCTTGTTCTGTTTCTTTAAAGAGTTATGGTCCAGTAGAGAGGGCACGCTCGTTAAAAGCAGTCTCTCGTGAAGTGGATCAAGATGTGTTGGAATGTAAGGCATGACTGCTAGCTGCTGAGCAATTCACATACTTTGGAGGAGGTTAGTGCCCATGAAAAGGTTGATGTGGTAATCAGAAAAAACTCCCGACTCCCTCCAGGCAACATATTCGGCTAATGCTTTGATTAATTGAAACATGTAATTAACTAGATTTTCCCCCCATGCTTTGCTTTTAAGAAGGATCCTTCACTTTCTGTCTTGGCAGGGGAGTGGGGACCAAAGATATTACCTTCTGATTCCCAGACCACCTGCAGGCATTTTCTAGCTGGGATTAGTCTAGCTCCTTGCTGGCTTTTCGTGGCATCTGAAGCTTAATTCTCATTGCCACCACCTTGAAGGTCTGCTCCGAGCTGGGTCTACCAAAGGCTTTCTCTTTCTGTTATGCCCACTTTCCCCCTGGGATACGCAGCACACCTTATTCGTGCAAAAATTTGTATGAATTGCAATTTTAAAGACTGTCGAATTTGACCTGCAATAAAAATGGTGATTGTAATTTGTCGTGGCAGAATTGTAAAGCTAGAAAAGGTCTTTAGGATTGAACTGATCATTTTATGGATAAGGAAACTGAGGCCCAGAAAGGGTCATTGGTTTGCCTCTAATGTGTGTTTCTATCTCCGGGAAGTGCTGGAAATGTACCCTCTTTCTTTAGCCGGTGCCCAGCCCACGCAAGTTGTTAACAGTGGATGGATGTAGACCTACTATATGCCTCATTCTGCATTCTCCGCTATGCAGTGGAACCAGTCTAGAAAAGCCGGCATCTTTATAGCCTTGAGAGTGTGCTTCTCAGTGGGATTGTGGGTGGTTTCCTCTTTAATAAGAAAGCCTGTTTTTATATAGATGTGTTTCTTGGGTGCTGACAGACCCAGCACCACCAGCTCCTAAGCAAGCCCCAGTGTTTTCTGCTGGGGACAGGATCCAGAAGCATCCCGTGGAGGGGTCGGGTACCCCAGATCCACCTGCCAGGACTCTGGGAGAGTCGTGCGTGAGCAGCCGATGAGCCCCCAGCTGTGGAGGACTGAGGCTTGGGGCACCCTGATCTCATTCTGGAACATTCAGTGGCCACACCAGCAGTTCTTTGTGGTCACTTAGGAGCCCATTTCTTGCAGCAAATGGGGGCTACATCAGTTTCGTAGGGCTGTCATAACAAAGTACCTAGCACAAAGCTTAAAGCAACAGGAATGTGTTGTCTCATAGTAAAGAGGCCTGGAGGCCAGAAGTCTGCAGTCATGGTGTCTGCAGAGCCTCTTTCTGAAAGCTCTGGGGGAAGATCCCTCCTTGCTTTTCCTGCTTCTGTGACTCCAGGCATTCCCTGATTGCAGATGCATCATGCCAGTCTCTGCCTCCATCTCCACATAGTTCTCCCGTTTATATGTGTCCAAATTTCCCTCATCTTTTGTGGGCACCGTCATTGGATTAGGGCCCTCCCTAATTCAGGATGACATCATCATCACCAGTTACACCTGCAATGATCCTGTTTCCAAATAAGGCCACGTGTACAGGTTCCGGAGGTGAGGCTTCAACATATCTTTTTGGGAGACATAATTCAGCCCCATAACAAAGGGTAATACAATGTTTTGAGAGAGGATCTATGTACAGAAAAGCACTCACGTCGTAGCGTAGACATTGATGAATTTTCACTTAGCAAGTCATACTTGTGACCCCCACCCAGATGAAGGAATAGAAGAGATAGTCGTAGAAAACAGATACCAAATTCCATGCCTAATGGAGAAAGCCAAGGCTCATTAGTCTGGTTTGTGCTTTTAGGGTTAAATCAGGTACGTTGTTGACACTTCAGACCAGGTACACCTAAGGATGTGGGTATTATGCTGCAAATCACAAAGGGCAGTTTCGGTTTTTTACCCGAGTGGCTTCCTGAGAACTCTATTGTAAAGCATACTGTTATAAACTGAATTGCATTTTGAATAGGAATAATTAGATTTAAGTTAGAGATTCTGCCAAAAATTGCTTTATCAGATAAATGTCGGATGTGAGCAGTTACATCATAAAAGAAGAAATGCCACTCAAACCTGTGATTGCCAGTTTAGGAGAGGTTTTGGGTCTTGGGCCATTGCTCCGTGTTTCCATTTTGGGTGCCTTGTCTATAAAGGGGAAGGGGTGTCTGGATGGCTCTCTGGGTTGGATAGTGGGAGGAGACTGCAGCCCACATCTAGTTCCAGCCTCTTGTCACACAGTTGAGGGAGTGGAGCCCAGCTGAGATTGACCTGCTGAAGGCACCTGGATGGGGGTCATAGTCGCCATCCCTTTGTTTTGCATTTTCTCATGTTTTAAAGCTTTGGTGCCCACTAATTCCAGCCCTGCTGTTCTTGTGAAAGTCACATACACAGAGTGACTGTCACAGCAACTCATTGATCTTCACAGTCCTGAGTTTGCTTTTCTGTAAAATTGAGAAAGAAATACTTGCCTGACCTCTCATCCCACGATTGTTTTTAAGAGTGGGAATCACAGCCCGGGGGGGGGGGCAGGGAGTTGAGATCTTCCACTGTAGTGGTGTGAGCAACACAGGATGGCCATATTTAAATTGGGGTTGTACTGTGGAGAATTATATTAAATTCATAAGGTCAGGACACGGGAGTTGGGCCTTATTGCAGATTCCTCCTTGGTGATTTTACTTGGAGTAAATGGCACACGTAATCATAGCATGTCTCATGTCAAAATCATGTCAAAGAATGCCACGGGTAAGTCTGCGGCAGATGATCAGGGCATCTTTTTAAAGGAGAACCAAAAAACTAAAATTTATCTTTTCCTTTTTAATTGTGGCTATTTTAAACTTTGTTACTTTAAAAATTACATATGTGTAAGTGGTCCACTCTTTTTAAAAAAAAAGGCATCCTCATTGTTCAACTCCTGGACACAGGGAGGGGAACATCACACACCAGGGCCTGTCGGTGGGTGGGGGAGTAGGGGAGGGGTAACATTAGGAGAAATACCTAATGTAGGTGATGGGTGGATGGGTGCAGCAAAGCACCATGGCACGTGTATACCTATGTAACAAACCTGCATGTTCTGCACATGGATCCCAGAACTTAAAGTATAGTCAAAAAGGCATCCTATCATATCTTGGCACCCTCGATGTCAAAATGTGGTGAAAAGGACCTTTGCCCATTGTGTTAGGCATTTTAGCTCTGTTCAGAATCTGTCACTGTTACCTACACTTATTTTGATTTTAGAATTTGGGGGCAGAAATTTTTTTATCTGTCATGGAAAATAGCTGATGCCCCAATTTTTGAACTCAATAAAAATCCCAAACATTCCCATATTGATCCAGATAGATAGATAGATAGATAGATAGATGGGTATTTATTGCATCAGATTTTGTCCCTAAAAGGATTGAATCCAGTACAGGATGTGGAGTGAAACAAGGCTGCTACGGTTTCAGAAACAGCTTTGAAGCTGAGACTTTGCCAAGGAAAGTGGGAACTGCCCTGCCCCAGGAAGAAGTGATGAACCCATCCTTGACTTGCACGACCATGGGGTGTGTCAGTTGCCTCGTTGCCTTGCTCTACAAACTCTTGCCCACCACGAGCTAGGCACACGCTTAACTCAGTGTTGTGGCAGATGGATGACTAATTCGGGTTTTAACTTGGAGAAGCAGAGGTGGCAGATTCCACCATCCTGGCAGAAGGTTGCACACCCGCCGAAGCGCACTCAAAAGCTTCCTAAGTCGCTCAGCTTTAGCTGAGGCTGAGTGCTGCTGTCTCAGAAGAATTAATTAGTTTGAATGGGAGTCATTTTTTAAAGACTTAAGAATGTTTCCTTTTTTTTTTTTTTTTTTTTTTTTAGCAAAACTGAATGAACTTGGGAGAAATAAATGCTTTGCCTTTGAGAGTTTTCTGCTGGAAAAAGTCAACAAAGGGCTTCTGGGTTTTGTTCAGTGGTGTCTTGATTAGAGTGGCATAAATCTTAAGTACTTTCAGAGGAGGCTTACAAATTAGAGAATAGTTTGGCTGTTTTGGTTTGATTCTAACAAGAGTTCAGCATGGAGAAATAATACCACTGATGGGATGAGGAATGTGTTTAGCATAATAAAAAACTACCTCCGTGTAGCCCCATTTTTAGGGCAGATGCAATTTGTGTCTTAAACATAAAAACAGTCAGACATTATCATTTTTCTTTGCTTGTTCCTCAGACACCTTAATAGATTATACCCCTCAATCGTTTTATATTTTAATTACACAAGTGAACAAAGTTTTGCTGTTTAGAACTATTCTGTTGGGTGTTGGTTTTTAAGTTATAAACATTAAAGGAAAAATCATTTGGACTTATATAATGATGAGTCTTGAGAAATGTCAGTGTTTTCTGGGAAGAGTTATTCCATTTTTCTTTTCTTTTTTTCTTTTTTGTTTTTTTTTTTTTAGACGGAGTCTTGCTCTGTCTCCCAGGCTGGAGTGCAGTGGCGTGATCGCGGCTCACTGCAAGCTCTGCCTCCTGGGTTCACGTCATTCTCCTGCCTCAGCCTCCCGAGTAGCTGGGACTACAGGTGCCTGCCACCATGCCCCGCTAATTTTGTTTTTGTATTTTTAGTAGAGACGGGGTTTCACATGTTAGCCAGGATGGTCTCGATCTCTTGACCTCGCGATCCCTCCGCCTCGGCCTCCCAAAGTGCTGGGATTACAGGCGTCAGCTATCGTGCCCGGCCCGAATTGTTCCATTTTTCTAACTGCCTCACTGGGGATCCTGGACTGGAGCGTTTGCCCCTGGGATGCAGCGCCGGGCACCTCTGCTTCCGGGCAAGTGGCTGTGCTGTTCCTGGCCTCCGTGACTTTTCAGGCCTTTCTCTCCCAGTTGCATGATAGCTGCTGCATCCGCAGGCATCCGGTCTTTGTTTAAGACCAGAAGAAAAGGGAAAGGGCTGTACCAGACATTTCTGCCCCTTTGATTGCAGAGACAAAGGCTCTCCTCAAGCCTGCAGCTAACTTCTGCCTTTCCCCCATCCGCTGGGACTGCACATGCCACATGGGGCACGAGGCTGCTCCAGTCTCCATGGTGGATTCAGATATTAAGGAGGGCAGGGCTGATGGCCGCCAGGGATCCTTTGATATTAGTAATGGGGGAAAGAAGAGGACATCAGTTCCAAAGGGTGCAGTCTTCCTATAGAACATGGGACTTGAATGAAGCCCTAATAGAGAAGTCAACTTTGAAGAGGCAGAAAGAGGACACAAAGGTGACGTGCTAGTGAAGTCTAGGATGAAGAGAAACAGTGAGGGAACGTTGAGAACACCACCTTGGTGTGTAGGGATCCTGCATGACGCCATGGATTCTAACACAAAAATACTGCAGAAGAAATTGATGTTTATGTCAGAATAGGGTGTGAGTTACCCACACCAGAGCATGCCGGTTGGTGGTTACACATTTGACCCTTGGACATGATTTTGGGGGGAGTGGGGGCGGTCTCATCTAGTTTTATTTTTTAATTAAGAATTTTTTTTTTTTTTTTTTTTTTCCAGAGACATGGAATCCTGCTCTGTCGCCCTGGCTGGAGTGCAGTGGTGCAGTCACGGCTCACTACAGCCTCAAACTCCTGGTCTTAAGTGATCCTCCTGCCTCAGCCTCCAGAGTAGCTGGGACTACAGGCACACACCACCACACCCTGCTAATGTTTAAGATTTTTTTGTAGAGATAGGGCCTCACCATGTTGCCCAGGCTGGCCTTGAACTCCTGGCCTCAAGTGATCCTCCTGCTTTGGCCTCCCAAAGTGCTGGGATTATAGGCGTGGGTCACTGTGCCCAGCCTGCTGTCACTTAGTTTGAAAAGCAAATAGATTGTGAACATTTACAGACACAGGGAGATTACCCACCCTGCCCCCAAAATTCTAGATTTTTAGTTGCATTAAACACATCATAAAATTCGTGCATCCTGGATGCTCACTTCCCCATGCCTGACACTGGGTAGTGGCTGCTCCTTCAGAAGGGCGGACCCTGCCCCTTCGCCATGAGGCCCAGTGCTCAAGGCTGTAGACCCCATCCTGAGGGTGTGTGTTCTGTACGTGCGGCCCCTCCACTTGTAGCGGCCCCTCCCAGCCCCTGCGAGCGCTGGCGTGTGTACTCCAGGGCTTCATGTTTTCCCCGTGTTGCCTTCTTAGGCTCTGCTACCTAGGCTATGACAAAGGCATCTCTGAAAAGAATTGTTCAAAAAAGAAAGATAGCCCTTGTGACGGGTGAGATTATCCATGTGTTACCCAATAAAAAGTCAAAGGTTTGAGGGGCCCTTTGAGTTCACTCCAGAGAAAGGTGCAGCAGCCTCGGCTTGGTGCCCACTAGGCCTCCCTGACATTGCATGGTGGCAGCATTAGGTTATCTCACTGAACAAGCCCCATCTCTGAAATAGCAGTAGGATGGGAATGTCCTTTAAAGTAAACAGCTGTGTGTTCTGAGAAGCGGGGACGCTTTGTTCTAATGGCCAGCAGTTCCTTTTCCTGTTTCTTGATTCCCTATCAGTTCTTTCAGATTGCCTTTTCACTTTGAAAACTGCAAAATTAAGTAATCGCAGTTATCTCTGTTTAAGCGGGTGCTTCAGTGATGTGATGACTTGCTTTCAAAAGCTCAGTGAGGCCAAGCACGGTGGCTCATGTCTGTAATCCCAGCACTTTGGGAGGCCAAGGCAAATGGAACACCTGAGGTCAAGAGTTCGAGACCAGCTTGGCCAACATGGTGAAACCCCGTCTCTACTAAAAATACAAAAACAATTAGCTGGGCGTGGTGGTGGGCACCTGTAATCCAAGCTACCTGGGAGGCTGAGGCAGAAGAATCGCTTGAAGCCAGGAGGCGGAGGTTGCAGTGAGCCGGGACTGCGCCACTGCACTCTAACCTGGGCAACGAGAGCAAAACTCTGTCTCAAAAAATGATTAAAAAGCTCAGTGAGAAGGGGTGAGGATCTGGGCAGGTCTGTGTTCTGTGTTGGCTGGAAGCCTGCTAGGGGTGCTTTGACCAGACAATTTTTGATACTTCTAAGATGGACTTGAGGCCGGGCGTGGTGGCTCACGCCTGTAATCCCAGCATTTTGGGAGGCTGAGGTGGGTGGATCACCTGAGGTCAGGAGTTCAAGACCATCCTGGCCAACATGGTGAAACCTCGTCTCTACTGAAAATACAAAGATTAGCTGGGCATGGTGGCAAGCACCTGTAATCTCAGCTACTCGGGAGGCTGAAGCAGGGAGAATTGCTTGAACCTGGGAGATGGAGGTTGCAGTGAGCCAAGATTGCACCACTGTACTCCAGCCTGACCGACAGAGCGAGACTCCATCTCAAAAAAAAAAAAAGAAAGATGGACTTGAAAGACCAGGAATATGGTACAGGTTTTGTTTTTCCCCTCCCATAGTAATGAGATGAAAGCAGGGCTTTGGACAGGACGTCGCTTATCTTCGATGATTCTTTTTCTCTCCGTTCATCCTCTCCAGAAACATTGCCTATTGTGTTGCGACCAGCTTTTGTATAGGAAGGGAAGAAACAGATATCATTTGGATTTTGTCATCAGGGAGATGCTAGTCTTGTTGTGGGATGAGAAGCATAAGCTGGTAACTGTCAGCAGGGTTAGGAGCAGATAGTGGCCATGTGCCCCAGGCACCAGGGAGGCTGGGAGATGTACAGAGTCCCTCGGCGGAGACGGTGGGGTTCAGGATGGCGTCCTGAGGGCTGAGTGTGGGTGAGCTGGGCAGAGTGTGTGCACAGCAGCGATGGGGGTGCATGGTGTTTCCAGAGGGGACCCAGTAAACAAAGCTCTGCAGGCAAGAAAGACCACTTTCTCTAGGGAGGAAGGACAAAGGGCCTGTTGTTGCGGGTGTGTGATGTTTGGGCAGGGTGGGGATGGTGTCCAGAACAGCAAGGCTTGTTTTGCATGGTGGTGATTAATTGTAGTGCCCACCTCCCGCCCCCCGCCTGATCAAACTGCTCTTTTGCATTGCTGCTGGAGGCGAGAGAGAAGATGATTTGCGTGAGGCAGACGGCTGCCTGTTTCCTGTCGTGGTAAATGGGTTTTACAGGGCAGGAGGTTAAAACGTGACTTTAGAGGTGCCTTGGTTTTGTTTTTCTGTTCCACACGAGCCATGGGTGACCATTTCTAACACATCATCCTTTCTCTGGAATATGGTTCTCCCTTGGGGGAAAGTTTGTCCTCCAGGAGACATGTGGTAACATCTGGAGACATTTGAATTTGTCACAACTTGGGGCAGGAGGGTGCCACTGGCTTCTAGTGGGTAGAGGCCAGGGATGCTGCCGAGTCCCTTGCAATACCCAGGGCAGCCCTCACAGCAAAGAATGATCCGGCCCCAAATGTCAATAGTGCCGAGGTGGAGGAGCGTGGTTTGGAGTGTCCTATTGTTTATCCATGTTTTATCTATTGGACATTTGGGTAAAATAGCCTGTTTTTAGCTCTTACAGATGGTCCTGGTATGCACATTCTTCTGTGGGTCTTTTGGTTAACATACATGCACATCACTGAGTTGTAGGTCACTCGGTCTGTTTTCCCAGTCATATCTTTTTTTTTTTTTTTTTTTTTTTTGAGACAGGGTCTCACTCTGTCACCCAGGCTACAGTGCAGTGGCGTGATTTTGGCTCACTGCAATCTCCTCTTCCTGGGTTCAAGCAATTCTCTTGCCTCAGCTTCCTGAGTAGCTGGGATTATAGGCATGTGCCACCATGCCTGGCTAATTTTTGTATTTTTAGTAGAGATGGGGTTTCACCATGTTGCCCAGGCTGGTCTTGAACTCCTGACCTCAAGTGATCTGCCACCTTGGCCTCCCAAAGCGCTGGGATTACAGGCATGAGCCACCGTATCTGGCCAGTCATATCAATTTTGGTATTCATCCCGTATTCAGGAGTTGAAGGTGTAGGGAGCAGCGCAAATGGCCATTGACAGACGAGTGGATAAAGAGAATGGATAGCGTACATACAGTGGAATATTGCTCAGCCTCAAAATGGAAGGAAATCCTGTTACTTGTTACCACCTGAATGAACTTTGAGTCCATGATGTTAGCTGAAATAAGCCAGTCCTACAAGGGCAGGTACTGTATGGTTCTACCTATGTGACATATCTGGAATAGTCAAATTCACAGAGGCAGGAATAAAATGCAGGTTGCCAGAGGCAATGGGGGATTGTTCACTGTTTTGGTTTTGCAAGTTCTAGAGATCTGTTACACAACAGTGCAATTATAGTTAATGCTACTGAACTGCATGCAATTAAAATGGTTAAGAGGATACATTTTATATTATGTTTTTGTTGATGCTGTTGTTGTTAAGAGATAGGGTCTCTCTCTGTCCCCCAGGCTGGAGTGCAGTTGTACAATTCAAGCTCACAGTAGCCTTGAATTCCTGGGCTCAAGTGGTCCTCCTGACTCAGCCTCCCAGGTAGCTGAGATTACAGGCATGTGCCACTGTGCCTGACTAACTTTAAAAACAAAATCATAGAAACTTGGTTTCGTTATGTTGCCCAGGCTGGTCTCAAAACTGCTAGCCTTAAGTGATCCTCCTACATTGGCCTCCCAAAGCCCTGGGATTACAGATGTGAGCCACTATGCCCGGCCTATATAATGTGTTTTTTAAAAATCACAGTTTAAAATTAAAAAGCATTGAAGATGCACTTGTCCTTGGGGCATCTTGTTCCTCGCAGCCATTCTGGAGTGTGTGGGTGGCACCATCTACTCTCTCCTCCATCTCCCCGGCTACACAGGCAGGCTCTGGGTAGCTAAGCATACGCACACAGACCCCTCCTTCTGTCAGTGTTCCATCAGGGAGCAGAGGCGCTGTGAATGTTGTAGGGCAAGGAGTTTATTAAAGGAATCAGAACTTACGTGATTGTGGGCAGAGGTTCGCAGGGAGAGTTGGGGGGTCCTGCACAGTTGGAGTCACACCCCCAGTGCCTCTGAGAACCCATCCGTCCAGCTTGGGGAGGGGATGTACTCTGGGATCCCCAGGGGAGGCTGGTCCTCCCGGGTTTGAGCCAAGCAGTGAGCTGAGGCCACTGTTGGGGGGTCATAGGACCCTCAGTTGGGAAGAAGAAGGGGGTGTGAAGCATTGGAGTATGAAGTCAGGCTGGAGCCTGCCAGACACCTCTGCAGCTGTTCCTTGTCCCCATGTGACTGTGATGTGGCCTTATGGTATATTGGCTGCAGTGTCACCTCTACTTTCAAACCTTTGGCAGCTTCCTCTTTTGATCCAGTCTAACAAAGAACCATATAGGAACGGAGACTGTGGAAAATATAGTTCCCATTTTAGCCAAGATGGCTGGTACTATACTTGAAGTTAAACCTGACGTGTGGCATATTCCCTGCATCCAAAGGGCCAGCTGGGGAAATGTATGTGGTTCCTTCATTATTCCTTGCTTGATTGTAAATACACAGTATTTAAACCGTGACACATTTTACAGAGGTATTTTTATCTTAGCCTGAGAGTTTAGCTATCATTTAAATCATGACTTTTCTTGGGGGGAATGTGGCCTGGTTTCCACATAATCTACTTAGGCTAAAACTTTTGTAAAACAACTCATTTATAAACTGCAACTTTCTGTGTTTATGAAGTTCTCCGTAATGCTTTAGTAGCTAAACACCGGGAAAAGGAAATTTTAAGTTAGGTTTAAAGTAAACAATGAGAATATCTAGGACAATTAAGCTTTTGGGTTATTTCAGACAATCTTATATAAAAGGGCTTAGAAACCACTCTACCTAAATAGCTCTAAGTATTGTAAGTGGTTTCCCTTTACCTCTTAAGCTCTGGTTTCCTCGTGTTATGATTAAAACGGATACTTTGTCACCGTCCCTGAGAGTGGAGCAGCATAGCCTAGGTTCCACTGGCAGTTTGGACATGAACAAATTATAACAGCAGAATAAGTTGTAACTGTACTTGTAGCATACTTTAGAGTTTGCAACATATTTTCATAATTGTTTCACTGTTATCCTCCTGGTCGTCCTAGGATGTAAGACAACCAGCTCTTACCATCATTTTTGGGGTGATAAAACCAAGAGTAGGAAGCATTTCTCCAAATCGTGTACTTAAGTGGGGGAGGCAGGTCTTCAGTACTAGATCATTCCTCATCTTTTGAAATGCTCCCTGCCCCCACCCTCTGATGTGATTATTCCCTCCTGTCTGCCACCAGGGGATCCTGTGCATGTCTGTCACTCTGTCACTGCACTTGCCTCATGGGATTTGTATCAGCCAGGATCCAGTTAGGAGACAGAAACCACACGGTAGTTGGAACA
Organism: Macaca thibetana thibetana; assembly: GCF_024542745.1. Taxonomy (NCBI): domain Eukaryota; kingdom Metazoa; phylum Chordata; class Mammalia; order Primates; family Cercopithecidae; genus Macaca; species Macaca thibetana. The sequence goes on from NC_065598.1 coordinate 9,329,287, forward strand.
GGAGTGCTTCATAGGAAGCGGGATTTGGTGGATTGACCACATCCCACCATGCCCCCGTGCTTACGGCTTTTCTGTTTACAGAAGCAAGGTTGAACAGTTGCCACAGAGATTGTGTACATGCAAAGCTCAAAATATTTACACTACGGCTCTTTGTGAAAAAGTTTGCTCACCCCTAACGTAAAGAACTATTAACTTGTGGCAGGTTATTATGTATTATCGAGGAATTATTAACTAGTAGCTACTACAGGTAAGGAGAACTCTAAAGAATACGAGAATAGTAGATAGAGGGAGCAGTCACTCCTTCCAGGGCTGGGTCACAGAGTACCTGAGGAAGGAAGAAATTTGGAACTCTTCTCCCCACCCCCTCCAAATCTGAGATTCAAATCTCGATGGAGGATGGTCCATTAGGTAGTGGAGAAAGTCGCTGAGGGCTACTGCTGGCTGGAGAGCAGGGAGCCACCCCCGGCATGCCAGTGAAGCTCACTAGGAAGCTGGCTGGGGTGTCTGTGGGACTCGGTGGAAAGCCATCAAGGAATTGTCTCTAAAAGTCGCTGGGAGGCTGCCTGCCAGAGCACCAGTGGAACTTGCTAGGAAGCTGCCCTTGGAACTAGTGACACTGTGTGTGCCACATGACTGCCAGGTCCCACTGGAGCAGGCAGGGAGGAAAGCACACCGGAATGATGAAGGCAAGCCCTTTCCACTGCCCACGTGCCTCCACTGCCCTCTGCTGACGGTGCTCAGGTGCCAGCGCTGGAGAAACACCCACAGGGTCCTGCTCCAGGATCACCATGTGGGTAGTGAAGGTGCATTTGGGATGCAGAGGCAATGCATTACTAACTGGCATTGTTGCAACAGGTTGTCTTCAGATCTGCATTGTAAATTCCTCTGACACACGATGGTGTTCCAGAAATCCTCCCTGAACGTTGCTCTCCGTTAACCATCTCTTAGGTGGATCTTGGCCTGTGCTCTGTGAAATTCAGGGCTGACATGTCCTGGTCAGGATCTGGCCACGTCCTGAGGCCCCAGGACCTTTGCCACATGTGGAGAGGAGGCACACACCTTTGGGCTCTCTGCTACCCTCCCTCCAGGAAGACTGTCACCCCTTGCCACAGAATGCACACTCCTCCTCTGGTCCCATCCAGTTGGCCTGCATTCTGAGGCTGCAGCTCCCACCTGCCTGGGGCACATTCCACCCCTGCCCGTTTCTCCCAGTCACTCCTGGGACAGTCAGCTCACCTTCTGTTGCTCTGTAGAAATGTCGTCTGCCAACTCAGTCTCCACCACCTCCAGATCTTCACCTCATCTCCCGATGGCTACATCCTGATGGACTCCTCCCTCCACATTTTTGAGAGCCACATCCCCCCTTTTCACCTAGCCAATCACCCAGCTGTAGGCTTTCTGTCATGACACTCCCTTGGCCTGTGTGTCCGTTAGCATGGCTTTGTCACCTGGTGCAGCCACGTCCTCGTCCTCTCCTCGTGCCTCATCCTCGCGCCTCTCCTTGCCATGGGGCCTCGTGCGATGCAGCCCTCATTTTAGAGAGAGATGAAACAAGGGTTAGACCTTTGTGGACTAAATACCTCCTTGAACATCTAGTTCCAAAATACATGAGGAGGGGTTTGGTTTATTTTGTTAGTGTTATTATTATTATTATGGTATATATTAAGAGATGGGTGCCTCACTATGTTACCTAGACAGGAGTGCAGTAGCTCTTCACAGGCGTGGTCATAGCACACACTGCAGCCTCCAACTCCTGGGCTCAGGTGATCCCGCCTCAGCCTCCTGAAGAGCTTTTTTGTATTGTTTTGTCATTTTCCTTGCTTTCTTACTAATTTTGTCAACTATGAGGAAAGAAATTTTTTCTTTCCTAATAGAGATTTTATGGATACTTTGGAAGATGAATACAGAGCTGTTTCAATTTGTATCCCGTTCTTAATGTCCTTACAGAAAATCTAAGAGCTGTGTCTTGGGATTCTTTTCTAGGAATTCCAGAGATTTCTAGCTGAAAACTTGGAGGCAAATTTTCCTTAAAAGGCCAGGAATTATGATGTTTTGAAGTCTCAGCACCTTTGGGTGGTGGTTTCCATCTTTAAGAGCACAAATCTGTCTCAGGGCGAAACTTCTGTGTAGATGACGTGTTCTCAGGATGTTTCACAACTTGCCTTGCTGGATGGGCCACATTTCCTTCCCCAAGTGCCGGTACCTTCAGATGTTGATGAGCTGTCACATCAGAAGTCACAGTCACTCACCATTATCAGCAACACTGCATACTCAAGTTTTCAGCCTTTCATAGCACATTAACAGAGCGATTAGGAAAACCGACTGCCATGACCGGAAGACTTCCTGGGTGCATGCCTTTCTGACAGGGAGAGTCAGGATCAAGGAGTCCCTTTCCTTCCAAAACAGTTCTACTAAAAAACAACCCATGGGCTCACACCTATAACACCAGCACTTTGGGCGACCAAACAGGAGGTCAAGGTAGGAGGATCACTTGGAGGCCTGGAGATTGAAACCAGCCTGAGCAACATGCTGAGACCTCGTCTCTACAAAAAATAAAAATAAAAATAAACTAGCCAAGTGTGCTGACATGTGCCTGTAGTCCCACCTTCTTGGGAGGCTGAGGCAGGAGGATCGCTTGAGCCCGGGAGTTCAAGGCTGCAGGGAGCTGTGATTGCACCACTGCACTCCAGCCTGTGCAACAGAGTGAGACCCTGTCTCAAAAACAGAAAACAAACCTATGAGTATAAGTAATTTAAGCTGCTCAAGACATGTTAAATGCATGACCATGACTGCAAATTGCCAGTCAGTATGCTTTGTGTTGTAGGATATGAAAACTGTCCGCCCAGCCTGGCACTCAAGACAGTCAAAGCCTCTCTAAATATATACCAAAAAAACAACCAGCAAATGATTTCACCTCTTTTTTAAAAAAGGCATTTATGCTTAAAAAATGTAATCAGGTGGGATTCTCTCCTTAAAAAATGTTTACAGAACTACTAAAAAACTTGCATTTACAAAACAGTTGCTGACAGTATTCCCCTGGCATATATGGGAAGGGAGACGGGGGCCGCTGAGCAGCATATGATAGTAATCAGGTTTCTTTCCCTCCTGCTTCCTGGGAGCCTGGACTCTACTTGCATTTAGACTCTGCTTCCTGCGGGTCAGTCTTCAGGTTCCTGCTGAGCCACTTCAGCCCATTTGCCCTTTGCTCCCCCTTTTCTCTTTTGTGTTTTTTTTCCCTGAGGATTTTATCCTTTCCTGCTGCCTTTTTGGGCTTCATTTCCACTTCTGCTGAAGCAGGTTGAGCCGACAGCCTGGCAGACCTCTGGACTCTGCCTTGGCCACCCCAGGGCTGACCTGACCTTCCCCTTGGGCATCTTGGCGGCGCCTGGTGCCTGCTGCCCAAAAGCCTTATGAATCTGGATGTGCCGCACCTCCCTTCCCTGCCCCTCAGGCCTCTGGGATCGCAGCAGGGGCCAGGAATTTTTTTTTTTTTTTTTTTTTAAAGTCTCAACACATTTGGGTGGGGATTTCCATCTTCTAGGGGCTTCCCTGTTATCGGAGCACAAGTCTGTCTCACAGAGAACTTTCAGTGTGGACAAGGTGTTCTCATCTATTTCCCAACGTGCCTGTTTCTTGGATGAGTCAGGTTTTCTTTCTGAATACGCTGAGCTCAATAAATTAAGCAGACGGAGAGGTGACTTCATTGCTTGTCCTTGTCATGCAGATACTTTATCTCTGGAAAGTGAAGCATTGTTGAGGTGGTCAGAATTGATCAATTGCAGGTGTGACTCATAGCCCTTGAAATATGATACTGGACTTAAAAAAACAAAAAACAAAAAACCAGCTCCTTTTTCTCTTCTCATTTTGATTTCTGGTCACTGTGATTTTCCAAATCCCTCAAGCTGCAAACCCTACGGCAGGTGGCGTGGCCAGGTCTTCCCTCCCAGCCTCTGGAGTTGGTGCATTACTCCCGTGATTTTCTCTCCCTCTTTCCCCAAGAGTTCTGCAGAGATGTAGTGGTGGTGCCCATCAGGGTCGTTGTCCTTGTCGTTTTATTCTTATTGCCAAAGAAATTCATTTGTGTGTGACTATAAGAGTCTTCCAGAAGCAGCTGCTGTAGTGATGAGTTCACTCCCCCACTGCCATGGCTGCCTTCGCTGGGCCCCCACTGCCTGCAGGACAGCGTCCAGATTCCCATTCCAGGGCGGGGTCCTCATCTTCCCCCACATCTGCCCTAGCTTCAGACACGCACCCGCACACACACTCATGCCTCAGGCCTCCTGCCTCCACGCCCTTCTTCGTGGGGAAGCCTCTGCGGAAGGCCTTCCCAGCCTTTTCTAGTTGCCGTTTCTATTTGGAGGCCTTCTTATCTCCACCCGAGACAGAGGATCACATCCCCCTCATGCTGCCACTGCAGGGACCCCATTCTTTCCAGCGTGAGCCTGCTTCCCCGCTGCACTCAGGATGCCTTCACCCTCATGGGACTTCATTGGGATTGTCTCTTCAACGAAGTATCAACAACTTTGTTCCATAAAAGACTTTGATTAACTGTTTTTTTCCTGCTCTTCCTAGAGAAAACATTTCCATGAGAACAATGAGGCATTCTGCACGTTAGGAGACATTGAACTCTAATCAGGGCCGTAAGAGTGAGTTTCCATACAGAATATCAGTTAAAAACTTAAGACAACAGTATTTGCCTGGGTGTGTGGACTTGGTGCTTTGGGTCTGTGAGTGCCTATAGCATGGCACCTGGGCTGGCATCGTCGTGGGTCGGGGGTGATTGACTTCCTAGCTTTTGGTAGAGGGACTTTTTGAGGTTAGAGCAAGCGAGAGCAAAGATTTTTCCTAAGTACTACAGGACAGAACTGCCTCATTTGTGGCTCTGGCACTCCACAGACATTAGGCGGCTGTCACTAATCGGTGCAGTGCCAAGTGCTTCCTTAGCTTGTAGACCTGGGACTATGACAAAATGAGCATCATCGTGATGCTATCATGCATGCGGCACTAGGGATGCCACAGGCCCAGTCCTTAATTAAGCCTAATTAATTCTACTGAACTTGAGAAGTTCAGTGGGGCAAAGAGAATAGAATGGAGGTTTTCAAAGCTGCTGCTGCTTTCCTGACTACTTTCCCCATAGCACCATAAACATGTAGAGGTACTTTCTCTGGACCAGGAAGCCAGGGGGAAAAATGAAGACTTTATCTCCCAAACCAAAACACATTTTTGCTGGGAAATGTAGGTGGAGTGTGGCGGGGGAAGGCAGATGGATGTTGTTGAATGCGGCCTTCGTATCTAGAGGGGAAGCTTTAGGAATCTTTGCAGATGAGAAGAAACAGCATCATGTTATCCTTTGCAGTGAAGTCAGAGCAACTGACAGCCCTTTCTGAGAGTCTTGCAGGACTTGTTACACATGCGCTTGTGGGAATGAGACACATTCCCACCGAAAACCCCACCCAGTCACCATTGAGTCAGACACAGAACTGTCACCCTGAAGAAGTGCTGCTCCAAAAGCTGTCCCAAGACCCTACAAGCCATTAGTCTTCATGGTTTTGCCTAAAGATTTTCCTGTGATACTTAAATTCAAACATGTCATTGTGGAGAGGACACAACTTCATTTATTTTTGTTTTTATTTTAATTTTATTTATTTATTTATTTTTGAGATGAAGTCTCACTCTGTCGCCCAGGCTGGAGTACAGTGGCGTGATCTCGACCCCCTGCAACCTCCATCTTCCAGGTTCAAGCGACTCTCATGACTCAGTCTCCTGAGTAGCTGGGATTATAGGCATGCGCCACCAAGCCTGGCCAATTTTTTGTATTTTTAGCAGAGATGATGTTTCACCATCTAGGTCAGGTTGGTCTCGAACTCCTGACCTCGTGATCCACCCACCTTGGCCTCCCAAAGTGCTAGGATTACAAGCGTGAGCCACCATGCCTGGCCTTTTTATTTTTTTGAGACAGGGTCTCGCTCTGTCACCCAGGCTAGAGTAGGGTGGCATGATAACATCTCGCTGCAGCCTCAACCTTCTAGGCTCAAGTGATCCTCCTGCCTTAGCCTCCCAAGTACCTGGGTGCCTCCCGAGTAGCTAGGTGCCTCCTGAGTAGCTGGGTGCCACCATATCTGGCTAATTTTTTAACCTTTTTTTTTTTTATATTACCCAGGCTAGTCTCAAGCTCCTGGACTCAAGCAATCCTTCCACGTTGGCCTCCCAAAGTGGTGGGATTCTAGGCATGAGCCACTGCTCTCAGCCCTAGACACAGTTTTAAAGCTCACCATATATCACTTTTATAGTGGGTCAAAATACTTTCCTTGATTTTATTTTACTTTTTTTTAATTTTAATTTTTTGAGACAGAGTCTGACTCTGTCGCCCAGGCTGGAGTGCAGTGGCATGATATCAGCTCACTGTAGCCTCCACCTCTCAGGAGCAAGCAATTCTCATGCCTCAGCCTCTCGAGTAGCTGGGATTACAGGCATGTGCCACCATGCCCAGCTAATTTTTGTTTGTATTTTTAGTAGAGACAGGGTTTCACCGTGTTGGCCAGGCTGGTCTTGAACTCCTGACCTCAGGTAATCCGCCTGCCTTGACCTCCCAAAGTGCTGGGATTACAGGCCTGAGCCATCGCACTCAGCCCCTTGTTTTTAGATATTGAGGAATGCATAACTTTTTATTGTGGTAATGAGGAAAAAGAGACCAGAAGTCTTAGGGTCTGGAGTTGGCAGCCATGGATAACACGTGGATAGAAAAAAACTTCTGCGGTCTTTCAACAAGGTGGAATTCCTGACAGGCAAGAAAAGTCACTAAGACCTGAAGTCTCCAAAACAAAAGACCAGCTCCAGGATGCCAAGAGCTTCCTTGGAATCCCTGGACCCCCAGATGTCTGTAACTTGCCTCCTTATACGCACCTCATTTTTACTGTCTTTCCCACCCTGCCTGGATACTCTTATTTGGTTCGGGGGAATAGAAATGAGCAAAGTCAGCCACGTCAACATGTAGGCTTTCTAGCATTGAAATACAGATGAGAGTAGGTCATTCCAGCCACAGCACTTAGCAGTGACCTAGAGAAACAGCGCCCTTCATCTCTGATCCATCCTCCTGAGGCACAGCCTGGAAGGAGCCTTTCCTCTGTGCAGAAACCTTGGGGGAGGGTTGCTGCAGATCCCCAGCCTCCTGGCCGGCCCCTTGGTCTCCCTCTTGGGGCATGTCGAAACCCAGTCTCCACCAGGTATTGCCTGCCTTTTGCTATTCCTTGGCTGTGTGTGCAACCTTGGCGGGTGGAAGCTTATTTACAGTCTATAAAGACATCGGGATAAAATCCTCTAGAACTTTTGGAACCAGTTGGTGACTGAAAAAATTGCTGCATATTTTTGTCAGGAGTGGTTTTAAAATTTTGTTTATGGTATTGACTAGCAGTGAATAATTGCTTTATTCACAAGAGTTCAGTTGTCCTCAGATGTAGGTGGAGATTTCAGGAAAATATGCAGCTTCAGAATTGAGGCATTGTAAGTTACTTAGCACCTAGCTTCTTCTGGCCCCCCACCCCAAAAAGTAAGCTTGAATCCAAAGCACCTAGCTTTTCAACTGCCAGAAGAATGGACGGCATTAGCTTCAGGCTCACTCTTGGAAGTTATTCTCGGGTTAGCCATGGCATGCAGCTGGGTAGCAGTGAACTCAAAGCTGTATGCTGATATGCTTGTAACCAGTGATTTCTTCTTACTGGTTTCCTAGCAGTTTTAAAGCTTTTTGGTGTAAAACAGAGTTGGCAAACCATTTTTGGAACAAGCCCAGTAGTAAGTATTTTTGGCTTTGTGGGCCAAGCGACTCAATTCTGCCCTGTAGCAATATGTAAACCAATGGGTGTGGCTGTATTCCAGTAAAACTTTGGGGGGTGGGAGGGGGAAAGAAAGCAGCTGGCTCATTGGCTCACTGGCCAGTGTGCCAGAAAATGGGCAGATTAGCTGGAATGAATTGCTGTTGAGTTCCATTTTACTGTATAGGAAAATCTAGGTTAATAAAAGTTACAGAATATAGGCCGGTCACGGTGGCTCATGCCTCTAATCTCAGCACTCTGGGAGGCCCAGGCGGATGGATCACAAGGTCAAAGGAGTTCGAGACCAGCCTGGCCAATGGGGTGAAACCCTGTCTCTACTAAAAATACAAAAATTAGCTGGGTGTGGTGGCAGGCGCCTGTAATCCCAGCTACTCAGGAGGCTGAGGCAGGAGAATTGCTTGAACTGGGAGGCAGAGATTGCAGTAAGCCGAGATCACACCACTGCACTCCAGCCTGGGTGACAGAGTGAGACTCTGTCTCAAAAAAAAGAAAAAAGGGAAAAAAAGCTATAGAATGGATGGCATTCAGGCTGTTAGGGAGTCAGTCAATACACATTGGGAGGATACTGTGTTTAGCACTGAGTAGTGAATATCTTAACATACACAGCATGGTATAGTAATCAGATTAGGGCTATGACAAAAAACAGATACGTGTTAGCAAGGATATGGAGGCATTGGAACCTTCATACACTGATGGTGGGAATGTAAAAACGGTACAGCTACTGTAGAAAACAGCCTGGAAGCTCCTCAGGTTGTTAAATGTAGTTATAGGGCCCAGCAATTCCACTTTGTAATAGCCAAAAGTAGACACTGATGAATAGATAAAATGTGGTCTCTCCATACAAGTGAATGTTATTCAGCCATAAAAAGAAATGAAGTACTGCTACGTGCTACAATGTAGGTGAACTTGGAAAGCATCGTGCTAAGTGAGAGAAGCCAGACAGACCCAAGAAGCCACATATTGTATGACTCCATTTATATGAACTGTCTAGGACACGCAAATTCATGGACACAGAAAGTACATTTGTGGTTGCCAGAGGCTGGAGGGATTAGAAGCTGAGTAGTAATGAGCACAAGGTTTCTTTCGGGGTTAGGGGAAATGCCCTAATATTGATGGTTGTGATGGTTGTACAACTCTGAAAATACTAAAAGCCATGCTTTATTTGAGTGAATATATGGTATTTGAATTATATTTCTATAAAGTTGTTACAAAAACAGTCTAGTTCCAGGATTAATGTATGAGAAATAATTAATAAATAATTTAAAATGGTCCAAAATTATTGTCTGGTTAAAGGAAATCTAGAAAATGAATCAGTATCTTCAGGTCCCCTGTTTTCCATTGTGTGTGTTTCCGAGCTTTCCCATTCCCTGGATAAACAGGAGCCGTGTCCAGGGAAGGCAGGCCAGGGTGAGGGGTATAGTACATCCCTGATCCCCTGAGTGGTAATAAGGTCAGCCCCCTGGGCCCCATTCCCGCCAAGCTTGAGGTATGTCTGTTGCTTTCCAAGGACCTGCTCTGCCTCAGGAATTGCTGCTCGTGGAGGGCTCATGGAATATGCTTCTCTGTTACAGATTGAAGAGGGCAGTAAAGCCGCGGCGGTCGACAAGTTACTGGCTGGAGATGAGATCGTCGGCATCAATGACATTGGTCTCTCAGGGTTTAGACAGGAAGCGATTTGCCTGGTGAAGGGGTCCCATAAGACCCTGAAACTGGTCGTCAAAAGGTAAGACCTGAGCTTCCTCCCACATTTACCACGACACACAGGAGTGAGTGGAACATCAAAGTGGGAGTCCAGTTGTCCCACCCACATCACTGCAGAGATCTCGATTGGGACATGCACTTAGAGTTATATGTCTCGGCCAAGCATGGGCCCAGCATCAAGTGTCCGAACAGTTCCTAATTTTATTACAACTGATTTTTATAAATGTTAATGTATTAAGTGGATTTGAATACTCGTATCTTTCCTTTGGCAATATGTAGATTATTTTCTTGGCAGGCAGAAAACTCTGCTTATGCTCCCAGTGAGGTGACATGTTGTTGCCTGTCTTGTACACAAGGTGGCAGGCCACTGCGCTTTCTGTTTTCGTGCTAGAAAGAGAGTGACTGTCACGAAATTGCCAGCCGCCAAGGGTTTAGAGCGCTGTGCTGAGGTCTGGAGGGAGCGTCTGGAGGGAGCTGGCCGTCTATTCCTGTACATTACATGTCACTTGGAGCTTGGATGGTTTTAAGAGGTTAGAAAGTGAACTTGGGGACATGATGCTTTTATATACGGGAACTAAAGCAATACTCCTGTGTACCACAAGAATGTTGGTGATATGTCGCTTTCAAAGAGAAATAACTCTCCACCTTGGTTTTATAGTTGGCTTATTAATAGGAAAGTGCTTACACATCCTTTTTGGCAAAATTAGCATGTTCTTTTGAAGGCTGGCTGTAAATTTTAATTAATTGACTCACATTTATTTCCATTTTTAGTACAGACATGAAGATATCTTCCTTTTTTATGAAAAAAAATTTTTTTCAAGTCTGGCCAAGTGAAGTAGTGTGCGTGGAGAGGAACAAAGAAATCTGTAACTGGTTGTGACTAATTATTTGTAAACACCGCTGCATTCAAACCAGCCAAGACAAATACCTAAAGGCTTTTTTGAAGTGGGGGTGATTGGAGGTACCAAAACAGTATCCAAAGAAAAGGTTCAGAAATGAGGAAGGGCCAGACGTGGTGGCTTATACCTGTAATCCCAGCACTTTGGGAGGCCGAGGCCAGAGGATCACTTGAGCCCAGGAGTTCGATCAAGATCAACCTGGGCAACATAGTGAGACCCCATCTCTCTAAAAAAATTTTTTAAAATTAGCTGGGCATGATGATGCGCGCCTGTGGTCCCAGTTACTCGAGAGGTTGATATGGGAGGATTCTTTGAGCCTGGGAGGTCGAGGTTACAATGAGCCGTGAGGGTGCCACTGTACTCCATCCTGGGTGACAGAGCGAGACCCTGTCTCAAAAAAAAAAAAAAAGGAAGGAAAAACATTTTTTGCCTCATGAATTTAGCAAAGTCATTTGTAAGTAGTACATGCCATTCCTGAGCACCCTTTTAACAACTCTTTGTAGATCAGAAAGTAAAATCTCAGAATGGTGGTTTCTGAGCCATTGGGGAGGGTGGGGCATGAGAGGCACCATGACACTGTGTTATGGTTCCTCTGTGATCACCGTCGTAACCCTCCTATAGCAGCACGTTTGTTCTTACACGATTCAGTTAACTTAGTGGAATGCTGGTGGTGGTGAGGGAAGCTTGTTCTGCAGAGGTAAGGCGAGGAGTTATAAATTGGCTCCGGGGGCCATCATCCCGCTGCCTGTACTGTCTCGTTCTGGGCTCCCAGAGCCCCCAAAACACTGGGCTGTGCTTGTGGTCTTACTGTCTGTCTTCTCTTCTTCGATGGAGACACCAGCTTAGTTAGTCAGCATAGCTGGCCAACTTTGTATCACCAGGGCATAGCTACGCATAGAAATTCCTAGCATTGGAGTTCTTAAGTCAGAAGGTGTGTGCGTTGTGAATGTTCAGAGACATTTCTGAGTTTCTCAGACCCCTTTTACATCATCTCTAGCATAGGATATTTGTAGTTTGTTTGTTTGTATTCTCTGTGAATGTGATAGGTGAAATATGGTTTTATATTTACATTTGCATTTCCGTAGTTACGAGAGTGAAGTCAGGTATCGTTCCATGTGTTTAGAAGAATGGTAGATGTGATTCTTTTTTTGAGCTAGAAGTACATATTTAGTGATAAAGATGGACAGTCTAATATCTGTTCAAAGGAAAGCCATGCCACAGGAGAACTGGTTGATGGGAGGAGAGAGAGAAGCCTCAGGGCATCTGCTGGTTGGTTTCACTGAGTAGGTACTTAAAAGACTCTTGGGAAAAGGGATTAAACTTTTGCCCTGAAGGATCTCCGGGAGCCACTGTATAGAATCCCCATTTTGTGTTCTGCAGACCCACTTTCCTTTAAATGAGAGATGTGGACAAAATGATAATGTGGTTTAGATGGAATTTTATTTAAGTAATATGTGTAACGAGATATAAAGCAGCAGAGTTTATTTACAAATTTTTATTTCCAAACACACTTTCAATAACTGTGTTAGGAAAAAAACCCACAAGCTGTTTTTCCTCTGCTCTCACACAACACACAACACGGAAGACTTCTGTGACCAAATGTGCATAGAACTTCTAAGACTCCAGCCACCTTTATGTGGTTTTCCTCATTACAAAAGCACCAATGGGTGCTTTCAAAATTGTTCTTCTTAAAGCCAGAACACATATTCTTCTCTATCTAAATTTAAATCTCTATTTAAATCTCCCCGCCCTCCTCTTTCTCCATTCCTAGGCAACCACTAATCTGCCTTCTGTCTCTATGGATTAGGTAGCATTTTCTAGCATTTTATGTAGAGCTCCAGGATGGAGCGTGTACCCTTACAAGTGGCTAGTTCATGAAAAGAACTCTGCAGGTAGTTCATAGATTGAGACACCAACATATTCATATTCTATATTGCTCTGCTTAAAAGCATGATCAAATGGTAAACTAGCTCGCCCAAGCCTTGTTTGACTTGTTGCAGTTATCTGCCCCCATCTGCAAAAGTGTAATGAGGGAAAGAGGTACATCCATCTCAGTGTAAAGCTCAGGAATCCATGGTTTTTTGAGACAGGTTCCTGCTCTTTTGCCTAGGCTGGAGTGCAGTTGTGCAATCATAGCTCACTGTAGCCTCGAACTCTTGGGCTCAAGCGATCTTCCCAAAGTGCTGGGATTACAGGCATGAGCCATCGCACCTGGCCTCTCCGTGGTTTTTAAAACATATTTGAATAGTGGTTCATAAACTCCCCTCCCTGTAGTGACAGCTGCTACACGTCTTATTTTGTAGGCTCGTTTTATCTTTGTGTGTGTGGGGACCAGGGGACCAGGTGGCCAGGATAGGATTGCGATGGGCCACTTTCACAAAGTGGTCGCATCTTGTTTCACAGGCATGGGCAACGCGGACCTTGTCGTTGAGAAGCTGGTGCTGGGAAAGCGATGCAGGAGGAGACAGGCGGATCACTATCTCCACAGACAAATGAGGGCCAGAGCTTCCTCTTGCCCAGCGTGGGGGGAGCTGGAGACAAAGAGCATGTAACAGTCAGCCCTACCAAGTGCACGTATGTTCTTCTTTGTGAGGCCCAGGTGGCATCCACGGCCCGAGATGTCAGGGGAGGGGTGCTGACCGATACTCAGATCTATCGGTTAGGTCAGGAGGAGAGGATGAGGCTGGCAGTTTTGCTTTTCTCTTTCTTCCCAGGTGGTTTGTTGTTCCGTCTCTACTTGGCTGGGGAAGTGCTCCTTGTAGGAAAGTTCAGGGCAGACGTGTAGCCTTTGTGTGTGTGTGTGTGTGTGCGTGCGCGCGTGCGCACGTGTGCGTGTGTTTCCAGTTTTTTTCTTCTGCACTGTTTTCCTGGGTGCCCAGGCCCACCCCTGGAGAGTCCTGAGCAGGTCTTGAATAGATCTGGGCTGTGGAATTTTCACACAGAGCCACAGGCCATTTCACTGGGCATTTGCAGCAGGTCTACCACTTGCTGGCCTTATGCACAAGTTCTTGGGAAGGTTAAGGCCAGAAACTGGGTGGCCCTTTGGCATTTTCTTCATTAACTTAACCCAGTTGGGTTAGCACAAAAAGGAGGTCTGCCTGACGCCCTCAGGCTGCTCCGGAGGAGAGGGAGCAGAGTTGGGAGGGTGGGGAAGGACTGAGAAGGGGACAGCGGCTCCTCGCTTAGCTGGGCTCATCCTGTCCACTCGGTGCCAGGGACCGTGGCTGTTGCCTGTTGCTGTCTTCTCTCTGAAATCTGCATTAACAGCTCTGGGGAGAGAGTCGTCCATTTTTCTCCTTTCAGAGGCAAATGGCTGTTAAGTTCAGCTTCTAAAAAGTACCTATAATTTCAAACACCCTAGGGAAAATTTCTTTTAAATATCACATCATAAATTATTTTCTAAAGCTTTGCAATTACCCTTTTGGCTTTTCCCCCAAATATGCATTATAATGTTAGTTTTGTTTACAGCAAAATCCGCCTGCCACCTTGTCATGGAACCCACTCTGGGCAGTTTCTCTTGAACGGTCATGTGTTGCGAGTCATTTTGTAGGGGCCAAATCGTGGATAGGGTTGATTCATGTCACTTCCTGCCTCTTCGCTGGCAGCCCTAAACCCTCTTGTGAATCTAATTACATCCACTAAGCTTGCATTCAGGAGCCGCTTAGCCGCAGAGGGGAGGTTTTTTCCAGCAGGCTGTAAGGGTTTGCGAGACCATGTGGTGTGGTCCTGCATTTGAAGAGAAGAGGCTGGATGTCGAGGGACAGCACTCTTGTTTGCTAGGAGCTAATTTCTTACAACATGTGTCCCCTCTTCGGCGTTGCTAAGGTGCCCTGACTGCTGCTCCAAGCCCATGTTGTGCTGTGTCCCCCTCTGCTGCTGGCTCCTTGGAGCTGTCCTGGAGCAGGTGGCCCTGCAGCCCCAAGGTTGATTAGCACAGATGTTCCGGGAGCTGCTACTCACAACGTGGCAGCAGTAAGGGGCCGCCTAAGACGTCAGCAGGTTTACATCCCCACCCCACTCCCCCAGCACCCCACCCCCTCCAGAGCTACTCCTGAGGCAGAAATGGTGTGTGGTCAGACGGAGGGCATGCTCCTTAGTGGGGACACTGGAGGACGTCAGGTGAAACCCATGCCTTCGAGGCTGTCTGATGTCTTTGTCTGTGATTCAGGAGTGGGTATTTCTATCCTGTGAACATTTGGGGGCTAATGGCTGTTTGCTACTCTGCTTATTTTCTTGTTAAAACAAAGGAGACCCTGACTTGTTTAGGCTATTTTCCATTATGGTTTTTATTTCATTTATTTTGAGTGAAGGAAAGAAGGGAGAGAGGGAGGGAGGGAGGATGGGAGGAAGGAAGGATGACATCTCACTCTGTTGCCCGTGCTGGAGTGCAGTGACTACTGACAGGCATAGTCATAGCTCGCTGCAGCCTCAAACTTCTGGGCGCAAGTGATCCTCTTGCCTCAGCCTACTGAGTAGCTGGGACTACGGGTGCATGTCACCATGCCCAGCTTACTGTTTTTCTTTTTTTAATTTAATTTTATTTTTTCTATCGTTTTGTGACAGAGTCTCATTCTTTTGCCCAGGCTGGAGTGCAGTGGCACGATCTCGGCTTACTGCAACCTTTGCCTCCCAGGTTCAAATGATTCTCGTGCTTCAGCCTCCCCAGTAGCTGGTACTACAGGCGTGCGCCACCACACCTGGCTAATTTTTGTATTTTTAGTAGGGATGGGGTTTCGCCATGTTGGCCAGGCTGGTCTTGAACTCCTGGCCTCAAGGGATCTGCCCCACTTGGCCTGCCAAAGTGTTGGGATTACAGGCGTCAGCCACCGTACCTGGCCAGCTTATTGTTTTTATTAAGTAAAATCAGGAGAAGAAAAACCACATAGATCAAATTGTTTTATTTTGGGGAAAGTTACTTCTATTGGGGTTTTGCCTTAGTGTGTGGTTTAGGTAATTTAATCAGATGAATCAATGTTTGCAAATAGTGATGGTTGTTAATATAGTAAGACTTACAGAGAATGTTTAGCTTACTTTTGTGTTTATTTGGGGTCTCTGGAGGACCTGTATGTGCTGTGCAGTGGGATCCACACTGTACAGGTTAAGGTTATTTTGAGGTTCAAGGAATTGAGAAGTTAGCATCAGCATTAGCAATGAAGTTTAAATGACTTTTTTTTTTTTTTTTATGGGTTCTGCAAATGGCGTAGGCTTTTATTTTTAAAAATGGAGCAGCTCTAATGAGATCCACCAAATTGAAAGCCCTGAGCTTTAGGAGAAAAGGTTGATGTACACTGGTTGAATTCCCAGTTTGCTATTGGCTTGGAAAGAAGAGTGTTCTGGTGAAATTTTGAGAGCAGACCCTGGGAATGTCCTCCCTTGAGACTTGAGGGCGCAGGGATCTGGGAACAGGTCTTCGTGTCTGTCGTCTGGGAGGTAGTGTCCTGCGAGAGGCAGCAGCCCAGCAGACACCAAGGGCCCCTGGGCTCACATGCTGACCTCTTAGTGGGCTTGGCAGGGCAGGAGGCCCACATGTAGCTTCTGTCCAGTGTGCCACTTGCCCTTGCAGTCACCCCTGAAGGACAGGTAGATGAAGCCTTTGCAGGTTGAAATGCCCCCAGAGGCTCTGTCCGTCCCACACTGAGCACACTGAGCGGGTCCCCTCTCTGTCCATCCCATCCTTGGCTGTGGCAGCACTGGCACGCTGTGGCATGCTCTGCTCTGCACTGGCCGCTTTGTCCAGATGGAGACAAACACCGCTTTCGGTGTGTTGCCAAGGGGCAAGGAGAGGTGATATTGGCAGAGCCATGAGCGATGGTTGCCCGGCAGGTCATAAAGGTGGAGTAAATGTCGCCTCTTCTTAGAACTGTCACCTCAAGCCCGGTTACCACTCATACCCCTTGTTTCCAAGGTGGGAGAGTCTGGGGGAAGAAATGAAGTACCTGACACAGCCTTGGCCCTTTCTACAAAGTGAGGGGCATACTTTGTCTGTAACAATAGCCTTTTGTTTGTTTGTTTGTTTTTTATACTTTAAGTTCTAGGGTACATGTGCCCAACATGCAGGTTTGTTACATATGTATACATGTGCCATGTTGGTGTGCTGCAGCCATTAACTTGCCATTTACATTCGGTATATCTCCTAATGCTGTCCCTCCCCCGTCCCCTCACCCCACAACAGGCCCCGGTGTGTGATGTTCCCCCTTCCTGTGTCCAAGTGTTCTCATTGTTCAATTCCCACCTATGAGTGAGAACATGTGGTGTTTGGTTTTCTGTTCTTGTGATAGTTTGCTGAGAATGATGGTTTCCAGCTGCATCCATGTCCCTACAAAGGACATAAACTCTTCCTTTTTTATGGCCGCATAGTATTCCATGGTGTATATGTGCCACATTTTCTTAATCCAGTCTGTCATGGATGGACATTTGGGTTGGTTCCAAGTCTTTGCTATGGTGAATAATGCCACAATAAACATACATGTGCATGTGTCTTTATAGCAGCATGACTTATAATCCTTTGGGTACATCCCCAGTAATGGGATTGCTGGGTCAAATGGTATTTCCAGTTCTAGATCCTTGAGGAATCGCCACACTGTCTTCCACAATGGTTGAACTAGTTTACAGTCCCACCAACAGTATAAAAGTGTTCCTATTTCTCCACAACCTCTCCAGCACCTGTTGTTTCCTGACTTTTTAATGATTGCCATTCTAACTGGTGTGAGATGGTATCTCATTGTGGTTTTGATTTGCATTTCTTTGATGGCGAGTGATGATGAGCATTTTTTCATGTGTCTGTTGGCTGCATAAATGTCTTCTTTTGAGAAGTGTCTGTTCATATCCTTTGCCCACGTTTTGATGGGGTTGTTTGTTTTTTTCTTGTAAATTTGTTTGAGTTCTTTGTAGGTTCTGGATATTAGCCCTTTGTCAGATGAGTAGATTGCAAAAATGTTCTCCTATTCTGTAGGTTGCCTGTTCACTCTGATGGTAGTTTCTTTTGCTGTGCAGAAGCTCTTTAGTTTAATTAGATCCCATTTGTCAATTTTGGCTTTTGTTGCCATTGCTTTTGGTGTTTTAGACATGAAGTCCTTGCCTATTCCTATGTCCTGAATGGTATTGCCTAGGTTTTCTTCTAGGGTTTTTATGGTTTTAGGTCTAACGTTTAAGTCTCTCAATGTTTCTGCTTTCTACTTAATGGCTAGCCAGTTTTCCCAGCACCATTTATTAAATAGGGAATCCTTTCCCCATTTCTTGTTTTTGTCAGGTTTGTCAAGGATCAGATGGTTGTAGATGTATGGTATTATTTCTGAGGGCTCTGTTCTGTTCCATTGGTCTATATCTCTGTTTTGGTACCAGTACCATGCTGTTTTGGTTACTGTAGCCTTGTAGTATAGTTTGAAGTCAGGTAGCGTGATGCCTCCAGCTTTGTTCTTTTGGCTTAGGATTGTCTTGGCAATGCAGGCTCTTTTTTGGTTCCATATGAACTTTAAAGTAGTTTTTTCCAATTCTGTGAAGAAAGTCATTGATAGCTTAATGGGGATGACATTGAATCTATAAATTACCTTGGGCAGTATGGCCATTTTCACAATATTGATTCTTCCTATCCATGAGCATAGAATGTTCTTCCATTTGTTTGTGTCCTCTCTTATTTCCTTGAGCAGTTGCTGGTAGTTCTCCTTGAAGAGGTCCTTCACATCCCTTGTAAGTTGGATTCCTAGGTATTTTATTCTCTTTGAAGCAATTGTGAATGGGAGTTCACTCATGATTTGGCTCTCTGTTTGTCTGTTATTGGTGTATAAGAATGCTTGTGATTTTTGCACATTGATTTTGTATCCTGAGACTTTGCTGAAGTTGCTTATCAGCTTAAGGAGATTTTGGAAAAGCGTGTTTTTGTTGTTGTTGTTGTTGTTAAAAGCCTGGTTTTTTTTTTGTTGTTGTTGTTTGTTTGTTTTAATGTCACTTGCTAATTTGTTCACACAAAGAAAATGCTCCATAATGAAAACAACTTCATCCCATGTCTCCCTCCCACCCAGACAGACACATTCATATCCCTCCTGTCCCCAACTGCAAGATGCATTCCTAAGTCTTGGCTATCTTTTAGAACCAAACCCTCATAAAAACCATTTAGAATAGTTGCCTGATAACTTGGTTTTATTGCTAAAGAAAGCCTGTTTGTGGCAGTTAAGAGTCCAAAGGCGTTTTGAATGGAATGTAGTGGCATGTTTAAGGAGAGGGCTCAGAAGGATTTGCTGAATGGTAGTCATGACAGCATTGGTGGGGTTGTGAAATGGGCTGATTAAATAACTCAAGTAGTTCCGGTGTCCAGACCATGTTTTAGTAAGGTAGCCAGTGTCATGGACAGGGCAGGTGGCAACAGTTCTTTGCACCACGGAGGGTGGTTGTACCATTTACTCTGCTGGTTGTGGGTGTGCTTGCCTTTAATAATAGGGAAAGCAAGGTCATTGGTCTGCAGCTGTAGTAAATGACAAAAAAGAGGAAGGAATCAGATCTTTCTTCCGTGATTTCACTACTTTGATTTGCCAACTATGACGTGGTTTATTAGATGTAAAGACACAGAGGAAAGTTCTCTGGCTCAATGCCCTTGCAAAGAAAAGGATGCCTCCCACCCTCTTGGTGAGATGATAAGTGATCAAATAAGGGAAGATTTTTTTCAGCCACTCGGCACATGTCAATCACATGCGAGTGGACGTCTGGCTTACCATAGTGACCACACATGCAGTGGTATTTAATAGTTCTCTGAATGTGTGTAGGATCTGTAAAAGGTTTGGAATAAAAGCACACGCTTCCTTTGGAGAAATGTTATTTAGTTGTAATAGCATTTCACTACTGCCACATTCAGTTCACCTATGGTGGTAGTGCCTGTAACTTTTTATTCGGAGGAATTCGTGGACCTTCCTCTCCCTGCGTCTTCGATTTTGCCACTGAGTTTCATCTCTTTTCATGGTCCAGGCTCAACGTTTCTTTGCTGCACTGCGACTCAAGTCTCTTTTATTGGTTACTTTCCCTAAACTTCATCTCTCTTCTCTATACCTTGGTTTTTGTTTTTCTGTGAAGAATATCTTCTTAACTCTTCTAGTACCGTGGGTAACCATGGGCTCTGGGAAGGGAATTTGAGGATGAATTGAGTAAAAATACAGTAAATTATTATGGGCTTTATGTAATGAGCAGAACTCCAGAAAGGGCGAGGTGGGGATATTGTTTGCTGAGATCTTCTAGTGGGCAGAATTCCAGAAAGGGCTAGGGGAGATTATTTCCTGAAATCTCTTTCCTTTGCATCTATTTACGTGGCTAGAACGCTTTATACATAGGATAGCATTTAGAGGACAGCAGTCTTGCAATCTCTTGTTGCTTTTTTTTTTTTTGGTAAGGCTTTTGCCATGTGTATACTGATATGTTGACTCAACAGGTTAAACATTTTGTGTCTTTATTCTTATATCCGTGGTGTTCATCCTTAAGGCTGTATAAAATGAGTCATATTAATGACTGCACACTTGAATATGCTGAGTTTCTTTGCCAACAGATTCACTCTGTTGAAACATGGCCAGGAAATTGTGTGGGTGCCCTTTTTAAAACATCAAGCTGAATGAAATGATGATTTGACACTTGGGGCATATATGGTTAAACACAAGTGGTTTGGATACTGGGACAGAGATCGTCTTTTTTTTTTTCCCCCCTGTCTTTCCAACAGTAATGGGTTTGTAGAAATGAAGATTACAAAGGTTAATGGGAAAAACAAGTCATTCGGGTCTGCTCCACTCCTCTGTTTTGTGCTGCTCGGTTCTGCCTGTGGCTTCTGTGGCATTCCTCCGCAGTCTTTTCTGCCATAGGACTCAGGTTGAACACCAGAGGTTGAGGCCAGAGGTGGGGCACGCTCTTGCTAGGGGTGAGGCAGGCAGGCTGGCTGGGTGGAGAGCAATTCTGGGGCTCTCACCCCACGTGAATGCTGCTGCTGGGCCCTGACGTTTGCTTACAATGCAGCTCTGATGTCTCAGTTTCAGCTACTTAGGTAATTTGGGAATTTTTATCTTGCCTCAGTTCTCTTCATGTTTAAAAGCAGGAACTACTTGCCTCTTATCTCCTAGGACCATAGACTTTATCAGGCATGATGTCACCATTCACGCAGGCATTGCCGGCACCACTGCCCGGGAAAAGACACTGCATATAAATCTTCCCACAGTGCCTTTGGGAGGTGACTTTTCTTACAGAAAATACATGCAGAGTTAACCATTTCTAGAATGCTCTGGTGTATTTGTATACATTCATGTGATGTATGTGAGAAGCACTCCCACCACGTGGTTGAAATCATTCCTTTAGGTCCCGCTTTCCAGGAGCTTGCAGCGGAGTGGGCTGAACGGCTCTCACAAGTGCAGACTCAGAGAGGAAGGAAGGGTGGAAGTCGATCCAGGAAAGTCTTTGCTGAGGACAGGCCAGTGGAGCCATCCTTTGCAGCTGAGGCAGTTTTGAGAGGCAGATATAAACGTCTGCCAGGTGCTCCAAAGCTGGAAGCCATAGCTGGAAGTTCTAGTGAGAACAGTAGAGGGGGAGGCTTGGGAGAAGGAGGTGGAAACACAGAATGGGGCCAGCACACAGCAGCTCACACAGAGCTGCTCAGGTGGTGCAGACACTCCTGGCCCACTGCAGCCCAGACTTCCTAGGTCTTGGGGAACTGAGAATTTGCTTTATCTGCCAAGACCCCAGATACTATAGACGCTGCCAGCCCAGGGAGCATGCTCTGAGAACCCCTGGACTAGACCACAGAGAACCTAGGAGCATGGACTTCCTTCTGTGGAAACTGGGAGCAGCTGATGGTTCTAGAGTGAGGGCAAGACCTGGCCAGAGCTGTGTTGCATGCAGGGAGACTGGGAGAGGAAGAAGCCTTCCAGAGGATTGGCAGGAAAAGGAAGGAAGCAGAGTCAGAACTGGGTTTCATTTGATGTTTGCAGAGAGGTGGTTTTTGTTTAAAGGATTAGCAGAGTGTGGGCAACTGCCAGGTAAATTCCCCTCTCCCCAGACCCTGGGGTCTGACATCAGGAAGCTTGTCACAGTCCTTGAGGCCCCCAGAGTGTTTCCAGGGCTTCCCTTCCTGGCCCGGTATCTGCAAGGCCTTTCCAACTACGGACTCTTCTTTCAAACCCTGCTCTTCCTTATCTCCAAGAAGCCCTTAGAAACCATTATTTATCTGTTTTCCCACAAAACCTTTGTCAGCTCCCAGTGTAGGACAGAAGCCTCCCACCTATGCAATACCACCACGACCACCCCTGTTCCCCCATCGCAATTTGCAGGCAGGGAGACCAGGTGGGCCTATATTTCAGACCATAGGCTCCCAGCAGGCCAAGGCGCCTCCCTTCCCAGACCCTGCCTTGGCCTCCAGCCAGTGTTCTCACTGTGCGCTTAGTTAGCTGGGGGCAGGAAACACAAACTATTTGTCTTGGGAGGTGGTGCTTCTTTGCTTTCTTCTAAAAGGTTAGGAAAATAACCCAACACTCGTGATCTATCTTTCTTTCTTTCTTTCTTTCTTTCTTTCTTTCTTTCTTTCTTTCTTTCTTTCTTTCTTTCTTTCGTGTGAGGGAAGGGAAGGAATTCTGCTCTTTGTGAATAATAAAGATTTCCTTGAAACAGTTCTTGGAATAATTCCTTTTAAAAATAAAACAGGATATTTGATATCTAATCTGTTGTTCTTTCTTTTTTTAGAGATGGAGTCTTGCTCTGTCACCCAGGCAGAAGAACAGTGGTGCAATAATAGCTCACTGCAGCCTTGAACTCCTGGGCTCAAGCATACAGCTGTTGTTCTTAATGTTCAATGACATCCTAGCATTTTTTTATATTTGTGATCTAAACCCTGTCCTTAAAAAAAAAAAGAAAAGAAAAGAAAATACCACCCAAAACACTACCTAGCATATAAAATTACTCTAAAAAATTGAAGTAAGTTTCAATTAAGTTTGGTATACAATCTGTGGGAAGGGATTTCAGGGCAACCCACCATTAGAATGAATAGTTCCATCTGGAGTACCAGAAAACTTGGTATTGTCAATACCATGGTGTTTTGTTATATGAAAGGAATAGTATGCATTGACTGAAGATTATGTTTTGGAAGAATGATAATGGCCTGGGCCAGGTGTGGTGGCTCATGCCTGTAATCCCAGCACTTTGGGAGTCCGAGGTGGGAGGATTGCTTGAGCACAGGAGTTCAAGACCAGCCTGGGTGACATGATGAGACCTCATCTCTTTAAAAAATTTTTAAATTAAATAAATAAAATTTTAAATGATAATGGCTTGGGAGAATGATCACAAAACCAGGCAGACTGGGGAAAGAAAGGCACTCTTCAAGTCTGCAGGATGAAAGGGAATGCACAGAAACATGTGTGTCCTGGTCCTGCACATGAGACCCACAGTTCTAGGGACAAGGTGATTTAAAACGTTTAAAGAGTGTGTGGCTTGTGCAGGAGGAAACACCACAGCCTTCCATCTACTCAAGTCCTTCTGGGAGCCCTTGAAACTCAGCCAGAGGGACCGTGAGTGTAGGCGGGCTCTAGGTGGCGCCAGAGCTCTCTATCCCCAACTCCACGGGTCTGTGGTTGAGCGACCAGCATGTAGGGGCTGAAGGTCCCCCCCACCATCTCCTTATCAACACCAATCCAGCCGTTTCAGAGGTGCCAACAAACAGAAACCAGTCTGACCCTGGCTTGATCCCCAAATACTTTCATTATGCATCAGGAAATTCAGAGGACTTGGGGAAAAAAGCATATATATTTTAGTAAATTTTCACTGTCCACAGTAACCAAGATATCTTCAGTTAAAGCAGAAAGAGTATAACTCTTTTCACTGTGTGTCTTCATTTGCTTATTAAAAAAAAAAAATCCCTAGGCCAGGTACAGGGGCTCATGCCTGTAATCCCAGCACTTTGAAAGGCTGAGGCAGGCAGATTTCTTGAGCTCAGGAGTGTGAGGCCAGCCTGGGCAACATAACGAGACCCCATCTCTCATTGTACAAAAAGTTAGCTGGGTGTGGTGGTGTGTGTCTGTGGTCCCAGCTGCTCAAGAGGCTGAGGTGGGAGGATCACTTGAGCCCAGGAGGTCGAGACTGCAGTAAGCCATGATTGCGTCACTGTACTCCAGCCTGGGTGGCAGAGGGAGAGCCTGTCAAAACAAAACAAACGAACAAAAAACAAAACAAAAAAAGCCACAATTCGTATAAGAACTGCTGACTGTGTCATATATGAGAACACATATATCTGTATATTATCTTTTTAAAAAGGAGCTTCTGGGTTTGTTTTCATTTTTTCACTGCCTCATACAGCATTGCTCATTCTCTTCAGACAGTTTGAAAGGTGTAAACCAGGTAAGATGCATTTTATGAAGGTATGGAAGTCTCACTTCCATGCCAGGTTCCCTGCCTGCCTCCGACAACTGCCACCCAAGCTGCCTTCTGCACATGCATTGCCGTCCATGGGACGCCCTCTTCCATGCCATCAGCCTCCCTGGCTGTGATGCCCCTGTTCGGACTCTCCTATCTTCCTCTTTCCCTGGCCTGCATTTTGACCTCAACCCTGTGTCTTTTTGTCCCCGCCGATGGACACATCCACAGGGATGTCCCATAGCTATGGGAGATGCACAATATACACTTTGGGTTTTTGTTGTTGTTGATAATTAGGGTGAAATGCACACAAAATTTACCATCCTAACCATTGTGGTGTTCAGTAGTGTTAAGTGTATTCACGTCATACAACCAATCTCCAGAAACTCGTTTCATCTTGCAAAACAGGCTCTATATGCATTAAACAGCAACTTCTCAGTCTCCCCTCCCCCACCCCTGGCAACCACCATTCTACTTTCTGCATTCATAATTTTGACAAATCAGGTACCTCATATAAGTTGAATCATACAGTATTTGTCCTTTTGTAACTGGCTACTGTCACGTAGCATACCGTCCCCAAGGTTCTTCCATGTTGTAGCATATGTCAAAATTTCCATTTTATTGCCAAGTAATGTTCCATTTTATGGATAGACCACATTTTGTTTGTGCATTCTTCCACCCATGGAACAGTATACGTTTTGACTAAATGTCCAGCTGTTAAAGTCTGTATTAGATACAAGCTGAATATCATCATTACAGAATAAACTTCTAAGGTAAAAGAGTAAATCTGGAATGATATTATTATTACAATTTTGTTTTAAAACATAACATTCAGATTTCAACAGAATGACATTTTGGTCCAGGAACGGGATTGTTCAGCCTTCTCAGCTGCTAGAAGGCTTCTGTGGTCACTGCCTTATTCATTTGCAACACTAAATTAATTTTTATTTTAGCCTGAGGCCAGTGGAAGGTTGAGATGTGTTTTGGGTTTTTTGGCTAACTGCTGGTTTAGGTTAATGTTACCACCAAGCTGCTGTCTCCTGAATGTAACTGACCAAGCTAAAGGGCTAATTTCTCTTCATACTTGGATTTAAGGAATCGGTGCATGGGGATGATTCATTTTCTTTGAAACAGTTCTGCAAACTGAAGCTTTGTGTACATGGGGAGGAAGATACCTCCTGGATATTTTCAGAAGCAGATTTAAGGCTGAGCATAGTGGTGCATGCCTGTAATCTCAGTGCTTTCGGAGGCTGAGGCAGGAGAGTTGCTTGAGGCCAGGAGTTTGAGACCAGCCTGGGCAACATAGCAAGACCCCATCTCTACAAAAAATTAAAAATAAAAATTATTATATTTTTAAAAGCAGATTTAAGATGATTACTCTCCATTTTGATCTTCTTTGCTGCATGAAAAGTTGCCCCAAAATTAGTGGTGTCAAATAGAATTTCTAGTCATAAAATTGAGCACAAAGCAATTGACCTATACGGAGGTACTCAGAAGCATGCTATGTGTTAGGGCTGGCTATTTCAAGATTTAAAAATATGCTCTAGAAAATCTCCAAAAGGTAGTTATCTGCACATTATGAAAGTGTTGGGGAGGGAGGCGGTGTAAACAGTCACTGTGCTAGGGTCACGGGCAGCAGACAGTCGCAGGCGGGTAGCAGCGTCCCCGCCATGCAGATGAGATGGGGTTACTATATCTCGAAGGCAGTGCTCCAGCTGCAGGGCTGCAGATGTTCCGTATCTGTGCTGCCCATGCAGTAGCCACTACCCACATGTGGTCATTGAGCACTCGCAATGTGGCCAGAATGACCAAGGAGCTGAACTTTGGATTTTGTCACTTTGAATAAATTAACCACTTGTGAATAGGGATAAGTGACTTCCCTCTTCCCTCATGACTCGTCAGTGGCTACACCCGGGATTGATGTGCGTCTGTCCAGGGCCAAAGCTAGGAATAGAGGCAGGGCACAGCTGGGACTCACTCTCTCCCTTACCCCATGACAGGGGCCTTCCGCGGGGTTGGCTTGGGCCTTGGTTCTGGCTGCCAACTGGGTTCCTCAGTCTTTTTCCATGTCGCCTCTGCAGGGGCCATATGTGCAAATGACTTCCTTCTCTCCTGTGTC
Source organism: Macaca thibetana thibetana (assembly GCF_024542745.1). NCBI lineage: Eukaryota > Metazoa > Chordata > Mammalia > Primates > Cercopithecidae > Macaca > Macaca thibetana. The sequence goes on from NC_065598.1 coordinate 9,355,194, forward strand.
TGGTGCGTAGGCCAGGAGGTTGGGCGACAGCTGGGGCTGCCTGGTGTTGCTTTCCACACGGCCTTTCCGCATGGCTCACTTTGGGCTTCCTCATGCCACGGCATCACAAGGTCACTGGATTTCTCATAATCTATCGTGTGTGTGTGTGTGTGTGTATGTGTGTGTGTGTATTTTTTTTTTTTTTACTTATTATTTTTTAAGACAGAGTCTCGCTCTGTTGCCCAGGCTGGAGTGCAGTGGCATGATCTTGGCTCACTGCAACCTCTGCCTCCCGAGTTCATGCCATTCTCCTGCCTCAGCCTCCCAAGTAGCTGGGACTACAGGCGCCCGCCACCACACCCGGCTAATTTTTTGTATTTTTATTAGAGATGGGGTTTCACTGTGTTAGCCAGGATGGTCTCGATCTCCGACCTCGTGATCCACCTGCCTCAGCCTCCCAAAGTGCTGGGATTACAGGCGTGAGACACCACGCCTGGCCTACACATATATATATTTTTAAGAGACAGGGTCTTACTCTGTCACCTAGGCTGGAATGCAGTAGTGCAAACACGGCTCACTACAGCCTCAACCTCCTGGGCTCTGTGGTAGCTGCAACCACAGGCATGTGCCACCACGCCTGGCTGATTTTTTTATTTTTGTGCAGAGATGGGGTCTTGCTATGCTGCCCAGGCTGATCTCAAACTCCTGCCCGAAAGCAGTCCTCCCACAGCAGCCTCTCAAAGTCCTGGGATTACAGGTGTGAGCCACAGCACCCAGTCATTTGCATGTATACTTTGTGAGAACAAAATCTGCTGCTAATATTCTTATATGTGCTTTCTAATGATAGTTTATCTGGGAGAACTTTTATTGTACCCATGGAGAACTGCTGACCCTCTAAACCAGCTAGTAGCCCAGTTATTCCCATAGCAGGGTTGAACTAGTGTCATCTTGAGTGTCGGACGTTTTCTTTTCCTAGCCTTCTCTTTTTCTCCCCTTTCCTCCAGTTTCAGTCAGTCTAGTTTATTTTCTTCATTAATTAACTATAAAGGAAGATGAAAGAAGTTATGGATGTCATAGCACAGAGAAAGCCAGCTGAAAATGAAATTCACATGGCCAGAACCTTCCTTACGAGGATTTTGAGAAATTCCATGAGGTACAGTCTGGGTTTTACAATTGCTTTCCTTCCATGGGGTGCTGAATTTGTCTTTTATACTTTCTCTTTGGTTCCTGGGAAACTATCATAAAGTCAGCATGTTCCACATTTTGCCACCCATATACTTTTCCTCGTTAAAATGATCTGAGTCATCGAAAGGTTTGTGTTATAAATGCTTTTCAGTTTTATTTTGTAAGATGTTCTTTATTGCATAATATTCTTTAATGTTTTTGCCTGCTGGGAAAAACGTCTGATCTCCACAAAGTATTTAAAGAGGCCCACTTGAGCTTGTTCTCCATTCTTGATTGGGCTATCAGCTGTCAGTTCTGTCCCAAATTAGAGAAAAGTAAAGCTGGCTTCCTACCTTGAGGCTGGAGAAGTGAGTGCGGAAGGATCTCCTGCCCGGCAGTGTTCCCCTGGAGGCCCTATTGCATTACCGACATCCATCGGGATTTCTAACCAGACACACCTCATCACATCTGGGCAGATGTGGCCAAGACACTAAGAAGACACACATGGGATGGTGGGGACTGTGGCAGGGGAGCCCAGGAAAGCCCCTCTGTGTTCAGGAGCCCTGGCTGAAGGGACTCTAGCCTTTTGGTGCGGGTTGTCATGACTCCCTGGGGGGATCTTTGGTTGACTAAGAGACTCAGGGTAAGATGCAGCTACTAGTCTTAGTCAACCAGAAGGTGGCTGTCTTTACTTTGTTACCTAGGTAAACAGACACAGATAAGCTGTCTGAACTCTGTGTGACCCGACTGCCTAGGGGACTCATTTACCTTTTCTCCAGCGAAAGATAGGGGGTTCTCTGTGTGTTCATGTTGGGGCGGGCAGAGGGCAAAATTTGTGTACTCGTTTATTTAGAATAAATGTTCTTTATTTTTACATTTCTGAGATTTTAAATTGGCAAGTTAACCATATTTATGGAGGAACACATTTTAGAGATAAGGGCCGGCCGGGTCTACAGTGGCCCACACCTGTAATCCCAGTACCTTGGGAGGCCAAGATGAGTGGATCACTTGAGGTCAGGAGTTCAAGACCAGCCTGGCCAACATGGTGAAACCTGGTCTCTACTAAAAATACAGAAATTAGCTGGGCGTGGTGGTGAGCGCCTGTAATCCCAGCTACTTGGGAGGCTAAGGCAGGAGAAACACTTGAACCTGGGAGGCCCAGGTTGCAGTGATCCATTGCACTCCAGCCTGGGCGACAAAGTGAGACTCCATCTCAAAAATAAAGATAAGGGCTGCTGCACATCTGGAGCCTGTGATTCCCACTCTGGTTAGGGCAAATGGGTAGTGAGCAAAAATCTAAAAAGAAGGTGTGGGTTTGGATTAAGTGTGCAACCCCTGAACATGGTGCCATGCGCCTGCCTGAGTTGCTGTGACCAGTGTCAGTCTCTGCACTGTTTGGCACAAGCGTGCGCGCTGTGCACATTCCCTGAACCCCCTGCACTGTTTGACTTGAGCACACACACGCTGCGTGCAGTCCCCGAGCCCCCTGCACTGTTTGGCATGAGTACACGTGCGCTGTGTGCGGTCCTCGAGCCCCTTGCACTGTTTGGCACGAGAGCGCATGCGCTGTGTGCGGTCCTCAACCCCCTGCACTGTTCGTTTGGCACAAGCGCACGTGCTGTGTGCGGTCCTGAGCCCCCTGCACTGTTTGGCACAAGCACACGTGCGCTGTGTGCAGTCCTCAAGCCCCCTGCACTGTTTGGCATGAGCGTGTGCCCTGTGTGCGGTCCCTGAGCCCCCTGCACTGTTTGGCACGAGGGTGAGCGCTGTGTGCAGTCCCTGACCCCCGCCTCCCCTGCGTTCTTTTCTAGGAGGAGCGAGCTGGGCTGGAGGCCTCACTCCTGGCATGCCACCAAGTTCTCTGACAGCCACCCTGAGCTAGCGGCCTCCCCGTTCCCCTCCGCCAGCGGCTGTCCTTCCTGGTCTGGCCGACACCATGCGAGGTAGGCACCCATTCCCGTCCAGGACGCCAGGTTTGTTCAGCCTTCTACAGGGAGCATACTCCTGACTGCAGAATTATTTTGATGTTTCTGATGAGACTGGGCCACTGACACATAATCACAGTTGGAGTGCTCTGAATTTTTGACTGAACCGGCAAGCATGTGACACAAAATGAAATGGCAAGACAAGGCGTGAGCAAGAAGGGGAGCACAGGACTTGGGTTTCGGCCAAGCTCCTTTGGGATTGACTAGGTGGGATGCCAGGTGGTAGGGTTCTGAGCCGGTGGGATGGCGTTGACGGCACCCCTCTCCTTTCCAGGGTTTTACACACGGACTGGAAGGCAGGAGATCTATATGGGGCTGCAGGTGTATCTTGTAAAAGCTCCCAAGAGGTTCTGTTAAGCTTTGGTAGCCTCTCCTCAACCCTCTTGGCGTTAGTGGCAGTATCCTCACTAGTCTCCTGTTAAGAGGATGGCGGTAACAGCAGATAGTCTGGTTTTGGTGTGCGTGTGTGGATGTCTCCCTGCTTATGTGAGTGTGTGTGTGTGTGTGTATCTGTGTGTGTTTATGGGTGTGAGTGTGTGTGTGGGGTGTGAGTGTGCATGTGTATTTCTACATGTTTGTGTGTCCTTGTATGTGTATGAGTGTTCATGTGTCCATCTGTATGTGTTCATGTGTGCCTGTATGTGTGCATGTGCATCTATTTGCTTGTATGTGCATGTGTGTGCACGTGTATATGTATATGTGAGTGTGTGAGTATGAGTGAGCATGTCTGGTGTGTGTGTGTGTGTGTGTGTGTGTTCAGGTATGTGCGTATGTCTGGAGCTAATGTAACCACCCAGTTTTTGGCTATTAATAAATACTGGTCTTGGCTGGGCGCAATGGTTCATGCTGGTAATCCCAACACTTTGGGAAGCTAAGGTGGGAAGATTGCTTGAGTTCAAGACCACCCGGGACAACACAGCAAGACCCCATGAAAAGGCATCCGTTTGGTAAAAAGGCATGTCACGGGGAGGACACAGTCTTTTCAGCCTGTGCTCAGTTTCTCCCTGTCTCTGCTAAAATCCAGATGTACTGAGCTGCAACCTCAGCCTCAGCAACTTCACCCTGGGAAGTTGCTGTTTGGCGTTTTGGTATTTCCACGGAGGGCCAGCTGCATCCACCGCCTTGCCCTTTGCCATTGCTGATGCTAAAGCACACCCTGCCTTGTCCTTCTTCTCATTCTTGCAGTTCTTCCTCCCACGACCTGTCCAGTTCCTGGGAGCAGACGAACCTACAGCGCACCTTAGACCACTTCAGCTCCCTGGGGAGTGTTGGCAGCCTGGACCACCCCTCCAGTCACCTCTCGGTGGCCAAGTCCAACAGCAGCATCGACCACCTGGGCAGCCACAGCAAGCGTGACTCAGCCTACGGCTCCTTCTCCACCAGCTCTAGCACTCCTGACCACACCTTGTCCAAAGCCGACACGTCCTCCGCAGAGAACATCCTCTACAGTGTAGGCCTCTGGGAGGCTCCCAGACAGGGTGGCCGGCAGGCCCAGGCCGCAGGTGACCCTCAGGGCTTGGAGGAGAAGCTAAGGTGTTTCCCGCCCAGGGTCCCCAGTGACAGCGACAAAGGCCCCAGGCCAGAGTACAATGCCGAGCCCAAGCTGGCTGTCCCTGGGAGGTCCAATTTTGGGCCAGTCTGGTATGTTCCTGATAAGAAGAAAGCACCAGCATCCCCACCCCCTCCCCCTCCCCCTCTCCGCAGTGACAGCTTTGCTGCCACCAAGAGCCACGAGAAGGCCCAGGGCCCTGTGTTCTCAGAGGTGGCCGTGGCACAGCACTTTACGGCCCCGGCCCAGGCTCAGCCCCGTGGTGACTGGAGACCAGAGCCCACTGATCGGCCTTGGAGGTCAGCACACCCAGGGAGCCTCGGGAAGGGATCGGGAGGCCCGGGCTGCCCACAGGAGGCCCGCGCAGATGGCAGCTGGCCACCCTCCAAGGATGGAGCTTCCAGTAGGCTGCAGGCCTCTCTGTCCAGCTCAGATGTGCGCCTTCCTCAGTCTCCTCGTAGCGGCCGCCACCCTCCCCTGTACAGTGACCACAGCCCACTCTGTGCTGACAGCCTTGGGCAGGAGCCAGCGGCTGCCAGCTCCCAGAACGACAGCCTTCCTCAGGTGAGGGGGCTCAGCAGCTGTGACCAGAAGCTGGGGAGCGGCTGGCAGGGCCCCCGGCCCTGTGTGCAGGGAGGCCCACAAGTGGCACAGCTCTGGGCAGGATGCTGGCCTTCTGACACGGCCCCTGGAGCCCTCAAGAGTCTTCCCCCACCCACGGTGGGCCAGAGCCCACACCGTCACCTACCTCAGCCTGAGGGTCCTCCAGATGCCTGCGAGACAGGACGGTGTTACCCACTGGACACAGGGGCCGAGGGCTGCTCCGCGGGAGCCCAGGAGCCTCCCAGGGCCAGCCGTGTAGAAAAAGCCAGCATCACGTGGGCAGATGGGGAGAGCAGCAGGATCTGCCCGCAGGAGACACCCCTGTTGCACTCCCTGACCCAGGAGGGGAAACACCGGCCTGAGAGCAGCCCAGAGGACAGCGCCACCAGACCGCCACCGTTCGACGCCCATGTGGGCAAGCCCACCCGGAGAAGCGACCGCTTTGCGACCACCCTGCGGAATGAGATCCAGATGCGTCGAGCCAAGCTGCAGAAGAGCCGGAGCACAGTGGCTCTGACTGCAGCAGGCGAGGCGGAGGATGCCACCGGCCGCTGGAGGGTCAAGTTGGGAGGTGGCGCCCAGGAAGGACCCTTCGCTGGCACCTATAAAGACCACCTGAAGGAGGCCCAAGCCCGAGTCCTGAGGGCCACGTCCTTCAAGCGCCGCGACTTGGACCCCAACCCAGCAGATCTATACCCGGAGTCACTGGAACACCGGATGGGTGATCCAGACACTGTCCGCCACTTCTGGGAGGCAGGCCTGGCCCAGCCACCCTCATCTACAGGTGGCGGGCCCCACCCGCCCCGCATCGGAGGCCGGAGACGGTTCACAGCTGAGCAGAAACTGAAGTCCTACTCGGAACCCGAGAAGATGAATGAGGTGGGCCTCACGAGGGGCTACAGTCCTCACCAGCACCCCAGGACATCTGAGGATACTGTGGGCACATTTGCTGACAGGTGGAAGTTTTTTGAGGAAACGAGCAAACCTGTTCCCCAGAGGCCTGCCCAGAGGCAAGTGCTTCATGGAATCCTGAGAGACAAGCCAGAGAGGCCGTGGACAGTGGGCCGCACGTGTGAGGGCATGGAGCCCTGGTCGCGCACCACCTCCCTTGGGGACAGCCTCAACGCTCACAGCACAGCGGAGAAGACAGGGACGTCAGACCCGCCGCAGAGGCTCGGCACCTTTGCGGAGTATCAGGCCTCCTGGAAGGAACAGAGGAAGCCTCTGGAGGCCAGGAGCTCCGGGCGCTGCCACTCAGCGGATGACATCCTGGATGTGGGCCTGGACCCGCACGAGAGGCCGCAGCGCGTTCATGGGAGGTCCCGGTCTTCGCCATCCACAGACCACTACAAGCAGGTAAGCATGGAGCCACGGCAGGGGCGTGGCCCCTGCTGACCATCATCTTAACCTGAGGACAGGACACACCCAGAATGCAGTGGCTGACGCCAGGACTACTCATCTCCAGCTGTGTGAGCATTTACCTTTTCCAGATCTCCTAGTGTCCTCTGTGTCAGAGGTATTTGGGGACAAAATTGACACATTCTAGGCAATTTAAAGTGCCATATTCCCGAAAACCCACATTTTTTTCATTCCCGTTCTCGTTGCCATAATCTCTGGCTTTAAATGTGTTTCCCCTTAAGTAGCTTGCTCCTGCCTTCATACTCAGCAAAGAACTTGGAGGGAGAAACTATGGGAAATGATAACTAACACGTCTGACATGGAAATGTGTGGTTTATGTAAAAGCTTAACGTGACATACAATAGCCACTTTTCAAACACTGATGGATGACATTTAATATTTATAGTATTTGGGTTTTTTTAGTATTCTGTTTTTTTATTTGCAAGTATTTTCAAGGATTGCTCTGGGGCAAAATGTATTTAAAACACATTAAGTGTTTGCACTTTTTTAAGGTGAGAGTTTTGATGGTGAGAGTTAATGTCCAGCTTTCTAGAAAACTGCATATTTCTTAGCCCTGCTTCAAAGTTGACAGCCTCTTTCTCTCTCGCCCCTGCCCTCTTTGAAAGCTTTTTCTCCCTATTACATCTGCACTTGCACATCTCAAAGAAAAAAAAAAGTTCTGCAGTGATAGATGCAGTTTCTTTTTAAAAGAATCCAGGGTGGGTGTGGTGGTGCATTTGCAATTCTAGCACTTTGGAAGACTGAGGAAGGATGATCACTTGAGGCCAGGAGTTCCAGACCAGTCTGGGCAACAAAACAAGACCTTATCTCTACAAAAAGAGAAAAAACACTTAGCCAGGTGTGGCGGTGCCCAGGAGGTTCAGGTTGCAGTGAACTGTGTTCTCACCACTATACTCCAGCTTGGGCAAAAGAGCAAGACTCTGTCTCAAAAAAAAAAAAAAAAAAAAAAAAAAAGAACCACTAGTATATTTAATACAAGATACCTAATATGTGCATGGAAAGAAGGCTGCTGGTTTGCTCTGTGGTGTCCCAGCCCTGAAAATCCATACAGATGCTGTGAGTGTTTTTTTCCACCGTTGGATACCCTGGCTTGTGGCTGTTCAGCATGACCTCTGAGAATTCCATGCTTGCTCTGTCAGGAGCAAAGAATCCCGGGCTCTGGCGAGTACTAGAGCTTGAGGCTTCACCGCTGTAATTTGTGACCAGCTGTATTTTATTTTATTTCTTTTGGCCAATTGTGCCACACGGTTTTACAGGCTTCACGTAGGAGTTGTTTCCTGCCCAGAACAGAAGTGGACGCGGGGTCTTAGTTCAGTCGTCTCAATGAAATGCTTTGTAGAGCTGCCCTGGCAAGGCAAACCCACAAATGAGGGCTTTCATAATCACAGATGTCCTGAGGAAGGCAGCTTGAGGACTTGGTGTCTTACTGTGTTGCCCTTTGCAGGAAGCTTCTGTCGAACTGCGAAGGCAGGCAGGGGACCCTGGCGAGCACAGAGAAGAGCTTCCCTTCGCTGTCCGGGCCAAGGAGGGACAGTCCACGCTGAGGTGGGTGAAATTTGGATTCAGAGTTACTGAAGAGGTGTCTGGGGGTGGGCTTCTGTATGGGTGGGTGCTTGGTTAACATGGCTAGACGTCTGGCTTTTGCCAAACCCAAAGCGGCTGAAATCCAGCATAATTTCCAGCATCCCTGATGCACTGGAGGTCTGGGCAGAGCCTGTGCACCCTGCGACCCTGCCCAGAGACACATCCCAGGGCAGGGAGGCCTTCTTACACGGCGGTGACATTTTTTTGGTTCTTAAAATGGCTACTGTGTTTTCCACACGGTAAGACTGCTTATGGAGACATAATGAGAAGTCCAGTTTAACATACTGGAGCTGCACGTCTTTGCACAGAGCGCCTTATGGAAGGGCAGCTTTAGCTATCTAGCACACAGCTGTGTGCCTAGCTGCGGCCTGGAAATCGGAGTTGCCTCTAAGGATTATTAGTAGGAAAGGAACGGGCAGGCTTTCCTAAATTGGACCTAGTTAATGAGTTAATTTTGAGCTTTAAAATAGAAATCGAGTTAGTCGACTCCCAAAGAGAGGCTGCAAGTATCTGCAGAAACTGTGGCAGCAGCAGGAGATGAGAGCGTTTTGTGCCGTAATTCCAGAATGTGCACTAGGCCGCTTAGTTGTGGCGAGGACAGGGTTAGATTAAATACATAGTATAATCTGGGCCAGGCGTAGTGGTTCACACCTGTATTCCCAGCACTTTGGGAGGCTGAGGCAGGTGAATTGCTTGAGCCCAGGGGTTCAAGACCAGCCTGGGCAACATGGTGAGATCCCGTCTCACTAAAAATAGAAAAAAACGAAAAAATTAGCCGGGTGTGGTGGCAGGTTCCTGTAGTCCCAGCTACTCTGGAGGCTGAGCTACTCATTCAAGCACAAGAATCGCTTGAACCCAGGAAGTGGACGTTGCAGTGAATGGGGATTGCACCACTGCACTCCAGCCTGGGCAACAGAGCGAGACCCTGTCTCAAAAAAAAAAAAAAATAGTATAATCTTCCCCTTCATCACATGAGGAGGGCAGGAGGAGAGTGCGTCTCTGCAGAAGATGTGGTACAATCTTGTTTTTAAAAGGCGGTTGGAGGGATGGGAGTAAATGCACGACAGGGTTCCTGGGTGTGGATTGTTCTGTCGCCTTGAGAATCTTGTGTGATTGCTGTGACATTCACGTTAAACACTGACCTCAAAACTCAAGGTTCTGTTGCAGAAATTACCAATTTAAAAGTTTGCTTTCAAGAGCCTCATGTAATGGGGTTTTATTTCATTTGGCCTTAAACAGAGCTGTTAGCCTTCTACAAGGGGATCAAATATTTATGTGACTCTGCAGCGACAGGATTGATATTGTGTGTCTGCTTGGGGAGGAAGTCTCTGCAGTTACTTAACAGACTCTGAGACTGAAACCAAGAATGCGTGGGTCAGAAAGGCCGAATAATCCACCTACAGAATTTAGCTGTGTCTGAGAAGCACAATTAGAGCTTTATGACTGTGGATTCCAAGTGGGTCACGTGCCGAGCACCAGCTGCAGTCTGTTTTCCAAGCCAGCTCCCAGGCCGTTGAGGCCAGCCGTGCGGTATATCGCGGGCAGTGCTCGATGGGCTCTGCACATGCGGGCCTTGCTTTGCCCCTGCGCTGTGCTTGATGCCACAAGCGTATCATCTGTGCAGAGGGCACCCGTGCTGGTGAGAATGTATAGCTCTGCTGTGCATGGAGGGGGTCGCCCTGAACAGCTGTCACGTGCAGGCTGTGTGAGAGTGAGTGAATGGCACTGTCGATACTGAAAGGATCGAGAGGAAGCAGGGGCCCCATGCCTCATTCATCAAGGCCGTGTCTTCCAGCAGACTGCATAGCCACTCCAAAGAAATTAGTTCCAGAAACTCTCTGCTTTTGAGCTACTAACCCAGCAATTTTCAGAATTGTTGGGTGCGTTTTTTTTGTTTTTTTTTTTTTTTTTGAGTGGTGAGGCGTGATGAAATTTGGGAATATGTGGGTTGAAAAGTTGTTTTCAACTTTTTTCAGAGACTCTTTAATTTCTGAAGGACCAGCAAGAAAGAATACACTTGAAAAATTTAAATGGAAAATAATAGAAGTCAAAGTTCAGGCAAGGGATTGTCCTTTGCCCACCAAAAAGAAAATCTAGAATACAAAGGTTTGAAGATACCCAATGTTTTGCATAAGTTTAAAATAACGTAGACATGTCTGTGTAAATCATATGAAGTGCTGCTGTGATAACCGATGCATAACAAAAAGTATGTATTGTTGTATTCTGTTTGGATAACAAAAGAATGTTGAGATCAGAATTTTTGTTGTTGTTGTTGCTCAGGTGAACCAAATAGAGATAACATTTTTTGTGAAGTTCAAGATCCTATGTTAATATAAAGACAAGTAGGGCAAATTGAAGTGATGATACCTTTTTTTTAAGTTATGTGATGCTTCAGAAGCTCAGAGGAGAGAGAGCAAAGTGACTTCTGGCTGGGTTATGGGAGAAACAGGTGGTGTTTGAGCTAAAATAGAACTGAACCTGAGGGAGCAGACCCAGCACGTTTGCTTCCCTCCAGCTCTTCTGTCCTGAACAGCCCACCGCCCGCCACCCTCACTGCCATCAGAGGCTTCACCCCAGACCTGCAAGGTCAGGCATCATAGCCAGCAGGAGCCTGCTTTGGGGAAATGCTCTCTCCTGCTGACTTGGGGCCCCTTGAATACTGGGTCTGTTTCCTAGTGTGGCCATAACAAACTCCCCAAGACTGGGGGGCTCAAACAACAGAAGTGGATTCTCCCACAATCCTAGAGGCTGGAAGTTCCAGCTCAAAGTGTGACAGGGCTGATTCCTCCTGGGGCCTCTCTCCTAGGCTTGTAGATGCTGTCTTCTCCCTGTGTCCTCACAGGGTCGTCCCTCTGTGCATTTTTGTATCATTTCTTCTTATAAGGACCCCAGTCCTATTGGATCAGAGCCCTCCCCAATGGAACCCAATTACCTAATTTTGCCTTAATTACTTCTTCTAAGGTCCTGTCTTCCAATGCAGTCACATTCTGAGATACTAAGGGTTAGGGGTTCAGCACATGGATTTTGTGGGGCACAGTTCAGTCCCTAACACTGGGAGAAATGTCCCTGCTTCTCCATTCTACCTTTATAGTAACCACTTCTGTCAGCTCTCTCAGGAGGTGTCATCCTACCCTTGAGCTGATCAGGCTTTATGTTCATGACAGATGTGAAAGCCTTTAAGATGAAGGGAAGAGGGAGCTGTCACCTTGTGGGTGGCACAGAAGAGGGGCATTTGGCAAAACCTGACTGGAGGGCTTTTTGAGGAACCTGTCTGGAGGGTTCCTTGACACCATGCAACTGAAGGTTGACAGTCGTACACACCTTCTGGTTCAATCATTCCATCTTTTAAGAGTTTACTTTGAAAGTGGACATCTACTGCCCCGTGAATGTGCTAACCTCTTCAGACTGGGATGGTTTGGCAGGGGGACAGTGACTCTTAAACTCACTTCACAAATGTATTTGCACACTTTCACTATTCCTTGCTGTCTGCTGGGCTGGACTGTTGGCTCCCAGAAGACTGGATTTTTCTTTTTCATTTCTCAGTACCCTGTACCTGACATATATCCTGCGCAGATTACGTGCTCAATAAATGGTTGGATGAATGGAAGGAGTGGTGGATGGACAGATGGGTGGATGAGTAGACGGATGGACCAGTCCTCAGGTAGATAGTTGGAGGATGGGGAGGGTGGGTGGATGAATAGTTGGATGGATGGAAGGGTAAGTGGATAGATGGATGCATGGATGGATACATGGATGAGATGTAGGGGTACATGGATGGATAGATGGATGAATGGAAGAGTAAGTGGATGGATGGATGGATAGATGGGTATGTGGATGGATACAGAGGTGTATGGATGGATGGATGGGAGGGTAAGTGGATGGATGGACGAATGGAAAAATAAGTGGGTGGATGGATGGATGGATGAAAGGGAGGGTGAGTGGGTGGATGGATGGGAGGGTAGGTGAATGGATGGAAGGGTAAGGGCATGGATGGATACATGGGTGCATGGATGGATGGAGGCATGGGAAGGTGGATGGGTGAGTGAATGGGAAGATAGAAGGATGGGTAGGTGGATATATAAGCAGTTGGATTGGTGGCTGAATGGATAAATATCAGCCTGACCTTCCTTGAGTCAGTCTTTCTTGATTGTGGTGAATAATCTTTCCATATTGGTACATTCTGTGTCCTAAAATTTTATTTAGAATTTTAGTTTACACACTAGTAAGTGAAATCGCCTCTACTTATCCTTCTGCACTAGTATGGCATTTGGAATCAAGAAGACATAAACATCTCAAAATAAATTTGGTAGCACAGATCTGTTTTTGGTATGAGATTTTAGACCTCGTAGGAAAGTTTAGAGGTACCACATTTGTTCGTTGCTCCTCAATTTCTAGAGGCCTTGGGTGAGGACTGTGTTCTGGGTGGCTCCAGAGACTGGCACTGAAATGAGATCCGGGGGCGGCCTCTGGAGCTGTGGGTGCTGGCAGTGTCTTCCTTCTCTGCCTTCTTGCAGCCACTTCCGCCCCCGCCTGCAGGAGCCACTGCCAAGCACTGATGAGCTGGCACTGACCTCAGGCTTGTATTTTGTTGGGACAGATGGGAGGGGAGGCAAAGAATGAGAGTATATCCTAAATCCTAATACCAGCTGAACATTGAATGCATATGAAATAGAGCTCTTTAGGGAACAATTTGCTTTCATATAATATTTGTAAACAGGCTAAATGAACCTGAGGGTCATCTTCCTGGATGTTTTCCCTGAGAGGTGACTTGGTGTACAGAGGTTCGTGTGAAGACCAATTTTTCATTTACAAAACAAGCTCCTTCATGTAGATTTCAGAACAAGTAACAGATTTATCATCCAAGCTCTCCCCCTCATTTGTCACTTTAGGGCAGACGTTTGCTTTCCCTGGCCTTCAATTAGCTCAGGGCAATTGAAGCTTTCCATTCTGAGCTGCTGTGCTAGGTAATTATGAAGACTGTGCTGGATCGGGTCAGGATAAAAAGGTGAAACTTGATCTTGGAATTTTGTCGGGGCAGAGCCCAGCATTGTGCATAGCTTTGTACAGTGTAGTACTGCATGCTGAACAGAAAGGTTCTTCTTGTGCAGGATGTAACAGCCTCACCCCAGAAGGGATAAACGGTAGCTGTAGGAGAGAGACTGTAGTATGGGTCTAGTGGGCTTGTCTTTATGTCTTTTTTTTTTAATGTAGTTTTTTGAGACAGGGTCTCGCCATGTCGCCCAGGCTGGAGTGTAGTGGTGCAACCTCTGCTCACCGCAGCCTCCACCTCCTGGGCTCAAGTGATCCTCCCACCTCAGCCTCTGGAGTAGCTGGGACTACAGGTACACACCACCATGCCAGCTAATTTTTGTATTTTTTTGTAAAGATGAGGTCTCACCATGTTGCCCAAGCTGGTCTTGAACTCCTGAGCTCCAGCGATCCACCCATCTCAGCCTCCCAAAGTGCTGGGATTACAGGTGTGAGCCACCACACCTGGCCTTGTTTTTATACCTTACTTTGCAACTACAATTTCCCCTTACATTTATACCCATGGGAACTTAAACCCAGAATCGAGACAGGCGGCCACCTGTTTGTTTACTTTTTGGTTTGGTCTCGTGATTCCACATTATTTAGAAGGAGTAGCTTTCAGGTGATAGTTTACGGTTACAGGATTTCAGCTAAGGAGGAGAAGCGAGAGCAGGGAGGCAGATCCACAAAGCCCTCGTGTGGAGGGAGAAGAGTGCAAAAGGAGGCTGAAAGTGACCAGCGTCCCGAGATGCCAGAGCTGAGGGAAGCCAGAGGGAAATGCAGAGGAAAATTTAACTCAAGCATCTCAGTTCTAGATGGGGCAGGTAAGCAGTCTTCTACAAACAGAATCTGTGTCATTGAGCAGGGCACAGTGGCATGTGTCTCTAATCCCAGCACTTTGGGAGGCTGAGGCAGGTGGATCACTTGAGTCCAGGAGTTCGAGACCAGCTGAGGCCACCTAGCAATGCCCCATCTCTACAAAAAATACAACAGTTGCTGCCCCGTGGTTGGGTGCCAACATACATAGCTGTACTTGCACAGGCTCCTTGATCCCTCATGTGACTCCCAGGCTGTGGCCTGAGACTTGCCTTTCCAGAAGAATCCAGCCCTGTGGAAAGCTGCCCCTTTGTTTCCCAGCAGCCCCATCCCTGGTGCCTACCCAAGAGCTCCCGCTAGCCAGGTGAGCCACTGGCGGCCTCTCTTGGGGGAGAGACTCCCGTAGCACGTGCTGAGGTGGCAGCCCCGCTCCGCTCTGCCTCTCCTCTGGCCTCCTTTCTTGTCAGCTGGCTGCGTTCTTCAAAGCTCTCAGCCTCTGGGCTGACCTTGGCTGAGTTCGCATGTTACGGGATCCTTTGGGGCTTTCACCTTTCTCCAGAGAGCTACCTGGAAATGTAGATGTCCATTCTCCCCTTTAGCTTCTTCTAGCCTCCATTCCTCTTGGCTGTGTCCTAGTCCAGTCCCCCACCCAGGTTGGGCCGAGGTGACACACCCACCCAGAAGGCTGTACAGATTGATCAATCGATTGATTCATTGACAGGGTCTCGCTCTGTCGCCCAGGCTGATGTGCAGTAGCACAATCATGGCTCACTGCAGCCTCGACCTCCAAGCTCAAGCGATCCTCCCAAGTAGCTGGGATCACAGGCATGCGCCAGCACACCTAGCTCATTAAAAAAACAAAAAAAGTTTTCGTAGACAAGGCCTCGCAGTGTTGCTCAGGCTGGCCTCAAACTCCTGGCCTCAAGTGATCCTCTTGCCTCGGCCTCTCAGAGTGCTGGGATTACAAGGGTGAGTCACCGCACCACACCCAGCCAATGTGTTCATTTTTAAAGTTTGACTTAAGAGTCCCAGAGATTCAGTGTCTTATGTGGCTGTTAGGTCCTTGCAGTTAGTCTCAGAAATCGATTTAGCTCATCTGTTTTCTGAAGGCCCACACATTTGAAATAAAAAAAGAAATCGTCCTGAGTCACGTCCTTCTCAATATAAATAGAAAATGCATTCAAATATTCCCACAAGTTTTGTGTCTTTTAAATCTGCACAAACCCAAAGAATTCCTAGAGGAGGCCACCAGAGCTAGCAGTATGTGTCAGGTCTGCATCCCCCCGGGCCAGCTGAGCAGCCCGCTTCAGGCCTCTTCATACCACACAGCTCACCACCACCTCCACCGCCAGGAGAATCCAGAAGGCTGGAGGGCGAAGGAGGACTGACGCATGGGCGGTGATGATGCGGGAGCCAGTGATGTATTTCTGCTTTGGGCTTTCTCACACGTGGCACTTGGAGCACATCCTTGGCAACATGTCTGTCCTCTTTGCCAGCTTAAATTTTTGTGTTTTCGTTTCCATGCTAGCTCTTAGAATCTAAATCAAGTGTTGTGGATGGTGTGCAAGACCATGGCTGTGTGTGTGAGTCTCATTGACCACAGTGCTGACCCAATTTCCTTTGGTGGGAGTAAAGAGTAAGTTCAGGACTCCCCTGTAAATGATGGGCTCTCCCGTGGATGAGGGACAAGAAGGACATCAGGGTACTATGCCAGCAGAACTCTGTGCCCTGTTAGTCGAAACAAAAGTGATGGCTGAGATTAGTCCTTCTGTGGCACCCAGGAAACTTTGATAGCTGGGCCAAGAAGCAGCGGCGCTGCAGTGCCCCGGGCCGTGAGCATCATGGTTCATGCTCAGCAAAGCCACATCACCTGTCATATAGACCCGACATCAGCTTTACAGTTTTGCTTGCATATAACTTGCAACTTTGTTTTGTGTTTTATAGCCTAAGAACTATTAAAATAAGGAAACAGATTTTATATATAGACATTAAACAGTCTAATAAAAAAATCAAAACCACATATTGTATGATGCCATTTATATAAAATGTCCAGAATAGGCACATCTGTAGATAGAAAGTAGATTAGTGGCTGCCAGGAGTTAAGGGGGCAGAAGTGAGGGAGAGACTGTTCATGAGCATGGCGTTTCTTTCTGGAGTAATGAAAATCCTCTGGAATTAGATAGTGGTGATGGTGACTGTTGTGACTATACTAAAAACTACTGAACTGTGCTGTTTCAAAGGGCAAATTTTATGACATATTAATTTTATCTCAGTCTTTAAAAAAAAATCTCAGCACTGGGAATCCATAAGAAAACTTCTTTTTAGTTTAAAATGGGTCTGTCAGGCCGGGCGTGGTGGCTCATGCTGTAATCCCAGCACTCTGGGAGGCCAAGGCGGGTGGATCACCTGAGGTCAGGAATTCGAGACCAGCCTGGCCAACATGGTGAAACCCCATCTCTACTAAAAAATTAGCCAGGTGTGGTGGCAGGCACCTGTAATCCCAGCTACTGGGGAGGCTGAGGCAGGAGAATCGCTTGAACCTGGGAGGCGGAGGTTGCCGTGAGCCGAGATGGTGCCACTGCACTCCAGCCTGAGCAACAAGAGTGAAACTGTCTCAAAAATAAATAAATAAATAAATAAAATGGGTCTGTGCATTAAGTGGCTGTAGTTCAGAGATTGACAAAGGTTGGGGAAAATGAGATGATAAATATTTTTGGCTCAGAGGGAATTAGTGTCCCTGCTGCGACCACTCAGCTCTGCCGTGATGGCGCAAAAGCAGCCACACGGTGACCAGGTTGCCCTCCCTGCAGGCCTGCTAAGAGGACTCTGGCTAGATTCCAGCCCTTGCTGGTCCCCCTGGTGGGGAGTGGCAGGGGAGGTGGGCAGCATCCCTATTGTCCCACCGAACCCAGCAGCCACAGGGGCCTTTCCCTTCTTCACATTCCTTCCTGCCCTGCCCTAAAGCAGGAAGCAAGACAAGGAAACCTCTGAGTCAGGTATGTGGATGTCCCCTGCAGAACTCACCTGGTCCCTTCTTTCAAGTCATTTGTTTCTTTCTGTGAGTCAGCCCTGCCTCCTGTTTACCAGGCACAGGTGGTTTTACCTGTGGCTCCCTGAGCATGACTAGAGTCGGTGTGACACAGGCTGTGTCTCTGAATAGAAAGTCTCCACACTGCCGTGCTGCTCTCCACTCTGTGTTAGCCCACTGTATGCACCAGAGCTCCCTCCCGGCTCCCCATCTCCTAAGCAAATCCCACACACCTGCATCCCATCCTTCCTCAGATCACTTCCGGAATTGTCTGCAGAGCTTGAGTCTCATGATTTGTGAGACACTCTCAAGCAGCTCACCCAAATCGGGTGGTGTCAGATGGTGAAAGTCTGAGGGGTCTAGGTCAGGGTCACTTGGAAACAAGTTCCTGGCGGAGCAGAGCAACTTTCTTCTCTACTTCGAAGAATATGATAAAGCACCCCTAGACTCACTGGTTTCGAGTTCTAGGGAAGCAGATATTGATGACTCAACAGAGGAAAGAATTGTGTAATCATTGCTTTAGTCAGGGGTTAGCAAACTATGGTCAACAGGCCAACTCTGGCCCCCTGTCTGTTTTTTTAAATAAAGTTTTATTGGCATGCAGCCACATCCATTTGCTCACAGACCGCCTGTGGCTGCTTCCTCTCTATAATGGCAGAGAGTTGAGTCATTGCAACAGATCAGATGGCTCCTAGAGCTGAAAATATCTGCCATCTGGTCCTTTACACAAAGGTTTGCTTGCTGACCATGTTGGGCTTAGTGGAGGGATGAAAGGGATGGTCTTACATGAGCGTGCTTCCAGCACAGGGAGCATGGAACCCAGTGGCAGTCTGTCTGGATGTTTTCAAAGAGGCTTCTTTGTGATAGTTCATGATTATCTTGCAACATGATATCTGCCTCCCCATCCCTAGTGTGGTTAACTTGGGGAAGTTTGCTTTGTCCAAGTAGAGGGGGCTGTGGCTTGTTCACAGCCCAAGAATGCAGGAGCACGCAGGATGCTGTAGCACCAGCTTTTCTGACTTGTTAGTGATAGCCTGGGTTAGGGAAGGTTGCCTTTGGACCACATGGGCTGGGCATGCCGCTCAATTCATGGAAAGTGACTCAGAAAAGTTTGAGGTTTCACCAAGACTGTCTAAGAGGTGAGGAGGAAGTTCTTTCAGAACATAAGGGTACTGGGGTGGTGATTTCATTCTGTTCTTTTTTTATTTGTGGAATTTTTCAAGGGCACAAATGTTTTGTGTCTATTAAAAGCAGATTTGTATGCATTTTATTACAATGATTAAGATTTTAAAGTCTTAATAGTATTAATACTATACAATCTACAAAAAGATTTGAGCATCTTATAAGCCCTGATAATTATGCCTCGCTCTAAGAAACATGGCTATCTGGAAAGCCACATTATAAACTTTAATATTATAAATGTACTTTCTGTTTAGAAGTAATTCTTGGAGAGTCTCCTTTAAGAATGGATTCCTAGGCCAGGCACAGGGGTTCATGCCTATAATCCCAGCACTTTGGGAGGCTGGGAAGATTGCTTGAGCCCTGGAGTTCAGTACCAGCCTGGGCAACATAGTGAGACCCCATCTGTACAAAAAACATTTAGCTGGGCATGGTGATGCAACCTGTAGTTGCAGTTATTTGGGAGGCTGGGTTGGGAGGATCACTTGAGCCCAGGAGGTCAAGGCTGCAGTGAGCTATGATGGTGCCACTGCACTCCAGCCTGGGTGACAGTGAGACCCTCTCTCATAAATACATAAATAAATAAATAATAAACAAAAATGAAAAAAACAGGATTCCTAGAGCACAGCCAGCATGCAGATCTTGTTTTCTAAGGCTTTTCTCCAATAAAAGGAACCAGGGCTCCTCAGAGGAATGGCTGAGTCTAGGGTTGGGGCAGGAACTGTACAAGATGAGCCTGGAGTATCTTATAGTGCCAGAAAATAAGTGCTCAAATACACCCATAAGTAAACCCAGCAGTGACAACAGTGTGGATATGTCATAGGGACACAGGAGCCAACAGTGACCAAAGGCAGAACAAGTTAAGCAGCAAAATTAATTAGTAGTGGATTATAATCCAATATATAAAATGAATCCACAGCCCAGACTGATAACATGGAATGGTTGAATAAATTAACAAATGAAGAATAGAGAAATCTGCT
Organism: Macaca thibetana thibetana; assembly: GCF_024542745.1. NCBI lineage: Eukaryota > Metazoa > Chordata > Mammalia > Primates > Cercopithecidae > Macaca > Macaca thibetana. The sequence continues at coordinate 9,374,508 of NC_065598.1, forward strand.
GTGCAGAAAATTGCAAATACTTTATGTAGCTACTCTGCCCTTAAGGAGGTGGAGCATAGCTCCCCACACTCAGTATGGGCTGCCAACAGTAAGCTCCCTCCAAAGAGTACGGTGTGGCAAGGGGGGCTGAGGAGAGGAACGTCACAGTGGAGAAACCGGTGTCTACCGACTTCACCAAGTGATCAGGGTCAACGTTGACAGGTAAGTTATGTTGACAGCATGCCCCTTGATATCATAGAATGACAGTGGCACTTCACTTCCGTGGTCTCTCTCCCAGAAGTCCCAGGCTAATCATAAAAACACATCAGACAGTTCCCTATTGAGAGACATGCTGCAAAATGCCGGAACAGACCTCTTCAAAACTATTAAGGTCATCAAAAACAAGGAAAGCCTGAGAAACTATCATAGCCTATTCAGGCTGCTATAATAAAATACCTAAGATTATATGACTTATAAACAGCAGAAATATATTTGTCACAGTTCTGGAGGCTGGGAAGTCTAAGATCGAGGCACTGGTAGATTCGGTGTCTGGTGAAGGTGCTTTCTGCCTCACAAATGGCTGTCTCTCTGCTGCGTCCTCACATGGTGGAAGGGGAGAGGGAGCTCTGAGGGGTCCCTTTTATAAGGGCACTAATCCCATTCACAAGAGCTCCATCCTCATGACCTCATCACCTCCCAGAGGCCCCACCTCCTAACACCATCACCTGGGGGTTAGATTTCAACATAGGAATTTGAGAGTGGGGGGCACAAATGTTCAGTCTAAAGCTATAGCACCCTCACAGCAAAAGGAGTCTGAGGAAGCAGGCTTGAGTATGATGCAGTACCTGGATGAGGTTCAAGGACAGAAGGAGAACATTGAGTAAAAAGAAAATTGGAATAAAGTGTGACCTTTAGTTAATATTAATGTACCAATATTGATTCATTAACTATGACAAACACACCCCATAGTAAGTCAGATGTTAATAATAGGGGGAAGCGGGTAGAGGGCATATGGGAGCTCTCTCCCGCCTGTTGCAATTTTTTAGTAATCTAAACCCATTCTAAAATGAGATGCTGGCCAGGCGCAATGGGTCATGCTTGTAATCCAAGCACTTTGGGAGGTTGAGGCAGGAGGATTGCTTGAAGCCACGAGTTTGAGACCAGCTTGGGCCACACAGCAAGACCCTGGCCAGGTGCAGTGGCTCACGCCTGTAATCCCAGCACTTTGGGAGGCTGAGGTGGGCGTATCACCTGAGGTCAGGAGTTTGAGACCAGCCTGGCCAACATGGTGAAACCCCGTCTCTAATAAAAATACAAAAATTAGCTGGGCATGGTGGCATGCACCTGTAATCTCAGCTACTCGGGAGGCTGAGGCAGGTGAATTCCTTGAACCCGGGAGGTGGAGGTTGCAGTGAGCTGAGATCACGCCACTGCGTTTCAGCCTGGGTGACAGAGTGAGACTCCATCTCAAAAAAAAAAAAAAAGTGTAATGAAATATTTATTTTTTACAAATTTTTATGTAGAGGTGGTGTCTTGCCATGTTACTCAGGCTGGTCTCCAATTCCTGGGCTCAAGCAATCCTCCTGCCTCAGCCTCCCAAAAGTGCTGTGGTTATAGGTGTGAGCCACCACACCCAGCCCTGTAATAAAATATTTAATCAGCCATCAACTGATTGCTGTTCCGTACGTGGCCTGGCAGTATGTGTTGAGCATTTGAGAAAAGGAGATGGCCCAGGGTGAATGGCACCCTCTCTTAGAGACAGGAACATGTACTTGGTAAAGTAGTACATGAAGATGAAAAGTACTGGAAAGAACGTGGGCTTTGGAGTCGAAGACACAGGCTCGAATCCTCATTCTGCTTCTCAGTGTAAGTGTGTCAGGTCCCCCCCAAGCTTGCTGAGCTCACAGCCCTGGATCATGGGGATGTGCAGAGCAACCTTGCTCGCAGACTTACTTGCTTAAGGGATATAACATTAATGAATCAGCACAGTGCCTAAGGTCAAGTGTCGACATGCAAAAATAAAAAATCTAAAATAGCAGTGGTACAGTATATGCTGCAAAGCAGCATATGTTATTTGGAGAAATGAGCAAGAGTTGGAAGTAACTGCTATGAATGTAGAAGAAGATGACAGGAGCAGGTTGGAAAGAGAAACTCTGTCCTGGTGGCTAAGCCCAGGATGAGGGAGGGTGGGATAGGGCTGTGAGGCGCAGCACCTGGCAACGCTGCTTCCTGGAGGGGCTGTGGTGCTGAGGTCTGGGGCTGCATTAAGAGGGAGGTGGGGCGCAGGGACTTTAAATACAGATCATTGTGAAATGGTGAATTGGGAAAGTCAGGTCCAGCCTGCCTTTGTCTTCTTCCCTGAGTGCCTTGCACACACTCAAACTTCCGGAAACACTTGTTAGTTGCTTGATGGGTTACATACCTAATGAGTGTGTAACCAACTCAAGAATATATGGACATAGAATAGGCTGTTGAATGTTTTCTTTTGCCTCCTTATGGTTGTGGAGTTGAACTGTGTGTCACATGTGTTATAGGATTACCTAACATCACTAAATAGAGAAAGCTGTAACGTCAGTGCAGTAGGCTTTCTATATTTCCCCGTTAAAATATAGTAAGTGCTGGGCACAGTGGCTCACACCTGTAATCCCAACACTTTGAGAGGCTGAGGCAGGAAGATCTCTTGATCTCCAACTCCCAGGAGTTGGAGGCTACAGTGAGCCGTGATCATACCACTGCACTCCAGCCTGGGAGACAGAGCAAGATCCTGTCTCCGAACACACATACACACACACAAAGGAAGACTGCCCCCCAAACCTTTTGGGGTTTTAAAGTACAAGACTTTTGGGGTTTAAGCACTGAAGTGTTGGAAATGTTCCCCACTGAGGCGAGGAGTTGCTGATGAAGTGATGGGAAATGCAAGCGGAGCCTTGAGCCGTGGAGGTGAAGGTTGACGGAGCCTGCGTGAGCTTGCCCATCAACAAGACAGCAGGCACAGACAGGCCAGCTGTTGTGAGCTTGGCTTTAGGACTCCATTCAGTAGGCAGGAGGAGAGCTGCGGCAGAGGCGGGCTGTAGGTCCCTGAAGCACATCGCTGCCTTCACAGCTGGGCAAGCTCCCATCCAGTGCGGTAAGCAGAGCCGGGTAAGGGACCCTTGCGTTTGCTCTCGGGGCAGTTCGTCCCAGATGGAACTGGTTTCAGGACGCCTGTGCCGTTTGTTAGGGGTTTGTAGTTCCCAGTGGCTCTTTTGTTCTGCTATCTTGAAAAGCAGGTTGCTTGTCAGCTCACAATGCTGTGGGTAAGGTCTGGCGAGGTCGGCGAATGTGTTCTCATTGTTTATTCTTCTGCCTGAAGATGAGAAATAATGCAAATCAGAGTGCAGATTCCGGCTCGAGCTCTGCAGGCATACACGGATGTGCGAGGGTATGCTCGCCGGTGCTGCATGTGTGCTTGTGGATGCATGCAATTGTTGCAGCTTGGGATTCACAGTTAGCTGAAAGCACATTGGAACTGGAAGGCAGTGCTCTTAACACCGTGTTCTAGGCTGGAAGCCGTAGAGCCAGCATCTGCACTGATGGGACTGCAGCCCTTGGTATGTGGGACCCTTGCTCCGTGTGAGTTCTGCAGATGGGTTCCCTGAGGGAGCTGGCTGCAGGACGCCAGCATCGCATGAAGACTTGTCTGCCTTGTTTGCCTTTTCTTTTTCAGTAGCAGTAAGAAACAGGCATTCCCACTACTCAGGCATTGAATGCGGACATTGAGAAAAAATGGTGAGTCAGCTACATCCAAATGAAAAAAAAAGCGGCGAAATCAGGTGTGCATGTTTAGTCATGAGAAATATTCCCTGAGTGTTTTGCACATAGCCTGCTAATTGCAGTGAGATAATTTAAATAGAGAAAATGGAATCACCATGGTTCTTAGCATTTTCCAATTCTTTTATTTTCCTCTTTGGTGTGATTGTGACAGTTTAAGGGTTTTACTATACGTGCGCTTTTCCCTCCCTTTTATGTTGTGATAAAAGAAAGAGATGATTAGTTTTGGCTATATTTCTAAATGGTTGGAATGCTTTTGCTTTACTAAAGGAAGCTTTTGTGTGTGCAGAGGGTCGATGCCATTTTTACAGGGAAATTGATGCATAAGTACGTGTGCACACACAGACTCTCTCTTTGGTCTGCATTTACTGACTCACATGAGTAGGTGTCATTTTGAAATACATGTTTTTAGCAGTTGTGCTAGTTGAAAGGTAAAAAGGCAAAGGAGTTTGAAGAAAGGCTTTTGGAAATCTACCTGGTAATGCTTACAACTAAACAGCCTACTGCCTTGTAGATGGTCTTAAGATTTATAATATGAATGGAAAATAATATTTTAATGTAGCATATAAAAAAACTGAAGATTTGGTACCAAGTTGATGAATGGTTGGCATATTTCTTTTCATTACAGAATAGAACCTTTGAGGTCATACTCTACAAGTATTTATTATTATTTTATTGCAGAAAAGTATTGCATGGGTGGTAGAGGCACATTTCTTTCTTTTGTCGCACATAGTAGCAAAAGCATTTTATACTTTGTCCCTTTCTGTTTCTGTCTCTGCCTCCCCCCGCGCCCCACGCCCCCCACCACCCAAACCAACACCATACCTCTTAAGGAAAAAAATTGCAGAGGAATTCTCATCTACAGAGGCATGAACAACACACACAGAAGTGGTTTTTCACAGAGTGCTAGGAATAACCATACATGTTGGTGTCAAGCATATAGGCTGCAGAAGGCTCTGTTGCCCAGCCGGGGGGACTAATGACCCTGGTGAGTGCACGCTGGCTGCTGCTTTTTTTGCATGGGCTGGCTGCTCTTCCAGAGTCTGCCTTTGGATTTTGGAGGTTGAGGAAGGAAGGGAATATTTTATATGGCCTTTGGAATACATTTACTTTACACTACGTTTAATTTTTTACCTCTTATGTGCATTACATTTTTAAGAAGACCAGGGTGGGGGAGCAGTGGGAAGAAGCTGTCTTGTATCCACCCATCTTTCCCCTGTCCTCGGGCACTGATTTCCAGCTGGCTTTTCCAAGAGCAAGTAAGATAGTTGGGTCATTTCTGGAAGGCTTGTAGACATCCCTGGATGTCTGAAGAGGTCCTAGAGTTATTTACTTGTTTACCTTTAAAACATATTTGCAGACTCCTTATTTAAAATTCCTGAAAGTTCACAGTGCCTCTTCACATGTATACCTTGGGTCCTACTATGCGGGTACCGTCTTGATTTTATAATGAAGCAAACTGGGGGTGGGGTGACCGGATTCTCACAGCCAGTTAGTGAAGAGCCCTCGTGGGGCAGCATGGCTGATTTTCAGTCTGGTGGGCTCCTGCGGACTAACGGGCCAAGGTCCTCCAGGTAAGGCTGAATGTAGAACTGGCCCCAGAATTCCCAGTTATTCTCTTTGTAACTTTCACATCCCTTATCTAGTGTGCTGCCAGTGCAGTGAGAAGGAATTTCAGTTTGGACTTCTGGGGGTGAAGTACAGAAACCCGTCAACCAGGCGGAGACAGCATGTGTGCTCCTCAGCCTGCATTGTTGTGGCTTGCGAAGCCACCTAACCATTCTGACCTTCCATTTCTTCGTCAATAAAACAAGGGGCACAGATTAAATTATTTCTTATTTAAAAATTGTTTATTTTTTATTTTTACCATTACCTTGATCTTGAAGATTAAATTATTTCCAAGGTACCTTCCAGCTATAGTCATTTTTGGTTCTTAGGGAGAGAAGCCAGGGACTCAAATTTCCCTTCAGTCATATTTCCAGCTCTGTGGGGTGATTTGTGGCTGCACTGTTTTGCTCATTTGCCATCATTGTTTCCAGGAACAAAAGCATATGAATATATATGAGATACATGCACAGGTGTAATAGCTTTGATATCCATTTACAAATAAAATCAGCTCTGTCAGCAAACTCCATTTTCTGCCAACAGGGCTTTGTTGACGGAAATGCCCTTGACAGCTAAACCTACTTCGGTCTTCTTGTGGTAATGCCTCATAAGGCCACTCACTGACAAGGTGCTCTTGGGTATAACTTGCATGAAATTTGTTATAAAATGATTCTGTTAAAAAAAATCTGGCCCGTTGGACCCTTAAATGTACTTGGAGGCCATTAAGGGTGGAAAAAAAAAAAACAACCTAGAAATTCTAGAGAAATTTTCAACGTTTATAGACGTGTGTGTGTGTGTACACATATGTACATACCCATACACATATATGTACTACACACGTTTTCTATAGTAATTATGCATATAAAGTTACGTCGTGTACAACAAATATCTGAAGCCTATTGGATAAACAGTCCATTTCTGATTCTAATTCAGCTGAGTTAGATGATAGGCAGGCAATAATCTGAGATGGGAGGTTTCCACAATTTGGGGTCACATGCAATTGTGATAAAAGGAAGGTTGAGATTTTCTCTTAATTTATGAAGCTGATATGCTATTCTAACTAGTTTTTATTATATCTTACCACAGGGCCACCCAAAATTCAAAATTACTCCTGATTTTGTAAGCTTCACATATGTTTTTGAGAATGAGGTTTTATACTAATCTGAGATCATAGCTTTCAAGGCTGTGATACATAGTTTTTATTAACATTTCCTATTTTAAAAATCAATTTTGCTAATTAAAACCTTTTTATTAAGAATATGTAGAAGTTCTGGGAAGCAGAGTGAAGATATTACAAATCACCCTCAATCCTATCACCCAGAGTCTCCACTGTGGAACATGGAAGTGTATCTGCTTTGAAGTCCTTGCAAATATATGTTTTTACACATGCAATTATATTACGCATACTGTATGTAAGCTGCCTTTTTCTGTAACTTGTATGTGTATAGTGCATGACATTCTAAAATCTAACAACCCTGTAGCCATACTGTGGACATTTAGGGCTGCTGTTGGTGTTTGACAGTTGTAAATAATACTGCAGCAGATATCTGCAGTGAAATGCTTGTGCTCTTCTGTGTTGATTTCCTTGGGATACAATTCTAGACATGGAGTTGCTAGGCAGGCATTAGAAAATATCACCATGTTGCCCTCCAAAAAGTGTGTGCTTACTATTTACACTCTAGGCACCGATCGTCCAGGGCAGTCCTACTTCTCCCAAAACTTTGTCAATATTAGACATATTTAAAATTCTGTGGTTTGATAGGCAAAAAAGTTATTTCATTTTTAACTTGCATTTCTTCAGGGACTAGCAAAGTCAGACTTTTCTGGTGTACTGAGTGGCCATTTATGGGTTTTTTTTGTACATTACTCTTCAGGGCATGTTCATTTTCCTACTGAAGATGAGCCCTTTCTTTATTATTGTGGTTTAGGTTGCAGATACATCCCTGCCGTGTGCTGTGTGCCTTCCAGATGTTAGTGGGTGGTTAGAGTTCGACTTTTTGGACACACAAGTGTGTTGAATTTTAGTGTTGTCACCCTTGCACCTGGAGCCTCTGTGTGGCCAGTTCTGCCTTTTGGTGGCTACTGGCTTCTGGTAGTTGTGCATTGCCATTACTGGTCTCTTGTTACCATATGTGCTGCAGAAGGTGTAACCACCAGGAGCTCTGTCAGCATGAATTCCCTAGGAGGTGTAGACATCCATCTCGGAAGGCTGGTAGGAAAATTGTCTCTGTGGAAAAATTAAGAAATGGCCGGCTTTCCGACAACGCTAACTCATCATAGTTCACTTCTTTTGCTCTGGTTGACGGGAAACTCGTGGTCCTATTGGAAGCACAACCGTAGGACCTCTGTACGTTCTAGGGTCCGGTCTGCTCTTTGCATAAGGGTGCTTGCCCCTGCTTGTGCCTTTCTGCTTTTTGTTTACATTTGCTCTCACTGTGATGTTTTTATGTTCCTTTTGATACTCAAGTTGTGTGTTTGTTTTCCTGCGTGAGACACTTCTAAACATTTCATCATTTAAGGTATACATAGATCAAAGTAAATAGGGACCACATAAACATATGTAGAAACACGTTCGGAACACCAAAGAGCTTCTCAGTCACCAGTTAATATTGTGGTTCTTTTCTGTTGTTGTTGTTGTTGTTTTTGAGATGGAGTCTCGCTCTGTCACCCAGGCTGGAGTGCAGTGGCGCAATCTCAGCTCACTGTAACCTCCACCTCCCAGGTTCAACCAGTTCTTCTGCCTCAGCCTCCCGAGTAGCTGTGATTACAGGCATGCGCCACCAAGCCCAGCTAATGTTTTTTTGTATTTTTAGTAGAGACAGGGTTTCACCATATTGGCCAGGCTGGTCTCGAACTCCTGACCTTGTGATCCACCCGCCTCGGCCTCCCAAAGTGCTGGGATTATAGGCATGAGCCACCACGCCCGGCCAATATTGTTATTACAGTCATTGTTTTATAGAAAAACTTAGTGACCTCATATTGTTCTTACCGGGCAAGTGAGCCTACCAGAATCTGTTTCTGTAGTAATTGTGGAAATGTGACGTTACAGTGGAAGAGGAGAGTTGGGACATGGCTCTGGAGTGGAGCTGGGGCTGTCCACCTCTCACTTAGGATGGAATCCTCTCCTAGGCCCTTCAGCTCCAGCACACTGGAAGTCTAAGGGATTTTGTTTGTCTGTTTGCTTGCCCCTATGTTTTAATCACCGCTAGGATCAGAAGAACTGCAGTCTCTGTGGACAGGTCTTCAGGTGACATCAGTATGTTATCTCCCTGGTTAACAATTAGCATTCCCGAGGTCGGGTGCTGTGCTGCATGCAAAGTTGAAGCAGGCACAGACAGAACCTTCCTTGAAGGAGTTTGTCCTGTATTAATAGTGAAGATAATATATAAATTGTTCAACAAATGACCATAGACTGGGAGGCTTAAACAACAGACATTTATTGCTCACGGTTCTTCTGAGTGGCTGGTAGTCCAATGTCAAGGTGCTGGCCTATGGATTCCTGGTTCATAGATGGCACTTTCTACCTGTGTCCTCACATGAGAGAGAGCAGAGAGAGGAAGCAAGCTCTCTCGCCTATCTTTTCTTTTTTTGAGACAGGTTCTGTCACTCCAGGCTGGAGTGCAGTGGTGCAATCACAGCTCACTGCACCCTCAAACTCCCAAACTCCTAGGCCCAAGCAATCTTCCCACCTCAGCCTCCTGAGTAGCTGGGACTTTAAGCATGTACCACCATGCCTGGCTAATTTTGTTTGTTTTTGTAGAGATGGAGTCTCATTATGTTGGCCAGGAGGGTCTCAAGCTCCCGGCCTCAAGCAGTCCTCCCACTTTGGCCTCCCAAAGTGCTGGGATTACAGGCATGAGCCACAATGCCATCCTTGAGTACTTCTTATGAGGGTACTAATCCATTCATGAGGGCTTCACCCTCCTGACTGCATCACCTTCCAAAGGCTCCACCTGTTAATCCCATCCCATTGGAGTTAGGATTTCAACTTACGGATTTGGGAGACAGGGCACAGGCATTCAGACCACAACATAAATGTGAATGGCTGAGGAGCATGGGAGTCAGAAGGCCCGAGAACATCAGGTTGCCTGCTTTGCTTTCTGCTCCTTTCCTCTCTCTTCCCTCCTCCCTTCCTTTGTTTCTTCATTCCTTCTTTCCTGTTGACTCAGTGAGCTTTTGCTGCAACCTGCTTTGTGCCAGGCATTGTGTTGGACCTGGAATACAGAGGTAGATTAGGCAGGAGTGAGCACAGTCATTTCAGCCAGGAGGAGAGATACTAAATGAAAATACCACAGAATGGTGAAGTACTGTCTAGGAATCAACAGGTAGGGATTCAGTACTGTGCAAGTTCAGAGAAGAAAGGCATATCTGTGTCAACGGGTCCAGGAAATGTTTCATGGAGGAGGTTGCTTTTTTTTTTTTTTTGAGACGGAGTCTCGCTCTGTTGCCAGTCTGGAGTGCGGTGGCGCGATATTGGCTCACTGTAGCCTCCGCCTCCCTGGTTCAAGTGATTCTCCTGTCTTAGCCTCCCGAGTAGCTGGAACTACAGGCGCCCGCCACCATGCCCAGCTAATTTTTCTATTTTTAGTAAAGACAGGGTTTCACTATGTTGGGCAGGATGGTCTTGATCTCCTGACCTCGTGATCTGCCCCCCCTTGGCCTCCCGAAGTGCTGGGATTACAGGCATGAGCCACCATGCCCGGCCCCGCATTTCACTGGATCTTCAGAACAGGAATGGCTTCCTTGGGGAGGGTCCCAAAGAGTGCGAATCAAAACAGAGATTTGGGAGCCACCAGGCATGCATAGGTAGGGCAGGGCATCTCAACTCACTGCAGCTCATCAGACAGTACATCTTAACTCTCTATAACTCATCAGACAGACATCTCAGATCACTACAGCTCATCAGACAGACATCTCAAATCACTACAGCCCAGCAGACAGACATCTCAACTCACTACAGCTCATCAGACAGACAACTCACTACAGCTCATCAGACAGACATCTCAACTCACTACAGCTCATCAGACAGACAAATCACTACAACTCGTCAGACAACTCACTACAACTCATCAAACAGACATCTCAAATCACTACAGCTCATCAGACAGACAAATCACTACAACTCGTCAGACAACTCACTACAACTCATCAAACAGACATCTCAACTCACTACAACTCATCAGACAGACATCTCAGATCACTACAGCTCATCGGACAGACATCTCAACTCACTACAACTCATCAGACAGACATCTCAGATCACTACAGCTCATCAGACAGACATCTCAGATCACTACAGCTCATCAGACAGACATCTCAGATCACTACAGCTCGTCGGACAGACATCTCAGATCACTACAGCTCATCAGACAGATATCTCAGATCACTACAGCTCGTCGGACAGACATCTCAAATCACTACAGCTCATCAGACAGTATATCTCAACTCACCACAATTCATCAGACAGACATCTTAGCTCACTACAACTCATCAGACAGTACCTCTCAAGTCATTGGGTTTTATGGTCTGTGACTGATACCCCGATAGAGTTGTGGAGGTGAAAAGAGTACAGGTGAAAGTGTTCGGTAATATGAACACCTCCTAGATCCATCCTAGATGTCTAGAAATTCACACACACAATTCACACACACATTTGTGGCTCAGAAGAGCATGTGGGTGTAGGGAACAAGGTGTAAGGTGAACCCAAATTCATACATTGCTTGTTACCTCTGCCCAGACCTTAGTAGCTTTAAGCTTTTGTCAATAATAGATCATACCTTATAAATATTACACAACTCAGATGCTTCTAAAACTATTATTGAGGTAAATGAAAATGTCTGCCACAGTAAGATAGTATTTATCACAGAGATTCAGATATGATTTTTTTTCTCTTTTAATCTAAAGAAATATAGTAATGAAAAAAAAAGTCAGCTAATGTGCTATAAGCAATTGTTGGGAATCTTGGCATGAAATTCAGGGTACCGATTATATCCATATCCAATTTTTAGAAGTGGATACTCTGATGTGTTTATGAGTTTTATTTCTGGTCTGCTTCCTACTCCTCAAAATTCCCTGTGTATACATTGAAAACAAAAAGCCAGCCACAGATCACTTGATCATTACAGCATAAAGAGTAGAATAATTGTGTTAGTTACCTTGCTGCATAACAAATCATCCACCAATTTGGTGGCTTCAGCACCACTAAACATTTATTATCTCATACACTTTCTAAGGGTTAGGGAGGAGGTTAACTGGGTTATTGTGGCTCAGCATCTTCTGAGATTGCAGTCAACACGTGGGCCAGGACAGCCGTCTTCCAAAGGCTTGCTTGGAGCTAGAGGATCCGCTTCCAAGAGGGCACCCATATGTCTGTTGGCAGGAGGCCTCAGTTCCTCCCCACATGGATCTCCCTATAGGGCTGCTTGAGTGTCCTCACAACATGGTAGTTGGCTTCCCCACTGTGAGTTATCCTCAGGAGAGAGGAAGGAGGAAGTTGCAATGCCTGTGTGGTCTGGTCTCAGAAGTCACACACTTCTGCCGTACATTTTTAAACCAATTTATTGAGGTATGATTGACATACAAAAGGCTGTACATATTTAATGTATACAACTTGATGAATTTGGAGATAAGTATCTATATGCCTGTGAAATCATCACCACAATCAGTGCCTTAAATGGATCCATCACCTCTAAAAGTTTTCTCCCACCCTGTCAACCCTCTTTTTTGTTGTTGTCATTGATAAGATCTACCCTCTTATCAAATTTGTAAATGTACAATACATAATTATTAACTACAGATGCTATGCTGTGCTGTGCAGTAGGTCTCTGGGACTGATTCATCTCGTGTAATTGAAACTTTGTGCCCTCTCACCAATATCTCCCTGTTTCCCCTTCCCCCATCCCCTGACAACCACCATTCATTCTATTTGAATGTTTAAAATTCTTCACGTATGTGGGACCATGTGGTACTTGTCTTTCTGTGCCTGGCTTGTCCCACTTAGCATAATGTCCTGTAGCTCATCCATGTTGTCACAAATGACAAGATTTCCCTCCTTTTTAAGACATTTCCATTCCTCTATATGCACACATCACATTTTCTTTATTCACTCATCTGTCAATGTCTGCTTAGGTGGCTTCCATGCCTTGGCATTCACAGTATACGTAGTTCACACAAGTGAACTATTCAGAATAGTTCACGTTGTAGTGAACATGTGAGTTCTGCCATATTTTGCTTGTTCAAAAGGAGTCAGAGTCCGGCCTACTTCTAACAAGCTCCACTTGTTTGAAGGAAGGAGTTTCAAAGGAATTGTTGGGACTTCTTTGTTTGTTTTTTAGAAATGAGGTCTCTCTCTGTTGTCCAGGCTGGCATGCAGTGACACAGTCATGACTCAGTGCATTGTTGAACTCCTGGATTCAAGTGATCCTCCCGCCTCAGCTTTCCGAGTAGCTGGGACTATAGGTGCATGCCACCATACTTGGCTAATTTTTTAAAAATCTTTTCTTTCGGTACCAAATCTTGCTATGTTGCCCAGGCTGGTCTCAAACTCCTGGCCTCAACTGATCCTCCTGCCTAGGCATCCCAAGTTGCTGGGACTCTAGGCATGAGCCACTGTGCCTGGCTGGTTTTGATAACTTTATACACCTCATAGTCAAAACAGTAAGTTCCAGAAAGCTCCTTTGTATTCTTCCCAATGAAACCCTGCCCCACAACCATCCCTCCCTGATGTGTGACCCTAGTGAGTGTTGCCTTTTCTTGAGCTTCATGTAAACTGGACCCTGCTTGTGCATTCTTTGGCAGCTGACCCTTCATTCAGGGTCATGCCCCTGGGACCCATTCTCATTGCTGTGTCTCGGTAGTTTTTCTAAATTACTGCCTAGTGTTCCCTTCTGTGAATACAGCACCACTGGTTGATCCACTCACCAGTAGGTGGGCAGTGTTTGGCCAGCATGAATGAGGGCTTGTGTTGTTTCTCTTGGATGAGAGTTGTTTCTCTGAGAGTGGCGGACTGGCTGGGTCGCAGGGCAGGTGTGTGAGAGTCTCCTTCCTCACACAGTTTCACTAGGACTCAGAGGCCATGATCTTTTCTCTCCTGTGAAGGGCTTGAGACTTTCCGGAGTTGAGTTCATGTAGGTGTCCTCAGCTGTTAATGAGGGACGTGTGTGTGTTCCAATAACACTTCGTTTACAAAACCAGGAGGCAGTAGAGAGTTGGGCCTTCATTTCTAGTTTGCAAACTCCAGGTCTAGAAGGTAAGACAAGTACTAATTTTTAAAACCCACATGTCTTTAATTGCTCATTTTGAAAGCACTGTGAAGATAACACTAAGGGAGAGGGGATGGGGAGACTTTTTACATGTGTGTGGGGAGTCTGATGAATTTGTAAAACCTATGATTTTATAACTTTTCTGGCCTCTTTTTAGTTGCTACTGGAAGCAGTGGTACATATGTGAACCAGAGTGGACCTCCACAAGCTGTCTTTTGAAGTTGTTACTGTTAGCAGAGATGAACTGGCCCAGGGTTCAAGAAGCCTTTCTGGCTGGAGGAACGTGGATCAGTCCCTCCAGGCCTGGAAGAGGGTGGGGGTGGGGGGGGTGCACTCAATCTTACCATTTTCACAGATGAGAGTAATTTCATTTGAGAGGGGTATGCCAAGCCAGCGATGAAAACTTCAGGAATAGCTTTGAATATCTAAAGGAAGTGGGTAGGAAAGTGGGAGGTTGGGAGTTCTGGAGGGAGAGTTCCTGTAAAGCAGAGATTCCCAGGGCTGGCTCAACATCCACATTGCTTGGAGGGCTTTCCTGAAACACAGGTTTGCAGGCATGCCAGCCCTTGCTGTTTCCCACCTCTGCCCAGGCCTGGCCCTCTCATCAAGGCAGGAGAGCCCAGCTCCCAGGGCTGACTTTCTGGAACCAAGAATGAGGCTCTCCAGGCACAGAGACAATAGAAGCCTGGAACAGATCCTCAAAATGTGTGTGCTGAAGACATACTCAGGGTCCGATACTTGAGGGGCCATCCCACATTATAATCTCCAAATCTAGGCAGGTTCCGTTATTGGGCATTAACCCCTCGAGAAATCAGTGCCTGTAACTATGATTTGGATCATCTGTGCTTTGGATTTCTCTTTTAATCTCTGTCTCCTCCCCTTCCTAACCACAAGTGATTTATCAGCCTCTAATTCAACTTTGTTAGTCTTTGCCATCCAAGTCCCTGCAAGCACAAATAAAACCCAAAGGAAGCAGCAGACCTTTTTATCCAGCTGTGAAGACACTAAAGAAACACGAATTCATCTGACTTTCTAGAGTAATTGCTTTCCCCACACGGCACTAGAATCCTGGCATTCAGGGAGCAGCTTCAGCAGAGATGTGGCAGTAGAGAAATGACTGACTTAAGGATGGTTCAGGGCTGTTGTCCTCCCTGAAGGTGGTTCCACAGGACACAAAAGTTGTAGCAGAGCCTGTGAGAACAACTGTGTCCTTTGTCATCACTAGCTCTATCTGTTCATTGGGCAAATGTTGTTTTTATGACTGAAAGCTGGGCTTGCAAAGGACAACCAAACAGCCTCTAGCTTGCTGGTGCTCACAGTCTGGGAAGTCCTACGGTAAATTAGTATTTCTTTTTTGTGTTTTAGAGACAGAAATCTCACTCTGTTACCCAGGCTGGGGTGCAGTGGCATGATCATAGCTCACTGCAGCCTCCAACTCCTGGGCTCAAGCAATCCTCCTGCTTCAGCCTCCTGAGTAGCTGGGACTAAAGGTGCACACTACCATGCCTGGATGGTTTTTCAATTTTTTGTAGAGACAGGGTCTTGCTATGTTGCCCAGGCTGGTCTCAAACTCCTTGCCTCAGGCAATCCTCCTGCCTTGGCCTCCCTAAGTGTTGGGATTGCAGGCACGAGGCACCACACCCAGGCTTTTTTCATCTGTTTTTAGAGACAGGGTCTCCGTCTGTCACCCTGGCTGGAGTGCAGTGGTGTGATCATGGTTCACTGCAACCTTGAACTCCCAGGGTCAAGCGATTCTCTCACCTCAGCCTCCTGAGTAGTTGGGACTGCAGGCATGCATCACCATACCTGGCTTTTGTTTGTTTGTTTGTAGAGACTGGGTCTTGCTATGTTGTTCAGAGTGGTCTTGAATTCCTCCCACCTTGGCCTCCCAAAGCACTGGGATTATAGGTGTGAGCCACTGCGCTCAGCCTGGTAAACTGGTATGGCTAAGGAAAGAGTTTTTGGTGCCATTGTTCCCAGGTATTCACACTGTTTAAAATGTTTCTAATACATCCCTGCATTGATTGGTTGGTCGCTTGGTTGGTTTCTTGCCTCTGTTGGGCTCCATCGCCTTCCCCACTGTCTCCTTTTTCTACCTCATCTGGCCTTTATGGGGTGCTGTGTTGACAAAAGAGCTTTCCACCTGCGCCTCCCCAAGGGTGAGTGTCTGTAAGAGCTGCCCAGGGCCTGGGAAGGACAGTGGAGACACCAGGAACTCGTTCAGGAAACTTGTGCTCAGAATGGCACGGGTGTGCCGGCTCTCAGCTGCCTGACCCGCATTCTGAGGCCTGGTGGCGCCGTTGTTCTTCAGTGTGCGAACACCTGCTTGGCAGCGTCTGATACACCTCACCAAGCTGAAGGGCAGACCAGCTACCTGTGATTCCTGATAAAAATTCTATGCTTTACAGAATCCCTTCTATTTATGCCCACAACCAATGGAGGAGTGCTTTCTAAATGATAACCTCAAACTGTCAGTGTTGAGCTTGAGTTGGTGTCTGAGTTACTGAGCGTTCCACGTTCCATGCTCGTGGAAACCTGGCTCTGTTTGGAAGCAGCAATGCTGGGCCCTACCCCAGTTGTCCCATGAGATAATTGTGCTCTGTGCACACAGCTCCGGTCCCAGATCCTGGCTTTGTAGCATACATTTTCAAGGAGGACTCTTGGGCCACCACAGATACTGCCCTATCCATTGCTATTCTTGACGATATGCTTGTGTGTAATATGTTTGTATATGGCATAAGTTAGCCTTTTGCAGAATATGTAAATGAAAGGAGGAAACACCTCAATGTCATTATCCACGGGAAGTGTGTTCACTCTGTCTCTTCATTGTAAAAATGAGGCAGTGCCATTGCCCAGAGCTCTCTTGGCACCTTTTATACCCCTCACCGGCTGGCTTGGTGGCTGCAGGGGTGCCCTTCCCATCTCATTGGTTGGGTGTGTTGCATGGTGTTATGCTTTGGGAAGAAGGTTGTATGGTGCTGGTGTCACGGAGGCCTGTGTCAAGGTCTGCCCCATCACAGACTGATGCTTTGGTCTTAGGTGCTCAGCAGGTGCCTCGCTCGTAGGAAGCCTACGCAACTCCCTCTCCCACACCAGGGCCTTTATCTGCTGCTAGCTCACCGCCATCCTATGCGATGTGGCCTGTGATCACCTGGAACAGGAGAGGCAGCTTCCTGGGGTGTAGTTGCCTGCCCGACGTCACATAGCTGGCACGTGATGGATCCCGATCGGATGTGTATGCCCAGGGAAACCTCAAGTCACAGGCAGCTACCACAGCTCGAGCATCCCTAATCAGAAGGTCTGAAATCCTAAATGCTCCAAAGTTCAAAAGTTTTTGAGCACCAACATGATGCCACAAATGAAAAATTCCACAGCTGATCTCGTGGGACGGGTTGCAGTAAGAAAGCAGGTAGAGACCGGACAAGCTGCTACTGTTTGCCGTTGCTGGCGCCTGACAGCTGAAGCGGGTGTTCCGGTGCCATTGCTGTGCTGCTTACTTACCCTGGACACATTCCTCTCTCACTATATTGATGGCATGTCGTGCTTTTCACTGTTGAGTGCTTATATATCAGTAAGTGTAGGAAAATTACGGCTTGTTGGCAGCATATAAATTCAGAGTCCGGAATGACGGAGATGCCAGACAACCACAGATTGTGCACATGGGTGGCCGAGAGACTGACACTTTTGCTTTATGATGGTTCGGTGGATACAAACTTTGTTTCATGCACAAAATTATTAAGCATATTGTATAAAGTTACCTTCACACTATATGTATATATAAAGTGTATATGAAACAAAATGAATTTCAGGTTTAGACTTGAGTCCCACCCCCGAGATGTCTCATTATGTATGTGTAAGTATTCCAAAATCCAAAAACGTTGGAAATCCAAAACACTTCCGGTCCCAAGCATTTCGGAAGAGAGATGTTTAACCTGTACTTTAGAAAGCACTCAGACACTGGAGTTCATCGAGGGCAGCATTTCAGCAGCACCTGTGTTGTGTGTCTGCAAATCAGAATGCATCCCTATCCCATCATTGACACCAAAAGTAGTTATGATGCCTGTGGCAATGACTCATACCTATACTCCCAGCGCTTTGGGAGGCCAAGGCAAAAGGATCACTTGAGCCCAGGAGTTTGAGGCCAGCGTAGGCAACATGGTGAACCCCATCTCTACAAAATAATTTAAAAACTAGCCAGGCCATAGTGGCATACACCTGTGGTCCCAGCTACTCAGGAGACTAAGGCAGGAGGGTCACTTGAGCCTGGGAGGTCAAGGCTACAGTGACCCATGATCACGCCACTGCACTCCAGCCTGGGCAATAGAGCAAGACCCTATCTCTGTCTCAAAAAAAAAAAAAAGAAAAAAAAATAGGTGAGGAGGACCCTGCGGTGTGTGTTCCTTAAGTCATCTGCAAGATTCGGAAATTTTCCCGTCCTCCTTGCTAAAGATAATTGTTAACCCTATTCAGAAAACAGTGGTGAATTATTGATTACAGAGCCGTTCAAAACTGTTTAGTTGTGTTGGGAACATTCATACACAAGGTCCTTTTATGGAGAACTTAACCATGGTGTCTTGAAAAAAATGCGGCTTCTTCCCTTTTACAATTCTGCACAAAAAGCGAAAGTGATTGAAAGCAACAAGTGCATTTACATTCTGTTCAAGTGAAGGCATAACAATGCATGTAATAAATATTTGCCTACCAGGCCCTGAAGGAAATAGCCCAGCTCCCTGCCCTCTGTAGAGATGCTTTCAGCCCAGGGAGGAGCGTGGAGGCAGGTGAGCAATGGGATGATTTGAGAGAGTCCCCTTGCTGGGGCGTGACCTGGAGGTGGGGTGATGTCAGGGCAGGACTGGGAGAACTGAGGGCTATGTGAGAAGGAACCAGCCATCCTGAGGGCTGTGTGGAGGCAGGAGCAGCGCACAAGGAGACTCAGAAAAATGGGCCCAGTGTCCTCAGGGAGCTTATCACGGACAGATGGAACGTGGAGATAAAACTGCCACCTCTCATAGGTGGAAACCTTGCATTCAGACACGGGGCTGGCTGTCTCAGTGGAAGCAAAAATGGAGTAATGCCAACAGCATCTCTAGAGTGTTTGTTTTTTTCCTAACAGTGGTTTCAGTCCTGTCATAGCACGTTGAGTGACTGAGTACATTGATGGTGGCCCTTCCTGCAGGTTTGTGCCCTTCAGATTAGTTCTGTTTGGCTTTGAGGTGCTGTTTTAGAGCCTCGTGCTCCAGCTCCTTCAGTGGCGGCCAACCCAGGGAGAATGGCAGGGCCACGGGCTCCATGTTGCAGATCTCTGAAGCCTCTGCTGCTTGGAGCCTGCTGGCCCTCTCCCCTCTGGGAACTGTGCAAGCAGCTGTCTCCTTGGGAACGTGGCATTAGCATGTTTTGCATGAGAATGAACACCAACCAAGGCTGAATATCAATTGGATCCTAGAGTGCAGCTGCCTTTGAAATGTTCCTTTGTGTGGCCCAACTTCCTGCTGCAGTGGATTCCTGGAGCTTGTGTGAAGACACCAAGTCCTTAAGTCATCTTAGTGCCTTGCTTGCTCTATCGCTGGATCTTGCTGTCACCATTTATTTTATCCTTAGAAGTATGGCAAAGAGAAATACATACATATATACAGAGACAAATGTATATACATACATATATACACAGACACAACAGAGACACACGTACCTACACGTGCATACAACATATACAACCTGGCACACACCCACAACATACATCTCCACACAGACACAACACAGGCACACGTACCCACACATACATACAACACACAACACAGACACACACAACATACATGGACACAGAGACATGCATCTACACACATATACAACCCAGATGTACACATACAACATACATCTACACACAGACATGTACATTCAGACACAACCCAAACTCATACATCTACACGTGCAAACAACCAGACATACACATACAACATACATCTACACAGAGATATACATCTACACACATACACAGCCCAGGCACACACACAGTGTACGTACAGACAGACATTTATACACATACAACATGCATCTACACAGATACAACATAGACACAGACAACATCCACACATAGATCTGTGTACATACCCACCAGATGCATACAACATATAGACATGCATAAACACATAGACATGCATCTGTGCACAAGCGCAACATAGACCAGTCACACAACCTACAGAGCTGCCACTTGGAACCAATTAGAAACAAAAGTTGGAATATGACCCCAGCAGAGGCCCAAATCCCCATTTTGGTCCTTTTCTTCATTTGTGTTGGTGACCCTGATTTCCCAGATTCTTATCATCTATGACAATAAAAACCAATTAGTGATTTTATAGTTTGACTTTACAAGGTGGGGGTGGGGGGTGAACTTGGTCCAGACATTGCTGTGCTACTGCAGGTCTGAATGAAGTGCAGTGTTGGGATGGAGCGCCCTGTGCCTCTCTTCTGGCGTGGGAAGTGGCAGTGCAGCACACGCCACTCCCCTGAGAACAGAGCACCCAGCTCCTGTAGTTTGGCCCTCTAGGAAGATGGGAAGGAGCCTGTGGGCAGTTTCTGATTAGGAGAGAAGCCAGGAGCCAGCCTGCCATCCAGTTTCTCAGTGGGTCTCTTGTTCCATGTCATTGTTCACTTCTCACAGGGGCTTTGCTCCCTGCAGGTGAGTTCTCTTTCGTTTATGGGTGGATCTCGGAGCACTTCTGCAGAAGGCACTTTGCAAGTAGAGTTCCTTTTTAATCAATGGGTGACCAAAGGCACTTGGATTACTTGGATTTTAGCAATAAATTGTAGTACATTTAATTATCTGTTTCTGGCTGGGCGCGGTGGCTCACACCTGTAATCCCAGCACTTTGGGAGGCTGAGGCAGGTGGATCACGAGGTCGGGAGATTGAGACCATTCTGGCTAACACAGTGAAACCTGTACTAAAAATACAAAACAATTAGCTGGGCGTGCTGGCGGGCACCTGTAGTCCCAGCTACTCGGGAGGCTGAGGCAGGAGAATGATGTGAACCCGGGAGGCAGAGCTTGCAGTGAGCCAAGATCACACCACTGCACTCCAGCCTGGGTGACACAGCGAGACTCCGTCTCAAAAAAAAAAAAAAAAAAAAAAAAAAGATATCTGTTTGATCTGTTTCTATGATGTGGTGATGTGATAGGGTTTGGCTGTGTCCCCACCCAAATCTCATCTTGAATTGTATCTCTGAGAATTCCCACGTGTTGTGGGAGGGACCCAGGGGAAGTAATTGAATCATGGTGGTTGGTCGGGCTGGTCTTTCCCCTGCTATTCTCATGATAGCGAATAAGTCTCACAAGACCTGATGGGTTTTTCAGGGGTTTCCGCTTTTGCTTCCTCCGTTTTCTCTCGCCACTGCCATGTAAGAAGTGCCTTTCACCTCCCGCCTTGATTCTGAGGCCTCCCCAGCCATGTGGAACTCTAAGTCCAATTAAACCTCACTTTGTTCCCAGTTTCGGGTATATCTTTATCAGCAGCGTGAAAACGAACGAATACATGGCACTTTTAAAGAACAGGTACCGGTACTTTCAAGTGGGTCTATGGGTGCTATATTTCAGGAGTTTTTAAAGGGAAAAAAAGTTCAAGTGTACCTCACCTCTTTGGAATGAAATGAATTATTGAATGCTGAAATATTGAGGCTGGGCACAGTGACTCACACCTGTAATCCCAGTACTTAGGAGGCCCGGAGGCCAAGGCAGATGGATCCGTGAGTCCAGGAGTTTGAGACCAGCCTGGGCAACATGGTGAAACCCCATCTCTACAAAAATACAAAAATTAGCTGGGTGTTGCGGTGGGAGGATCACCTGCCAAGGAGGTGGAGGCTGCAGCGAGCCCAGATTGTGCATTCCAGCCTGGACAACAGAGTAACACCCTGTCTCACACACACACACACACACACACACACACAAAAAAAAAAAAAAAAAAAAAAAAAAAGGAAGGAAGGGAAATGGAATATTGAATACTAAACCATTGAATATTGAAATGCAATGTGGGGGAGACATCTGACCTGTGAGAGCACTTCTCAGAATGCAGGTCAATTTGGCAGTATTTTAATGCCATTCTGTGTTTTGTAACCAGACAGATGTATTGTTCTGTAACCCATGCATAGCTGTGTTCAAATTTTGTTTTGTTTTGTTTTGTTTTGAGATGGAGTCTTGCTTTGTCACCCAGGCTGGAGTGCGGTGGTATGATCTCAGCTCACTGCAACCTCCACCTCCCAGGTTCAAGCAACTCTCATGCCTCAGCCTCCCGAGTAGCTGGGATTACAGGTACACGCCACCATGCCTGGCTAATTTTGTATTTTTAGTAGAGGCAGGGCTTCACCATGTTGGCCAGGCTGGTCTCGAACTCCTGACCTCAAGTGATCCGCCTGCCTCGGCCTCCCAAAGTGCTGGGATTACAGATGTGAGCCACTGCGCCCAGCCGTTCAAGTTATTTTGATAACACTTCAAGCTAGGAGTTTCTGTTAGTGTCTGCCTGGTGCACATGAGAAATCCGACTTCCTTGAGTGGGGTTGCTGTTGTCTGAAGCTCTGAGGTTGAGCTATTTGGTTACAGCTTGTTTTCTAAGCCTGTGCTGTGTCTTCGGCCTCCTCTAAGCTGAGAGCAGACCTGCCCTCCCAACACTTTGGGACCAGACCTCCCAATACTTTGGGAGGCTGAGGCAGGTGGATCGCTTGAGGACAGGAGCTCAAGACCAGCCTGGCCAACATGGCGAAACCCCATCTCTACTAAAAATACAAAAATTAGCCGGGCATGGTGGTGCATGCCTGTGGTTCCAGCTACTCGGGAGACAGGCAAGAGGATCACTTGAACCCAGGAGTTTGAGACTACCCCGGGCAACACAGACCCCATCTCTACAAACATTTTAAAAGTTAACCAAGCATGGTGATGGGCACCTATAGTCTTAGCTACTTGTAAAGCTGAAGTGGTAGGATTGCTTGAGTCCAGGAGTTCAAGGCTGCAGCATGCTATGATCACGCCACTGTACTCCAGCCTGGGCAACAGAGCGAGACCCCAACTCTTATTTGTTGGTCTTAATTTTCATAATGCAGTACTGATTTTCAAGGTTTTATTAAATAAGTGGTTTGCAGCTCATCTTAGAAAGGTTTACCCCTTTGTATATGGCAATTTTCCATGAGCCACATAAAAATACTGTGACTTGAAGTAAATATTTCTGAATCTAGCCCTATGTGAGCATTTCCACAAACATTCATGTTGTTTCTGAAATTTTTGTTCATTTGTTCCTGCAAAAACAAATGCAATTTGTGTGTGCATGTGTGTCTGTGTGTGATGTGTGCACCTGTGTCTTGAATGCTTCATGTTCCCTTGTGGGACGTGCCAGTCGACAGCCTCATGTTGTCCGAGGTGTGTCACGACTCCCCACCTTGCATGAGGAGTTGCGGTGGCGACAGGTGTGGGAAAGTGCATATGGATTTAACTGCTGAAAGTGGCTTCAGGGGATTGTGAAGATCCAGGTCCAGTTCTTTGTGGCGGGAAGGTGTTATTGGAATTGTTGATTAATTTGTACTTGTTCTTCCTCTAGACAAGCAGATGTCCAGTGTTGGGAAGGCAGCCCAGGATCACAGCAGCACCCACCGAGTCAGAACGCACCGAACCCACCCACATTCTCTGAACCATCTCACTCCCAGGGAGCCCCAGAGCTGCCCCAGGAGGGCCGGGGCCAAGCAGGAACCCTACCTCGAGATTATAGATACTCGGAGGAGAGCATCCCAGCAGACTTGGGACCCCGAGCCCACAGCCCTGGCTCACCCCTGCATGCTCGAGGACAAGACTCGTGGCCAGTGAGCTCAGCCCTGCTCGCCAAGAGGCCAGCCCCACAGAGGCCACCGCCACCCAAGCGCGAGCCCAGGAGATACAGGGCCACAGACAGCGCACCTGCCGACGCACCCCTGGCCGTCCTTGGCAGGCCCTTCCCAACACCGTCCCCTGCATCCCTGGATGTGTGTGTGGCCCGTCTGTCCCTCTCCCACAGCCCCTCTGTGTTCAGCAGTGCCCAGCCCCAGGACATCCCGAAGGCCGCTGCCTGTGAGCGTGGAAGCCAGCATGTGAGTGGGGACACATCCCTTCCTCTGCCAGAAGCACCGCTCCCTCCCAAGCAGCAGCACCTGCGCCTGCAGACGGCCACCATGGAGACCTCGCGCTCCCCCTCGCCCCAGTTCGCTCCCCAGAAGCTGACGGACAAACCTCCCCTGCTCATCCAGGATGAGGATTCAACCAGGTACTGTCCTGCCACAGTGTTCCCTCCCCACGAGGCTCCTTCCGTGAGACACAGGTTCTCAGTGGGTCTTTCTGGGGAGACACCTGGGCACCTTGCTTTAGCTCAAGGCGTTGGACTCAAAGTCAGTCCTGGGGAATAACTGCGTGGACAGAAAGTGCAGCTTCAGTGGTGGTTGGATTTTTATCTCATTGAGGGGCTGCTCTTTCCTACAGGGAACAGGGGTAGATGTGAATAGGTGGTTCATCTTCCCCTTTTTCCAAGCCAGATGCATTTATAGCTGCATTACCCACAGGCATCTGCAGGGTAGAGGTCTGTTTTGTTGTTGCTGTTGTTGTTGTTGTTGTTGTTGTTTTAATGCAGTCAATATTTGTGATTGGAATTGATTTGAACGTAAGCATGCCACCGTTAGGTGAAATTGGTAACATTGTAAGGTTCTGAAAGGAAAGTATCTTACTTCTTTCACGCTGCTCTAGTAAAGATCTCATAGCCTGCACGGCTGGTTAACAGTGTTTTTCATGGTGTCTAGTATTTTCTTACTCCTTTTTTTCCAGATTTTTTTTAAATGTTAGAAAGCTAAGCTGGTATACACCTTTTGTTAAAGCAGAAGAATACTCATTCATGTTTCATGGTGCTATCAGGATTTCAGGCATGGAATTATTGCGTCCATTGAGATGTTGGTAAATGTCAGGCAGGGACTTGACCTTTCAAGAGCGCTAGGCCCAGCATGGTAGCTCACACCTGTAATCCCAGCACCTCGAGGGGTCAAGGCAGGTGGACTGCTTGAGCTCAAGGAGTTCAAGGCTAGCCCAGGCAACATGGCAAAACCCTGTCTCTACTAAAACTACAAAAAATTAGCCAGGCATGGTGGTGCATGCCTATAGTCCCAGCTTCCCAGGGAGGAGGCTGAAGTGGGAGGATCACCTGGGCCTGGAGGTCAAGGCTGCAGTAAGCCAGGAGGGCACCACTGCACTCCAGCCTGGGTGACAGAGTGAGACCTTGTGCAAAAAAGAGCACTGGCTGTTTAGCTTTTTTCACACACAAACACCACCTCCTTGAGTGCCTTGAAGGACTGAGAAATGAAAGAAGGGGAGAATTTCTGTCTCATCCTCTAGAGCAGTGGCTTTCAACCTAGGAGGTAGAGGGCGATTTTAGCCCCTAGGGGACATTGGGCAATGTCTGGAGATAGTTTTTGTTGTCCTAAGTGGGATGGGAGTGGGGGGTGCTCTCTGCATCCAGTGCTGGAGCCCAGGGAGGCCGCTCAGGGTCTGCAGTGCATGGACAGCCCCCACAGAGCATTGTCTGACTGCAGATGCCAGCTGCTGTTAGGCTGGGAACCCTGCTGTAGAGCTGCACGCCCAGTACAGGACCCACCATCACCTGTGCTGTGTAAATGTGGAGCAAAGAAAACCAAGTCGATGAATGCGGGTCCTCGGTCACACCAGGTGTGGAGGATGGCTGCCGTCCTGGACAGGACAGATAACAGGTATTCCCATCACCGCAGAAAACTCTGTGGGACCTCACTGCTCTAGAGTCTCAAGTCATTTTTTTTCTTAGCTTCTAAGTAACTCAGCAGAGAAAGGATATGACTGATACTGATCCTGTATCTCCAGCGGAGGCGTTGTAACCACAGCTTTCTCTGTGGGCCAAAACTGGGCTTTGCATCATTTAAAATGTATCTAAAGATCACTCAGCTATCCTTTCAATTGGTAACATTGTAAGGTTCTGAAAGGAAAGTGTCTTACGCCTTTCAGGCTGCTCTAGTAAAGATCTCATAGACTGCACGGCTCATTAACAGGAAAAATTTGTGAGTTGATGAGGGCTGGTTGCTGGAAGGTCCGATCCACTGTGTTCTGTCCTTATTTTGAAGTCAAGGCTTGTGAAACTGTTCTCATGTGGAAGTCAAGAGCGTTTTTAAGAAGAGAGACCATTTCTATTAAAAAATGATCAGGAATAGATGCTTTGTTGGAAAGTGTATGTGAACCTGTGGGAGACAGGAGATTTGGTTTTTTCTTTCCCAGTATTATATTTTATATTATTATTATTATTACTATTATTATTATTATTATTCCCTGTCGCCCAGGCTGGAGTTCAGTGGTGCGATCTTGACTCCTGGGTTCAAGTGATTCTCCTGCCTCAGCCTCCCGAGTAGCTGGGATTACAGGCGCACGCCACCAAGGCAGGCTCCAATTTTTGTATTTTTGGTAGAGACGGGGTTTCACCATGTTGGCCAGGCTGGTCTCAAACTCCTGACCTCAGGTGATCTGCCTGCCTCGGCCTCCCAAAGTGCTGGGATTACAGGGGCGAGCCACTGCGCCCAGCCTCTTTCCCAATACTTTAAAACCTGTGAAGGGAGATTTGTTTGTGTTGTTTAATTTTTTCTATTGTGCACATCAAATTTCTGCACAAAAGGGGGAGGATACCAACACAGGCTGATGTGAAAGTCAGTAATAGGCAAGCAGAGCTTCTATGGGGGGATGAAGGGAGTGCAGAGGTTCTGCGTTTGCTGCTGCTTGGATAAGGTGGCCGGGTTTTCCTCCTCCTTTTATTATTATTTCTTAACAGAGAGGTGGGGGGTGGTCTCACTGTGTTACCCAGGCTGGTCTCAAACTCCTGGGCTCAAGCAGTCCTCCCACCTCAGCCTCCCACAGTGCTGGGATTCCAGGTATGAGCCACTGTGCCTAGCCAGGGTTTTCCTTTATAAGTCTGACCTATCTAAACGGTATTTTCCACAGTTAGACTTTGTAAATTTTCTTCATGAGGAAGCAGTTGTGAGGTGTCTGTCAGTCCCTAGATAAAACACATCAGATGTTAATGGACCCTACTGGAGAGAGGGAGGAAAATACACAGTTAGTTCATCTCAGCCTGAGCACCACTCCCTTGATAGGGAACGAGCCCTCCTGCATTCCCAGTCACCAGTGAAAGAGGGA
Organism: Macaca thibetana thibetana; assembly: GCF_024542745.1. Classification (NCBI taxonomy): domain Eukaryota; kingdom Metazoa; phylum Chordata; class Mammalia; order Primates; family Cercopithecidae; genus Macaca; species Macaca thibetana. The sequence goes on from NC_065598.1 coordinate 9,401,358, forward strand.
AAAACAGCATGAAATTTAGAGATCGTGGCTGCCCTCGTGCTGTGGAAAATTTGATTCATTTGCGTAACGTCGTAGGGGCAGTTTTGGGTTGACTTCATTAGAAACACATCCTAATTTGGGGTTGTGGAGTTTGGCCTGTTTCTTTTTGCTTCCCTCCTGACCACTAGCATACGGGGCTGCTTCTCCAGTGCTTTGAAAAGCTCTTGGCTGAGTTGGCCCTGGTCAGCGTGGTCCAGCACGGTGCTGCTGAGAGCAGCAGGTGCAGGTCTGCCCCAGACAAGGGACTGTGGCATTGCCGGGCCTGTTCCTCCCGTGCTCTCTCCCCCAGTCTCCCAGGGGTGCTTTAGGTGCCTCTCTAGTCCCTTTCATCCAGAAACTTTTTTCTTTTTTTTTTTGAGATAGAGTCTTGCTCTGTTGCCCAGGCTAGAGTGCAGTGGTGCGATCTCAGCTCACTGCAACTTCTGCCTCCCAGGTTCAAGTGATTCTTGTGCTTCAGCCTCCTGAATAGGTGGGATTACAGGTACGCACCACCACACCCAGCTAATTTTTGTATTTTTAGTAGAGACAGGGTTTCGCCATGTTAGCCAGGCCGGTCTCGAACTCCTGACCACAAGTGATCTGCCCGCCTTGGCCTCCCAAAGTGCTGGGATTACAGGCATGACCCACCACACCTGGCTGAAACTTTTTTTTAAAAAAGCACATCTGTGCCCTTTGGGAGTAATACAGAACCGATGACTCCCTGCTTACTGTGAGATCATATCTCACTGGTGTGCAAATCTGTGCAACACTAGCTTGAAGCACCGGGGGACGGGGGTACAAGAATAGTGTGGAGTGGGCTGCCCTGCACATGGCACAGGAACTTCTCCTGAGTGGGATGGTGGGGGGCTCTGGCCTGACTCCAAGCACAGCCACTCCAGAGAGGAGCTCTCCCCAGGCCCTGAGAAGTATGCAGTATGCGGAACTGCAGCAACCTAAGGACAGATGGGAATCCTGGAAAATGCCCATCCACTGCAGGCTTCACCTACAAAAGAACGTTTAACCAAACAGGGCTTGTTAAAGTTTGCATTATCATCGGCGAAATGACAAATGGTATTAAACAGTCCTCACAGCCCCCCACAAACCCCTGGAGGACACCTCGGGATGCCTCAGGGGTGACATTGGCAGTTTGAGCATGGAAAGGATGCTGGGGTTGGAAGGCGGAGGCAGGAGTCAGAGGGAGCTTCTTGAGGCCTCTGTCTCATCCAGGATGTGCGATCATGGAGGCTCCTTCAAGTCGGATGGCTGGCTAGTGCCTTCGAGTCAGGTTCCCATCCGAAGGGGAGGGCAGGGGATGCGTCAATCGGGGTCTGTGGCTGGAGCATGCTTTGCGATTTCAGCAGACTGTTTTTCTTCCAGAATTGAGCGGGTGATGGACAACAACACCACGGTGAAGATGGTGCCCATCAAGATCGTGCACTCGGAGAGCCAGCCAGAGAAGGAGAGCCGCCAGAGCCTGACGCGCCCTGCTGAGCCACCCGCCCTGCCCCGCGGGCTAGAGAAAGACCAGATCAAGACACTGAGCACGTCGGAGCAGTTCTACTCCCGCTTCTGCCTGTACACGCGTCAGGGTGCTGAGCCCGAGGCCCCACATAGGGCCCAGCCAGCTGAGCCCCAGCCCCTGGGCACCCAGGCGCCCCCCGAGAAAGACCGCTGCGCCTCCCCTCCGGGGCTCAGCTACATGAAGGCCAAAGAGAAGACTGTGGAAGACCTGAAGTCGGAGGAGCTGGCCAGGGAGATTGTGGGGAAGGATAAGTCCCTGGCCGACATCCTGGATCCCAGTGCGAAGATCAAAACCACCATGGACTTGATGGAAGGTATCTTCCCCAAAGACGAGCACCTCCTGGAAGAAGCCCAGCAGCGGAGGAAGCTGCTCCCCAAAATCCCCTCTCCTAGAAGCACACAGGAGAGGTGAGTAGACGTGGCCTCCCAGCTTCGGCGTGACTCTGCCTGGCATCTCTTAAACTTGTAAAGGGAAAGGGGGCATGCCTCTCTGTTTTCATGTGTGCTTTTGGGGAAGACAGATTTTCGTAAGGGCTCCTCAATACTTAGCACTTTTTGACTTTTTTGTGAGCCTCCTGAAAGAGGAATGGAGGGTTCATGGCCCCATCCCAGGGAATGATGACTTTGGCCCTGACATGAAAATCCACACTACAGGCCACCACGCCTTGGCCTGAGGCCAGCAAGATTTCTGATGATGGCCACAAGTCTCCTTTCTCGTAAGACAGCTGTTCTCAATGGGGCCGTTGTCTACCCTGGGGGACAGTTGGCAATATCACTGTGGGGAGGGGTGCTCCGAGCATCTGGTGGGTGGAGCCTGGGGACGCTGCTCAACATCTACAGTACACAAGAGGGCCCCCACCACAGAGAGTCATCCAGCCCCCACATGTTCCTAGTGCCAACATGAGAATGAAGGCTTAGATTGAATATATATGTGGTTCTTTATGAAATGGATTTTTAAAACTTTATTTGAAATTTTTTTACATCTGCATTAAAAAAAAAGTATTATAATTTGGCCATGCGTAGTGATGCACACCTGTAATCCCAGCACTTTGGGAGACCAAGGTAGGCGGATCATTTGAGCCCATGAATTCAATACCAGCCTGGGCAACATGGCAAAACCCTGTCTCTACAAAAAGTACAAAAATTAGCCAGGCATGGTGGTAGATACCTGTAGTCCCAGCTACTCGAGAGGCTGAGGTGGGAGGATCACTTGAGCCCAGCAGTTGGAGGCTACAGTGAGCTATGATGGTGCCACTGCACTCCAGTGTGGGCGACAGAGCAAGACCCCATCTCTTGAAATAGAAAGGAAAAAAAAAATTATGACAATTTACACCTGCCTGAACGAATGTATTTTAATTGGTTTTGTAAGTAGCACTTTCAGCATATCTCCTTCAGCCGCTTGACCACAAAGGCATGCGTGGTGGCATCTTCCCTGCTGCTGACATACATTCTGCCAGCACAGCATCATTCATGGGTGGGAAGGTGGAGTGGGTGTGACACACAGCCAAGGAGGAGCAGCTGGACCAAGTGAACCCAGGCAGGAGGGCGCCAACAGGGCTGCTGGGAGGAAGGGAGAAGGGTTGGTGTTTGTAGATAGCATCACACGTGCCCTTGTCCTCATCAACCCAGGCTCCTGGTAGAGGTGATCTGTGCTCTCACCTCTATGGCAGAGATTTTTAGACATTCCTGCTTATTTGAGTTTTTGCCGTTTTTAAAAACTACATTTCCTACACTTACGAGTATCCATTTGGCAGGGTTGATGGTTTTTAGTTTTAACCTTGTTACCTACTTATTTTTCCCCGTTTGGCTGTCTCATCTCCCTGGCTGGTGTCCTTTTGTGAGCGCCAGCGTTGATTTGTCACAACCCAGGGAGTGGGGCGGAGGGGCTGTTTGCATGCACAGTCCCAGCTCATTGACGTTCCCACGCCTTTACCCAGGAAAGAGGAGCCCAGCGTGCCTGCGGCCGTATCCCTGGCCACCAATTCTACCTACTACAGCACGTCGGCCCCCAAGGCGGAGCTGCTGATCAAAATGAAGGACATGCAGGAGCAGCAGGAGCGTGAAGAAGATTCGGGGAGCGACTTGGACTATGACCTGTCGGTAAAGAAGGTAGGAGAGCCCATTTCAAATGACAGTGTGCGCGTGTCCAGGCAGGGGCAGGCATCCGGACCACACCATCCTACCCCAGTGCAGACCCTGTACCACGTGTCCCAGGGCGTTTGTGTTCAGCTTTCACTCAGGACAGTGGAATTTGAGGTGATATTAATGAAGCCCTCTGTGGTTAGTTCTGTGTTCTAATCTTGACCCATTCCACCAACATCTCTTTGCTGTTTCAGTAGGATCCAGTGTCAAATTAGTTTAGTCACCATTCTTTTTCATTTTATCTTATTTATTTTTGAGACAGGGTCTTGCTCTGTCGTGCAGGCTGGAGTGCAATGGTGTGATCATGGTGCACCGCAGCCTTGACCTCCTGGCCTCAAGCGATCCCCCTGCCTCAGATAAAGGAAAATTATTTTCAAATTAGAAAGTGGTAACTTTTTTTTTGGACAGAGTCTCCCTCTGTGGCCCAGGCTGGAGCGCAGTGGCACAATCTCGGCTCACCGCAACCTCTGCCTCCCAGGTTCAAGCAATTCTCCTACCTCAGCCCGTCGAGTAGCTGGGATTACAGGCACCTGCCACCAAGCCTTGCTAATTTTTGTATTTTTAGTAGAGACAGGGTTACACCATGTTGGCCAGGCTGGTCTCAAACCTCAAGTGATCCATCCACCTCAGCCTCCCGAAGTGCTGGGATTACAGGCGTGAGCCTCTGCTTCCGGTCTAGAAGGTGATAACTTTTTGGTTCAAGGTATTAAAAAGGAAATGAAAATTAAGGGTTTGGGTCTTGGGGCTTTTACGGGCCCTCCGTCTGGCACAGGGTACCATTCGCTTCATTCTGGCTGCACATTCCTCTTTTGAAAAATAAAGAATCCAAAACATGTTCAGTTTTTCCACCCAGAACCAGGAAAATCATACCGTCTGGACCATTTGAATTTGGGCCACACCCTGCCTGGATGTAGAGAACTGCATTCTTTGCTCGCATGCCTTTGTTTTTCATGATATAATGAATTTCAGAAGCTGCATGCCTTGATTCTGCCGCCCTCATCTGTGGGGCACTCTGTCCACCTGCTTTGGGAGGCTGGAGATGCTGGGAAGCCGCCTCACCAGAAGTGTGGCTCTGGAACTGAGTGAGTCACTGTGGCCTGGAAGTTGGCCTCACTTTAGTTCAGCAAGCGTGAGTTGGGCACCTGCACCAGAAGCACGTGCTATACATCCCAGCTCTCTATGGTGCTGGTGACTCAGCGGTCCTGTTTTCCTGCTTGATTTGACAAAGTGGCCACTGCTGTATTACATTTTCTCCCTGCTTTCCCGCAGCCACACACTTATGATGTCGCACGTTCCTGCAACACGTGCACAGGCGGAGGCATGTTCAGGGAGGAAGTGAGTACAGCACAGGTGGGGACTTAGCAGGCCACCTGCTCTGTAGCTGCTTCAGGGGAACACATGAGACCCGAATTCCGCAGGCTTCCAACATTCCCAGGGGGACCACAGTTGTCCCAGTCACCGCATTGCTAGGTGGTCATAGAGCTGAGAGCCAAATCAGGGGACCCTCTATTTTAGGAGAAGACTAAGGACCGAGGTGAGAGAGTGGAAGTCCCAGGCAGGGATACAGCAGGGGTCTCTGGTGCCTGGTAGAGAAGCAGCACGCAGAGACGACAAAATATGGTTTTATACTAGGGTAGCTCAGAAGGACTCTGCCTAGAAAAGAGAGCACCATGTTGAGTTGTGGGGCTTCTTCAGGAGAAGCAGATGGCTGATTGCTTTAAGTTTGGAATCTTTGAGAATTATGGCTTTTCCCTGGAAGCAGGAGGTGAGTGCAGGGCCCAGACAGAAAAGACCTTGTTTTCCCCATAGAAGGGAATAAAAGGTGGAGGAAGGGAATGGCCCAGGGCTCAATCGCCCTGAGTCTCGGCCCATCTTAGTGAAGGGGTGAGAGTGGCTGTGTGACTGGTCTCTACTGTTGCAGGCTCTTACCTGAGCCTCCCGGAAAGCCACATGCTGCAAGAAATAGCAGATGGGCCTCCCATACAGTACGGACCACAGTGGTGAGCCCTTCAGCACCCTGGGTGGTGTGGACAGCCACAGATCTGTGCGCTGTCCCAGGCCAGGTCTTGTCTCAGAAATCTTTGAAAGCCAACGGTTGCTCTTTATACAATGGCCCTTTAACAAAGGGGAAATGGTTTCAATAAAAATGTGCATGTGACACGTAAAAGAACCAATAAAGAAATCTGGACTCCTTCCAGAGAGCCCAGTTTCAAATTAGCTCAACTGAGGTAGATTTTGAGGGCACGTGTTCACGCACCGTATAAAATCTACATTTCCGTAATTGCTGAAGAAGAATGGCACTGAAAAATTCCTGAACAGCCCTGACAGGCGTCTTTCCATATCCACAGTTACCTGCATTGCTTACAGTCTTTCTTCAGGCTAGCATTGGTATCAGATAGGAATTTGGGAAGTTCTTCATGCCTATTTCCTGTTTTGTGCTTTTCCCTCAAGTGATGAGTATCTAAAATTTGGCCACATTCTCAGCTGTGAGATTCTCGATTTAAACAGTCTCTCCAGATAGGTAGTGAGTAGGAAAAGGTACAAACTGCTTTTCCTCTGCTCTCACGCCACAGCAACCAACACAGAAGACTTTGGTGACCACATGTGTGAGGGGGGTTTTCCCACACACCCAGCAAGCAGTCACTTCTGCAGCGGACACCAACTGGGTGGCCTCTGATTCAGTTCAGTTGTGACACTGTCAAACTGGAGGTAGCGTCATATCCCACAGGTTGAGGGCTCAGTCCCCAAGACTGCACCCCCCACACACACCAGTTGCAAGTCTGAGTCTCAGGGACTTCTGACCAACCACCTACAAGTTGGGGTTCCCATGACCCCTGTTTAGTTTCCATTACTTTGCTGGAGTGGCTCACAGAACTCAGGGAAACATTTACGTCTATGATAAGGAGTGTTACAGAGGATACAGATGAAGACATGTGTAGGGCGAGGCATTGGGAAAGGGGTGTAGAGGAGCTTCCATGCCCTCCCTGGGTGCTCCACCCTCCAGGAACCTTCCTGTCTTCACCCGTCAGGAAGGCCCTAGCCCTGTCCTCTTGGGCCTTTAATGGAGTCTTCATTGGATAGGCCTGGTAGACATCTGTGTAGAAATGTGATTGAACAAAAAGACTACAATCCAGTCCTAACAGACTGCGGAGAAAGCCACGAGGTCTGCCTATTGAGATTCTTGTTGGCCTCTCTATGTAGCGTTCCTTCCCCCTAGGTGTGCCGCAGGACCCTTCGAGAATATGGGGATCTTAAGACCTGCAGTCATTCAAGGGGCCAGAGGATTTCTTTACAGAAAGGTTGGGGAAGATTAGATCCTGCTTTGGGCAGGTCAAAGAGGGCAGGAGAAGGTCAGGGAGCGAGAGTCTGTTTTCTGAGGCATAAAGCACCCCAACATTATAACGAGGGCTGTGGGAATGATGAGCCAGGAACTGTGGACAAACCCCAATATAGATAGATAGGTAGATAAATATCTATACGTATATTGCATCACAGGTAGGTGAACAGAAACACAGATATATAGACACAGACAGAGGAAGTAAAGGGAAAAGAAATCTAGACACATATGTGTTTAAAATGGTAAGGGAAGAAAATGTCTTGGCATCCTGAGCAGCTGTAACCTGACCTGGAGAAGCCAAAGCAACGTCTCCATTCCATGTGGGCTTTCCGGGAGAAAGCGGTGCTGGTGACTCAGCAGCCAGGGTGGATGCATCCTGCGAAACTGCTTTCCGCTTTCACCTGTAGGAGAGGCAGACTGAAAAACCCAAGGCGGACTGAACCAAGAGGAGGCAGTCCCCCGATAAGAGCTCATACCTACCTTCACATTTCTTCACATTTTGGGGGGATATATAAATGCTAGGTGGAGATTCTCTTTAAAAGCATCTGTGTGTGTCTGGGCACAATGACTCACACCTGTAATCCTAGCACTTTGGGAGGCTGAGGCAGGAGGATCACTTGAGCCCAGGAGTTTAAGACCAGCCTGGGCAACATGGGGAGACCCTGTCTCTACAAAAGTAAAAAAAAATTATCTAGGTGTGGTGGTGCATGCCTGTGGTCCCAGCTACTTGGGAGGCTGAGGTGGGAGGATCGGTTGAGCCCAGGAGGTCACTGCTGCAGTGAGTGGTGATCGTGCCACTGCACTCCAGCCTGGGCAACAGAGTGAGACCCTGTCTCAAAAAATAAAATAATAAAATAAAATAAAATAGAAGTATCTATGTGAGGGAAAGACCTCACGCAATCAGGAAATAGGCTGCCTCGTATCTAGCACGTGTCTCTCCTGCTGTGGGGTTGACTTTTCCTGCCTAATACTCATCCGCCTGGTCATTTTACCTGTAGATTATGGAATCAGGGCAGTTGCTCCTCATCCCAGATCCCATTGTTGATGAGAACTGATATCTCCTGGGGACTTACTGGATCTGAGCATTGGGCTAAGCGCTTTACACACCGCCATCCCATTCACCTTCATGCCAGTCCCAGAGGTAGGGCTGTGACCCCTGTGCTGCTCTTGGACACTTCTATCCCTCAGAGTTCAAGCGAGACTTCAGTCTTTCATCCATCCAGGCCCAAGCATGAGCCACTCTGCTGAGCTCTGCAGACCCACTGGGGTCAGAGTCTGTCAGCTTCCCCAGGGAAGGGATGATGGCACTGACGATTGCCGAGGATCCACTTTGCATGCAATAGTGTTGCTTGTTATGACAAAGTGAGCTTTCCTGTTCACATTGACTGTCGAGTTCATTTTGATCGGTGCACCTGAGCACTCTTCAGTGTCCGTCCTCCTGCCGTGCGCTCCCCGGAGCGTGTGCTGGCATCACAGTCCCGAGCGAACCACAGCGGTGGTGGATGTGAGGCTGGTGGAGTCAACAGCATCTTGGGCAGGGCTGGTGGCAGGGAGAGTTCTTGAAAGGCAGCACATGACCTTTGTCCTAAACATTGCTTCCCTACAATTCACCCTGCTCAGGCAAACTCCCATGACATGTGTCGTGGACGGATTCAAAGGCAGAAAGACAGCCATGGCCATGAGACAGGGCTCTTCCAGGCAAGACTTACCTGTCGGACTCCTTAAAGCCACCTCTGTAATCTCTCTCAAATATGGCGTTGGAGGAGGAGGATCTGTTTATTTGTCTGTCACTCAGATCAGACCGTATGTTGCCACCTCACTTCAGGATGGCAGCTGACTTAAAGGGTTCATACTTTTCACTTTTATTTTTGCTCCTTAAAAGTTAATCATTTATAAACAGGGTGTGGTGATACACGCCTATAGTCCCAGCTACTCAGGAGGCTGATGCGGGAGGATGACTTGAAGCCAGGAGTTCGAGGCTGTAGTGCACTATGATCATGTCTGTGAGTAGCCACTGCACTGCAACTTGGGCAACATAGCAAGACCGCTTCTCTAAACAAGTCAAAAAAAAATCATCATTTAGAAGGCTGGTGGGAAAGAGCATAGAGTGTTAGTGTCTAATAGTTATGCAGTTTCAGTTGGGGAAGATGAAAGAGTTCTAGAGACAGATGGCAGGCAGCATGAAGGTACCACACACCACAGAACTATGCTCTGAAAAGTGGTCAAGATGGCAAGCTTTATGTCACATATATTTCACTACAATTAAAAACAGTCATCTGTTTGCATTTTGGTCAAGTTGAAATCAGTAGGTTATAGTAAAAGACTGTTCAGTTCATTCGTATCGTTTTGTTGGTCTTAATTTTTATATGCTAGTATTAGCAATTAAATTTTTTTTTCTTTTTTCTTTTCTTTTTTTTTTTGTGTGTGTGTCTTTAGCAATTAAAATTTTAATTGCTAAGCCAGGCCTGGTGGCTCACACCTGTAATCCCCAGCACTTTGGGAGGCCAAGGTGGGTGGATCCCTGAGGTCAGGAGTTCAAGACCAGCCTGGCCAACATAGCGAAACCCTGTCTCTACTAAAAATACAAAAATTAGCCAGGCGTGGTGGTGCATGCCTGTAATCCTGTCTACTCAGGAGGCTGAGGCACGAGAATCGCTTGAACCCGGGAGGCCATTGCACTCCAGCCTGGGTGACAGAGCAAGACCCTGTCTCAAAAAACAAAAATAAAAATAATTGGTAGTGACAATAATTATATGTACAGGACACTTACTAATCATGGAATTCGGTGCTGGACATAAGACTCAATACTTTCTCTCTATGTGAGTCTTTACATTAGAAAATTCCAAAGGACAGAATACATAGGTCTGTGACTCCTTCCAAAGATATGGGTTAAAACTGCATCTACCATGATGAGCATCAGGGCCACAACTCCAATGTTCTCTAATAGGGCATGAACAGAATGAGAACAGGTTTATTTTGTTTTATTTTTAAATGCCAATAGTATCATTAGGAGTCATTCTTCTTTCCCTTAGTCATATAAATCCCCTATTATTTGATGATGCAAAAGTGAGCTTTCACGCAGGTCAGCTCACCTTTCACGTAGGTGCACCAAGGTGGCAGTGAGCAGTGTGGCCGGGGTGGGGGCCGGCCTAACTAGTGTCTCCGTGTTCCCTTGCCATCCCATGGCCAACAGCAGGAGCTCATCGAGAGCATCAGCCGCAAGCTGCAGGTGCTTCGGGAAGCCCGCGAGAGCCTGCTGGAGGACGTGCAGGCCAACACTGTGCTGGGGGCCGAGGTAGAGGCCATCGTGAAAGGCGTCTGCAAGCCCAGCGAGTTTGACAAGTTCCGGATGTTCATTGGAGACCTGGACAAAGTGGTGAACCTCCTGCTGTCACTGTCAGGCCGCTTGGCCCGGGTGGAGAATGCCCTCAATAATTTGGACGACAACGCTTCTCCTGGTGATCGGGTAAATACGGATGCGTCTGACTTGGAAATGGGGGATGGTCTCGTGGGAAGGCTGTTTTTCAAGTGTTGTGAAAGTCAGCTCCTTGGAGCCTAGCATAGCTTCCACATGACCTGTCCACCTCCTCCTGCAGACCTTGTCAAGACAGTGCACACACTATACCCTCTCCTTCCTTTTATATTTCTTTAGTTGTTTGTTTGTTTGTGACAGGGTCTCATTCTGTCGCCCAGGCCAGAGTGCAGTGGTGTGATCTCGGCTCACTGCAGCCTCTGCCTCCCGAGGTTCAAGAGATTCTCCCACCTCAGATTCCCAGGTAGCTGAGATCACAGGTGCATGCCACCATGCCCAGCTAATTTTGTATTTTTTTGGTAGAAATGTGATTTCACCATGTTTGCCAGGCTGGTCTGGAACTCCTGAGCTCAAGTGATTTGCCTACTCAGTCTCCCAAAGTGCTGGGATTACAGGTGTGCGCAACGGTGCCCGGCCTCCTTCCTTTTAATTGAGGGGAAAAGGTGCTCATCAGATGCAAGGAGTTGAACTGTCATTGGACTGCAGGGCTGTGGGATCTTCCCAAAGAACTGTTACCTCTTTTTGACATATTTTCAGATATTCCTATTGACTCTTACTGATAATCGTCTCTTCTTAGAAAAATCATGTTGTTGTTTTTAACTTTTCTTTTACCATGTATAAGTCCGTAACAGACATACCTGCCTGCTGACGATCGTAAGTACTCAGTGATAGCTATTTTCTTGTGGTTGTTGTAGCTGTGATTTAACAAGAGGGCATATATCAGTCTAGAAGGAACCAGACCGTGCACCTGACTTTTCTCCTGTTCCTGAGGCGTGCAGCTCTCAAGGCGTTTCTCAGTGGGTCTGTCTTTTCGTGCTTTCACATGTGAACCAAGGGAAATAATAGCTGCCTTGTTGGCTTCTACCTCATAGGCCAAATATCAATAAAACAGCTAGTTTTGTTTGCACAGAACAGGCCTTCAGAATGTTCATCTGTATCATGAATAAAACATCTTAGCCTCTCTCAGAAGGGGAGCAGAAGAAGCGCCTCTCCCTTTTCTCCAGGTGAGGGTGATTTGGGCCACGCAGAACGCTGTCCTGGAGCTGGGCTTGGAGACGGTGCCCTTCTGCACTCAGCCGAGTGCTTAGTTACTGTGTCGTGGAACTAGCTAGGTCAGGGTGGCACCGTGCCCGAGGTGGCTGCTGGCCAACACCTGTGCACAGCACTGCGTCTTCACCCTCGGGCTTCCTTGTGTGCAGACATGCTCTGCAGGCTCGAGAGCTTCTCCTCCTTCTGCCAGGAGCGTTTAGCAAGCCTACCCTGAATTCCTGTCGAGTCCTCCCATGTGGCCAGCTGTCCCACGGTGTTCCCATGGAGCGGACCTTGATACCAGGAGGGCCCCGCAGTCCTTTGCCCTTTGCAGCATCTCAGAATTCTGTCGTTGTGAGTCCCTTGGTGACTCTTCTGCTCACCATTCAAGGCAGGTGGGAGAGAGGCAGGCTCAGACAGCAAGAGGAAACCCAGAGAGGCCTGTGGGAGGCTTCTGGGGGCCTCAGGCTGATGAGACACGTGCCCCCGGGCCTTGGGCCCTGGGTTTGTCTCTGTGGACCCCATCGGATCTCTGGTGGCATCAGGGTTTCCATCAATAAGTTGTGGGACCAGCCCACAAGTTGCCAGTGTCTTCAAGGGTTGGCCAGTACCCCGGCTTTCATCCTGGTCCTCAACAGGCTTGTTTGTCTGTCAACAGCAATCACTGCTTGAGAAGCAGAGAGTCCTGATCCAGCAGCACGAGGACGCCAAGGAGCTCAAGGAGAACCTGGACCGCCGCGAGCGCATCGTCTTTGACATTTTGGCCAACTATCTGAGTGAGGAGAGCCTCGCGGACTATGAGCACTTCGTGAAAATGAAGTCGGCCCTCATCATCGAGCAGCGGGAGCTGGAAGATAAAATCCACCTTGGTGAAGAGCAGCTGAAGTGCTTATTCGACAGCCTTCAGCCTGAAAGGGGCAAATAAGAGACCGGTCCCCCGTGGAGGAGAGGGGCACGGGGCTTCCGAGCTCCAGCTCCGTTCCCAAGGATACTCGCGAAGACCCCGCCCGTGTTCATGCCCTGGAGACTTCTCTTATAGCAAAGAGGCTGTTAGAAAAGCAATAACTTTTGTGTTTGTGTGGGATGATTTATTTAATTTTTTAGTTTCCCTTTTGATTGCTGAGAGCCATTTTCCTTTACACATAACTACATCTGACACTAGGCTCTGCCAGATGTGAGTTTCCACTGCATGGGCTGTGGGCTGGGCCTGTGGTGCATGCCGAGTGGTCACTGTCAGTGGGAAACCCGTTGTTCCTCCCGTCTTCAGATGCTGAGCCAACTGCTTGGACAGCGGCCAGCACGTCATGACGTGCATGAGAGGGGGACCCTGGTGCGCATCTTCTCTTGTGATTTATCCAGGCATGGGCTGCCAGGTTTTGTCCCTGCTCGTTCAACAGTGTGAGCATTTGTCTCTGTTATCTAATGATGTTCTCTGACCCAGCAGAAGTCGTCATCATGATGATGATAATTTATTAACTTTTTGGAAAGGTGAATAGTTTCCTAATGGTTAAAAACCAACTGTGAAAGGAACAACCTGTGTGGTTAGGTTCACTCATTCTAAGATTAAATTGCCACTTAAAGAAATAACGTGCATGCTTTAAAAAACACAGTCACGCATCAAACAGGCAAATAGCTTTAGTCCTTCTCACCTAACATCACAGTTTTTCTGCAAAGTAAAATTTTTTGGTTAAGAGTGTGTCCAGTAGTAATGTGCTTGTCAGCTCTTCCTCAAGACTAACAGAATATTTTTTCCGTTGCTTTCCCCCCATGTATTTTGTATGCATATGGTTGTCCATCATAATTGGCTACTTTTCCATTGTTTCCTCCTTAAGTCATTTAGCGTGGCATGAGGGCCACATTCCATGTACGGGAAGACCCCTTCCTCTGGCTCTTCAGAGGTCCCGTGGACTACACAACTCCTGGGCTTGATCTTTTTCTGCCATGAAGTTTAAAGATTCTATATCCATTTCCTTGATTGAAATGGCAGGATTCTAAAGAGAGCCTGGTTTATTAAAACACTGTCATGCTGTCAGTTTCCAATTGACAAGTCACAGACTGGGAGAAAATATTTGCAAATCATGTATCTGACAAAAGGTTTGTGTCCAGGATGTACAAAGAACTCTCAAACTGGATAGTAAGAAAACAGCCCAAGTGAAAAGCAGGCAAAAGACTTGAATAGACACTTCACCAAAGAGCATACACGCGTGGCAAACAAGCACACGAAAAGACGTTCAGCCGCCGACAGCTTGGTTATAATTTATAACTTACTTATTTTTATCTAATAATTGTAGATTCAGTGTATTTCTTCAAAAAATGTTTAATTAAATGCATGTTAATGGTGAGTGAATCCTTTGGGTGACTTCGTGTTTAGGCCGTATTAGGGCATTTGTTGGATCAACAGATCGTTTTAATCCTGACTTCCCCTTATTCCCATAAAAGATGTTTTCCAGTGAAATGGAGATTTCATTTTGTCAGCAACAGTGACCACCGCCTTACCAAAGCAGACACGTGCGCGTGCACAGACGCACACACACAGATGTCTTAAAAGACTGGAATCCACACTGCCTGAGCCAGAGGGGCCGTGTTGGCGGTAATGCCTTCTATAGAGCCAAGTCCAAACTGGCAAGCTCAATGATGCAGGCAATAAACAGCCTTTCTGGCAGCCTACCAATGCCAGAAGGATAAATGTCTTTCCAAAAGTGTGTATTCCTGTTCAATTAAGCTCTTGCTAACTTGAAAACTCTCTGTTCTGCCAGCGAAGCTCCCTCCTCCTCTCCAGCTGGTGGTCACTCGCTGTGAATGGTGGTCAGTCTGAAAAGGTGAGGCTAGCTGTGCACTTAGCCCCATCTTTCTCCCTCAGGGAGAGGACCCAAGGAATTTCAGAGAATTTTGTTTGACAGAGCTTTTACCTGTTATTCTTTGCCCTCAAATACAGTATTGTGGTCATTTTGATATGTGTGTAAAATGTGAATAATCCAATTTGTGTGTCTGTACTCAGCCTTTTGATGTCTTTTTAGGACTTCCTCTTCTACATAGCAATACATAGTGCTCGAGTATCCTTGTAGCAAAGCACATAGAGTCAGCTGTCCCGTCAGTTCCCCTGTTTGCCTCTGAAATGTCTGGTTAGTGGGGACCCAAAGATTCTAGTGAGTCAACATCCATAACTCTGTATCTAGTTGTATTATTCATAGAAAAGCAATCTGGTGCTAATGGTTGGCCCTGGTGTTCTTGGGTGGCAGCTGCTCCTTCCCCTTCTTGTAGCGTGGCTGTGGAGGGCTCTGCCTCTGGGAGGTGGCCTGTGGCTTGTATCCTTCAGTCCACTGCAGCAAATGTGTGTAGATTTCATGCTCGACACTTACCACTCACCTATCAACAGATCATCCTGCTTGACTGTAACAAAATAAAGTGTCTCTTCAAGTGAATGGAGCATGTCTTTGATTTACCTACCTTACAGCTTTTGTAAAAAAAGAATATCCTCACCATATGTCAGATTCTTAAGCCATCTGAGTAAACCGTGGGATTGATTATATATGTGTAATTTATTTACACTAGTCGGTTTGTAGTAAAGAAACAGGGACCAGGTCGCATCAGTTAGCTGGTGCCCCAGTAATGCTGTGTAACAAACTATAAAATGTCAGCAATAATCTGTGCAACAAAGTATTGACTTAGCTCATGAATTTGTACATGAGCTAATTCAGCCTAGACTCTGTGCTGTGTGCCTCTCCTCTTCCTTGTGGGACCAGCAGTATGGCTGAATGTGTTCATGGCAGGGGCACAAGACAACACACCCTGTCACAAAGGGGCTTCTCCTGGCTTTGTCCTGTCATACCTGCTAACCTTCTGGCAAAGCACATCTCCTGGCCAACCCCGGCATCAAAGGGGTGGAACAGGCTCCACCTCTTTAGTGGAGGAACCACAAATTCACGTGGCAGACTGTGGACACAGGGAGGGATGAAGAATTGAGGCTTTCCATGGGCTCCGTCTTGCCCGCCCCCTAATGTCTGCTGATATGGGGTGGCACCAAAGCGGCTGGGACCACGGAGTCAAGTTGCCTGGAGCAAAGCCACCTCTGTCACTTCTTAGTTGTGTGGCCACAGCAAGTAACCCAGCCTCTGTAATTGGAGATGGGCTGCTGTGAGGTCAGATGAGTTGATAAATGTTCGTGTGCTTAGATGCCATGCTTGGTTCACAGCACGGCTGCATAAGCTATGAATACAGCTCTCATCCTGTTGTGCACCTGGAGGAAACACTGTCTCTGCAGTCAGAATAGATCCGCCTGCCAGAACCACCCGAGAGATAGATACGGTTGATTTCTTTTAATTGGTAGGATTAGAAATGTTTCTGCCAGGAAACAGATTTGTGAGACCTGAAGGTTAGGTATCAGGGTTATGGGAAAACATTTAGGAAAAAAGACACAGTCTTGCTCTGTCTGTAGCCCAGACTGGAGTGCCGTGGTGCGACCATGACTCACTGCAGCCTCTAACTCCAGGGCTCAAGTGATCCTCCCACCTCAGCCTCCCAAGTAGCTGGGACTAGAGGCACACTCTCTACCACACCTGGCTAATTTTTTATTTTTGCAGAGACAACATCTTGCTATGTTCCCCAGTCTGGCCTCAAACCCCTGGCCTCAAACCGTGCTCCTGTCTTGGCCTCCCAAAGTGCTGGGATTGCAGATATAAGTCACTGCACTCAGCCCAGTGTTGGGTTCATATGTGTTTTCTTGTGTTTGTTTAAACTCCCTTTCTATGACTGTCAGATTTTTTTCTTTTTCTTTTTCTTTTTTTTTTTTTTTTTTTGAGATGGAGTCTCGCTCTGTCACCCAGGCTGGAGTGCAGTGGCGTGATCTCAGCTCACTGCAACATTCACCTCCCGGGTTCAAGTGATTCTTGTGCCTCAGTCTCCCAAGTAGCTGGGATTACAGGTGTCCACCACTATGCTCAGCTAATTTTTGTATTTTTGGTAGAGATGGGATTTCACCATGTTGGCCAGGCTGGTCTTGAACTCCTGACCTCAAGTGATCCACCCAGTTTGACCTCCCAAAGTGCTGGGATTACAGGCATGAACCACCGCGCCTGGCCTTATGATGGTCATATCTTAATTTATATGTTTAACCTCTTGTTAAAATTTGGGCTATAAAGTAGAGCAGGTTCTGTGATTCTTTCTAATGTTTTCTAATAGTCAAAAAGTGGAAACAGCTCCGATGTTTATCAGTAGGAGAATAAATAATGATAGTCTACTATGTACAATAGAATACTGTTCAGAAATACAAAGGCATAAATTACTGAAACACACAAAATATAAGAATGCATCTAAGAAACACCGTGCCAAGTGGGAGACAGCTGAGGTAAGAAGAGTGCCTGCGGCAGGACTTTGTTTATGTGAGGTTCTAGAATTGGCCAAATTGTCTGTGGTAGAAAATATCAAAGTCATAGTTGCCTCCAGAGGGGGAGGTGGGCACAGGGTACTTGGGGTGAAGTTCATGTTCTGCAAATGGATAGGGGCATGAGTTACTCAGGTGTTGGCTTTTGTCAAAATCCAGCCATCATACACTTAAGATTTGTGCATTTTATGAAAAAAAGAAAAAAATAAATATTGAACTGCACTTCATGCTGTGCAGGCTGATGTGTTTAGGGAAGAATATACTGATGTCTGCAATTTGCTTTGAAATGCATAAAAAATAAGATGGGTGAATGGGTGGGGAGAGATGAATAGGTGTATTGATATGTGATAGGCACAGTAAAACACTAATGGCAGAAAGTTCGTGGTGAGTATATAGGTGTTTACTGTAAAATCCTTTCAACTTTGCTGTTTGAAAATGTTCATAATCAAATACTGGGAGAAAATATACATCTCACCCTTCCTAAGAGCCTTCCAGATGATCTGTCTGCTCTTAGGTATTCACAGAAAAGATGCAAAAGCCATTTCCTGGGCATATAGTTCACTTATTCTCTTGTTGGTGTATTCATATATAGTTATTAATATTCATTCTTTCTCTGTTTACCAGAAAATTATAATATGGTGTATTTATTTGTTCTCGCATTGCTATAAAGAACTACCTGAGACTGGGTAATCCATAAAGAAAAGAGGTTTAATTGGCTCACAGTTCCACAGGCTGTACAGGAAGCATGGCTGGGGAGGCCTCAGGAAACTTACAGTTATAGCAGAAGGTGAAGAAGAAGGAGTCACATCTCACTAGGTTGGAGCAGGAGGGAGAGAGAGAAGGGGGAGGTGCTACACACATTTAAACAACCAGATCTCATGAGAACTATCATGACAACAGCAAGAGGGGAATCCATTCCCATGATCGAGTCACCTCCCACCAGGCTCCTCCTCCAACATTGGGGGTTACAATTCAACATGAGAATTGGGCAGTGACACAAATCCAAACCATATCATTCTGCCCCTGGCCCCTCCCAAATCATGTCCTTCTCACATTGCAAAGTACAATCATCCCTTCTCAACAGTTCCCCAGTGTTAACTCATTCCAGAATTAATTCTAAAGTCCACAGTCCAGAGTCTCATCTGAGAGAAGGCAAGTCCCTTCCACCAAAGAGCCTGTAAAATGAAAAACAAGTTACCTCCAACATTCAGTAGGGGTACAGGTATTGGATAAATAATCCCAATCCAAAGTGAAGAAACTTGCCAAAACAAAGGGGCTACAGGCCCCACGCAAGTCCAAAACCCAACACGGCAGTCATTAAATCTTAAAGCTCCAAAATAATCTCCTTTGACTCCATGTCTCACATCTAGGCCATAGTGATGCAAGAGGTGGGTTCCCAAGGCCTTGGGTAGCTCTGCCCCTGTGGCTCTGCAGGGCTCAACTCCCATGGCTGCTCTCAAGGGCTGGCGTTGAGTGCCTGTGGCATTTGTAGGTGCATGGTGCAAGTTGTCAGTGGATCTACCATTCTGGTGTCTGGAGAACAATGGCCCTCTTCACAGCTCCACTAGGCCATGCCCCATTGGGGACTCTGTGTGGGGGCTCCAACCCTACATTTTCCCTCTGCACTACCCTAGCAGAGGTTCTCCATGAGGGCTCTGCCCCTGCAGCAGACTTCTGCCTGGACTTCCAGGCCTTTCCATACATTCCCTGAAATCTAGGCAGCAGCTCCCAAGCCTCAACTGTTGCCCACTGCACACCTGCAGGCTTAACACCACGTGGAAACTGTCAAGGCTTATGGCTACCACCCTCTGGAGCAGTGGCCTGAGACATATCTGGGGCCCTTTTAGCCAAGACTGGAGCTAGAGCAGCTGGGACACAGGGAGCAGTGTCCTGAGAATATGCAGGGCAGTGGGAGCCCTGGGCCTGGCCCACAAAACCATTTTTCCCTCCTAGGCCTCTGGGCCAATAATGGGAGGGGCTGCCGTGAAAGTCTGAAATGCCTTGGATGGATTTTCCCCCATTGTCATGGCTATTAACATTCAGCTCCTCTTATGCGAATTTCTGCAGCTAGCTTGAATTCTCCCCGGAAAATGAGTTTTTCTTTTTTACCACATGGTCAGGATGCAAATTTTGTAAACTTTTATGCTCTGCTTCCCTTTTAAATATAAGTTCCAGTTTCAGATCATCTCTTTGCCCACGCATGTGACCATGCTGTTAGAAGCAGCCAGGTTACATCTTGAACACTTTGCTGCTTAGAAATTTATTCTGCCAGATACCCTAAATCATTTCTCTCAAGTTCAATGTTCCACAGATCTCTAGGGCAGAAGCATAATGCCTCCAACTTCTTTGCTAGCACATAACAAAAGTGACCTTTGCTTCAGTTCCCAATAAGTTCTCATCTCCATCTGAGACAACCTCAGCTTGGACTTCATTGTCTGTATCACTATTGGCATTTTGCTCACAACAATTTAACAAGTCTCTAGGAAGTTCCAACCTTTCCCTCATTTTCCTGTCTTCTAAGCCCTCCAAACTGTTCCAACCTCTGCCTGTTACTCAGTTCCAAAGCTGCTTCCACATTTTCAGGTATCTTTATGTCAATACCCCATTCCTGGGGTGTTGATATAATTCTGTATTAATTCATTCTCTCATTGCTATAAAGAACTACCAGAGACTGGGTAATTTATAAAGAAAAGAGGTCTAATTGACTCACAGTTCCACTGGCTGTACAGGAAGCATGGCTGGGGAGGCCTCAGGAAACTTACAATCATGGCAGAAGGCAAAGGGGAAGCAGGCCTGTCTTACATGGCCAGAGAAGGAGGAAGAAAAGAGAAGGGGGAGGTGCTACACACTTTTAAACAACCATATCTCCTGAGAATTCACTATTATGAGAACAGCAAGGGAGAAATCCACCCCCATGATCCAATCACCTCCCACCAGGCCCCTCTTCCAACACTGGGGATAACAATTTGACATGAGATTTGGGTGGGGACACAAATCCAAACCATATCATAAAGTGTGCATGAAGGACTTCAAAGGGATGTTAAAACATTTATTTGTTATACATGTGCATCAGGCAAACAGGAAGTTTTTTACAAATCCCTGTATATGCTCTTGCCCCTTAAAACCCTGTTTGACGTGTGGTGTCATCCAAGTTTCATGTCAGTGTTCGAAGTTAATATAATCGCTGCTTGCTTTGCTGAGTTGCTTTAACATATCTGGATATCATCTTTCTGTGTGTAGAGAGTATACCCAGGTGCCTCTGGGTTTTTTTCTCAAATATTTGTTGAGGGTATCCTCAAACCCCTGTGCTCTTTGGATGTTGGATCTTTGCTCTGAAGACAGGAAAAGGAGTGCTGAGACAGCAAAGGTGACTGGAATGCCAGGAGCCTCACCTGGCTCAGAAGAAGCCCCCAAGGGCAGCAACATCCTTGATGTGGTGAGCTGAAAGCCAGCGCTCCCTAAAGATCTGTGGCCCCTGAATGGATGAGTTCCCTTGGCGTCTTGCTATCTTTGTGATCCATTTCAGTCAAAGATGTGTGAAAAGCATTCACACATTCAGTTGTAACGTGCCCTACTGTCACTAAACCTCATACCATCAATTTTATAAAGCTCTTTTAGTGAGACCAGCCTTGCAGCAATTGCTCTATATTTGGGAAAGCAAAGATGCAAAGATGGATATTACCACAAAACTGCCCCATTCAAGAGTTTTTTACCTACATGATAATTTTGCCTTCTCCCTGTGTTCCCTCTTTTCATAGGATTTCACCTACATATCTGTGTGTGTGTGTGTGTGTGTGTGTGTGTGTGTGTGTGTGTGTGTATATATATATATATATTTTTTTTTTTTTTTTTTGAGACAGGACCTCACTCTGTTGCCCAGGCTGGAATACAGTGGCACAATCACAGCTCACTGTAGCCTTGATCTCTCTGGGTTCAGGCAATCCTCCCGTCTCTGCCTCCCAAGTAGCTGTGACTACAGGCGTGCGCACCCTCACCTGGCTAATTTTTCTGTTTTTTTGTAGAGATGGAGTTTCATTATGTTGTCCAGACTGGTCTCGAACTCCTGGGTTCAAACGATCCTCCCAAAGTACCAGGATTACAGGTGTGAGCCACCCTGCCCAGCCTACATATTAATTTTGCTTTTGAAAAGGAAAGTTCAGCCAATGAGAACTGGGTGTTGAAAGGATCCAGAGCTTAAGATGTGCACATTGAGATCCCCAGCCTGGTAGTAGAGACTCCATCATAAGCCTGGAGTGTTTCTCCACTGACTTGACACAAGTACATCCAGCTGCTCTATCTCAATGGCCAGTTGATTTAGAGCAAACACGTCCTGTGAAGGGATTTTTAGACACTTTTGCTGTATTGCAGTTCATTGTGTAGGCATTTAAAAAGAGCTCAAGAATATGTAGGAAAACATGCTTCTAAAAATTCTTTGTTTCCTATGGCATTTCCTAAGTTTTAGACTTTAAACTTTTTCTTCAGAGAGGAATTTATTTTTATACAAGTGACACTTGATTACTCAGCAGGATACACTTAAACAGCTAAACATTCTACCAGAAGACTGATGTCCTTGTTCATATCCAATCATATATAAATACTGGCCCGTGAACAAAACTGGAGAGATGTGTGACCCTTTTTTTGTTTTTTATTTTTTAAATTTTATTATTATTATTATTACTATTATTATTATTATTAGGTGGAGCCTTGCTCTGTTACCCAGGCTGGAGTACAGTGGCACGATCTTGGCTTACTGCAAACTCCGCCTCCCAGGTTCAAGTGATTCTCCTGCCGCAGCCTCCCGAGTAGCTGGGACTACAGGCACGTGCCACCACGCCCAGCTAATTTTTGTATTTTTAGTAGACATGGGGTTTCACCGTGTTAGCCAGGATGGTCTCGATCTCCTGACCTCGTGACCCACCCACCTCGGCCTCCCAAAGTGCTGGGATTACAGGCGTGAGCCACCGCGCCCAGCCCTATTTATTTATTTTTTATGGCCCATTCTAATCAAAGGAAGAAGAAAAAAAAGAATACAGCACGCAGGGAGAGTTTCAAATGCGAAAAACCCTAAGCGTGAACATTTTGTTTACATTATTCTGCTTGTGCAGAATTTTCAGTCTAAAGCTATCCCCTGTAGAACAGATATTTGGAATTAGAGTACTTTTTAAACTATTACTGGCATGAGCCTTTCTTCTTAAACTGATTCAAAGGAATCAAACTATTAGCAAATATTACATGTTGTCTTAGTCCGTTCAGGCTTCTATAACAAAGTACCATAGACTGAGTGAATCATAAACAACACAGAAATTGATTTCTCACAGTTCTGGAGGCTGGAAATCCAAGATCAGGGTGCCACTGTGGTCAGGTTCTGGTGAGAACCGGGTTGCTGGCCTGGTTGTATCCTCACATGGTGGAAAGAGCAAAGTAGCTCTCAGGCCTCTCTTATAAGGGCACTAATCCCATTCATGGGGAGTTCTGCCCCCATGACCTGATTACCTCCCAAAGATCCCACCTCCTAATACCAGCACACTGGTGTTAGGATTTCAACATCTGATTAGAGGATAAGGGGGCAAACATTCAGTACATAACGGTTGTCAACTTTTTAGCATATATAAGAAAAGCATGTTTCTTCTTCTTCTACTACTTCTTCTTCTTCTTCTTCTTCTTTTTTTTTTTTTTTTGAGAAGGAGTTTTGCTCTTGTTGCCCAGGCTAGAGTGCAATGGCGCGATCTCGGCTCACTGCATCCTCCGCATCCCGGGTTCAAGCGATTCTCCTGCCTCAGCCTCCTGAGTAGCTGGGATTACAGTCATGCGCCACCGTGCCTGGATAATTTTGTATTTTTAGTAGAGATGGGGCTTCACCATGTTGGTCAGGCTGGTCTCGAACTCCTGGCCTCAGGTGATTCACCCGCCTTGGCCTCCCAAAGTGCTGGGATTACAGGCATGAGCCACCGCACCTGGCTTCTTCAATGCTTTTCTAAGTTTAATTGAAAAAGAAACCAAAATGGTGTTTATGAATTAGAAGGGAGAGATGTAGATCTTAATGTATGTGATAGCTATAACCTAAAGGTTGCAAGGAAAGGACACACCTAGTGGTAAGGTTGCTACATTCCTCTGGAAGTCATGAAATATTAATTCTGAATAGGCTATGGGCAGGGCACAGTTGCTCATGCCTGTGATCCCAGCACTATGGGAGGCCAAGGCAGGAGGAATCGCTTAAGCCCAGGAGTTCGAGACCATCCTGGCAGCATGGCAAAACCCCATCTCTACTAAAAATACAAAAAAATCAGCTGGGCATGGTGACCTGCACCTGTAGTCCCAGCTACTGAGGAGGCAGAGGTGGGAGGATTACTTGAGTGCAGGAGGCAGAGGTTGCAGTGAGCTGAGATTGTGCCACTGTACTCCATCCTGAGCAGCAGAACCACACCCTGTCATAAATAAATAAATAAATAAATAGTTTTTTCAAAATAGGCTATGAAATGCCTGTGTATTGTCATCCCTAGAACAACCACTGAAAAACTGTACAAAGACATTCAGACAACTGAATAGATAACTTTTGACCTTGCTCAGATAGCCCAAAAGAGGGCAGTAGAAGGGAAGCCGCAACAACAACAATAACAACAACAACAACCAGAAGAAACAAAACAAATATTAAAATAGCAGACCTGCCCGGGCACGGTGGCACACGCCTGGAATCCCACACTTTGGGAGGCCGAGGCCACAGGATCGCTTCAGCCCAGGAGTTCAAGACCAGCCTGGAGGACATAGGGAGACCCTGTCTCTAAAAAAAAAAAAAAAAAAAAAAAAATTAGCTGGGCATGGTGAAATGTGCCAGTGTTCCCAGCTACTAGGGAGACTGAGGCAGGAGGATCATTTGAGCCCAGGAATTGGAGGCTGCAATGAGCTATGATCACACTACTGTGGCGACAGAGTAGACCCTGTCTCAAAAAAGACTCCAACCTGGGCAACAGAGTAGACCCTGTCTCAAAAAAGAAAAATAAATTCTCCAAATACTGTTAAAAAAAAAAAAAAAAAAAAAAAGGAGGAAGTGGCTATTTCTGCTCTCCACATGAAAATCTGTTATATGACAACAGTTGGAGATCATCAAACACTTGGAGCCCAGTGGGAGCGAGACTGTACAGCCACCTCCCTCCAAGCTCAGATTGGCCCTCCTGCCTTCTGCCACAGGAGGGAACTGGTGGTCTGGTGATTATGGGGGGTGGCCGTGAAGCGGGTAATTTGGAACATCGGATACAGATTCTCAGGCACTATTCCTACTGACAGTCCCTCTGTACTTCCCCCACTGACACCCCCCTCCCTGCAGAGGCACCTGGTACCACAAAGAGTCTTGCTCCCAACAGGTCTGCATCTCAGCCTTCTGGTCTACCAAGACAGCTGGCATTTGTCTATCACCTTTCCTGCTACCAGGATCTTTTTGGTAAATCATCTGCTATGTTCTCTGGGGGTCAATGCCTCTCTTAAGCCGTTTCTGTCATTTTAGTGGGCTTTGAGGAGAGGGTGCAGGTAAAATGCATATGTGCATTACTATTTTTTTTTTAAAGATAACCAATAGTCAG
Source organism: Macaca thibetana thibetana (assembly GCF_024542745.1). NCBI lineage: Eukaryota > Metazoa > Chordata > Mammalia > Primates > Cercopithecidae > Macaca > Macaca thibetana. The sequence continues at coordinate 9,425,891 of NC_065598.1, forward strand.
TGCAGAAAAGCACATAAACTTGTCACATTGTAGGACACTGAAGAACAAGAGAGATCACATAGAATTCCCCAGCCAGTCAGGAGTCCAAGACCAACCTGGCCAACATGGTGAAACCCCGTCTCTACTAAAAATACAAAAAATTAGCCAGGCGTGGTGGCGGGCACCTGTAATCTCAGCTACTTGGGAGGCTGAGGCAGGAGAATTGCTTGAACCCAGGAGGCGGAGGTTGCAGTGAGCCGAGATTGCGCCACTGCACTCCAGCTTGGGCAACAAGAGCAAAACTCTGTCTCAAAAAAAAAAAAATTCTCCAGCCAGACATGGGCAGTGTGTTAGTGTCCTATTGATGCTGTAACAAATTACCACAAAGCTAGTGGTTTAAAATGCCACATTTACGCATTGCAGTTGTGAAGGTCAGAAGTCTGCAATCTATCACACCGAGCTAAGGTCGAGGTGTGAGCAGGGCTGCGTTCCTTTCTGGAAGCTCCAGAGAGAATTGGTTTCTTGCCTGTCTAGTTTCTGGAGGCCGCCCCATTCCTTGTCTCACGGCCCCTTCCTCCAGCCGCAAAACCAGCAGTCTAGCGTCTTCCGGTCTCTTCCTGACTCTCCTTCTATCATCTCATCTCCCTCCCTGACCCTCTTGCCTCCCTCACACAAGAACCCTTGTGATGACACTAGCCCACCTGATTAAGCCGGGATCATCTCCCCATGGCAGGATCCTCAATTCCATCACAGCCGCAAAGCCTGTTTTGCCATGGAAGGCAACATAGCCACATACCCCCTTCCTTCCTTCCCGCCCTCCCTCCTTCCCACCTTCCTTAAGGACCTCCTTCCCCCCTTCCTCCCCTCCCTTTCTCCTTCCCTCCCCCCTTCTCTCCCTCTTTCCCTTCCTCCCTCCTCATCTCCTTTTTCCTTTTGCTTTTTTTAAGGAAACGGAATTATATAATACTATTTTTGAAATCTGCTTTTTACTTAGCAGTATTGGGAATGTTTTCCTTAATTATTCTGCAGCACAGTATTGAATTTTGGTGTGATATCCCATTATAAGGATATAAAATGGTTTGCTGAACGGTTCTCTAAGTGTGGTTTTAGGATTTTGCCTTTTTGTCCCAGTTGTAACCTCAGTTACAGAGTTCATTGGGTGTGCCTTGCACTTAGATCTTTGCACACATCTCTGCTCATTTGCTCAGAATAAATTCCTTATTATGGAAACCCTGTAAGCAAAGGAGTCCAGTGGGATTTTGACTTCCGTGCAATGTTTAGTCCTACATACTGGGTAGCCGGCATCGTTTGCCTTTTGGCAGCCTCATTTCTTACACAGGTTCCATTTGAAGCTGTGCCCAATCTTAGCAGGTCAGTTTCACACACCAGGAATCACTCCACATCTTCCACTTGTCCTGCCTACCTAAACTGTGTTCCAGCAAGCCTGTAATTCAAGACTTAGCTAGAAAAAGGTCATTTCCCATGAGCTAACAGTATCTTTCCCAGCTGGCGTGGTGGCTCACGCCTGTAATCCCAATATTTTGGGAGGGTGAGACAGGTAGATCGCCCAAGCCCAGGAGTTGAAGACCAGCCAGGACAATAAAGCGAGACTCCATCTCTGCAAAAAATACAAAAATGAACCAGGCATGGTAGTGCGTGCCTGTGGTCCCAGCTACTTGAGAGGCTGAGGAGGGAGGATCTCTTAAGCCCAGGAGGTTGACTGAGGCTGCCGTGAATTGTCATTGTGCCACTGTACTCCAGCCTGGGTGAGAGTGAGACCCTGCCTCAAAACAATAAAATTAAAATCAATGGTGTCTTTCCTAATGCATGGGTTGTCAGTGGCTTTCACAACTCAGTCTCATCCAGGTGGGTGCCACTTCTGCTAACACCTGTACTTATATATTGCCACTGCTTTAAAAAAAATGTTGGCCGGGCACAGTGGCTCACACCTATAATCCCAGCACTTTGGGAGGCCGAGGTGGGCAGATCACGAGATCAGGAGTTCGAGACCAGCCTGGCCAACACAGTGAAACCCCATCTCTACTAAAAACACAAAAAAATTATCTGGGCATAGTGGCAGGTGCCTGTAATTCCAGCTACTCAGAAGGCTGAGGCAGGAGAATCGCCTGGACCCGGGAGGCGGAGGTTGCAGTGAGCCGAGATCATGCCATTGTACTCCAGGCTGGGTGACAAGAGTGAAACTCCGTCTTGAAAAAAGAAAAATTACCGGGCCGGGCGCGGTGGCTCAAGCCTGTAATCCCAGCACTTTGGGAGGCCGAGACAGGCGGATCACGAGGTCAGGAGATCGAGACCATCCTGGCGAACACGGTGAAACCCCGTCTCTACTAAAAAGTACAAAAAAAAACTAGCCGGGCGAGGTGGCGGGCGCCTGTAGTCCCAGCTACTCGGGAGGCTGAGGCAGGAGAATGGCGTAAACCCAGGAGGTGGAGCTTGCAGTGAGCTGAGATCTGGCCACTGCACTCCAGCCTGGGCGACAGAGCGAGACTCTGTCTCAAAAAAAATAATAATAATAAAAAAATTACCTGCAGGTGATACGAGTTAGATACCAGTTCTAGGGCTGGTGGGGAGAGAGAAATTAGGAGCCCATACAGATGTTGGAGTGGACCCTGCAGGTCTATTGGCAAACATAGCCACCCTCCAAAGGCTGACAGAGCAAAAGAGGCTACATGATGAAGCAAAGGAAGCAACCAAAGGGTGGTGGCTGAAGTGACCTCAGGACCTAGGACTGATACCTGGATGAGCAAGGTGACTGGTGGAATGTGGGAACAGAACATTGAGGGAGGGCCTCAGAACCAGAAACCATGGCTACAGTGTTGATGAGAACTCCCAGCTGCCTGGACCAAGAAGCCAGTGCTGAAGAACTAGGCAGGTCATCCGAGAGGAGCTGTGTCCATGTCGGCCCCGCTGGCCAGGTGAGCTGACTGCCCTCCCCTTAAGCCACCAGTTCACGTGGAGACCACGTCACTAGGTAGCAGAGGTTCGTTCCTTCTTTACTGTTTTTTTTTTTTTTTTATTGTGGTAAAGTATATGTAACACAAAATTGACCATTTTAGCTGTTTAGAGTGTACAGTTCAGTGGTAGTAAGTACATGTAATTGTTGGGTAACTGTCACCACTGTCTACCTCCAGAACTTTTTATCTTCCCCAAATGAAACTCTGTCCCTGTGAAACATGCACTCCCCATTAGCTCCCGCCAGCCCCTGGCAACCACTGTCTACTTTCTGTCTATGAGTTTGACTCTCTATTATAGGTACCTCCCGTATGGGGAGCCAGACAGTATTTGTCCTTTTGTGAGTGGCTTCTTTCACTCAGTGTAATGTCTTCGAGGTTCGTTTATGTGGTAGCCTGTGTCAGAACTTCCTTCGTTTTTGAGACTGTGGACAGAGATCGTATTTCTGGCGTCGGTATAGACCACATTTAGCTTCCATTGTCTTGTGGGGGGGCACTTGGTTTGTTTCCGCCTTTGGTTACTGTGAATAACGTTGCTATGAACATGGGTGTAGAAATATGTCTTTGAGTCCCTGCTTTCACATCCTTTTGGGTATATACCCAGAAATGGAATTGCTGGATCACATAGCAAATCTTTTTTTTTTTTTCTAAGAGGAACTCTCCCTCTGTCACCCAGGCTGGAGTGCAGTGGTGTAATCTCGGCTCACTGCAACTTCCGCCTCCCAGGTTCAAGCAATTCTTGTGCCTCAGGCTCCCAAGGAGCTGGGAATACAGGGACATACCACCACGCCCAGCTATTTTTTTTTTTTTTTTCTAGAAGAGACAGGATTTCACCATGTTGGCCAGGCTAGTCTCGAACTCCTCACCTCAGGTGATCTGATCCACCCGCCTCAGCCTCCCAAAGTGCTGGCATTACAGGCGTGAGCCACCACTCCTGGCCCCCTGGATCACATGACAATTATTTGTTCAGTTTAGTTTTGTTGTTGTTGTTGTTGTTTTGAGACAGAGTCTTGCTCTGTTGCCAGGCTGGAGTGCAGTGGTGTAATCTCGGCCCACTGCATCCTCCGCCTCCTGGGTTCAAGCAATTCTCCTGCCTCAGACTCTCGAGTAGCTGGGACTACAGGTGCGCACCACCATGCCCAGCTAATTTTTGTATTTTTAGCAGAGACAGGGTTTCACCATGTTGGCCAGGCTAGTCTCAAACTTCTGACCTCAGGTGATCCGCCCACCTGAGGCTAACGCAGGAGACTCGCTGAAACCCTGGAGGGCTTGCAGTGAGCGGAGATCACACACCACTGCACTCCAGCCTTGGGTGACAGAGCAAGACTCTGTCTCAAAAAAAATTTATATTTATAGTGAGTATATGTTCTTACACTAAGGATGGTAAATAAAGTAGGAATCAGGAGGCCTTCACAGGACTGGTGTTAATCAAAAGTCAACACTGCTGGATTAGCATTGAAGATGGAGTCACTTGTCTCCACAAAGGGCTGTTCCTATGTCTGCATCTTCTCTGAAAAGCCATCTTGAAATATGCCAAAAAAGGATATTTCTTTTGTGTATGAACCTGTTTGATACCTAGTGAAGCCTACGGACCTTTCTCCAGAAAAGATGCAAAAACAAGATGCCCAGGATTACACTTATTTTGAAATACAGTTATTGAGCCAGGCACAGTGGTTCATGCCTATAATTCTAGCACTTTGGGAGGCCGAGGTGGGAGGATCATTTGAACCCAGGAGTTTAAGACCAGCCTGGGCAACATAACAAGACCCCCATCTCTACAAAAAAATACAAAAAGAAATTAGCTGAGTGTGGTGGGACACGCCTGTGGTCCCAGCTACTTGGGAGGCTGAGGCAGGAGGATGGTTTTCGCCCAGCAGGTTGAGGCTGATTGAGCTATGATCACTTCACTGCACTCAATCTGGGAGACAGAGTGAGACTCTGTCTCAATAATAATAATAATCATTTGTTCAAGATTATCTTGCCAAAAAGAATGATGCTATAAATGTGGCATCTGCCAGGAATGTTCTGGCCATTAGGAGGGATTTCTGACATCAGCCTGGAACAACCTCTGACCCATCCCTCCCCAGCATGCCTCCTCGATAAAGTTCAGACCCTCAATGTTCTCCAGCAATTCTTTCTTTCCTTCCTCCCTCCCTCCCTTCCTCCCTCCCTCCCTCCTGCCCTTCCATTTCTCCCTCCCTCCCCCACTTCCTTCCTTCCTTCCTTCCTTCCTTCCTTCCTTCCTTCCTTCCTTCCCCTCACAATGTCTATTTCATCCCATCTTTATTTGTCACTTAAAAATGAGTATCTCTTTCCAGAGTGGATCTTCCTTGGGGAGTCGGGAGAGGTATGTGAGCTACTCCTCTGCACCCTTCCCAGCACCCAGGAGAGCCTTTCAAAGTTTTCTGCATATACATGTGGGTGTCTTTTTTTTTTTGAGACGGAGTCTCACTCTGTTGCCCAGGCTGGAGTGCAGTGGTGAGATCTTGGCTCACTGCAAGCTCTGCCTTCCAGGTTCACGCCATTCTGCTGCCTCAGCCTCCCGAGTAGCTGGGACTACAGGCGCCCACCACCACGCCTGGCTAATTATTTGTATTTTTTTTAGTAGAGACGGGGTTTCACCATGTTAGCCAGGATGGTCTCAATCTCCTGACCTCATGATCCACCCACCTCGGCCTCCCAAAGTGCTGGGATTACAGGCGTGAGCCACCGCGCCCGGCCACATGTGGGTGTCTTTTAAAAACAAAACTGGCGGCATACAACTACACACACACACACACACACACAAACACACACACAAGGAGACACAAACACACAAGGAGACACACAAATACACACAAACATACAAACACACAAAGAGACACACAAACACACACACATATATATAAAAAACAACATGTATATTTATACATTCTTTTGCATCCTTTTCCCATTTAGCAAACAGTGACAATTTCCTGTCATTAAAATGCTTTTGAAGACTTCATTGTAAATGGTTGAATAATATGCTATATCACCTGGAATTATGAAATGTACTTAAGCATCTGTATTGCTTCATATATTACTTGTCTCCAGATTTCTCTTACTCCTAGTGTCAGCAACACCCCTGGTGAGCATCAGTGCCCAGACACTTTGATCCCACTTCTCTGATTTGTCCACTAGAATTAATTCCAAGAAGTGGGAGATTGGGTCAGGAGACACCCATGTTTTTATTACTCTTGATAATAATTTTTTTTTTTTGAGACAGAGTCTCGCTCTGTTGCCCAGGCTGGAGTGCAGTGGTGCTATCTCTGCTCACTGCAGCTTACGACTCCTGAGTTCAAGCGATTCTCCTGCCTCAGCCTCCCAAGTAGCTGGGACTACAGGCGTGCACCACCACACCTGGCTAATTTTTGTATTTTTAGTGGAGACGGGGTTTCGCCATGTTGGCCAAGCCGTGCTCAAACTCCTGACCTCAAGAGATCTGCCCTATTCGGCCTCCCAAAGTGCTGGGATTACAGGCGTGAGCCACCATGCCTGGCCTTATTCTTGATAATTAATTAATACACTTTTATGTTTGTGTCTCTCTATGCTCGCCATTTTTTTCCAATTAAAAAAGTAATATACTTTAAGACATGAAAAGAAAAATCAGTAATCCTAATATTTAGATGCATCTCATTTTAGCTTCCCAGCATATTTTATGATACGCAAAAATAAGATTATACTACTATATATACTAACGAGTTTGTTACCTGCATTTTAGATTCAATGCACCATGGACATTTTCCCATGTTACTAAATCTTTTTCTACTTTACTATCTGCAAAGTATTATAATAAATGAATGGCTTCACTTTAACATATACTAGGTAGTAAAGTGTATTTCTGTACTCAAATTAATCAATCTTCCATTGCTTGACAACTTTTTTATTGGAGACAGGGTCTTGCTATGTTGTCCAGACTGGTCTCAAACTCCTGGGCTCAGGCAAGTTTCCTGAGACAACTGTTTCATGAAATATTTTTTATTGTTTTCTTATTTTAAATAATCATGCTTATTGCAGAAATATTTGAAAATACTGAACAGCCAGGCACCATTAAAAAATTACAATCTGAGTGTCACAAATGGACACAACATTGCGTGAAAGAAACCAGTCACACAAAAGCATAGACCATATGATCCCCATTTTGAAAAACAGGCAAAATAGAAGTAAGGTGTGTGGGGATGCATGCTGAGATGATAAAACTATGAAAGCAAGCAAGGAAGTGGGAATATTGTGTATCTGAAATGCAATGGTGGCTCCATGGGTGTTCACCCCATCATCATTAATTGAGCTGCACACTTGTGTGCTTTTCTATATGTGTGTGACCCTTCACAATCCAAATAGCTTAGAAAAAACTCAGAATCTCTCAAACCCAGTTAAAAATGTCTCCTAATAGCTTAGGATATAGACTTTCTGTTCCATTTGTATCTATGATTATATCATACATATTATTTTGAAACATGTAATTTGTATTTGAAATATTATGGACACCTCCCTTTTGGTCACATAGAATGGCAACTAGAATGGCTGTCATGAAAAACATTAAAAATACCAAATGTTGGAGAAAATATGGAGAAACTGGAACCTCCATCATTGCTGGTGGGAATACAAAATGGTGCAGCCACGTGGGAAAACAGTTTAGCAATTTATAAAAAGTTAAATGTGCACTTACCATATGAACCACCAATTTCACTCCTAGGCATCTACACCAGATAAACAAGGACATATGCCCATACAAACTTTTATATTCAAGTGTTCATGACAGCATTATTTATAATAGCCAAAACATGGCACCAACCCAAATGTCCAAAAGCTGATGAATGAACAAACTGTGGTCTATCCACACAATGGAACACCATTCAGCAATGAAAAGGGACAACCTTCTCATACCTGCTTCAACATGGATGACCCTTGAAACCGTGCCGTGTGAAAAGAGCCACACAAAACTATTACACCTTGTATGATTCCATTTGTATTGTCAATGTTGGCATATAGCTCCATCACGTAGACGTAGCATAAATTCTTTCACCATGCCCTATTGTTGGACTTGATGTTGTTTCCCAGTTTCCAATATTACAAACAATGCTGTGATGACCATCTTTGTGGCTACATATTTGTGGCCGACCTTATTTATGTCTTTGCACCAATGCCCAGAAGTGGAACTGCCAGTCTGAAGGTGTGTGCATTTTAAGGCTTTCGGGAAATATTGTGGAGCGGCCCTGCACAAAGTTTGCTCAGACTGCACTCCCACTAGCAGAGCGAGAGGGTCTAGTGTCTCCTTTCTCCAATACAACACCTGGGAGGCTGTCCCAGGTCCCAGGATCCCCCCCTCACCATGCTCTGTATTTGTTTGTAGTTTCCTGGGTGCACTGCCACCATGTCCTGGTTCTGCAACAGTGCCAACTGCCAATTTTCAGTCTTCACCCTTACCACCATAGGATGGATCCTCTCCTGTACGTCCATGGGCCTTGTGGAGTGGCGAATATGGTACATGAAAGACACCCCGCTCTACCCCCCTGGGATCGCCTGCGTGGGAATATTTAGAGTCTGCATTTACCGGCCTCGCACCAACAGCACCACAACCAAATTCTGTTACCGATACAGCTACCAGGACACCTTTCTCCCTTTTGAAATTTACATGGCTCAACGCTTCCTACTGACTGCCAGCATTTTCGGATTCTTCGGGAGAGCCTTTAACATCCTTGCACTTAGAAACACGTCTGTGAAAATATTTGAGGAGGACACCTACAATTCATTCATTGTTTCAGGAGTTTTCAACATTGCTGCTGGTGTCTTTATCTTAATTGCTGTGCTCCAGAACTACGATGCCATCATAAACTCACAGGGAATCACCTTCCCGCCATCTCTCCAAATGCCCTTCAAGCCAGATGTGCAGGAAGTTGGCACTGCCATTCAAGTGGCAGGGATAGGTGTCTTGCCTATGCTGTTAACTGGGATGTTTTCTCTATTTTACAAATGTCCCCTGTACTGCCAAGTGCATCCTGATATTTCAGAAACGTGAATTTCCTGGTTGCATTGGCTTTGCAAATCCAAGATTTCTGGGAGTTTATGGAAAATGTTATTAGCATGCTCTACCAAATATTTCCAATGACTCAAGACCATGGCATGTGTAGTTTGGGAGAGAAGGTGGCCAACTGTCTCCTTCTGTTATCTTGTGTATCTGAATGTGGTTCACTGATTTGCTCGTTGAATTGAGAACTTTTATTTAAAAGTCTTCCCACCTGCCAGTTGGTCTTATTGCATCTGAATTTTAATTATTGTTGGCTAAAGCAAATAACCCTATAAACTAAGGGTAGGGAAATAAGAGTTTCTGAGTACATTAACTTTTAACATTTCCCTCTCAAACTTTTGCTACAAACAATCATAGGCCGGGCATGGTGACTTACGCCTGTAATCCCAGCACTTTGGGAGGCTGAAGTGGGAGGATCACTTGAGGCCAGGAGTTCAAGACCAGCCTAGGCAGCATAGCAAGACCTGGTCTCTACAAGAAAAAAAAAAAAAAAGCTGAGTGTGGTGGTGCATGGCTGTGATTCTAGTTACTTGGGAGGCTGAAGTGGGAGGATCATTTGAGCCCAGAAGTTGGAGGCTCCAGTGAGACATGACGGCACCACTGCACTCCAGCCTGGGCCATATGGCAAGACCCCATCTCTTTAAAAAAAACCTCAATAAACAAAAAAACAAGAATGGACCTTGTTTTCTGTGTAATGGTAATAACATCTCCCTACCATATAAAGTTTTCTAAAATGTGCAAAAGTAGAGAGGATAGCATAAGGAATCTCCACACACCCATTGCCAGATTCCACAGTTACTGAGATTAGGGCACTTCCGCTTTCTCTTTCCATTCTTGTCCCTTTCTACTCTATGTTTCTTTTTCCTAAGGCTTTTTTTTTGTTTTTTTTGTTTTTTTTGTTTTTTTTTTGAGACAGAGTCTTGCTCTGTCACCTGGGCTTGAGTGCAGTGGCGTGATCTCAGCTCACTGCAACCTCTGCCTCCCAGGTTCAAACGATTCTCCTGCCTCAGCCTCCTGAACAGCTGGGATTACAGGCACCCACCACCACGCCCAGCTAATTTTTGTATTTTTAGTAGAGACGAGGTTTCACCATGTTGGCCAGGCTGGTCTCAAACTCCTCACCTCAAGTGATCTGCCTGCCTCGGCCTCCCAAAGTGCTGGGATTACAGGCATGAGCCACTGCTCCCGGCCTCTTTTTCCTAAGTATTTTAAAGCAAACCCCAGACACCATGTCCCTTCATCCTCATATACTTCAATATTAAACTCTTAAAAGGTGGACACTTCTTGCATAGCCATATATGTAAAAAACTGAGCAGTTATTCCTCGTTATGAAATAGTCAGAATGTTTAGATGCCTTAAAAATAATTCTGTAGTTTTATTTGTCCCACACAAAGTGCTCACTCTGCCTCTGAAGTGTTCATCTAAAGCACTCCCCAGCACACACACACACACACACACACACACACAGCAACCCCTCTGCCTTTTTTTTTTTTTTTTTTTGAGGCAGGGTCTCGCTCTGTCACCCAGGTTGGAGTGCAGTGGCATGATCAAGGATTGGTGCAGCCTTGACCTCCAGGTTCTGGTGATCCTCCCACCTCAACCTCCAAAGTAGCTGGGACTACAGGCGTGCACCACCATGCTTGCCTAATTGTTTGTATTTCTGTAAAGATGAGGTCTTGCCATGTTGCCCACACAGGTCTTGAACTCCTGGGTTCAAGGGATCTTCTTGCCTCAGCCTCTCAAGCACTGAGATTACATGTAAGAACCACCGTGCCTGACTTCATGTGCCTTTTTAATAAATGATTTTGATTTGCTGAAGAAAGTGGGTTAATTTAACTCTGTTACCTCTAGAGGCTTGATTAGAGTCCTAGTCGGTTCTCAGAGGAAGAGTGTTTCATAGGTGGTACCATGTACTTCCTGCTGACTGCACTATGCCAAGGGTACATGGTCATTATCCCTTTCAGTGATGCTAAGATTGATCAGTGGATCCATGAGGGGAACGCCTGATCCCTTTTGTAAGTTGCCTCATCAAACTTCCACCCAACCCTAATGGTTTCATCTATTGATGGTCCTTGTTTGAATAAATTATCGCATTAAAGATTGCGAGTGGTGACCTTTCCTTTCTTCCATCCCTCCCCCTCCCTCTCTCCCTCGTTCCCTTCCTTTCCTTCTTTCCTCCCTCCCTTCCTTCCCTCCTTTCCTTCTTTCCTCTTTTCATTCTCTCCTTCCCTCCTTCCCTCCTTCTCTTTTTCTCTTCCTCTCTCCCTCCCTCGCTCTGTTCCTCCTTCATTCCATCCCTTCCTCCCTTCTTCCCTCCTCTCGCTTTTTTCCTCCTCTTTCTCCCTTCTTCCCTCCTTCTCTTCTTCCCTCCTTCCCTAATTCTTTCCTTCTGTTTCTCTTTCTGCCCTTCCCTCTCTCCCTCCTTCCCTCCTTCTCTCTCTGCCTCCTTCCTTCCTTTGCTTCTTCTTTCCCTCTCCTCTTCCCTCTTTCCCTTCCTCCCTCCTTCCCTCCTTTTCTCTTTCTCCCCCTCCCTCCTTCCCTCCTTCCCTTCTTCCTACAGGAATCTCTGTTGCCCAGGTTAGAGTGCAGTGGTAGGATCATGGGTCACTGTAATCTCACACTCTTGAGCTCAAGCAACCCTCCCACCTTAGCTTCCCAAGTAACTGGGACGACAGGTGTGTGCCACCATGCCCAGCTAATTTCCGATAAGTTTTTGTAGAGATGGGATCTCACTATGTTGCCCAGGCTGGTCTCCCACTCCTGTCCTCAAGCAATCCTCCTGTCTCCACCTCCCAAAGCTGCAAGTGGTGACTTTCTAATGTGAACATTCTAGCCAGATATATCAGCTGGGATGCTTTTGTGTGAGGGCCTATGGTCCCAGCTACTCGGGATGCTGAGGTGTGAGACTCTCTTGAGCCCAAGAGTTGGAGACCAGCCTGGGTGAGACCCCATCTCTAAAAAAATAAAATAAAAAGTTTCCCTCATCAACTATGGCTATTTAGTTACTCTAAAATTCAGTGCACACACACAGAAAAGGCAGACTAAATGTTTCGTTCTTTGCTCCAATTGTTGATTTCTAGAGTGAAAAGGAGAATGCCCTGGTTAACATTAGGGTTGACCAATGTATTGGTTGTTTTCACTATTTCCATTTTCTTTTTCTTTTTCTTTCTTTGAGATAGGGTCTCACTGTTGCCCAGGCTGGGGTGCAGTGGTGCGATCTCAGCTCACTGCAACCTCCACCTCCCAAGCTCAAGTGATCCTCCAACCTCAACCTCGAGAGTAGCTGGGACTACAGGTGCATGCCACCATTCCCAGCTAGATTTCGTATTTTGTGGAGACGGCATTTCACCATGTTGCCCAGGCTGGTCTCGTACTCCTGAGCTCAAGGCTATCCTCCTGCCTCGGCCTGAACTCATGAAATTGTTTCTGTGTTTTTATTTTGGAAATTTTCAAGTGCATTACAAAGTAGAGAGGCTATGGCCTCAACCTCAATCATCAATATCCGACCAGTCGTGTTCCAGCCCTACCCTTACTCCCTGTCCTGTCTTTACCTCAGATGATTTTAAATAAATCCCTGGCAATATGTTATTGTATCCACAAATACTTCTATATGTATCTCTCAAAGATACAGACCTCTTAGTCTTTTTTTTTTTTTTTTGGAGTCTTGCTCTGTCGCCAGGCTGGAGTGCAGTGGCGTGATCTCTGCTCACTGCAACCTCCACCTCTCGGGTTCAAGTGATTCTCCTGCCTCAGCCTCCCACGTAACTGGGATTAGAGGCATGTGCCACCATGCCCAGCTAATTCTTTGTATTTTTAGTAGAGACGGGGTTTCACCGCGTTAGCCAGGATGGTCACGATCTCCCGACCTGGCCTCCCAAAGTACTGGGATTACAGGCATGAGCCACCGTGCCCAGTCCTCTTATTCTTTTTAACATAACCACATTGCCACAATCACACCACAAAGTTAATAACTTCTTTTTTAAATTCGTTTTTATTTTTTAAATGAAAAAATATATATAAACAAATTGAGATGGGTGTCTTGCTATATTGCCCAGGCCAGTCTCAAAGTTTTGGGCTTGAGCAATCTGCCCACCTCAACCTCCCAAAGTGCTAGGATTTTAGGCATGAGCCACCATGCCTGGCCAGTCACTTATTAATATATTCAAATACCCAGGCAGTGTTCACATTTCCCTAGTTATCTCATAAATGTTTGTAACAGTAACCTGTGGGTTTTTATATGTTCCAAATGTTTCACTCAATTGCATTCATCCTTCCTTTTTATGATCAAATTGTCCTATCTTTGGCAGTAGAGCCATGGTGACATGTGTGTCCTTTGACATGTCCCCATTGGTTTTTTTTTTTTTTTTTAAGATTAAAAAAGGCTCTTTATTCAGGACAATCCTAACATACTATTTACCTCAAGCAACTCTTCACTTTATCAATAAAATTCACTCTACAAAATAATTTTCCTAAAGAATAAAATGGTAAAGAGAAGGACATATCAACAATACTATTTACTACATTCATCAGGTGATAAAGAGAGAGATACTGCAATTAAAGCATGTTTATTTACTTATTTACTCTACATCTAATTTCCTTTTATACCAGTGGTTTGTAACCACATGGAAATTCTCCCAGAAGAATGCCCATACATACAAATTATGCACAGGTTCTCAAAACTCTCTTGGAACCTAATCTTGAATTTCATTTTCAAAATAAGTGACAATTTCAAAAAAATATATATATGTGTGTGTGTGTATATATATATATTTTTTATATATATACATATTTTATATATATATATATATATATATATTTTTTTTTTTTTTTGAGATGGAGTCTTCCTCTGTTGCCCAGGCTGGAGTGCAGTGGCGCGATCTTGGCTCACTGCAACCTCTGCCTCCCAGGTTCAAGGAATTCTCCTGTCTCAGCCTCCCAAGTAGCTGGGATTACAGGTGCGTACCACCGTGCCCAGCTAATTTTTGTATTTTTAGTAGAGACAGGGTTTCACCGTATTGGTTAGGCTGATCTCGAACTTCTGACCTCAGGTGATCCACTTGCCTCAGTCTCCCAAACTGCTGGGATTACAGGTGTAAGCCACCACGCCCAGCCCCCAAAATTATTTTTTTCATGTACAGTCTAGAAATTCCCTCATCTCATAATCTTCAGCTTATTTTTTTGAGCCAGAGTTTCACTCTGTCACCCAGGCTAGAGTGCAGTGGCACGATCTTGGCTCACTGCAAGCTCCACCTCCTGGGTTCACGCCATTCTCCTGCCTCAGCCTCCCAATCTCTAGCTTATTTTTTAAACAAATTAACTTTACCAATTAAAAACCTTCCTAGAATATTAATGAGCACAGATATATTATGCTGAAACCCGTTCTATTAAACAGCTTTGAGTATTGGTTTCTACACTTAAGGTTTAAGAAAAAATAGGAAATTTAATAAAATTGAATTCACACTGAAGTCATTTTCCATTCTTTCAAGAAACATGACTAAAACGTATGTTAATATTTTAAAAGGGAAGGATTTTACTGCAGAAACCCTATCCCAGGAGCACAGCAAACTCTACATGCAGTAAGATTGTGTAGCAGTTTCATGAATGTCACTCCCATAATCCGCATGGTGGCAGTGACGTAGTTCTCATTACACTTTTTTGTCTTGTTATTGAACTATTTAAATAATATTTTAATAACATTTTCTTGAAGTATAATTCACAGACTGTAAAATTCACCCTTTAATGTGTCCAATTCAGTACTTTTTAATGTATTCACAGAGTTGTACAACCATCACTGCTGTCTAATTGCAGAATATTTTCACCCCAAAAAGGAACCCCATGCCCTTTAGCAGTGCCCATTACTCTTTGAGGCTTTCTTTTTCACCCCTCCACAAGATTTCCAGGTGTATCTTGTACATGTCAGGCACAAGAGCTTGAATCAGCTATGCAATTCCTTTAGTGAGTCCTGAAGATGAAGACGGGATTTAGAAACCACAATTTGGGCACTAGTGGTGCTTATTCACTCAATTGTCATTACATTTAGGTCTTTGTAGTGAACAGAACCAGGATGTATAACTTTTTTTTTTTTTTTTTTTTTGAGACAGAGTCTCACTCTGTCACCAGGCTGGCATACAGTGGCGAGATCTCGGCTCACTGCAATCATGCAACCACTGCCTGTCAGGTTCAAGCAATTCTCATGCCCCAGCCTCCTGAGTAGCTGGGACTACAGGCGTGTGCCACCATGCCTGGCTAATTTTTGTATTTTCAGTAGAGATGAGGTTTCACCATGTTGACCAGGCTGGTCTCAACTCTTGGCCTCAAGAGATCTGCCAGCCTCAGCTTCCTAAAGTGCTGAGATTACAGGCATGAGCCACCATGCCTGGCCTGTAATGATTTTCTTTTTATGGTTATGTCACTAATTTGATAAACAGTTAAATTTATTCATTTTGGTTTGTTTTCTATTTTTGATATTATTACTTTTGTCTTTTTGACATAGTTTTCTATGGGATTACCTTTGTCTTTTTGACATAGTTTCCATTTTGAATATGTGGAATATTTACATAATTTTCAAAGTCAACATTATGTAACCATATTTATTCAGAAAAATCTGAATAAATGTACATTTCTGTTTATATTATATTCTCTCCCACCATAGGTAACTTTTACATTTCTGGTTCATTTTGCAGTTTTTTGGGTTTTTTCTTTTTTTTTGCAGATAGAAGGGTATGTGTTTATATTTATTCCATTTCTTACAAAATACTATCATAATATATATATTTTTTGACACCTTGCTTTTTCACCTGACAATAAATTCCTGGAGATTGCTCTATATCAATGTGTAGAGATTTTCTCATTGTTTTTATGGCTGCATAGTATTCCATTGTGTGGATGTACCCTAGTTTGTTCAATCAGTTATATATGTGCATATGTATGTGTCTATGTGTGTGTGTGTGTCTGTGTGTGTGTGTGTGTGTGTGTACATAACTTTGTGCATACATCTTTTTGCATTTTGCCAGTGTATCTTTGGGACAGATTCCTAAGGCTACTGGATTAAAGGGTAAGCAAATCTGTAATTTTAAAAACTTATTGCAAATTTTTTCACTATAAAAGTGACCCATTTTGCACTCCTGTGAGCAATCTATGAGAATGTCGGCTTCCTCACAGCCTTGTCAAAATAATATATTGTAAAACTTTTGAATTTTTTCAACATAATAGGTGAGAAATGGTATCTCAGCATCATTTTTAATGTGTATTTCTGGGCAGGGCAGGGAGGGGAGTTGTTCTGTTTTTTAGAGATGAGGTCTCACCATTGCCCAGGCTGGTCTCAAACTCCTGGGCTCAAGCAGTCCTTTTGCCTCAGCCTCCGAGAGTGCTGGGATTACAGGTGTGAGACACCACACTCAGCCATGTATTTCTTTTATTAGTGAGGTTGAACATTTTTAAAAATGTTTTAGGTCTGTTTTATTTTTTTTTAATGTTCTCTCAGTTATCTATTGCTGTGTAACAAATTAACCTAGCACTTAATGGCTTAAAGCAACACCCAATTGTTATCTCACAGCTTCTATGGATCAGGAGTTTAGGCACAGCTTCTGCTTCACATTCTCTCACATAGTTGCAGTCAAAATGCCAAGCTGGTCTGTGGTCTCATCTGAAGGCTCAGAGGGGAAGAATCCGCTCCATTGCTTGCACACATTGTTGCTGGCAGAATTTATTCACTTAGTTCCTCACAAGCTATTGGACAGATTCTTGTTTCTTGCCATACAGGGATCTCCATAGAACTTCTCCCAGCATGGCAGCTGGCTTCACCAGAGCAATAAGTGAGATGGCCAGAGAGAGTGCTGGCAAGAGTACTAACAAGAAGGAAGGAGGCACAACCTTTTTTTTTTTTTTGAGACAGGGTCTCACTCTGTCATGGCTCACTGCAGCCTCGGTCTCCCAGGGCTGAAGCAATCCTCCCGGCTCAGCCTCCCAGAGAGCTGAAACTACAGGCCCACAGAACCATGCCCAGATAATTTTAAAAAAATTTTTTTGTGGAGACAGTGTCTCACTTTGTTGCCCAGACTGGTCTTGAACTCCTGGGCTCAAGCAATTCTGCCTTAGCTTCCCAAAGTGCTGGGATTACAGGCATGAGCCACTACACCCGGCCCACAATCATTTTGTAACCTAACCACAGAAGTCATCTCCCATCATTCTTGCTGCTTTTTATTCATTAGAAGTGAGTGGCTAAACCAGCCTGCACTCTATGAGAAAGAATGAAGGGTGTGAATGTGAGGAAGGTGGGGACCTCTGAGGGCCATGTCACAAGCTGCCTGCTATAATACCTACTCATGTTTCTAGCCCATTCCTCTACTGAGTTGTTGGTATGCTTGATTTTTAAGAGCTCTTATTATATTATAGAGTCCTTTGTGCTCTCAGTTACAAATACTTTCCTTAATTTATCATTTGTTTTGGTACTTTGTTTATGGATCTTTTGTTATGCAGATTTGAGGGGGTAAAGGTTACCTACTGTAAAATTTACCGATCTTTATTTTATTGCTTCTGGTATTTGAGTCATAAGTATAATGTATAAGTATACAGTTGGCCCTCCATATCTGTGGGTTCCCCATCCATGCATGCAACCAACCATGGATCAAAAATATTTGAAGATGGATGTGGTGGTTCATGCCTGTAATCCCAGCACTTTGGAAGGCCAAGGCGGGCAGGTCACTTGAGGCCAGGAATTTGAGACTGGCCTAGCCAACATGGTGAAACCTCATCTCTACTAAAAATACAAAAATTAGCTGGGCATGGTGGCACACACCTATAATCCCAGCTGCTCAGGAGAATGAGGCAGGAGAATCCCTTGAACCTTAGAGGCAGAGGCTGTGGTGAACTGAGATCACACCACTGTACTCCAGCCTGGGTAACAGAGCGAAACTCTGTCTCCAAAAAACAAAAATTGAAAAATAATTGCATCTATACTGAACATGTATAGACTTATTTTTCTTGTCATTATTTTCTGAAAAATACATTATAACAACTATTTACATAGCATTTACATTATGTTAGGTATTATAAGTAATCTAGAGATGGTTTGAAGTATACAGGAGGATGTGCATAAGTTATATGTAAATATTACATCATTTTACATCAGGGATTTGACATCTGCAGATTTTGGTGTCCAGGGGAGGTCCTGGAACAAATCCCCTACAGATACTGAGGGGTGACTATATTTTTTCCACTCTTATGTGATAAAGGTATTTCTTCATTTTTTTTCCCCTATTACTTGAATGGTTTTGTTTTTACTGTATTCATTTGGAATTTATCTTGACATACAGGATAAATCTTTTTTTTTTTTTTTTTTTTTTTTTTGAGACAGTCCCACTCTGTCACCCAGACTGGAGTGCAGTGGCGCAATCTTGGCTCACTGCAGCCTCTCTCTCCTGGGTTCAAGTGATTCTCCTACCTCAGCCTCCCAAGGAGCTGGGACTACAGGCGTGCACCACCATGCCTGGCTAATTTTTATGTTTTTAGTAGAGATAGGGTTTCACCTTGTTGGCCAGGCTGGCCTCAAACTCCTAGCCTCAGGTGATCCACCTACCTCGGCCTCCCAAAGTGCTAGGATTACAGATGTGAGCCACTAAGATGCTATCTTTTTCATACACTAAATTTCCATAGATATTGGGCTAATTTCTGGACATTCTGTTTGACTCCTTCAGCGTTCTTTGTATATTCATGTACCCATAGTATAGAGTTTTAAGTTTTAAAGACTGTATTAGTCAGGGTTCTCCAGAGAGACAGAACCAATAAAAGATATACATACAGACAGGTATGTGGGAAGAGATTTATTAGGGGAATTAACTCACATGATTATACAGGCCATCTGCAAGCTGGAGACCTTGGGATGTCAGTAGCGTGACTGCCCAAGATCAGAAGCTTCAGAACTAGGTTAAGCTGTAATTCTCAGTCCAAGACCAAAGGCTGATATAAGTGGGGTGCTGATGTAAATCTCGGAGTCCAAAGGCCAAAGAACCTACAGCTCTGATGTTTAAGAACGGGGAAGAAGGGTGTCCCACACAGGAGAGACGGAAGGAGAGAGACAGAGACAGAGAGAGATAGAATTTGTTTTTCCTCTTTTTTGTTCTATTTGGGACCCCAGCTGATTGGATGGTACCTGCCCACATAGATCTTTCCCACCCAGTCTGCTGACTCACATGCCAGTCTCTCTGGAAACATCTTCAAAGACACTCAGAAATAATGCTTTACCAACTCTCTATGTATTCCTCAGTGCAGTCGAGTTGACATCTAAAATTAGCCATCACAGAGACTTCTTTTAAAATAATATGTATGTTATGTGTTATCTTATTCCCACTCCACCCCTAGGACTTTCTTAATTATTTCTGCTTATTTTTCCATATAAATTTTGTGATCAACTTGTCTTGCTCCAGTCTGGGGGGGAAATCTCTTAATGTTTTTATTAGGATCATGTCAAGTTTATATGTTAACTTAGGGATAATTTACATATTTATAATATTGAGTCTCCTTTTTGGAGAACATGGTACATCTGGTACATGGTACATAGTATATCTTTTCCTTTGTTCAAGTTCAGTTTTGCATTTTGAGGAATGTTTAGAACACTTTTATTTGCATTGGGTTGTTTCCAGTATGGTGCAATTATGAATAAAGCTACTATGTCCATTTGCATTTGAGTTTATGCATGAATGCAAGTTTCCATTTCTCTTGGTTAGGTACCTCAGAGTAGGATTGCTGGGGGGTATGTTAAATCTAATTCGTTCTTAGACTTTCAACCCACGCAGAGTGATACTTTTTCCATTCAGCATTTATAGTTGTCAGGGAAGCATTAAATATTTCTTCTCTTTTGTTGTACTAATATAACCAATAGTTTTGTTTTGTAACTTGTATAAGGAGCATAGGTCTTATTTATACAAATTTAGGTAACTGCTCTCGGGGTCCCACTCAGCAAGTATGACTTTCATGAACTGTGGAATGCCTTTTTCTCCCAAACTTGAAGGGTGGTTTAACTAGCTCCCAGAGTAACTTCTAAGGCCCTGAACACCCTTAGTTGATTACAATCCAAAAATCATACTTAAGGCCAACTCAGGGGACAGATAACTTTAGCTCATTCACTCGCTGATGAATTCCTTCACCAAACATTAATGTCTTTCACGTGAGAGATGCCACCAAGATCTGTGGCGTAACATATAAGAAACACACACCATCTACTGTGTATCTTGATTGCCCACAGCTCTTGTTTGCCCACAGGTGTTTACAAGGCCTCAATCAGGCTGGGCACCGGTGGCTCACGCCTGTAATCCTAGCACTTTTGGAGACCAAGGCAGGTGGATTGCCTGAGCTCAGGAGTTCAAGACAAGCCTGGGCAACATGGCAAAACCCCGTCTCTATTAAAAATATGAAAAATTAGCTGTGCATAGTGGTGCGCACCTGTAATCCCAGCTACTGGGGAGGCTGAGGCAGGAGAATCACTTGAACCCGGGAGGTGGAGGCTGCAGTGAGCCGAGATCATGCCACTGCACTCTAGCCTAGGTGACAGAATGAGACTCTGTCTCAAAAATAAATAAATAAATGAAAAGAAAAGAAAAGAAAAGAAACATACCATGTGTGCAGGTGCTCTCTGCTCTGACACAGAAGTGCTCCCTGAGATAAGCCCTCCAAAAGTTCTGGGATTACAGGCGTGAGCCACTGCACCCAGGCTCCAACATAAATTTTCTAAGAACAGTCTAACTAATTAGATTTCTACTTTTCTTAAGTTTACCTGCTACTTAGCTTGATTGACATTGTAGGTAGAAAGAGCTGCAAGGCATTCTGGGCTGTGAGTGGCTGCCCCACTGGGAAGAAACAAGAAGGCCCAGTCCTGGTAGAGCAAGGACTCGGAGGTGTGGCTGAGGTCACAAAGGTTGGCTTCTGTTGAGCCAGCATAGTTCTGTGGGGTTACTCTCTTCACCCCACAAACCAGGCCTGCAGCTGGGCCAGAAAAGGAGCCCCAGGGAAGAAGTCAGGCAAGAAGCTCAGTCACTGCTGTAGGGAGGCAAAATGAAGGCCATGAAATGGCCCTCCATGGCTGCAGGGCTGATTCCAGACCTTACTGGCAATGCATAGAGCTGCCACTCAGAGTCTCCCCATACTGGAACTCATTTCCCATTTCAGAGCAGCAGCCATTGCTATTCCTTGAGAACCATGACCCTTTGTACCTTTGGCGGGAATTGATATGAACATCACCCTCAGATCTGAAGCCACATGCATTAGGCTGTTCTTGCATTGCTATAAAGAAAATACCGGAGACTGGGTAGTTTATAAAGAAAAGAGGTTTAATTGGCTCATGGTTCTGCATGCTGTACAGGAAAAATGGCGTCGGCATTTGCTTGGCTTCCGGGGAGGCCTCAGGGAGGTTTTATTCATGGCAGAAGGTAAAAGCAGAGCAGGCAGCTCACATGGTGAAAACAGGAGCAAGTGAGAAAAAGAGTGTGGCGGGAGGGTGTGGCGGCCATTGCGCACCTAATAAATCCTGCACCCTGTTAAACCACCAGATCATATGTGAACTCAGAGCGACAGCTCACTCATCACCAAGGGGACGGCCCAAGCCATTCATAAGGGATCTGCCCCTGTGATCTGAACAACTCCCACCAGGCCCCACCTCCAATATTGGGGATTACATTTCAACAGAAGATTTGGGCAGGAACAAATATTCAGACTGTATCACTAACTAAATATGGCTGGAGTTTTCAGTAAGTCTGAGTTGGGAATTTGCATTTCTGGCAAGTCTCCAGTGAATGCTGACACTCTTGGTGCAGGGACCAGCTGCTGGGAAACATTCCTAACTAGAGTCTTCCTCCTTCTACCTAAAGCTCACTCATTTTG